>NC_138041.1:31382899-32731631 GCF_964106645.2 Podarcis pityusensis
GGCTCTTGCGAATGTGTTCTCTTGGCTGTTCTTTGCAGAACCAGAGCATAAACAACCTCTTGGAAGTTTATGTTGAGCTTTGGCTGCTGTTGCTTTCTGTCTACTAACTCCCAATCCCATTGTCTTTCTTCCAACACAGGGAAGACATCCAGTTGAAGACACCTCACAGTAAAATTAATGGACAGCCAAAAGGAATTTCCAGAGTAGAGTGTCGACTAGGTTCAACGTCTAGCTCTCAGGGGCCCCCCATGAGTCCTGCTAGACACTCAAATGTTAAGAAAGTGTCTGGAGTGGGTGGAACAACCTACGAAATTTCAGTATAAAAAGAAATTCGTAATATAAAGAGCCATCCGCAAACCCGGCCGTGAAGCTAGGTGCACTGTGAAGAGTCACACAATAATGCCAACAAGATGAAAAGTAGGAGCAGCAGCTGATGGTGACCTTTCTGTATTATTTTGTGTTGTTTTTATTAAAAAAAAAATACATACACACAATCTTTTTTTTTTTCCTGGCCAAAAACCAGCTGCAGCCTTATTCTTGAAGGAATCAGACTTTGTACAGCTCATTGGAAACTATCCTGAACAGACAATTGGGAACTAATTTAACATCTACTGACATATGGCACCACAATTCAGAGGTTTTTGGGGGGGGGTTTTGTGTGTGGAAGAGAATGGGAAAGCTATTGTGCGTTTGTCTCTGTCCACCAAACCTTGTCATGTGGACATTGTCGTGCTGTAGTCTAAAAACAATTTCATGTGGGCTTAGTGTTTTCTCTTAAACTCTCCAGGGTTGACGGAAAAGAATATGAAGGAGCAGCTGGGCCCAACAAGGGTTTTGTATATTTGGGTAGTGGGTTTGGCCTACAAGTGATCAAACTGTTCAACTGTTTGGAGAAGTTGAATATGTAGCAGACCGTTGCCCCCAATCAGCAGGGTTGGCTTGTTCCTTGCCTACAATGGTTTCTGGTTCATTTCCGGGGAGAATGCAGATTCCTTGTGCCTGTCCTCATGTTCATGAGGACAGATCTGCTTCTTCCATTGGAATGAATGGGGAAGCTCACACGTACATTGAAGGTCCTGCGCACGAGTGACCATGTATGGATCTCTGCTTGGTGAGCAAACACATGAGGAAGAACTCCCAAGTGATGTTGATTGTATCCCTCTTCAACTGAAGGAGGCCAGTGGGTTCCCAATAGTCATCCAGCAACCGTCTTGGAGACTGGTCTATATGGGCAAAATAAGGAAAGGAGCAGTTTTTTAGTTACCCTATTGCCATTTGTGGTCGTGTAGGAGATTCTGTGTCAACAACTGCATCTGTCCATGTCCTAGAACCGTTAAACAAGTAAGGAACTTCCATTCTTCCTTGGACAATTTTAGGTAGGTTTTTTTTAAAAAAGAAAAAAGCCTGTCTTGCTCAAGAGAGAGAGAGAGAATCAAATATTCAGATGGTAACCTATTAATGTAAACAGCCATCTTCCTCCTCTTTTTGTGCTACTGGAGATGGGCTGTAATACAGTGTGTTGTCTTGCACAGGTGCAGTGTGTATACTCTCAATGCAAGGTATTATATGATCTGTTGAAATTTGCTGTGTGTGTGTGTGTGTGCACGCACATGATTGCGTGCGTAACTGATAGTGTGTGATTGTCAGCCGGGCACGTGCCTGTAGGAGATAAATTTTATTGCTTGCCTGATGATCAGTGAACGCTAAATATTTAGAGACAAGTCAGGTATATTCCAGTGCTGGTGCTCACAATGGCTAGAGCTCACATGAATGCGAATCTGGAGACAAAAGAAAATCCTCAAGCGTCTTGTTTACAAAGATTCAAGATGTTCGTTCTCTGAATTAGAAAGTGTTTCTTCTCCTGCCACCCCAGAGTTGTCAATCACAGACACTATTGGATTTGCACGTTTTTGGAGAAAAGCAAGTTGTAAAAGCATTGCATTTAGGGACCTGATGCTTAACGTGATTGCCTTAAACCTTTCTTTTTTATTATTCAAATGATTTCTTTTATAAGTGTCCCTAAGTGAAGGGGTAAGAATTTTAAAAAGTTTAACCTCTACATCCAGGTGTATAAATGAGAGGTGACAGCAGAGACCATTTGCAGGAGACCTGAATGAGATCATGACTACAGTGCTGAGTAGGGAGGAGGTAAATCCTGTTTTATTTACTAATTAAAAATGGCCTCCATTAAGTTTGTATTTGTTCTGTGCAGGGAAACCTGGAGGTATTCCCTTGCAGCACAACCACCAGCTACGAGGCAAGGGAGTCTCCAAATAATAGCTGAAACAGTGATGTCAGGTGCCAGTCGAACTGGTAGGGTAGAAGGCAGGGAGGCCAACAGTAGGTGGCGCCAGAGCAAATGACAAGCAGAGCCAACTTATTCTATTTAGTCCCTATCCTCCTCCCTACTGTGTTTTACAAGGGCAACAGTTAGACTAGGGCAGAGGAAGGTGACAGTCGGTGCAACCTCTGAATTGGCTGTAAGTAAGGAGGGAGGCAAGTAGGGATTGGCTGAGGGCAGACTGAGGTTGGTGGGGCAGTACCCCATTCGCCCTAATGGACCAACAGCCATTGAGTGAAAAAGTTAGCCCCTGTTTCCTCAGAAGAAGACGGAAAGATGCCTTATGCCTTGTATTTGTTCATCTAGTATTATCTGCCCTCACTGTCAGCGGCCCACCAAGGGTCTCAAGTAAAGAGTCTCGCCCATTGGCTGATCCTTCCACCCAAATCTTTTTCAAGCTGCAGGTGCCTGGAATTGATTCTGGGACTGCCTCTACCACTAAACTAGGATCTCACTGCAGCGCCAACAATCCTGATCTTATTCTTGCCCCCTCCCTGCATTGCTGCATATAATCACGCACATCAAATTAACTAAACATGGCAATAAATACAAACACACACAACTTCAGCGGACCATGCAGCCAAGTCACGTCCAGCTGACACTCAAAACAGCTCTGCTTTCAAAAACTTGAGTGTTTTGTTTTAGCATATTTAGGCCCTCTCAGTCGAGAGCCCTTCAGCCGGCACTGGCACCCTGCAAATTCACACAGCTGGTGACAGCCACAGCTGGCTTCCTCTCTGCAGGGTGGTTTTGATAGAAGAGGCATGGATCCTTCTCTGGGGCATGCTTCCGGTCCTTCCGGTCAACTACTGATAACGAATGGGATCCATGTAGGCGGGGAGTGGTGAAGTTACCGTATTTTTCGCCCCATAGGGCGCACCGCCCCATAGGACGCACCTACTTTGGGGGGGGGAATAAAGGGGAAAAAATTATTTCCCCCCCCCAGGCGTGGGGCTGGCACGGGGGAAGCCCGAGCTTCCCCCAACCCCAGCCCCGAGAACAGCCTGCTATCCGCAAGCCTAGGGAGCCTGGCGGGAAGTCACGCCGGTCTCCCAAGGCTTGCGGAGAGCTGCGTGAAGCCTGGGCGTGCTCTTCAGCGCGCCCCAGGCTTCGGAATGCAGGCAGCTCTGTGCAACCCTCGGGAGACCGGCGCGACTTCGCGCCGGGCTCCCGAGGGCTGCGCAGAGCTTCCTGAAGCCTGGAGAGCGAGAGGGATTGGTGCGCACCGACCCCTCTCGCTCTCCAGGCTTCAGTGAAAGCCTGCATTCGCCCCATAGGACGCACACATATTTCCCCTCCATTTTTGGAGGGGGAAAAGTGCGTCCTATAGGGCGAAAAATACGGTAATCCTTTCCTCCTCTGCTGCCACCAGAGGAAAATCCTTAATCTGGAGGTGACGTTTGCATTGGAAGGAAAGTTACCATTGATATCAATGGTGGGATTTCCTCCCCAAGTCAATGCATGCTGGGGAGGGCCATACTTCAGTGGTGGAACATATGCTCTGCATGCAAAAGATCAGGTTCAGACCCCTGCATCTTTGGGTAGGACTGCGACAGAGCCCTGTTTATGACCCTGTAATGCTGTGACCAGTCAGTATAGACAATACTGAGTTAGATGAGCCAATGATCTGACTCAGTATAAGGAGTTCCTAAGAAGGTTTTCTCCCCAGGATGGCCACATCGCAAGAGGAAGTTGAATTCCCCCCTCCGCTCTTCTCTTACTCCCATTATAAATGCGTCATATTCTGCCCCCAGCCTCCAACTGATGGATTTTGCATTTGACTAAACCTGCAGATCAGATGCAAAGGTGTATTCAACACCATGTCTGGTTTGAACCGTCAGTGCCTTTTTAAGTTTTCTTCTCTCATCCTTGTTTCATTATTCTCCCAACTGTTTTGGTTTCTTAGATAAGGGGAGCGGGGGACTGCTAAAAGATTCTAAAGAGGAAACAAAAAAGGCTGCAAAGGTTCTAAGTCTAAACTGCAGACAACCCCCCCCCAAAAAAAAAAGTTTCATGGGAATGGTACAGGATTTTGCACCTGGATAAGCACATCGCTCTATGAGCATTCTGGATCAGGAAATGTTTCATGGCACCTGTGGGTTTGTTTATTTGTTTTGTCATTAGTCTTCGTCTTCTGAAGCCAACTAGCCCTGTGGTTCCGTCTGCCTGGGGTTTTGCTAAAGGGTCGGCGCAGTGGAGGCCATTTGTCAAACTACAATTTTGAGACCCAGAAGCATCATTCTTATGTTCACAGAAAGGTGCAAGGATATTTATTACCGGAATGACGAACTTCCGAGCGAAATTTCAACAGAACATGTGGGCAGTTTTGTGCCATCTCCAATTTGGAAACAGCGCAAGGTCTAGCAAAATGAATACAATCTACTCAGTGCGCACCAAAATGTGTGGCATCCTCTGGTCCTGCCTTCTGAGAGAATAAGGGTGGAGGAATCATAGAAAACTGGGGAGGTGCAGATGGAGGAATGTACAGGTGTACAGCTGCATCACATGTTCCATCATGTATGTGGTATGTATGTGTGAGTGGCTGTGCATGCACAGATCTGCCGCCTGAGTGCATGTATGGTTCTGGAGACTTGTGTGAGCCTGCCCTTGCTTCCTGTAACTGCGCACAGGATCACAGCCTGGGGCTGGAAGGCTCATGCCTGCAGACTTCACATGGGTATATGTGCCAACAAAATATATGGAGCTAATTTAGTACCAGAGCATGAACTTGGTCCAAGTGTTTCAGCTGATCAGGCTCATAGAACAGCACATGGAAGTTAGACAATGAGTTAGGTAAAGGTAAAGGGACCCCTGACCATTAGGTCCAGTCGTGGCCGACTCTGGGGTTGCGGTGCTCATCTCGCTTTATTGGCCGAGGGAACCGGCGTACAGTTTCCGGGTCATGTGGCCAGCATGACTAAGCCGCTTCTGATGAACCAGAGCAGCGCACGGAAACGCCGTTTACCTTCCCGCTGGAGTGGTACCTATTTATCTACTTGCACTTTGACGTGCTTTCGAACTGCTAGGTTGGCAGGAGCAGGGACCCAGCAACAGGAGCTCACCCCGTTGCGGGGATTTGAACCGCCGACCTTCTGATCGGCAAGTCCTAGGCTCTGTGGTTTAACCCACAGCGCCACCCGCGTCCCATAGACAATGAGTTAGCTATGTCCATTAATTTCAGTGGGTCTGCTCTGAGTGGGGTTTACCATTGGATACAAGCTGTGGCTTTGCACTGCGCTGGTGAGGTGGTTCAAATTGTTGCAGTTTTAAAATGGGGCAGTGAAAAGCAACAGTGGTGTGCAGAGGGCTGCCTCGGGATATTGGAGCACCAGTATTAATAATGCTTACGGTTTGAAGACAGGATGTGTGTAATTAGACTACAATGTCACAGCAGGCAAGGGGGTGAGGTCTTCCCTTTCGCTGGCACTGGCAACCTAGCACCTGATCCTTTGCATAATAAGCAAACTCCATGATTTTAGGGGAAAGACAAATGTAATGTTTAAGAAGCAATGTGACTAGCCTGGGAATCCTTTTACAGTATTCAGTCCAACCGTAAAGACTCCTTGTCTCCAGGGCAAAACTCTGAAACATAATAATTCTGAAAGTCTGCAGCCAAAGCTGGCTGGCTGTTCATGATGCTGATTGGCTGGCTTTCCATGACATCAGCAAGAAATTTCTCCCTTCCCAATTCTCTGGGATAGTTTTGCACCTACAGTAACAACAGTGGAAAGTCTTGTGGCACCTTATGTTGTGACAAATACATTGTGTTAGAAGCATTCATGGCCCCAGGGCCCACTGCAAAAGAAGATTAACTGGTGCTTGGAGATTATTAGGGCATATAATTCCAATTTTACTTCATCTGCTTTGGTAATCTGTTTGTTTCCAGGCTCAATTTAACGTGGTGATAATTGGCCTTTGAAACCCTAAATGGTTTAGGACTGGATTATCTCAGAAGCTACAGTACCTGCTTTTGTGTGAATCTGCTCAGGCTTTGTAATCAGCCTTACAGGCCCTGAATCTCTACAATGTTGTCCAGATGTGAGATCTGGCAGGGATTGCAGGGCATGAGATACAGAGCCTTTTCTGTGCTGGCACCACAATGAAGAAAGTCCTTTTGGGGCAAATTTGTTAGGCTCCTTCTGTGCCTTTCGATGGATGGTAAAATATTTTCATTCAAGCTAGAATTTAATTAGTGATTAGCATTTAGTAATTTAATACATTATAGTGTGGGTCTTTCCTGGAGTTTTAGTACTGTTGTCTGTTGACTGTTGTTTTAATGGAGGTATTATTCTACTGTTTTGTTTTCCCTTTTTGGTAAGCTGCTTTTGTTATCTGTTCATTGTTTGTATTCTGTTCTGTTCCTAAAATAACTGCAATCCTACGCATGCCTACTCAGAAGTAAGAGAAGCAAGCCCATTGGTAGGCAAACTAAGGCCCGGGGGCTTGATCTGGCCCGATCGCTTTCTCAATCCGGCCCGCAGATGGTCCGGGAAGCAGCATGTTTTTACATGAGTAGAATGTGTGCTTTTATTTAAAATGCATCTCTGGGTTATTTGTGGGGCATAAGAATTCGTTCATATTTTTTTTCTTTTCAGAATATAGTCCGGCCCCCCACAAGGTCTGAGGGACAGTGGACCGGCCCCCTGCTGAAAAAGTTTGCTGACCCCTGCAAGCCCATTGAGTTCAATGGGACAATGCAGTTGTGTATGAGCTTGCAGACTAATCTCATCAGATGCATTGTGAATTCAATGAAGAGGGTTCTCAGGGTCAAGAAAGTCTGTATCCTAATAAATGTGTTAGCATTTAAGGTGCAACAAGATTTATTGTGGTTTTGGCTTCAGTAGGTTAGGGATAGCTACCGTATTTTTTGCTCTATAAGACGCACCAGTCCACAGGACGCACCTAGTTTTTGGAGGAGGAAAACAAGAAAAAATATATTCTGAATCTCAGAAGCCAGAACAGCAAGAGGGATCGCTGCGCAGTGAAAGCAGCAATCCCTCTTGCTGTTCCAGCTGCGCAGCCTGCATTCGCTCCATAAGATGCACACACATTTCCCCTTACTTTTTAGGAGGGAAAAAGTGAGTCTTATAGAGCAAAAAATACGGTAAATCATTCAGTTTCTGGACCATCTCACTTCCATAAGTGTTCACGCAAGTCCCTTCTGCTGTGCCCTGTTTCTGCATTCATCTTCAATTAAAAAACAACTGCTCAAAGGTTTGCGTTTAAGTACATATTTAAATATGTATTTTTGAACACATTTTCTATCAAAATATGCATTCCTATTTTGATATTTTTTTTAAAAAAACTAAAACTTGAGCGCTGCATTGCAAAATTTGGCAAAATGCAAAGACAAATGGCTGGCTGTGTTCCCAGAGTTGTTGCTATGTACTTAACAGATTTGGGACAGGGGCCCAAATACACAGAAATGCATAAAATTAGCATATGCTGATTTGTATGAATAGAGTCAAATTTAAAATATAAATGTCACACGCTAGCTAATTTCCCACTCATTCCTACTCATTGCACCCAATTCCCCTTCCCTCACCTCCATTCATTAACCCCAGATCATCTCTAGATAAAGCCATCTCAAATCAATTTATCGTCCTCAAAAAATAATGATGATGATGATGATGATGATGATGATGTACCCAGTAACCTAGTTCACCCCCCATTACCCAACCCAGAAACACTCAGAGCACTTAGGAAGAGATTTGAGGCCTTGTCATCCCATCTGTGACAACACCCCTGTTTGTTCCAATCCACACACTAGGTTAGGTAAAGGTAAAGGGACCCCTGACCATTAGGTCCAGTCGTGGCCGACTCTGGGGTTGCGGCACTCATCTTGCTTTATTGGCCGAGGGAGCCAGCGTACAGCTTCCGAGTCATGTGGCCAACATGACTAAGCCGCTTCTGGCACACCAGAGCAGCACATGGAAACGCTGTTTACCTTCCTGCTGGAGTGGTACCTATTTATCTACTTGCACTTTGACGTGCTTTCAAACTGCTAGGTTGGCAGGAGCAGGGACCGAGCAATGGGAGCTCACCCCGTCACAGGGATTCGAACCACCGACCTTCTGATCGGCAAGTCCTAGGCTCCGTAGTTCCAACTAAATTCTACTCAGAATAGACACATTATAATGAAAGCACCTAAGTTACCCATGTCCACTAATTTCAGTGGGTCTACTCTGGGTATGTGCACAATCCATTCATTCAAGCGTCGTCTTTCAAACTGGTTCATATTGGAACTCACAAAGATGGAATCTTGCCTCACCACAGACACAACCAAACTAACGCAGCAGCCTCCTTTGGATTTTTTTTCTTAATGTTTAAAAACACACACAATAAGGCAGCAAATAACTTAAGCACATGGGTGCTAATTGCAGTGCTCTTAAAACTTATTTTTAATATGTAAAGGGGGCAGCTGGTGCACAGAGACTGACAGTGGTGCCAGTTTTTGATTCACTGCATTGCACTCGTGTCCTTTCAAGCTGTGAAGCCCAAACGGCTGAAAGGCCTTTATCTATTATGTATTGACTTCACCTTTTAACTGATTTAGGATGCAGCCTAGTTTACTGAAATGTCAGCCAAGTGATAGCAGGGGAAATATCAGCTACAGATGATTGGTAAAGGTTAACTTCAGTGTTGCCCACTGAAGAGACACACCTGAGACTTCAGAATACCTGCTCAAAGTTAAGACCATGGGTAGGCAAACTAAGGCCCGGGGCCCGGATCCGGCCGAATCGCCTTCTAAATCTGGCCCACGGACGGTCCGGGAATCAGCGTGTTTTTACATGAGTAGAATGTGCCCTTTTATTTAAAATGCATCTCTGGGTTATTTGTGGGGCCTGCCTGGTGTTTTTACATGTGTAGAATGTGTGCTTTTATTTAAAACGTATCTCTGGGTTATTAGTGGGGCATAGGAATTTGTTCATTTCTCCCCCAAAAAATATAGTCCGGCTCCCCACAAGGTCTGAGGGACAGTGGACTGGCCCCCTGCTGAAAAAGTTTGCTGACCCCTGGGTAAAACTATGGACTGTATCCAATGCTAGTCCAGTGCAGAGCAGGCCCATTGAAACAGATGCACATGACTAATTTTGGTGCATTAACTTCAATAGGTCTACTCTGAGTAGCACTTAGTTAGATAAAACCCTATTTTTATGTGGGGGTTGGGTGATTCTGAAGCTTTCATTGCCAAGCTGCAGTAGCTGTAGGGATAGAGGTTGAAAACTGAATGCATTTGGGGGAGACATATCATTAGGTTAAGATGTATGATGGATCCGTGCACACACAAGCTGGAAACAGTAGCTTGTTAAATCCAGACACAAGACTCCTCTGGGATGGGGAGATACATTTCATATTAATAGGCTTATGATAGCCACAGATTCCCCCCCTCTTCTTCTTTGAAGTTTGCATTTAAAATAGCCTGAATGGCCCAGAGACGACAGTAAATTATTCAAATCTTCCTGGAAGTCTGCATCTGCAGATTAGCATTAACCTGAAAAAAGGCAGAGGCACCCAGCTCTGCCCTATTTCTGTCTAATGCTGTGATTCTAAATACATCTGCTAAGACGAAAGGCCCAGAGAGTTCAGCACAGTTTTGGTGCACGTACGGGTTAGGATGAGCTTGTCAGGTGTCAATCCAGAGATTCCTTCCGTTTTGCTAAATTTGCCACTGAATTGGGTAGGTTTATGGTGGCAAACCATAAAGACAGTGGAAGACAGAAGTGCCTGGCGTGCTCTGGTCCATGGGGTCACGAAGAGTCGGACACGACTAAACGACTAAACAACAACAAATGGTGGCAAACAGGATTGCAGGGGTGTCCGTGGTAGGTGGGGGAGGGAATGGACAAAAGGTGGAAGGTTGTGGAAAGACAGGATAGTTTCCTGAAGCAGTAATAGATTTACAGTGGTACCTCTGGTTACGTACTTAATTCGTTCTGGAGGTCCGTTCTTAACCAGAAACTGTTCTTAACCTGAAGCACCACTTTAGCTAATGGGGCCTCCTGTTGTTGGTGCTGCGGCGGTGGCGGAGCATGATTTCTGTTCTCATCCTGAAGCAAAGTTCTTACCCCGAGGTATTATTTCTGGGTTAGCGGAGTCTGTAACCTGAAACGTATGTAACCCGAGGTACCACTGTAAATAGATACCTTTGGATCAGCACTTAAGCTGTGGATCTCTTATGGTTCCGCGCATGCTTCTAAAACTTCGGTCACAAACATCACTGGAACAAGAGGCTGCACATGGCACCCTATAGGAACAGGGCTATTGCATCCCATAAAAGTTTACAATTCATAGGTGCCAGTTTTGATTCGCACACAGGCTCTGATCCAGCCAGGCTTATCTCAACCAAGGTGCTCTGAAGACCTGAAGGGGTTGTTTCTCTGTGTACTGATTTGGTCTCTCTCTCTTTTGTCAGTAATATTATTTATTGCATTTGTTTGTCGTTTTGTTTAAAAAAGATAAAATGCTGCAGGGCAACTTAAGAGGAAGATAAAGTACCAACAGATAAAATAAAATAAAAGCCAAAAAAAATTTAAAAAAAGAACACTGCCATGTGCTTATCCAAAAATAGAATTAAAAAATATGAATCCTATCCCACCCCGCTAAAAGCTGAGCACCACAATTAAGGCTAGAATCACGCAGAAGTATGATTTCAAAACCATAAACCACCAATAGCCTGGGTAAATAAAAATGTCTCTTAAGCCAGTGTCTAAAAAGTGACAATAATGATGCTAGGGCTGTTTCTTTGGCAGTGGGGTGAGCCCTGAAATAGCCCGTTCTCCATTGAAAAGAGCCTATCCAGCATCAACTGTAAGCAGGGGGGTGTCGGGGAAGGACAGAGCAAGAGAAAATGGAGGGAATTGCTTCTCCTCCTTTAGGTTACCCATTTACCTGGCAATTGCTGAAGTAAAGGTAAGGGACCCCTGACCATTAAGTCCAGTCGTGACCGACTCTGGGGTTGCAGCGCTCATCTCGCTTTACTGGCCGAGGGAGCCGGCGTACAGCTTCCAGGTCATATGGCCAGCATGAGTAAGCCGCTTCTGGCAAACCAGAGCAGCACACGGAAACGCCGTTTACCTTCCCGCCAGAGTGGTACCTATTTATCTACTTGCATTTTGATGTGCTTTCGAACTGCTAGGTTGGCAGGAGCTGGGACCAAGCAACGGGAGCTCACCCCGTTGCGGGGATTCGAACTGCCGACCTTCCAACCGGCAAGCCCTAGGCTCTGTGGTTTAGACCCATGTCCCAAAGCAAATGGTATCCCATTATTATAAGACTTAGGGTATATGCTCTGATTTCACATACACCCCATTGGATCTTGGCTAACTCTATTAACTATCAGGGGGACACAGGCATCCAATCAAGTTCAAGCAAGCTTGTGTGTTTTTCCAGCTCCTGATTGGGTAAAACAAAGGCCGATGTGAGAATGAAGCTACAATCCTATAATCTGGGAGTCAAGTCCCATTGAACTTGGTAGGGCTCACTTGTGACTAGTTATGTATGGGATTACTCAGTCATTTATTCTGGTTGGTTAAATTAGATGGAGTCACCTATGGGAGCCATAACAAAACATGCCAAAGATGTAACTTGGGTTCCCCTCATTCTGGTGTTCTACACCAGCCATGGATCCTTTATAATGATCAAGGCAGAATAAGCTGACAATAAATGATCGAGCGCAGGTAAATCTTAGTTTTCTCAAAGCCTGTCCTTCAAACACCCTTTCAAGCAAATATTTGGTGGGAGATGCAGGACAGACGAAAGGAAATGTTTCGCACAGTGTGATAATGGAAAATGCAATCGCAAGATGTCTCAGTTACCATCAATGTGGACAGGGATTGGACAAATTCATGACAGATCAGGCTATCAGTGGCCAGGAGTCATGAGGCTATGTACTACCTCCAGGACTGGAGGTGAGGCTGTATGCTGCACTCCGGTCCTGCTTATAGGCTTACAGGTGCATCAGGTTGTCACTATGAGAACAGCATGTTGGACCAGGTAGGCCTTTGGTCTGATCCAGCAGGAATCTTATTACGTTCTTAAATGTGGTCCGTACAATTCAGCTTTTGCATTGAAGTCTCCATCTTACTGAAGAAACAGCAATAGTTTTGCATTACAGATTTTGGGGTATGCCATCCCGTCTCCTCCCATCACTGTCATTTCACTGAGTTGGGCAAACTGCAGTATTGTAGCTTGAATTCACGATAAAAGATGCTGAGATTTCTGGCATTATGTGGGTTTTATATTTGCAGAGAGAGAGAGAAAGAGAGAGAGATTAGTTTTGATTTTTTGATTATTTTTTTTAACTTGAAGCCTTAACATTTTACTTCTTTGTCTGAATTAGCAACGGAGAACAGTTTATGAGAGACACTCCATGTACTATGTTTCTGCTTGGGTTGAAGACCAGAATTTACCCTGATATGCTTTTTTTTAAAAAAAAAATCTAGTTGATGATGACAAAGAAAAGGGCTCTTGCAATGTTAAGGATGGGAGAACAGAGAACATTCCTTTCGGATATATATTTTTCATGGGAATGGCTGACAAGTTTTCAACTGTGTTTTCAGAGGTATCAAAGAGATTCCCAAGGCCTTTATTATTTTGTATATATATATATATAAATATATATATAAGTGAAATGAATTAATCTTTCGGTAGATAACCTCAACTGTAAAAAAAACCCAACAACCACACATACATGCACACATGAAAACTATGCAGATGTATGCTTTAATGTTGAAAATCCGATATGCAGCAGCAAAGTTGGCTTGCTGAAGAAGGCAAACCCAGGATTGTGTAAATATTTGCCCAGGTTTATTGTATTATTGGGACTACAAGGGAGCCTCTCCCAAGTGAGGACCACATGCCTGTAGGAGGACCCTAAATCAGGAATGGGGAAACTGTGGCTCTCCCAGATGATGATGGACTATGGCTGCGATCATTCCATGCTATTGGCCATGGCCAACTGAGGTTCATGGGAGCTGGAGCCCAACAGCAACTGGAGGAGTTCCAGGTTCTTCATCCCTGACCAAAATGGTGGCCACTAAAGTGTTTGGAGTGATCTACACCAGAGCCTAAAAGATAAAGACTAAACTGACTGGAAGACTGGAGGCAATGTTGTTACCAAGTGCATGGTTTGAGGACCTTGTCGTTGGGATCTCTTTAACAGTCTGTATTTCACCTGTTCTACTACCTTGAATTTTTGGAATGTATCTGTGCAGGCTTTGTGGACCTCCGTCTGTAATTCTAATTTCTGTGGCTCTCAATACATATGTATATATTTTTCAGCTTCTTGAGTTAATGTGGTTGTTTTTTTGAGGGGGGTGTGTGTAAAATTGCAGCATTTAAGCACTTTGTTTTGACTTATCGACATAGTGGGTTCTGGGAAAGAGGCACAAAAGTACCTCATACCACAATTTTGTATGGGATATAAGGAGCTGTATGCTGAATCAGACCACTGTTCAATCTTGTTAGTCCATTACTGTCTCTTCTCCACTGTTCTGGCTCCAGTGTTGGAGGAAGTATGCCTCTGAAGGCCAGTATCTGGGAATCACAAGTAGGAAAAGTGCTTTTGCTTCTAGGGCAATATTGCAGGCTTCCTATGGGCAGCTGCCTGGCCTCTGTGGGTACACAATGCTGGATGATGTTTGTATTTTATGTACTGTGTCTAATTAGTAATGGCTCTTGACTGCGCACTATAATGTCACCAACAAAACACACACCCTGCATAAAGAAGAAAAGAGGGTCCATATTTGCGTAAAATCTGCCTGTGTCAATATATGCACGAATTAGAAATAATCACTATAATTTATGGATCTGCCCTGGCCTTATAACATTTGGTTCAGATCTCTCATCGCTTCAGGGAGAAGCCCAATCTGTTCGGAGACATTCTGTGGTCTGTCCTAATCGACTCATGTGTCAGGTCTGTAGCAACTTCGTTAAAAATGAAACACCATTTCTTCTTATGGGGAATGTATTAAAAATGTCTGTAACTCCCTCCCGCCTTTTGGCAGAAGTAGATGAAATTTGCACACACAGCCACCAGAGTAGATTAAGCCTGCCAAGTTGCAACCGAATAAATCAAGGGCCTGTGGAGGCCAGGCACATTATGGGTGAGTGGCTCCTATACATGGCAGATAACACAGCTTTCACATGTTTAAGAAGAGTGGGATACTCTGGTTGGTCCCAATCCCTCCATCATGTCACAGCATGCATCCCCATTGTTCTCCCTGTGTCGGAGGGGAAACATTGGCCTTGCGCATCCAGCCATCAGGAGCAGACTTTAGTCTTTAACATTTCAGCGGCGCCCTGTGCATGCCCAAAATTTGGCGGCACCACCCCACTGTTCACCTTCCGTTCAGCTAAATTCACTGTGCCATAGTTGTGATGCCCTGTGTCACCCCCTAGGCTCGGTGCCCAGTGTAGTAGAAATGGTCGTGCTACTATAAGTCTGCCTCTGCTGTTATACAGTGGTACCTCTGGATGCGAACGGGATCCGTTCCAGAGCCCTGTTCGCATCCTGAAGAAGAAGGAGTTTGGATTTGATATCCCACTTTATCACTACCCGAAGGAATCTCAAAGCGGCTAACATTCTCCTTTCCCTTCCTCCCCCACAACAAATACTCTGTGAGGTGGGTGGGGCTGAGAGACTTCAGAGAAGTGTGACTGGCCCAAGGTCACCCAGCAGCTGCATGTGGAGGAGCGGAGACGCAAACCCAGTTCCCCAGATTACAAATCTACTGCTCTTAACCACTACACAACACGGAACGCACGGCGCGACGGCGTGTCTGCATGTGCGCGGGTCGCGTTTCGCCGCTTCCACGCATGCGCGTGACGTCATTTTGAGCATCTGCACATGCGCGAGCGGCGAAACCCGGAAGTAACGTGCTCCGTTACTTCCGGGTTGCCGCGGAGCGCAACTTGAACGCGCTCAACCCGAAGTGCATTCAACTCGAGGTATGACTGTATTTCCATTGGCTCCCTTTGTGGGGAACCATTGGCCCTCCAGATGTTGCTAAACTACAACTCCCATCGCTAGTCCATTAGAACAAATGGGGCACAGCCCCACCAAACTCAGTTGGTCTTCAGCCAGCCCCCAGCTACCTGCCTTCTTACTTACAACCTGTCCAAACTGGCTGTCAGCTTGCTCCTCCTCAGTCTCGAGTGTTTCCCTTGCAGAACTCGGCATAATGGGGACAAGACAAAAATCAGCTGCCTCTGGCTGTCTCTGTGTTGGGTCAACTTTCGGGCTCCTTGCCTTCCGAACTATCGCTTCCAGTGGCCACCTGGCAAGTGTGCCTGTTTGGCTGAGAGGATGGGCGTTATAGTTCAGCAACATCTGGAGAGTCAAAGGTTCCCAATACCATCATTGTGGGTCCCGACACTCCCACTGCTGCTTGGGGAGAGTACGGGGAAACCGGAGCACCAAAAAGTAAAAGCATCAAAATGAGAAGACATGGAAAGAAAGCCTCTGCCTGGAAGCTGCATTAAACACGCACACCCTTATGCTAATCCCTGCGGACACACTTTGGTGCTATTGTTAGCATCTGTGTGAGAGATGGCCCTGCACGGCCGTCAAGAAGATAATGGGATGGGGTGGAGCAACCGCTGGGCGTAGGAGTAGCACAACCGCAGCTGCACACCAAGTCCTGATTAATAGCCAAGGAAGAGGCACACAATTGGTAAGACAGAGCTTTGGCATCAGTGTGTGTGTCCCTGCACCAAAACGAATATGAGTTAGGGATTGTTGCAATGTGGAGTGTTTTTTTGTCCAGCCTCCCAGTCTCCCCACTCCATTCGGCCTTCCCTCTGGTTTCCCTCCCCCGGCCTGCCACAGTCAGCTTTCCATCCCCATGGAGCATGATCAGTCCTCAATGGCAATGAAATATACTCGGAGTCGAGAGTGGACTTTATGCTCTTTATTCAGCTCATAGTGGTGAGGAGGAATGGAAGTTCCCCCAGAATGTCTGCTTTATATACATTATTTACACAATGGGCCCCACGTGATTGGCTAATTCCGGGATTCTCCTGTAGGCCAATAAGGTTGGGGATTCTCTTCCACCTGGAGCTGGATTGGGTGGCTCCTGTGGACCAATCAGACTGCTGCATTCTGGATCGTATTGTTCTAGGACCAATCAGACTGCTGCATTTTGGATTCTATTCAACTCAGTACATAACAGGCAACACACCCTTTTATTTCCACTGGTGGTCTGTGTTCATTAGGACTGATAGGGTGGAAAGCAGGGAGCCCAACAGCAGGTGGCGCCAGAGCCAATGACAGGCACAGCCAACTCATTCTAGTTTTGTCCCCATCCTCATCCCTGCTGAGTTCTGGAGGGGGCAGCAGTGAGCTGGAGGAAAAGGAAGCTGACAGGCTATATGTCACCTCTGAGTCTGGTTGGAAGCAATATTGAACTGCAATTCCCATCACCCCTGCTCATTGGTCAAGCTAACTGTGGCTGTTGAGAGTTGCCCCCAGATGATGCTGGACCTTGGCTACCCCTGGGAGACAGTGTCAGCCATGGCTCCAACCTTTAGAGAGTACTGCCACCATTAGGACTGTCATGGATTTAAGATGGTGGTAGAAATTCTCCGTAGGGAAAATGCTGGAAAATGGCAACATGTTCATCCAAATTGAACGCTGCCCTTTTTGTACATTCCAAAATATATATACATGAAACTTTGGAATTATTTTCCCTCAGACATGACATTTGTTTAAAACACAGTATGGTGTCGCTCAGCAGAATGCCAATCAACGTCGGTTTTTTAATTTAAAAAAAAATTGGACAAGGACTTAAAAATTGCTATTAGTGAAAATGATTTCACACGTCTGACAGATCTATTTTTAACGAGGGCTCCAATTATGTACTGTCTGATTCTATGAAGCAGACTCACTTGCCATTCATATTGAAATATCAGCATTTGTACAATCTAAATCCTTTACAATTGAAAGAGAACCAGCTATAAAAGGCTCAAATGAGTTTGTGTCTGGAAATTATCTCTCGCCAGCATCCCCCAATCTGTTTCAACGTTTTAAAGCAGTCCAGACAAGCTGAACAGCCCTTTTGAGAGTGGGGAGGGTGCTCTCAGGCACTCATTGTATCTGATTACATATAAAACAGGAGTAGCTTGAGAAGGCTGGGGATTAGATTGTCCTTGCACTGGAGTGATTAAAAAAAAACCCACAAGCGGATTCTTTATCCTATGATTCAAAGCTTTCATGTGTGGCCTGAGATTTTCTGAAACTCCAAAAAACCTTTTAATGTTTTTAATTTCCATAAATTTGGGCATACAAGTCACCTAAGGCAGTTTTAAACACAACCCTGTAGACCCCATATCACCTACAAAAAATAAACGTATTCTCTGTTCTTCCCTCCTCTTTCTTTGTTATGCACCAAATTCTAGATTGTAAACTCTCTGGGGCAAAGCTCTGCCATCTTGTGATATGTTTCATACACATTTATTGCGCTATTGGATTTGGTTGGCATTCATACCTGTGGTATGGGAAAGCAAAAGTACATAAAGGATTCCACAATCATATAATCAGAAAGTCCCCTGATAAAGGTATAGTTTTACACTTTTTATCTTTCAGCTTGCCCACAAGAAAGCATTTGCGGCATCTTGTCTCTTTAATGTTGGGGGTCTGTATTACGTTCTTCCCATCCTAGTGTTGTCCTGGACTTTCGCCCTTTTAAATGCTGGGGGTTTTGATCCTAAAAAATGATTAAAATAAAACCCAACAACAACCTCCATTTTAAGCGAGAAAGATTAGTGACAACAATGGCAGGGCAGGGCAGTCTGCATTTTGCTCCCAAGTGGACAACCCCCATTCTTCCTCCAAAGCATACCTGGTTCTCTAAAGGACCACTGGATGGTTAAGTCCAGTCAAAAGGCGATTATGGGGTTGTGGCGCTCATCTCACTTTCAGGCCGAGAGAGCCGGTGTTTGTTCACAGACAGCTTTCTGGGTCATGTGGCCAGCAGGACTAAACCGCTTCTGGCGCAATGGAACACCGTGACGGACCAGAGTGCATGGAAATGCCATTTACCTTCCCGCCACAGTGATACCTATTTATCTACTTGCACTGGTCTGCTTTCAAACTGCTAGGTTGGCAGGAGCTGGGACAGAGCAACGGGAGCTCACCCCGTCATGGGGATCCGAACCACCAACCTTCTGATCGGCAAGCCCAAGAGGGTCAGTGGTTTAGACCACAGCGCCACCCACGCCTTTACCCTTCCTTCCTTATATCCCGATGACAGCCCTATGAGGCAGACTAGGTTCAGAGGGTGAGTGCCCCCAAAGTCACGCAGCGAAATTCATAATGGGGCCTCAAGTTCTAGTCTTAACACTGCCTACTTCATTATTCTGGATCTTGCCATCAAATACCATCTCAGACTAGTTGTTCAAAACCTTTCGGGGGGAGAGGCAAGCCACCACAATATGGCCACCAGCGTCTACCCCCTAGAATTAAGTATGGAATGACACACAGAGCAGAAACATGTGGCAAATGGGTGTCCCCCAACTTCCTTTCACATGGACCACTTTAAAATTCTGAGGTTTACGGTGGGCCCCTTAATGATTGTTCAGCCAACTGTAGCAATGTAACACTTACAGCAAGATGCTGTAGGGTCATTTAATTAACCTTCTGATGCTTTTTTATTTCTTATATGTTGCATTTAATTGTATTACAATTTGAACTCCACCGTATTCAAATTGAAATTCAATAAAAGAAACAATAAGACATACAATTAAAAATCAAGATGCCTATTAAATGCAATGTCGTGTACTGTTTCTGGTCTTCAACTGCAAAGTCACAGATATATACTGTGGACCGCTGGGAGGAGCGCAGAGAAAATAAACACCTTGGTGCACCTGTAGCAGCAAAAAAGCGGGTGCCTTAATGTTATGTTTCACTTAATCTGCCTCACCTGAAGTAAAATATGTCTCTCCTGTATCCCTCTCTACAGTCACAGCAGGCGCTGTAATGCTCCAACGGTTTGATTTTACCTGAAAAGGTGCACTTTTCCATTGTCTCCTGAGACAGATGGATGCCAATAATCTTAATGAAACTCTCAGACCACTGGTGGTCAATGGACCACATTTTGAGGATCCCTGTAGTACATCAGGCCTAAAGTCTGGCCCGGGGGCCTAATCTGGCCTGCCAGTTGGTTTAATCCAGCCCCCAGAGGCAGTTCCTTCTTGGTCGGCCCTCATGCATGTTCACTTCATCAAATCTGGCCCTCTTTGAAAAAAGTTTGGACACCCCTGCTGTAGTAGTACATAAAAGGAGGAGACTGCACTAGAGAACCTCACAACGGACACACAGCATACACTGCTAAGAGTAGCAATCAAGCAGTTTTGTTGAAACACTTACTGGAGTTTATGATTTAGGACAGCGGTTCCCAATCTTCACAGTTACAATGACCCCTTTTTAACTTCAAAAAATGTTGCAGACCTCCCCCCAACATGCTATTTGTTGTCATTTTAGGCTCCATTAATTGGGAAAATACAATATGACAACAACAACAAAACCTATTATGTATTCCATAAAGCGGGACTAGACAGGACTTTGGTCTGGTCCATATCAGCCGACTGTGCATAAGGAAGAATTTGAGCAGGTGTGTCTCTTTTCGCCCCTGCAGCGCGAAAATACAGAAGCTGCAACTTCTAAAATCCCCTCTCCTACACAACTGTTAAACCTACGTGTTCTTAATCACAGCATCTGGTCCTCGTATATGCAAAGGAGTCTTGCATCCTCGTCCCCCACCGGCTGCACTCCCATGCAACTTAATTGTGAGCACATCCTACTGAGTTCAGTTGAACATCTTTCTGAATAGATCTGTTCTGGGTTATGCCACAGTGTTATAGCCTTACAACCTTACATGAGTAAGCCCCACTGAAGTGTAGTTGACCAGGGCCTGGGGGACATGGGTTCAAGTCTGCTCTCAGCCATAACATTCACTTGGTAATCTTAAGGCAGTTACAATCTCTTGGCCTAACCTACCTTACGGGATTGTTGTGTGGAGAAAATCTGGAATATGGATGCAATGCAGTGTGATGCCATAAAAGTCAATGAGGCTTTTGAGCACATGTTTTACAATGTTTAAATTTTGTAAGATGCTTTGTGGGATAAAGATAATACATCTAATGGAACAGGCTCATGCGCCACAGCTTCAGTCTCATGCATGCTTACCTGGGAGTAAGCACTATTGGACTCAGCAAGCCTTATGTCCTTGCCCCAGATACTCCTTTCCAAACTCCTCTTAACACCTCAAAGCCCACTGTGATCCAAAAAGGGAGCAAAATTTGGCTAAGTACCAACCAGTCGCCCCCATTTGCCGTAGCAACAAACAGACTGCCCCCCTTGCGCCCTACAAATATGAAAGGGAACGAGCCTCTCTTTCAGATAAATTGGAGGCAGTAGATTTCACGCAGCAAAAAGTCCTTCTGAATGTTTTCCCTCTCCTGTTTGCAATACACAGTGCTTTTTTTCCTAAAATAAATGTTGACGAGTACTCTCATTTTCCTACTCATATAGTAGGCTTACTTGAAGTGGCCTCAAATCCACGGGAGTTTACGCCACAGTAAATTAAAATTGTTTATGTGGCTGTTAAATATCAAACCTCTAGGGGTCACTGTTGTTTTTAAAAAGAAGCAAGCGAAAGGAATTCTATAATTTCAGCTGAATTAAGCTAGCTAGCCTCCTATTATGGTTTATTTATATACAGTGGTACTCGGGTTAAGTACTTAATTCGTTCTGGAGTTCCATTCTTAACCTGAAACTGTTCTTAACCTGAAGCACCACTTTAGCTAATGGGGCCTCCCGCTGCCACCGCACCGCCACTGCACAATTTCTGTTCTCATCCTGAAGCAAAGTTCTTAACCTGAGGTACTATTTCTGGGTTAGCAGAATTTGTAACCTGAAGCATATGTAACCTGAAGCGTATGTAACTCGAGGTACCACTGTACTGCTTTTTAATCCAAGGCAACACTCCTGAATGAAGGTCTACGAAATGGTTTGATTTTAGAAAACCACTCCTCTTGCATCACCTCTGGTACAGGCTCCCTCTCCAAACCCTGTGTTTTGTTTCACATTCTTCATTTAAGGAAGGTTGACATTAGAATACCAAACAAGAGAGCCTGCAGCAGTAACCACCCTCTCTGGGAATCCCATATCATATTCTTGAGTCCCAAATCCAGCAAAGATAGAAAAAAAGAACAAGAAGAAAGAGAGTGGAGGAAAGGTGGAGCAAGCCACAAAAACAACACTCAGAAATGCAGGGGTGGGGAGAGAGAGAGTTGGCCACATCTGCACCATATATTTAAAGCTATCTTATATCAAGGGTTCCCCAAAGGTACCCTGGGAAACGTATTTGTTAATATTTCCCGTGACATCTATCTGCATCCTTTTAAAAAACTAGTTCCCAGGATTCGTTGGGGGAAGACATATTGTATAAGAGTGCTTTAAATGTACGGTGTGATGTGACATGTTATCATCTCACCTGTAATATACTACAGTATTTGTTCTTTCACAAGCACTGCAGCAAAATGTTGCAGTGCAGAGCACTCCCGTTCAGGTTACAGTGGTACCTTGGGTTACATACGCTTCAGGTTACATACGCTTCAGGTTACAGCCTCCGTTAACCCAGAAATATTACCTAGGGTTAAGAACTTTGCTTCAGGATGAGAACAGAAATCGTGCAGCAGCGGCACAGCGGCAGTAGGAGGCCCCATTAGCTAAAGTGGTGCTTCAGGTTAAGAACAGTTTCAGGTTAAGAACAGACCTTCAGAATGAATTAAGTTCTTAACCCGAGGTACCACTGTATTCCACTCAGGCTACTGCTTCTCATTCCTTTCTACTCCCCACCACACCTGCTCTAGAGTAAGTCTGTGGTGTGTTCTCACTGAATCCTCATTGGGCTGTTCTTGGGTTGTCAACCTCTCTTATCCTTCCATAGAGCACTTCTGCAAACCTGAGGCCTCCTGCCAAGGCTGCTGGTATCTGCCCCTTGTGCATTGGTGGTGCTGTTTTGGCTTCATGAGCGACAGCACCAATGGCATTCACAACCTGAATATTGGGATTTGATGAAATGATTTATGATTGGCTGATAAAGTGGCTGGGGAAACCCAGTCAGATGGGTGGGGTATAAATAATATTATTACAGTGGTGCCTCGCAAGACAAAATTAATTCGTTCCGCGAGTTTTTTCGTCTAGCGAATTTTTCGTCTTGCGAAGCACGAAATCCCATAGGAATGCATTGAAATTCAATTAATGCGTTCCTATGGTCAAAAAAAGTCCAAACAAAGCCAAATTTGGTACAACAAGAGTTTATTAAGTGCTCTTTAAAGTCACACATACTGTAAAGAGCATTTCAAAAATTAAAGGAACAATTAATTAAGTTTCTAAACATGACAGAAAAACATTTAAAAATCAACAAAGTGTACAGTATATTTTCTAAGACTCTGGGGGACAACTCGAAGAAGGTTCCTCTTCCACTCTTTGCTTCTTGCTGAAGAACCCCCTCCTCAACTGTTCCCCCAGCCACCCACCACACAGAAATTCAAATCCAGAATTTTTTTAAAAAAACAGCAGAGTGGCCCAATGGTCACAGAAAATCATAAAAATGCAGAAAAAAACCACACAAGCTTCCAGATTCTTGCAAACCCCTCCTCAACTGTTCCCCCAGCCACCCACCACACAGAAATTCAAATCCAGAAACTTTTTTAAAAAAACAGCAGTGGCCCAATGGTCACAGAAAATCATAAAAATGCAGGGAAAAAAACACACAAGCTTCCAGATTCTTGCAAACCCCTCCCCAACACCAAGTCCTTGAATTCCAAACACCCCAACCCAAAATCCAAAACCCCCCAAAAAAGTTTTAAAAGTTTAAAAGAAGTTTTGGAAAAGCTTCAAAAATCACCAAAATCTTCAAAAACCTCAAAAAAGGCTACCACACCGCGTTCTATGAGTTGCTCCTCGAAGTCAAGTCGCAACTGTATTAACGGTGTTAAGAAAAAGGAAACAAACTTGCAAGACGTTTTCGTTTTTCGTCTTGCGAAGCAAGCCCATAGGGAAATTCGTCCTGCGAAGCAGCTCAAAAAACGCAAAACCCTTTCGTCTAGCTAGTTTTTTGTCTTGCAAGGCGTTCGTCTTGCGGGGCACCACTGTATTATTATTATTATTGTTGTTGTTGTTGTTGTTAGAGCTTGTTGACTGAACACACACCACAGATTCAAATCACAAACCCCCAAAGAGCCCTTGGGAAGAGTAGTTTGTTGCAGGAGCTTTGGAACTGTAGCTCTGTCACAAGTTATAGTTCTCAGGATTCTTCTGTGGGGGTGGGAGGGGGAATTCCTTTAAATGTATGGTGTGTATCAGGCTTCCTCAACCTCGGCCCTCCAGATGTTTTTGGCCTACAACTCCCATGATCCCTAGCTAGCAGGACTAGTGGTCAGGGATGATGGGATTTGTAGTCTCAAAACATCTGGAGGGCCGAGGCTGAGGAAGCCTGGTGTAGATGCAGTCAACAGGCCCCATTGGCCAATAATAATAATTTCATCCAATTCCACTATTCAGCCAAAACCTTACCTGTGTAGTCTAGAATTTTCTGGTATTTAGTGTCAGAAATTAATGACAGTCTTGGGTTGCCAGTTCCATTTTATTTATGATATAGTGGTTAGAGTGTCAAACTAGGAACTGGTACACAAGGGTTCGAATCCCGACTTGACCATGGAGCTCACTGGGTGACCTTGGGCCAGTTACTGCCTTTCAGCCTACCCTACCTCACAGGGTTGTGGTGGTGGTGGTGATTAAATGAGATGGGGGGAAACAATGTATGCCACACTGAGCTCCTTGAAGAAGAGGGTGGGATATAAATGCAACAAATAAATGCATTGATATTATTACAATTTTACTATTTTATCATTTTAACTTGTACGATTCATTGAGACAGATTTGTAATAGTTGGTATATACAGTGCTTTTTTTCTAAAAAAACGTTTAGGGGTACTCTCATTTTGACACAAGAAAATCACCATTTTTGAGTGTGGATTTCATGCTCTTTATTCAGCTCATAGTGGTGAGGAATGAAAGTTTCCCCAAAATATCTGCTTTCTATACATTATTTACAAAATGGGTCGCACATGATTGGCTAATTCTGGGATTCTCCTGTAGGCCAATCAGGTTGCGGATTCACTTTCACCTGGAGCTGGATTGGGTGGCTCCTGCGGACCAATCATACTGCTGCATTGTTCTAGGAGCAATCAGACTGCTGCATTCTGAATCCTATTGTTCTAGGACCAATCAGACTGCTGCATTCTGAATCCTATTGTTATAGGACCAATCAGACTGCTGCTTTTTGGAGCCTATTCAATTCAGTACATAACAATTTTATAATTCAAATCGGGGGAAATAAATACAATAAATGGACAAAAGTACAAAGATTCACAAAATGTTTAGGGGTATGCGTACCCCTGCGTCCCCCCAGAAGAAAGCACTGGGTATATAAATTCACTGATAAATAAATGCAGAGAGACCATAATTACCCAAGGGCCACTCTTACAGCTGTTTTTCTTATTTTTTGTAGGTTTCACAAGCAACTGTAGCTCTTGCCACAAAAGGAAGAAAAGAGGAACTGAAAATAACCACAAGCTCTTCAGTTCTCTTTATTACACGCGTACGATTCCATGTCTTTGTAAACAGAAAATCTTTCGCTCACTGAGGAAGGAGATGGTGTAGAAGTTGTGACAAGCTGTGGCAAAAGAGTGAGAAAATATTGAATGGAATGGGATATTGCATGCACAGCATTCACATGCCATTTTGCAATGCTCATTCACAAAACAGTTTGCAATATAAAATCAATAATTCATAATAGGTTGGGACAGTAATCCATTAAAATCAATATAACAAATGCCACAGTGTATTGTTGTAAACAAAAAATTGCCCTTTTCCCTTATGGGGTATCCACCAGAGAATATTGAGAAGCAAAGCAGCTAGTAAGCTTGATCTTTATTGATCTGTTGCAACAGGGTGCTCCCGTCACCCGCAGGAGAGGAGGAGGGACCCAGAAAAATAGTGTGCAAGGCCTTATAAAGACTTTTGAAATTGCCACCCTGTAGATCAAGACCACCCCCCAGAAACATCATACATACATCACAGAAGGGGTGTAACCTAAGACCACCCCTTAGATACATCATACCTACATCACAGAAAAGGCGGTCTAAACAGAAATTTAAATGTTGTTTTTCTCTTGTCCTTGTTTATCTCCTGTCTGGCAGGTTACTTGATTGGATTGCCTGGGGAGCCTGGCCATTCTTTTGTAGTGATAAATACTTAGTTCCTGGGCCAGGTCACAGGCTCTCACCCTATTCAAACACAGACATACCCTTAAGACAGGATTTGTGAAGAAAAAGACAACGGGGAGGCTTTTCCACTTTGACCATGGAGAGAAAACATTTGCTCAGTTTAGGAATCAAGATGGCTTCAGGTCGGTCTTCCTGTGCTGATCTATGTGCGTGCAGTTATGAACATTACCATATATCTAAGACCTCAAAATTCCCATCACATTATCTACGCTCTCGTAAAATCTCCCAATTGGATTACCTGGAGTTGCTTGTGAAAACAATCTGGAGAGTTGAGACTGGTCCAAAACAGGGTAGTAAGATTGCTAACCGAGACTGGAAGATCCATCAGTCTTTTGCCATCTGCACTGATTTCCTGTTTATTTCTGGACTCCATTCAAAGTGCTGGCATTAACCTTTAAGTCCGGCGCCACCTGGTGGCTGAACTGTATCTGACATGAACTGCACAGACTCAGTTTGCCAGCCCAAAGTTCTGTAACTAATTTGACAGCCGGCTGGATCAGCCAAAGAGCTATTTCTCTAGTCCTGCCTGCAATTCTCATAGTGGCGAACCAGGGGCTTATGGGAAACTCGCAAGTAGGACCTGAGCGCAACAGCACTCTCCCCACTTTTAATTCCAGGCAGCTGGGACTCTCTGACAGTGGAGGCGGAACATAGTCTTCTTTTAAAGCCATCCAACTTGATGAGCATCATAGCATCCTGTGGCAGGGAGTTCCATAGCTGAACTAACTACGTGTCCTTTCGCCTGCCCTGAATCTTCCACCATTCAGCTTCATTGGAGGACCCTGGTTTCTACTATTATGAAATAAAGAGAGAAACTTCTCTCTAACCACTTTCTTGCTTAATTTTATGCGCCTCTATCACCGAAAAGCCACATATATTACATCAGTGACCAGAACTGAGCACAGTATTGTTGGTGTAATTTGGGGAAATGGGTGAAGTTGCATCAGGTGCTTAGAGCATGTCTTAAGCATCCCACCCCCGTACCCCCACGTCCGGATTCTGCTTAGAGAAAGACCCCATTGCAATGGGGTGGTTAGAAACAGTTGAAGGTTAATGCCTAAAGCATGGATCATCCACGCACCCTTTCTTTAAGCAATCTGTGTATGTGCAATATCGTCGGCAGGAGTGTGAGGTGTTCACTGAGAGCAAGGTATTTGCTTTGTGCAAGGTATCAGCAGTGAAGCTAAAGGTAATATGCTATATGGTAGAGAATTGTGAGCTGGTATGGTAAAGTTCTAGTACATTTACAAGCTTTACAGTGGTACCTCGGGTTAAGAACTTAATTCGTTCTGGAGGTCCGTTCTTAACCTGAAACTGTTCTTAACCTGAAGCACCACTTTAGCTAATGGGGCCTCCTGCTGCTGCTGCGCCACCGGAGCACGATTTCTGTTCTCATCCTGAAGCAAAGTTCTTAACCTGAAGCACTATTTCTGGGTTAGCGGAGTCTGTAACCTGAAGCATATGTAACCTGAAGTGTATGTAACCCGAGGTACTACTGTATTTCTAAAACCCAGAGGCGCCAGCTTGCGAAGGCAATGGTGGGGGGGGGGGCTATGACATGCACGTGATGTCGGAAGAATCAGGGGAGGGCTGGCCCCCACCCTAAAAACATTGAGGGGGCTCAAAAGGGCTTGGCCCCCAAGAGCTGGTGCCCTTGCTAAAACCAGAAGAACTGTGCTATAGGAGATTAGTTCATGATGTACCAGCCTCTCTTAAAGTTTATGTTGCTAGTGTGTTTTAAGCTTGTCTTAAACACTTTATACTTTGAAGTGAACTGAGCAGGCAAGGAGTTTCCTTAAGCAAGAACTCTGTAAAAGATTGACTACTGGAAAGCAGGGGTGAATCTACACTGGTCGGTTATAGCGTTAAACATGTGTTATAAAAAGGTAACACCAGAGGGTGCTGTAGAGCAGCAAACCTTAGGCAATGGGAAATTGCTTTGAGAGCTACTGTATATTACATTGTTGTTTTTACAGATTTTTTACAGATCAGTGTAGATCCAGCCCAGGAAAACTCTGGTGTTCTGCTGGAAAACTCTGCTGGAGCTGTGCATGCTCCACTGATCACACAGGTCGAAGTGTGGTGTAGTAGCAACAACAGATGGTGGGCCTAAGTTTAACAGGTTATGAGTCAACCGACTTCTACAAGTCTAACAAATATTGTATTCCAAGAGCAGTCACACTTCGTGTAAGGGCATTATGATATGGACAGTCTTATTATCAATGAATTGTAACGATCCCTACCACAGAATTTATCTTTTTTTATATAAAAAAACCAACTATAGCTGCACATTGGGTCAGCATTTACATTCAGCTATGGAAATTCCAAGATGTGAAGTTCAGATTCTTTTGCCCCAATGTGCATTACTTTACACTTGCTTACATTTAATATTATTTGTTGTTTTAATGCCCTTTCACCTACTTTGGAAATAATATTTTGGGGTTATGTGTGATATATACACATACATATAAACATGGCAGGTGAGGATGGAGTTAATTGGCAATGAACTGCTAGAAGTACAGTCTGTGACCCTACAATTGAAATACTTTTCACAGCAGCAGTGATTGTCAACACAATCGTCTTAGTGTTACTGGAGTCAACCTTTAAAACCCAAATAAGGCACAGAAACCTTTTTTAGGCCTGTGGATTGTTGAGTAAATGCTGTGGTCATCACCCTCTTAAGTCACTTATCTGAGGGGAATAGGGGTTTCTCAACAACTCGCAACACCTTTAAGAAACTACAGTTCCCAAGTCTTTGGGGGAAGCCATGAGAATTTAAAGTGGCATGATACTGCCTTAAATGTATAGTGCTGATAAAGCCGAGAGAGAGGAATTGAGTTTTTTTTTCTTTTTTGTGTGTGATTTTTTATATTAGTTTTGCACTAACCATGCAGATCCACACAAAGCATTTAAATCGCATTCAGTGCATGTAATTTTCTGTGACACACACTTAAAGCAGAGGATTTCTCTCAAAGAATCTGTGAACCCTACTTAGGAATGCTACGCATTGCAGCTGTGAGGGGAGAAACGACAGTTCCCAAATATTCTTCATGTTGTCTGTGCATTGCATGCATTTGAAACGCATGGCGTGGATACGTTAAGTGTGTTTTGATGTAATTGCTTTGAACCTAACCTTGAGAAATGTCGCCCAGAAAACTCCTGTGAGGAGGGGGAATGAGCAGATGCAAATAACAAAGCAAGCAAACACGCTGGTGTACATTCTTCGGGAAGTAACCGAACGCTAACTTTTGTTTTTGAACAGTTATTTTTATCTGCGAGCCGCCTCGAGTCCCGTCCGGGGGGAAAGGCGGCGTATAAAATAAATATATAATTTCAACAACTAGTATTTTCCTGATTTCGGTTCCCCACCACCACCACCCCTAGTCTTTTCCTCACAACTAGATTCGTTGGGGGTGGTGTTTTATTCCTTTTTTTCTTTTTCTTTTCCAAAGTGTATATTCGGGTAAAACCGGTATTTACGCTCTCCCCGCCACCCCCGTCTTCATTTTGTATGCGCACATCACGTACGCGAGGCGAGGCGTTTGTTTCGTTTCCTTTATTCGATTAAAATTAAAAAATTAAAAAAAAATTGGAGAACGAGTAATATAACAGAATGAAAAAAAGGAAACGCGCAAAAACAAGGGAGGTAAAGAGCGCGTGCGCGAGGATGTTGGCGCCCCCTCCCCCTCCCCTCCTCACCAGTTTCCTTCAGAAACGCTTTTCTCCTCAGGGACGGAGCAATCTTGTCCCACGCCGGGCGCCGTCGGCGGCGGGAGTCAGCTTGCCTGCCTGCCTTGCCCGCCTCGACAGGGCGGCGCTGTGAAGGGGGCGTGTGACGCCGGCTGCCGGCTGCTGCCTTTTCCTCCTGCTCCTCCCTCTCCCTCAGTCCGCCTTTCCTTCGCCGCTTATTTAGGCTCGGGCGCCCCTATTCCGCGCCGCTTCCTCGCGCGCTTTCTTTCTCGTCGCCTGCCTACCTCCCTCAGTTCCTTCCATGGCGTTCAGGCGGGTCGTTGCGGTGGCCGCGGCCGCCGCTTGCGGGTTGGCGGGCGGCTCTGTCTTCTTCTCTGCGGTGCCTCTCGGGAAGCAGCAGCAGCAGGTGGTGGGTAAAAGCTCCGGCGACGCCCCGGTTCCCCTACCTCCGTCCGCGGCTCCCCCGCCGGGGCTGCTGCTTCTGTCTTCGCCGGCCAACGCAGCCTCCTGCCCCGCCACGGCGCCTGGCTGGCTGGAGAAGCCCAACTGCGGCTATTGGGACGACAACTGGGACAGGTAAAGCGAAGCATCTTCAGGCCTCTTGGCGGGCGGGCGAAAATCCCGTTCCCCCCCCCGCCCCCCAAAAAAACACCTCCCCAAGGTAATAGGAGCAGGCCAAGATGCCGTAAGTTGGCAACCTTCAAAAGCACAGGAGCACGCCAGGCTGCTCACTTTTGGCAACCCCCTATCCCACCCCCCATGGACTTCGCCATCGTCATATTTTAATCGTTCGGTTGCTTTATTATTTATATAAAGTGCTTTTCCCTTCACCAGAAAAGAAAATGAAAGTGAAAAATGAAACGCTGCCTCTTCCCGGTTGTCGAAAGAGCTGCATCTCCAGACGATTTTGTGGGTTTGAATTGCAGTGTTGCTAAAAGTGAGGGGGTGGATTTACCCGGCCTTTGCTTTAAGGAGCTGCTGCCTCTTAATTACATGTATTTGAGGGCATGGAGTGGGGGATAGATCATGGGCTTTGTAATAGGTGTTTTAAGACATCGTGATACAGAAATACTTTGATAAATCAGAGTTGGTGGTACAACTTTGATTGACTTTATCGTCGTTTAGTACAGGAATGACAGGCCCTTCGTCATGTTAATACAAAATTTGGCAAGAAATCCCTGGGGGAATAAGGGAGAGACTTTTGTGAGTTGAAACTTGAGAACTTAGTCAAAAAGTGGAACATAAATCTGCTGAAATAAGGATTCTAAAAAGTCATTTAGTCCATGTGTCCCAAAAAAGTCAGGTAAATGTCTCCAGGAAGCTGCAAAACCCAAAGGTAATTCATAACTCCTGGGAATGCTCTCTGGAAACAAGTAGTTGCGGCTTAAGAGCCATTGTCTAATCCTAGCTGAAAGCCATCTAAGTTCCTCACTACCTCTACATCCTGTAGCAGTGTATTTCATTAATGATGTGTTGTGTAATCTTTATTATGGAGTTCTGGCATAATATAAACAGATGCAGGGACTCTGCCCTGGCACAAATGAAGGCTATGTGGGGGTCTTTGTTTTGTATGAGCTAGGAGTCCAAATAAAAATAACTTGTTTAAATAGAATTTATCCATTTTGAATGGGGCTTAGCTGATGAAACGTGCATGTGAGTAAATGCAATTCTGCAGGAAAGATGTATGTTTTAAGTTAAGTGCCTGAATTTGTTGCAGCGGGCAGTCTTCATTGTGGAGAGATGGGAAATGTCTCTCCTAATATAACACAACCATTCCCTTCAGTACCTCTAATAAAAAAGTACAGTTTTAAAAATATCTGCAGCCTAATTAAACAAAAGCACATTCTTAACCCAAACACTTTGAGTAACTTTACTGAATTGCAATCTTAGAATGGATTATCTCCCTGTTTTTCCTGGAGAGTTACGCAGTCTATACACACGATCTGTTTCCTACCACATTTGACTCCCTGCTTGCCATTCTTAACATTGATTTTAAGCCCCATATTCTCACTGGGAGAGAATCCCAATCAATTCAGTGACGGCAAAATGTTAAAAATACCTCAAATAACAAACTTGTATTTTTTACAAGCAGGTTTTTCTCCCATCTTTTCAGTGTTCAGTTATGGTTGCACATTCTAATTTGCATTAGCATTTGACTACAGCACTAAATGGCTGTAGTTTTTCCTTACCTTGAGTGACAAGAGGTAAATGTGATCCAGTGTGTTTATTGCCAAACATTTATTCCATCGTATCTGGCTGCTCAGGGTGCCCAGAAACCTGATGGTCACTTGTACTCAGCACTTGCTACCCCACCCACCTCTTTCCAGCAAGCAGTTTTATATTTTCAACTATTTCTGCCACAGGTCAAGATTCATCCCTAGTTGTGGCTTGTATTGGCTCGGATGGCTTCTTACACAGCTTTTAACTACAGGCAGTGCTGAAATGCACATGTATGTTACTGTGAATATGTGATTTAGACAGACTTCTGGTAAATCTTGTGAGATGTGGTTGCTGAACTTATATCTGAGAACCACACTTGTACTTCTTGCCACTTCCCTATGTTCACCTTAAGAAATGTTGAGAAACTTAATAGGAGAAGTTGCATTTCAGTTTATGAAAGCTTAATGTGAACAAACCCTAACTGATGTCTGCCCCTGAACTGGTATTTATGCTTCACCCTTGTTTGCTGAAGCACAGCTGTGCCTGGGGTGGAAAATGAAAATTGAGGAGTATACCCAGCAATTTTCAGCAGGATGTGGATTCATTCTCTTAATATCCAAGGAGATTTAAATTGGTGATGAGTCAAAATTATGAATTCAGCACTCACATTGTTAATAAACTCAAGACTCTTTACCAAGCCACAACAATGCAAATATAATTCCCCACTAAACATATTTAGGTGGTTATGTTGACTCCTGACAGTTTAGGAGAGTCTTCTACACCAGTATTGGATGTGAAAGGACATTTTAATAATTGGGGTTAGAGAACCTTTAGAGAATCTCAAAATAACAGAAAGTTTCCTGATGAGATTGGGTATAAATCTATTAAATAATATACAGTGGTACCTCAGGTTACAGACGCTTCAGGTTACAGACTCCGCTAACCCATAAATAGTACCTCAGGTTAAGAATTTTGCTTCAGGATGAGAACAGAAATTGTGCAGTGGCTGCGTGGCGGGAGCGGAAGACCCCATTAGCTAACGTGGTACCACAGGTTAAGAACAGTTTCAGGTTAAGACTGGGCCTTCGGAATGGATTAAGTTCTTAACCTGAGGTACCACTGGAATGAATTAAGGTACCACTGGAATGAATTAAGTTACTAACCCGAGGTACCACTGTATCTGCTTGCACTCTGACATGCTTTTGAACTGCTAGGTTGGCAGGAGCTGGGATCAAGCAACGGGAGCTCACCCCATTGCAGGGATTCAAACCGCTGACCATCCGATCGGCAAGCCCAAGGCTCAGTGGGCCACCCGCATCCCACCACAGTGCCACCCGCATCCCACTGGGCTGATGGTAGATGTAGTCTAAAACATCTGGAGAGTACCAGGGTAGGGAAGGCTAAGCTAGAGGGAAGTGCTAAGCTTATACTTTTATTTAATTCCTTCCCAGATGGTTCTATCTCTGGTTTAATAACACTAAATCTGAGCAAAAGTCCTCCCACCTCCTAATTTTATAATGGCTTGGCACCACTACACATTGCAGATGTGTGCACAAATAAATGAGAGGCTTATTACAGATATGTCATTTGGTGACATCTGTTCAAACTTGGCTTATTCTCTTCTATGGCACAGCACTGCAGTTTCTCAACTGTACCCACCATGGGAAAAACCACTTTTCTGTCTCACTTCAAAGTCTATACTATCTAGCTTTTCTTCAAAATCGTTCTGAGAGCAGTGAATAGGTAAACTCAGAACAGGTGCACAATCATGTGTCAGCTCATATGCTAGAATTGTAAACTTTGGTATTAAAATTTTGCCTTGCTAGCATGTTTCAATTTTTAGCATATTTAACTTTTATGCTGTGATCTTCAGATGAGGGATAGCATACAAATTTTATAAGTGATATATATAATAAATATTCTTTGGGTCCCTGAGGACTTTGCAGAGAAGTTCCTTGGACCGGTGTGATAGCAATGAACAATTCGTTATATTCCTTGCCAGGCCAATATTTTTCATTTTAAAACTTCAAGTTTTCTTAATTTTGTTAATATGAAATTTTTTTTTTAGAGCTCATCAAAATTAATTAGCCAGGCCAATAGTCCATCTAATTCAATATTGTCAACACTGATAGGCAGCAACTCTTCAGGGTTTCAAGCTTGGACCCCCCCCCCTTTTGGAGATACTGGGGATTGAACCTGGGACCTCCTATATGCTTTTCTGCTGAGCTATGGCCCTTCCCCAAAGCTGTGAAGGCCATACATGTCTTCTGTTCTGTATCTCATACCTCTTATCTCATGGTTCTGCTTAAACTGTTAAGTACTAAGATATCTTCTGGGTGTGAATGGGACATAAGACTATCTGTAAATAAACTAAAGGAAAATATGTGGGGTGGGTACAGTTCTGGCTTGTTTCTAACATCCAGACTTCGGAATTGCATTAAGTGGTGCATGTATTTGCAGTTGTGCTAGTGGTATTGTGGAAACTAAGTTGTTCCTATTGTAGCAACTTCATCAAGTAGCAGTTACAATTTCTTCCCTTAAAAAAAATCTGATTCAAACTTGGTCAAGCTAATTTGGGTTAATTTCTTAAGCACCAAATCGAGGTCTGAATCAAATCTAGTGGTTGGTGCACACCCCTACAAAGTATGTGAGAAGAGAAATACTTGGTGCTGCTATATTGCTGTTGTGAAATGTATTAATAGCATAAACATCATCAAAAAGATGTATCAATATTTAATGTGTTCTGTGTGATAGGGCTGTCTTATATATACTTTCTTTTGTGCTAGTCCACTTTGTCTTCCAGATGTTAAAATAACTCTTTGACTCTTCTATAATATTCCAAAACTTTAAAAAACCACATTTGAGTACATAAGCTGATATTTGCTTCCAAGAATTTCCCCTTTCATTGCTAAAAGCTGAGACAGATGTGAGAAATCAGAACAGAAGGAAAAGAATGGGGAAATGTTCCAGATGGATGATGGGAAAACCTACAATCTTGTACCCTGTTGGCAGAAAAGAGCCAAAGATATTGGCTGAACTGGTGCATTAATGGACCAGTGAAAATACAGTGATTAATAATTTCAGACACTGGAATGAAACTGAGCAACTCCAAATGGCTGCTTCAGAAGATGAGTCTTGGTATAGGGCTGGTTCATGTACTAATGCAGTGGTTCCCAAACCCCTCCCCACCACAGATCACTTAAAAATTGCTTAGGATCTTGGCAGACCACTTAATAAATTATTTGCCTGCTGTAGTAGTTGTAGTGCACTGTGCTTAGATGCTGTATGTATTTTTACGCACGCATTGCAGACTCATGCCTCAGTTCTTTGGTATGTCTAAAAGTGTTTCTTTGGGCACCAGTCATACCTCTAAATCTCTCATTGCACTAGACTCCTGAAGCTTTGCATTGCTGCCTTTTCTTTCTGGCTTCACAAACTGCCCCCAAACTGCCTTTCTCAATGGGTAGAAATGAGACATTATTGAGATGTTGAACTTCTTAATGAGGGATTGCGTGGGGGATATAAAGTGAGCATTGTTACAGTGGTACCTCTGTACCAAACACTTCTGGTTATGAACGCTTCAGGTTATGAGCTCCACTAACCCAGAAGTAGCTGCTCCTGGTTGCGAACTTTGCCCCAGGATGCGAATGGAGATTGTGCACCAGAGGCAGGCCCCATTAGCGAAAACACGCCTCAGGATAAGAACGGTTTCAGCTTAAGAATGGACCTCCTGAACGAATTAAGTTCATAACAAGAGGTACCACTGTAAATCTGGTTGATTTTGTCAAGCAAACACGTTGCACTGAAAAGGATGTTGTTGGGTCACTTCATTTGCATGTCCAGTTATCTTATTACAGGAGTATCTTAACATAGAGCTCTATGTATGTTGTTGGACTCCCCAATTCCCACTGGCCCCAGCCAGCATGACCAATGGTCAGGAATTATGGGCATTGTAGTCAGACATCTGGTGAGCACTATGTTGGCTACCTCTGCCCCATCGTTTATTGATACAGAAATATAAACTTCAAAATGATTTTCAGGAGAGAACCACTGGCTCTTATGCACCTGAAAAAGAAAAATGAAGAGACTGGGGAAGAGGAGGACTCATCTCGTCTAGCCCACTACAAAGCAAAAGCTACCAGACACATATTCCTCATACGCCATTCTCAGTACAACACAGATGGGAACAGTGATAAAGAGAGAATTCTGACCAAGCTTGGTATGTATGACTGGCCCTTTCATACCTCAGAGCTGGGGGAGAAAGCAAAGTTGCCAGTTTATTTACTGATTTGATTACCTCTCATTAAAATGTGGGGTAGGGAAACTATTCAGTCACCCTTAGTACTTCGTGGCAGAGATCAGAGTGTTGTTGTTAACAGGTAGATTATTTCCATTGTGAATTGGCATTTAGGCATTACAAACTTTTGTTGGTCAGCTGTGTAAATGAATAGTTGCAGTAGCTGTGTCATTTCATCCCCAAGTCTGTTGCCCAGCCTTTTCTGCCCCCAGTGCCTTCTCTGCCAATGCTGGAAGAGCAATATTTGGCCTAGTTTGCTGTTGCAGTAAGGAGCACAGCTGGACACATGATTTCTTTCCCTCTTCTCCAACATGACTGGCTTTTCTGATGCACAGGAAAACTTTATATTGCAGCATTTCTCTGTAGGTTCACTTGGTCTTGCCTATTAATCAAATCACTAAGTCTAGTGGCTTTCAAATCCCTCTTTCTCTTGCTTCTCATCCCTTTGCTCTTATTTGCTCATTGCCTGTACTTGACTACCCTAATCCATGTGAAGGCTTCCTGCTCTTTGAGAAGATCCCACCCTTGCTGATTGGTATGCTTTGAACTACCTCCCAGAATACCTGTATGTTGCCCCACCCCCCCGCTTCTTCAAATCTTTCAAAGCCCTCCTTTTCCATATAGTCTTTGGCTCAGCACCCTAGTTCCCATCTCCTAGCAACTATTCCTGTCGCCAAGGCTAAGCATATGTAACTGAAACAAATGCATATATTTTCTTTACACTTGCCCACGCTACCCTTCCCTTCTACTTATTTATCCTCTGTTGAATTTTAGATTATAATTTTGTACTGCTATAAAGCATCGTACATATATATTTTATAATATACTTATATATACATATATATAAAACAATATTATTAAATAGTTCTACAAACAATGCAACCTTCTTCCTGATTAAACAAACCCTTGATTAGCAAGGAGGCCCCATCTGGAATTCTGCTTGTACTTCCACATACTCAAAAATTCATTGTATCTGTTTGGATGAAGATACAAGTTGAAAGAACAGCAGTGCCAATAACTGTTTGTGTATCATTGTGCTGGGACAAAAGGTCTACATAATGTAGAAATCTTATTTTACACCCCCCCCCCGAATGTGTTAAAAGACACACATTGCAATTTATACATTGCCTTAATTTTCAGGTCGTGAACAAGCTGAGTTGACAGGGCAAAGGCTTGCAAGCTTGGGACTGAAATTTGATAAAATTGTTCATTCTTCTATGACCAGAGCAACTGAAACAACCAACATCATCAGCAAGCATCTTCCTGGTGAGTGAATTCTCTTGTTGAATCAGGAAACATAATTTGTTCTAAATAGACAGTGTGGCTTTAATAAACACAGAGTGGGCCATGCAGACTAAGCTGGGTGCATTCTTGAATCAAAGCATTGACATATGGTGCCTGATTAAGCCCTTGCATAGGCATTTTAGATGGGGAATTTTAGTTGGAATTGGGCTTTATTCCCCCCTAAGTTTTATATCTTCAGTCTGCCTTTATGTTATTAAAAAAACAAAACACTACATTTGTGTGTTACGTGAATTGTTTGCCTGCCCTGGAATATTCTGATGAAGGCCTGTTAAATGTTTTTGATAAACATCTCCCATGTATTCCTAATATATTTACTGTTTATTAATTTTAATTGTGTGAGAACCAATATTGACTGCAAAGTGGGAAAGAACACATAGTGATATGTTTAAGAGAACATTAGTACATAGAATAATAGAATCATAGAATTGTATTGTACTGTTGGAAGGGACCACAAGGGTCATCTAGTGCAATCAATCATGCAGGAATCTTTTGCTCAACATGGGGCTTGAACACACGGCCCTGAAATTAAGTCTTGCGCTCTACCGACTGAACTACCAAGGTGTTGCTGCAGAGGTTTGCCGAAATTCTTTTCTCTATGTTAGTGATGGGGAACCACTCTGATCCCCCATGTCTGGATGTTCTGAGATAGGAGCGCAGGTGCACTGGGTTACCATAGCAACAGAGCAAGCTCAAGTATATGACTTGCTGAGTCGTTCACCCTTCCATTGGTTCAGGAGATATGCCTACGAGTAGAGACAGGTATAATAGTCACTGGGGCATTGCTTTCATTATGTGACATCTTGTCTGGTCCTGTTCTGATGCTGCGCCTGTCCTGATATTGTTCTGTTTGCTGTCAGGGTCTGACTGAATCTGTGAGAGTTGGGGGAAGAGGTTTTACACAGCAGCGTTAGCTAGCATGGTGATGGTATTTGTGGGTCTGTACACATGTATCTTTACGTCAAGGACCAGAAGAACTGTACATAGTAGGTAGCAGTGCTTAGCTTTGTCTTGTGTCTGGAGACAATAAACTCTTTGTTACTTTGAACTGAGTGGGAGGAGTTTTTCCCTTAGAATTCCCTTGGAATTCTAGAAAAAACTGGCTGCTGGAAGCAAGAAATCTCTTAAGACTCTGCTGGGGGCTGCACATACTCTGCTGATACATCACACTGGCTGAGATGTGAAAAACCAACTGGCTTCCACAAGTCACCAACAAGACCCTTTCTCTTAATCTCTGTCTCTGACATGATGCACATTACTTGTACAAGGAGTACATTCTAGCACAAAACCTTCAGGCCATGTTTGTCTTCCTTGCTTGTCATAACATGAGTTTACAACCAGGGTATTAAAAGATTTGCAGCACCTTTGATATGCTAACTTACTTTGTATAGATGCAGATCTAGAGTTTAATGTCAGAGATGGCCCTGGAGACAAGGCTCTGAAATGCATGTCTTCATTTTTCTTCCCCCAGGGGTGAAGAAATCAAGCACTGACCTTCTGCGTGAAGGAGCTCCAATTGAACCAAATCCTCCTAGCTCCCACTGGAAGCCAGAAGCTGTGGTAAGATTTTTGTATAAGCAATTGCCTTAATGTTGTGTAATCTTTGGCTTTACTTATAGCAATGTAGACAAGTTTCCTCAGGTTTCTTCTGTCATTAACAGAATATTTTATTAAACGACAGCAAAAGGAACGAACATTTCAGTATATCACTAAGGAGAGAACTCTAAAGAATGGGAGCCACAGCAGCAAGGTCCTACCTTTTTTCTTTAATCATTCTGAACTCGGTGAATGAGGAAACACAAAACAAAGCCCAACTTAATGACCTAATAAACAGGATGATGCACAGTTAGTAGCACCTCCTATAAGTTATCCATTGCCCAGGCGGTGTAGAGTTTAAAAGGCACGACCCAGCACACTGAGTTTGGTCCAGAAGAGGTATGTTCTGTGCAGTCCATTTCTATTGATAAGATGGACTTCAGATGGTGGAGAAAAATAGCCTTCACTAGGGCAGTAATCTCAGCAGGTTATTGAGGTTGGATAATGACCCCTGTATCTTGATCAGAAATGTCAAAATCCTTTTCTGTAGCCAACGCTAATGGCGAGTTAAAGATGAAAAGCTTGTGCATTTTTTAATATATACATCAATAACCAATTATCTGCCTTTTAGCAGTATTACGAAGATGGGGCTCGGATTGAAGCTGCCTTTCGAAACTACATTCATAGGGCTGATGTAAAGCAGGAAGAGGATAGCTATGAAATCTACGTCTGTCATGCTAATGTCATTCGTTACATAGTTTGCAGGTAACTATGGCATTGAAACAAACTGGTGGGTATGGGAAACCTTCGGATACAGTTTAGATTGGCTCTTCATGACCAAAACAATAATGTGCTAACCCTTAACTTAAGCAGTCAAATGCATTTAGTGGTTCTGAGTTATTTGGAGAGGGTGTGTGCACAGTAAAATGAACAGCTGTCCAGAGAGCATATGACGGCCAGATTAACTTGAAGCTTTGCTCTAATCTCTATTTTTGAGTAGGGGATTTTAAAACAAATAGACCTTCCATACTAAACGTATTATGAAATTTAGAAATGGAAAAATGAGAATGCAGCTTATCTATTGCTCTGCTTGCAGAACCTCCAAATCCTGGACCAAAGTTTGGGTTAGCAAAACAAATTATTACTAAAATCCAAAGTAACTGTCTAGCAGGTCTTCTGCCCCCGAGCTGTGAAACTGGATTTCCCTTCTGGCATCAAATAAATGTTCTGAGAGATGTACAGTTGTCCCTCATGTTACATCCTGCTCAACTCTACCATTTTTGGTTGCATCTTCTAAGACAGTGTAACCTTGGTGTCAGGGGTTCAGGAGCAGAGGCACAGGAAAGGGAGGAAATAGAGAGCGAGGGGGAGGAGTCCGAAGGAAATGTTAGCGATGACAGCGGTCCGAGGTCTCTGAGTCTTTCCAGCGAATCGGAAGATTCACAGAAAGGGGCTCCCATGGTCAGAGCAAGGGGGGTGCCGAGGGGGACACCCCAGGAAGAAGGGGCCAGAGGGGACTCAGAGAGCAGCAGTTGGAAATCAGGACCAGCGTCCACACCAGAGTGCAGTAGGGGGGAGGAGTCCCAGGCATCGGGATCAGGCGGCGCACTGCCAGTGGGAGGACATGAGTCAGGATTGGCCACGCCTCCATCGGGGAGCGAGGAAACGGTCGAGAGGAAGGTTGAAGGCTGGGCGCGCGCGCCAAGTTCAAATGTACAGGAGGGCGGCGCAGTTGGCAGCCCGGATAGGGAGCCAGGTCCCAAAGCCCGCCGAAAAGAGGGGGAGGAGTCAGGGGGGTCAACGTCAGCGTCAGAAGAATCCAGGAAGGAAGGGACCCCGGGGGGTAGCAGGACCCAGAGGAGAAAGGAGAGACGTAAGAGGTGGAGTAAGGCTAGAATCTTAAACTGGTGTACAGGGGGCGGAGACTCAGATGGAGCTTCGCCGATCTAACCCCTAGATGTAGAGCTGGGGCGCTGCGGCTTGAAAATGGAAACTGTACTTCAATAAAGACTTTTGTACATTACTGCCGGCTAGCGTTGGTCCTCTGTGAGCTGGGACCTGGAGCCAGCTCTGACACTTGGTTTCTTTGAACTGTGCTGAAGACCTGTTTGGGTTGAAAGAGATGCTGAATTCAGTTAAGTGCTTCTGTTTTGGAAGTGCAGCATGAGAACAGAGCATACAGGCTTAAGCATCCATAACTAAAGTGCACTTAGCCTGCACTGGATACTTGGACTTTTAGTGCTGAAGTTTGAGCTGTCTAATCAATTACAGTCGTACCTTGGTTTTCGAACAGAATGCGTTCCGGAAGTCTATTCGACTTCCGAAATGTTCAAAAACCAAGGCACTGTTTCCGATTGGCTGCAGGGGCGTCCTGCAGCCAATCGGAAGCTGTGGAAGCCACGCCGTAAGTTCGGCTTCCATGGCAAAGTTCGCAAACCGGAACACCTACTTCTGGGTTTGTGGCGTTCGAGTTCCAAGTTGTTCGTGAACTAAGCTGTTCGAAAACCAAGGTATGACTGTACCATCCAAACTCACGATGTTTAGGTGCCTACTGAGGAAATTTCTGTTTAAGGATTTGGCCCAGGTTGTGACTCAGTTATGAGTGGAATACCAATATTTTATATCTGAAAAGGTAGTTTTGCTGCTTTTTCTCGTAGGGATGACTCCATTGTTTTTAGAGCTTGTTGAATTTATTTTTAGAGATTATGTTCTTATCTTGTACACCACCTTGATGGCTTTATGCTGTGAAGCAATTAATTACCTATTCACAGGTTCCATTGGGGGTGGTGTGTGCTCAGAATGGGTTTGCTATTCAGGAGGAGTGGTTGAAAATATGTGCAGTGGTAGTTTTCTGGGAGGCTTAAACATTTCTGGGAGACATGGAGCCCAGTATGCCATCCATATATTAGAGGAATTGAACATTGTGAACTCAGAAAGTTGAGTATGTTAAGAGTTGCTTTGTTTGCGTAGGCAAGAAACATTAGGTAGGAATAGCTGGTATGAGATCAAATATTCCATCACAGCTCAGCTGTTTTGAGCTGGACTATCTTGTTGCAAGCCTCATGCACCTATCTGCATTTGTTTAACAGTGTACTGCAAACAAGTAAGAAATGAGCTGGCAGTCAACATTGCAAAAGCAAATGAGACCTGAAATTTCAAAAGTTGATAAGATCACCTTCTTCTGGATAGGGATCTGCCTTAAGGAATGTCATATCATGTAGTGCAAGCCTGATAAGAGGCTGACCCTGTTCCTACAACTTTCCACATTGAAACGTGACTATTGCCACATAGAGAGGTTAAAAGCCTTCTTAGTTGCAGATTAAAACCTAGGGTGTCTGCTGACCTTTTGCTAGATTATAACCTCCATAACAACCTCTTGTGTAGCTTCCCTTTAATATTTAATATCCTGTCTATATTAGTACACATCTGGTACATTACATTTCTAATAGAGGGTGACATGTGTGCTTGCGCTGGCTAACTAGATTAACAGTGCAAGTCATAATGAGTAGTTTATGTGTGAACCATATTTCAGTGTATGTAGAAACAGATGGTACGTGTGATGGGACGATGAGCTGCTTGTGTGTAAAATCCTAGTCCCTCAGAGTTTGGTCAAGTTTGCAAACCTCTGTCTGTAACGGAGCCCCTTAAACATGGCTCCGTCAGTCGCTGGCAGATTCCGACAGTGGTTGCTTTCGGAATCGCTTCCAACATAAAAGCTCCTTAACGGAAACACGTCTTCTGGACTCTCTGCGTGACAGTTTCCGGCGAGGAGTGGGTGTCCCTACAGGAGGTCCTGAAACCTCCCCACTGTTTTCGCTGGAAGTGTCTCTGAGCCATCCCTCCAGCTCCCTTTCCCTCAGCCCAGCTCCTCTCCCCCTACTGGTTCCCTCTTCAGCTGCTGAGTCTCTCCCAACCTGTGTGAGCCCTTTCACTTCCCTTCCTTCCGATGGCAGTTCCCTGACATCCACCTCCCCTCCAGGGCCCCCTTCATCCCCTCTCGCCCCCTCCTCTACGGGCGGTGAGGAGGCAAAACCCCGGAATGAACTTCCTTCATCTTCCGATGTCCCGAACACTTCTCTCCACCTGTTGCGGTTCCTGGTCTCGAAGTACTCCTCCTCCTCAGAGTCCATCTCCCCTTCCCCTTCCGATTCCGAGAATCCTTCCAACTCCTCCTCCTCATCGGTGGTCCCAAAGTATTCCCTCCGGAACCTCTCCACAGGCTGAGGTTTCCTTGGGAACCTTTGATGGAACGTTTCTATCAATACCTCGTCATTGATATCTTCTGCCATTACCCAAGTGTTTTCTGACTCCGGTTCTCCTTCCCACGCTACCAAATACTCCACCTGATCCCCCTTCCATCTGGCGTCGAGGATTTCTGCCACATGGCTGCTGCATTCCCTTTCTTCTATGACCGGTCCCCGAGTGGCCATCCCTTCTCGTCCCCCCTCATACGGTGACAGTAACGACCTGTGAAATACTGGGTGCAGTTTCATGTGGTTGGGTAACCGGAGCCTGAAAGCCACTGGGTTGACCTGTTGAATGACCTCAAAGGGACCCAATCTCCTGGGTCTTAATTTCTTACAACCTCCTTTGAACGGCAACCCTTGGGTTGACAGCCACACCCTATCTCCCACCCTTATGGTTTCACCTTCCCTTCGGTTCTTGTCTGCCTGCCTCTTGTATTCTTCCTTCGCCCTTTCTAAGTTGAGTTGGAGCTGACGATGGATTGCTTCCATTTCTTCTACAAAATGCTCGGCTGCCGGGACACCCCATCTCTCCCCTTCTCCCCCTGGGAAAGCCCTGGGATGACACCCATAATTAGCCAAGAAGGGGCTCATCCCTGTGGACACATTCTCGGCATTGTTGTAGGCAAATTCCGCCAGCGCCAACTTTTCTACCCAGTCATTCTCTCTGTCATTGACATAACACCTCAGGTATTGCTGGAGGACCCCGTTTGCTCTTTCCGCCTGCCCGTTGGTTTCAGGGTGCCGGGCAGTCGAAAAGTTGACCTCCACCTGCAGTAAGCTCATGAGCTTCCTCCAGAACCTGGAAGTAAATTGTTTTCCTCGGTCTGAGACCACCCTCAATGGCACCCCGTGCAACCTAAAAATGTGTTCTACAAATAACTTCGCTGTCTCTTCCGCCGTGACTGCATGCGAGCAGGCTACAAAGTGGCACATCTTTGTTAGTAGGTCTACCACCACCATGATGGCTGTTTTCCCCTTGGACTTCGGCAGATCAGTCATAAAATCTATCGACACTGCCTCCCAAGGTCGTTCTGGGGTTGGTAAGGGTTCTAATAGCCCCGCCGGTGCCCGCCTCTCCCCTTTGGCTCGCTGGCATTGCTCACACCCTCTTACATACTCCCGTACATCTTCCCTCACCTTAGGCCACCAAAATTCCCTGGTGACCAACCACATGGTTTTGTGTTGTCCAAAATGCCCCGCCGTGGGGCTGTCGTGCAACTGCTTGAGTACCCTCCCCCTTAAGTCTCCTTCAGGGATATACAGTGCCCCTTTGTAATACAAAGCTCCATTTCTTTCCTCGAAACCCCCTGGTTCCTCTCCCTCACCCCTAAGACCTCTGAGCTTATTCTGGGCGTATTCATCATTCTCTGTTTCCTCTACCAGTTCTCTTTGTCCCACCAATGCCGCCCCACACACCCAGCGGTCCTCTGGAATGACATGTCTCTCTTCGGGTGCTCCCTCCCCCTCCAAATATTCAGGTTTGCGTGAGAGAGCATCCGCCCTAATGTTCTCTGGGCCTGGCACGTAACAAATCTCAAAGTTAAATTTGGAGAACTCCTGGGCCCATCTCACTTGCCGTTGGTTGAGCACTCGTGCCGTCCTCCAATACTCTAGGTTCTTGTGGTCAGTGCACACTTGCACCTTATGTTGTGCGCCAATTAGCAGGTGCCTCCATCTCCGGAACGCCTCATGAATGGCTAGTAGTTCTCGGTCATACACCGTGTAGTTCCTCTCGGATTTGTTCAGCTTTCGCGAAAAAAAGGCACACGGTCTCCACTCTGACTCCTCCTTCCCTGGCTGCAGAAGCACCGCCCCAATAGCTCTGTCTGATGCGTCAGTTTCCACTCTCATCGGTTTTTGTAAATCCACATGCAGGAGTTGTTGTTCCGAGGCGAAGGCCCTTTTTAGTTCCTCAAATGCTCGCTCCGCCTCCTCAGTCCAAACGAACTTCTTCTTACTGCTGAGACAGTCCGTAATGGGCGCCGTCAGGTGGGCAAAGTTTCGGATGAACTTACGATAGAAGTTCCCAAATCCTAGGAACCTCTGCACATCCTTCCTTGTTTTGGGTGTTTTCCATTCCAGCACCGCCTGGACCTTGCCGGGATCCATGGCCAATCCCTTGTCTGACAGGCGATACCCCAGGAATTCCACCTCCTTGGTATGAAACTGACACTTCTCCAGTTTCACCCACAGCTGGTTGGCTTGCAGCCTGCTCAACACTTCTCTGACGTCTCTCACATGCTGCTCCTCATTCTCAGAATACACCAACACGTCGTCTAAGAAGGCCACACAATTCTTGTAAAGCAAAGGCCCCAGGACGTGGTTCATAAACGATTGAAAGCACGCGGAGCCTCCTTGTAGGCCGAAGGGCATAACTAAATATTCAAATGCCCCCAAAGGGGTGAACATGGTGGTTTTCCATTCATCCCCCTTCCTTATTCGTATCAGGTTGTACGCCCCCCTTAGGTCCAGTTTAGTAAAAATCTTTCCCTTCCTGACCCTTGTCAAAATGTCGTCAATCCTGGGCATAGGGAAAGCCACTGGTTCTGACACTGCATTTAAGGCCCTGAAGTCACACACAAGCCTCGGCTTGTTCGTGTTTTTTTTATCCACAAAAAACACTGGGCTGCCCCCCACCGCCCTGGACTCTCTGATGAACCCTCTCTTCAGGTTCTTGTCAATGAACTCTCTTAGCTCCTGCATCTCTCTGTCTGACATGGCGTACAGCTTGCCTACAGGGAGCTGTGCCCCAGGGAGTAAATTGATTTGACAGTCAAAGGGTCTATGCGGGGGTAATTGGTCAGCTTCCCTTTCGCTGAAGACGTCGCGGAGATCTGCGTATTGTCGTGGTACCTTCACGTTCTCCGTTACTTCAGTCCCTGCTAGGGTGGCTTGGGCCCCTGCCAAACCCTTTCCCTCTTTGCAGTGTTCTAAGCAATGTGCTGAACCAAAAGAAACCACTCTCTGATGCCAGCCCACCAGCGGATCATGTAACGCTAGCCAGCTCATCCCCAATATAATGGGAGCTCCTCCCAAGGTGGCCACATTAAACGCTATCAGTTCGGTGTGCCTTGCCACCTTCATTATCATTGGGACGGTCTGCAAGCTGACTTCTCCTCCCAACAGCTCCCTGCCATCGATCGTGGTCACCTGCAGGGGGTTGCTTAAAGGGATCGTCTGTATCTGGTGTTCAGCTGCAAACTCTTTGCTCATGAAATTGCAGGAGCTGCCTGAGTCCAACAGCGCCTTTATCTTTAGAGGGTGTCCGTTTGGCAGCTCTAGCGCCACTTCTATCACTAGGGCGGGTTTAGGAGGTTCTGGCGTGGGCACTTTCACTGCTCTTTGGCCTGGCTGCTGTGCCCCGACGGTGGCAGCCAGGCGTTGGCTTTTACTTGCTTCGGTATTTCTTCCTCTCTTCCCTCCACAGCTCCTACCATCCCTTGCCATTCCTTCCTCTGGGGGCAGACTCTGGCAAAGTGACCTGGCTGTTGGCAGAGATAGCATTTCCGGGCGCCTTTTCCCTCCTTCTTTCCCCCCTCACTGGGCTTTGAAACTGCGCGCGCGCGCGCTGTTCCGATTTCCATCGGCTCTGCCGGCGGGAAAGTTGGCTCTGGAATGTCTGGAATGCGAAGCTCCCTCCAACGTTCCCCCTTCCCTTCCCGCCTCTCCAATGCTCTCGCCTCCTGGCGCGCTCCTATGGTCAGCGCTGATTTGGTCAGCTGGTCCATAGACTCCGCCCTGGGCGCCCGGGAAAGTTCGTCTTTCACAGCCGAAGAAAGCCCTTCTTCAAAGAGCATTTGAATGGGTTCCGCCGATAGATCCCACCCCAATTTATGGATCAACATGGTGAACTCAGTCCAGTACTCACGGACAGATCGGCTCCCCTGTTTGCAAGCCATTAACTGTCTGCGGACCACTCCCTGTTCAATATCGCTGGAAAACATCAGATCCATGGCGCGAAAGAACTTCATCGTGTCCTTTAGGACGTCACTATTCGCTGCCATCAGGGGTCTAACCCAGTCTCTCGCCCCCTTTTCAAGATGCCCAATCACGAAAGCCACTCGTGATTCCTCGTCAGGGAATTCATCAAACTGCAGATTGAGGGCATATTGCATCTCTGTCCGAAAGCCATGATAGTCTTTGGGCTCCCCCCCAAACTTCTGCACCAATCCTGGTACCTTTCTGACGAGCTGGGTGTCTTTCCCCTTTTTGTCTGCATCCTGAGCCCTCCTCTCCTCAAGCCTCGCCGTCTGCAGCGCTAGCTGGACCTCCAACACCCGGTACCTTTCTTCCAGGCTTGGACCCGCTCCAGCTCCTGCTTCTCCGGTTCCGGCTGGGTTGCTCATGATGCCTTCTCCTGCACAAGCTGCTCACGAAGACTGTCGGAATGCTGTGATGGGACGATGAGCTGCTTGTGTGTAAAATCCTAGTCCCTCAGAGTTTGGTCAAGTTTGCAAACCTCTGTCTGTAACGGAGCCCCTTAAACATGGCTCCGTCAGTCGCTGGCAGATTCCGACAGTGGTTGCTTTCGGAATCGCTTCCAACATAAAAGCTCCTTAACGGAAACACGTCTTCTGGACTCTCTGCGTGACAGTTTCCGGCGAGGAGTGGGTGTCCCTACAGGAGGTCCTGAAACCTCCCCACTGTTTTCGCTGGAAGTGTCTCTGAGCCATCCCTCCAGCTCCCTTTCCCTCAGCCCAGCTCCTCTCCCCCTACTGGTTCCCTCTTCAGCTGCTGAGTCTCTCCCAACCTGTGTGAGCCCTTTCACTTCCCTTCCTTCCGATGGCAGTTCCCTGACAGTACGTTAAGCTCTTTGTATGGTTTCAGAGTTGTACTGATGTCTTTCTGCTGAACTTCTAACTATCAAGCTATGCCAACAAATGTTCATTTTTTGAAAGAGTGATTTGTACTTGAAACCATTGTAGTAACTGACTCTTGCAAAAGATGGACACGGTTGTTGGACTTGAGGCAAGGTGGTTGAGTATTACACTAACTTAAAAGAACAGTTTACTTTAGTTTCTGGGACTACTGTTCAACTTAATGTATCTCTTTGGAATTCGGGTCAAAGGAAAGATCACGCAGGTCTGCCTCTTTCCTCAAAATTGGGCACACTCATTTAAGTATTTATAGCCTGTACCCCTTGAAACAATGAACCTTTTTTCTTCCCCCCTCCCACATTTCACCGTTCATACAATCCCAAATGTTTGTTTTAATTTTGAAATTCAACAAATGTTACATGGGCACAATGAAATTCCATTTTTTACATTTCTGAAATTACGTATTAGTCTCTGGTGGGACTTTTCTCCTGTGCACATAACCACCTCTCTCTTTTGATATTGTTTCACATAAGAAGGCTTGCTGACTACATTGTAACTTTGTTTGTCCCAACATATCACCTGGTCAGTGTTTTTTTAAATAAATGTAATTTATTTACATTTATAACCATTGTGTTATAAAAAGACTAGAGAACTTTAAATCTTCATTCGTCTGGCCTTTCACTGCAAAATCACAAATTATTTCCCCAGAGTATATTTTTCTTCCACGTTTACAATTAATAGGCAAAATAGCTTAGCCCGTGTGCTAGGTATTTTCTTGAATGTATTGGGCCTCTAAATCCAAGTAGGATTTTATTAATTGCTGGAAACCACAGGACAGGGGAGAGTTCTTGTGCTCAGATCCTGCTTGCTGGTTTCCCACAGGCATCTGGTTGGTCACTGTGAGAACAGGACACTGGTCTAGGTGGGCCATTGGCCTGATCTAGCAGACTCTTATGTTCTTAGGCTATCTCTGAGATCAATTCCACTGATGCTCATGGTGATTTGTTATTCGGCTGTCTCTTCTTCCTACCTGGAAGTGATAATCTCATACAGTGCAAGAGCCAAAAGGTCCTTTTGCTTGGAATAAATTTGCCTTATGAATTGGGGTTGAGTCACTAGATGGTGAGGGTGGGTGAACCAACCTTGGAGATGAGGGATAGGTAAGCTGGCTTCACCTCTTTGTGTGATGCCTCTGGAAACCTATCTATGGATTTGCTGGGTGAAGTTTAAAATCCCTCAGTAAGCCTAAAAATGAAAATGAAAAATATCAAGTTGACCCTGGCTGCTGATTAGGAAGCCTCTCATAGCCACTGGGAGCCTCAGGTTGAAGTTGGGACTCTTGATACTGAAGTGCAGTTCAGTAGATTGCCTTATGCTTTGGATGGCCTTGTGCTCTGTACTGTAGAATCCAGCCTCTTACAGGAATCTCATTCCCACTTAAAGTACCTGCAACTTGCAAAGTGCTATAGTGAATTGTAGGAATGTTAATCAGTTTTGGATAACTCCTGAGGCAAAGCAAGGTTCCCTGGAGGGAATTTTCAGCTTGTTAAAAGTAAGGTGGGATCTGTACAAGGCAACACATGTTGTAGTAGGGACGTCAGCAAGTTAGTCATCAAAAGCAAGCGGCAGGCAGATGTTTGCCGAAAGTGAAAGTAGTATCTCTAAGCTTACTGTAATGCCAAGTGTGTGGGGTGGAAGCAAGAGGGCAGGAGGACTAAGTTGTGACTGAGACTTCAGGTTTGTAATCAGAAGGATTTTACTGTGCTTGCAATGTCATTTATTTCTGTAAAAAGTAAAAAAAACCCAAACCACACCTTTTTTATTTCTCAGTTGCAAAGGGTTTCTGTTCTGAATGTTATCGTGTACATATTGCAGCTGAAATGCTAATGTGTTCTATGCAAAAAGAACAGTGAAAAGAAGCACAACTCATTTCAAAATGCTGAAGTAACTGCTTTCCTTATCTTTTTCAGAGCTTTACAATTTCCTCCCGAAGGTTGGCTTCGGATATCCCTCAACAATGGCAGCATCACCCACCTGGTCATCCGCCCTAGTGGCAAAGTGGCGCTTCGATTGCTCGGTGACACAGGCTTTATGCCTCCTGAGAAAATCACACGCAGCTGAGTGGGCCTTTTCTGGCACCGCTGGTGCCGCTGTGGTGTATAAGGTTATGGCTTGGTAGGAAATTGCGTTTCACAGTGTACTCAGTGAACGCCTACTCTTTCCCCCACTTCATTTATCTGTAAATAGAAGGGCTGTTCAGCATTGCTGTGTTCATGGTGCTTTTGGCACATTCCACAAAGTACTTCTGCAGTACAGTCTCCTGCTCCATTAAAATGAATGGAGACTTTACAGCAGTGCTTAATGAATGAACCTAAAACCAGAGAATCTACATACTTAACTCATGTAAGGGTGCCACTTGCCTGGCTGCAACATGAAAGGTTCCCAGGCTTCTTACCTAAGCATATTGCTGTGTGTAGAGATGATTTCCCCCTCTCTTCTGTGGAAAGAGGATACAGAAATACCACAGGATTAGAAAGCAATTCTTTGCATTGGTAATCAGCAAAATTATTTTTGCTAGATCAGCAAGAATTGGGGCAGAGCGGTTTCAGCAACTACAATTGTGGCTGAGTTTTCGTAACGTAATAATTTAGCTCCCTTACATGTCTGTGTTACTTTAGAGCAAAGGTTGGAAACTGAAAATGTGCAAAGGGCATGTATTAGAGGGTGTCCCCTGGCTATACACACCTGTTGGCGGGAACAAGAGTAGAATATGATGCTGCAATGGCTGCTTGAACAGCCCTTCTCACGATGGTATCAAAGATGAAGAGACTATCTAAAAGGAGACTGGACTTGATTCTTTTCTTCTTGCCCTTCAGTATCACATACAATTGTTCTTATATGAAAATGAGTGTTCTCATTTGCTTTACAAATGCCCCTCTCACACAATTAGTGTAAAAGTCTGAATTGAACCACTCTCCAAGGCCTGGACTTATTAGCAGTAGTTATGGTTACATGTCATTTGTCATTATTCCCATTGAGGCAAAGCACACCTGGGGACACGGGTGCTAAACTAAATTTAGAAGTGAGCCTCCTCCTTACCACCCCCAAGAGCATAGCCTGCACTATTTCTTCAGCATGCTTATTTGTCTTATTTTATAATGTATCAAAACTACTTTTTGAAATGGAATCTGCTGTTGGTGAAATGCTACCTGGAAAAAGGTGGTGGTCTGTCTTTCAATCAATGCAAACAAAGTTATCTTTGTAAAATATCTGCAAATATAGTTTTTTATTAACTTTCACAAGGCTTCCTTGATATCAAGAGTTGCTAAAAATAGCAGTGGTTATTTTCTCTTCAGGTAAACAATTGACCTCTTAGCATTTATAGACTGGTTTTTAGTCTGTTTATGGTGCTATATGTACATGATTTTGCTAATGGAGTAAGTTCTAAGTGTGTGGGGGAGATCTGAAGGGGTGAAACTCATGAGCTGGTGCCAAGCCCTGAATTTAAGAGTCCCTTTCAATGCAGCCGTGGGAACGGGAAGCGGTGATGGCACTGCTGGAGCATACCCAAGGGGAGCTACATGGCAATCTCACCGCAGGTGTGGCACTGTGGAGCCCCTTCCCTACCCAAGGGGATCCTTGCACACACACCCAGCCCCATGGCTGGCGCTGCCCGGCTCCATGGATCCTCTTGTCCTGGGCGCTGCTGCTGCTCCTGGCTGCTCCACTCTGCAGCACCAGGTACTGAGGCCCCCATTGTTCTTGTTTATTTCTCCTGTTTTGTGTTCAGCAGCAGTTAACGTAAGCACTCTGCTGTTATCAGACCAAACTAGTCCAACATTTTCTTCACAGCAGACGGACATGAAGGCAATGGCACTCTTCCACTCATAACAAGCAGCTGGCGGTAGCTGCCTTCAAACGTGGTGGGTATACAGGCATTACGACTAGTAGTCACTGAGAATCCTATCATCTATGAATTGAGTGCAAGTTTATTATTCTGGAAGCCTGATTCTACCAGGTTGCTGCCGATATTGCTCAGGGGCTGGGGGCAAGAATGAAGTCCAATTTGCAAAAGAATATATTTGCAACACACAAGCACTAAATAGAGGCAAGAGCTTTTTAAATAAACAAATTTAATAAGATTGTTAAAAATTCACTTGAACACATTGACAAAAAGGACTCGAATGTGAATTCTAAACATTAATATGTTTCTAACACTAACCCTTTAGACGCCCCCCTGGCAAGTGTTACAAACTGATCGGCTTGTGCTGCTGCAACACAGGGTTATATCCAATGTGAGTCATACTGAGAGTACACCCACTGAAATTAATGAGCATGATTAACTTAGGTCCTTTAATTTCATTGGGTCTGCTCCAAGTATGACTTGGTCACTACAACCCCTACTCTTAAATACAAGAAGGTATGCATAACAAGGATAAAGCAAAGAAGTTACAACAAAACACTGTCAATTTTTTAAAGTTGGTTTTCTTTTAAAACCAACAGTCTGAAGATGCTAAGCAAGAATGCTCTTTATACACCATAGAGAGCTTCACGTAAGGGGCAGCTGTGCCTTGGAACAGTGGCATATATATTAGCTTAAAGATCAGTGAGTGTTGAGAGCTTATTTTCAATATTGTGGAAGGCTTCGTACCTCAGAGTGATACTGTTTTCAGCAAGCTATTTTAAGTTGGTTTGGACTTCCTAGATAACCATATACCATGGTGACAGATTTATAAAAGCTGACTTCTAAATTAAGCACCTCTAAATATTCCACTACAGAAGTCAAGAAATTCCTTCTATAGCCTCTTGTCAAAGTTATATAAACCTATATTAGAAGGCAGCTTCAATATGTATATCTGTTGAACAGCACTCTAATTTCTAATGGAAAATTATACAGAAAAGAATAGTCATGTAAGGGAATTGAGGTGCACCCAAGAGAGGCTGTATATTTGCATGCCCATTTAAACAATGGGATAATGATAAAGACCCAGCCAATCTGGAAATATTTTTTGCTGTAATTTACATTTAGACCACCTACATTAAATATACAAAATAATAAATGGATGGTTACAGCATCTCTTCAAGTCTTTAAACTATAAGGGAACAGCTTAAAAAAACCTGCATCCAAAAGTGTTGGAAAGTTAAACATGGTTACTGTTTACATAAGAGAACAGCACTTATTAAAAAGCAAGATAAAAATGTTACAAAAGGCACTAATAAAACTGGAAGAATCTTAAGTGCGGTTCTGGAGTTTTGTACCAAAACATCACACTCAGAAACAGTATACAAAATGCTCACACTTGGTATAAGGAAGCCACGACAGCTCTATGTGCAGTAGAGATCTAGGCTACTAAAAAGGCTTGCAGTGAATACAGCCACTAATAACACAGACTTTATCAAAGTCTGAAGGAGTCGTTCCAAAATGTCAACACTTAAGCTGCCCGAAGTTTGACTATTTTAATGGCAGCTGCATTATCTATTCCAGAAGTCTCCAAAAGGGAATTAGTTTTCCTGTAGCTAACAAACTTTAGCACTGGCCTTTCATTTAAAAGACAATGTGCCCTGCCCCCCCGAAGAACAGAAAAATCTGCCCATGATAAGTGGGATTGTGGTAGAGAAATTGTTTGGATACAAAATATTAATTTCTATCATTAAGAACATAGGACACTAAAGTGTTTGGCTCTTTTAAAATACCTCTAATTAGATAAATTAACAAACTATAAATTTGCAGTCTACATACATAGAAAAGAGCTTTCCTCCTTTCAGCTCAACTGGAAGACCTTAAAACTTGACAGCTTGCCTTGAGTTCCCTTTAATCTACAGTTGCTACAGTGAAAGGGATCCCAGTGAGAAGCACTGTACAGATAGTAAAATGGACATGGATAAATGTCCAAGAAAAGTAACTTCTAGGTTCTAGGAAATGCTTAAACTCTTCAGGCATTCTAATTTAATTTACTAATCTGCAAATCACCAATAATCTGGTAAATGGAATAAAAATATTTGCTACAAGCAGCCCTTTCTCTGACAGCAATAAATAAAATGAGTTTGGGGTACATTATTTGTGTGTTTCAACACCCTATTTTACTCCTTCCTTTTAAAAATACTTAACTGAAATTTTAAAAAAGAGTCACATTCTAATGGATGAGCGGGTGCTTAGAAGTGATGGCGCTTAGATAACATAACGTAGTTCACATATGCTGGGCTGTACCATCCAGGGCTCCCAGAATCGGGGGAGAAGCTGGCAGCACCTACATTGTACTTCCCAGGACTACCAAATACTGGACTGCTCTTTCCTGGGCTACAGCATGCCAGACCACTTGAAGGGCTTGAAGCGGTTTGAGACTTGAATCTTCCTTTTAGTGATGGAGTTGACCAGCTGGAAGAAAAGACAACACTTTTTATATATCAGGAAAGTGTAACAAGGCGGAGAAGTTGAATCGCTGTGAGAACCTTTACTCTAGATATCAGTATTAATACCCACATATAGTTGAGACATTATATTTAAATACGAGCATTTATCACTGAATATCATTTGTAAGTAAATTGGCTGTTGTCTTCTAAGAAAGATCTTGTCCAGGTGGTTATGCTTTGAGCACCCAAATACAGTGGTACCTCGGGTTAAGAACTTAACTTGTTCCAGAGGTCCGTTCTTAACCTGAAACTGTTCTTAACCTGAGGTTCCACTTTAGCTAAGGGGGCCTCCCACTGCCACTGCCGCGCAATTTCTGTTCTCATCCTGAAGCAAAGTTCTTAACCTGAGGTACTATTTCTGGGTTAGCGGAGTCTGTAACATGAAGCATCTGTAACCCAAGGTACCACTGTAGAACAGTTTAGTTAATTACAGTCATACCTCGGGTTGAAGTAGCTTCGGGATGAATATTTTCGGGTTGCACTCCGTAGCGACCCGGAAGTAACAGAGCGCATTACTTCTGGGTTTCACCACTCGCGCAGGCGCTCAAAATGACGTCACACGCATGTGTGGGAGCGGTGAATTGCGACCCGCAGACACGCGGATGCAGGTTGTGTTTGCTTCAGGATGTGAATGGGGCTCCGGAACAGATCCCATTCGCATCCAGAGGTACCACTGTAGTTCTTAGTATTATGCAAGACTTGACACTTGCTCCCCTAGTCAGGTTCTGGTGAGAGTTTTGGAACTATGAACCCTTAAAAGTAGCTGCGGAGTTTTGACTTGACCCTGTGCTTTCCTCTGTCCCATCTCCAAACTGGAAGTAAACACTTCTGCTTGTATTTGCCCATGACAGGATTGCCAACTGCCTGTCAGGTACTGAAGAAGGCCCGGTGCCTCCAGCTCATGTTTCAAGCTGAGGAGAGAAGGCAGAGCGAATTTTCTACCCTGCCAGTAAGAACTAGCTACTGGGGAAAGGTGGGAAACATACTGGCCAATCAGTACATTAGCAAGCATTATGCCATGCCACACTGTAAACCTATAAGCCGTACCACATAGACCGGGTTTAGTCCTTTTAGCAAGCACATCAGCTAACTTTTATTGAAACCAAGTATACCTTTGCCGGTCAGAAGGAGAGTAGGACTGAACGGACACACTCCACTTGTAAATAGCAGGGTATTTTTGTGGATCCATCTCTAACCCATGTAATGCTGTTAACACATCATTGTCCAGCTTTGTTGGCTGTTCCCTAGAGACAGAAAGGGAGCTAGATTAGGAAAACAGAATCTGGCAGTGCCACAATCCCCAATGATTATTGCCCCACAAGACAAGAGGTCAGTTTGTTAAGCAACAGTCCATTTCATACCCTAAGAGAAACAGCTGCTTGGCTTTTTCGTTTGAGGATGAGACTTTTAGGAGACATTGCGAGGACATCTCAGACTGCAATTCAGAATTGGAAGACTGTTTTGTCTCCCCTCCCCGGACATCAGTTTCTGCTGACAGCCTCCCCACTTCTAGTGGTGTTTTTTCTTCTGTCCTTATTTTTGTATCCTCAGCAGCTGCACCTGCCTTGAGAAGCTGTGAATAAGTCTTAGTGAGATGGTCCTTAGGTTTTCTAAGCTGCCTTGTATTTTCCATCTGAGCACTCTCACACGCACTTTTTGTGGCAGCCTGGCTTGGCTTCTCTGGTGAACATTCTCCTGCCACCATCTGATCCTGACAAGACAGCTTATCAAATTCTTCCATTAAATTGGAGACCGGAGACGGAAGGCACTCTTCTCCTCGACTTGGGTGCCTCCTATGAGGATTTACTGTCCTATCGCTGTTCACAGGGCTACAAAATCCATTTTTACTGGCAGGAACTCCTTTCTCCGAGTGCCTATCAGAAGTTTCTGCTGTAGGCATTATGCTTTCAGTCCTCTCAATGGACAAGATGTCACACTCTGAGCTTCTGATGTCAGTGATGGTTGGTTCATTGGATGCAACAGTTCGGCTGCAATTTCTGGCAGCATTCTGCCTGTTCTTTACTTCTTCCAAACTCATATCATCATCATCAAGAAATGCCCCAACAGAAATAGAATTGCAGCTTTTTTTACTTTTGCCTTTAAAACAAAATAAAAGAATTTTAGTGTGTGACATCTCATCCGCCTGACTAGTCACTTTTTAATAACAAACGTTCTATATTCCACTTTGTTTCAAGGGACTCAGTCAGATTCAAACAAACAATGTTACCCGACCCAGCACTGAAATACAAATAGCATTCTCTCGTCAGTACTGGAAATTGGAGATTTCCAACTACTGGCTCACATGTCTTGGTTTCATTTTAGTTACCCTCACTCTAAACCACAACTGGGAATGCAAGATGGGGCACCACTACCCTTTACCTGTCATATACTGCTCCCTGAAAGAGAAGGGCTGCTGACTTGAAATCCCCAACCAAAATAATGCCTGGACTGATGTAACCTTGGCTAAAGGGGCATGGAAGACAGCTTGCAATCAAGCAGTAGCCAGATGATGTGAAAACCTAGTTGAGGAAGCTTGGTACAAGTATCTGTTCAAAGCCTGGAGCAGCTCCTTAGAGCAGGTCTGAGAAAACTACCTAGGGATGAGGGAGCTGGGCTATACCTGCACAGATTGGAAAAGTTTTGGGGAAACATTTCTAGCCAGAATCTGGTAACGCTCAGTCAACCCTTATACCCATTGAGTGATATCTAACTAAGTCATATCTGACTAAGAGCAGACCCTCTGAAATTAATGGACTTAAAGGGTGATGCCCATTAATTTCAATGACTACTCTTGCGTCTGACTGACTAGATATTGCCAATTACATTAGGTATTCCATCCAACAAGCACATGTCCCACCTCCATCTACAGAATGTACAGCTGGTTTAGTGGTGGCAAAATATGCATCTAGGACAACACAGGGGTGCATTTTCTGCTTGTCTCTCTTCAACTCTGTTGCTTAACCCCTTTGCTCAGGACACTGATATTCCTCATCCAGTTTGACAGTTTTCTGGGTAGCAGTTACCCCACTTTATTGGGCTGGTATGGGGAGAGACTGAACTCAACACCAGTATTTTGCCATCTACACAGCTACAGCAATTCCTGTGCCTCATCCTTGTTGCAGATGGCATAAACCCACAGAATCCATCTACAAGCCCTTGCCTTCATAAAACTTGGAAGTTTCCCCCCTTAAGCTTACAAACAAAACTCAATTCACAGCTGGGGAGGAGATTTTATAAGAGAGACTGAAGTCTTCAAAAGAAATATTATTTACACTGTTTAGAATACAATCTATTAATTTGTTCAGGACCTCTACTATAAAACAGTTTGATACAACTGTGGGCAACTGTCACTTTGACCTGATTGTTCCAAGTGTAACATTGGGGAATGTCAGTAAGGCTACGGAGTTCAATTTGTAGCATGGAAGGCATGTTCTGAAAGTCCCAGCAACATGAAAGTGATTTTTTAATTCTTAGGCCCATCCCCAAGAACCCGACATCATAATTTCTGCATTTTTATTATTCCCAAATATACTAACAAGCAGCGACCTTCCAGTTCAATACCGGCCTCAAGGATTGGCATGAATAGGCATTTGCCTAGAGTTCACATCCCAGCAGGGGTCCCATTAACAGGAGCCCCAGAGACTCTGAGAGGGAGCCCCACAGAATGCCTTGTCCAAAGGCCCAAGAAACATATACTGCTCTAACTTAGACTTCTAAAGTGTCCTGTGCTAAGCGACTAATCTAACACTGGTAAATCTCAAAACTTGAGAAATTTTTATTAGACTTATTTTGGAACGTCTGAAAAATGATCTATTCAGTAATCAAACATTTTCTAACCTTCAGCTACTAAGATATGCTTTGCTCTTACCAGAAAGCTGTGGGGTTTTGTATCTGTTGTGGGTTTCATTCTCCCCTTTTTCTTGCTGAGCCTTATAGCTCATTTCCCGTTGACTCAGGTATGCTTCTAGCCTTTGTAACCCCTCCTGGGAAGACAGATCAACAAAACAGCCCAGAAATTCCCAGTATTCAACCCACGGGAACCCCAGTTCATGAGCTAACTCCCTGCAATAAACAAGATAGAACGAATCATTTGTGAAGACATAAAATTAATTTGACAAGTTTAGTAAAACACATGTTTAATTAGCCAGCCCCAAACTGTACATCAACTGTAAAAATCATTTTAACAAGTGAATTCTGCACCAAGCATGACCATAAGCCTTCACCAAATTCTTTTTAATTGTTATAATTCCTGCATTTTCAAAAAACAATTCAGAATAATTTCCATCCCATCTTGCTTTCTACTGTCAAAGCATATGAGCAATCTCAACAGAAATTCTATTACTGAATGAAACCTTTAAAGGCACATAAAATACTCTTAACACAAAATAAGCATTCTATGAGAAATAAAGAGACAGACGCTTTCCAAAAACAGAGCAGATATAGATGAATGCACTGCATTGCTAAGTCTACTAGCATTGCTCCTGTTTCTGCAATGTATTTATTTGGCACTTACAAAACACAGATGATACAAATAAGACCAGGTGGTAGGAAAAGTGAAAACGTGTAGAAGAAATGGTTCGGGAAAGGCAGGGTGCAGGAAAAATGGGGATTGCCTGACAAGTAGAGGAGGTTCCAACATGGCAAAATACATGGCAAAACATGCAAGTGAAGGAAGAGGGGGAAGGAGAATAAGATAGGGAATGAGCCAAAGTTGCTAATGAACCAAAAGCTTGGCATGGATTTGGAAAACATGGACTCAGCACAAAACAGCGCAGTGACTTCTGCACTGAAGTCAGAATAAGCCAATGAGGAAGAGGTTTTAATAAAGTAGGCTGTGTATTGAATGAGCAAGACCAGAAAGGATAAAAATAACAGTGCAGAATACAACATTCTTAGAATATCAAGATCTTTTTCATATGGTTGCAGAAGTCAGCTTTTGTTGGGACGCTATTTCAATTTAAGCAGAGAGTGTTCACAATCCTGGATGCTGTGATCAGAGCATGGGCTAAGAGTTACAAAACAAAATGATTGGGAATTTTTGCCTTTTGAAACATTCTGGGCCCTTAAGGAGTGAGAGAGATGAAAAGCTGCCATGGATACATGTCATGGAGGTGCAATCGAAGAAGACAAAATGACAGACGACATGGAAATCAGAAAACGGATGATGACAAATCTTAGAGGTAGATTTGCAGACAGTCATCATCAAGTGATCCTCACAGAGTTGTTATAAATTCATTTTAAGAGCCAGAATATGCTTTAAAATTGACTTTTTAAAAAGCTTGTGTAAAACTTAACTTTATTTATTATTGTGGTTTTTTGTTTTGTTTTTATATTGTAAATCCTCAGATAAAGGGCAGTATAGAAATTTAAAAATAAATAAACAGTCAATTAAGTTAACAGAACACACTGCCACCTCCAAAGTTCCATTCTCCCTCTGTCCTTATGCACAGATAGACCTTAATAGAAGCTGGGAGCTTTCTCAACAACTTCCTAAGCCTCTCCAGATGCAGTTTGTTCTCATCCGTAGCATTTTACCAAGTTTTGATATTTAATACAATTGAAATATCTTTTATTCCTGTTGCTATATTGTTTCATGCATTAATTCTGAAGTACCTTCCAACTCTTTCAACGCCTCTTTCCACATCAGATTTTCTGAGATTGTTAAAAAATCCTGCTCGCTCTCGAGGTGGAGTCTTCCAAAGTCTGTGGAACTCTTCTGCCTTTAAGGGAGGAAAATTGCATTCAGTTACTGTAGTTACTGTAGTTCTAGAGCATGCTAATCTTCTCTTCCAGCTTTCACCATCCAGCTTTCATGCAAACTTCCAATAACTTAGGGGCCCATCTGATGTAACCCTTTGTGATGCAGAAAGGGTTGTAACCCTTCAGCATAGTACAGCTCCCAACACCAAATAACTTTGAGCCACATGGATGAGGCCCACAGTGTAACTTCCAACAACAACACTGCCCTAGTTTTGGAGAGAGGTTGTGCTAGCACTAGAGGAGCTGCAAGATCAGAATGTCCCAAGAAACATTACTTTTGCAACACAGGATTTCAGAAGCACAACTTCTATTTCCTACATTTTAACTGACTCTATCTGAACAATTACACAAATGCAGCAGAACACCTACTTTATTTGTTTTACCAAGTTAAAGCTATTCTTATACTGCTTTGCGAAATAGTGACGATCCATATAACCTCGTCAAAGGACACAGTTTACTTCAGTGTGTCCACATTATCAGAGTTACTGTCTCTGTTATAAGATTCTACTCATTAAACTAGATTCAAAATGAGTTCTTATTCAATTATACAAAATACCAAGAGCAAAGCAAGCTTTATTGACTTTTAAAAACTACAGCTTACACTAGTTATCAGAGGTTTTGAACACCATGTAAAGTAGTACATGCATATCTTATGCTAAGAAATTCAGAGCATAAAAATGGGTTGTTCCATCCCCCCCCCCACCAATATAGCCATTGCACTCTTCCCCCAAATACCTCTTTTTTTGTCTCTTGCTTGAGTTTGGTTTTTGTGAAATTTCAGTTCTATATGTTATAAGTCTGAGTTGCATATTTACAGTACAAGGGCAGGACATAAATGCCCCCTCTCCCAAGAAATAAAATAGTAATTTATCAAAAAGCTTGAAATGAATGAATAAATTGAAAATATCTAATTCTTTCCAACTACCTTTTCCATAGCTGACATCTGAAGACAGCAATTATTTTCTACGTACTGCATTTTTGCATGTGTGCTTAAGATTATGACACTGAAAGGCGATTAATTCCTCTGAGCCAATAAGGTGCTTGGCTATATAGATAAAATGGAGACCTCTAGGGAGCTATTATTTTGTTAGTTGCAAAGAGCACCCAGTGTGGCACTTTATAAATTTAGTCCTTTATAAACAAGGTTCTGCTGTACTTTCAGGTCTATGTAATGGCAAACAAACCTAAGTCCAATTTTAACATAACCAGAATTAATAGGATTGGCTTGGGCTGCAGGACTGCGCTACTGGCACCACCTGCACACACTCAACTCCCCCTCCCCACAAAGTGAAATTGTTAGATAACCCATGTTAAAGTAAAAAAAAGTGCCAGACTGTAAAAGGACCTGCACTACCTGGCAAAAGGTCTGCTGGACGGCATAATGAGGATGCAATGGAGGCAGCAAAGTATGCCTTCTTTGCCGCCTTCACTGCCACTAGGTAGGTTCAGTGATGAGTCCTCACTATGCTTTGATTGCATTCGACTGGAATTTTCCTCCACTCTCGTTCAAGCAGTCTTGCAGCTTTCTTCACAGCAAGTTCTCAAGTTCACCAAGGCTGGTTTTATTTAGCCCAGATTGAGAAGTGTCACAGGAAATGTTAAACCCACAGAGGGGGGTTGAGGGGGGAGGGAAGAATTTGCATGTGAGGAAGGTCTTTACAATATCTGGGTTTGAAGTAAGCACACTAACCTCACCTGTGCTCCTAAACTTGTAGACCAGGGGTAGGCAACCTAAGGCCTGGGGGCCAGATGCGGCCCATTCCCCTTCTCAATCCAGCCCGCAGACGGTCCGGGAATCAGCGTGTTTTCACATGAATAGAATGTGTCCTTTTATTTAAAATGCATCTCTGGGTTATTTGTGGGGCACAGGAATTCATTCATCCCCCCCCCCCAAAAATATAGTCCAGCCCACCACATGGTCTGAGGGACAGTGGACCGGCCCCCTGCTGGAAAAGGTTGCTGACCACTGTTGTAGACTGTTCTACAGAATGTACCTGATTCTGCACTTCTACAGGTGTACTTGATTTCATTTTAATCCAGATTTATGATAGCCTGAAGTAACACCAAAAAGGAAGAACAAGACCAAATATTTTTTTGGTTTCTATTACCTTAGAAGGGCTCATGGGGCCTCCATAAGCCCTTACTGTCAACACAGGATCTTTGGGGCTGCCAAAATATCTGGGTAAAGAAGCATAAGGGCTATCCTCTGTCTGATCAGGTGACCAAGGTGCTCCAATCACAGGTGGTCCAATCACAGGTTGTGAGGCATTGTCTTCTGCTCTGAAGAGTGGCACATAACACTGACCTAGGTTACAAATAATTGAAAATGGTGTTAAGTTTCTATGAATGTTTATCATACACTTAAATACTACCCAGGTCGGTGGTTTCAATTTCCCTACAATTCAAAAATAAAATTCTCACTTGATACTGGATCATTCTGTTTCTACTTCAGAGACCATGTAAGTTTTATTTAACACCCCAGTTACATAAAATAATACATGCCATTTGCTTCTGGCATCATCCAAAGACAACCAAGATTAAATACAAACCTTTCAAGTATTCCCTGATTTTCTCTTTCAGATCCACAGTTTTATTTTTACTTCTTTCACAAACTACCTGTTAGAAAAAAGCATCAAGGTATTGGTTAAAGAACAGAGTAGTTGCACATTTTGTACTGATCTATCCATTTGGAACAGCTCAATAGGCAGCACTTCTGTCCCAATAATTTATAAAGGTAAAGGGACCCCTGACCATTAGGTCCAGTCGTGGCCGACTCTGGGGCTGCGGCGCTCATCTCGCTTTATTGGCCGAGGGAGCAGGCATACAGCATGACTAAGCCGCTTCTGGCGAACCAGAGCAGCGCACGGAAACGCCGTTTACCTTCCCACCAGAGTGGTACCTATTTATCTACTTGCACTTTGACATGCTTTCGAACTGGCAGAAAATAATTTATAGGTTTAACTAATGAAACCTCACTGCAAGCTACAAATAATTTGGGGAGGCTTTTGCCAACTTACATGGCAGAAAACTACCAGAGAGCACTAAGGTAAAGAACAGTCACATTTAAACAAAAACCAAAGTGGTCATAACATGTTTTAAGGACAACTTACTTCTGCTGGAGTTTGGTTGTACTTGTTCCTTGGGTTCTTTACAATATCTGGATGTGAAGCAAGCACACTAACCACATCTGGGTTCCCAAATTTGCAAGCAAAATGTAGTGGTGTATCAAATCCCTATAAAAAGAAGAAATACAATTATTCCTATTCTGGACCCTCGTTTTCATCCAAGTATATATGTGCATTTGGAGAAGCCTCTCTATTTGCATGGGAGAACGAGATCCATGTGACACTCACTTGAGGTATGTGGAAAGGTATGTGTATTAATAAATTAAGAGTTGGGATGCACATAATCACATATTAACCCCAATACTGCAGGAGTCCACTGGTTGCCCCATTTGTGGGTTAATTTCAAGGTGCTGATTCTTGATTTTAACCATTAAAGTGTTCTCTATTATCCGTCTAGACTTCTGGAATTTCATTAACTCTTGAGATCCACCGCGTTCAGAGGCTTGCCCCATTTAGATGACTTTTCTTTTTAAGCAGGCTATTTTGGGGTTGTTGATTTTTTTAAAAAAAAAATCTCTTTAATAACTCATTTAAGTTGCAAAATAGATTATGGTTGTGTTCACCCATCACATGAACCCATGAATTAGTGTTTAACTATAGTTCAATACAAATGAGCAATTCATTGGTGGCCCACTGCTTAAATGTCCACATCTCAGTCCTCTCCAGCTCCTGGGTGCGCAGGGTGTAACAAACCACATACTGCAGCTTGTTGTATCGTCCAAACCTGAGCTGGGTTAAGTTGCAAACCAGACCCGTAACTCCCCAATTCTAAAACTACATATCTAAAAACATTACTGTATCTTGTCTGACAACAGGCCTCCATGGGATAATCAATAATTACAAAAACAAGAGATAAAAAAATATTGCTTTAAAAGGCAGTGGTGACTGAGGAAGGCAGGGGGAGGCAGTGATGTATAACAGTCACAGTATGGGGAGGTTGCTACTGCTGCCCCAACTGCTAATATGGCATTAAGTCGCACTGGCTTTTAATTAAGTCTGCCTGGAGCTAGACTAAATTACTTGCACTTTATTTGTCTCAATGAGACAAATTAAGTCATGACTAACTTTTCACATTAGTCTAACAGAGCTATCTTTAGGCTGCAATCCAGTCCTCACTTACCTGGGCCTAAGTCCCCTCTAACTCAAAAGGGCTTAATTTCCAGTGGATATGCATTGGTAGGCTGGATCCAACCCCATATGTTCTTCACTTAAAATAACAGGCTAGTGGTGTTATTCTTCAGTATCCAACACAAAGAAAAAGAAACCAGTGAGACACTGAAACTCACCACTTTATCTGGTGTGTTAAGATAAAGGTCAACAATGTACCCGATGCGCTTCTGTAACATTATCTCATCATCATCAGGATACATCAATCGCATAAATTCAGGATTTTCCAAAGTGTCCAATAGCAACCGGCAGATACCAGGTTGATTCTCCTTGGCCGCAACATGCATGACATTGTATCTACAGCCTTCCTAAAAAGAAATAGGCACACATTCACTAAATATGAAATCGGAACGATTTGCTAGAGAGAAATACCCTTACAGCAATGTTATTGTTTTTCCCCTGATCTTACATACACAAAAATTCAGGAAACACAAACATATACTGTAAAGCCTTCAGTCTACCTGGAGAACTCTATATTAGCGAGCTGATGGTGTTAGGACTCAAGAGGGGAAATCTAAGAATTTGGAAAACAGCAAACATGGCACATTTGGGGATACTAGTAAAGCCCCACAACAATCTGCTCAGACAACAAGCCTCTCTCATGTTTATACAAGTTATTGCTACCATTTGAGCCTTTATGTTCAGTTTTTACAGCTTAAAGCAGGCATAGGCAAACTCTGTCCTCCAGATGTTTTGGGACTACAACTCCCATCATCCCTAGCTAACAGGACCAGTGGTCAGGGATGATGGAAGTTGAAGTCCCAAAACATCTGGAGGGCAGAGTTTGCCTATGCCTGGCTTAAAGTGTAGGGGGAGAGGGAGGGAGGGAGAGAGAGAGAGAGAGAGAGAGAGAGAGAGAGAGAGTAGAGCAAACCTATTTCTAACAAACAGGAACAAGATTCTGTTTTTTTTGAGCACAATGTTGATTGAAAGGATGGAAGATCTGCATCCCGTGTATGTGTATTTGTGTGGTGTCCCATTTCAGCATTTGTCAGTATGCCGTGGTGTATGTGTGATGTGTCTGGATGGTTTGTGTGTGCATGTCGGCTGTAAGGTGGCTATGACTACTTTTTTTGGCATGTAGCACCCAGAAGGGGATGGAAGGTGTTGGTGGGGCCACAAAAGCTAGTCACCTCTTGGTTCCAAAAACAGCCAGCAAATTTAGATATTTTTTTTTACTGATTTCGTTTTCAATCCTCTTCCCCCTCCCAATATCATTTTTTTAAAAGTGAAGCCCCAAGGTACTCTACATGAAATAAAGACTCCAGAAGCAGCACAAAAAAACACTGTAGAACTAACACTATGCCCATCTCTTGTGCAGATGAGTTTTGAAGCCATTTCCCTTGGTTAGCAAGTTGGGGGAAGGATGCAAAGGGTTTAATTCAAACTTCGTTTTGGCAAAGGCCAAACCATTCCCACACCTGAACAATTGTCGGGTTGTCTCCAGAGCCAATAAGATAGCGAGGATTACTCCAGATAAGTTCCAAGAATGCTGTTTCATCTCCTTTCTCAACCGCCTTCCGAAGCTTGGCAGTAAGATCCTGCGTACGAGGACTTTTATAACTGTTGGCTCTCTCTTTACTAACTGTTTCCATCTCAGGAGAGCATAAGCCGTCTATCAAAATAAAAATGGTATTCTACTCATGATGTGATCTTTGCTCATGAAAGTGTGTCAGGTTATTTTATATGCAGACTCTGTATACCTATTGTTCAGAACTTCTAGGCAGGTAAATTAAGAACAGATCCTTCAGCATTAATTTTAAAATAAAGAATATTTATAAGCTTTAAACCAGTTTAGGAATTCACATGATCCCTGTCAGAATAAAGTTCTGAGCTACATTTTAGAAGCAGAAAAAGAAGAGCACTGGCAGTATTTTAAGTATAAATTACAGTCCCAACTCCAAAAGCCACTTAAGTAGTTAAAGAATTGGAAAACATTTAAAAGCCTCCACTTACCTCTGTTGAACACCGAACAAACTTTCACAGGTGACAAAGATAAGGAGGGCTTGTTTGGAGATGGGAAATAGTCACATATGCCTTTGGCAAATTTCTCTGCATCTTCCCTATTTGTGAAAGCTTTAAATCTTGAACCTTTTATCATTTTAACAGCTTGCAAGGCTTCCTTTTTATCCTCATATACATGCACCCTCTCTGGAACAGAAACAAATCAAATTAGTTTATTTCCATCGTGGTAGTCTGCAGGAGAAAATGCTCAAATGAGTTCAAAATTGGCTTGGTGAATATTACTTTCAGGAAAAGAGGCTTAAATTCTTATACATTTTCGATAGCAAATTTGTAGAAATATGCCAAATTTTTGGGGTCTTACAGAGAAAGAGAACAATCGTGATAAGATTGCACTAATGCTGCAAATCTGGCTCATTACAAATCATTCTCATCATGATTATGATGCAACTCTTTTTCATCAGCAAGCAAAGAAAGGACAAGCCTTTGAAAAATTCCCTACCAAACTACATCAATGTGACACTGTCAAAAATCTTTTTTGAACACAGTTCACATTGCCTAAGGCATGCATTCTCCCACTCCCATCCAAAATATCCTCTGTTACTATAATAAAAATAATAATATGATATTGAGATAAACTAGGCTAATTCTTCAGTGAAGTTCTGATATTTGTACACATCTGGTATTCTTGCAGCTTAAAAATAGTATCTGTATATTCTAGGACTGACTCCATAAATAGCATTAGTCTCCTAAATACTTAATCTCAAATCTAATCCCATACCAAGTAAGGGTGGAACCGAGATCAGTCTTGAAATGTTTTGAGCATCCCAAGAGCTGTTATGTCATCCTTGGTTGTTCGGGATTATGCTTCCTCAAAGAGAGAACATTAGATTCTCTAGTTTCAGGCTTGCAGCAGTGTTCGAAACTCCCACTGTATTAGGCACATTTTGCGACAGGGAATTTCATTACAGCAAGCAATTTCTGAGCTCTGGATGTAGTACTGCGCCTAAGATTTCAGATTAAAACTGCAGAGTGGAAGGAAAGGACGACCCTTTCTGCCTCCCCACTTCCAGCTACGTATTCTCTGAAGACTGGAGAAAAGACCCTCTTAATAATATTAGGGGGTGGGCAGGGGAAGGACTAGACCATGTGAAAAATGAACATAATATTTTAGCTGCAGTTCATTAATTTTCAGATTTGTATTCTTGTTACAAAAAAAGCGCGCCTAGACACTCTTTTTGTGCCCATAACTTAGGTTTAAGGTGCCATTTAGCTTCTAGCTTTCATCTTAGTTTCTAACACCGGCTTGCAGTACCTATTGAAAACTGCTTAATTGCAAGAATTTCCTTTCAATTTACTTCCCAATGGAATGCTTATTGGTAGATTACCAACAAACTCTTCTACAGTAATAATGAATATAGGAAAAACCTAAAGCTAGAAATACATGAAAAGGCTATATGAAAGAGCACATGATTCTGTTTTTTTTTGCACTTTTAAAAAATTTAAATGCTGGCCACCCTGGACATTTTATAAAAGAGTGGGGTATACATTTTAAATAACTAATCTGTAAAATAAATTAACCACAATTACTATTCTCCAATAGCACCCTTTTTCCTCCATGAAAGGTACATTTGCTTAACTTGATCTTTAACTACACTGCAGTGGTAAAAATAAAAATAAATTACCATTTCTTGCCAATATATCATCATAAACCGGACATACACCATAGTATAGCAGAGGCTCCTTAGATGGAGTCTGAGAACTGATCAGAGAATCATTGTCTGCCTTGTGCATTAGGGCTTCCTCTTCTGGGGGGTTCAATCCCATACTGTACCCAAAATCGCCATCCTCAGAGGACCCTATGTGACCATTTTGATTCCTTGAAGGTTTCTTTGTTTGCAGTTGGCTGGCATCAGCTGCAGCAGTTCCAAGTACACCATTCAAAAGCGAGGTTTCTGCCTCTAATTCTCCTTGCTGTTCCAATAGTGCCTGGGCCAATCTTTTTTCAAAAATTGATCTCGTTGTAAGTGTAAGAGGCCCACATTTCTGTCCAGCTTTAACGATCTCTTCTCTGAGCTCATCAGAAGTTAGCTGCTTTAATCGTGATAAAATTGCATCCATTGTTACCGTTCCTAGAGAGAAAAAACAACCACCACCAAATGAAAAGACAACCAAACAGATTATTAGCTTTGAGGGCTCAAATACTGAAGAGCAATTTCTCCTAATAAGTCAGCTCATTGTTATCAAAGAATAGGCGAGTGAAAGGTAAAGGGGAAATTGGGGCTGTGTGAACCCTATGGTAAGTTTTTAAATCCCTAAAGGAGGAACACTTGCTTGAATGTGAACCTGTTCATTCATTAATACCTTCCTCAGAGGTGGTTGGCCCCATGATGTTCAAATCTTCTCCCAAGGGTTGCTTAGCTTGGCTCTCACTGAGACTAGTCTAGCTGATGGTGCAGGTTGAAACAGTGTACAGAAAACCAAAGTCTCCAAAGTTAGATACTAGGTTCTCACACTAGTGGATAGCTGCACCAACTGGGAAGAGAAGGGTTGATAAGGTGCTTGCTGGGCAGATCAATGCACTAACTAGAAATGCAAGGGGAGAATTTACACCACTCCAGCACTCTCCTGTATCTGTTTTGGGCGCCTGGCCCCCTTTGCAGCTGAAGTATCTTAATAAACCCAGGTGTATGGCAAGCATTGCTCAAAGCAACTCTTAAGAATATTTCGTGCCAATCAGGCTTACTAGCTACTTTGCTTCTCAATATTCTCTAGTGGGCCTCTGTTATTTTCTCCTACCGATGGAGAACCTACAAAGGATTCTATAAGGGCTCTTGTGTCCTCCATAAGAGAATAAGGGCAGATTTTGTTTATTACACTTGCAATTCTGTTCTGAATGCAAAGGTTCAGATTACAAAGACAACTTTGAAATACATCTTATCTCAATCATGTGCATTGTGTGGGAAGATAATAGCACTGTGCAACTAAATTTAAACACACTATGTAATGTTAAAACTTTGTAAGCTCTCAAGTTTACAAATGTTTACTATCAACAAGGCAAATATGTGATTAGCAAATGTAGCTGGATGGCTCCATTGGTAAAGCATGAGACTTAATTTCAGGATTGTTGGTTCGAGCCCTGCACTGGGCTAAAGATTCCTCTTTGCAGGAGTTGGACTAGATGACCCTCAAGAGTCCCTTTCAACTCTACAATGCTATGATTCTAATTCAGTAGAGGGGTACAGCACTAAGACAGAAACCCCAGTATTAACCCCGTCCCCATTTTTGTAATATTTCCTAATAATTTCAAATTTTTACAGGGAAATATTTAAAACAGTGGTTTTTTTATATATAGTAAAGTTAAAGGAACCCCTGACCATTAGGTCCAGTCGTGGCCAACGCTGGGGTTGCGGCGCTCATCTCGCTTTTTTGGCCGAGGGAGCCAGCGTACAGCTTCCAGGTCATGTGGCCAGCATGACTAAGCCACTTCTGGCGAACCAGAGCAGCGCACAGAAACGCTGTTTACCTTCCCGCTGGAGCAGTACCTATTTATCTACTTGCACTTTGATGTGCTTTCGAACTGCTAGGTTGGCAGGAGCAGGGACCGAGCAACGGGAGCTCACCCCATCGTGGGGATTCGAACCGCCAACCTTCTGATCGGCAAGTCCTAGACTCTGTGGTTTAGACCACAGCCCCACCCGCGTCCCTTTTCATATATAGCTACTGTCAATAACTTACAGAATTCAAAGCTATGATTCAGTAAGAGCCTCTTAGGAAACCTGTGTATTCAAATATATAAATTCCAGCCTCAAACAATTTACTCTGTAACTTCATATAATTGTAGAGTTGGAAGGGACCCCAAGAATCATCTGGTCCAACCTCCTGCAATGCAGGAATCTCAATTAAAGCATCCTTGACAGATGGCCATCCAACCTCTGTTTAAAAACCTTGAAGAGTCCACAACCTCCCAAGGGAGACTGTTCCTCTTGTATACTAACTACACGCACTGTTTCTCAAACTTGAGTCTCCAGCTGTTGTTGGACTACAGCTCCCATTATCCCAAGCTAGCAGGACAAATGGTTAGGGATGATGGGAGTTGTAGTCCAACAACAGCTGAAGACCCATGTTTGAGAAACACTGACTAATGCTAGCAGCAAGAATATTGAGAACCATTTCAGTACTTAGTCATTAAGCATCTGGCAGGAAGCTTTAGATCCACGTCTGCTCTTCTACTTAAAAAGAGAAGGAAGCAGATCCAAGAATTCAACCATAAAAGGAAAACTGGAAGAAGTTTTAAAATAGATTAGAATAAATAGAATATTTCAGTGGGATAAGAACATCAAATATACTCAACCATTTAACCTACTGCCTCTATTTTTAGGTCACAACAAACTTACTGCCCACGTTCCCAGTGAATAATTTCAAACAGATTAGCTACTTATTAACATTCAAAGTAAACTGACTCTCCTGGCATAAGATTGTGTTATGGAGGGTGTGCAATTAGTACACAAGCCTGCAATTCTCACATGCAATATGACACTCAATTCTAGGGGTCTTTTGCATTGAGACCTGGTCACTCTCCAGAGTTTGGCACCCCAAGAGTTAACACAGAGAACAGATGAGAAGCAAATGTGAATTTATTCTATCAAGAGGGAATTAACTTGTCTCAAAAGGGAATTTACTAAGAAAATATTAGACAAAATCAGTAAGCATGCAAATACTAGTCTGAGTTTAGGAGAATTAAAACCAAATACAGTGGCACCTCAGTTTAAGAACAGCCCTGTTTACAAACTATTCAGTTTATGAACTCCGCAAAACTGAAAGTAGTGTCCCGGTTTGCGAACTTTACTTTGGTCTCAGAACGGAAGCCGAACAGTTGAAGGGCACCAGCAGCAGGAGGCTTCATTAGGGAAAGTGCACCTCGGTTTAAGAATGGTTTTGGTTTAAGAACGGACTTCCGGAACGGATTAAGTTCGTAAACAGAGGTAACACTGTATAAGAGTTCTTGTTAGAAGCATTCCTATGAATTAAGGAAAACTAGGATGCAGTCAGGGAAAGTAGGTGGGTGAGGATGCTGGCTGGTGGTGCTATCAGAAGAGGATAGATCATGGGTGAATTATTATTATTATTATTATTATTATTATTATTATTATTATTAATTTATACCCTGCCCTCCCCGGCCAGAGCCGGGCTCAGGGCGGCCAACACCAATAAAATTACAATAAAACATAATATGGGGGGGGGGGGACACCAGTTTATTAAAATACGGCTTAAAATACTATTTAAAATGCAGTCTCATTTTAATAGTAGCCCATAAATCAAAACCATAAGGGGAGGGAAACAAATGGGTGAGACTGAGGCCAAACCAAAGGCCAGGCGGAACAACTCTGTCTTGCAGGCCCTGCGGAAAGATGTCAAGTCCCGCAGGGCCCTAGTCTCTTGTGACAGAGCGTTCCACCAAGTCGGGGCCAGGACTGAAAAGGCCCTGGCCCTAGTTGAGACCAATCTAACCACCTTGCGGCTTGGGACCTTCAAAGTGTTGTTATTTGTGGACCTTAAGGTCCTCCGCGGGGCATACCAGGAGAGGCGGTCCCATAGGTACGCAGGTCCTAGGCCGCATAGGACTTTAAAGGTCAAAACCAGACTTCCGGGTTGGCGCCATCGCCGAATGGCGGACTCCCTCCGAGTTCCGGAGGGAGTCTGCTCGGCAGGGGCTGGGTCCTACCGCACCGGCGACGCGGGGACCCTTAAAAACCACGGGCACGGAGCCCGTGGACATGGGTGACTCGGCTGGCACCGTTAGCGCCCTCCCGACTCGTGAAGGAGCCTTTTTAAAGGCTACGGATCGGGTGCCGGGGAGTAGCGTGGTGCTGTGAGTCCTCTGCTTTCCCTGCCGAGCGAAGCCGCATGCCATTCGACGGAGAGCGCTGACTTCTTCTATTGAAAATTTGGACTATCAACAACAACCCGTGAGTAATTCGGAAACCGGGTTTAAAAGGAGAAAAAAAAGAATTTTTTTTTCGGATTTGGCACGAGCGGGGGGGATCCAAAAAGGAAGTCACCCCCCCCATCGTAAACATTCTAAAACAAGGACTGGGTAACCAAGGTCGAGAGAGAAGCGTATTTCTGACAAAAATTAATAATTCCACGATGGGAAATTACAAGAACTGTGCTGGAGGAGAAGAGTGGAGGGTGAGAAGGAAAATGTAACCCCCCCTGGGAACCGGGGCGATTTGCGAGAGAGCCTGGTGAAGAGAGACGGAGACTTTGACAGCTGTCAAAGTAGCTGTCAAAGTTGGAGAATTTAAAGAGGACTTTGCCATGAGGACTTTGCTAGTTAATTTTGTTACAATTTGCTACAATTTGGATATAAACTGTCGAAAATAAGGAACAACAATCGGACATTTGGATTAGAGGAAACAAAGTTATCACAATCCCCCTAGAGGGGTTTCGGGACATTACAAGAACGGTCGTAAGTGGAAAAATACTCTTGGAATCGTACAGGACTTGTTATCTCCTGGGAAAGCTGCAAAACTGAAACAGTATTTTGTCTACAGGGGTGTTTATATTAAAGGAGACAATAGAATTTTCTATTGAAGAAAGGAAGGGACTGGACGTAAGTTTTTGTTCCTGAACAACAATAACCCCTGTAGAGGTACCAAATTTCTGAATTAGAACGTTTTAGCAGCGGAACAGGACAAGAAACCTGAGAAAGTGAGAAAAAAAGAACAAAGGACTGACTACGACATGGAAAGAACAATGGGGGGAGCCTTAAAGACCAAGGAAGTTAAAGGCCCTTTAGGGCCGTTTTTAGATTGGATGCTTGAAGTTAAATATCATAAAAATAAATAAATTAAAAAACTGGCAAGGTGGAACTGGGGAAAATCTGATTATGGATCTAAGATTTCCAGGCTGACAACAGACAGACTGATGGACATGGGGAATTCAAACCGGGGAAGGGGGGGGGGAGATTTAGAATCCAAAGGCTGTGTAACTACTTTTTGAATCCTTTTATATTTTTTATTTTTTCTATCTTTATATAACTTTTTGTATATCATCTTATTTTGACTGGACGTGTTTATTAAAAAAAGGGAATTCGTGGAAGGAAACTGGGGCGGACCTCGGGGAAAAAATCTCTTTTTCTTTCTGTTAATGATGAGGGATGGTGGAATGATTGTATAATTTAAATTTGAATAGTGGGTTAAACAAATTAAGTTTTAAATTGGGAGTGAGAGCTTGTAGAACCAAATTAATGAAAGGGGAATGCGGTAGGGAGGGGGATGGGGGAGTCCCAGAAAGTTGGTAATGAAAGTAAGGTTTCAAATGTATTTTATTTTTATTTATTTTTTTTGGTATTTTTATCTTTTGTATCTTGGAAACTTTAATAAATATGATTTAAAAAAAATAAAATAAAATAAAGGTCAAAACCAGCACCTTACACCTGACCCTGTACTCCACCGGGAGCCAGTGCAGCTGGTAAAGCACAGGATGAATGTGATCCCGTAAGGAGCCTCGTCCCGGCATTCTGCACCTGCTGGAGTTTCTGGGTCAGCTTCAAGGGCAGCCCCGCGTAGAGCGAGTTACAATAATCAAGCCTGGAGGTAACCGTCGCATGGATCACTGTGGCCAGATCAGGGTGAGAAAGGTAAGGGACCAACTGCTTGATATGGCGGAGATGGAAAAATGCCACCTTTGCTGTGGCTGCAACCTGTGCCTCCATGGAAAGGGAAGCGTGGAAGGTTACACCCAAGCTCTTGACAGAAGGTGCTGGCTTTATAGTAAGAGAAAGGGAGGTTGTGGTGGTAATAAGGGAGTTTGGGTAATGGGGCTTTTGGAAAGTGTTTAGGTAAAAAAGAGATCAGGTAAGATATTTTGAGGGAAGGCTGAGAGAAAAGGGTTAATATTTAGAGTGGATGGCTGTGGATTGTAAAGAAATGAGGACCTGAGTTTTGGAGGTGAAACAACTAAGGGAGAAAAAATGAGCAAAAAAATGGAAGAGAGCAGGAAACAGGAATCTGACAGAAATAAAACAGAGGATTTTGCCAACTGATATGATTGCTAGGAAAGAGAGGAAAATTTTATTCTGTTTCCTTGTTCTAAGAGGCTGAGTTGTTTTTTAAAGTGTGGGTACCTCTTCAGCGGCAAAAGGGATAAGGAGATATAGTCCGGCCCTCCACAAGGTCTGAGGGACAGTGGACCGGCCCCCTGCTGAAAAAGTTTGCTGACCCCTGGTGAAAAGCATCACCTCTGTTCTACCAAACATTGTGCCAGTTGGTATAAGGTATATTCCAACAACATAATCAACGTACAGCACTCTTGAGTAATATTCCACTGCACTTTTTCCGAGCACCTCAAGGATAAAGGCAATTCTTATCTGCCTAAAAACAAAAGTAGAAAAATATTGTGGAAAACTCAAAATACAATATTTGAGTAAAACAGTGTAGGTGGCATGCCCCATACAAGAAAAAAATATATTTAAGAGCAAAGGGAAAAGAAATATGGTAAGGAAGAGCAGGTTGAGATCTGAGCTAACTTTTCTGGGCAAGGTTTTTACATTTAAAGAGTCTCAATAAAGTATTCATGTCAATAAGAACTCCATGTGTGATAGAAAAGACTCCCAAACTGTGAGTCAGTGCTGGCAGCTGGAATTCATCTTAATAAATGTATTGATGAGTAGGCAATTACTCTGCAAGTGGAATGTTCCCAGGAGTAGGCAGGCTTGCAGCGACAGTTCAGATGTATTAATAGAGGTGTAACTATAAATACAGATCTCTTTACATAGGGATGTACATCAATTTGGGGGAAGAATCATCCACACTTATTTATAAAAAGTGCCCAAAATATATATTAGGTCAAGGTGAGTACATCTGCAGGCTTAAGACAAAATTCTTTAAAAAAAGAAATTAAGAAATCTGCAACAACTGGCTGGGTGAGACTAAAAAACAAAAATCTAAATGTTTAAGTAGGAAAACTGAGAAATATTAAAGAAATCAAGTGGAACATCAAGAAAGAAGTGCAAGAGAGAAAATATGAGACTACAGGATGTGATAAGACAGGCTATGCTGTACAAACTCATCAACTTTAGTGAGATAAATTTCTGACAGCTTGAAATCTCAAGTTATTAGACCTGAATGAGCAGGGTAAAGTATTTTCCTCTTCCCTATCCCTAGTTCTCTCACTTGTTCTCTCAGGTCGTCCGTCCCCCCGTCCCCCCCGGTTCTTGGGTGCTGGGGTTTAATCAGAGCAGACAGGCTGAGCTTGTTTTTCTGCCAGACAGAATGACAAAGGGAGAGGATGGCCTTGACATTAACTAACAGCAAAAGCCATCAAGTCAAAGAGCCTACAGGTAACTGAGGGGTTTTTACACAGTGGGTTTTGGCAAGGTGTTCTGGGAACAAGAAGGAAACTGGACAGAACTCCATGTGCACTGGCTGGGAGAAACTGCACCGAGAGAGCAGGGGGCCGAGACTGACTGCTGGACCCAGTCTTGCTGAAGCTATGAGAGGAGCCACAAGACACTCTTGAGGTATAACGTTCTGGGCCCCCCTCCACTGCAGGCTTCAGGTGTAAATGTGTGTGAATAAACCATATTTCCTAGACACTGCAGACTCTGATGTGCCTTGATTTCCACTGGCGCACAACGCTGAGTGGGTGCTTGGGACCCCCTGGAATCTTGTTATCACTGGGCAGAGATTGGAGTGGCATGTAACAATATAATGACACTCATCTCCAACATGACAACTACTATGAGAATTATGCTAAATAATAGATACAAATTAAAAGTAAGGTTAGACAACATTATGTTCTTGATTAATTAAAACTGCATGTTATTTCCACATAATCTGCATGGTATATGCTTACGCCAGTCTCCACACAGCTTCCTCTGCTCTTTCTCCTGCTTACTTCTCACGTTAAAAGGATTTCCACTCTTGCGCTTTGTTAAATACCATACACATTTATGTCATTATTATTATTACCGAGTTTTAACTAGGCCATACTTCCAGAAATCATACTAAAATCAATTGTTAGCCATGGCGAACTTAAATTCATCATTTTCAATGTGTCTATGATCTAACCCAATATGTATCTGCATTTGAAGGCCTCTATTGCCCAAAGGCCTACAAATAACAAATGGGACACACACAAAAACAAAACCACCATATAATTCAGGCACCCCCAAACTCGGCCCTCAATATGTTTTGGGACTACAAGTCCCATCACCCCTAGCTAACAGGACCAGTGGTCAGGGATGATGCAGTCCCAAAACATCTGGAGGGTGCCGAGTTTGGGGATGCCTGATATAATCCATCCTACTATTTCTTAAGACCAACGCTTAGGGCTTTTTTGCATCATACAAACTTAAGAAAAACCACCAGGGGGGAAATAAAGAAAACATAAAACCAGAGCCACGTCACAGGAGACAAGGACAATCTTAAATGACTATTAAATCTATGAAGGAAAACAAAATACAATGGTACCTCAGGTTAAGTACTTAATTCGTTCTGGAGGTCCGTTCTTAACCTGAAACTGTTCTTAACCTGAAGCACCACTTTAGCTAATGGGGCCTCCTGCTGCTGCGCCGCCGGAGCACGATTTCTGTTCTCATCCTGAAGCAAAGTTCTTAACCCGAGGTACTATTTCTGGGTTAGCGGAGTCTGTAACCTGAAGCGTCTGTAACCTGAAGCGTATGTAACCCGAGGTACCACTGTATTAAAATGTACTTTGAGAAGGAAAAAAAACACCATCGCATTTGTTGCCAGTTGTTGCAAAGCACGGACTCCCCACGCACACCAGGGATCATAACTCTACAGAGCCAAAACGAGATACTAATATATATATATATATACACACACACACACACACACACACACACATATACTGTATGTGTATATATATACATATATATATAATCGTTCAGAGATCCCTCCTTCCTTTCCCCACAAGAAAGCCCTGATTCTCAGACGCCAAATGTGCACATGCTGTAAGGAGAAGAAGCCGCAGGAGCAGAGAGGTCTGTGGGGCGTCTCTCCCTCTCACCTTGGTGGGGGCTCCCGCGGCAGCGCTGCTTCTCCTCGGCAGCAGGCGGCGGAGCAGTCGAGGCGGCGGCGGACGAGGAGGCCCCCTGGGCGGCAGGTGCGGGGCCTTGGCAGCGGCGCCGGCCGCCGGGCCTCCTCTCCAGCAAGCGCAGCATCCAGCCTAGGGCGCCGATCACCGCGCAGGCGGCCAGCAGCTCCCAGGTCGGCCAGCGGGCCCACGAGGCCTCCCACAACCCGGCCCAGCCCGGCCAGCCCGCAGCAGCGGCGGCCGCCGCCCAGCGCTCCATCGCTCCCCTCTTCTTCCCTCTGGAACCGAACGAGGGAAGGAGGGATGAGGGAGCCAGTGCGCGCGCGTGCGCGGACGAGTCCCACCGCCCCACCCCCTCCCGCAAAAGGGGGAAAAAACACACACCACACCACGCCCTTTAAGGGACAAGTCCAAGTACCTCAGGAAAAGCCTCCCGGCTTCCGTCTCTTTCCCTCGCGCTTTTTTCCTTCCCTCCCTCTCCTCGCGGAGGCGGCCCAGTGCGCAGGCGCCTCGCGTGCGAGGACCTCCTTCAACGGCCACTTGCCACAGTAAACCCGCCCTACCCGCAAGAGGGCTGTCTAGTGTACTGCCTGTCAGGGATTTTTGTAACAGTTCAGCGCCTGGGGAAAAAAAAGGAAATGTCTTTCTCCCAAGTGGCGCTTAGCTTAGTTGAACGGGGAGCGTTTTATTTATACGCCCCCCCCTGCAAGATTCCTGCATTTGAAGGGGGTTGGACGACGCTTGGGGTCCCTTCCAGCTCTCTATGGGGTGACATTCTTATAACGCGGAGCCCCTTCCTTAGAATGGCATTCACAGGTTTGAGGCTGCCTGTTCTCGGTGTGAGGGGGGAGAAATAAGCGAGGGCCAGGGACTGAGCGAGGATAAAAATGGAAAGGGTTTTGGCAAGACGCCAGGGTGGGGTTTTTCCCCCTCCCCCCGCCGCGGTTTCCCTGACAGGAATTTCAATCCAAAGGAAAACGGATGACGGAGCATCGGAAGCGATACCAAATCGCATCGAGCCACGTCACGGGTGGGAATGTTGCCGCGACGCATGATGGGAAATGAAGTTTCCCTCGGGAGTCCGGCGGCGGCCTTGAGCGAGGCGCCGCCCCTTTAACCCTAAGGCTAGAACTGCGTTGATGGGAGGGAGGGAGGCGATGTGCCATACACATTCCCAGAGACAGACGGATTGCAAAGTGCCACTTTTAATTTCTTTGTAATTTTATGTATCGTTTTACAAGTTTGCACAATATTCGGCCGAATACAAACCATAAATTTATCATCGACTTCCCTTCTCCGTGGTTCATTTTATTAAGCCTTTACCACTGCATATGAAAAGGGGGGAAAACAACTGCTCCTGGTCCTTAGAGGACTCTCAAAAGCCCGGTAGAGTCCGAGAGTTCCCTGCGGTCGAAGATGTAGAACAAACACAGCCATGGCTTCTAGAGTCATATTTCCGAATCGTTTTTCTGAGTGGAACAAAGGTGGAATGGAGAAGATCTGTTGGGTGGTTGATTTTTAGTGAATTTATATTAGTTTACCTTCTTCCATGGAAGGTAAGACTGGAAGAAATTTAAAGAATATTTAGTGAGATACTGTAATATAAAATAATTAGGAAATCCCTAGAAGTAACAGATTAGGCTAAGGGATAGAAAAAGATTAATAATAAAGATTACCATGGATGACAATTAGTAAGGTCAAGAAGTTTGTAATGAAAGAAGATACTGATGTTATAAATATGAAATTGGGAACTGCTAAATATGTAATAGGATGAAATCCAGATTGGAGGGTGTCAAAGAAGTCTTTTAGCAATGTAAATACACCAGTTTTTATTTTGTGTCAAATGTAATGTTTTTCTTTTGTGTTTTTGTCTATGTGTTATAAGAGAAAACTAATAAAAGTTTTTGGAATATATATATATATATATATATATTAGTTTACCTTAGTCTGTAACCATCTGCAAACTGCCTTGACCTAGACAGGAAGTAATTAATAAAAGTTGCTACATTGAAGCCTTGCTGGCTTGATAGGATTTTTGGCGCTGTGCGGTAACGTTGATTGGTCAAAGCTTGACAGATCATTTTGACAGTGTTTTGTACAAAGGTCTACCCAAGTTATTGAATCAGTGGTGCTTCTCCTGTGATCAGTTGGCAGTATCGGCTGCCCTTATGTATGGGGGCCGTGTAATAACTAAGTTATTAATATTAGCCTCAAAGGTAAAGGGTAAAGGGACCCCTGACCATTAGGTCCAGTCATGGCCGACTCTGGGGTTGCAGCGCTCATCTCACTTTATTGGCCGAAGGAGCCGGCGTACAGCTTCCGGGTCATGTGGCCAGCATGACTAAGCCGCTTCTGGAGAACCAGAGCAGCACACGGAAACGCCGTTTACCTTCCCGCCAGAGCAGTACCTATTTACCTACCTGCACTTTGATGTGCTTTTGAACTGCTAGGTTGGCAGCAGGGACCAAACAATGGGAGCTCACCCCGTCACGGGGATTTGAACCGCCGATCGAAGATCGGCAAGTCCTAGGCTCTGTGGTTTAACCCACAGCGCCACCTATGTGCCAATGTTAGCCTTACCTTAGGGTAATAGCAGGTAAGTGTTCATAACAATGTTATGAGGCAACTCACGGTTTCCTTGTGTGTGTAAAGCCTGGATGGGGTTACAGAGTGCTAACACTGTAGTTTTCTGTCTGCTTCCTCCCCACAGGTGTGACATTGCTAGAGGCACTAATTGTTTTTCTTGTTCAGAACAAGTCTGGGCACATCCTAGTGTTTGGCATAACCATTTATCTCAGGCTTGAGCCCACATCCTTGCTGATAGCAGCTGTGAATGTGTGTTTTTCCTTATCACTGTTCTGCGGGTAGTTATTTTGTCTTGCTTATGTAACCCTTTTCACAGAACAAGCATGGCTACAGAACACTTTAGAATCTATAGTTTTGATTCCCTGCAATAAACTAGAACTTGGACCATAGTGCAGCTATTCTTCCAATGGCATAACTGAACATTACCATATAAAATTCCAGAAGGTCAACCCTTCCCACTTCCCTCCATTTAGAACACATATTCTAATTTTACCATATTTTCTTTTTCAGTTTGGTTTTAGTATACTTCACACTGCTCAATTTATTCTAATCCTGTCAATGTTTTAATATCTTTACAATGATTTTTCTAATTATCTACAAATCTTTTCCAATCTTCCTTACAGGTTCTTTCATCCTGGTCTCTTAATCTACTCGTTAAATTAGCCATTTCTGGCAGTTGATCTAGTTCTAGTGTATCATAGCTGGGAAATTCACCTCTAGCCAGTTACCAAAAGAACTTCGATAAGGTTCCATTTAAGGCCCCTTGTTTGAAGTTGCCACTTCATTATTGCTTTTGCTGTTCTGCAGGATGTCATCATAAACCAGTTCAGTGAGAGGAACAGAGGTTCTGGTGCCACGTCTCATCCTCACGGTGATATGATCCTACTGATGCAAGAACCTTTGAATTGAGAATTCAATTATAGCCCACCCAGTAGCGTAGGTAACCCAGGGTGGTGTGTGTGTGTGTGTGTGTGTGTGTGTGTGTACAGTCAGCACCAGGTGGGGGGTGACAGCGTAGGGGGTCTGTACTGCAGCATATTGGCTGCTGTGTCAGGGGTTGGGATTCTGGGCAGCAGGGGGAGCTTGAGGGCAGACGCTGTCTAAAAATTTTTTTGGACTTCCTAAAAAAAGTTGCTATGCCACCCTATTTTTAAAATACATATACTGTAGCTTATAAAGCTTGGATAGATACTCTTAACATCCTTCTAACTTTCCTTGTTTAAAACAGGGAACTGGTAGAATTTCAATCCCTAACTTGAGCTTGGACAGCTCTCCATTCTTCTGTTGTCTTGGTATACTGACCTTCATCAGCTTGTGGGTCATCTTCCCTGTTTCCTATCCTTTAAAATGTGCTTCTAGCTCTTCGAAATTTGCTGTTATCTTGAATCACCCCCTCCCCATTTTACCATAAAAAACAATGGAAACACTTTTTATGAAAAATAGTTTATTGCACAAAACCTGTTCAAGAACTTTTATGCACATCCTAATTATTTTTTTCATTAACATGCTTTTTAAAAAGGTCACAGTCATGAATCCTTAAGTCAAAAACTTCATAACTCCTCCCTTGCTTGGAACTCCCAATTGAACATTGTTATGGAGGTGATGCTTTTCCTTATCAACACAGCAACTGATTGAAACCTTTAAGATGTGACAGAATATGTAGAGAAAATTCCGGTATTATTTCTTCAAATAACTCTGTGCAGGTCCATTCAAGGCAAGGCAGGTTTTCATAGATAATTTCCTAGTGGCTAGAATGATATGCGCCACTGGGACATAAACCATCTAGTTCCAGCAGGTTAGCATTAACATTAACTCTGAGTTTTCAGGAGGAAGAGTAAACAGATCAGTACAGTTAGAGCCCTCTTATAAATAGAGTGACAGGGATTAACTGTTTTTAATTGCGTGTCTATCACATCGAAGGAAGATTTGATACATTTTGGTTTATAAAGATCAGAGTTATCTACCTTTAATGCTCTCATGCTGATCAGCACACCTGCTTATAGATACTCCCACAAGTACTGAATTGTACATACTGAAGAAGCAGTAATGCGCAATACATCCAACATGCATATGTCATTCTAGAAAACTGCTTGTCTTTACCGAAATAACAACAACATTTTCCTGATAGGAAAAAAAGAACATTGTCCTCCACAAGGAAAAGGAAGAAGTGTGTTAACAGAGTACCCAAGTTTCCAAACAACTTGGAAGACAGTGGAATTAACATGTGACATTCCGCAATAATGCAGACACTCAATTTAGAGAACCATAAAATGTGCCTTTTTCTTTTTTACTGTAACACTGAAAGACTGCAGAAAATCCCTCAATGCTCCAAAAGGAATGCTGAAGCTTTTTTTTAAAAAAAAAACAACAACAACAAACAAACCTCTGCAATATTCAGACAGAGCATTTTGTGGTTTCTTCCCCATTTTGCAATTAAAAATATACCTTAATAGGTATTGACCTCTAGGGATGAAGAAGCCAACAAAAGAAGCACATTCCAATAATCTTATACACTGGATCCCTTCAAGATGATTCTTCCGATCTCTAAAAACATGCCAGTGTTAAACTGAGGCACCTGTCCACTTGGCTAATCTGTGGTTGCTCTTTTCCTTGAACTATGGATTTAAAAGACAGCACCTTTTAAAAAGGGCACAGTCTCTGAAGACAGAGGGAGAGAACAATAAAAGTTCTGTAATTAGGTTTGTTGCTAGTTAACTGTGCCCTCTTTTGCTCTCTCAAGTTTAGACCTATTTCCTTCCTGGTCAAAATGGCATGTTAATAGTAGATATAAACAAGGGAGGGGAGATGTCTTAAAAGAAAGGAAGGAAGCATTTTCAGCTGGGAAATAAGAAGAGAAATAAGATTTCTTTTCCCAAAGGAGAAATACCTACAAGGCTACATACTGCTTTATGAATATACAATCTGGTTTCTTTTAAAGAGCTGGTCAGGAATTGGTAAAGGCCTGAAAGAGGTGTGTTACCTAATTTAGTATTTAACACATGAACAGAAGTTGCCAAGATTTATAAATACGAGAATCATTCCTGTAAATAATACCGTGTGCTAAGTAGAACAGCAACATGAAAATCCCACTGGTGCAAATTGGGGAGCTGAATATATATTAATCATTACATAGTATTACCTTTGGTGTTTAAATACTATAGAATTTTTTCCTCTTTAAGTTAGCAAGTACATAAGCTTCAAGATTGTGAACAGCAGCAAAAAGAAATCACTCATTACTATTTACTCTGCAAAATAGACTTACTAGTAAAAGCTATAAGCATATCCGGGTTAATCAATAAAGCTTTCAATGTTTTGTCTTGATAACAGTTTGATTAGTCTTATAAAATAGTCATTGTCACATTAACAGAAACAAAAAACATTTACATTTTTAAAGTACCTTTCCTTCATATACTATATGCAAATATTAAAATGTTTTACTGCAGTTTAAAATTATGGTTCATAGTATTAAAAAAAAGACTATGGGATGTTTCCAATAAATTATAATCGGAGTAGATCCATTGAAATTAATGGACCTAAGTTATTTAGGTCCATTAATTTCAATACATCTGCTCTGAATATGATAAACATTGGATGCAAACCGTAGAAAAATCAAATCTTCAATATGAAGCCAGGGTTGTGGTGAGCGGGGTTTTTTCTTTTCTTTTCTTAAAAGCAACATGGGAATACCATACTCTGTCTCTGATGGGAAGATGGTCTCTGTATGTTATCTGGAAGGAAACCCACAATAGAACTATCCTTATCCAGAGACATTCCTTCCCCTCAATAAGCTTGTTTAAATTCGAGTCTAATACAGTATGCAGTTTGAGAATGATGAAGAGCCCAAGACCCTCAAAGCCACTTGCCCCAGAGTTTTTGTTTTTCCTATCAATCTACCCTGAAAGTCAGGTCAGAACTAAATACTATGGAAGTGGCAATCATGCATCTAGTACCCTGTTTCCCCACTGTAATATCTAATATAGAAATCTTAAAATTTTTCAAAGCTGGGGTCCACCTTTAACCCCAGCTTGCAACATGGGACGCTTAAAAAAACACCCACCATACGTGTCTATCTTGCTTTCCATTTTGCCTTCCCTGTTTCTCCCCCTTAAGTCAACTACTGCTAAGTGTTGTCACTGGTGTGACCCGCCTTAGGGTGGGGCATGATCAGCTGTGGCTCCTGGCCCACCCGCTGAAGATCATCAGTCAGTTCAACACACCAACATCACTGTTGAGCTGCATTTAATATTGCAGGAAATCGGAGGTTGCCACCATTTTTGGTACTAGCTAGCTGTACACCATAATGTGATGTTGCAGTAGACCAGGGCAGGGTGGCAGTGGTGGTAAGACAAGTAGCTATCATTTTCAAACCAGCTTTGTCTGCACCTGAGCTTCTAGTTCCAGACTCTGCAATTGTTACATCCCAGATTTCTATATCCTTCAGTCAAGACTGCTGACAATCCGTTTGTTCTCTAGCGGTATTTTTTCTCTAAAGCATCCTGGGGCAATATTCAAAACAGAAAGTAAATCAAGCCAAGTCAATGTGCTTCAAAACACAGCAAAGATGGCTTTCTGTTGTCAGTAATGTGGGGGGGGGGGGTAGATAAAAAGAGAAAACCTAAGGCATGTTGTTTCAGCCTGCTAATTATAGCTCAGCAGGGTCTATATGTAAAGGCAGCTACATGAGCACTAGTCTCCTAACTAGTTATTAGACCAGATGACGTTGGACTCCAACTCCCATCAGCCACAGCCAGCATGGCCAATGGTTAGGGATGGTGGGTGTGGGAGTCTAATGACTTCTGAAGGACTGCAGGGTCTGGATCCCTGCATAAGGCGAGGGGTGGGGTTAAAGCCAACAAACAAGGGTTTACAGGCAGTATGACATTCATGTTTGAAATATACAGTAAGTAAATTTCTAAAACTCAGTATTTTAGGGGCTGGCTTTCCTTAGGCCCCAATACATACATACATAGATACATATATATCTCATTTTCCAACCAAAATATAAGATGCAAAAAAAAATAACAAAGCAAAAATAAAAACCAACCCCTGGTGATTTGTAACCTACAGAGTAAGTCCACTTAAAAACAGATACTGCAGGACAAGAACAGAGTTGAAGTATTTATATACACCCTGCACTGGAAGAGTCCTCAAAAAACTGGAACAACAACAACAACAAAGGTGCAAAATGCATCTGCCAAAGTGAAATCAAAGCTCTCCACTGGCCTTTGGTTGTGGATCCTCAATCTATTTCCTTTGAAGTAGTCCCAATTGATGCAATGGAACTACTTCAGAGTTGGTGGTTTTGAGATTCATGGCCACCAATAAGTTATTGGTTAGAACTGGTCGTCTCTATCAATCAAGGGTGTGTCTCTAAAACAAAACAAAAAAAAGGGATTCATTTACCAGCCTAGGGTGTGTGAAAGGTCTGGTTCATATTCTCATCTCTACAGCAGACCAAGTCATTAGCCTTATTTGGCCATTCTGAATTCATATAAAATGTACCATGTGAGCGGGGGGGGGGGGGAGAAATGCAGTCAGCTCCACCCACCCCTGTCATCCTTCTACTTATGGAGGGTGAAGCCCTGATGTAGAGAGCTCAATTTAGAACCTCAGTCTCTGGCCCTGATTATGCAACCCACAAATAGAAAAGACTCCTTGTTTCAAACCTTTGCCCTTCATAAGTTTGGGGGCGGGGAGGGGGGAAGGAGCTTAGTGTGCTCACCCCTGCTCGCAAAGCTTTGCATATCAGCAAAATCCTCAGCCTTCTATATGATTTTTTTTACTAACAACAACAACAAAAAAGGTTGGAAGTGGCGTAATGAAGCCCACATTCCTCTGCAACAATATCGCTTTAACCACTTCTGAACAGATGAAAATGTCTTACTGGAGACCAAACATCACATTTCTTTTTCCTCCAAGACAGATTAAAATGTATTTTAATATAGCATTATCCTCAAATGTTTTGCCTCTGACATTTCCCCCCCTACTCAAAAGGAAGAACAGATGGAGATCTCTAAAACTTGGTTTCAAATAGGGCTGATGAACATGTTTCACATACTTCGAACAGCTGTGAAGTGAAGCAACAGGCGAAGAAGTCACTGCATCGGCTCTTCATTTTCCCCAGCACTTAGGTTATTATCCTTTAGGTCTACAACGGAGAGGCTCTGGTTGCCCGTCGTAGTTGCAGCAAAGTTAGATGTAAAGTCCGTTAGTTGCCCTTCTATCTGGGTCCATGAAGACATCGATTCATGGACTGTTATCGTATGCTCTTCCATCTGACGCTGAAGGCTGTCCATCTCCTGCCTTTGTTAAGCAGAAAGGAGCAAAGGGTGGGATAAGAATGTAATATGAGCCCTAATGGATCAGACCAAAGTCCCGTCTAGTCCAGCATCCAGTTTTCCACAGTGGCCAAGCAGATGCCTCCAAGAAGCCCACAATGAAAACAGGAACCCCGCTCTCTGTTGCTCAGCAATCAGGATTGAGTGGCAAACTGACGCTGAACATGGAAATTCTGATTTGTTGTTATCTATAGCAGGGATGTCCAACAGGTCGATCGCGATGTACTGGTGCAGTGGTTCGCAACCTGTGGGTCCCCAGATGTTGTTAGACTACAACTCCCATCATCCCTGAACTCTGGCCTTGCTAGCTAGGGATGGTGGGAGTTGTTGTCCAACATCATCTGGGGACCCACAGGTTGAGAGCCGCTGTACTGGTAGATCCCTGCGAGGTTTTGGTATATTGCGGTCGATCTGTGGCTCCCTTTCCTTAGCGCCACTAAAACTGACTCCTGCCCCGCCCTCGATTGTTGTTTGATCTCTGGAAGGGAAGAGGAAAAGAAGCTTTCTCTGTGCTGCTGATTTAATCCAAAGCGATTCCTTTGTGAGTGACTTAAAAGGTAAAGGGACCCCTGACCATTAGGTCCAGTCGAGGACGACTCTGGGGTTGCGGCGCTCATCTCGCTTTATTGGCCGAGGGAGCCGGCGTACGGCTTCCGGGTCATGTGGCCAGCATGACTAAGCCGCTTCTGGCGAACCAGAGCAGCACATGGAAACGCCGTTTACCTTCCCGCCGGAGCGGTACCTATTTATCTACTTGCACTTTGATGTGCTTTTGAACTGCTAGGTTGGCAGGAGCAGGGACCGAGCAACGGGAGCTCACCCCGTCGTGGGGATTCGAATCACCAACCTTCGGATCAGCAAGTCCTAGGCTCTGCGGTTTAACCCACAGCGCCACCCGCATCCCTTTGTGAGTGACTTAATCCCCCCCAAAAGCTTTCTTTAACCCCTAAAAAAAGCTCAACCCCTAAAAACAGGGATAGATCACTGCCAGTTTTTAATTCTGAAAGTAGATTGCAGTCTCTTGAGAGTTGGCCACCCCTGATCTATAGCATTTGCAATTCTCCTAAGTGCCACTGTTCTTTACGTAGCTAAAATGATACCACCCACACAAGAGAAGTATCAGCAGCCTTCATGGAACACTAAGGCTTGTGGAAACACAAAGCATCTTGGGGAAGGGGGAGGAACCAAAACTATCCAATGATTACTAAGAAGGCTAACTTGTTTGGGTGGCGAGACAAAGGGGAAAGAATTGGAGTACCCCAGGAGAGGTTATGGCTGGCTAACAGGCGCATTGGAGTACTCTAGCCCTAGGCCACAACGTTTGGTTACAGGTCTCTCTAGTCATCACCATCGGCAGACTTATTTTCCATGACTTGGGTTTAAAACGAGGATAAGACAAACTAAGCTGGTGGCCATTGCCACGCTTACGGTAGAAAATTCAATAAATTAAGTTTTGTGAAGGTTGTTATTTGGTTGCCCTTGAACCTAGTGCCAGTCAGTTTTCATTGGATGAAATAATGAAGTCAGAAGGCAAGACTACAGATGAAGGCTGAGTAGCAGCTAGCAGTATTTCCACAAGGGGATGGGTTTATATCACAGGATTCACAAGACTTCAGGAAGACACATTTCTGGCTGTCATAATCCAGACTTGAGAGAGATTATAGATCTTTATCATCTAGAACCTCTCTTAAGTCTGCACTGCGATGGCCAGAAAACATGTCTTCTATATTAACATCTATATTATAAGAAAAAATACAGGTTTTCCATTTTCACAATGGTAACATACAAGAGTCTATATCACTTTAACGGTAGCATTAACAAGGGGGCAGGAAACCAACTTTAGAGGTGTAGTGTGGGGTAGTGGTCAGTGCTGAACTAGGACTACTCAGTCATGAAGCTCTCTGGGTGAGCTTGGGCCAGCCAAATGCACATCACAGATTTGTTACAAGGTCAATGGTGAAGAGGACGTGGGTGGCGCTGTGGGTTAAACCACAGAGCCTTGGGCTTGCTGATCAGAAGGTCAGCGGTTCGAATCCCCACAATGGGATGAGCTCCCGTTGCTCGGTCCCTGCTCCTGCCAACCTAGCAGTTCGAAAGCATGTCAAAGTGCAAGTAGATAAATAGGTACCGCTCCGGCGGGAAGGTAAATGGCGTTTCTGTGTGCTGCTCTGGTTCACCAGAAGTGGCTTAGTCATGCTGGCCACATGACCCAGAAGCTGTACCCCGGCTTCCTCAGCCAATAAAGCGAGATAAGCACCATAACTCCAGAGTTGGCCACGACTGGACCTAATGGTCAGGGGTCCTTTACCAAAGGTGAAGAACTGGAGAGAACCATGTACACTGCCTTGAATTCTTTGGCAAGGAAAGTGGGATATAAATGTAACAAATACAAGACAGACACAGTGTTGCAGGGATAAACCTGTGGCCCTCCAGACGTTCTTGGACTCCAGCTCCTATCAACCCCAGCCAGCGTGACCAAAGGTTTGGGATGATGGGAGCTGGAGTCTAGCAACATCCGCAGAGCAAAGATGCCCCATGCCCTGCCATGTTGTTTACTATGGATTGGAAAGGATGACTCCTTTGGCACCCTGTCTTGTTTGTATTTAGCAAGCGAAAAGAACAGTATCAAAAAGCAGCACTGGGAGGCAGTGGCGTAGCGTGGGTTGTCAGCACCCGGGGCAAGGCAAGTAATTTGCGTCCCCTAACCCGTGGATTTTAGTAGGGGCAGAGAGCTGCGAGTGCGAGCGCCCCCCCGATGTTGCGCCCGGCCCCCCCTGCACCCCCCACGCTACGCCACTGCTGGGAGGAAAACAAAGTGTTAGGTAAGAAGGTAGAACTGAATAGTGACAGAGGGCAATGTACACGGCAAGGAAAGCAATTAAATTGTACGGATAGAGACTTCTACGTTTAGAATCACAGAGATGGAGCACTTAGCCTGCAATCCTAACCACGTCTACTCAAAAGTAATTCTGAACTCCAAAACAAGTGTGAGTAGGATGGCAGCCTTGGTCTATAACCCAATATCCTACTAGTTGTCATTTGATAATAATATATCTTAAAAGAAAAAGAAAGAAAAAGAAAAAACCCCTAAAAGCAGAACATAAATATTGACATATTTCCTACAGAGAAGACCTGAGCATTTCAGACAAAAAAAAGCAAACACCATCTGTCCATGTCACTGTTCATGAAGCTGCTAAAATACTTATAAGTAGTAATATGCAGGTTTAAAAAAAAAAAAAATACCAGAGAGACAGCAGGATTTTACTCACTTGAGTTGCTGGAGGCAGCTGTTGAGGTTTTTCAAAGGCTCTTTATTCACAGCTGCTGAAGGTTTCAGCAGCTCTTCCAGCAAAGCTGCCGGGACGGGGCAGTCAGGAATCTTCACTGGAGTCACCGGGTTTGAAGGATTTGACTCTCCCTTCAGTGTTTTTCTCTTTTTGAAAGAAGAAACAAATCAATCCACATGCAATAAGCCGCAGCTCTCTCTACTGTGAATACCTGAAGCACAGTTCTTAAGACATGCTTTCCACCAGCAGAAAAAAGGTCATTTGTAAGAACTCAATCTTTTACCATGGCAGCAACTAACTTTGGAACTCCTGCTTAGTGATTTTTCGGCACCTGTTTAGACAAGCCAACCCTTTATCTAGAATGCGGATTTAATTTATTGCTGGTTTTAAATTCTGAACACCTTAATTAGTTATAATTGTTTTTGCCAATAATATGACTTTTTTTTGGAAGCTGTTTGAGGTTTCTTACAATCAAGTGGTAAATAAATTTTATTAAATGATAGATAGATAGATAGATAGATAGATAGATAGATAGATAGATAGATAAAAAGAACAAGAAGGAAATATTTTTGAATTAAATAGGGCTGGCATCCTGTTCAATTGATAAAGTCGCCCCAGGCTGCATAAAAATTGTTGTGTTTCCTTTGTGTAATTACACAGTGAGGCATACGGTAGGACAGGACCTATAGTCTACAGCACAGTTTGGCATGTATGAAGCACATATTTTAATTATTATTTTTCTCTTTTCCTCTTGCCTTTATATAAACTGCTATAGACCATAATTGCTGCCGATACACTACATTTTTGCTGCTTGTTAAAATTATAATGGTTTTAGCAGATACACTTAGACTAAAGTTTGTTGGTGTATTCAGAGACAATTCTCAGTGTTTGTTGTTTTATTTTTCATTTTCTGTAACTGCCTAATTATTGTGTGTTATATTTTTTAATAATAATTTATTAAAATTGACTACGCTCTCACTAGACCCCCAAGTACGGTCAAGACATTTAATCAGCCATGAATGCCACTGTATAAATGGCAGCTTAGATTATTTTATTATCCATTTCTCATTTCATCCAACTTAGGGCTATCAGCTTTGAAATAAGCCACAATGATAAATCCACGGTTTGGGAGTTAGCTTAACATCCTGGATTGTTCTGAAGCTGGTGACAACTGTTTTTCAGTTCATTAGAAGCTTCCTATTTTAATTGCAGCTTGTGAAAGTTCAATAAGCCAAGACAGATGGTTCAAAGCAGCTCATAATGCAATGTATTTGTACTGGGGAGACGACGACGACACACACTCTCTCTGTGTGCATCCTACCCTGTGTGCACAATCCCACTCCACTCAATGTACGACAACTGTGAACCAATAAAAGCTGGATTCTGCGACGAGTCTAAAATGAAGCACGTCTCAATTTACGTTGTTTTGTCTTTAGCGAAAAGACAACAGCTGCTTCTAACACTTCACCAGGCATTTAAGCTTAAGTTAACAGCCATAAATGCCACTGTGTATTTGTTTCAAATAAAAAGCAGCCATTGGAATTAATAGACGTTACTCACATGTCCATTAATTTCAGTAGGTCTAGGATGAGATACAACCAATGGTCTTGCTGTTATAGTTCAACTGTTCTCAGGGAAAAGCCCTTTTGTTCTACTGTTGTTTCTCAAGTACCATCAATTCCTGGGGCCTTGCCTCTTTTGAGCTTAGAGATGACTCTTAATTTCTGAGATGGTTACTGCAGGACAATTTGGAAGGTTACATGTATTACCCTTTTATTTTGGGCAGTAATAGCAACGGTTATCTATCCCACTCCATCCTTGCTCTCAAAGGAATGAAACAGGGATGCATCTTTGCCCCTACTCTTTTTATATACTGTATTTTTTGCTCTATAAGACGCACCAGACCATAAGACGCACCTAGTTTTTGGAGGAGGAAAACAAGAAAAAAAATATTCTGAATCTCAGAAGCCAGAACAACAAGAGGGATCGCTGCTGCAGCTGTTCTAGCTTCTGGGATAGCTGTGCAGCCTGCATTCGCTCCATAAGACGCACACGCATTTCCCCTTACTTTTTAGGAGGGAAAAAGTAAGTCTTATAGAGCAAAAAATACGGTAAATTATTTGGCAGGAAGCTTACCAGTGGAATATACTCACTATCCTAGTCTGTCAAACAACCCCCTGCCAATTCTATTATATGCAGAAGATGTAGTACTTTTGTCTCTGACAAAAAGTGGGCTTGAGGCGATTGCTGAGAGCCTTGGGGAGTTATTGCAAAAAAGGAACCATTACAAATTAATTATGATAAAACTAAGATTATTGTGTTCTCTAGGAAAAGGATGAAATACAGATGAAGATTGTGTTTCTTAAGTACCTTTTTCATCTTTCCATGCTTTAAGTCCAGCTTCAGTTGCTGGTTCTGCTGCAGTAGAGTCTTCATGCTATTCTTGAGTTCAGTCACTTTTGCCTGAAGCGTGATTTTATCTTTTTGGGTTAAGGACAAATCATCCCGAACCATCTCCAACTCTGTCTTGATATTCTAGAAGAAGGAATATTGGAGACATTGACCTTCTGCATTAACCAAAGATCATTCCAAAAAAAGGAAAGAGGTCCCTTCTTTTAGATGGCAAGCCTCAACCTATCTACTCAGGAGCAAGTCCCATTGAGTTCCATATGGGTAACTCCCATACGGAGTTATAGGATTGCAGCTGTAGTCTCACAAGTCTTATAGAATCTGAACTCTGGTGGAGGCTTGGAACGCTCATAAACCTTTTATTTCATTAGCATCTTATTATGTCTCGTAACAGATCTTCCATGACAACTGGCTGACAGTCCAATTAAATACCTGTAAAACGGATTGTACGCCTTCCAACTCCTTCTGGTTGCGTTGCTCAGTCAAGTCCAACTGCTGCTTCAGGGCTTGGATTTCTCTCTCCTTCTGCTCCACTTCCCACTTGAGATCTTCAACCTAAAAAATGTGTATTGGGGGGTAGTATTTCAAAATATAATTACATAAGAAGCTGTAATACTGCAGGTCAATTAAATCACATTGAAGTTCAGTGAGATTTAATAAAAACAGCTGTGCAAAATATGAGCAGGCCAGGGCTGAACTGATACTACCCTTGCTGGTACCTTTCCTGGGAAAATCAGAGGTTCACTATGTGAGGTTCCTATTGGAAGACCAGACAAATGCTAGAAAATTAGCAGTGGCAAAGTTTTTATCGGTGGTTGCAAGAACCAGTGATCCCTATATTCTGAACAAAATGCATGTTTAACCTGGAGGTAGGCTGTATGAATTGTGTATTGCTTTGTAACGCTTTGTTGGGTCTCTGGACCGAAATAAAGATTGATTGATTGATTGATTGATTGATTGATTGAATAAAAACAGGAGAGGAGCCCAGTTGGGTCAGACTAAATGGTCTATTTAACCCAGCACTCTATTCTCACTGTGCCCAACCAGATGCCTCTGCAAAGCTCACAATTTTGCATAAAATGTGCATTTGCTAATTTATACATACTTATGCAAAACCTAGAACCTAAAATGCCGCAGGGGGCCGGCCAGCAAATTCCCACTCCAGGTAAATTCTTCAATTATTTTGCTCCCAACTCCAAATCAGTCGTTTTAAAATGCATTTACTCTAAAATAATTTCCCAAATAAATTCAGTTTGCCCTCAGTTGATCCCATTCATCCCCCCACCCCGCCATAATCTCTAGATAAGGTAATTTTGAATGAAACATATTTCACCCAATTGGTGCCCTGTTTAATAACCTAGATTCACCCATCAAATCATTGCCCATTCAGTGGTGTGACATTTGACATTATCTTTTTCTAACAATGCCCCTGGATCGACATGCAAGTAAGGAAGAAGTGAATGAGCAACATGGATGCTTCACCTCTTGGTTTTCTGCAGGCTGCTTGCTAAGTTGCTCATCCAGCTGCTTCTGGAGGAGCTGGAGCTGGGAACGAGCTTCTGCCAGCTCTTCCTGGAACTGGGATACTTCTGCTGAATGCTTCCCATCTTCAACTCTAGAAGAAAAAGACAGATTCACACCACGGTGAGGAGAACACAGTTCTCAGATTGCAGATTGCACCTCTCGAGGAGGCACAGCAAAAACACTGAGGGGAGATAAAATAAACTGTACAGTGGTACCTCGGGTTAAGTACTTAATTCGTTCTGGAGGTCCGTTCTTAACCTGAAACTGTTCTTAACCTGAAGCACCACTTTAGCTAATGGGGCTTCCCGCTGCCGCCGCACCGCCACTGCACGATTTCTGTTCTCATCCTGAAGCAAAGTTCTTAACCCAAGGTAATATTTCTGGGTTAGCGGAGTCTGTAACCTGAAGCGTATGTAACCCGAGGTACCACTGTACACGTTAAAGTTAGTTCAATACAGCGGTACCCCGGGTTAAGTACTTAATTCGTTCTGGAGGTCCGTTCTTAACCTGAAACTGTTCTTAACATGAAGCACCACTTTAGCTAATGGGGCTTCCCGCTGCCGCCGCGCCGCCGGAGCACAATTTCTGTTCTCATCCTGAAGCAAAGTTCTTAACCCGAGGTACTATTTCTGGGTTAGTGGAGTTTGTAACCTGAAGCGTATGTAACCCGAGGTACCACTGTACATTATCAACCAAGGTTGCAATTGTGCTAGAATGAAAATGGGAGACTGTAACCACCAAAGGCAGGCAACCAACGGACCACAGAGTAGGAGAACTGCCATGTTTCTTGCAGTAGGAGGCACAGAGCAATCAGTGGATAGAATTCTTTCAGAGCTGCTTCACAGAGGATAAAGAGAGCCCTCTCCTGGGGATAAGGGAGATACATGCAGCTTCCTTCAGTTACCAGCTCTCCATTCTGGCTTCCAACACAGCTCAGCCACCTGACTCCATCCCTGACCTCCACTTCTTGGGAGAAGTTCTGAAGTTCTGCACTTGTGCAGGCTCCTCCCCACATAATAAAGGCTCCCAAATGTGTGGAAATCAGTGGGGTAGAACCAGGTGGGATGTTGGGGGGCTGGCCCAGTGGGTTGGCCCCAACTCTCGTTATTCATGTGTTAGCCCTTCATTCATGGTTAACCCATGAGGAGGCCTTGAAATTCCTCCTAAAATATATGGTTTTTTAAAGCAGCCATGGAACCTTGTCCCAAAACACCAAACTATACGTATTTTTAATAGAAATGTAGTTTCAGTTTCCTTGTGATACTCACTGCAGTTTGTCCACTTCAGCCTGAAGGGCCCGGATGAGGACTTCTTTCGCCTGCAGCTCTCGTTTCACCTCGCCAAGTTCAAGGGCAGCTGCTTTATAATGACGGCGATTATGCGCTGCCTCAACTTTGACTGTTGCAACCTATAGCAGCAAAGAGCATCAGTGTATGGATCATTATATCTCTGCCATCCTACCCCATCCATTTCCCTCACCCTTCCGTCCATGTGTGCTGCATCTCTGTTTAAGGACCACAAGTCTACAACTAAAGATTGCCCCTTCTCCATCTTTATTACTGGGCACCTGCGGTTTCTCTCTCACATTCCAGGCTGGGGAGCCTTTGGCCCTCCAGATGTTGCTGGACTACAACTCCCCCCATCCCAGACAACTGGCCACACTGGCTGGGGCTGATGGGAATTGTAGTCCAAAAACTTACATGCAATACCTTGGCAATCATAGCAAAAGCCTATCATGTGGCGATTTTGGCATCCTCCTGCTGCAGATAGAAATAGGGACTAGGGAGGTCTTAGCGTATCAGAGCCCACCCACTGAGCCTGTGGCTTCAGCCAAGATCTGAAATGGAGGGCTTCACAGCTCACTGCCATTTAACCATAATCATGCAACAGTCCTTAATGGCTGCTGCTCATTTATATGCATACCACACACAGGGCCCTCTGCCCAGTTGTGCAGGCAAGTCTTAAAATGCTCATGGTGAAAAGTAACACACACACACACACACACACACACACACACACCAGTTCTTACCTGTTCTTTAAGGCTGTTGACTTTTGTCTTCTCCTTTTCCAAGGCCGTCTTCAAGGCTTGGATTAGTTGCTTCATTTGCTGGTCTTCCTCCTCTTTGCGCTTCAGAACTGCCTGGACCTGGGCCATCAACAAAACCCACAAGGTGAACCCTCCGGATACAAAGGACTTAAAGCTGGCGCCCTTGGGCTTGCTCACTGTACTGGCAGATGCTTTCCGAAAGCACGTCTGCTTAACTAAGGCACCACATGCTCTTTAAAGCAGCATCATACTTGAAAAAGTCAACATACCACTTGAAAAAGTAAATGATTCTCCCAAAGAATCATGAGAAGTGTAGTTTGTGAAGGTTTCCGAGAGCTGTTCAGAGACTCCCATTCCCCTCACAGAGCTACAGTTCGCACAGCACCCTGGGAAGAGGGATTGGATGTTAAACCACTCTGGGAATTGTAGCTCGGTGAAGGGAATAGGGGTCTCTGAACAACTCTTGGAAACCTTAACAAACTACATTCCCCATGGTTCATAGTGACAAGGAGCTGCGCATTCAGCATTGTGGGACCAGTTTTGTGGAACTCTCTTTCTGTTGAGGTTGATTTCAAGTGCTTTCCAGCAGGCTTTTTAATCAAACTCTGATTTTATAATGAATTTTAGCTCTTAGTGTATTGAGCTTCTTGTGCACCACTTAGAGCTGACAGTGATTAAATGGTGTACAAATGTGTGTTTTTGTGTGTTTATCCCCTGCTTTTTCTCTGACGGGACTCAAGGCAGCTTACAGATAAAAACAAGAACCACTAGAAAAACAGGGGGGGGCGGGAATTAAACACTGAAATTATTAAAACTATATACAATCTGCTTTAAACATACAAATAATTACAATAAAAACAGCACAGCACCAGCCCTTCATTGAAAGCAGTCAGTTCCCAAGTTGGAACAAGAAGGTCTTTACTGGTCAGCAGAAGAACAACAAGGAGGGAGCCAGTCTAGCTTCTCCAGGGAGGGAGTTCCAGAGCCTGGGAGCAGCCACCAAGAAGGCCCTTTCCCGTGTCCCTCCAATATGATACATCCCTCCTATGTAATATTCACAGACTACAGACCAAAATGAATGAGAGCCTAAAGAACTGGAACCGATTTACAGTACCAGCCCAGGCAGAAACGGCTCAGAGTACCTGAAGATTCAGCTGTACCAGGTCCGCCTCTCTCTTTGCTAGCGCTGCTTCGAGGATGCGGTTGTGTTCCCGCAGAGCTGCGTTGGACTGGCCGAGGCCAGTGAGCTTCCCGCGTTCATGCTCCAGCTCAAGGGAGAGCTTCTTGTTCATCTCTTCCAGTCGCTTTATCTTTCTCCGGAAGCCCCTGGCTTCCTGAAGCTAAATGAACAATAAGAACGATTACTGCAGCCACCATAAGGAATCACTTTGCAGGCTCACTGAGTAGCAAACAATGAAGAAACACTATAAACCAATGAAGTTCCCAGACCCTAAAGTCATCTTCAGAGGCCCTTCTGCTTGAATACCTGTCAGATGGCTTCTAGGGAGAGGGTCTTTTCAGTAGTGGCACCTAGTTTTGGAATGCACTGTCCAGAGAGGCTCATCTAGTACAGATTAAAACCTTTCTGTGTTCCATTTTTTGTGCTTTTAAAGTTCTTTGCTTTATTTCTGTTGCTGGCTTTATTCAGGTGCTGTTTTATACCCAATAGTTGGGGGCAGGATGCTTCTGGACACCAGCTGCTAGGAACCACAGGAGGAGAGAGTGGTGTTGCACCCAGGTCCAGCTTGCAGGTTTCCCATAGGCATCTGGAAGACCACTGGGAAAACAGGATGCCGGACTGGATGGGCAATTGGTCTGATCCAGCAGGCTCTTCTTATATTCTTACTCATAGGAGACCCACTGAAAGTAATGGGCATGACTAACTTACATCCAGTAATGTCAATGGGTCTATTCTGAGTAGGACTAAGTTGGATGCGACACTAGAATCATAGAGTTGGAAGGGACACAGAGGATCATCTAGCCCAGGCATCCCCAAACTCGGCCCTCCAGATGTTTTGGGACTACAACTCCCATCATCCCTAGCTAACAGGACCAGTGGTCAGGGATGATGGGAATTGTAGTCCCAAAACATCTGCTGAGTTTGGGGGTGCCTGATCTAGCCCAAACTTCTGCAGTGCAGGAATATGCAGTTGTCCCTTATGGGAATCAACCCTGTAACCTTGGTGTTATCAGCACCGGGCTCCAACCAACTGAGGTATGACTATGTTTGTTTGTTCATTTGTTTGTTTCACTTCTTGGTTCCACCTTTTGTCTGTGGCACTGCCCAGATAACTTTTTTCGGCTAAAGGGTGGTACAGAAATATAGCTAGCAAAGTAAAACAATCAAACTGTATTCCAGACGTATCCTTGTATCACCTTACTTGCCCAGATATGCACAGCACAGAGGAATTAATTGATTTTTTTCAACCAAGCTTTTCAGGTTGTTTAAATGCAAATCTAAAAGATGGTTTGGGACAGTCCGCTGTGGAGTTCCTACTTTTTAAATGGGCTGTAGAAATATCCAGTGTTTTCAACTCAAAAATTATCACGCGTTAAAAGAAAATCACTTCTCCCTGGAGGAGTAAAGCGAGATAACGAGTATATTTGTGTAACTGCAGAGTTGAGAAGCGTTGTGTATAGCTGCAGACCCTGGAGGCATCCTGGTCAAAACAATTTAAGGTAAAGCTGTTGCATCAGGTTTACTTCAGCTGGTACACCCGCGAATCTGGTTCTGTCGGGACCTGAAGGAGGATGTCCTTTCATCATCTGCATTCATTTCAATGTTGTCCTATGCTGCACAGCTGAGCTTCCCGCATGGCAAAACTCACAAATCAATGCCCAGTCTAGAGCATCGTAGTGCCTCGTGTTGCACTGGCTATCGTGCATTAACCAGGGGACTAAGGCCTTGAACCCAAGCACCACATATGGCATTACAACAACAAGCATTTGTACAGCTTTTTTCAGTGCTCAAGATGCTTGACATATACTACGTTATTCTAATGTAACAATGCTGGCAGGCAGAGCAGGATTGCCCCCATACTGCAGAAGGGACTTGTAAAGCATAGATTTGCCAAAGGCAGTGCAAGTTCCCTTGGGCAAGAGACTCTCTTAGCAGGGGGGCCCTCCCACTGGCTGCTGTTCCTGCTGCATATTTACCTCCCTCCTTCTCTTGGCCTGAACAGGCACTCGCCTCCCAGGGGAGAGATAGGGCAGGGCAAAGCACACAGAGGTTATTTGGAGAGAGCAGGTGTATAGCGGGCAAAGAGGAATAGCAGTGGTAGAAGAGCAAGGAGGCTGCTGGAAAATGGCAGTAGGGCCCTGGTGGAACATGGGCAGTGGGTGGCACAGGGCATCAAGCCGAGGGGGAGCAAAACTGAGAAAACACATAACTGAGAAGATCCATTTGGGGGCACCAAACTTTGGCCTCGCACGGGGCGCCATATTACAAAAGATTACCAAAGTCCACCCCTGCATGGGCCTTAGCAGGTGCCCAACACTGTTGACCTTCTGTGCTAGCAATGGCAGAGTGAGCTCATGGCAGAGGTGAAATTTGAATCAGAGCTCCATAGTTGTGGGGTTGAGAACCTCAGGGGCAGGAACCAATGCAGCGTTCCAAGTCTCTCCATCTGACCCTCAGTAGTTTTCCAAGGCTACACACCTTACTGGCATAAAAACACCCTTGAGTGTTTTTATGTCTGGCTGGAAGGTATCCTTAAAATCTTATAATGCCTCATTTTTGCCTAGATAGAGAGGGGCATATACAGTATACAGAAGTTTTTTCATGTTTAATGTTTCATTATTTTTATATACAGTGGATGCTCGGGTTGCGAACATGATCCATGCGAGGGGCACGTTCACAACCCGCAGCGCCGCACCTGCGCATGTGCAGGTTGTGAATCGGCGCTTCTGCGCATGAGCAAAGCGCAATTTAGCGCTTCTGCACATGCGCGACCACCGAAACCCGGAAGTAACTCATTCCGGTACTTCCAGGTTTCGGTGTGTCCGTAACCCCAAAAAAACACAACCTGAAGCGTCTGTAACCTGAGGTATGACTGTATATATTGGAAGCCTCCCCGAGTGGCTGGGGCAACCCAGTCAGATGGGTGGGGTACAAATAATAATAGTGTTGTTGTTTTTGTTATTTGCCTTCTGTACAAACGCTAACATGTACATTCATGGCTCCACCCACTTTTGCCTCTGGCCCCACCCACCACGGGCATGTAGACCCCAGAAGGTTGCCAAGAAAGGAATGTGGCCCTCGGGCTGAGATATATTCCGCACAACAGCTGTAGTTCATAGGTCAGTTTCTGCACCAGTCTGCCTCCACAGATCTAGGCCAGTGCTGATCCTCAGGAACTGGTTACATGCATCCAGCCTACAGAAGCAGCACCACATCAAGGAGATATAGGATAACAAGAAGCCAACACAATTACCTCGTCCTCAAGTTCAAGGACTTTCTCTCTGTACTCCTCCAGTTCCTGGCTGGTGAGCGAGATCACTTCTTGCAGTTCCTTTTCTAGAACCATCTTACTGTGGCCAAGAACCTCCAGTTCTGTCTCCAGAGCCTGAATCCTTTCCTGAAGGCGAAAAAGACAAAGTAAGTCTACTTAGGCATCTCAGTTGCGGTAGGAATTCAATTGCTTAAAGTTTGAGTGTGGAACATTGGCCCCACAAGCAACATTAGGCCCCACAAGGCCATTTTGGCGATGCCACACCCCTTGCCATCATATAGATAGATAGATAGATAGCTCAGCCAAAAGGGGTTTTGCAGGCCCTGTGCAAAGCACTTGGCAGAACCTTACCATAAGTTGATCGTTGGGTTGTGCAGAGTCCATCACAAATCACTCTGCAAAATCCAGCAATGAGCTGATTCTCAGAACTTGCAGAGCGCTTGGAAAGGCACTCTGAAAGAGCTCTGCAAAACTCAATGATCAAAGGGTCTTGCAAATAGCTTCAAGACATGTTTTGCGGGCTGCACATCTGCCCAAACAGTTTGATTTCAAACTGCGCAGGGCCCCCAAAATGGGTCACCTGATGTCTTCTGGACATCATGTAGGTGCCCTCACCCACCAGTGGTCTCCAGTGAGGGAAGGAGATAGACAACTGACTCACTGGGCCAGATCCAGTTCCCCACTCCTGTTTTAAGTGAGTGAAGTTAGGCCTGCTCAGGAATTTTGCTTACTAGGCCAGCCTGGCTGTTTTCACTGTCAGAGATTTGTGCCTTCAACTTGGCCAGCTCTGCTTCAGATGATTCTTTTGCTGAGAGGGCTTCCTGTAGCCGGCGACTGAGGATCCCAACTGCATTCTCGTAAGCTTTGTGTTTTGCTTTCATTTCCTTCTGTGCTGTGCTCAAATCTGAGCCCAGTCGTTTCATTTTTTGCTTCTGTTCAGTAAAGGCCCTGAAAGTAATATTTTTTGAAAGTTATATCAAAAAACTACCTCAAAAAAACTCCACATTAAGATGAACAAGTAGGACCTTGCCTTCTGGACATTTAAAGGTTCCAGCCAGCTATATACTCTTCCATAATGTGAATAAGCACGTTTCAATCTGAACTTATTCTATGGTTTATTAAAAGTTGACATAACTTAATAGACAGGGCACCCTCCATTACAAACTTTCCTGGCCCTGGTACCAGTCTGATCTCAAAAAATGTAACCTGGAGAGCATTTAGAAACATCCCGAGATTCTCATGCCTTGCATAAACGTCAGCAGGTGTAAATCTAGCTACCCTTAAAATCTACTTAACACCTGAATGGATGCCATCAAGATAATGGTGGGATAAGTTGGAGACAGAAGGCAAACAAAGATGGCCTGTCTTAGTCATTGTTCACTAGGATCATGTTCTCTTTCAACTGTCAATTAAATGAAATGGGCAAAGTGGGAAATAGGCAGGAAACTCTGAAATAAACCCAACAGCACAATAACTAGGGAAATGATAGGAATTACTCTCTCCAAGTCCCTCTTCATTTAATCCGCACAGCTACCCTATGATGTACGGTTAGGGCAAGAAGCAGTGATTTGCCCAAGGTCACCCAGTGAGCTTCATGGCCAAGTGGTGAATTGAACCATGGCCTCCTAGGGCCTAGTCTAGCCACTCTACTACACAAGCTCATACCCAAGCCTCATTGAAAGCGGGACTGCATTAAGCCCCACAGGAGAATTTTCCAATGGGCTTAAGTCAGATCAGTCTGTATTCCAAACTGCTAGCTTAAGGACTATCCAAAGCCTGTCACATTTTGCATCAAGGATGTTGCAACAGAGCTGGTCCCCTGCTAGGAGGGCGGGGAGGGGGGGAGTCTACTTAAGACATTGGCTATCACTCTAAATTTAATCCAACCTGAATCTGACCCAGAAGGCTGATATGACATCAGTGGTACACAGCATATGCTAAAGAACAAACAGCATTAAAAGCAGAACGTTGGCAATGTTCCCAACAATAATTCCACTGTAGTTTGGTACTAAAGAGGATTAAGTAGCAAATGGGATCACAAACATGCACCGCATTAACACAGGCAAGCAAATTAATCATACCACACAATTAGACAAAGGCATATTGTAAGAATCAAACCCACTCTTTTGGCTTTAATGATTTTTAATCTGCCTTACATACATTTTTAGTCTCATTGGGCAAGAAAAGCTTATCTTATTTTAAAGGCAATTGACGCTACTTCAAAGTACCCATTTACCTTTAATTAAAAGAGCAACTCCCATATAAATAGTGCATGTTTGTGATCTCAACACGTCAAAAACTAATTTGGTGCTGCATTGTTCTTAGATTACCATTATGTGACAAATGACATCAATGCTATAGGAATCAGAAGTCCAGATAAAAGGCAAAAAGGAGAATATGCCCCCATTAATAGATTGCAGACCCCCCCCCCCCCCGCATAGGCACTTGATGAACAAAATCAATGAGTACTAGTTGCTGTGGCTATTCTAGGCAAGGCATAATCTGTCATACTCACATTTTGGTTTCCTGCTGCATTTCGTCAACCTGCCGTTTTAATACTTCATTCATTTCAGCTAGAGCAGACATCTGTTCTCTGTCAAACTGCAAAGTCTGAAAAGCAGGACAGGAGAACTGTAAGCTACATGTTCTTCTGTAATAAAAAGGTCTTAATTTTATATACTTGGGCAAAGGCGACACATTCAGTGGGTGAACTCAAACAAAACTAATTTGTGGACCTTTTATGGCCCACAAACAATCCAATTTACTCTGGGATGGTAATTTATGAACTGCCTTTCTAGATCACTCCAACATCTATGCAGGTTAATGTTCTGGCGGCATTGTCATTATAAACCATAGTTTATCATGATGGGAATCAGCCTTGCTTTCCCCTGGTCTCATAGTTCTGTCCTTCCCCTCCATCCTACTCCATTGCAGGCACGAGGAATTAGGAAGGTCTCACTTCTGTTTTTTTAATGAACCACAGCTTGTTTTGCCAGCTGAACCGTGGTTAAATTTAACAATGGTTTATCTGAAACAAGGCAACTTCAAGCCACAGTTGGCTGACTTCAAATAATATATTGCTAAGTATAATAATAATTTGTAGAGTTGGAAGGAACCCCCGAGGGACATCTAGTCCAACCCCCTGTAATCTGGCAATCTCAATGAAATCATATATGACAGATGGACATCCAACCGCTGCTTAAAGACCTCCAAGGAAGGAGAGTCCACCATCACTCATATAACAGGTTTCAAATAGTACAATAAACAATGATTGTAAAGGAAGTAAAAGCTTAGGATTTCCCCATTGTGGTCATGCTGAAGGGAGAAGCAGGAGATCATGAGAGCTTTGGGAAAGGCTAGGCTCGTTCCCATCACAGTTTACCAGGGATGGAGAGCTTGTTGCCATCCAAATGTCCACAGCATAGCTACTGTTCTACATATTCCAACAGGTTGATCCAAAGCATTATTATGGCCGTTAAGAAGGACAACAAAGGCTTCATCTGCACCTGCAACTCTCTCTCCATGTCATCTCGCTCTCTTTGGACTGCTTGCAACTGGCTTTCCAATTCCTCCATCTGCTGCTGAACTCGAGACACTTCCTTCCCCAACCTCGAGTTCTCAACCTCCACGGATTTCTTTTCACCCTGAAGCTGGAGAAGCTCCCGTCTTAACTCTTTCACTTCAGAGTCTAGCCTCTTCTTGGTGGACTTCAGTTCACTGATCAGCTGATCCTTTGAAGTTGCATCTCTCCGGTAAGCTTCCACCATCACCTAAAAAAGAAATTGATATGCTTAGCTTTATTATTATCATTATCATTATACATCATTACATATTTATTTACACCCCGCCTTTTCCCCTGATGGGACTCAAGGAGGATTACAGTTAAAAATAAGACCCACTAAAAAACAGGGGGGGGGGGGGAACCATTTTTTAAAATTGATAAAATATATGTATACAAAACAAATTAAAACCAAACCAATAATTACTATAAAGACAGCACAGCACCAACCCTTTCGTTAAAAGCAGTCAGTTACCAAAAAGAAAGTGTTCACCTGCCGGTGAAGGAGGGAGCCAGTCTAGATTCTCTCGGGAGGGAGTTGCCTGCATGTGGGAGCAGACACCGAAAAGGCCCTCTCCCACATTCCTACCAAGCGAGCCTGTAAGGCTGGCAGGACTAAGAGAAGGGCATCCTTATTTTAGAAGAATAATTTGGATTTGATATCCCGCTTTATCACTATCCGAAGGAGTCTCAAAGCGGCTAACGTTCTCCTTTCCCTTCCTCCCCCACAACAAACACTCTGTGAGGTGAGTGGGGCTGAGAGACTTCAAAGAAGTGTGACTAGCCCAAGATCACCCAGCAGCTGTATGTGGAGGAGCGGAGACGCGAACCCGGTTCCCCAGATTACGAGACTACCGCTCTTAACCACTACACCACACTGGCAATTACACTATATAAAACTACAGCAGGAGTGTTGACTCCTTTTCAGCTCAAGAGCCACATTCCCTTCTTGCCAATATTCCAAAGGGCGCATGCCACTGGTGGGTGTGGCCACAGGCAAAAGTGGGTGGAGCAACCATTGGAAAATTTTGCCCTTGTAAAGGAGGCAAGTTTCGACACACACATACACACAAACCTCTATTCTCCGTCCAGGTTCAAGGATATATTCAAGCACTCATGGAGGAAGAGAAGTAGGGTTGGTGAGGTGTATGGCATGTGAAGAGTTCTGAGAGCCAGACAGAAAGGCCTGGAGGGTGATATTTCGATCCCCCAAGTTCCCCAGTCGTAAGCTGACATCCTTATGAGCCATTTATTTATTTATTTTTATTGCCATACTTTTCCATGTATAAGACTAGGTTATTTTCTTTAAATATCATGCTTAAAAGTGGGGGTTGTCTTATACATGGGTAGTGCTGATTGGTTGCTGCCGTGTCTGTCAGCAGCTATTGGGCGTGTTATTGGTTGTTGCATCAAGGGCTGGTGTGAATTGGCTGACGCTCCAGCAATTGGGCGGGTGACTGGCAGCTTCTGCTGGTGAGGGGACAGGCGATAGGTGGATTTTGCGTTGCATGCGGGTGAGCGATGTTCAGCTATCCCCGCCTAAAAAAAGCTGAACAACCCTATGCAATCCCCCCCCAAAAGCAAAAACAGCTCAACAACTCTGAGCCACCTCCCCCCATTTTATTAAAAATAGATGGAACTCTGAGCCACCTCCCCAAAAATAGATGGAAAATACACACGGAAAAATACAGTATTTTAAAACACTTATATAGACGCACACCTTTTGCTGAAGGAACTGCTCCTTGACCTTCTGGGTTTGCTTCTTGAGACTGGCACTCTCAAGCTGGAGATTTTCTACCTATGGGGGTGGAATAATAATATCAATATTACTTGGGCACTGGACGAGGACTAGAGAAGTGAACTAGTTTTGTGGCATCCAGAGCAGGAATTTTCCCAGGTGTAATTTCTACAGCACATGATCCCAAAATGCACCTGCTGTTTAATAGCAACAGCCAGAACAGGGAAAAAGAAGGGGAAAGTTGCTTAAAAGCCACTCTGGAACATAAGTGGCATATAATATTAATTAATAGTTTTTTTTTATAATGGGAATTGTGGTCCAATAACACCTGCAGGGCACCACATCGGCCATCCCTGTTATAAAAGGTTTGTGAACATTTGCTGTGCAGGTTGTATTGATGATTATAAGTGCATAAAAGAGCAGAAACGCAATTAAGAAGAGTGTATATTACCTGGCTTGACTTTACAACTATTTCTTGTCTCAGCTGCTCCAGAACATCTGATGCCGCCTCAGTGCTCTCCCCTAAATGTTGGACTCCTTCCTTGAGTCCTTCTTTGCCGGCTTTTGCTACCTGCAGAGCCACCTCAAGGACAATCTTCTCGTTCTGCAAATACTGGATAGTGTCGTCTTTTGAGGTGGCTTCCCCCTGCAACTCCGTCAGCCTGGCCTCCAGCTCATCATAACGTGTCTGGAGGTCGCCCAGTGACTGCTCTCGGGTCTGTAGAGTCTCCTGGGTGGCGGTCAGCTGCTTCATGAGGTCCAGCTGCTCCTGCTGCAAAGCCGCGACCTGAAGATCTCGTTGATGCAACGTCAATTTCAGCTGGATAGAAGGAAAAAATGTGTTAGGGTGTTCTCCCATTATGAATGCACACATCACATACCCAGCACTTAAGGTCTACAGAGTGGGAGTGAGGAACCCATGAACCCTCCAGATGTTGCCAGACTACAGCTCCCATCATCTTTGACTGTTTGCCATGCTGGCTGGGGCTGAATGGAACTGGAGACCAACAACATTCAGGCAGGCACAGGTTCCCCATCCCTGAGCCTAGAGTACTATCACATATGGCAAAGGTAGCCAGCATGGTATCCCGAGATGTTGTTGGACTACAACTCTCATCATCTATGACTACTGGTCATGCTGACAAGGGCTGGTGTGAGTTGTAACCCAAAACCATCTGGAGGGAACCAAGTTGGCTACCCCAATCCAAGGGATTAGGTCAGCGGCAGGAACGAACCTTTCCTAGGGTTGCATTCTATGGAAATCAAGGTGCAGAATTCAGTGGCCAGGATGCTCATCAGAGCAAGATTGTTTGAGCATATTACACTGATCCTGGTCCGACTGCACTGGCTACCAATCAGTTTCCGGGCCCAATTCAAAGTGCTGGTTTTGACCTATAAAGCCTTAAACGGCTCAGGACCACAATACGTCAAGGACCAGCTCTTTCCATATGAACCTACCCAGACCCTGAGATCATCTTCTGAGGCCCTCCTTCGTGTGCCTCCTCTTCAAGAGATTCAGAGGGTGGCAACACGAGAACAGGCCTTCTCTGCAGTGGCTCCCCATCTGTGGAATGCTCTTCCCAGGGAAATTTGCCTGGCGCTTTCATTACACACCTTTAGGCACCAGGCAAAAACGTTCCTTTTTAACCAGGCCTTTGGTTGATCTGATTTACATCCTATGCCATTTTAAAATGTGTTTTTTGTGGGGGGGGGGACGCTATTAGGTTGTTTTTATTTTTATTATGTATTTTGTGGTTTTATATTTTGATTTTATTCTGTGAACTGTCCTGAGACCCCTGGGTACAGGACGGTATATACATTCAATAAATAAATAAATAAATAAATAAATAAATAAGGTGTAATACGTTACTGTATATAAGAAACAAAAGAAGTAATAAAAAATACAGTTAAAAATCCTACAGCATCTAGCACAGTGCATTGCAATTGCTACAATAGACACAAAAAAAAACCCCTAAGTGGTCCCCCTAGACCTGCAGCAATTTTCATGCGGCTTGGAGTAGGGGGTTGGAATTTGAAACCAGTGTGGTAGGCAAACAAGGATGATGTGGAATGTAGACGTGTAATAGATGGGGGACGCGGGTGGTGCTGTGGGGACGCGAGTGGCGCTGTGGTCTAAACCACTGAGCCTCTTGGGCTTGCCGATCAGAAGGTCGGCGGTTCAAATCCCCGTGATGGGGTGAGCTCCCATTTCTTGGTCTCAGCTCCTGCCAACCTTGCAGTTCAAAAGCACGCCACACAAAAAAAGTGCCAGTAGATAAATAGGTACCACTCCGGCAGGAAGGTAAACAGTGTTTCTGTGCGCTGCTCTGGTTTCAGTGTTCCATTGCGCCAGAAGCGACTTAGTCATGCTGGCCACATGACCTGGAAAAACTGTCTGCAGACAAACGCTGGCTCCCTCAGCCAGTAAAGCGAGATGAGCGCCGCAACCCCAGAGGTGTCTACAACTGGACTTAACTGTCAGGGGTCCTTTTAATAGATGGGGGACTCTAGGAAGCAGCAGTGGTGGGAATTAGAAAGTAAGAGAAGAACTGTATTCAAATAAAAATGCCCTTTGTTGCTACTACCAAATGGCTGGTTGACGGGTGGAGGCAGCTACCTTATCCTCACAGTTGGCTCATCATGATCAGCATTTGCCTTCCAACAGAATTTTCAAAAGCACTTTAAAAAGAACTCCTGTTTGCTGGATTGCATCTCCTGCTTCCAGTTTTGTTTCTCTCCAGTCGTAAGATGCAAACTAGGAATAGGCTTTTGCTAAGCTTTCTGTGAAAAGCTCTGCTCTACCAGCTGCATATACCTGTTCTAGCTCCTGCTCCAATATTGCTGCAGAATCCGCCATTTTCTGAAGCTGCTCCTTCTCATCCTCAAACTCCTCCAGTTTTCTCTGCAAGTCCTCTTCCACCATGGTCTTAGCCTCTTGGATCTGCAAGAAGGCTGCTTCCTGGTCTAACATGTCAGCCTGTCAGGAAGAAGCAGACAATTCTAATGAGTGAAAGAGGAAGTGGCTAACACAATACAGGCAGGAGTTTTGGGAATCAAACAATCCAGTCCGTCATTCTCTTAATAAGTTATGTAACCTTAATCAAGATTGCTGAGCTCTGAAGAAATGACTCTTCAGGCCAGTGTTGATGTTAGGCTATACATATGGTTGATCTTCCACTTATCCATCACCCCAAATATTTTTAAAATTAAATTAAACCCCACCCCAGATACCCCAAATCAGTCCAATTACTAAACCCCAAATTACCCCAAATTAATTTCCCACCCAGATGATCCAGAACCTGCTCCAAAAAAATCACTCACTTACCACATTACCCCCTCCAAATTCAATAAATAATGTGCATTCTGATTTCTTTTGGGTGGTACAGGGGGGGCAGGGGAAGTATTTTACAACAAGGTTGTCCTATTATTCATTTAACAAATATTCAGACCAGAGGGCAAGCTAGCAACTGAACAACCACTGCTAAGCACCATGTGCTGTATTGCAAACTGAGACTGCAAATGCCCCAGGGAGGCAGAAAAATGGTGTTGCTTCTTTATTTCCCCTTGGCCTTGCCCCACTAACTATGAATGATGATTTTCAATCCACACGGAAACAGGCAGTGGCAACTAAAATCTCAGAGACCAGGCTTCTCTTCAGGTCTTCTACTCTGTAAGGGATTTTTGTTGTTTTGTTTAGCCGTCTTCGACTCTCCATGACCCCATGAACCAGAGCATGCCTTGGAAACTATCACTTTCTTCTCTCACATTCTTCTCAAAGCTGCTCCTTTTTTATGTCCATGGAGTTTCCTTGGCAAAATAGTGGAGTGGTTTGCCAGTTCCTTCTCCAGGTGGATCACATTTAGTCTAAACTCTCGGCTATGACCTGTCCGTCTTGGGTGGCCCTGCATGGCATAGCTCATAGCCTCTCTGAGTTATTCAAGCCCCTTCGCCACAACAAGGCAGTGATCCATGGCTGTATGGGATATGATCAAGCCAAAGCACTCTCATTAAGCAATGTGTACCAGACATAGAGCGCCAACTGGATCTAGCCAGGACCCCAACTTTTATGGCCAACGAATCCATCAGGTACTCTGCCTCCCCCATGGCATATCTAACTAATTTTGAAGTCCCTAAGCACCGGAGGGCCTTTACCCTGGCACGATGTCGTGCCCTTCCCTCGGCTGTCATTGAAGGTCGATACAGGAAGATTGCTTACTCGGAGAGACGATGCCCCTCCGATTCTGGACAAACAGAAACAATAGAGCATGTGCTTCTCCAGTGCCTATACTATGGAGACATTTGTATTAGCCTCAGCTCCCCACTACTTTGGTTTATGAACTTAATATGTTCCGGAAGTCCGTTCTTAAACCAAAGCATTCTTAAACCAAGGCGTGCTTTCCCATAGCAGCGCGGGACTCAATTTACAAATGTAACACACTCAACAGGAAGCGGAACATGTTCTGGTTCCAAGGCAAAGTTCACAAACCAAAACACCTACTTCTGGGTTTGCAGCGTTCTTCATCCAAGTTGTTCATAAACTAAGCTGTTCTTAAACCAAGGTACCACTGTACTCCATAAGTACCCAGGACGCACAGGACAATTCTATACCACTCCCCCACCCCCAGCTATTTTTAAGAAAAATCATCCCCCAAAAATGGACATTTTAGCCATTTCTGCCCAGACACTGCTTCTGACTGTAATATTCTTGCAGTATTCTAAGCTGACTGCAGTATTCTAAGCTATTACAATTCTGAAGTTTTAGAGATCCCCATATTACAGGAAGTACTAAGAGAGTCCAAGGAAAATTCCTATGAAGTTTACCTCAATATTTTGCAACTGTGTAGCTATACGCTCCTTCTCTTTGATGGACCTGTGCTGAGTCTCCGTTAACTGATGAGAGAGTGTTACGTTCTCCAACTTGAGATGTTCCAACATGCCCACCTGGGTCATTTGACCAGCCTGTGAAAGGGGAAAGAAAAAAAGCCATACAAAATGTTGGTTAACAGCAGTTCAAAGGGGAAGGGAACTGAACCAGTCGGGTTAGGATTCATGTCCTCTGTTCCGAAGAAATATACAAATATTTCCTTTTATTGGACATGCTTCAGAGGCCCTGCTCTCAGAGCCATCTCACGATATTTGAGAGATGGGAACAATGGACAGGGCTTTCTTTGTGGTGGTTCCATGGCCTTGGAATAACATCATGATCAAGGCTCCCTCTCTGAGTGTCTTCTGCCAGAAACTGAAGACATTCCTTTCCAGTGGGCCTTTCAATGCATGATTTTAGCTGCCAAATGTTTGAATGACATCAGGACCAATGCCAGATACCACCGCTCCCAATTGACTGTATCTGGACAACCATCTCTCACCTTCTTAAGAAGCTGGGATATGCATGAATCTCTTCCCTGCCAGCACAGCTTCTCTGCTCCTCTCTTCACCTAAAGCCATGATTAAACCATGAAGCCTATAGTTCCTCATTTTGTCCAATCTTGGAAATGCGTTACCAGCTTTGGAAGAAGCCACAATATTAAACCATGGTTTGTTGATGATTTTAACGCCCAACTTGTTCCAAAGCTGGTAACCATAGTTTCCAGGGTCACACAAAACAGGGAACTATGGTTAATCAGATGTTTCCCTGTGTAATCATGGCTCCTGACAAAGGGAGAAGGGGGTCTTATTTTAATTAAATTATCTTTGGGGTGTCCAACTAGGGTTGCACCACATCTTAGGTTTCTAGATGGCAAGGCACCAATTGTCTAATTCCATAGTGGCCTAATTTGGCCCCAAGTGTCAAATACACATGGAATCACAGAATCGCAGAGTTGGAAGGGACCTGGAGTGTCAACTGGCCCAACCCCCTAGATTGCAGGAATCTCAGCTAAAGCATCCATGACAGATGGCCACCCAACCTCTGCTTAAAAACTTCCAAGGAAGGAGAGTCCAAAACCTCCCAAGGGAGACCATTCCACTGTTGAATAGCTCTTGCTGTCAGAAGGTTTTTCCGTATGTTTGGTCGGAATCTCCTTTCTTCTAACTTGCAGAAGAAAGGAATATTTATGTATGCCTATACCAAGGGTTGCCAATTTGGTGCTCCTCCAGATGTTTTGGGTCTACAACTCACACCATGCTGGTTGAAGCTGATGGGAGCTGGAGGACAACACATTAGTTTCCCCTGATATATATAGTTATACATGCAAATAACGAAGCAATGGTTTCTTGAAATATGTTGTGTGTTGCGGTGGAAGACCACCAGGGCAAATCACCGTTCAGCTGCTAAAGCTCAATAGGTGCGTGTATGGGTGTAGCTCAGTAGAAGAGTTGGGTGTAGCTCATCTCTTCTACCTGCTTTGCATGCAGAAGGCGCTAGTAGAAGAGAACCTGCTTTGCATGCAGAAGGCGCTAGGGTTCAACCCCTGGCATCTCCAGGTAGGACTGGACAAGAACCCTGCCTGAAATTTTAGAGAGCCACTGCCAGTCAGTGTGCAAACTACTAAGACAGCTTGACCATTGGTGCGACTCAGTATAAGACAGCTTCCTCCATCTCAATTACAAGATATTATGCGCGCACCGAGAAGTGCCACAGCAGCTAACAAGGGAGAGTCCCCCTTACCTGTATGTTTGCCATCTCACTCTGCAGCCTAACCCTTGCCTCCTGGGCCACCACCAGCTGCTGCTGGTACCAGTGCCGCACTTTCTGCAGCGACGCAATCTCTGTTTGAGATGACTTCAGCTTATTGGTCAACGTGGTGCGGTCCAGTTGCACCTGCTGGAGCTGACTTTGCAACGAGGAAAGCTGCTGTCGGAGATCATGAACTAAGAAGCCAAGCGAAATCATTCGAAAGGTTATGAAGGTCGATCAGCAGCAACGATCAAGCAAGAAGCATCTCATTTTATAGACATTTCCATCGCACCTTTAAAAACAATTACTGTAGTTCTTAAAAGGTAAAGGTAAAGGACCCCTAACAGTTAAGTCCAGACGCGAACGACTCTGGGGTTGCGGCGCTTTTTTAAATTACGGTTTTTCGATTACCTGTTATATGCTTTGTTGCAGTTGTCAACTGCAATAGAAGCCTCTAACTATAGGAGAGCTGCAGAAGCTGCAGAAAAGGGCAACACAAATTTATGATCGCTAAAGTTTTATTTTTTAAAGCTCCTCATCGGTCTTACTTTTGCTTTAATGATGATGGTTTTATAGATTTACTTGCATCTATCTATTTGCTCGGTCCCTGCTCTTGCCAACCTAGCAGTTCGAAAGTACAAGTAGATAAATAGGTACCGCTCCGGCGGGAAGGTAAATGGCGTTTCCGTGTGCTCCTCTGGTTCGCCAGAAGCGGCTTAGTCATGCTGGCCACATGACCCGGAAGCTGTACGCCCGCTCCCTCGGCCAAAAAAGCGAGATGAGCGCCGCAACCCCAGAGTCAGCCACGACTGGACCTAACAGTCAGGAGTCCCTTTACCTTTACCTTATCTATCTATCGATCTGTGTATCTGTGTATCTGAAGAAGTGTGCATGCACACGAAAGCTTATACCAAGAACTAACTTAGTTGGTCTTTAAGGTGCTACAGGAAGGAATTTTTTTATTTCATCTATCGATCTATCATCTATCTATCTATCTATCTATCTATCTATCTATCATCTATCTATCTATCTATCTATCTATCTATCATCTATCTATCTATCTTTAACCCATTCGTAGATTTTAGCTGTGTTTTCTCTACCATTTTATTACTACACTGCTGGGAGGCCTTTCGGATCAAGGCATTTAATAAATATTTTAAATAAATTTACAAAGCGCCGCTTGAGAAATAAAGATTGTTAGGAATAAAGAGAGCAGCACCTACTCACCTGTGCTATCCTTGCTGAGGACACTTTTCTGCATGTCTTCCACCTTCCCCATCAGTCTTTGGTATTGCTCTTCTGCCACCTGCAGGTCATTGTTGGAGGCAGCCAGGCTGGCATTCTTGGCCTCCAAGGCAGCCTGAAGTTCCGCCATGGCTCTTTCCAGGTCCCAACAAGACTGCTTCAGCGTGGCCACCTCCGAGTTCAGCGAGTCTTGCTTCTGCTGGCTGCTCTGACTGTGCTCCATCTGGGACTGAAGCTTCATGTTCAAAGCAGCAAGCTGGGTTTGCAGTTCCGTCTTTTCTTTGAGAGCCTGAACAAAAAACAATGATTAAAAAATAATAATTTTAAAATGATGGTTTCACAAGGCACCTCAAATGAGGTTCAAAGGATTCTTCAGTACCTCCTTAAAATCCAGCTTTTGCATAATCTTCTACAAATGTCACCCCCAACTGAAAAAGAAAACCCCACCCTAACTCCTCTACAATCTCTTTTCTCCTCAGTGTAAAACTACAGCTTGAAACCCCACAAACTATTTATTTTATTTATAGCCTGCCTTTCTCCCAGTGCGGAACCCAAGGTGGCTCACAAGATGCCACAGAATTGCACACCAATCCGTTATAAATATTGAAGAACAATTAAATAAGCTATCGTATAAAAAACCCAACACCAAATCAAAACAACTTAGAACCATTTACGCCACCCACCCTTAGAAGTAAAAGGTAAAGGGACCCCTGACCATTAGGTCCAGTTGCGGCCGACTCTGGGGTTGAGGCGCTCATCTTGCTTTATTGGCCGAGGGAGCCGGCGTACAGCTTCCGGGTCATGTGACCAGCATGACTGAGCCACTTCTGGTAAACCAGAACAGCGCACGGAAACGCTGTTTACCTTCCCGCCAGAGCGGTACCTATTTATCTACTTGCACTTTGACGTGCTTTCGAACTGCTAGGTTGGCAGGAGCAGGGACCGAGTGACGGGAGCTCACCCCATCGCGGGGATTCGAACCGCCGACCTTCTGATCGGCAAGTCCTAGGCTCTGTGTTTTAACCCACAGCGCCACCCGCGTCCCTTCACCCTTAGAAGACCCTGCCGCAAGAGCCAGTTAGTGGCCAAAGGCCTGTGGGAATAAAACAGTATTTGCCTGCTGGCAAAAAGAAAACAAAGAGGAGGCCAGGCGAGCCTCCGGTGGAAGGGAGTGCCACAATCTGGGAGTAGCGATGGAAAAGGCCCACTCTCATGTCCTCCCAAATGTGCCTATGAGGCTGGCAGAACTGAGAAAAAGGCCTCTCTTGAAGATCTCAAAAGCTGACAGGTTCACAAAGGGAGATGCTGTCCTTCAGACAGCCTGGAATCAAGCTGTATAAGCCTTTGTAGGGAATAACCAGCATTCTGAATTGTGTCCAGACACAGACATGCAGCCAGTGGAGATGTTGCAATAATCTGCCTGCAGCATCTTGGACCACTGAAGTTCCTGAACACTTTCCAAAGGCAGACACACATACGGTGTTTTAGAGTATACCAAATAACAACCACAACAGCAACAAAAACAACCATAACAATAATAATTTATTTATATGCCACCCATCTGACTGCAGTTGCCCCAGCCACTTTGGGCGGCTTCCAACAAATTAAAACATTAAGCACAGTAAAACATCAAGCATTAAAAACTTCCCTACACAGGGCTGCCTTGTGACTAAGGCATGTGTCCCTGTTCCCAGATCCGACATCTCCAGGAACGGGTGCATATTGTGCATGGGTTTTAAATATGCAAGCACACTTCCAGCTGCTGCCGAAACCTGGGCATCTACACTCAGGGTTGAATCTAGGAGTACATCTAAGCTGCGAACCTGACTTGTCAGAGGAATGTCAACCCACCCAATACAGGTTGAATCCCAATTCTCTGATCTGCCTTTCCACCAACTAGGAGCCCCTCTTTCTCGCTTAAACTTCAATTTGTTCACCCTCAGCCAGCCCGTTACTGACACCAGACACTGATTTAAGCCCTGAAATAGCATTCTCACATTTAGATGAAAAAGAGACAGATTGGTGTCATCAGCATATTGGTGGCACCGAACCCCAAAACTCTGGACATCCTCTCCCAGCAGTTTCATATGAAGGGTGCCCATTCCTGCTTTAAGTAGCCTCAGTATCATCCTGTACAGAAGGGGTGACGTCATTTGTACCTCATTGGCTTCCAATGACAGCGCTTCAAGCTGCCCTTCGAGACGCATCTTCTCTTTGAGGACCTGCAACATTTCGTCATGCGTGCCTGCGATAGAACTCTCCATCGATATACTGGGGAGAGACAAAAGCGTGCGCACACTTTATCAATGTACACGTTGTGCCAGTGGCATACATGGTTATTTCGCAGCTCATGATATCATCCCTGTTATTTTCTTATTTGGAGCATTTGTACCTGGCTGTTCTTTCAACAACAACAAAAAGGCTCCCAGAGTGGCTTACATACAATGAATTAAAACAAGACAGTCCCTGCCCACTGGTTTACAATCGAAAAGATTTGACACAAAAGGAAAAGGAGGACGGGAGAGGGGGAGAAAAAGCAAAAGCAAAAGCAGGGGCCAATTCTTAAATTAAGTGATAGCCCCTTACTGAAATACCACCAGGATGGAAAGAGTACAAAGGCAGGAGCAACATGATGGAGCTGATTTTTCGGCAGAGCTGAATGGATGGGCCTTGTTTCCCAATAGATTCTCCATAGAGAATCTCCATGAGATACTAAGGCAATCTGATTGTATTCCAACCCTCCTTGCTGACATGCCGCTGCTGCTGCTGCCACCACACCCCATGAGTGCAGCTGCCATTTGAAAACATCAAAGTGACACTGCATCATGAGCCTGAAGCGGGATGATGGCACAGGATGATGACAACGATGCAATGTGGGCCATTGCTAAATGCCCTTGGGAACTCTTTACAGCCAACCTACACTTGCTCAGAAAAATTAGTTCCTTTTGAGCATGATGGAGAGTAGATTTTCTGAGCCCTGCAAATGGACATTTAAAAAAAACTATGGGGTGTTTAATATTTTTATTTCATTCAGATAACTTTCGAGCCAAAAAGGATACCTAAAAACTGGCCATCCATTTATAAGAAAGATGGAAGGGAAAGAACAGCAACCACAATCGGCACTGCAATATTGACCACTTGCTAATTCTATACTTGACCTGAAAGAGATGGGCACTGAGAAACTCATTATAGTATCATGGGTGAGTAAGCTTCTGAGAACCAACAAGTAATCCCATTCTTAAAAGGGCTAAAGTGGATAAGTGCATCTAGGGCAGGAACCCTTGCGTCTCGTTAAGTGCTAAAAGCTGGAAAGATCTGTGCATGGATTAAATACTTAATGGGTTGTGTGAGAAGGATGCTGTAAGGTTCATAAACAGGGGGACACACTGAAGGTCCTCTTCTATGACAAAATGCTGAATGCGATTCAGTCAACCACCTGACACGGAAAGAGGTCAACCCACAGGGGCGGTCTGGGTGCATATTGTTCACTTATTACTTAAGGCAGTTATAGCCAGCCCTCTAGGCAAAAAGGCACTCAGAGTAGCTACATACTGAGTCACATCATTGGTCATTCTGGATCAGTATTATCTAGACTGATTGGCAGCAGCTCTCCCAGGTTTCAGAAAAGGAGGCTTTCCCAGTCCTACCTGGAGATGCTGGGGATTGAACTGGCAACCTTCCGCATGGTAAAGCGGTCATTCTACCACTAAGCTACAGCCCGTCCCCAATGCACTGCAACTACACTTACTCCATGCATATCTCACCTTTGGTTCATGATGGATCTCAAGGCAGCGTACATGAGGGATCTATAACTTTGGGAAGAACTGCAAGCCCAGTAGCAGAGTGTAACACCTTGCATGATGAAGGTTGCAGGTTCAACTCCTGGTGTTCCCAGGTAGGGCAGGGAAAAGCTCCTGCCTGAAACCCTGGAGAGATGCTGCTGGTCAAAGCAGACAATGCAGGATGAACGAGGGCCAATGGTCTGACTTGGTATAAGGCTGCTTCCTACCTTCCCAGGGAGTCTCCCACCCAAGCTGCTGCCTACTAGTCATGATGGCTCAACACTGCCTCCAGGAATCAAAGGCAGCATATGTCTCTGAATACCAGTCTCTGGGGAATGGTAGCTGTGATCATGCCCAGCTTGAGGGCTCCCCAGGAGGCACCTGGCTGGCTGCTGTGGGGACTAGAGGGGCCTTTTGGTCGGACCTATCCGGACACTTCTTGAGAGCTGCTGTGAGTCAAGGTAGGCCAGGGATGGGGAGATCAGAGGCCGTCCAGATGTTGCTGGACACCAACTTCCATCAGCCCCAACCAGCATGGCCAGTGGTCAAGTGTGATGGAAGCTGTAGTCCAACAACATTTGGAGGGCAACAAGCTCCCCATCCCTGGAGTGGACAGCACTGAGCTTGATGGACTTGCCAACCAAGTCAGAACAAAGCGCCTTCATATAACAGTCCAAGCTAATGCCCTTCACAAGCTGACTGCACACTGCAGAAGACGCCACAGCACCTTTCACAGCAGAGACAGAGGTATTCCTTCGCAGACAAGTCAAGGCAGAAAAATATTCCCTGGAGGTTCAAAAGTTTGAAAGCCATTGCAATGCACTTACCTGCTGGAAATGCTGTCCCTCCTGCTTCTCACTTCCCCATTGACTTCCTGATCGTCGGGATGGTGCTCTGTCGCAGCAGCAGCCTGCAACACTTCCCTGATGGAAGGAAACTGTCCAACTGCATCCAAAGGGACCTCCTGGCCATTTACAGTCAGCGAAGTGCCCTGCCTGCTTTCGGAATTGAGCAAAGCGCCATAGGGCCCCCTTCCCGATAAACTACTGTACGTAGAACTGTCGCTCTCGTTGCCGTCCAGCCTCAATCCTACTTCACTTCCGTCAATATCAGAGACGCTATCTCCGGCCAGGGAGGAATTCTCCAGCCGGTCATCAGGATCAGGGGTTAGCCTGATCTCAGACACAACAGATGTCAGGCTGCTTCGATTCTGCTTCAGGGAGCCACTTGGTGAATCAAGCGGAACATGCCCTTCTGCATCTTCAGTTCTATAGTCTGCCAGAGACCGGATTCTACTTGACCTGTTAGATTTAGAACTTTTCCTTTCTTTTGATTGTGTCGGAAGCCCCAGGCTTCCCAGTTTTGGTCCCCGCGGGACGCTGGTTCGCAAGAATGAGTATTCTTTTGTCATAGACACAGTGCTGGCCCTCGGCAAAGTCTCTGGATGTAACATCAGCTCAGGATCGAGGGTACTGGAGGGACGGCTTTTAGCTGTAGACTGCTTGGACAAGAAAAAGAAGGTGACAAGCAGTAGTATAAATGGAATGCAATTTCTGATCACCAAAGTCTTTTATTTTAAACCAATCAACTGCCCGTCATGTAAACAAATGGAAATCATCATAGAACGGCAACCAAGGTTTCTTTTTGAGGTTCCTGAATGCAAAAGTCAGTCTCCTCCTTTCAGTGCGAGAACTTTAAATGTAATACTTCAAGTTTATATTTATATTTAATATTTAAAGTTACAGCTTATTCTTCCTTCACCACCAGATTTAGGGATGGCAAACACCGCCGCCACATCAGTATGGTTAACACATCAAAATGGCTCTACCTGAACAAACAAGTGTCAGGCCCATCGGTTTTGTGAAAGATCCACGGGTGGGCATCAGTCTGGTTTGCACATCACACGAAGTCAAACCATAGCTAAGAACGTGGACTCTGAGAGAGTGAATCTCAGCCACTCTGCTCCTCCTCAGTCATTCTGCTGTTGTGCTGCACTGAGCTGAGCTGAGCCATGGCATGACTTGGTGTGTTGTTTGAACAACATGCTACACCAAACGATGGCTTGGTTGAGTGCAGCAGGCGAACACACAAGGAGACCACCCATTCAAGTTAAACCTTGGTTTGGCTTAATGTTTAGTGGGAACCAGGTCATTGATTTGAGCCAAATACTGTTGTTTTCAGTTATCTGTGATTGTATGGAACGGAAATAGGGAGCCTGTGGCCCTTGAGATGTTGCTGGACTGCAACTCCCATCAGCCCCAGCCAGCATGGCAAATGATCAACGACGGCAGGGGTTGAGAGTCCAGCAACAGGTTCTCTATTGGCACACCAGAGTGAAAGTCAAAAAAGCATCAGCCTCAATGGCAAATTGTCCGCTAGCTTTTAATACAGATGGGAGGGGAAAGTAACCTTCTAGGACATGCACACTGTATATGCTCAGAGAATAAAGAGGGTGAATGCATGCTCACTACTTAGCACACTACTGGCATGTCCATGTGATATGGTAGTGTCATCTGCCACCCAACACAGAGTTATGGCTGGGGCTAGCCACAGCACTTCCAAACTCAGGGTACTGCAGTTAATTATAACTAGAATTAGTGAAAACAAGCCAGGATCAAACCATAGTATAGTTGTACCTTGGAAGCCAAACAGAATCCATTCCGGAAGTCTGTTCGGCTTCCAAAATGTTCGACAACCATGGTGCAGCTTCCGATTGGCTGCAGGAGCTTCCTGCACGCAATTGGAAGCCACAGAAGCTACATCGGGCGTTCAGCTTCCAAAGAACGTTCGCAAACCGGAACACTCACTTCCGGGTTTGCAGCATTCCAGAGCCAAAACGTCCGACTTGCAAGGTGTTCAGTTTCCAAGGTACAACTGTATCGGATCCTGGCTTAATGACCAACAAAGGCTTTAAACAAACAACAGTTCCTCGGGTTTAGATGTCACAAGGAACTGTGGTTTGTGTAAAACCATAAGCAAGAGCTTCTGCAGAAGATAGGGGAATGATGGTTGCATAAGCTCAATGTTCACCACAGCTTGTTCATATAGCAAGAGAACATGACATGGCTATCTGTTACTTCTGAATGGGGCCCGTTGTCTGTGAAAGCTGCTACGGCTCTTGGCCTTAAAAAGGGCTGAATGGAGATATGTGGATCACACTGCTGCAATGACCCCCTCCACAAACGGAGTCCATCCCACAGCATCACCTCAAATGATGCATTGCAGCACCAAGGAGCAGTTTACAGGATTTCCCAAGTCATTAGAATTCACAAACACCAGAGAAACCACTTGCTAGGCTCTTACTCTCTCCTGGTGCCTTTTTACACGATACTGTTTGAGCTGTTCTTCAAGGCGCCTTCTTGCCTGAAGTCTGATTTGTTCTTCCTTCTCTAAAGGGAGAGAAGAATCAGCTGAACCTACAGGATGAAAGACAGGTTTTATGTATTTAGATGTGTGTGTGTCTATTACTAGGCTGGGTAGAAATGTATGTTTCTTAGGAAAAATTAGGGAAGAAGTAAAAACAGCAAGAGAGACAGAAAAGTGACAGTTCTTTCATTTCAATTACTAGACTGAAAGGTTACATGCTTTTTGGGGGGAAATGAAGTTAATTTAGCGAGAATCCAATGAGGCTTCTATCTACCAAGGCTTAACAGTACCCATTCTGTACCCTGCCCAGAATGGGACCCAGTACCTCAAAGACACCAACAAACAAAGACATTTTGGGATGCACTGTGAGATTGTTAACAATTGGTCATGGAGAAGATGCAGCTCAAGGGAACAAGGACATCAATTCCAGCTCTTAGGTTTGACTAGTCAGCAAGACCCACCTCAATGTATAATTTGGTTACATCTGAAGATTCCGCTTGCTTTAAATTGGGCACAAAGCAAAGCAAATTGGACGCAAAGCAAATTCAGAACCCTCCATTTTTACATCCCCACAAGGGTCAGGTCAGTAGAGTCTCCTCTTACAAATGAGGAACTGAGGCACTGTGACAACCTCAGGTCACTGTGAGCTGAGCAGAGGCTTGGATCCAGATTCCCAGGCTTCTCCTCCAACTGGCTATCCACTGAAATGCATCATCTCCCGATATAAGTTGTTCATAAAAAGCTGGCTTCAGTCCCGCTTATACGTGAATTGTGTAGAAGGACTGAGCGGGGCGATGCCAAACTTATTTCCGTAACTCAAGGGCTAATCAACATGGTGGCCTCCAGATGTTGCTGGATTCCAATTCCCATCAGCCCCAGCCATTGTGGCCAACAGTCAGGATGATGGGAGTCCTGCAACATCTGGGGGGGGCATTATAACTACCCCTATCTCACGACTTACTACAATATTCATGCAGATAAGCAAAGCATGCGGTTTTAGCCAGGTGAGCGTGCAGCTGAAAAAAGTGCCCCAAACCCCAACGCCTTGTGTAAGCACTGATATTAAGAGTGCACAGTTTAGGATCCACAGCTCTTCAAGCAACTTGTTCACAGCTCCCTCCCTGTTGCAAAACCCTAATTGCCATGTTTTTATTGGGTTGAGGGAAGGGTGGGCAGCCACAGGACAAGTTGACTGAACTGTGGTCTCGCGGTTAGATTTGAAAACAGATTATTGCAATCACTCTCAGTGGTGACATCCCACTTGTAGAAAGCTCTCCACAAGGAAGGTTTGTTTGACCTTAGCTAAAGTTTCACCCCCAAGTATTTTAATTATGTGCTTTTCTTCCCTGCCAATTGATTTTTTTTTTTAATGCTGCTTGTTTCAGATTTATTTCATTACATTAACTTTTAATATTATGGGCCATTTTAAAAGGTGAGATATAAATGCCCACAGATAAATAACTAGCTAAACCTCAAGTGTTTTGGGCTTTTATCTAAACAGGTGATGTTGTGCAGGGTTACAGGCTTGTAAGTAAGTGCAACAAACAGTTATCAGCCTGCAAAAACATATATATGTACTAATATATGTAGTCTATATTCTCATGCTGGCCAAGGAGAAGATTCCAGTAGAAAAAAATCTAGCTTTCTACCAAGTAGGCAATTCATCTCTCCTCTGCCAGCACTTTTATTCACCTGCATGGATTTCCTGGTCACCCATGGCAAGCTGTTAAAATACAAGCCTGGCTTTATACAATATAATTATTCTGAATTTGCACTCGTCTAACTGGAATGCAAAAAGAAAAAAAAAGGAAAGCAATAAGGGTCCTTTGTTTTTAACAGTGTTTTAATGGCAACATTTATTCAGCCCAACAATGTTAAGTAAAGTAAGTGTGTTAAACACAGAGTCACAAGCACCAATTGCCACAGAGCAAAATTACAGTATCAGATCAAGCTTTTTTGAAGTGATATTTGGAGACAGAGTCTGCAGAGGCCAGGAGAGTAATGGAAAGTGGGGGAGGGAGCTTTTTTTTTCTTGGAGCAAGAGAAAAAAACAGGGGGCTCCGCCATAAACAGATGCTTACACAATTTGGTTTCTTGCATGGGAAGGCTTAGTTTGAGGGACTGCAACGCTTCCTTCCTAAGCACTATGCCCTCAGCACTAGCTCCCTGAGACGGCTTTAGGTTGTCATGGAAACCGGGCACACCTGGAGCTGGTACTTCCTCACATGGGCTGCCGTTGGGGTCAGAAGAGACAGGGTAGCGAGATGCTGGTCCATTCGCACATGGCACCTCGCTGCTGTTTGGAACCAGGCATTCCCCTTCAGCTGGCGCTTTGCTGTCATTTACACTAGTCACTGGAAAAGAGCAGAATATTGGGTTGCACTAGGTTCACATTCCTTACAAACTTAGGGGTGGAAGGATGGGTCTCCAGTCTGTTTCCCCTTCCTATAAAGAGAGGATATCCTAAATCTTTAAAGCATCCCTGCTATAAGAAATACCTTGGCAAAGGCCCACCTGGTTTGACTAGCCTGGGACCTTTGGCTGTTCAGAAGAAAAGCACTGGGAACACAGGAAGCTGCATTATACGAAATCTGGGCATTATCTACCCTGACTGGCTGCAGCTCTCTGGGTCCTCAAGCAGAGCTCTGTCAAATTGCCTGCTCCTGACCCTTCAACCAGACCTGCTAGGACAAGGATGGGGGAATTCAGGCACAGGGGCCTAACGCAGATGGCCATCTGGTCCTATCCAGCAGGGCTCACCTTATTTAATTTGATTGGGTTATTTAATTTCCATATCATTTAATATATTTAAAATATGTCTCAGCAATGTACAAAAAACTAAAGCAACAACGGACAACTTAAACAAAATATTACAAAAATACACAGCTACAAAAAATGTACATTAAAAATTAAATATATATTCAGTTTCCTTCTGACACACCCTCAGCCTCTGGATTCTCACCCAGGGTCTAAACCAACTCTCAGCTCACCAACCACAGCAGTGGTTCTCAAACTTTTTTCTCTGTGCCACCCTTTCAGAATGAAAATTTGCTCGCAACGCATCAAATTTATCACTTGATGCTCTTGCTCTCATTTTGAATATAAAAAACGGATACTATAGTATACTATACTACACTGAAACATTTGAATGTTTTTTTGATGGTCCTTTTATCTTCCTGCCACCCTTGTCATCCTTTCCTGTCACGCCAGGGTGGCACGCCATGCCCTTTGGGAACCACTGCACTAAAATCTCAAAACGAGGAGAGATCCTGGAAACAGTGGACATCACCTGTGTCTCTTGGCAGGCCCAAAGTGGGATGGCACTTCCTCAGGTTGTCCACTGCCTGCCTTATGTCCTTAGCCTGACTGCGCTACCTTCAGAAACACATTCCTCGCAGCAACACAAATCTGATCTGCAGAAACAGCTTACCATGAAGGCCATCTCCTTCTGCTGGCCGCTCCAATTTGGCCTCCATCTCCGCAGGCTGCTCAGAGCTGTAGGGCCCCCCGTTGCTGGCTTGCTTCTCCAGCAGGATCACCGAAGAGTCCATGGCAGATGCTATTAAGATGCGGGGGAAATATTTCCCCAGCTGAACAAAACTCGCTTTTCAAGAGAACTGCCGAGTCCTGGTTCTATCCATCAGAAGAACTGCCAGCAAGGAGGCTGCGCGAGAGGACACAATACCAAGCTTCTCATCTGTAGTTTTACAGCAGGCAACTCAACTCAGTCCAAGTCCAGTCAGCAGGCAGCTCAGGATTTCCACGAGATCATTACAGCAGCCTGAAGGGGGGGAAAGCAATTACTAAGTTGCGTCACTCTCTAGAGCAGGCTTCCTCAACCTCGGCCCTCCAGATGTTTTTGGCCTACAACTCCCATGATCCCTAGCTAGCAGGACCAGTGGTCAGGGACGATGGGAATTGTAGTCTCAAAATATCTGGAGGGCCGAGGTTGAGGAAGCCTGCTCTAGAGACAAAAGGGCATTTTATTTTTTGTAAAAAAAAACACATACAAAAACCCAACCCATTCTGTTACAGGGGAACAATCACATGCAGTATTTAAACCAATAGCTAACTGATTCTTTTTATTTGGACTCTCTATATAGGGAAAATGGCACCATCCATACACAAGAGGGAAATAATAGCTGGCTTGACAGAACCCAAAGGTTTCTGGAAGTAGGAAGAATTTTTGGGGGGAGGGGGGACCATGGGGAAGAGGGAACCCCAAAACTAGTGAGGGAATGCACATACTCAGCAGCCCCATAACATGTTGGGGAGAGGTTGGTGTTTGTGTTGGGAGGGAGAACAGAAAATGGAGAAAGGGAAGGAGAATGGAATGGAGTACAGTGGTACCTCGGTTTACGAACTTAATCTGTTCCGGAAGTCCGTTCTTAAACCGAAACCATTTTTAAGCCGAGGCGCTTTCCCCAATGAGGCCTCCCACTGCTGGTGCCCTTCTACCGTTCGGCTTCCGTTCTTAGACCGAGGTAAAGTTCGCAAACCAGGACACTACTTCCGGTTTTGCGGAGTTCGTAAACCGAATAGTACATAAACAGGGCTTTCTTAAACCGAGGTAACACTCTATCTTGGGAAAGATTATGGCTGGCTAGCTGCCACTCCACACTGCGACATTCTGTTCTAGATCGCACTTGTGTCCATTGAAAACCTAGATACAAACATTCTTCTTGCGCTCTAGCATGTCCCAGACACAGAACCCTTGGCAGATCTACATGCAGATGAAGGGGCAGGAAATGCCTTACATGGGATTCACTGCCACAAGATATGTAGGTGGCCACCAAGACGCCTACAGGAAGCCCACTAGCAGAAACAAAGCTCAGCAGCACCTCTCCCCAGTGGTGATCCCATTAACTGGTATTCAGAGGCAAGAAGCAGAGCTTAGCCTCCATGAATTTGTCTACTCTTTTAAAGCCATCCAAGTGGGTGGCCATCAGCTTGTTGGTGTGAATTCACTCCTATGGAGAAAGAGTAAAAAAAGCACTGAACTTAAAGGGGAAATCCGCCCTCTCTTCTGAATTCTGCATGGCAGGTCCATCATAGACAGGGATCCTATGGCTGACTATTTGTTTATCTGTTTATTTCATATATCTCTCTCTATCTACTTATACATACACATACAAATTTTCCAATTCCAAAATCTCAAAGTGCTGCACCATCCAAACAAAAATCATTAAAATAAGCAAACAACCCAGATAATCATAGAACATAGTTGCAGCAACTATAGCAGCCAGAAGCAACAATAACAAAACACCCTCCTTGAACTTGACTCGGTGGCTAATTGGCAGTACAGGGGTTGTGCAGCAGATGCCCCACTGAGCAACCTAGCTGCAGCTTCTGAGCCAATCTCAAGGGTAGCTCTTCACAGAGCACATCACAGGAATCCAGTTGTGAGGTTACCCTCAAGGTTCCTAAGCATGAGTCACAACAGCTTAGACTATCCCAGCCCAAGAATGGTATTAATGACTGGGTGATCATTATCATAGACCTCTGGCTTCTTTAGATGTTGTCGCACAACCTCCTCTTTAAGGGTGGCTGGAGTAATAATGCATCCACCACTCGCTTGACCCACCTGCCTAACCTGAATGATGGGGAAGAACTGGGAGGACACACGATACAGCAAATAGCTACAAGTGTTGTGTCCACAATCTTAGGCTCCATCAACTGAAACTGGTACCACAGAACTCAATCTAGCTCAGGGGATCTCAAACGGTGGTCCACGGCAAGCTTCATTCAGACAGTTCTGGGTCTGTGAAGAACAGTGGGAGCAGCAATTGTGGAAGGTGAGCACAGTGCATTAAATATCTGATTTTTAATTGTATTCTTATTGCTTTCTCTTTTTCTTCTATTATGTTTTATGGTATTTTATATTGTACTATACAGAATTCGAAATGCAATATAAAAGAATACAATACAGAAAATGAAAGAAGCCATAAAAATACAATTTAAAAATGTACAGCTTCTGGCACAACACATTACAATTGCTGAAGCAGGCAGAAGAAACTTTTTAAGGGTCTGCCAAGACAATTAGCAACCTTCAAGAGGTCCACAGTGGAAAAGGTTTGGGAACCACTGGTCTAGCTTGACTGGTAGTGGCTCTCCAGGGTGAAATCGTGCCTATTATATGCTACCTGACCTTTTAAAGTAGAGATGCCAGGGATCAAACTTGGGATGTTCTGCATGCTAAACAGGTAGGCTCTACCACTGAGCTACAGTTGCCCAGGAGGAAACAGAACCAGCTCTGATTTTTGCAGGTGTTAATAACCGCTCAGCTTGCGTAGTAGCACAACACTCCCAATACTTAAACAAATAAGCTTCTGATAAAAGGGCACTCCCTAGAAAGCAAGGTTTACTTAGCCCACGTGTAGTATTCAGAGCATACCAGCATTACTCTATGTAAAGAAACAGCTAGAGAAATAAGCAAAATCATTCTAAGTGACCAGGTGGCTTGATATGACCCACTTCCTCACAAACTCAGCTTCCCTGCTCTCCGTTCCTTAGATGCAATAAGGAAATAATAGTTACTTGCATTACAAGGTTATTGTGAGGTTTACATGGTAACATACCGTATTTTTCGCTCTATAACACGCACCTGACCATAACACGCACATAGTTTTTAGAGGAAAACAAGAAAAAAAATATTCTGAACGAAACAGTGGATGTATGATTTTTGTGGTTCATTCTGTGGCCACAGACATGTGGTCTGACGGTGAGTTTGGGGTAGCCCAATGCAAAAATCCTGAGGATCCATGTGGATCCATGCTTTGTAACCACGTTTTTGCACCACTGCGGCCCCAACAGTGGGTGCGTGATTTTTTTGGTGCAAGCTGTAGCCATGGACATGCTATGTGATCTGATGGCGAATTTGGGGTGACCCAGTGCAAAAATCCTGAGGATCCATGTGGATCCGTGCTTTAAAGCAAGCAGGCTCTCTGTCCCTCTCTCCTCCCCACTCAGCAGCTCTTCTCCCACTTTGCTGTTTCAAAGCAAGCCACGGAGGAGGGAAGGAAGGGGAACCATGAATCCTCTGCTCAAGACTGCAGCAGATCCCCCCGCCACCTGTAGGCATTTGCTTCATAACACGCACAGACATTTCCCCTTACTTTCTAGGAGGAAAAAAGTGAGTGTTATGGTGCAAAAAATACGGTATATGAAGCACCTAAAACTAAACGCATACCAAGAATGAACAAACAAGGTACAAAAGCAGCCAACATAAGGTGCCTCCAGTAGCTCTTTAAAGCACAACCAGAGTGTCAAATGTGCAGCTATCATAGGACTGCACTAAACAACCAGATTGGAAACGGCAGAACAGAGCTGTATCTGGAGTGTAGATGGTGAAATGAAGATGTAAGAAACAAAGCACCAGACAGGTGCAAGTCCCAAGTAACCCACCCACACAAGAATTATGAGGTTACTGTGCATGAAACATGTATCTGTACACTGACGGCATTAGCTGGATCAGAGCAATAATAAGGCTGCCCCTTGCAATAGGCATAAACTATTTTCATTTGCAATTTGTACCACCAGTTGCCTTTTATTTTCACCATTCCCACTGACAGCTAGACTATTTTATCCTTCCGTGCCCAGACAGTTTCACTTACAGGACTAAGCACTTGTTTATTGAAGTCTTGTACATCTGGCAGAGCAACCAACACTCATATCATATTGCAGACGAATGAATTAGGACAAGAGTGGGCTGTGAGGAGGGTTCACTGCCGTGCAAGGATGGTCAGATTGAAAAGAGAGACATGATAGCAAAAGTTGCATTGGAGAGGAAAGAAGAACCATGGAAATCAAATGCAACCTTTAGACCAGCAGAGTTTAAGCATCCTACTTTAAAGGGAGCCTTTCCTCATCAACTAGTCCTCTAAGGAACCTCTGGGATACCGAAAAACCTGTGGCCCTCCTGCTGTTGTTGGACTACAATTCCCAGCATCCCTGAACACTGGCCATGCTGGCTGAGGCCAATGGGAACAACAGTTGGCGGACCACATGTTCTCCAACTCTGTTTTAGAGAGATCAGATTGAATGAGAAGATAGATCATGCACCAAAAATAGCAATCCCTGTTGAAAATATTGGAGCACTATTATATGGCTTTGTTGTTTAGTTATGGTTTGTGTGATCAAAAGCCTTGCATACTCATACTTTTCACCAAGAATTAAAATATCACTGCCATTTATAAATATTTTAAGTCTCTGGGACTAAAGCAGTTACTGTTGCCTACACACATACAATTGAGGTGAGGGTACTGAACAAAACAGAAAAACACGGGCTCTGTATCATTAAACCAGTAAAGTAGGTTTTCAGGAAATTTAGAGTACTTTTCATAGAATAACTTGCATCAAAATGTTTTCTGGTGCTCTAGGGTGATCTAAATTTAGCATTTTACTCAGCTGCTGACTCCCAAAAATTCACTCAGACCTGAGGCTATGGTCTGAACCTCAACAGGTTTGGATCTGTTGGGAAAAGATCATTTTTCCTGAATTGCCCAAGAACCCTGATGAACATTGCCTCAGGGTTCATGAATGAAGAAACTTGAGGCAGAAATGCAATGAAAAACCAACAACATACGTTCAGCTCCGATACACTCAGACTTCCAAACACCGAGTTCCTTTCCATCCTAAAAGTTAATAATTCGTTCCAGCCGGGCACAGAACTCGGCCAAAATCTTCTCATGGAGCAACCTTGGGCCTGTCACTCAGTTTCGACCTCTCAGAGTTGCAATGCATATAAAAAAAGGGAGGGGCCCTCCACAGTGCCCTGAACTCCTATTCAGAAGGCAGGAAAAATCACATATAAGGGCATAAATACATCTCCATTGCTCAAGTCTCCATCCTCTTCCTTTTAGCCAGCTCTTACACACAGAACACACACTACATTAGATTGTTTTTGTGCAGAGATCTAAAAAGAACTTCAAAGCACATTATTATTATTATTATTATTATTATTATCATCATCATTCCAGGATACATAGTTCTTAGGCTGCAATCCTATGCCTACCTTCCTGAGGGTTAAGTCTCACTGAATTAAGTAAGGCTTACTTCTGACTAAGCATGCATAAGCTTGGGAATCAGTATCTTAGATCTTTAAACATATTTATGCCACTGAGCATTCGATTGTTTCCTTAAAATGCACAACATCCACTATTGCATCCTCTCCTTCATATGTAATACACATAGACACACACACAAAAATAGGATTGGTCTGCCCTGGAATTCTAAACACAGTACCAGAGACCATTCCAAATATTTCCCAAAATACATTATATGCACTAATATGTTCCCTCTCTCACACACATACACACAGAGAAAGACACGGAGGCTCCCCTCCCTCTCCAGCTCAGCTGATCTCCTCCACCCTCCTCCTCCTCCTCAAAACAAACATCTGCCTCCCACCTCCAGCCACCACTGCCCTCCCCCCTGGCAGCACCCACCAACCCCAAGACACCCAGCTGCTGTGGAGGGGCGGGGGTCAAGCCAATCCCCCCTCCCCCCACCCACCCCCAGCCAGGCCCCATTCCCTCCCCACTGACCTGCCCGAGCTGGACTCCCATGTTTTCTCTCCCTCCCTCCTGCCCGAGACGTGGCGCTGCTACAGCATCTCCAGCCCAGCCAAAGCGGCGCGACGTTTTTTCCCGTCCCCCCGGAAACAACCGCCCGGGTTGTTGGGCCGAGAAGCGTCGGCGCGGGGCTAGGTGTGTGATTATCTCCCCTTCCGCCGGCAAAAAAGCACCTCCCGGATCCCGCCCCCGTCACAGTGCGCCAAAGCTCGGAGGAAAAGACGGGGGTGGGGGTGGGGGTGGGAAGGAGGGGAAGGTTAGGAGTCAAAACAAGGGTGGGGCCGTCCCGAGGGCGGAACTAGGAAAGGGAATCGGTGTTTCCCCACCACCGCTACGCGCACGGCGGCGGACGGTTTATGTGGTCGGACCTGCCGGGAGGGAAGTTGCTCTGGGTGGTTTTGTGACGTTTGACTTTCTGCCACCCCGCCTGGTGCCAAATAACTAGTCTTAAGTTTTTGTTTTTGTTTTGTTTTGGGTTTTTATGGCACGGGTGGGGGAATCGCAGAATAGGAGCGGTTCAGTGTTTAGGGAGCCAGATGCATAAGAGGACAGGGCTTTTAGTAGTGGTGTACAAAAGGGAATTTCAGAAGGTGCGGTTGGAAGGGCAGCAATTCGCTTTTCTTTGCAGCTGTTTAAATGTGCCGGAGCGCCTGGCCTCCCCTATTCAGTGGTCATGCATTGCTTTGTGTTGTTGTTTTTAAATATCTTTATTGATTTTTCTAAATAATAACTACCCCCCTCCCCGTCCAACATTATGCACTTCCCACTCCATACCCTCCAAACACAGGGTCCTTATAGGAAAACATTGTCCCAAAGTTGTCAGGTGCAAGTGAGGTTGGTGGGTGCAACTGTGAATGATAATCCGTTGTGTGTGCAATAAAAAATGATGTCCTGTCAAAGTTATCCTTTTATCCTTTTCCAGCTAATGCTTTGTCTTTAGTTTTTCAGAGACTTCCAGTGTCTGCATTTTCTGTTTCCACTGTGATAGCTGCAAATGTTCCAGTTTTGAGTACTGGTTCATTGAGGGTGCTGAGAATTGAAGCTCTATGAGGGGTAAACTACAGTTCCCATTATTCTTTGTGGAGTGAGGAGTATGCAGATGTGCAATGGGATTAAGAAATTTCTGCATATGTGTTTGCTTCAGATCAATGCTTAACTGCGAAGGACACCCCCAAAGAAAAAGGAGTGAAGCATGTAGCTCACTGAAAGCACATCTGCTTTGTATTGTTACAGAAGTTGGGTGCCTCTCCCTATCTCTGCCAGCAGTGGCAAGAGTCTGTGGGTTTGCGGCACTCATCCAGGCTCTGTGGTCCTTGGAGAATTGAGACACAGCGGAGACTGTTGTAGCTTTAAGAAATATGTTTTATTCGCTTATTTACACCTTCAGTCTGCATGGAGGGAGTCCAGATCTTACAGCATGGTCATTTCAAGAGGGGCTTGTACACCGCAGAATTGCAGCCCCAGAGTCCAAGGCATCTCTCCCAGCCAGCCTTCAGCTAACCTGCCTAAAGATGGATCCCAGACCTTCTTACTCCTAGAAACCCCTGCTCAAAACTTTATTTTCCTGACACCTCACACCCAGTTACCCTGGCAACCTTCCAAACCCAGTCCCTGTTCACTCCTCAGGGCAGAGGAGAAGGATAGTTCTCTTGCATTGCTAATGTCTCTCAGTGGCCCTGTGCTGTTCCTTAATGGCCCTAGCTTAGCCAGGTTGTTTTGCCCAGGAATTCCTCTGCAGTTTATATTTCTCCCTTCACACCTCATATAATCAAAATCCTATCATTTATTAATTTCTAGAGTTTAGGGGGTCCCCCCAGGCTACCACAGTATGTAGAAGATCCCAATTAGAGTAGGGGGGCATTACTGGTTTTGTTCTTGTTTAATTATGTACAGTGGTACCTCGGGTTACAGATGCTTCAGGTTACAGATGCTTCAGGTTACAGACACTTCAGGTTACAGGCCCCATTAGCTAAAGTGGTACCTCAGATTAAGAACAGTTTCAGGTTAAGAACATCTCCAGAATGAATTTAAGTTCTTAACCCGAGGTATCATTGTATTTTGTGTTCTCATTTTGTATTTTTATGTTTCTGAAATCCTGGAGAGCTGCTTCCAGTCAGTTTACGTAACACTGAGGTAGATGAACCAGTAATCTGACTTGAGTATAAGGCAGCTTCCTCTTTTCCTATGACTCACGATTTAAAAGCAGTTTTGATTTTATATTTCCTGCTGTAGGAATGGAAATAGTTGAAGTGTGGTGTCCAGGAGCAGGGGGAGGCTACAAACCCCACTCCTGTTTTCCAGAGGACCTTTCTTCAAGTTAGAAGATTGCTTCAAGCCAGAGATGCATTTCAGAGGCAAAAACAAAACTAACCCCAAATGGAAGCCTAAAACAACTCACAAGTTTGGGCATAACAAAAGCAAATACAATCATTTTGCTTCAATTCAAAGTTTACAACTCCTGTAGACTTACTAGATTTACATGTTCCTACTTTCCTTTATGTTGGCTGGGCAACATGGAAAAGAAAAAGAAAAAGAAAGGAAAGGTGAACCCCAAAGTGCTGAACATTGGTTTTCTTTGAAAAACACTCTAGCAAATGTGTTGTGGTACCTGACCCATTTTGAGTAGCTGCTGTCCATCAAAGGCAATACAGTGGTAACTCAGGTACAGACGCTCCAGGTTACAGACTCCGCTAACCCAGAAATAGTACCTTGGGTTAAGAACTTTGCTTCATGATGAGAGCAGAAATTGCGCGGCGGCGGTGTGACAGCAGCAGCGGAAGGCTCCGTTAACTAAAGTGGTACCTCAGGTTAAGAACAAACCTCTGGAACAAATTAAGTTCTTAACCCGAGGTACCACTGTATTGTCAACAAATGCCAGCTCCCTCTGCCTGAAAGCAAAGATGAGCGCTGCACCCCATAGTCGAATTCGACTGGACTTAACCGTCCAAGGTCCTTTATATTTACCTTTTACCACCAGGAGCAATATTGTCTTATTTTCAGAATCTTGTTTTGATATGAGCATGTTTATTATTTCTTATAAGGAAAAACCTGCTCTTTTCCCCTTATGGGGTACCCAAGAGCCCATACAGAATCCTCTTTTTAGGTTCTCTATCGGTGGGAGAAAATAACAGAGGCCAACCAGAGAACATTGAGAAGCAAGGCAGCTAGTAAGCCTGATCTTTATTAAAGCTGCTGCAACAGGGTGCTCCCCTCACACACAGGGGGGCGGGGAGGAGACCCCTTAGCACAGGCGCACAAGCCCTTATATAGACATTTGAAATTGCCCGCCCTGGAGAACAAGACCACCCCCAGAAGCATCATAAATACATCACAGAATACATCACAGAGGAGTGTAGCCCAGACCACCCCCTTAATACATCAGAGAAGGAGCAGAAATCTGGGTGTGTTGTTTCTTCCTGTCTGGCAGGTTAGCTGATTGGATTAAAAATGGCATCCTGGCCACTCTTTTGTTATGATAACTACCGTATTTTTCGCTCTATAGGGCGCACCTGACCATAGGGCGAACCTAGTTTTCAGAGGGGGAAATCAAGAAAAAAAATATGATTCTCCCCCCCAGCTCTGGGAGCAGCCAAGTTACAGGGAACCAGGCAGAGCCCTTCTCAGTGGTGGCGCCTTCTTGGTGGTGATCCACTACTGCTTTAAGGGAGGTACTGGAATAAGTAGATTTGTTGCTGATCCAAAACACCCACCCACCCCACTCACACATGAAAACAAAGACCACCACAGCCAACTACAAATGAATAACCACACCCTAGGCCAACCACACCCTAGGCCAACCCCAACCTCTCTCACCACCAAAGGAACACAAGCGAACAGCAAAGAACCTGCAACAAACAACCCTGACACCAAACCCTACATATAGGAAGCGAAATAGAAAAATCGCCACCCGACCCTACCCCCACCCATCTTTCCCCCCCTCCACCTCTTTCCCCTTTGCTTCCTAATGTCTCAACAAATGAAAATGATTTGTAAAAATGTTACATGGGGGAAGAAAACATGAGAGAGAGACATTGCACACTTTTGTAAATCAACAAAATCTTTAATAAATAAATAAATAAATACTAGTCATAAAAAAGAGGCCTCCTCACCTGAAGGACATCAAAGCCCACCTGAAGTCCCAAAACAAAACTATAAGATCCTGATCCACACAGATCCATGCATCTGCGTGGATCTGAATCTGATAGTTTATGACTCCCTGTTGTAGGGAATCACATATATAATCGTATGTTTGGGGACATCAGGTGGGCTTTGAGGTCCTTCAGGTGACCTTTGGGGTGTATGGCTTTCCTCCATCTCAACCACGCAGGATTCCTCTGGAATGACAAGATCACTTGCACAGCTTTCCTCCATCTCAACTGCGCAGGATTCCTCTGGAATGACAAGATCACTTGCACAGCTTTCCTCCATCTCAACCACGCAGGATTCCTCTGGAATGACAAGATCTTCCGCATGGGTTTCCTCCATCTCCACTGCGGAGGATTTCTCTTGAATTACCAGGTCCAGCAGAGAACCACACTTCGAACAAATAGTTAGACTCTCGCTTTTCACTGCACTTCCTGGGGTAATCACCACTACAGTTTCTATTTGAGATGTATCTGTTGCAGTGGTCCTGATGCAACATCTCTCCATCCCAACCAATGCTGCACTCAGCAGCTGGAAACCCGCAGCGATATAGCCTAGATAAATAGAAGGTCCAATATGCTGCTCGCTGGGAATTTGAGGCAATTCAAAAGCTTCTGGGAAGACAATTTCCCCATTTTGTAAGACAGCAGACATGTTCCATATCACGGAAATCAGGACGAGTATCCCTGCAACTAAGTTCAGGAGAGCTGCAAGCCTAAAAAAGGTTAACACAAAATCCTTATGTTTTTTGGGCTTGAACACATTGTACAAGGCAAACAAAATTAATCCTAGGGCCGCTGAATTCATAATGGAAGCTAAGGCCATTAAATCCTGTGCAATAAAAATTTCCTTTGGGAGGGTTGGATGTTGCTCATTGAGATGTTCACAATGCCAAAAAGAGTTGCCGTCGTTAGAAGGGTCTTTCCAAAAACAGACCTGCCAGATTCCAATCCAGATGTTTCCAGAGCCAATCCCCTTGATGTTGTCCACACGCCACACTCGCCAGTTGACAATGGCTGTTGAGGCAATGCACATCATCCAGGCCAAAATATCCATGAGGAATGCAGATACCTGGAGGCCGGAAACTAAACTTAGCCATTTGACCACCAGGGAGCCTTCTTTCACCCGCAGGGGTGGTTTGGAGAGGAGGGGAGCAGGGGAGACCTTGGCAGACATCCTGGAAACAAAAGAGAAGACAACATGCAGTGAGAGAGGGACTAACAAACATGTCTAGTCATTGAAGGACACCCTCCCTCCTGCATTCTTCCTTCCATGCACAGAAAGAAGCAGCAAAAGAAAGAGTTCCTGCTCTCTCCCACCCCCTGGTTAGGTATAGACATCTGATCCAGAGAAGCTGACACTCATACTTTCTTCCAGCACACTGCTACTGATTTAATATACTCTTGCATTGTTCCTGTGAAAATGGCCAGAACCTCAGCAACCTGTTGTGGATGGGAAGCTGCTCATGATTCGCTGTTCTGCTATCTGCTACTGCAGCTATCCTTTTCCACTGAACATAAACACACCTGATGAAATAGTGAGGAATGCTTAATCCATAAACTTACGTGAAAGGCCTTCCTCAGCTAGAGTCTAGCGTGCCAGGAACAGAGCAGCTATTTGCTAGGTGTTCCTGAGCCTCAAGAAGACTGAGCTGTTGGGCACTGAGCTGACGTTCGCCTGAGCAGCCAGCCAGCCACAGCAGCAACTGCTCTGCAGAATTCTTAGGTCAGTTACAGGCCAGTTAGAATCCTGACAACAACACAAATCATAACTCCAGGGTACTGGTCATTTGGAACATCAGGAAAGTGGAAAATGGGAGGGAACTCAGTTCCCTTCTTTCCCAAAGCAGAGTGTCTATTCCAGGACACTGTGCAGTTAAAACGCGTTCTTCCTGAAGTCAGATTCAGAGCAGTTCCAGCAATAAAAATGGTGATACAGTATGTGTATCTCAGTACAGATTTGTTTGATGGGCCTGAATGTATTTCATAAAGGATCTAATAGCATGAGGCCCTGAACCATAATAATTTCCTTGGCAAAATTATTGAAGACTCCTTACAAACCTATCATTCTTCTTCCCCATCCCATCTTGTTTGGACATTATAGTAAGGGAGAAGATCTTAGCTCTTTTCCTTTGCACTGGGACAACATGGAATTTGTGCCACGGGACCCCATCACTCACACCAATACAGGCAATACCATTTTCAGAACCTAGGTGTCCATGATTTAAAATTGCTTTCCTAAGACACTTCCGTCAAAATATTTGTGTTGCTTTCTTTCTGTTCCTTTCTGTGTTGATACTCCGAATGTGAGCTGCTTAGCTGCATGCAGTTTCCACTGAAGTGTGAGTGTGTGTGATTAACATTCGGCCAAGCAATGGGCCTAAATCCATCTATTTCACCTGAAATAACTTTGGGAGCCAGCTTTTAAAAATCTAAAGTAGATATCAAATTCAGAGGAATTAAAACCTGTCATCTTTTTTGACTATTTTAAACATCTTAGAACATACACAAATGTTAATGTTTGAAGGAAGGCAGCAAATGGATCATTGGAGCCATCCATTCATTTCAGGAGTTGTGACCATTGATAAGATGAAGCACTTTCACATCGCATGGCAGTGTGCAGTGCTTTTAAAAAGGTAAAGGTAAAGAACCCCTGATAGTTAAGTCCAGTCGCGAACGACTCTGGGGTTGCGCCACTCATCTGGCTTTACTGTCCGAGGGAGCTGTCGTTTGTCCGCAGACAGTTTTTCCGGGTCATGTGGCCAGCATGACTAAGCCGCTTCTGGCAAAACCAGAGCAGCGCACAGAAATGCCGTTTCCTGTCCGGCCGGAGCGGTACCTATTTATCTACTTGCACTTTGACATGGTTTGGAACTGCTAGGTTGGTAGGAACTGGGACCGAGCAACGGGAGCTCACCCCGTCAAATACGCAAGTCCAGTTCTGTATCTGCATGACATCATCCACACCCAAATGCTCTCCCGTTCTGTTTCCCCCACATAATCAGGATACACCATCTCCATTGAAAACTCTGCTCAGTGACACCCATCCAACAGAAAAGTGCTGACCGTCTTCATACAGATACACTTCCATGCAGGGGTTTGGCCGACAAGTTCTTCCCGAGTGTGGGGATGTTTTCAGGGGCTCTTTGCTTTTCCCTGCCTCCCCTTTCATCCTCACCTGAGGAGATCTTGGCCATTATCTTGACAGGGACCTCCGTTCTCAGGCCGGATTTCTGTTTTCCTTCATTCCTCCTTCTCCCCGTCTGGTTCACTGAGCAAATAAGAGAGAGGAGGTTTCATGCAACTCAAGGTGTGCAATGAATCTTCAGGGCATTTGGAAGGAAGAAAAGGTTCATGAACAAGCGACGCAGCAGCCCCCCAAGCGTAAAAACACATTTGGACATATCGCTCATGAGATTTGCCCCAATGAGAAAATAGCAAAACACAAATAGCTGCCATGTTGGATGGCAAAAAATGGCTGCCATATGGTGTGGTATGAAATAAAATTGCCTGGCTGTGAGTGTGAAGGCCACTCCCCACAAAGCCTTTTCCACCTGGCCTAGGAGGGCGATGCCCACTCTCACCAGCCCTACTGAAGAGGCTCCTCATGAGGCTGGAGGAACATCACCCCACTGTGAGGCGTGAAGGCCGCTCCCTGCATGTAGGTTAATTCACAAGCAAAGGCAGTGAGCTCCTTCAAGGTGTTTTGTTTTTATGTAACAGTTCAGATTTTGCAACACTTATTTTGATTGCTAATGCTTTTGCTTGGGAAACTTCAGTCATAAAAGAAATAAGAGTATATATATATATATGACGCACCAGACCACAAGACGCACCTAGTTTTTGGAGGAGGAAAACAAGAAAAAAAATATTCTGAATCTCAGAAGCCAGAACAGCAAGAGGGATCGCTGCGCAGTGAAAGCAGCAATCCCTCTTGCTGTTCTGGCTTCTGGGATAGCTGCGCAGCCTGTATTCACTCCATAAGACGCACACACATTACTTTTTAGGAGGGAAAAAGTGAGTCTTATAGAGCAAAAAATACGGTAATTCCTGAATCTAGGTTACAGGTCACAGGCTCACACCCTCTTCATATCTTGAATGTGCCCTTAAGACAGGATTTGTGAGGACAGGATTTGTGAGGCAAGACAATGGGGAGGTTTCGCACTTTGACCTTGCAGAGAAATATTTGAGGTCAATTTGTTCAGGAACTCTTCTGTGGGGTTTCAGACATGTGGTTTATATATACAGTTATGAATATATATATATATATATATATATGACCTTAAAATTCTTATTATTATTTATTGAATTTATATATTGAAAATTAGAGAACACTTTATTCTTTCCTGTGATGAAGAACAATTGCACTTGAAACTCATTATGTTACAATGGAGTGTTTTTCAAATAAGTTGGTCTTCAGCACCTTGGACTTGGCTCCCTTTTGTGTTGTTGTTTAGGCTGAGTTTTGGTTGCTGGTTTTTGTTAAATTGATTCACCCCCATCTCCTTTTTACAGCATGGAGCAACCAAGTGCTTGATTAACAGTTACAAGGACTAAATAAACTGCACCACAGAAACCAGGCAATGTTCACTGGCAGTCATCAAATGAGTCAAGTGGAAAATACCATGTGTATATACCATGGGTGGAATATATGAAAGAGCTAGAATTTATGTTTTAAGATGACCCATGACCTTTTGATTCTGAAACAATAATTCCACAGCCTCCCCAAATGGGGTACTGAAATTGTCATCTTAACAACTAATAATTTGTTGCCTTTTAATTTGCCGCTTGAGGCAATCCACCTCATGGCAGAACCAGCCCTGACTTGTGTTTTACAGCCAACTTTTCCTGCACTCTCAAATTCATGCCCCTTGTGCTACAAAATGTGGCCAGTAGAGAGCATCGTAAGCCTCTCAAATAAATTGTCATGCATCTATTGAAATGGGCTTATGCTTCAATAAATGTAGTACAGTGGTACCTCAGGTTAAGTACTTAATTCGTTCCGGAGGTCCGTTCTTAACCTGAAACTGTTCTTAACCTGAAGCACCACTTTAGCTAATGGGGTCTCCTGCTGCTGCCACACCGCCGGAGCACAATTTCTGTTCTCATCCTGAAGCAAAGTTCTTAACCTGAAGCACTATTTCTGGGTTAGCAGAGTCTGTAACCTGAAGCGTATGTAACCTGAGGTACCACTGTACAGTGCAGTCCTAACCATATCTACTCAGAAGTCCTTTTGGGGCTTACTCCCTGGTTAAGAGATGTTTAGATTGCCTTGGTCATTTTTGCAAAAAGAAAAGGGGGTCTGGATATAAGTAGGAGAGAAAGGAATATATTAGCATTCATTTAGAATGCTTTGGGTCACTTACATAGCAGAGGCCATGGCCTTCCTCTCAATTTCTAATGAAATCTGCATGATTAGCAGGTTACAGACTCTGCTAACCCAGAAATAGTGCTTCAGGTTAAGAACTTTGCTTCAGGATGAGAGGACTGTTAGTGCCAGTTCATATAATTGCTCAGAGAGAGATGTAGCTTTTATACTTTGCATGAAAAAGGTCCCAAGTTGTCTCTGGCACCTCCATATAAGAGTGAGGAGAGCCAGTGTGGTGTAGTGGTTAAGAGCGGTGGACTCGTAATCCACCCTTAACCCTACACTTAACCCTAACTACTCCCCTATGTAAAAAATAAAAATATACAAAATATATACAGAATATGCACAGTTGTGAACAAAAAAACAAAAATATTAAAACAAAGAACAGAAGACAAGACTTGCTTTGAATGGCAGCCTCAGAGAGAGCTACACCTTTTGTGGCAAGGAGGGCATCCCGAAGATTCACGGCATAAGATTTGCAGCATGGGACTCCCTTCTGTCTCTGATAGAACTGCTAGCTGAGGGCTCAGAATGCTTGCCTTCTCTCCATCTCTCAACTACCTCCATTCCGGTTAACATATTGAGTGCTTACGCTCTGTGTACTCTGATATACAGATCAAGAACAAGTTCTGCGAGGAACTAGACCAGGATGTCAGGAGCCTGCAAGCACCTTCTTGGTAGTGGCGCCCGCCCTGTGGAACGCCCTCCCAGCAGATGTCACGAACATGGTATGCGCTACCAAGGCAAAACACTCAGTGTCCTGGAGACATCTTAGATCTCAGGTCACTGGCACCAGCTGGACTGGATTGTCACCAGGTGATTGCACTGAACTGTGTTGGGAGCCAGTGTAGTGTAGTGGTTAAGAGCGGTAGTCTCGTAATCTGGTGAAGTGGGTTCGCATCTCCGCTCCTCCACATGCAGCTGCTGGGTGACCTTGGGCTAGTCACACTTCTTTGAAGTCTCTCAGCCTCACTCACCTCACAGAGTGTTTGTTGTGCGGGAGGAAGGGAAAAGAGATTGTTAGCCACTTTGAGACTCCTTAGGGTAGTGATAAAGCGGGATATCAAATCCAAACTCCTCTTCTTCTTACTGCCACATGGAGCTACCACAGCACTGACTGCGACATGGTCACTCCCTGGTGGTGAGCAAAGAAGACCTGTAGCCAATCTAAGGTTCTGCACTTTGGCAGGAAGAACCAGCTGCACCAATATAACATGAGGGACACCTGGTTCGCTGGTAGGGAAAAGGGTCTAGGGATCTTAGTGGACCACAAGCTTAAGATGAGTAAACCTGAGAGTGATGCAGTAGCAAAAAATGCTAATTCTATTTCAGGCTGTAACAACAAAGGTGTCCAGATGAATGGAAGACAATAAGACAATGAAATTCAAGACAGTAACAATTTATTGTGCATTTATTCATAATCCATTAAAAATATTTATTTTTATTCCATTCTCTTCCAGTTCTTTTTCTTCTTGACACGTGGAGTTACACAGGGAGTAGATCATATATCCTAAGGAACGGAAAAACCTAAAATTCTGTGAGATCTTTTGAGGCAAAATAATGTTAGCAATTTTCGGATCTCCCTCTGTCCTCTGCCCTGTCCTGTCTTTTGCAAAAGCAAAGGTGTCAACCCTGTGCCCAGACAGAAAGGCCCACCCCCCTCAGCCTCCCTGAGGTGGTCCAGAGGAAAAAAGAGCAAGGCATAAGGCACCAGCTGGGCTGCTGGAGTTGCCAGGAGGAGGCCTACAAAATGCCACCCAACCATCTTAGGGACTCCACTCTGCATCTGTGTAGGGTTTACTCGGGAGCCTTGTCTTCCCCTGAAGCCATCCGATGGGATCCCTGTCAGTGTTTGTAAAAAAAAAGAAAAAAGGAAAGGGTTCTGACCTTCCTTTGTCTCCTCAGACCCTTGTCGGCATAAAAGAGTCCACAAGAATATCCTTGCAGAGTGCTTTCTGCTTTTATTCTTAAAAGTCTTTGTGCAAAAGCGACTGACCAACTGTACACACCTCAACACTACCAGCTTTCACTAACCAACCAACCCAACACCAAACTAACATTTCTCACTCTATATATACAACCCGGTGCAGACCACTGACTTATGCTGACCCAGCTTTTTTAAGCATTAAAGAAACAGTGGCCATTTTAGCCGAGATACCCCTTCTGTTTCTTAAATGTGAAAAACCCCAACAGGTCAAATACATACATACATACATACATACAGTACACTTTGTACATAAACCCAGTTTTGTCATCAATTAATTATGACATGTTGCTGGCAAAGGCTTGGTAAACAAATCAGCAATATTATCCTGTGATTGACAATACTCCAGTTTGATTACCCCACTCTGTACACAATCTCGAACATTTGCATGACGGATAGCAATATGTTTTGATGCGGATTTCATTATTTCCGAGCCCGCTAATGCAATGCACGATTGGCTATCTTCATACACTTGGATAGGCAAATCTACTTTACAATCTAGATCTTTTAGTATCTGTATAAACCACATGATTTCATTGCATGCTAGCGATAGGCTCCCATATTCTGCCTCACAGGATGAGGTCGCAACAAATCCTTGTTTCTTTGACCTCCATCCAATTATGGAATTGGCAAACATCATAACCATTCCACTTGTAGATTTTCTAGTAGCTACACAGCTTCCCCTGTCCGCATCAACAAATACTTCTAGTTTTTCATCTTATGTACTAGATATCTTCAAACATACATTTAATGTCCCCTTTAGATATCCGATAAGCCTTTTCAAAGCACACCAATCGGCAGTACTGGGTTTAGATACATGTTGGCTCAGAACATTTGTAGCACATGCAATGTCTAGCCTTGACCACTGGCTTAAATACAGCAGTGATCCTATTTTTGAGTGATACAACTCAGGCTGATCAAATTCATCATCACACACTGTCTTTGGGAAATCTGGTGTCATGGGAGTCTGAACTGGCTTGTAGTTTTCCATGCCAAACTGCTCTATCAAACAAAGAATTTTCTCTTTCTGGCTCAATAGGAAGCTTCCATCAGCTTCCTGACTTACTTCTACTCCCAAGTAATTGCTTACAGGCCCTAAGGCTTTAAGCTTAAACTTCTTTTCCAGTTGACTTGTGAGCTTCTGGATCTCATCTGTGGAACTCCCTGCTACAAGCAAATCATCAACAAAGACTAAGAGCATTAGATATTTGTTGCCTGTCCCCTTGGTGTACAGGCATGGATCAGCCACACTCCTTTTAAAACCAAGTTTTACAAGGGCTTCATTTAAACACTGGTTCCAACACCTTCCACTTTGTTTGAGACCATAAACAGCCTTTCTCAAACACCAGACTGTACCATTCCCCTCTTTAAACCCAGGGGGTTGTCTCATTAACACTTCATGGTCTAAATTTGCATGCAGATATGCAGCATCAACATCAAAATGGTGCACTGCTAATTGTCTTGCAGCAGCAATAGAGAGCATTAAATGAAAAGTTTCACTCTTTACAGTTGGAGAAAACACTTCATCATAACTCTCCACTTTAATCTGAGTGAACCCTCTGGCTACTAATCTGGCTCAAAAATGTGGTTCCCCAGATGCAGGGGTTTTCCTTTTACAAACCCACTTGCATGACACCACTCTGCCACCAGGTGGTGGCATTATGACCTCAGTTTGTTACGTTTAAAAGAGTCCATTTCTTCTTTCATAGGTTGTTCGCACAAAGCACGTTCCCCAGGGGGTAAGTCTAAGACTTCATTATAACTTTGTGGTTCCACACAACTCACATTGCATATTCTCAATCCTCCTAGGGTCAAACGCTGAGGAGGTACACCCTTGTTTGAACGCTGGGAGTGCCTAGGCACAACTACTTCTTCCCCCCTTATCTCTGGCTCTTCTTCCTCTTCCTCTAGAGAAGTATTATCTATTGCCACATCTTTTGGGGAAATCTGTGCCTCCTCCTCATCCTGCTCCTGTGTTGCCAATGGCTGAGAAGAAGCCTCTTCTCTTACTTGCAGAGGCAGTAGGCAATCTGGGTTGGCATGGATCGCAGCCCATCTGTCCTGGTCAGCAAAGTCTGCGCTTCGTGACAGAACCACGCATTCTGGGCATAAATTGAAACGCCACCCTTTGCCATAGGGCTGATATCCCACAAACCGCAGTCTCTGCGCTCTAGCCCCCCCTTTCTGGCGCTGAGCTTTGGGGATATTTACATGTGCCCAAGAACCCCAGTTATAGAGCATTGTCCACTCTGGTTCTTTCCCAAACAACACAAGATAAGGAATATCTTTTATAGAGCTAGACCAGGTTCTATTAATCAAAAAGTTTGTTGTAAGGAAAGCCTCACCCCACAGCCTATGGTTGTTACCCAATCCTGCATCCACTAGCAGGCAATCCTTTACTGACTGTATTACAGCCCCACGTCTTTCACACAGACCATTTTCAGCAGGGCTATAAGGGTTAGTCAAACGGTGAGTGATCCCCTTACGTCGCAACCATGCTCCAAATTGTTTGTTCAGAAAATCTCCACCCCTATCTGTTTGCAACTGCACAACAGGGCGAGCGAAGAGCTTTTCAGCTTGGGCGACCCATTCTCTGAATGTGGGGAAACACTCCGATTTCTGCTTTAACAAAAACAACCAACTAAAACGTGATTTATCATCTGTTACCAGAAAAGCGTATCTGGCGCCCCCTTCAGTCTTCTGTGGAAAAGGGCCTATCACGTCACAATGGACAAGTTCTAAAACCTCTTTAGATACTCTGTCACTTTTAGAAGCCATAGGCTTCCTCTTAGATTTGGCCATTTTACATACATTGCAATCTAGGAAACAGTTACAGCTATTTACTTTTAGGTTCTTGCACACCTTTTGCATCTCTGAAAGCACATGGAAATTGGCGTGACCCAGCTTTCTGTGCAGTTCATGCACACACCCCTTATGAACTGGCAAATTATCCTGAACCACCTGGGCTGCTTTAACAGGCTTGTCCTGCATTACATATAACCCATTTTCCAACTTTGCATGGCCACATACCTGAGTTCCATTCTTTATCAGACAACCATCCTGCGTGAACTTAACACTATACCCTGCATTAATCAAACAGCTTACAGACAGTAAGCAATAGTCCAAACTGCTGACAAACAGAGTCTCTGGTAGAGTAGTGTTGAAGCACTGCAGGAAACATGTTCCCTGGCCATCAATCTTGCTTCTACGACCATCAGCAAGACAGATTGAGTCTTTTCCATCAGCTGGCTTCCCCAGGGTCTTAAAGTCCTCCCGACTGTTGCAGATAATCCTGCTGCTACCAGAGTCCAGCAACCATGTTCCTCGAGGTATCTTCCTCTCCTCTCGAGAAAATGCAGACACAAGATGAGCAGAACGCGTGTTCTTCTTCCCTGAAGAGAACCCCTTCTGCTTACATTTCTGCGTCGATTGCTGTCTCTGCTCCATGTCGTCTCCTGGAGGTCTTGCCCTGCATTGACGTTGGAGATGCCTGGCTTGGCTGCATTTATAGCATCTCCTCACCGCCATGGCCAAGTCCCAAACTTGGCGTTGCCCCATTGCCAGATTCTGCTGCTGGCCCCCTCAGCTGTAACTCCTCCGCTCTTGGAGTTCAGCCTGTCTGTCTGACCTTCTTTATGCTTCTTCGGTCAATCTTCCAACCACATACTCAAGGGTCAGATCTCGGGGACACATACTCTCCATGCTGTTAATCACAGGCAACCAACTTTCAGGCAAACTTGAAAGGATAATGTAGGTTTGATCAGTTTCATCTTAACGCTTACCTCTCTGTTGTAGTTGAAGAAACAGAGATTTCAGTGTTTGAAGATGAGTTGCCAAACTCTCACCTTCTTTCATAACAGTCCTGAACAGCCTTTTGGTCAGAGAAATTATAGTTCCAGCAGTTTCTCTGACATGCATTGCCCTTAATAAATTCCAGCACTCAAATGCTGTGCTGGCATTTGCTACATGCAATAACTGAGAGTTGCTCAAACACAGCATAATTTGGGCACGAGCCCTTTCATCCAGCCGTCTTTTCTCAGTAGAGTCCCGTCTCAAAACCTCAGTTTCAACACAGTCCCATAGTCCATCTCTCCTTAACAACTGCTGCATTTTTATTGACCAACTCAGCCAGTTGCTTTCTGAGAGAAGTTCAAAAGGGATGCCTCCCCCAATATTTACAACTTGGGAAGACTGGAAATCTGCCATCTCTGCTGGTGCTTGCTGAGCCCCTTCTGTGGGGTCTCCAGCAATCTCTCCTGACTCTCTCTTTAGAGTCCGACTGGACAGTCCTGGCTGGCACTCACCGGCTTCTAGCTGCTGCCTCTGTTGACCCTCAGGTCCTGCCTGGCTCTGCAACTGGTGTAGCCGCTCTGTGAGTCACCTACTGTGGTCCTCTAGCAGTTCAAACTGTTCCAGTAGCCAGCGCTGAGTGCTTTCCTGATCCTCAGTCAGATCCTAGCCGCTCCAGCGTCGCTGCAGACAGTTACGGCTATATATCCTCGATGATGATGTCATCTGGATGGAAGAGAATGAGAAGAGAATGCAAATGCAAATGAGATTTTCCCACAGGCCTTTAGTCAAAGGGCGCTGTCTCCAAGGTGTGGGGCTTACCTTCTTTTGGCTTCCGGCGGAAGCAGGCCAGTTCCGGCCGAACGACTGTCATCTGCAGAGGAAAGAAAAATCGGGGTCAGATGGGAGCAAGAGATCACAGAAGCAGCGCCAAATCAGGAAGGACGGGTCTCCCTCTGTCTTGGGCCCAATCCCTTGTTCCAGGGGACCTCCCTGGGCCCTGCAGCCTCCTGGGCAGAGGTGGAAGGGCAGCAGCAGGAAAGGGGGCAGTAAAAGCCTCTGGCCTCATCCTGGCCCCCAGGGACACCCCCCGCAAATTCTGCGCTAAAGATCACTTGGGGATGTGATCTTGGGGGGGGGGGATGGAAGTAACCAAAGAAATGAATAGAAGAAGGCAAAGTACTTACTCTGAGTTTGGGATATTTCCTGGCAATGGCCAGCAGCAAAGAGATGCTGCTGGCCGCAAGTTGTTGGGCCTCCCCACTTTCCCCCAGGGCGTATCCTCTGAGGTCCTGCAGGAGGAAAGAGCATTTCAGAGTCAGGGGCCAATCTGGGCCAAAGCGGCCCCCACTGCCCCCACCACGGAGTCCCTGGCACTTCTGGACCATGAGGGGTTGCCAGCTTTGGTCTTGGACCAAATTGGGGGGCAAACAGGCTCTGTGCCCCAGAAATGGGGCAGTCCATTGGGTAAGGGATGGGGGGGGGACAACCCTAAAATCACCCCGGATGCCATAGGGACACTTACACTGAGAAGTTGGAGGAGGGTGCCAGGGCTGGGTGCTTCCATAAGAAGACTGCCCAGCAGAAGCCGGTAGTGCCTCTTCAGTTCCTGTGGGAAAAGAGAGAAGAGAGTTGGATTCTGCAAGGGTGTGATGAAGAGGAAGAAAGAGCCTGTGAAGGGAAGTCAAAACAAAGGACATACTTCTCTCTTCTCCTCCTCCTCCTCCTCCTTGGCCCCACACAGCACGGCCTCCAACATCCTGTGCAGGATGGCACTAATCATGTCAGAGGTGAATTTGGGCCTCATCGTGCTGCAGAAATGAAAGGGAGAGGGTTAGAGTCTCCCTTGCCCCTTTCTCCCTCCCGCCTGCTCTTTCCCCCTGGAGTTCTGCCCCCCCCCCCACAACCCCATCCATGCCAAAGACCCCACTCACCTTAGCTGGAGGAGGGCCTCCAAGGCAAGGGCCAGGGTCAGGGGCTGATCCCTGAAGTGCTCCAAGGGCCCCAAGATGTCCTGGAAGAGAACAGAGGAGGAAAATCAGCTCTGACCCCAAACACCAGGCTTGGCTTTGCAGGGGAATGGCAACCCCATGGCCTAAGCCGGCAGGGTCCTCCTCCCCACAGATGCACAGCCCCTTCCCCCCACCTCCCTGTGGGGGTCCGTCACACCCCCCATCACTCACCAGAATTTTATGGGCTGTCTCCTCCTTGGAGCACATCAGGGATCGGAGCCCCCTGAGCTCAGCTGCTTGGCAGCTGTTGATGACCCCCAGGATGTAGAGCTGTTCATCCTCTAGCAGCTGAAATGCAAAAGTCAGGCTGTCAGTTCCTCGAGAGGGGAGGGTTTCTCCGCATCTGAGAGTGCAGAGTGAGGGGCAAAGAGCCCAGGGGCAGCGGGGGGGGGGGCAGGTCTGAGGGATCCAGTCCCTGCTCTTGTTTTCTCCAATACTTACCCCTGGGGCTGGGATGCTGAACCGCAGCAGCACTGCAAACAGAAGGACAGGGGAAGAGGTGAGTCCTCTTTTGCATCCTTGGACCAGTTGCCCCCCATGCCCATCCCTGCCCTCCTCTGTCCAAAAAAGGAGGGCCACTGGCTTACCTGGCGCCACGGGCTGCTCTGTGTCTGGCTGGGGGGCCACCCTGTGGCAGCGCCTGAAGAGGCGCCTTAAGCACCTGATCCTAGAAGAGATGAGCGGAAAGAGTGACTCAGATGCTGGCAGCCCCAATTCTTGGGGGGTGTTTGGGGGTGAGGAGGGGAGTCTGGAGAATACAGTGAACCACTGCCGAATTGGCAGAACAGAAATACGTATGTGGAGCCTAATTGATCCTTGCCAGCCCACTCTGACCAATTCCTTCCATCTCTCTGCAGTTCAGTGACCTGAAGGGGCATCATCAGAGCCTGAAAGAGGCAGCCCAAAGCATGAAGGGCTGGCAGAGAGAGAAAGGAGGTCCCAAGTGCTCTGGGTTCAAGAGCTACCGCCATGTCAGGGCCCAGAGAGCCTGGCCCCCACATTCATGCAGTCAAGCAGTGTATAAATTTCATGAAGCATTGTTACCAGAATTTTTGGAAAGGGTGGCGGGGGGTTTCGCCCTCCAGCAGGCACCATACCCCACTCTGACTGTACCCCAGATCAACACCTTCATGTCTGCAAATGTCCCCACAAAAAACATCCTGACACAGTCCTTTCCTTTTTCTATTCCAAAGGCTGCCATAAATAAGGGTAGAACATTTGCCCTAATGAAGGCTGAGCCTTTCGCTCACAAGGCGCTCAACCAATCAGCTCAGACTACCCAAATATCCAATAGCAACCAATGAGCGCCATGAAACAGTGCCCTCCAGCACAAAGCACTCACAACAACAACAGAACAAAGCACACAGGCACTGCAGCTGCCGACCAGCCGTGGCCTCTGCTCTACAAGTAGGAATTCCCACTGGGAAAAGGGGAAAGTCAGAACCAGCCATGAAAAGCATTCTTGGTCCATTGAAACTAGTCTTTCAAGTTTCAGTCTAGGCTCTTGAACTACCAACCCAACTGTACACTTGTGAAACATGGACCACTTATAAACGCCATCTCCAACTCCTTGAAAGATTCCATCAATGGTGTCTCCGAAAAATGTGACACACCACTTGGGAAGGCAGGCGAACTAACACCAGTGTCCTGGAAGAAGCAAAGATCACCAGTGTTGAAGCAATGATCTTCAACACCAACTTCGTTGGACTGGTCATGTGGTGCGGATGCCTCATTATTGTCTTCCAAAGCAACGACTCTATTCCAAACTTAAAAATGGAAGGCGTAATGCTGGTGGCCAACAAAAGAGGTTTAAAGAATATCTCAAGGCCAATCTAAAAACATGTTGTATAAACAAAATATAATACAAAAAAGAATAAGAGAGGCTAAAATCAAGCATTTACAAGACGAAATAGGCAAACAAGAAAAAATATCAGCGAAAACAACAAAAAACGAGATCGCAAACCAAACCATTAAAATATTACAAACACAGCTCTCAACACTCTTAAATGATGAAATAGAAAGAAATTTAAAATGGATGAACAAAAATCATTTGAATTTGGAAACAGACCAGGTAAATTACTTGCATGGCAGATAAAGAAAAGACAGGGAAAGACAAATAAAGTAGTATATGAAGGAAAAGCAGTGGAGACGGAAGAAGGAATAAATAAATGCTTTGTAAAATACTTCACCAATCTATATAAAAAAGGTGCAGAAACTCGACAACAAATTATAAAATATCCTCAAGGAAAACAAATCCCCAAAATAGGTGAAAACAAACGGAAGCAGCTAAATGCACCAGTAACAACAATGGAGATACAACAAGCAATTTCCAATCTTAAACTGGGGAAGGCTCCAGGTGCAGATGGACTATCCGCGATACACTACCAAAGGTTAGAAGATGCTATAACAATGCCTTTTAAAAAATTAATTAACGAGATCATGCAAGAAGGAAAAATACCAAAGTTGTGGCAAGAAGCCAATATTGTATTAATTCACAAACAAAGCACAGCTAGAGAATTAGTTAACAATTACAGGCCCATATCATTATTAAATAATGATTATAAATTGTTCGCAGGGATATTAGCAAATAGGCTGAAATCGGATGTAATAGACCAAGACCAAGTAGGATTCCCCCCAAATAGGCATATAAAAGCAAATATGAGAATAGTAATTGATCTAATTGAATATTTGGAAATGAGACCCATCAAAAAAGCGGCGTTTATGCTAACAGATGCCGAGAAGGCTTTCGATAACCTATCAAGATCTTTCCTTCAGGAAATAGCAGAAGCAGTAGGACTGGGTGAAAACTACTGCAGAGCAATAAACACAATATATGAAAACCAGCAGGGATGTTTAATAAGAAATGGTGAAAAGACGGATCCTTTAAATATAGAGAAAGGTACCAGGCAAGGATGCCCACTTTCACCGTTCCTTTTTATACTAACTTTGGAAATCCTAATTTTAGAAATAAAGAAAGAAAAAGAGATAAAGGGAATTACATGAGGCAAGGATGTTTTCAAAATTAGAGCTTTTGCGTACAATATTATATTAGCACCTGAGGAGCCAGGAACCAGTCTAATGAAAGCATTGAGGATAATGAATGAGTTTGGGAAAGTAGCAGGCTTCAAGATAAATATGTCAAAAACAAAACTTATGGTAAAAAACATACAGGAATTAGAAAAGAGCGAACTACAGGAGAAATTGGGTTTGAAAATTGTTACAAAAGCAAAATATTTTGGTATAGAATTGACGATGAAAAATATTAATCTATTTGGAAACAATTATGAAAAAGCCTGGAAGGAAATTAGAAGAGATCTAGAAACCTGGAGTAGATTAAAGCTGACATTAATGGGGAGAATATCTATAATTAAGATGAATGTTTTACCCAAAATGATATATTTGTTCCAAACAATGCTAATAATAATGAAAGAAAATTGTTTTGATGAGTGGAGAAAAGATCTAACAAAATTCATATGGCAAACCAAAAAAACCACGCATAAGGTATAAACTATTAACAGATAAAAGGGAGAGAGGAGGACTGGCATTACGAAATCTAAAATTATATTATGAAGCAGAATGTCTGGTGTGGCTAAAAGAATGGGTTACATTGGAAAACACTAGTATTTTAAATCTAGAAAGTTTTGACAATAGGTATGGATGGCACGCCTACCTAGCATACGAGAAGGTTAAGGTACATAATGGCTTCAAAAATCATATACTCAGAAATTCATTGTTTAAAGTTTGGAATAAACTTTAAAGTTTTAAAGTTTTGGAATAAACAGCTATTAGAGCCACAAATCCCTTTATGGATCTCTCCATTAGAAGCCCATGCAGTTAAAAAACACAATATGAATCCGAACTGAGCAACATATAGACAAATACCGGAAGAAGACCAAGGAAAGTTAAAATTAAAAACATATGAAGAATTAAAACAATATGGGATGGATAATTGGCAATATATACAATTAAAAAGTGTCTTTAAGGCAGATCAAAGAAAAGGTTTTGCCAAAGAACAATAGCTATTTAGCACCATTATATTTCAAAACAATAGGAAATTATTATCAAAAATTTACACTATTATTGGACTATGATTTGATGAAGAGGTAAAAGAAATAATGGTCAAACGGGCACAAGATATCGGCCATACTATATATTTAGAACAATGGTAGAAACTCTGTCGTGAGGATATTCGCTTTGCCCACCAACCCGAACAGATAAGCTTTGGGATTTTTTTATCAAGGGTTTGTTTAGCATTTTCTTAAGTTCCTCATGTATTATTCCCCAAAACTTCTTTATTTCCTTGCAACCCCACCACATATGAATTATCATTCCAGGTTCTTTGTTACATTTCCAACAAAGGCTGGATTTGAATTTATAAATTTTGGCGAGTTTAACTGGTGTTAAATACCACCTGTAAAACATTTTAACCAAATTTTCCTTTATCGTATAGCAGGTGGTAAAGCGAATATCCTCGCGACAGAGTTTCTCCCATTGTTCTAAATATATAGTATGGCCGATATCTTGTGCCCATTTGCCCATTGCTTCTTTTACCTCTTCATCCATAGCGATTGTTCTTTGGCAAAACCTTTTCTTTGATCTGCCTTAAAACACTCTTTTCTGCTGAGAAGGAAGATGGCGACCAGAGGAGGCACTTGGGACATGGCTAGGGGCAGCCATCATCCCTGAAGCATGAGACCACGTACACAGCAGCCCTTCTGCCGGGGTGATCATCACTGCCCTCCTGGTCTCTGAGTGCCAGACAGGTAGCCATCTCAAGGACAAGAGTGGATCTGAAGGAGGTGAGGACAGGTGACCCCACCTAGGCCCGAAGTCACCCCCCCGCAACCAGGCCTCAAACTGTCCAAAATTCCTTTTCTCTCCTCTAAAAAATCCACAGCTAAAGTTTTCCTCTGTTTTCTCACAAGATGCTGTTGAAAGGCAAAATGTTACTCTTTTATCAGTACGAGAGAGCTTCAAAAAGCTAATGAACAGACTCTGTCAAGCAGTGGCGTAGCGTGGGTTGTCAGCACCCGGGGCAAGGCAAGTAATTTGCGCCCCCTAACCCGTGGATTTGCGCCCCCTAACCCGTGGATTTGCGCCCCCTAACCCTAACCCCCAGATGTTGCGCCTGGTGCGGCCAGCCCCCCCTGCACCCCCCACGCTACGCCACTGCTGTCAAGCAAGCCTGAGAACTGAGTCTTATCTCACTCTAGTTGCAACATCTTGAACACGCTGAACCGCAAGGCTCCTCGACCCACCCCCCTATGGCTTCTCATCCCCCTTTCCTGGGAAGAGTCCAAAAGAGTCCCAAGACAGGAGCTTTCTATTCATGCTCAGAGGCAGGACTCTTGAGGAGGAGGAGAAGGGGAGGGAACTGGAAGGGGAATATATACTCTGTGCAAATGGCTGTGAACTCGCGCTTGTTTTGTGACTATATCACACTTGCTCTTTCTACTAGCCGGATGGCAGAATAAAGCTTTTTCTCTGAAACTATTCCTTGAGTGTCTGTTGACTCCCATTTCCCTTTCCCGGGCGCAAAGCTCTTCTCACCCAAGGCTAAAAAGGCTACAGATCCAACCTACATGGATTGGGGACTTGGCCAGGACAATAGGGGGTACTCAACTTGGCTGGGAAACAGGAACATGTATATATTTTTCTTTGTTTTACTGAATGGGTGTAAGGTGGAGGTCCTGATACTCAGGTGTCCACCAGAAAAACCTCCCAGTTTGTGACACACACACCCCCCCCCCCCGAGATGAAGAGAAAGGGGTGCTACTTACAGTCTGCCCATGTCGTCCACAAAAACCCTAACTATACAGACTATGCACAGGTGTGCACAAAAAAACAAAAACAAAACAAAACAAAACAAAGAACAAAAAATAAATTAAAATAAATAAAAGTGTTAAAATAAAAGAATAAAAGAAAATCAAAATAAATCAAATCAAATAAATCAAATAAAAGTAATAAATGAAATCAAAATCAAAATAAGAAAACAAAAAAGAACAAATCACTAATCCTCCTCTAACACGCTACCAACTGCCACACCAACTGCCACCACCACCTCTCTCCTCTAAGCTCCTCACTAACCCACAATGGCCGCCTGCAAGTCAGTGGCTTTTAAAGGAGAAGCAAGAGATGTCACAAAGGAGGGCGGGTCCTTGTCACCGTGGCAACCCCCCCACCGGGACCTGGCCCCACCTGGCCCTTCCTGAGTGGTGATGCTCCTCTGTCAGAACTCGGAGGCACCTGCTGTTCTGCCTGCAGAATGCTCTAATCCCAAACTCTCTAGCCCTACGACTGGCTCTGCCACGATAAATCCATTTGTTTCTAAGGTGCTTGGTGGCTCTCTTTTTCTACGTTTGCTGCGGGGGGCTTAATCATATCACTACCCTTCTGCACTCTGTGGATTAAGCAGGGCATGGATTTGAAAGCATTTGTAACTTCTGCCACATAATTTTCAGGTGGAACTCAAATTGGGAGAGAAAAGGGTAAATGCAGCCTGCTCTTTCCATGTGGGGGGCACATTTCGTGGTGCATGCAAGTTTAATGGTGGGCCGTAACAGTAAAGGCAGGCATGTTGCGGACCTGTCCGGCCTAAGTGGGGAAAGGAACCATCAAATTCGCTCATAAAACCTCTCTGACATGGGAGCACATGAATTCCAGAGCCATGGGCACATGAATGCTTCACAGTCTGTTGTTTTTCTGCGGAATTCACATTTGGAAATATGCCCAGTCGCAAAGAGCACATACCTGCTTCTTTCCAAAGGAGTGCTAAAATCAATTAACAAGTCCCCAAAGAGGCAGCAGGCCTGTTCCAGTCCCCACCTCAGATAGTCTCAAAGGGCAAGGAAGCCAGTGCAAATTTATCAGCAATTTCAGCAGAAGTGTCTCAAGAGTGCAGCAGCTAACTGACAAAAATTCTGGCACCTTGGCTGAGTGTCCTGGAGCATGCACAGAAATCCTTGACCTCCAAGGGGGGTGTAGCATTTCAAAGACTGCAGGGCAAATGTGCTCCTGAGCATATGCAGAATCCTTTTCCTCTGGTGAGGTGTGGGGAACCTTTGGCCACCCCAGCTCTTGCTAGACTGCAACTCCTCTCAACTCCAGCAAGCAGGAGTTCAGCAACATCTGGAGGGCCAGAGGTTCCCCACACCTGAGCTGGACTGTGCAGGTATCTGTGGATTCTGGAGTCCCAGAATTCGCCTTAGGTAATTTTTTCCCCATGGATGTTAGTGACTTCACCTGCCTGATGCTGCATAGGAGGTGACCTAGGATGAGATGGCTGGCAGGAACTCATGCTATGGCCTGGCTGACTTGCTTGCACAGGAAACAGGAGACAAGTACTCAGTGTGTAATCTGAACAGAGTGAAGAACAGTAGCAACCTCCCCAAATCCCTTGCTAAGCAGCAAAACTCTGTATTGCTGTGTCTGCCTGCTGGCGTTCACAGCAGAAAGCCATTCATACTTCTGCCTCTGTTCTGGTCTCTGAATGGAAGCATGGTTCGTATCCCACTACTGACACCAGTGTCTGTTGACCGTTAGCTGTGGATTCCAGAGTTTTGCAGGAATGGCTAACTTAACAGCATTTTAAGCAGCTCTTGTAAAGTTGGAAAGGACCACAAGGGTCATCTAGTCCAACCCTCTGAAATGCAAGAATCCTTTTGCCCAACATGGCACGGCTTCCACCCTGGGATTAAGAGTCTCATGCTCTACAAACTGAGGTGTATGTTCTGGTTTAAAATAAAAATAAATTCAGCTGATCTTAAGAAAGACCCTCAGCTGTGGGTTGTTGGTTGACACTGCAGGGGTGTGTGAGAGAGAGTACAGATCCTCCAAGTGTCTCTACTTTCCAGGGACAGTCCTGGATTTACAGAAGCCAATCTGGTTTCTGATTTGATCCCGGATAGTCCCGCCTTTCCTTCGGAAGCCCCTATTTCCATCGGAGAAATGTTGGAGGGTGTGGTATGATGTCCCGGTTTTGATCAGAGAAACGTTGTGAGGGCATGGAGTCGTGCAATCCTGGAGCCAAGAAGATCAAGTACAGTAACTATGCAACCTTTAGAAGGCAGCTGAACCCCTGCCCTAAGTCTCCACATGCAGCTGCTGGGTGATCTTGGGCCAGTTTACACTTCTCTGAAGTCTCTCAGCCCCACTCACCTCACAGAGTGTTTATTGTGGGGGAGGAAGGGAAAGGAGAATGTTAGCCGCTTTGAGACTCCTTCGGATAGTGATAAAGCGGGATATCAAATCCAAACTACTCCTCCTCCTCCTCCTCCTGGGTCTAAAACCCAAAGAACTATTGCCAGGCAGTGTAGACGAGGGCTGGGGGATCTCTGGCCTGGGAGACAAATGCAGTCTTCCAAGTTTTCATCTGTTGTGGCATAATCTATTTATTTGTAACAGTACTGTAAGTCACTTTGAGACCTTTGGGTAACAAGTGACTAGCAAATCTAATAAATAATAATAATGTCACCATCATTATCATCATCATCTGGGCCTTAGGACTCTCCCCATGTCATATGCTCTTACATCCCTCATTAGCCTTACTTGGGACCCTCCTTGGGTGTTTTTGCCTGGCTGGAATCTGTCCTTGAACTCTGATACAGATACTTGCCTGCATGAACGGCCTATACACAATAGTGGCTCTGTGTTTGTAGAAAGTAGCCTACTGTACAAATGTTATTTTTACATTCTTAGCCCTACCCACTTTCACCTCTGGCCCCATCCACCCCTGACATGTGTTCATTGCAAAATGGTCCAGAAAGGAATGGAGCCCTCAAGCTAAAACTTCCTTCACCTTCTGGAGTAGACAATACTGAGCTAGATGGACCAACAGTGGGTGACTCAGTGCCAGTTAGTTCCTTTCGTTTGTGAGCAACTCCTACAGGCAAATTGTGCATAAATTTGCGATGGTGTCTTAACATACCAAACAGTCCAAATCTTTGTGTTATGACAGCTTAATCAGAAGCTGCCACATGCTCAGAGTTAAACTGGCAACAACACACCTGGCAGTTCATGTAAGGTGACCCTTAATCTAAGGTTGAGACCATTTCCTTTTCTTACAAGTTTTCCATGGCTTCAACAACTACCTGGCAGGCTTTGATTCAATAGGTGACGCTCACCTGCATATCTGTGCTCCATCACAGAACAGTCAATGAGGTGGAGGGGTGGCCATGTAATAGACAGAGGCAAGGTTACACCAAGAACATAATAATGGCCACTTCTAAACCTATCCATGCTTCTTAATGTGATGAGACAATACCACAGTACATCAATGTACACCTAGAGGATTGCGTAATAATTGCAGCGGAAGCTCCACTAACCTCTACAAACTAGCAAATTTAAAAAAGCAGGGGTAACGCTGGACCAAAAAAAAAAGGGGTGGGGTGGGATTTATTTGATTTATTTATAAGAGTATTTCTATACCAGTATATCATAAAATGTCAGGGCAGTTCTACAGTGTTAAAACATAAAACACAATTTATAAAAAATACAAATAACAAAGTGACTGGCTAATAAAATAAAATATGAGGGACGCAGGTGGCGCTGTGGGTTAAACCACAGAGCCTAGGGCTTGCCGATCAGAAGGTTGGCGGTTCGAATCTGCGTGATGGGATGAGCTCCCATTGCTCTGTCCCTGCTCCTGCCCACCTCGCAGTTCGAAAGCACATCAAAAGTGCAAGTATATAAATAGGTACCGCTCCGGCGGGAACGTAAACGGCATTTCCGTGCGCTGCACTGGTTCGCCAGAAGCGGCTTAGTCATGCTGGCCACATGACCCGGAAGCTGTACGCCGGCTCCCTCGGCCAATAAAATGAGATGAGCGCCGCAACCCCAGAGTCGGCCACGACTGGATCTAATGGTGAGGGGTCCCTTTACCTTTTAATAAAATAATAAAAATTAAACAACTGCAAAGGCATGTCAGCATAAAAGGATCTTTAAGAGAAGCTTGAAAGTCAAACACAAGGAAGCCTGTCAAATCTCTTTTGGAAGAGATTCTGAGGCTGGTCTGTAACCCCGGGGGACAACAGGCAGTGCCCCTCCATATGATCTTCATGACTGAGCTGGGATATAAGGGCTCTGGTGTCCCTTAAGATATCCTGGACCCAAGTTCTTTGGTGGGGGGTTGTATATCAACACAAGAAACTGACCCAGTAGGATATAGGCAACCAGTGCTGATGTTCTGGAAGCGATGTCACATACTGTCAGCTGTCTGCCTGAAATGGCTCAGGAGAAACATACTTTCTGGAATCCATAACTTCTTTTCCTACTGAAGGCTAGTTGAAAATTACGCTCTGTGTCAAAGATGTATAACTTGCTGTTGAAATGGAATACTCAGGATGAAACTGAAATCTGCTATGATTCAATGGGCACAAGATGTTGGACATAACATAATGATGGCTGACTGGGAACAGTTATGGACCACAGGTATGAAGTTTACGGCATGTAATGCCTTAAGAGAGAACATTATGAAAATGGTATACAGGTGGTACATGACCCCAGTCAAGCTTGCAAAAATCTATCATCTGCCCGATAATAAATGTTGGAAATGTAAAGAAACTGAAGGTACATTCTTTCACCTTTGGTGGACGTGCCCAAGGATTAAGGCTTTCTGGGAGACGATATATAATGAATTGAAAAAGGTATTTAAATATACCTTCTTGAAGAAACCAGAGGCCTTTCTCCTGGGCATAGTCGGCCAATTGGTGCCAAAGAAGGACAGAACTTTTTTTATGTATGCCACAACAGCAGCAAGAATACTCATTGTAAAGTGTTGGAAGACACAAGATCTACCCACCCTGGAAGAATGGCAGATGAAGGTGATGGACTACATGGAACTGGCGGAAATGACTGGCAGAATCCGAGACCAGGGAGAAGAGTCGGTGGAAGAAGATTGGAAGAAATTTAAAGACTATTTACAGAAATATTGTAAAATTAATGAATGTTAGAATGATGTTGGATAGAAATTAAGTTTTCAGCTGTAATACTATAAAGGAATATGAAAAATGGATTATTAATAGGTAAAAATTTAATGTTACAATACCTTAAGATTAAAGACTAGGATAAACAAAGAGGGTAAGGATTTGCTGAACCAACAAACTGAGCTGGAATACAAAAAAGGGAGGCGTGAGGAGGTCCGGGAAATAAGCTAACGGAAAATAAGTAATGGAAAGAATGAGTTGTTTTTAACTATTTTTATTTTGTATTTTCTTACTTTTTTATTTTTATTTTGTAACACTTTGTAAATCTTAATAAATATCTTATATAAAAAAAGAAAATTACGCTCTATGAGCCTGTCGACCTGCTGCCACTTCCACTTGCTGACCCAAGGTAAGCTTTGGGGAGAGGATGGTCAGCTGCAAGGGGACAAGCATAATCAAGGCAAATGCAATCTGCTTATAGCAGGCTATGCCTCCCTCAATTTTGCTAGCAGGATTTCAGTCAGAAGTATCCAACTGTGCATGTTCCTCTGTTTGAATTCATTTAACTTTCCTAGTAATCAAACAGGCCTTCTTTCCAGTTCTTCATTTCTAAACTAAACCAAAGGCGAAGAGGCATATTGTGGATTTCTCAGAGAGCCAGCAGGTGGCTACCTTTCCACATTAGCAGTTTGGGATTAAGTTTATGCTTTGCAGGCAAAGAATTTCGCTTTTCAACAGGGACTAAGCACACAACCCAGTCAAATTTAAGCCTTTTTAAGCCCTATTTATTTCCACTGGAGACTTTTCAGCATGAATTTCTTGGTAAACATGTGTAGAATCAAGTAGCACATCAAGGGATGGGGGTGGAGATCCTATTCAGTTCTCATTTTAGGAGAACCCTAATTCTATTTTTTTATGTCCTGAAACTATTCTCAGAATTTGTACTTCTCGAAATTCTGCAATGCAGTTCTCCATCCAAGTCATGTGTACAAAAATGTATTTACTAAGGTAAAGTGTGCATAAAAATGCATTTATTTGGTAAAAATAGCACACAAAGATTTCTTATATTGCTGTACAGAAAAGTGCTTGAAGAAACAAATAGGTGACAAGGAGCATGCCGGCAGTAAAGCACACCATTCAGAGTTAAAGTTAACTATTCGCAAAAGCACAATCTTCACAGACTTGGCTGCATGAGCAGAGCAGCTCATCCCTGGTAGGTCTGAACCCATGAATCAGTTGCCGAGACCGAAAGCCCCTGTCTCCCCACAAAAAGCCCTCCATGGCTTTCCCCAGGCAATCAGAGACTGGGCCTGCATGCAGTCTTCCACTGCTCCGCCTGCTTCTGCCCTCTTCTGGTTCTGGGAGACAAGGTAGGAGTGGAGCTTGTTGAAGAAGCAGGAGGAGACACCCATGACATCTCTGCCTCCCCATCGCCTACTTCAGCTTGGAATTGGGCCTGGCAACTAATGGGCAACCAGTGCAGAGTCGGGTCAAGCAGATCTTGCCTGATATTAGCTCCATGTGGGAAAACACATTGGAACCACACAGAGGCATTTTAAGTCTATCAGTCACTGTAGGACATGAACATAAGTAGAGTCCCGGTGGATCAGACCAAAGGCCTGTCTAGTCCAGCATCCTGTTTCTGAAAGAGGCTAATGGGAAACCCACAAGCAGGGCATCTGATGGCCTTTAGCTAAGTGGAATTTCTACCTACTTCTGCTTCAGTAGAAGAGGCCTACTGCCTTCAAGCGTTGCTCATGGGCCTTCCAGAGAAGTGTATTTGGCCACTGAGTGAAATAGGATCTTGAATTAGGTGGACATTTTGGTCTGATCCAGCAGGGGTCTTTTTATGTTCGTGAATTGAAATGCTCCAATCTTCATGGCTGCCCACAGATCCACAAACAACCAGGACTGGCATCTGTACAACATGAAAGAGAAACTACGCTTGTTTCAGTTAAAACCTTCTGGTTTAAGTATATTGCACTGCTAAGTTGGGGAAACAATCCCAAAGTAAATCCGAAACTCAACTGTCACATTGCCAACTAATGTGATTATTACAATGTCATGGCGGCTTTGAAGTTAGCTCTAAATCCCGGGAACAAAAAATAATAATAACGAATCTTAACTTCTAGTTTTAAATATGTTTCTTTTACAGAGGAAGGAGGGCAGAGTTTGAACCGTGCCCCGTTTGTACCCCAAATGTAAGCAGAAGTAAAAGGCTGTTCACAACACCAAGCAACACGGATGGTATTGAACCCCTAAATATATTGTAATCATCTTCATGGTGTGAAAGATTGATCAAAGGTGAAAAAGAGAGGAAAGCCTACAACATTTGAGGCTCTTTTAGTTTAGATAAAATATGAGTAAGAAGAAGCATGGATGGCTTATGAGAACATGAGAACATGTTGACATTCAATGAAGCTGAATACCGGAAGACTCAGGACAGATGGGGAAAAGTACTTCTGCATACAGCACATACTGTAGTTAAACTATGGAACTCATTCCCACAAGAGGCATTGATGGCCACCAACATGGATAACTTTAAGAGAGGGCTAGACAATTTCATAGAGGTAAAGGCTGCCAATGTCCTACCTCTGCTGCTAGGAGGCAGCATGCCTCCGAATGCCAATTGCTGGAAAATAACAAGTGGGGAAAGGATGAGCCTGGGAAAACCTTCCACGATCAAGGTATCTCCCCTTCCAGGTAAGTAATGTGCTGCCTTTGGCACACTTAAGTGGATGATTCAATAAGACCCTGGTTAATGAACAGCTGTGTCTGTGTGGAGCTGGAGCAATAATATATGTTGAATGTGTTCTTCTGTGCTGTAATGGGTGATTCTCCCTCTACCAAGTGTTTATCTGAGAAGACCTCCTAAAAAATGCATGAGTTGCTCTAAGTGTCCAGTGCATCTGTTTGACCGTCTTCTTCTTTGGCGACCACTTGTAGCCAACTAAGATTGTCTTCCATGAACACGGTCTTAACAGTGACTCCGTAAGTGACTGTGGAGGCCAATTCTGGATCCACACATCCTTCCACAGTGGGGACATAGGTTTCCAGGCGGGAGTTGGTCACGGTGAGGGTTTGCCAAACGTGCCTTCCTCCTAGCATGTTTCTCCCTTTCGTCCTGAGTTCGAGCATCTTCAAAGTCCACTCTGAGCAGAACGAGCCCACCCATGAGACAAGGTGAGGCAGCCACCTTGGGCAGCAGGATTCACAGGGCCAACAGATCCTTCCTCCCAAGAAATGCATTGCCCGTTGCTGCTGCCACTCTACAGTGGTCACTTGGCGAATAGGAGGCACTGATGTAGATCTTTATTCCCCCTTGTGTCTGATGTAGATCTTCACTCACCAGCTCTTCCCTGGCAGGAGGCAGGTATCATTTTGTGGTCCTCCTAAGGTGCCAAAATGTATTGGGACGGCCCAGGGTGCTGGATGGGGAGGGGGGCAACTTTGGTCTGACCCAGCAGGTTCTGCTTATGTTTTTATGGGAAGGTGGACATATTCACAGTTCTGAGCTGTGTTAAATAAACAGAAGATTATTTTCCAGTGCCTCTGTACTTAGCCCAGGTGGCAGTAAGGTGAGAGGGGAGGGTGTTATGTATTGAAGTTCTCACCCTGGCCACCAGGGGTATTGTGTATATTAGTTTTCACTCAGGTCCACGTAAGTTAATTTAGGCGGGATACCCTGGGCTGTTGTTACAGTGCTGACAGCCGGCTTCCTATAAAAGCAGGCCGGCTGAGCTGTTTGCTGTTCAGTTCAGTTCCAGCTTACTTATAAAGAACTACTTGGAGAAATCTCTGTGTCGTCTGCTATGTCCACCCACTACTTAATAGAGGGCTTATCTCCCTAGGTACCGAGCCTCCCTCCTCAGCGGAAACCCCCCTGAAAATAGTCTCCAAAAACAATTAGGCTTGAAAGCAGACTCCTATTGGAGCCAGTGAAATTTTTACCTCCCCAAGTCCAATTTTTATTTATTAATTTATTTATTATTATTACATTTATATACAACCTTTCTTCCAAGAAGCTCAATGTGGTGAAAATGGTGTTCCTCTCCAGACTTTGTCCTCACAACAACAGCTTAGGCTGAGAGATACTGGCTAGTCCAAGGTCCCTCAGTGAGCTTCATAGCTGTGGGGGGGATTTGAACCCTATTCTCCCAGGTCCTAGTCCAACACTCTGGTGCTGTGGTGGGGGAGGACGGAATTTGTCCTCCGAGCATTGCAGCACACAGAGAAGAGTTTGCCCTTAACTCCCCAGCTTTAAGCTTAAATAAATATCCCCTCCATACATTAAGGAGGCTTTGAAACATGAACTCCAGTGGAAGCTTGGCTGCATCCATATTATGTATTTAAACCACTCAGAAACCGGGGAACTTGTGTGCTGTGAAGATACCAGAGGACAACCCCATGTATGTTGCTCTTTGAAGGAAGATCTTTGTGGAAATATTTGGTCAGGAGTTCAGCGATGCTCCCTCAGAACCTCTCTTCTGCAAAAAAAACTCTGCACATGCTCTGACACTCAAGATTCTGTTGCAACGGAGAAATGTGAGCCATTCTAGAAGCTTGGGGAGGGGTGGAGAGAGAGGGGGGGATTCCCAGAGTTTCCTGGGAAAAGAGGTTGACTTTTAAACCACTCTGGGAACTGTAGTTCTGTGAGCCCAACAGGTGACTCCTATCAACTATCAACAAACTACATTTCCCAGGATTCTCTGAGGAAAGCCATGGGTGTTTGAAGTGGTATGATACTGCTTTAAATGTATAGTTCAGATGGGGCCTAAGTCCCTTGGGTACTCCTATGTGCCAAGAGACTTAAGGAACTGAAATAATGGCTTGTGAATACCGTGACTTATTGCTTTTTTAATCCTTAGGAATGGCCAAAGTGAAACTGGGTGGCAGGTGGAAGTCGAACCTGGTAAGAGGGAGGAATTACTGGAGAGGTGAAACTGGGTCTTTGGCAGCTTAAGCAAAGAGGGGGAAACAGCATGTGTTATATCAGTATGTAGCTCAATTTTAGTACAGCAGCAGAATTGGCATTTTCTTGAAGGGATTACGGGTGACTGTACTCAGATGACCTCTACAAAGGAATTCAGCTAACGGGGAGTCATAACTTCCTAAAAAGAACGGCAATTTTAAACCTGCAGACTCCCCTCGTCCGCTCGCGCTATGTGCTTGACAGGTTATTCCAAGCACATTATGTGCTTGTCTGAGACTCTCTGCAGGCTTACATCCTTAAAGATGTAAGAACACTAATCAGAATCTTTGCTACTGTCAGATTAAGGCTCTTGTTCAGAACTTCGTGTGTTCTTGTGGGTTTTTCTTTCTTTTCTAAATCCTTTTGAATTCCTTGTCAGACAGATTTCCCCCCACCAAAAAAAACACACATCCAACTTGTATTAACATAGGCAATCACAGGGGGATTTAACTGTGAAAGCTGAGAAACATCACAACTCAACTTCTCTTTCAAAATTCAGATTAAGCGCTGGGAAGAAGGGCTATGTTTCATAAAATGCCATTGTCAGATGACAGCAGTTTGGTAGCCAAAACAAAATAAAGTGTATTTTGAATGATAGCCCTTAGAAAAATACACAGTAGGTGCAAGTCCGAAACTGTGTTGCTGGTTATACACCATCAACAGACAATGGGGAGAGAAAGTTAAATAATTGTAAATTTTAAGAACTCATTTTGATCTTGTGTTTTCCTCCTCCCGCCCTTTTCTTTTTCCTTGTATGCCATGTCTTTTCTTATTATTGTTTTTATTGATTTTCATGGCTAACAAAGGCACATATAGCACCTCCGTTTTCAGTTCATAGAGTCCTGTCTACAAGTCAGTCACGTTTGGTGTGACACACTGCTATCATAGGTGTTGTGGAGTTGTGGGGGAGAAAGATGTGGGGAGAGATTAAGTTATTTTGAGATTAAGAGCCTGAGGGAAGAGCCTGAGGGAAGGGACATCTACATCTGCAACATATATTTAAAGCAGAAGATTCAGTCTCTAGCTGGCAGGCAACTCTAGTTGAAACTGGGTAGGTATAGAAGTTGGAAACACAGCAAGGTCATTCCTGCGCCCCTGCATTTCAAGTCATATGCTATACAGACCAGAGAGAGGGCAGAGATGTCTTCTTCACACAATGCCCATTTCCTGATTTGTTTCCCTGTGCTGAAATCCAATTCACTGAAGCTGTCATCTGAGCATGTGCAATGGTTATCTGAAATGTACACACCTCATCTTAGCTGCCACTTCCATTTTCAGATTGGATGGAAGCTGGTTTGAGGGAAAGTACATAGTTTTTTGGGGGGGTTTTGTTTTTAACATATTTTTATTAAAGATTTATTGGTTTACAAAAGTATGTGCAATGTCTCTTTTTTCAAGTTACATTTTCTACAGATCAGTTTCATTTGTTGAGACATTAGTGTTACATTAGGAAGGGAGAAAGAGGTGGAGGGGGGCATGGTGAGTGGGGTGGGGTCGGGTGGCAATGTTTCTGTTCAACTTAATGTATGTGTGGGGTTTTGTGTCAGCGTCGCTTGTGCGGGTTCTCTTCACTATTTGTGTTTCTTTGGTGGTGAGAGAGGTTGGGGTTGGCCTAGGGTGCAGTTGTTTGTTTGTGACTGGCTGTGGTGAGCTTTGTTTTCATGTGTGAGTGGGGTGGGAGTACATAACTCAGTTGATTATAAAGAGGTCAGCAAACTTTTTCAGCAGGGGGCTGGTCCACTGTCCCTTAGACCTTGTGGGGGGCCGGACTATATTTTGAAAAAACATATGAACGAATTCCTATGCCCCACAAATAACCCAGAGATGCATTTTAAATAAAAGCACACATTCTACTCATGTAAAAACACCAGGCAGGCCCCACAAATAACCCAGAGATGCATTTTAAATAAAAGGACACATTCTACTCATGTAACATGCTGATTCCCGGACCGTCCGCGGGCCACTGGATTGAGAAGGCAATTGGGCCAGATCCGGCCCCCGGGCCTTAGCTTGCCTACCCTGGTAATAGAACATATGATTCTATGATTCTATGATTCTATGAGAGTCTTAATCTCAGGGTTGTGGGTTTGAGCAGCAAGTTGGGCAAAAGATTCCTGCATTGCAGGGGGTTGGACTAGATGACCTTCGTAGTCCTTTCGGCTCTACAATTCTATGAATCTATGAGTATTTCTCAAGAAGCTACAGGGTACCTATTGACTGTGGCTAACATCCAGTGTGTGGATCCAGTGTGTGGTGTTGGCTAACACCAACGCGGGTGGCGCTGTGGGTTAAACCGCAGAGCCTAGGACTTGCCGATCAGAAGGTCGGTGGTTTGAATCCCCGCAACGGGGTGAGCTCCCGTTGCTCAGGCCCTGCTCCTGTCAACCTAGCAGTTCAAAAGCACGTCAAAGTGCAAGTAGATAAATAGGTACCACTCCAGCGGGAAGGTAAATGGCTTTTCTGTGTGCTGCTCTGGTTCGCCAGAAGCGGCTTAGTCATGCTGGCCACATGACCCGGAAACTGTACACCGGCTCCCTCGGCCAATAAAGCGAGATTAGCACCCCAACCCCAGAGTTGGCCACGACTGGACCTAATGGTCAGGGGTCCCGTTACCTTTACCTAACATCCAGTGTACTCAGTTTCAGACACCAGCAGAACCAGAGCGAGTGGTAATGTGTACACAGCCATGATCAGCTAGCAGATGATGGGGAATATTTTGCCTGAGACTGTGGAGATTTGCTGCCAATCAGAGTCAACATGATTGGGCTAAACAGACAAATAATCTGACTTGGGGTGGGCAGAAGTTGATTAAGATCTGTTGGTGATTCATCAAATGACGTGCTGCAGGTCTGCAAAGGATTTTGCCTCCACAATAGTTGAGCAATTAGTACGTAAACTTTATTAGCCCAGTTAATCCAAACATAAATTTTATTAATTTCCTCCTCCCCTCCACACTGGAGAGCAAAGCCGTTTTGGATATGCTCAAAGCATCGAACCGGCTAATAATGCATCAGGCCTGTGTTTTGCATTATACGGTGCTAGTTTTGACAGCGATGTGGCGCTGAAGGGGGAAACATTACTTTAGTTTTTTTTATCCATTGTATTAGAAAGGCAAGAATACAATTATTAAAATATCACTTATGTGCTTTGATTCACAGAACAAATAAAACAATAGTTTATTAAGTAGGCTACTGCGGCTTTGAGCAATTTTTAAGTGGTCCATGGCCATGCACACATAGAAGTTTGGAAGCTGCTTCCTCCTGTAACTTAGGAACATGGGAAACTGCCTTATACCAAACATAGGAGCCAATATTTGAGGGGGTCAACTCCCCCCCAAGTTGAAGGCCATTGCCATTCGAATGGTGTGTGCATGCCAAGTCATGTGATTAATTATTCAAGGCGTTGGTTACCTGAGGGGGGGGCATATTTTAGTCAAGTTGGTGCCCCTGATACCAAGCCAGAGCGGGTCAACATTGAGTGGCAGTGGGTCTCCAACATTTCAGGAAGGTAATCTCTCTTAGCTCTACCTGGAGATCCTGAGGACTAAACCTGGACCCCCATGTTCCTTTGACAAATATTTATCAGAGCTGAAAGTGGAAGTCCAATAGATACCTGTTTTGTTTGTCCCTGTAAGACAAGGCAAGTATTGGGTAAGGTAGATCATTTTGGACAGTTCTTCAATAGGGCAGGGAGAGCCTCAACTTGGTAATTAAGACTGTAACAGCTGCTGGACTTATAGGGGCAATTGCAAAAATAAATAAATCTCCTCCTCTGATCTGAACTTCCCCCCCCCCCCCCCAAAGTGGACTGGCTCAGTTGTGGAAAACTGGTTTTGGGGGTTGGATGGGATGGGAAAGGAAGAAACCTTTATAGACCTCTTTTTGTGTGGTGGTGGGGTTTTGACGACACCACACAACAACAACAACAACAACAACCATCCATGAGTTTCTCCCACGAAATCAAGGCTGCTGGCTGTGTGCAGCTCCCATGCCCAGAAATCTTCCTGGGACCTAAATGGTGTTTGAGCAAAGGGAGGAAAAGACTCAACTTTCCCCATCGTCTTCCACCCATCCCCTGCTGCAGGTGATACACACCCTGAGGGTGTTTTGTGCGTTTTTTTGGTGGGGTGGGGGGAGTTTAGAGCGAAGAGAAAGGAGATGAGGGGAGGGAGAACAGGAGGAGAGAGTGAGTGGAGGAGGAGGAAAGGGGGAATGAGAGAGAGAGAGAGAGGGCGCAGAAGGAGGACCAATCTTGGGAGGGAAAGGTATTAGGAACAGCTGCTCTAGCTCTTGCTCCCGCTCCCTTCCCAACGCTCAAACCCGCTGCCAAAAGCAGCTCCAGGAGCCAGCAAGCATGGGCAAAAGTCCCCCTTTACCCCTGAGATCAGGCTGGCTCCATCTGTTGACAGCGGCGGCGTTCTGCATCTGGGGGTCAGAAGCCAAGGTAACCCCGTGGGGATGTTTACGTGGTGGGCGGGCGGGCGGGGAGGGGGTGCTCTCTTTCGGGTCCCCCTCCTTCCTTCCTTCCTTCTGGGTAGATTTCTCCCTCTTAGTGAGGGGTGGCGGGGCACCCTTAAAACTCCCAACTCCAGCGGTAGGTGATGCGTGGGGAGTGGGGGGCTCATAACGCCGAGCCACAAAGTGTGGGGTTGGTGCGTAATTGCGTTTTCTCTTCAACCGGGGACGGGGGGGGGGGCGGGGAGTGGGGGGGGGTTGGTGGGTTGGCTTGTCCAGACATGCCAGGATGTTTTTGTTTTTCCAGCGAGTGGTGGTTGTGCTGGGGGATCTGGAAGAGAAGGAAACGCTTTGATTTGCAAATTGTGCCCATGTGTGAAAAATAAAAAAAAAAGGTGGGTGGAGAGCGGGAGGCGGCTACCGCCTTTCAAGTCAGCGAGGGGAGATGTTTATGATTTTCTCTGCCCGAGAGTGGAGAGCAGCGTACACGGTCGCCTTTTATTCTCACCCCGTTGACTCTGGTCTTTTTCTGTTTTTTTGTTTTTTGTTCTGGTTTTTTAAACTATGCTACGCGGAAAATTTGGAGACGGGGGCGGTGGGCTATAGAGCAAGGACACACGAGTGTGTTTTCCTCTTTGATCTGTCACGTGTACCCCTCCCCCGCCCGCCCCGCTCTCCTTTTAATTAAGTTGCAAGGAAGGACCTGACCACCTCATATCTGAAAGGCTTTTCACGCTCTGGAATCGGTGCCTTAGATGGAAATCCCGATTAAAACAGGTGAGGGGGTGGGCGAGGCAGAGCTGCTCAGATGAGCCTGTTGAGCTAATTAATTTGGTCCTCTGGCCACAGATAACAGAGGATGGCTTTTGCTTTGTTTTCAAGGACTCAGAGGTCTGAAACTGTACCTGCTACCTCCTGCCTTCCTCCTACTTTCCTTTTTAGGCAAACAGGTGCTTCAGGCTTTTGTACAGTTTCAAAAACCTGTGTGATCTGTTTGACTGCTGTTCTCACACTGTTGCTGCCAACGTGGGGCGAAGTCTGTTGCCCATGAGGTTTTTTGGGGGACGGTTTCCATTATCCTTGACTGTAAGTCATGCTTTATAAGGCTAATCAGGGGCGGACATGGGTCATCTTTTGTAATATGGCGCCCTGTGCAAGGCCAAAATTTGGCACCCCAAAATGGATTTTTTGCACCCCTTGGCTCGGTGCCCTTTGCAGAGGAACAGCCTGCACCACCCTAAATCTGGCGCTGGACCAGCGAAGTGAGGAGCTGAATAAAATCTGAAGGGCCACTGGTTCTCGATTCCTGTCTTTAAAGAGATTGTAAGAGGCAAGTGTGATAGGCTAAGCATTTGTTCCATCGCTGAAATTTGGCAGTGAAAATGGCAGGGTTCGTGAGTGTGTGTGTGTGTTTAATTTTTATACCATGTTACATTTCCAGTAAGGCTTTCAGAGGCAAGAGAAAATAAAACATTACAAATCAAAATCAAAATAGAATAAAGATCCATGTTTAAAGCAGCATGATTAACAGGAAGAACTACAGTTCCCAGGATTCTTTGGGGGAAGCCATGTGCTTTGAAGGTGTGCTGGATGTGCTATAAAATGTATGGTGTGGATCGGCCTACGTTCCATTGGTGCATATCATTTTGTCAACAGAACAAGTGTACCGCTAAATGACTTTAACTTAGCTCTACCTTGGATACAACCTAATGGTCCAAACTATAAATGATGTTGATTACATTTTTAAAAAATAAATACGCAGATTAATTCATGTAAACAGTAACCTCAGGGAAGCCTTAACAACTTTCGGACTGTGAGGAGTAAAATTTTAACTCTTTTCTATCCCTGACATGCTCCTGACAAAAATCCTCACTCCAAAACTGCTATTTGCATTTGTAGTGACCATTGGCCCCGTTCAGATGAAATGGTAGAAGCAGCTTCTGAGAGCCAATTTTGTCAGGATTTGGAAAGAAAGAGTTAAACGCCACTCCCCACGTCAGGCTTCCCCCCTATGCTGCTGTAGATATAAACAAGCACACATGTCAATTGCATTAGCACAAGTAACACCTTGTCTCCATTGAGAGTTCCTTGATTTTGACCATGTATGCATAGGAACTCATTGGGTCTGCCTCAAGGGCACAACCTGCTTTAAGTTTCTAGAGTTGAATTTATTATCCCAGAGGAGAAAGTGAGTGATGTATTATTGGGTGGTAACTGAAGTTGTGTTTTTTTGCTGCCAAGGGTCAGAGTCTGGATTATATTTTCTGAAGGTTTGTAAGGTTTATTAATACGACTCGGTGTGAGAGACTGAATCAGTTTACTGTGAGAGGATTTTTAGGACCCACCCAGTTTTTTTTATTGTACGCTGTTTCAAACTGTTTTTTAATATTGTGGTTAAATTGTTGTGATCTGTCCCAGTAACCTGCCCCAGGATCTTAGGGTGAAGAACAGATTAACAACAACCAACTATGTCCAACTGGGTGGGAGATGAGAAGGGAACATTTATATTGCTGTCTGTATGGTGCGGTATTGCCCTAGATAGAGGTGGGTGAATTAACTGGTTGTATTTAATGCTGCCTAGGATTTTGTGTGTGCCAGATGTTAGCTTTGCAACAAATAGCTGGCTGCGTACTAGCTGTATTATGGGTACTGTGGTAGTTGGGAATAGTTGAGGGTGAGGTTTGTGTGCAGAGGACTGCCAATGATGTATTTGGGAGATGTTTTTGTGGGTGGGTGACGTGTGGGTGCAGCTCCTACCTCAGTTATTTTGTTTACCCACGAATGGAGTTTGTGCTGTGTTTTCATATTTGACTTTTTATTTATTTTTTACTTTTTCTGTTTAAGAGAACATTGTATTCCCCTTCACAGAGCTACAATTCGCAGTCACTTAAGAAGCCACAGTTCCCAGGATTTTTTCCAGGGAACTCATTGGCTTTGAATGTGCATTGCACTCTATCAAGCGTCCATATGACTGGACAGATGGCTTTTGAAGAGGAGAAAGTAAGCAGTCTGGGGTCTTTTTTTGGCCTTCATGGTTTTGACAAGAAATAACATTGGCTTTTTCCTTTTAAGACTTCACAAGCCATTAATCTTGTGGCTGTGAAGTTTTCTTTCTTTTTCTTTTTCTTTGTTGGAAATACAATCATTTCGAGTCATGAATATGATTTCAACATTGGTCTGTTTAAAGACCATTGCACAGCTTTGCAGCACATCTAAGCATGGCTCTGAGAGCTAAAAAATTAGTTTCTGTCAGAGCCTTCTGATAGACCTCCCTATCCCTATTCAGACAAATAAAAAGTATAATTTCCTGCCTTGGAGCTTTGATTGGACAAACCACTAAGCCTGCAAATTTATTTTTAAAAGATTTATTGGCTAGGCCTTCTTCCCACAGAGGTGGTAAACCTGTGACTGGACTTTACTACTTTCAGTTGCAGGCAGGGACGCATATGATAGGATGTGAAGGTGATCTGGCTGCGACATCTGTCACCCCACTGATCGCCAGGGTTGGTTTGGCTGATCTGACTGGCTAGGCGGGTGTCCCCTCCCCTCCCTCCCTGCTCCTTGTGCGTCCCTCCCAAAACTGTGTGCTCGGTGGAAGATGAAGACCATCCCAGATAGAAGGAGCCTACTGTTTTTCAGTCAAGGGTGTACGATAGAATGTGCCTCCATGTAAAAATAAAAATCCTTTGTATGCACAGAAAGCTAGCAGATCAGGGAGAAGACATGGTCAGAAACTCCCCCCCCCCCGAAAGGCTACTGTTCTGTATGCATGGAGTTTTATATAACAGAACTTTCATTTATGAGAGTCCTCATCTGCATATCTAGGAAAACTGTAGTTTCCCCCCTCATGGGGCTAGAATTTGCAGTTTCCTTAGCAGACTACAGTTCCCATGATTCTTTGGAAAAGTCACTGGCTATAAATATGGCATGGATCTGCCTGTTATTGCACAAGAGAATACATAAGCAGGTTTCTGGCTGTTGCAAATGGATTGCAAATAGATTGTAGAATCTTCTGCACAACAAGTTCCTGCTAGGAGAGCTGTTGTGCTGGATGCCCACCCACTAGTTTGCGCAAGTCTGTATAGCATCCTTCCCCAAGTTGATGCCCTCCAAATGTTTTGGTCTGTAACTCCTCACTGGGGGAGACTGCCATATATGATAACACTGTACACCCCAATCTTATATATGTGTACTTGGCAGTAAACTCAATCGAGCCTATTCCCAGGTGCACTGGAGTGCAGCCCTAGTTATATCACCTTAATTTGGCTCTGAATATTGTTGCTTGTATATCTTTCCAAATAATCTTTGCTACATGAACTAGGTGGATCCTAATGAAAGATGTATTTGGAGACACCATCAGAGAAACCAGTCTCAAAGAACTTATCACATTCATCCCAGGTCATTGTGAAAATAAATTTGGCCAATAGATTGTACTGTAGAGATAGGGTATCTCCTGTATGTGCAGGAAGTCCCAGGTCCATGTCTTTGCATCTCCAGGTAGGACCAGGGAAGATTCCTGCCTGAGTCCCTGGACAACCAACAACAAGCCATTGCTTCAGCTTGTGGTTTGTTGAAAGTAAACACACTATAGTTAAGCCACTGGCAGCATTCAGGCATAATTCTAAACCATAGTTTTGGGTTATGTGCAAACCAGACCACTGTGCACCGGACCCAGAAAATCCTGTTGGCACTACATACTCGGTGTAAACCCTGACAGCAAGAGACAGAGTTTATTTCAACCCACTCTTTGCAAAAAAAAGAAAAATGTCAGGTTAAATTTGTGGCTATACACATGCCACATAGTATATGCAAACTTGGCCAGTGCCCCAAGTCTATTAAGGGAGACCCTCCACACCCCAGGAGAAACAAGTAAGTCCCACAGAGATCCCGTAAGGCTATCCACTAGCATATGTATGTAGTTGCATCTTTATAAAAGTGAAAATATCCTCATAATTTGTTTAGATCTGTGGTTCCCAAACTTTTCTTCCCACAGACCATGGGGAAATTGTTGAGGTTTTTGGTGGACCACTTGATGGTTTTTCTGGGTGGAATTCGACTAAGGTTTACTCAGAGTAGACCCATTGAAATTAATGGGCCCAACTTAGCTGTGTTCATTAATTTCAGTACATATGTAGTTGCATACTAACCTCCGCCTGTCGTAGCAATTGCAATACTGTACTCTGCAACTGTATTTTATTGCTTGTTTTGTTTCTTGCCTGTTACTTTGCTGTATTTCAAATTGAATTCTGTAGCGTTCAGGTTGTAACACAGCAGAATATTATGTGAGAAGTGGAGGAGGCAATGGATGAACAACTGCAAATCTATATGAATATTTGATGTGACTGATGGGCTGTCTCCTGTCTCCAACCACAAATCCACAAAAACAGCACAGACCACCATTGGTCCACAGACCACTGTTTGGGAACCCCTGGCTTAGATGGTCTGGTGTGGTTTCTCAGGCTCACAGTAGCCATATGATGTGGGTTAGGTCGAGAGGTGGGTGATCCTAAGGACACCCAGTGAGGTTGACAACCGAGCAGGAATTTGAAACCAGATTTCTCTATCTATACGTCTTGTTTTCCATATACCATGCTGCCTTAATTAGCAGAAGCAGTGCCATAATTGTGGAGCATAACGCTCTCTCTTTTTATGATCATGCCTCAAGGCTCATTCTTCCCTCCTCTGCCCCACTGAATGGCTGATTTGAAAACTGGGTCCAATTTATTTTTGGGGAATTCTGTTTTTTATTAAGAAAAATAAAATAAAAATAAAACCACAATATGTTGATTCCAGGAGGAGGAAGCACATATGCATAGTTGAAATTAAATGCTTCCTGCTAGCTCCTAAGTGTGGGGAAGTGTGTTATCTAGATTGCAGGCTTTTAAGAATCCTGAATTCAAATCCCTCCAGGGACACCACTTAGGTAGGGCAGGAAATGCAGTCTCCCCTCCGCCTCCTTTCTTTCAGACCACATGCAATGGCTTCTTAAAGGAGTCTGTACCTCTTTCTCCTGCTGTTGTGAACGTAATAGTCACTACAAAGAAGATTTCAGAACTAAATATATTTCCTAGGGAGTATGTTCAATTGGGAAGGGATGCGGGTGGCGCTGTGGGTTAAACCACAGAGCCTAGGACTTCCTGATCAGAAGTTCGGCGGTTCGAATCCCCGCGACGGGGTGAGCTCCCGTTGCTCGGTCCCAGCTCCTGCCAACCTAGCAGTTCGAAAGCACGTCAAAGTGCAAGTAGATAAATAGGTACCACTCCAGCGGGAAGGTAAACGGCGTTTCTGTGCGCTGCTCTGGTTCGCCAGAAGCGGCTTAGTCATGCTGGCCACATGACCCGGAAGCTGTACGCTGGCTCCCTCAGCCAATAAAGCGAGATGAGCGTCGCAACCCCAGAGTCGGCCACGACTGGACCTAATGGTCAGGGGTCCCTTTACCTTTTACTTCTAAAGGTGGGTGGCGTAAATGGTTCTAAGTTGTTTTGATTTGGTGGTTTTTTTATATATAATAGCTTATTTAATTGTTATTCAATATTTATAATGGATTGGTGTGCAATTCTGTGGCATCTTGTGAACCACCTTGGGTTCTGCACTGGGAGAGTCGGCCACGACTGGACCTAATGGTCAGGGGTCCCTTTACCTTTAAGTTCAATTGGATTAAGGGGTGACATGAGAGAGATGTTTCTTTTCTCTTCCTCAAAGCACTAGAACTCACAGACATTCAAAGAAGCTGAATGTTGGAATGTTGGAAGAACGTCCTGCAGCACAGTTAAACTATGGCACTTGCTCCCACAGGAGACAGTGATGGCCACCAGCTTAGATGGGTTTAGACAAATTAATGGTGGAGAGGGCTATTGATGGCTGCTGGTCAGGATTGCTATGCTTCCTCCACAGTCAAAGGCAGTAATGCTTCTAAATACCATTTGTTAGGAAACGCAGGAGGCGGAGAGTGCTCTTGTGGGTCCTGCTGGTGAATTTCCCATGGGCATCTGGTTGGCCACCATGAAAACAGGATGCTGGACTAGATGGTCTGATCCAGCAGGCACTTCTTATGTTCTCAGATCCTCCAGGTGTTCCTATTTTCCAGGGACATCCTTGTTTTAGAGAAGCCGTTCCAATTTCTGATCTGATTCTGGAATGTCCCACTTTTCCTTAGGATGTCCCTATTTTCATTGGAGAAAAGTGGGAGGGTATGGAGTTATCCTGTACAGTGGTACCTCGGGTTAAGTACTTAATTCGTTCCGGAGGTCCGTTCTTAACCTGAAGCACCACTTTAGCTAATGGGGCCTTCTGCTGCCGCTGCGCTGCCAGAGCACAATTTCTGTTCTCATCCTGAAGCAAAGTTCTTAACCCGAGGTACTATTTCTGGGTTAGCAGAGTCTGTAACCTGAAGCGTATGTAACCTGAAGCATATGTAACCTGAAGCGTATGTAACCTGAGGTACCACTGTATAGGCAAGGTTTTTTTCAAAATGTTTAATGTTTTATTATCAGCCCAGCAAGACAACGACAAAAATCCACCAGCATACAAATCAATATGGCTAACCTGATCCAAAACACCCACCCACCCCACTTACACATGAAAACAAAGACCACCACAGCCAATCACAAACAAACAACCACACCCTAGGCCAACCCCAACCTCTCTCACCACCAAAGGAACACAAGTGAATAGCAGAGAACCTGCACAAGCGACACTGACACACAACCCCACATATATTAAGTATAATAGAAACATTGCCACCTGACCCCACCCCCACACCTCCCCCCCCCTCTTTCCCCCTCTTCTTCCTAATGTCTCAATAAATGAAATCGATCTGTAAAAAATGTTACTTGGAAAGAGAGAGAGAGAGAGAGAAAGAGACATTGCACATACTTTTGTAAACCAAGAAAATCCTTAATAAAATACATTTGAAAATAAATATATAACCCTATTCACTAAAAAAATTAAAATGTTTTATTATTTTTTTTATGTATGTTGGAAGCTGCCCAGAGTGGTTTGGGCAACCCAGGAAGATGGGTGGGGTATAAATAGTAAAATTATCATTATGGAATGGGACGTCCCTATACAGTGGTACCTCTGGTTAAGTACTTAATTTGTTCCAGAGGTCCGTACTTAACCTGAAACTGTTCTTAACCTGAAGCACCACTTTAGCTAATGGGGCCTCCTGCTGCTGCCGTGCCGCCGGAGCACGATTTCTGTTCTTATCCTGAAGCAAAGTTCTTAACCTGAAGCATTATTTCTGGGTTAGCGGAGTCTGTAACCTGAAGCGTATGTAACCTGAAGCGTATGTAACCTGAGGTACCACTGTATATGAAAACAATGGTCAGGGTTGATGGGAGTTGTAGTCCAAAACATAGGGCACGGCACAGGTTCCATATCCCGGCCTAAGGCAAAGGATGGGATAATAATGTAAATAACATGAAGCAGAAGGAGAGAGAATGTCGCAGGAAGTCTAGGGCTGGTTGCGCTTGAAGCAAGAGAGAAAGTCTGCTGTGTATTTTTTCCATGACGGATCACTCCCGAGCTCAGTGAAGTATTAAAAAATTTCAACTCCGAAACTATGTCCATCAATTAGCAAAGAATGCAGTCTGATTAATAAAGTCTATGACATTTCAGCTATTAAGTCTGTAAAAGCAACTGGCAGTGGAGCCAGAATCACAGCTTGCCGTACCGAGGTCTCCTGCCAGATCAACCGACCAAATAATGCAAGTTGAATCCGTACAGTAAATGATGCAGCCGGGGCAACAAAATAGGTGCCTTGGCATGCAACTGCTGAAGCACTGTTTATAGCCAGTAAAGACTACCACAATTAGAAAATCTGGGGGGCGGGCAGGGGAGGAATGGGCGCTTCTCTTCCAGTATCTGCTGCTACACTAGTGAACTGTACCAAGTCATACTGTTTGGGGTTGTATGCAATGTACCACTGCCTTGAAATCACTTAGGGGTATAGTTGTGCTAACAGAACATTGTTGCACAAGGGAAAATACAAGTGCATTACCAAAGTTTACTGTTAAGCAGATTACACAACTGTTGTGTTGGATTCCCTTGTTGCACAACCTTTAAATGTTGCCATCTACTGGCGCAACAAATGGACATTGGATACAGCCTTTTGTACACCTATCCCAATACAGTGACTCTCCAGGGTCTCTGAGAGTGGAGGATATTACAGCAGGGCCAGCTGCTGTCACACTTGCCTTCTTGCAACCATTGCAGGAAATAAGAGCCAACTCCTAGAGGCTGAGGAGTCTTCGCACCCCCAATAAAATATTTGAGGGGACCGGGGGCACCCAGGTTGATAGACATTGCCATTCAAATTGTGTGTGTGCACACTGTGTCTCATGTGATCGATTATGTGGGTCGGGACTTACCTGCCCACTCCAATATTTTATTCAAGATGGCACCCCTGGTTCAGGGGGTGGCTCTGCTTATCATTCGCTCTGGCTCCACCTAGTGGTTGGTCTTCCTGCCTTTCTGCCCTGCCAGTCCCAATTCCACTGGAGGAGGAGGAGGAGTTTGGATTTGATATCCCGCCTTTCACTCCCTTTAAGGAGTCTCAAAGCAGCTAACATTCTCCTTTCCCTTCCTCCCCCACAACAAGCACTCTGTGAAGTGAGTGGGGCTGAGAGACTTCAAAGAAGTGTGACTGGCCCAAGATCACCCAGCAGCTGCATGTGGAGGAGCGGAGACGCGAACCTGGTTCCCCAGATTACGAGACTACCGCTTTTAACCACTACACCACGCTGGCTTTGGTGTTAGAGCTGGAGAGTCCCCAAATACAGCAGGACTGGCGTACCGCATTTTTTAGTAAAGAGGGGAAGGACAAGAGAGACCTAAGCCAATCATTGCCTTCTGCATGCAAAACAAGTATAAAATCCAGGTGTAGTTAAAATTCACAATTAAAAAAATCAGTCAAGGTGTTAAAAGGATCCATAATTTAAAAATGCAATAAAACAAGCCAGTTAAGAAGCATAGTAAGGAAAACGGTACAAAAGGCAATTAAAACAATTAGATCACAAGTTCAAATTCAATGAAATGCTTGCCTAAATGGGCACGTCTTCAGGAACCAGCAGAATGCCAATACTGATGTGACCTCTCATATTTAAGCAGGAAGGGCATTCACCACCAGTTAAGAAGTCCAACTCTTTGTTACCACAAGCCAATAATTGTCAATCTGTGGCAAAACTGACTGGGTTCCATTTGATACGGCCCCAAAATTGTAATAACACAATCATCAAGCCAAAGGACCAACACAAGCATGGTGTAGAATGGAATTGTAACTCCTTCCCCTCCCCAAAAGCAGAAGACTTATAAAACAAAAACCTTGGGGTTACACCAGATATGTTGATACCTCCCTCCCCCCCCCCCCATGGCCTTGTTTTGGCTGCAATCCTGTTGGCGCTCCCCACCTGAATTTGTTATTGGAAGGAATGATAAGGAGCAAATACCAATGATATTCACTAAGGTACATTATCTGGGGAGGAAAAAACACAGAAAGGGAGTATTTCACATCTGAGGCTGCAATAGGGAGACCCGCAACTGGGAGCTGGGAAATGGAGACGCTGGAGGTGCTCTGTGCAGGACAGATTAAAGAAGAAACATATTCTGCCTCCTTCTGGTTGACAGTTCTAGATAGATAGATTTTTGTATCAACCACTGGCCTGTATCATTTAAATATGAAATACAAACATAGAATCATAGAACTGTAATGATGATGATGATGATGATGATGATGATGATTGTTGTTGTTGTTGTTGTTTAGTCGTTTAGTTGTGTCCGACTCTTCGTGACCCCATGGACCACAGCAAGCCAGGCACTCCTGTCTTCCACTGCCTCCCACAGCTTGGTCAAACTCATGTTCATAGCTTCGAGAACACTGTCCAACCATCTCGTCCTCTGTCGTCCCCTTCTCCTTGTGCCCTCCATCTTTCCCAACATCAGGGTCTTTTCCAGGGAGTCTTCTCATCTCATGAGGTGGCCAAAGTATTGCAGCCTCAGCTTCAGGATCTGTCCTTCCAGGGAGCACTCAGGGCTGATTTCCTTCAGAATGGATAGGTTTGATCTTCTTGCAGTCCATGGGACTCTCAAGAGTCTCCTCCAGCACCATAATTCAAAAGCTGCTGGTTTCCGCTGGCAACTTGGGCAGCTTCCAGCACTTATAAAAACATAATAAAACACCAAACATTAAAGATTTCCTGATATTGTAGAGTTGGAAGGGACCACAAGGGCCATCATGTATAAACAATTAAGGAAATAAAATTATCAAACTAAAAACACCAGCTGTTACAATCTGTGTACAAATAAAAACACTACTTCACAGAGAAAGGTACCAAACTCAATTAGAATTCTTCTGTAATTGACTATATAGCAATCTTACAACTGGCATATAGGCATGATGTTGACCATTTGTGGACAGCAATGCCCATTGAAAATTCCAGTTTCTAGATGTGACTGTTGTTGTTAATAATAATAATAATAATAATAATAATAAAAGTGGCCACCTGAAGTTGATCAACGTTTGGCTCCTCTCTGGTTATACCAAATTCCATATTTTGGTTTGAGAATGGAACTGAAGGTGTTCGCTTTTTTAGAATGCGGATTTGTTTTGGGTTTTCTATCCAAGCTTGTTTATAGGAAGCTGCTTTGTACAGAGTCAGACCGCCACCTACCTCAGTATCATCTACACTGAGCTGCAGCAGCACTCCAGGGTTTAGGAAGTCTTTGCCAGCTGGAGACGCCGGTGATTGAACCTGGGACCTCTGGCATGCAAAACAGACTCTCTACCACTGAGCTACAACCCTTCCCTTGATAAGTGCCTAAGCATAACTTCCCTATGTATAGATGCCTGATGCTGATTTGCCATGACAGCTGCTTTAGGGAACGCAGTGTTTGGGGTATTCATGTCTCTGTTTTGGTGCCTAATGATTTGAGTGCATGAAGCATAGCAATACTCTCTAATGACGACGGGAAAGGAGAATTTCTAAAATTGCAACTACTGACGTGTCTGTGTATTGTTATAACATGCTAATTGCCTTTTTACCTCAGAAAGGGTAGCCGGTGTGTGTGTGTCAGGGGGGCGGGAGAGAGAGAGAGAGAATTCAAAACAGCTAAAACAACTCTGGAGACAAGAGCATCATCAAAAACTCTGCAGCAGTTTCTTTTTAAGTCTGAGAAAATACAAATCGGAAAAGTTTATGGTGTGAAGTTGATCACCATTCAGTAAAGCGTGTGTTGGCATGGCTCTAGCCAGCGATAATAGTCAGCATCCTACTAAATAGATCTGCTAGTACAAGGACTTCAGGCAGCATGAAGAAATATTCCCTCCTTTCCCATGCCCCCCTAAATCTGTTTTGAGGGTCCCCACAAAGGAAGTACCACTGGACAAGCAGAAATACTTGCACTAGCAGAACTATTTAGTTGGATACTGCTCAGTGAGTTTCAGAGCTGGGAACCATCACTTAGAACTAGGGATGTAAGAAGGCATAGGTTTCCATTCCAACTATGTTCCAACTGTGCAGTGCTGTTTCCGTTCTGCTGCAGTTCAGTTTCTGGCAAAATCCATGTTATTTGTCTGGCTGTCTGCAGTGGCGGAATTTAATGTAAGTAATTACATTGTTATTAAGTTATTCCATGTCACTCATTTCAATTTGAAGGAAACAATGCAAATGTGGGGGGGGGGGCATCATAAATTACATATCATTTGCAGGCTGAAAACAACAGCAGCAAATACCGTTTGTATTCCTTTCCAGACCATGGGACAAATTCTGCAGACGTTGGCAACTTCTGTTTCCATTTCCATCCTAATTCTCCGATATCTCTACTTACAGCAGGGTTAATGGGGAATCTGCAATCCTTCAGGTGTTATATAAAAACGTAAGAATAGTCTACTGTCCTGAATCTTGCGACATTCAGCATCATTGGAGCTCCACGAGTTCTTGTGGGAGAGGGAGAAAAGCTCTACATAATTTTACAGTGGTACCTCGGGTTATATACGCTTTAGGTTACAGATTCCGCTAACCCAGAAATAGTACCTCGGGTTAAGAACTTTGCTTCAGGATGAGAACAGAAATCGTGCTCTGGTGGCGCAGCAGCAGCAGGAGGCCCCATTAGCTAAAGTGGTGCTTCAGGTTAAGAACAGTTTCAGGTTAAGAACGGACCTCCAGAATGAATAAGTACTTAACCCAAGGTACCCCTGTATAAACTTCTATCATGTTACCTCTAACTCACCTTTTCTCTAAACTAAGAAGTCTCTAACACTTAGGATTGCCATATATCCGGAAGTTCCTGGACATTACCAGGATTCGGCTGTTGGAAATCTCTTTAATGTCCAGGAAAATGTCGGAAGTGTAGATTTTGGTGAATTTCCTTAAAAATAGCTCAAAAATTTGCAAAAAACAACAACCCCTCAACAATTTTTGTGTTTGGAGTTTCACTTTTTGAAATATGGCAACCCTACGAGCGCTGCAACCTTCCTTTATAGGGCAGTTGTTCCATCTCCTTGATCATTTGGGTGACCTTTTTCTGAATCTTTTCCAACTCGACAATATCCCTTTTGAGGTGAGGCAACCAGAACTGTCCACAGTACTCCAGATGTGGTCATAACATATACAGTCATACCTCTTGTTACGTTTGGTTCAGGTTACGCCTTTTCAGGTTGCATCCCGCGGCAACCCGGAAGGGGTTACTCCACTCGCGCACGTGCAGACGCACAAAATGATGTCCTGCGCGTGCGCAGAAGCAATGAATTGCAACCCACGCGTGTGCAGACGCGGGTTGCGTTCCTTTTAGGTTGCAAATGGGGCTCTAGATTGGATCCCGTTCGCAACCAGAGGTACCACTGTTAGGATATCTGAACCTAAGGGGTCCGGATCCAGTCACCTCGTGCCCTTGCCGTTAGCATGAAGGAGTCAAGCAAACACCAGGGTGGGTTTCACAGAGAAAAAGGTTTATTGCAGAATCTGCGCAGAGACAGCCAGTGGAATAGCTTCCAAAGACTGGCCGCCGCCCCTATTGTCTTCCGAGCATTCTTTGGAGCTAGCTAAAACACGATGGAGTTTTACCTCCCCCCTCTTCTCTCCTCTCCCTTCACCACTGTACTTGTATGATGGCATTACAGTATTGGCCATTTTATTTTCAATTCCTTTCCAAATAATCCCTAGCATGGCATTTGCCTTTTTTTTTTTTTTTAATAGTCCCTGCACGTTGGGTCAACATCTACTGTGACCCCCCAAGTCTTGCTACTGATCTGTCACCTCCAGTTCAGACCCCATGAGTGTGTATGTCAGGGGTCAGCAAACTTGTTCAGTGTCCCTCAGACCTTGTGGGGGGGGGGGAGACTATATATATATTGGGGGGGGGGGAATGAACGAATTCCTATGCCCCACAAATAACCCAGAGATGCATTTTAAATAAAAGCACACATTCTACTCATGTAAAAACACCAGGCAGGCCCCACAAATAACCCAGAGATGCATTTTAAATAAAAGGACACATTCTACTCATGTAAAAACACGCTGATTCCTGGACCATCCGCTGACCAGATTTAGAAGGCGATTGGGCCAGATCCGGTCCCCGGGCCTTAGTTTGCCTACCCACGGTGTATGTGAAACTAACAATTTTTGCTCCAACATGCATCGCTCTACACTTGCTTACATTGAATTGCATTTGCCATTTTACCACCCTTTCACTTCATTTGGAGAGGTCCTCTTGGAGCTCTTTGCAACCTCCTTTTGTTTTAACAACCGTGAACAATTCAGTATCATCAACAAGCTTGGCCACCTCACATATAACTCTTAATAGTGGTTCCCAATTAGCTAAGTACTGTGGATCCCCTGTTTTTCAAAAGCCAAACTATGGACCTCCTACTATTAAAAATTTTGTTATCTCTATGGTAGTTTTTGTTATGTGAATGGTGTCATGGAACCCCTGGGGTCCGCAGACCACCGACTGGGAACCATGCTCTAGATCATTTATGAACAGGTTAAAAAGCACGAGTCCCAGTACTGACCCTTGAAGCCTCCACTTTCTACTTCTCTCCATTTGGAGAACTGTCCATTTATTCCTATTCTTTGCTTCCTGCAATTTAACCAATCCCTGATCCATGATGTTGCTAACTTCCAACTCCCACCAGCCACAACCTGTATAACGAATGGCCATGGAAGACTGGAGTTGTCGTCTAGCAATATTTCTGTTATAAAACCTTTTATATTTCCAAAAGTGTTTTTTTTTTTTTGCTAGCTGACTCTCCCACCGTATACAGTAATAACCCCCCTTTTCTTTTTGACATTTCCAGGATAAACCCGGGTATTTTCTCTGTTACTAGGGTTAGATAAAACCATATCACTACTTTGTTACTATCTCCCTTTATTGCTATACATAAGGCGATCTTTTCCATAAGCTTTCCCATACTTCCATTGGGGTATTCTTTCCTTTTTTTTCTGTATCAGTTTAATCATAAAATCCTTTATTTGCTTGAATTCTGTATCATATTTCAATACTAAATGGTATGATTTTGACAATAAACAGTCATTTTGGTAATTATTTGTTCATAACCCATTAACCTTCTTGAATTATCATTAATCATGGGATTTTTGATGTTTATGAAAACCTGGATGTGCTTAAAGGGTTTTCCTGGTTTAGTCTGCTCTTGATTCTTTAATAATCAGGCTTCTTATCCTGAATAACCAAATCTCTGTATCTAAGGAAGTTGTTTTTCCTCCAGATGTTAAAAACAAACAGAAGTCAGTTCCAATTCTTAGGGCACCAAGCACTGGTTTCAGAAGAGAGACAGCTGGATTCTTTAACTCTCTTTATATATTTTTATATTTATCCCATATTCTTTACCAGTTAGATGTAAGAAAATTATTATAATGAGGGTAGCAGGGTTAAGGGCTACCCTTGGGAGATGATTCTCTATTTGTGTGATGTTTTTGTATTTTTAGATACAGGGTTGACCAATATACTTTGGATCTGGCACAGCAGAACAATTTGGGGAAAATAAACTGCTTGCTGGTGAGCACTCTGCAACAACAACTCTCCTGATTGGCCTTTCCTGTGACTGACGAACCAGGGCCCTTTTCTCATTCCCATCCCTGCTGGGTCTCCACGCTTTGCAGTGATGCACAGGCAATGAAGTGAAATTTACAACAAGCATCCTGCCCCCTGAAGTCAAGATTAAAGCAATAGTCCCAGAATCTCCTCATCTTTCCCCACCCCCCAATCCCCCTTTACGGTTTTCTCCTTTGGATAAGTTAGGTTTTGAGGGCAGTAGTCGCAATTTTTAGCAATGACAGACTGATTTGCATGTTCTCTACTTCATGAGTGCGAGATCCAGGTAGTGACTCAATTGTGTGAACAAGCCAGATGACAGTCTAATTTGCATCATTTTCAAATCGCCAATTCAGCTTTTCGGTGTAGGTTTTTTGTTTTGTTTTTAAAGTACCTGTGTAGGGTGTTGCTTTGGTATCATGCATGGGTAGCCATTCCCTCTTGTTGGACTCCTAACTCCCAGTTAAGATCATGGGCACAGGGATGTATTGGGATATAAGAGTGGAGAGGTAAGCAATTTGTCACTGAGCCCATCCAGACGTGTGTGTGTGTGTGTGTGTTTGTGTGTGAGAGAGAGAGAGAGAGAGAGAGATTGATTCTGTAACGTGTCATTGATAATAGTGAATTAGTCGAGGATTTATTCTGGACCATCCACACATCATACTGCAAATAATACTGAAAGTGGATGGTGAAGTCCAGTGAAAGGCGACTATGGGGTTGTGGTGCTCATCTCGCTTTCAGGCCAAGGGAGCCGGCCTTTGTCCACAGACAGCTTTCCAGGTCATGTGGCCAGCATGACTAAACAGCTTCTGGCGCAATGGAACACCATGATGGAAGCCAGAACGCACGGAAACGCCATTTACCTTCCCATTGCAGTGGTACCTATTTATCTACTTGCACTTTTTGGTGTGCTTTCGAACTGCTAGGTTGGCAGGAGCTGGGACAGAGAAACGGGAGCTCACCCCGTCGTGGGGATTCGAACCAACCAACCTTCTGATCGGCAAGCCCAAGAGGCTCCGTGGTTTAGACCACAGCGCCACCCGCATTGTGTATAACTGCCTTGATATCATAGTAACCACAAATAACCATGAATGCACAATTTTATTTTATTTTTTAAAAGGGTGTCTGGAAGAGCCCAGCATGGTTTTGCTCAAAGCGTTACCAGATACTTTTAACAAAGGAACGAGATATTTTCCTTAATGACCTGCAATCTCTGCCCACTCTTTGGAACAGGACACCCTTCAGCAAGTGAGAGGCTAGAAGCAGTTGGCAGATTTCGGGGCCAAGATGGTTTGAAGATATTACACTGATCCTGGTCCCAATTGTACTGGCTGCCACAGGGCCATCTTAAGTATATCCAGCGCTGTGCTGCAAAGATCCCTCTGGTGCCCCCCGTCCTTGTTTCCCAGAGTTGCCGACCTTTCTGCAGCACAGACATCCAAGGCCGTGCCAGTGTGGTGTAGTGGTTAAGAGTGGTAGACTCATAGTCTGATGAACCGGGTTCGCGTCTCCGCTCCTCCACATGCAGCTGCTGGGTGACCTTGGGCCAGTCACACTTCTCTGAAGTCTCTCAGCCCCACTCACCTCACAGAGTGTTTGCTGTGGGGGAGGAAGGGGAGGAGAATGTTAGCCGCTTTGAGACTCCTTTGGGTAGTGACAAAGGGGGATATCAAATCCAAACTCTTCTTCTTTTTGTGGCGCTGCCGACAGCTTTGCAGGGCTGGCGGAGGCAGGCAGTGGCTGGAGGACAGCTCCTCTGGTGGGGAAGAGGCGGAGGCTCCGGGCGCAGCGCTGCTTCAGCATGGCATGGCGGAGGCAGGTGAGGGCAGTGAGCTGATGCTAGGAGGTGCCGCATCCAGCCTCTGCCTCTTCCCTGGTGCCCTCCAGAACTTGGCGCCCCAGCGCCCCAGGCCACTTACCTCTATGGGCAAGACACCCCTGGGCTGCCAATTAGTTTCTGGGCCCTAGTCAAAGTGCTGGTTTTGACCTGTCTACATTTTTGTACACATTTACTTGGCTGGAGAACTGCATTGCAAAATTCAGAGGAGTGCAAGCTTTGAAGGGTGGGTGCATTTCAGTTCTCCTATTGTTTTAGAAAGCACAAATTAGGTAGGTTCACCTTTCAATGCAAAGTGAATCGAATTTCTCTCCACCCATAGTATTACAGAGATTCTAGTACTGTCTCATCCAAACTAATTTAGTGCCAGTATCCCTGGACTTTGGGAAAGTGAGAATCACTTAGCATTATAAATGGGACAGGGAGGGGGAGTATATGGTACTGCTTCAAGGCTGGGGGGCATTCTGGGAGGTCCACAGACTGAAGTAAGTGGTGGGAGAGATTTGTCTGCATGCTGTTCTTCCACATATGGATTGCTTTCAACCTCATATGGCTTTCTGCAGCACAGACATCCAACATGTGGAACGTCCTACGAGTTTGCATAAAAGAAGATTTGCTTTGTAGTGTTGGAAAACAAAATTCCAAGCTGTTTTCATCTTTGGGTTTAAAACAAATAACTTTTTTTCAAAAGGACTGAGAAGCCAATTCGGCTCTGCAAAATTAGCCAACTCCACTCATTCTGTCCAGGCTAGGAAGGCTAGAAAGAAACTTTCTCCTATAGAGCTCAACCCAACCTCATAGGATTATTTTTTGAGTATGGAATTTAACTTCCCAGAGGCCAAAGTTTGGATGTGAACTCATTCTGGAATTTCTTACTTGGTTTAGGAGAAGGAGCTGTTAACAACCTACTTTACCCCATCCCCCAAATCCTCTTTCTCACTTCACTCAAAACATTCCATCAAATGGCTTTATTTTTGTCTCTGAATTCTTTTGCTTGTGACCCTTTTGCTCATCCTCTGCAAATATCCATTCCCATGTACCATTGAAACATCAAGAAAGTGGGGAAAATATTATTTCTGGAATGGGATCAACCAACATCAGTAATCTGTGCTCTGATAACCTCCCGATTGGATAACCTCAAATGTGCTGTACGTGCATCCAAGATGCTGGCCTAGATTGACCCAGCAGCCTCCTCTTATATGTTATTAAGGGCATTCCACCGAATGTTAGGGTGTGGGCAGGATGATCTTGGTGGAGATACTAGGATGCGTTCGTATTATGAGCTGTTGAAAGTGATTATCTCACTCCCACGCCATTAACTCAAGCAAGGTAAATCCAGCAGTGTCAAGGGCTTTTCTGCAGTCGCAGTATAATTATGGGTATCTAGTTTCATCATTTTAATTATTTAATGCAGAGTTGGCAAATGCCACTTGTGTCTGATAGTCGTTGTTGTTGTTTAGTTATTTTAGTCGTGTTCGACTCTCTGTGACCCCATGAACCAGAGCATGCCTTGGAAACTCTCACTTCTCAAAGCTGCTCCTTTTTTATGTCCATGGAGTTTTCTTGGCAAAATCCTGGAGTGGACTGCCAGTTCCTTCTCTAGGTGGATCACATTTAGTCTAAACTCTCGGCTATGACCTGTCCGTGTTGGGTGGCCTTGCACGGCATAGCTCATAGCTTCTCTGAATTATTCAAGCCCCTTCGCCAAGACAAGGCAGTGATCCATGAAGGGGGATAGTCATTATGGTTTTTTTTCTTTCAATTTTTTAAATTGATTTTCCAGATTAATAACAACACAAACAAACATAAATCCTAATTGTAATAGTTCCACTTTTGTTAACATTGTTAAGTGACTTCCTCGAACCCCCCTGGCTGAGTTTCAGTGTATATCATTGTCAAAGTTTTCCAAAACTAATTTCTCATAAAAGTTACTTACTCAGTTAACATCTTTCTTTCTTTTCATATTTAACTTTAAACGTATTATTCTATAACGTCACATATTTAAATCCTTAGCCAATCTGGTACTTGCAAGTATCTCTATTTAAGTTATTTTAGCATATTTAGCTAAATAGTCTTTAAATTTCATCCATTCCTCCTGGTGCTCCTCCTCCTTCTGGTCGCGGACTCTTCCAGTCAGCTCGGCTAGCTCCCAAAAGTCCATCATCTTCATCTGCCATTCCTCCACTGTTGGCACTTCTTGTGTTTTCTAATTCTTGACCAGAAAAATCCTAGCAGCAGTTGTGGCATACAAAAACAATCTAGCATCTTTCTTGGGCAATTCCAGACCTATTATTCCAAGAAGAAAGGCTTCTGCTTTCTTAATAAATGTATATTTCAACATTTTTTTCAGTTCATTATAAATCTTCTCCCAGAAGTCTTTCACCCTTGGGGCGGGTCCACCACATATAATAAAAGGTACCTTCTTTTTCTTTACATTTCCAGCATTATCACTATTGTGATAAATCTTTGCTAATTTTACAGGGGTTAAGTACCATCTATACATCATTTTCATAACATTTTCCTTTAACACCGTACATGCAGTGAACTTGACCCCTTTCCTACACAACCTTTCCCGGTCTTCAAACATTATGTTATGTCCCGCATCTCTTGCCCAATCTATCATGGGGGATAGTCATTATAGTCCCATATTATTGGACACACTATCCTTGAGTTTTCAGAGCAGGCCTGGCAAGGTAGATCAACAACAGTGGCGGAGCTTCATGCTCCGGCACTGGGGGGCAGAGATCAGGCGTGGGCGTTGCTGGTTCACATCCCGGAGGGTGTGGCGCGTGTCCTGGGAGCATGGCATGCCGCCTGTGAGGGCATGGCGCTCAGCACGCAGGGGGCAGCCGCGATGGCACCCCACCGGGATCGTGGTGCCAGGGGCGGTGCGCTCCCCCACTCCCTCTTCCTCCACCAGTGATCAAATATGCTCTGTGTTTTAATTAATTATTTTTTTTTAAAAAAAATGTCTACCACCACCCCAATCCTTATGTGTGTTATGACAGACTCCCTCACTGAAGATGGGAGCTGGGTAATCTCACCGATTTTCTGAGTGTTTATAAAAATCTGACTCTTCCCATTAACAATGCTGTTTTGACTGTTTGTGGTAAGGTTTCTTTATTAAGCTGAACTCGGGGGTTTTGCTTGAGCAAAGGGTGTCATGCATCCGCTTATCCCAGAAAGCAATGAGGAGGCACTTCTGGAGCAAAACTAGACTTCTTATTGATTTGCCCTCAGTGGGGTTTTTCAACTCATGTGAGGCACATATACTTAGTTTATGGCCAAACACTATTTACCTGAAGCACTATATAACCTGAAGCAGCACTCTTGCTTAAATCTAGTCTCAGGATAGACTATTTCCACCTAGAATGGCTATTTGTGTTTCTACAACAGCAACAATCTCAAAGCCCCTTCTAAGACTTTTACTTTCCTTTCAGGGGATCAGATAGGGTTAACCTGCCGAGCTAACCCTAGTCTCTCTCTGAAAAAGGTCCCTGTCTAAGTGACAGGCAATCCCTATCTAACCATTTAACTATAAAGTTCTGGATTTTTAAATTCTCAGTCCCTCCTGATTGGCTGATTTTTTTTAAAAAAAACACAAATGGGACATAAATGACATCCTGCACATCCGCTTTTCCAATCTTAAATTCAGTTCTCTGCCTTTCTGCAGCAATTTTGCATTTAAAAAAAATCCTCATGAAAATTCTTCAGTATCTTAGGGCACATTTCTCCTAATGAATGTATTTTATATGCTGTTATGGCAAATGTAATTTTTTTTTTTTTTTTGCAAGCAACTTCTCCCAATGTGATGTCTTTTTGTGTGTAATTTCCACAAATATTTTCATTTTTATGCACAATTTCCCCATGTGTCAGCTGCAGTCCTGCTTGCAGCTTAGAGAGGAAGAGCAATGGCTGGAGAGTACAGTGGTACCTCAGGTTAAGAACTTAATTCGTTCTGGAGGTCTGTTCTTAACCTGAAACTGTTCTTAACCTGAAGCACCACTTTAGCTAATGGGGCTTCCTGCTGCCGCTGTGCCGCCGCTGCATGATTTCTGTTCTCATCCTGAAGCAAAGTTCTTAACCCAAGGTAATATTTCTGGATTAGTGGAGTCTGTAACCTGTAGCGTATGTAACCTGAGGTACCAGTATACTTGGAACCACCTGTCTACAAGCTGTCCATGGTATCAACAAACAAATTCCCATAGTGGAAAAGCACAACTCCTTAAGTCAACAGGGAGGGAGGGAGGGAATGCATTTATTTATTTATTTTAGCCCAAAACAAATTACTCATCAGGTTACGTAACAGCAGTTTTACCATATGTAAATGATTATGGGAGTTAGCAATTTCCACACTATAAAACATCAGTTCCAAGCAAAAGTATAACATGTCAACATTAAAGGCTCTGATTTCTTTAGGACCTATCCGATTTTGGGCTGCATATACACCATATATTTAAAGTACATGACTCCCACCTCACCCCCCTCATATAATCCTGGGAACTGTAGTTTGTTAAGGCAGCCCATGTAGTTTTGCCATTGCCTGATGATTATTGGCTTGTGGTAACATAGAAGTTGGCATTTTCACTGGTGGCCGCCATTTTTGGTAATGCCCCATCGATGATGGCATTCCATTGGCTCCTGAGCACACACCTCTTTAAGCAAGCATTTCCCTGAACTGAACACCAGGGTTATTTATTTATTTATTATTTAATATGCACATACAACCAAACATATACTCACTTATTTCAAAAAACCTGAGTACAAACAAATACAAAGAATACAAAAATAAATACTACACCTATGTGACTTCCCTCCACCGGTGTAGGTCATTTCTTAATCCTTAATATGCTTATTTACCTTGCAGTTTTTATCTCTCATCCTTATGAACATCAGGTTTTCTTGTTTTGACTGTTTGCTTTATGGCATAGCTTAACTAAGGATGTTTTAACGCCCCAGTGGATTTTTATCGTGGATTTTAATTATATATTGATTTTTACAGTTGTAAACTGTTTAGAAGCCATTTTGTTATATAGGTGGTCTATTAATATATCAATTAATTAATGATAATTGAAGTTGCTGGGAGTTGTAGCTCTGTGAAGGGTAAAATGCAGATGCTTTGGGACGCTTTAAGTGCATGGTGTGTACACAGCCTTGCTTTATGACAAAACAACTTGGAATTGAATCAAATGGCTGGAACCCTGAACCAAAGCACTCCATACTGCAACACTGTGTTGCAGATCCTACAAGTAGCAAAATATTGTAATAATAAATTTTAATAATTTTATTATTTGTATCCCAACCATCTGACTGGGCTGCCCCAGCCACTCTCTGCACCTCTCTCAGACTGTATTATTTCTGCATGCAGATTGTCGGGGGGAGCACCTGCACATAGGAAACTTTAGCACAGAGGTCAGCAAACTTTTTCAGCAGGGGGCCAGTCCACTGTCCCTCATACCTTGTGGGGGGCCGGACAATATTTTTTTTTGGGGGGGGAAATGAACGAATTCCTATGCCCCACAAATAACCCAGAGATGCATTTTAAATAAAAGGACACATTCTACTCATGTAAAAACACGCTGATTCCCATACCGTCCGCAGGTCGGATTGAGAAGGCGATTGGGCCGCATCCGGCCCCTGGGCCTTAGTTTGCCTACCCATGCTTTAGCACCTCAGAGAGGAAACTTACAGTATGGCATAGCCCACTAATCTATGAAGGCACCTCCCTTCGTGAAAAGAGCTAGCTCACCCCACATTCAGAAGTGGTTTGGTCCTAGGATGCTTCTACAACAAGGCTCTGCTGATTTGCGTACCCCAGTTTAAATTGTGGATAATGCTCTTCAGGGTTTAAAGGAAAAGCAACTGCAAGGGGGATGTAAGAGGATAAGGCTAGGACCAGCTGCCTCATTAAGATAACCACAGCTGTGGACTATCAGAAATAAGGAGCCTTCACCAGATTGCACAATTACTCCATGAAGTCACCATCCACCACATGGTCTCTTCTTTGGCCAGAATTGTAGCTTGTAGGAATGAGGGTAGGACTTGCCAATCGAAAGGTCGGCGGTTCGAATCCCCGCGGCGGGGCGCGCTCCCGTCGCTCGGTCCCAGCGCCTGCCAACCTAGCAGTTCGAAAGCACCCCCGGGTGCAAGTAGATAAATAGGGACCGCTTACTAGCGGGAAGGTAAACGGCGTTCTGTGTGCTGCGCTGGCTCGCCAGATGCAGCTTGTCACGCTGGCCACATGACCCGGAAGTGTCTGCGGACAGCGCTGGCTCCCGGACTCTAGAGTGAGATGAGCGCACAACCCTAGAGTCTGTCAAGACTGGCCCGTATGGGCAGGGGTACCTTTACCTTTAGGAATGAGGGTTGAAGCAAAAAATAAATAAATGACCAAATAAATATGGGCACTCAAGTAAATACCAGGAGAACCAAGAAGGCACCAGATTTTGCACAGACAAAAACACGCACACGTAACAAGACAGTTCTTGGTGCTTTCTCGAAAGGAGCACTTTTTCCAGCTTGCAAGCAAACAATCTCATGCTTTTGAAGACTCGCAGACCAAAGCACCATTTCTCTGTAATTATCTGCAGAGCCCTATGGCACCCCATGGTATAATCAGCAAATGCAAAGGATGACAACTACACATGAGTAATTTGGTATATATTATTATGATGCACATTTACTTGCTGGTATAATGAGAGCCAAACAAAGGTCAGGACAACATTCTAGAATACGGGATGTATCCAGCCAAGTCCAACTCAGAATAGACCCATTTAAATTAATAGACCTAAGCTAGTCAGGTCCATTAATTTTGACGGGTCTACTCTGAAATGTATTGGATTGAATGCAACCCTATACTGAGATTTTTCCGAGCACAGGGGCCACAGCTGCTCTGTAGATGGTCTGTACATTTTAAGCCTTTAATTGGACATTTGCTGGTTGCCGCCAGCCTGGTGATTGCTAGATACTGGAATGATTTGGAGGAGTGTCTGTCATGCCTTGGTAGTAAAAGTTCTGGCAGATTGCTCTAAGCGAAAAACTCAAATATAAGTTAAAAATGGCAGTGGGGGGAAGTCTACAGACAAGTAGTGGAACAGTATCTCTTTATTGCATATGTGAACAACAAGGGACTCCCTGTAGCATACAGAATATTTTGATCTATTTAATTCTGGACACCAGGACATTATTTTAGAGATTCTAGGACATTTTCTTTTTATCCTGACACATGTCAATCATGTAGAACATGACAGTTTTTATTCTTGGAAGAAGGGGTGTCTTTCGAGATTTTGTTGTTTCTGTTATTGTATGGTGGCAATCCTTTTTGGGTGGTTTGGAGAAAATCAATAAAAACATAATTAAAAACAACGCAGCTGGTTAAATGGAGGTGGGTGTTTGATCCAAAGATATATTGGGATTGAATTTTTAAATGCCCAATATATTAATTGGGTCCCTTTCAGACAATAACCCCCAAAACACACACACCAGTAATGTAGGGCTAGCCCCAAACCAGCATCATCTTGTCTTTATGCAGTGATTGTCTAAAAAACGGACTTAAGGACTTAAGTAAAACATCTGACTGGCCCCCCCTGGAAGCAGGCTGTTTGTGTGATCCTGTATGACTCTTCTTATGTTCTCCTCCTCTTGTCGTGGTTAATTGCTTCCTCCACCCCCTACAGCATGCAATTCACCATTTGCAGTCAACAAGCCATAAGCATGCACAGGTCAGTCATCTTGTGGACAACCAGCTGATTTCCTGGATCTGCTTCCGCCATTGCGATCAGGCAGCCTCAGCCTCTCCACGTATGTTTTCAAAATGGAAGCCAAGAAATGTGACACTGGCCTCAACCTGAAGCTCCTCCCTCAAAATCGCACTGCGGTCCCTGTACTATTCACATCTGTGTCTCGACTTACGTAAATCTGAGTGCTTTCAGATGATCACTTTATTGAGCCTCCATCCTGATTTGTTTGTAGGGAGATGAGATGATGTTGCTTATTGAATGAGGACGCATGATGATTTGTTTACAGGGAAGTTTGATGATCATGTGTCGCTGAGCAAGTGGGAAAGGGTCATGGCTCATTGGCACAGCATCTGCCTTGCATGCAAAAGGTCCCGGAAGGAGGTAAATATCTGGCATCGGTCAGGTGAGGCTGGGAGAAAAAAACCGGGAAACCGTTGCCAGTCAGTACAGACAGTACTGAGCAGGATGGACCAATGGTCTTACTCAGTATAAGTATTCTGCTTTGTGTTATATCACACTTTCCACTGCATTTTCCCATCACAAGACAGGCATGTTCTTTTGGGGAAGTACGTTTGTTGTGCAATACCTCGCAATCAGTGATAATTTTGCAACCTCAATTTGCCAATACAGTGGTGCCTCGCAAGACGAAATTAATTCGCTCCGCAAGTTTTTTCTTCTTGCGAGTTTTTCGTCTTGCGAAGCACGGTTTCCCATAGGAATGCATTGAAAATCAATTAATGCGTTCCTAGGGAAACCGCCTTCAGACCAGGTCTGGGGACAGTCTGTCCCCCGACCTCTTCTGAAGGCTGGGGGGGGGGGGGACAAGGGCTTTTCTTCCCACTGCCAGCCTTCAGAAGGCTGTTCTGAAGGCTGGCGGTGGGAAGAAAAGCCCTTCTTCCCACCTCCCGCCCCGCAAGCTCCGGGGACAGGAGGGCTTTGCTGCCGACCGCCAGCATTTTAAAAGCCCCTGCTGTCCCGGGGCGATTTTAAAATGCTGGCGGGCGGGAGCGAAGCCTCCGCTGTCCCGGGGAGATTTTAAAATGCTGGGGGTCGGCAGCGAACGCTTCGCTCCCGCCCGCCAGCATTTTAAGATCGCCCGGGACAGCAGAGAAGTCTCCGCTGTCCCGGGAAGGCAGGCGGGGGGGAGCAAAGACTTTTGCCCCCCGCCGGCCTTCAGAAGAGGTCCAGGACCTCTTCTGAAGGCCGGCTGTGGGCGAAAGTCTTTGCTCCCGACCGCCAGCAATTTAAAACAGGTCCCCGGAGATTTCCCTATGGGCTTTCGTCTTGCGAAGCAAGCCCATAGGGAAATTCGTCTTGCGAAGCGCCTCCAAAACAGAAAACCCTTTCGTCTTGCGGGTTTTCCGTCTTGCGAGGCATTCGTCTTGCGGGGTACCACTGTATGTGATTGAATCCTCTCTGAAAATAGTGACAGTCTAGATGTGCCAACAGCCACCACAATAAACTGTTCACGTTCAGTGGGACAGATTCCTTTCTCATATTTAATAACACTTTACAATTCAATATTATCAGTTGACCCCTCCTTCTGTATCTCCTCCAGACACTCCCCTTTCAGGCTTTAAATTTCTTTTTTTTCTTTTTAAAGCAGTCTTTTGATCTTCCTTGCATTTCCTCCTCCTTTGTCTTGTTGATGGAATACATTCATGAGTCTGCTCAGCCTTTCTGGCTATAATGAATAAATCATTGACTGCTGAGGTGACCTTTTCAGATATACTTTTTGTGAACAGAGCAGATTGTTGGGTTTGGCTGGTTTCCTCCCTGCTTCTTTTTGTTCCATCACCCCTTGCAGCCTTTCATATCAGAAGTTAAAAGTATTCCTTCTCAAAATGAAGCCAAACAGCCTTCCTTCCAGATATGGGTGAGGAGCCTCCATCCCACGGGCCAAATTTGGCCCGACATAGATCCCAGTTTGGCCCATTTCCTCAAATCATACCCACCTGCCCTGCAGCTGGCATGACACAAGACATCAGGTGCACGGTGGTTAGAGATGCAAGTGGTTCAACTGCATGACTGTCCCATAAGGAACTTGATAAAACAGCTGATCGCTGCTGGAAGCAGGCTTGAAGTCACCACCTATCAGCTGATAGGTGGTGATTTCAATTCCGCTAGTCTGTGGTGCTTCAAAGCACCACATAGGGTCAATGCAAGCCCTATGTGGTGCTTTGAAGTTCCTATGATCATCATCTGATGTTATTATGGTGGCAGGTGAGCCTATTCTGTCCTCCCCACCCCAACCCCAGGGTAGGAGAGATAAGTATCTGGCCCAGTAACCAGATCAGGTTCCCAGCCCTGATTAGATTCTAGGAATGTGAGAAAAAAATTTAAAATTTAAACCTACATCTCTCATTTTACAAGTTTTCCACTGGAGAAAAGTGGAGTGGGAGGAAGAGAGACTTTAAGAACTAATTTATGGTGTATTTCAAAGCCTTTAATTTCAGGGTGAGCCAAAGAGGGCCTGTTAGTGAGAAGGAATCTAGAATATTTTGACATCTGTGCCTATACACAGACTCTGTAAGATTTGTCTGTTGTCCTGCCAAGATCCTTTTTGTGTTTAAACAGACTAAAAACGACTTAATCCTTTTTAGTTTTGTTTTTAAAATAAATCCCCTTTCCTCCCCAATTAATGCCAGGGAATGAATGGTGCCTGGGTAAGAGCGACTGCCTTATTAATTTATAACTTTCCTCTTTTCAAGGCAGCAGGGAGGCGGCAGGATTTATATCCCTCAAGTTAATGCAGGGATTGCATTGATGTTTTCTGAATTGATTTATTTCCCCTAGATCCATGCATCACCGTGGACCTGAAGGTCAACACGTCCTACTTCCTTCAGAATTAAGGCACGCTCCTCCACACGAAAACATTCCCAACAAGCATACCAGCTTGATTATACCTTTAATCAAGAAAACTATGGACATGGCAGCCGCCTCCAATGTGAGCGAGGCAACAAGTAACATATCTAGGCCATTCACAATACAGTTGAATCCCACGCAAGGCAAAAGGTGGTGTGTTGATCCATAGGGGGAAGTCCCATAATCCTGTCAGTTTGCATTTCTTAGTGCAGAAAGTATTGATCTGATGTGTAGAGATCTTTCCTATTCTACTTAATTCAAGAGGGTTCTGGAAGCTTCTGGGAGTTTCTCTGTGTGAAAGAAACAAGCAGAAGGGTCGTGATGTTTGGGTTATTCCTTCAGATAAGCTGAGTACAGCTGGTTTAAATTTGTTCTGTTATCTCTTTCTGTCAAGGTCATGCAGACTATAATAATAAGGCCAGAAGAAGCCTGAGCTTGGCTCTTTCTATCGCTCTTCTGGTGTGGTGTTTTGTACATAATATGCTTAGTGTTAAGTAAGGTTTAGTCTTATTAAGTTTATTGTAAGTTTAAGTTATTAAGTTATTGTAAGTTTAAGTTAAGTCTGCTGCAACTGAATTTATTATGGACAGTGCCAATTCTGAATGTATTGGATTTGTGACCATTATGCTCATTTGCCTTCAGTAGCAGTAAAACTGCTTGATGAAATGCAATTGCCTCTGGTCTGTTTTTTGGGAATCCTGCAACGTGTTTAAGTTTTTACTCTGCTAACTACACAGTCGTACCTCGGAAGTCAAACGGAATCCATTCCAGTTCGACTTCCGAAACGTTTGAAAACCAGAGCACTGCTTCTGATTGGCTGCAGGAAGTCAATGCCGTCGGACGTTCGGCTTCCAAAATCGTTCGAAAACTGGAACACTCAATTCGGGGTTTCAATCATTTGAGAGCCGACTTGTTCAGGAGCCAATGCGTTTGAGATCCAAGGTACGACTGTACATTGGAATCTGCTCTGCATCAATATTGAGTAGAATTTCAATGACAAATCCACCACTGGGCATATATTTATCCGGAGCAGCCACTTCACAGACTAACAAGCCTTACTCTGCCTAATGGTGCCAGTTAAAGCCCATCTTAGTTCAGTGCCCTGTTCTCACAGTGGCCAACCACATATTTATGGGATGGCTATGTGCAGGGCCTGAGTGCAGCAGCACTCTCACACTTGCAGTTCCCTGCGATGGCAATCAGAGGCATCTTCCTTACAAATATTCTTCATTGCACAGGCAGGCAGCTAGATGAAGTTTGCAAAGGGGTGGGAACAAATGACAGTGACAGAGTGTTGATACTTTTTTTATTCAAAGCAACTAAGAAGTAATCTCCCTTTTAATTTCAGGTATACTATTCTTGCGGCGCACAGTTCAGCTTGTTGGAAAGAGGTCTTATTTTATCACCTGGTTTCCCAAACAATTACTCATCAGGCATGCACTGTATTTGGCAATTCTTTATCCCTGCTGGAACATACCTCATGTTGGAAATTTTTGACTTCGATGTGTTTGAAAGCATCAGCGAAAATCCACATGTCTGGGGTGGTTTCCTTTCTCTTCCAAAAAACACAAATGAGGAGCTTTCCCCGACTGAGGAAAATGCAGACTTCCCCACCACCTTTCCTACTAAGGGTATAATTTTCGAAGAGTCTCACTCGCAGGATTTTTATAATCTTCATGATGCTAAATTTCCAGAGGCCACCTCTCAGAAACAGGAGTCTAAGCAATTCCAGCAAACAGCGGTTACTCAGCCTAGTGAGCTGCCCTTAATGGGAGCTACTAGTGCCACTTTGCCAGGACAAATTTTGGGTGGAGTACAAGGGGATCAAAACCCGAAGGACAAAATACTGTTTGCTCACCTTGCTGCCAGGGGAGGAAGCGAGGATTCAGAAGGCCCTAAACAACATTTAGGAAATGTGACTTTGGGAGAGGACATGGCCATATCAACAGTGGCCTTGCCAACAGATGCTTCCTCCACACCACCCTCCTCAATTGATGTTTGTCCCCATGATGTCTTGTACGTCTCTGACCTCACTGCCTTCTCTTCTCGCTTCTGCGGAACAAATTCACCACTGAACAAGAACATGACTTTTGGGTCTTCTCTGAAGATGGTGGAAGTCATTGTGGAGCTGATCACGACCACGGATCGCGGGCGAGGCTTTGCGATGCTCTTTGAGTACAAGAATGATACAGAACTGGTTGCTGTGAGTGACTCAAACGAGGGGATAGAAAATATTATGATGCTGATGATAATAGCAGGGATAGTCTTCTTTGCACTTGTTCTTTTGTCCACGCTCTGTATAGCTTGCAGGTAGGTGCTGCCCTTGTTGACTCGTTTTTGAACCCTTAACTAGGGATGGGGAAGAAGTTCAATTCAGTTCACATTTCAAGACCGACCTGCTGCATTTGCACTTTCTGAAATAATATCTGAACAAAAGCACAGCCATCCTAAATTTGCATTGTTCTGAATTTTGTGATGCAGTTCTCCAGCTAGGTAATAATGTGTACCAAAAATTGCATATACAGTGGTACCTCCGGTCACAAACTTAATTCGTTCCAGAGGTCCGTTCTTAACCTGAAACCGTTCTTAACCTGAGGCGCGCTTTCACTAATGGGGCCTCCCGCTGCCGCCGGCGCGCGACTTCCGCTCACATCCCGAGGCAAAGTTCACTACCAGGAGCCTCTACTTCTGGGTTACCCGAAGCGATCATAAGGAGGATGGTACGTAACCCGAGGTTCCACTGTATATTAGGGGAAAGTGTGCAAAAATATATATTAGTGGTAATAACATACAAAGTGCATTATATTTGGGGAAATTGCTTGTAAACATGTGTATATTACTCAGCATGGATACAAAAATGTGGTTATTAGGCTACATTTGCACTAACAAGCTGACAAATGTTTTTTTAAGATGTTTTAAAAATGCAAATTGCTGCAGAAATGTGGAGAACTGAATTTAAGATTGGAAAAATGAGAAACAGAGAACTGAAATTGAGTAAGTCGTTGATCCCTACCCTTAACTTTCATTTAAGAATTATCGCTCTCAGCTGAGGGATGCCTTCCAATGAGGGATGCCAGCCAATAAGAATATTACTAAGCTACGTCTGATTGCTTCATTAAATTAATAAATTAAAAACATTTTAATTGCTTTAAAAGGTACCCCAGACTAATGGGGCAGTAGAGTTCTTCTTAATTAAAAAACAAGTGCTTCTATTAAACAAAAACCACCTGCATGTACTATCTTTGAAGAGATGTTAAAGAGAGAATACCTCTTCAGAGACGATGCATAGTGAACTATGCCTATTGTCTAAAAACAAAAAAAGTATGCTCTTTTTTCCCCTGTAGACCCTTTTCTTTCCTTGTAGGCAAATTTATGCAGATTTTATTGATTTAATAAATTGACTGAAATTCATACGATTAATTTAGTCTTTCCTTCATTGAGGGACAGCTCCAAATGTCATCTTTGTGTCTGGTTACACAGCCTGCAAAGACGGAATAATTTACAACCAAGTGATTTTTGCCGTATATCAGTCACGGATGTCATAGAGCATTTATTTATTCTTCCTACGTTTTTATTCCACCCTTTATCTAAGGAGCTCAAGGTGGCATACATACTACTCTCCCTCGCCATTTTATCCTCACAAAAACCCACTGAGATAGGTTAGGCTGAGAGCGAGTGACTGGCCCAAGGTCTTCCAGTGAGCTCCATGGTCAAGTCGGGATTCGAACCCTGGTCTCCCAGGTCCTAGTCCAACACTGTTACCACGATGCCACGCTGGCTATCTTAATCTGGATCCAACCTTACGTCCTTTGCACCAGGCTCCAGTTGGTGAATCTCTTCTAATAAAAGTACAAAGCTGGTAAAGTGAATTAGCCACTTCAGGAGGCAAATGCCAAGGGATGGAGAAGGAGACAGAACCATGTGAGCCATGTGGCTTGCTCAGCAACCCCTAAACTAGCATGCTCTCTAAGGTGCGGTGGAGGACCCTGTCCCATGGCTGGTGTTGAAAAAAAAGAGATGGCTACAGTTTGGGCCATCTTTTATACAGTTGTGCCTTGGATCTCAAATGCCTTGACTCCAGAACAAATCAGCTCCTGAACGATCGAAACCTGGAAGTGAGTGTTCCAGTTTTCAAACGCTTTTCGGAAGCCGAACATCCATCGCGGCTTCCGTGGCTTCCGATTGGCTGCAGGACACTCCTGCAGCCAATTGGAAGCCGCGCCTTGGTTTTTGAACGGTTCTGGGAGTCGAACGCATTCTGTTCGAGAACCAAGGTACGACTGTACAGTGGACCCTCTGGATATGAATTTAATTCATTCCAGGGGTCCGTGTGCACCCTGAAAATTTCGTAAGAAGAGGCGCTGCTTCTGCGCACGCACGTGGTTTGATAGTGCGCTTCTGCGCATGCGTACACGACGAACCCCAGAAGTATACACTTCGGGGTTCCTGCGTTCGCAGCCTGAAGGTTACGTTACCCGAAGGTAACATAACCTGAGGGTCCACTGTACGGTGGTACCTCGGGTTACATACGCTTCAGGTTACAGACTCTGCTAACCCAGAAATAGTACCTCGGGTTAAGAACTTTGCTTCAGGATGAGAACAGAAATCGTGCTCCAGCGGCACGGTGGCAGCAGGAGGCCCCATTAGCTAAAGCAGTGCTTCAGGTTAAGAACAGTTTCAGGTTAAGAATGGACCTCCGGAATGAATTAAGTACTTAACCCGAGGTACCACTGTATATGGAATTGGGAAGGTGCCATTTTGCTTTTTTTGCCTCAGGGTAGCCAAATGTCTTGGGCTGGACCTGGAAAAAAAACCCCAAAGTAAACACTCGGCAAGCCCCAGACCACTGCTGTAGGGTGTCTGAGCACAGAGGGGAAAGTGCTGTAACATAAACACTAATTATTAGTCTCTGTTACTGAAAACTGACTCTAGGCCTGCAGCGTTCAACCTCGGCTCTTCTCTAGCTCAACATCCCAAATTAGCTGACGACCGTTTCTGGTGTAAAAGCCTGCACAAAAGAAGCGAATAACCTGTTTTCTGAACGTGCCCTGCTTTCTTCTTCTCCTCACCGTGGCCTGTCCCTGGGAGAACCAGAACTTGGCTACCCCTCACCTCATCTCTCCTATTCTTTTTTATCATTACCATCCCTATTATTACTGCTTTTAATCTGCCGGTTGCTGGCTAAAAGTAGCAGCTCCCCACCTTTGCAGGCAACCCGAATGGCGCAGGCCAAATCTAGCACCCTGGCACTACTCTAATTGAATGTGTGTGTGTGTGTGTGTGTGTGTGTCTGTGTATCTGTGTGTGTCTGCTGTAGACACTCATTCCCTTCAGCTCTCTGGGAAACTCCAAGATTTTGCCACACTGTTGTCTTTGTTTACTGGTTGGGGAAAGGAATGAAAGCCTCAGTTGTTGGTTGGCCAATAATTCTAATTACTTTTGGCCATGAGGCCAGGCCTGGGTTAGCAGCGAGGCTGTTTTTCACCCCTCTTCTTTCCCAAGCCCCCAAGAACAAGAGGCTCGTCCACCTTATTTAATTCGAATCGTGCCCTGCAGAGTCCTGAGGGTTTGGGGGTCCCCCTCCCACCCCACTCTGTGGCTGTGAGGTATGAAGAGGACTTGCAACAGAAGCCAAGCTCTGTTGCAGCTCTGACCTGCCAAGGAGCCGTTTCTGACGGCAACCACTGTGCTACCCGCCGCCTTACCAGAAGAGAATGAGCTTGTTATTCCCTCTCGGCTCCTTGCAGGCAACCCCGAAGGCTGCCACCCCTCCTCTGTTTTTAAACTTAACCCAAAAAAGAGGAGCGCGGTAAGGCTGTATTTCTTAGAGCCCAAGCCGGCCTCACTCTGTGGGGTTGTGGAGCTCACTTGACCAGTTAAGAGCCAATGACTGTCTGTATCTTTGGTGGCCGACAACTTGTGTATCCCTGTGCCCAGAACGTGTGTGTGTGTGTGTGTTTGGGACTCGAGTACCAAAAAGAGTCCCTTTCACCATTGTCAACCATCTTGGACCCTACGATCAGCAAGTGAGGCCTTGTTGGTGCTGCCACCACTTGGGGGGGGGCGGATTCATGGTTGCCATTAACCTGTGACGGGGCCTTCTCAGTGGTGGCTCCCCATTTGTGGAATGCCCTCCCTGGTGAGGAGCTTACCTGCCCCTCATTACTGACTTTCAGAAGGAATTTTAAAACATTCCTGTTTTAATGGCTGAACCTGGCAGCCCTGTCTGAGATAATGTTTTAAGCATGCTTTTGCTATTGCACCGTTCATGTGTTTGCTGCTTTGGGCTCCTTTGGGAGGAAGGATGGGATATCAATTGAATAAATAAATGAGTGTGTGTGTGTGTGTGTGTGTGTGTGCGTGCGCATAGTTATTTCCATGAGTAAGACAACTACTACTACTCAGTGCTTCCCCCCCTAAAAATGTTTAGGGGTACTCTCATTTTCCTACTCATATTGAAATACTGCCCCTCAATGAGGCCAAATTTAGATTCACCAAATGTTTAGGGTTATGCGTACCCCTGCGCCCCCCCCCCAAGAAAAAAAGCACTTCTACTACCACTACTTCTCAGTGATAACTATAATATGTCCAGATGCTACAAACAGTGCAGAATTCAGCTGTGAGAATGTTGACTGAAGCAGGTACTAAAGAAGGTAAAGGGACCCCTGACCATGGGGTTGCAGCGCTCATCTCGCTTTATTGGCCGAGGGAGCCGGCGTACAGCTTCTGGGTCATGTGGCCAGCATGACTAAGCTGCTTCTGGCAAACCAGAGCAGCACACAGAAATGCCATTTACCTTCCCGCCGTAGCGGTACCTATTTATCTACTTGCACTTTGACATGCTTTTGAACTGCTAGGTGGGCAGGAGCAGGGACCGAGCAACGGGAGCTCACCCCGTCGCAGGGATTCGAACCGCCGACCTTCTGATCGGCAAGTCCTAGGCTCTGTGGTTTAACCCACAGTGACACCCACGTCCCTTAAGCAGGTACTAGGAATCCCCTAATACTGACTCGGAAAGATCTTCATTAGCTGCCTGTTCATTTCCAGGCTGAATTTTATGTGCTGGTGTTGACCTATAAATCAAAGCTGGCACTTTTACCAATGTCACCTAACACTGTTCAATACTTGCTAGGAATTGACCCTTCAGTGTGACAGCACCTAAACTTTGGAACTCCCTGCCCCTTGATATTAAGCAGGTTCCTTCACTGTACTACCCTCAGCGCTTGCTAAAAATTATTATTATTATTATTTAAGCAAGAATATCCAGACGTATGAATACAACATTCATTTTAAAATGTAATTTTATTTCAGTGTGTGTGTGTGTGTGTGTGTGTGTGTGTGTGTGTGTATCTATATAGATATATTTTTTATTAATGTTAATTTTAATCTGAAAATTTTAGCCTAACTTGTTTTTAATGCTGGTTTTTATCAGTAATTTTAATGTATGTTGTATCTAAATTTGCTTGGAGGTTTTGATATTTAAGTGGTACATAAGTTTTGTTAAATAAAAACAAGTAAAATTAACATAAATGACTTGGAGCACGGGTATCTAAATTAACAAATCTCACTGTGTCAGCCAGCCCAGGTCCTTAGATCAGTGTGAAAGGCCCTTCTCATAATCCCATCACCAAGGGAAACACAGCAGGGAGTGGCACAGGATCTTCTGTTATAGTACCACCATTACTGAAATCCTTACCCCAGAAGTACACCAAGTGCTGACATTTTTGATGCAAGGTTAAAGCATATCTGTTTGCCTGTGTATTATTATTATTATTATTAATCACCCGCCCTTCACCCTAAGATCCCAGGGTGAGTTACAACATTAAAACACAATATTAAAAACTATTTAAAACAAGTTACCATTACAAAAATAAGGTGTATTCTGAAAAATAGACACATGTTGAAAGCCAGGGTAAAGAGATGCATCTTCAGCATTCTCCAGAAGCTGTACAATGAAGCTGCCAGATGAAGCTCCCTCCCCTGCAGAGAAGGAGTTCCACAGCTTAGGGGCTGCCACCAAGAAGGCCTTCTCCTGGGCTGCCACTCTCTGCGCCTCTGAGGTTGGAGGAACTACCAAGAAAGCACCCTCTGCTGATCTTAGCACCCAATAATGTTTCTAGGGAAGGAGCCAGGTCTTTCAGATATTTATTCATGACATATTAATTCGTTGCTGTATTTGGGCATTGTATTTTACTTCTGGGAATGTAATGTGCAATTTTTCCCGCTTCAAAAATGGAACACCACTGTGGGTAGCCTGAATTTTTGGCTGTCTTTCTTCCTAGAAAGAGGTGCAGGACCTTTTTCAAGCCCGAGGGCCACATTCCTGTCCGAGCAGTCTTCTGAGAGCCACATGCCAGTGGAGGGCGGGACCAGATGCAAAAGTTGGTGGAGCAATCCATGTACAGTAGGCTAGTTTCTACAAACATACACCTCTCTCTCTGCTCCACCCATATAAATAAGAAACATTATCAGAGTTCAAGATCGTATTCCAGTCCAGCGAAAAGCAGAGCCTGTGGTGGGTTGTGGCCTGGGGAGAGTTCTAAGGCCAGATAGAGAACCCCTGTGTCAAAGGTTCCCATCTCCTGGTCTAGTAGATGATGCTGAACTTCCAGCTGCAAGGGCTGCTGAAATGTGCATAAATGTGACGTTTCCTCTTGCCTCTTTCCCCCTCCCTCCCCTGCTCCCCCCACCCAACCCATTCAGGAAGAAATTGTGTCCCAAAAGGAGCTCTTTGGATGCACGCAGTGACCAAGAGGTTAGTGCTAATAGTTTGTGGTCTTGCTGGTATGTGCAGGTTCTTGGTTTTCCCCCTCTCTTTGATTCTTGTTGTTGTCTCCCTGAAGGTAACAACAACAACAACAACAACAACAACAATAATAAATTTATCATTTATACCCCGCCCATCTGGCTGAGTTTCCCCAGCCACTCTGGGCGGCTCCCAATCAAGTATTAAAAACAAGACAGCGTTAAATATTAAAAACTTCCCTGAACAGGGCTGCCTTCAGATGTCTTTTAAAGATAGGATAGCTACCGTATTTTTCGCTCTATAAGACGCACCGGACCACAAGACGCACCTAGTTTTTGGAGGAGGAAAACAAGAAAAAAAATATTCTGAATCTCAGAAGCCAGAACAGCAACTTGCTGTTCTGGCTTCTGGGATAGCAGCGCAGCCTGCATTCGCTCCATAAGATGCACACACATTTCCCCTTCCTTTTTAGGAGGGAAAAAGTGAGTCTTATAGAGCAAAAAATACGGTACTTATTTCCTTCACATCTGAAGGGAGGGTGTTCCACAGGGTGGGCGCCACTACCAAGAAGGCCCTCTGCCTGGTTCCCTGTAACCTTACTTCTCACAATGAGGGAACCGCCAGAAGGCCCTCGGCGCTGGATCTCAGTGTCCGGCTGAATGACGGGGGTGGAGACGCTCCTTCAGGTATACAGGACCGAGGCCGTTTAGGGCTTTAAAGGTCAGCACCAACACTTTGAATTGTGCTCGGAAACGTACTGGGAGCCAATGCAGATCTCTCAGATGTTGACTAGGGAATGTTTTGAGTTGTAGAATGGGATCCAGAATGCCGCTGTTGATATCAATGAGCTGCAGCTGGTGATGCCGAGTCAAGAGAATGAAAACAACAACCACTCTGTTGACGGGAATGGAGCCGGTAAGCAGCAAATGTATAGGGTTTGCCACGGTACTCTGTACAGAACAGTACTGCTGCAAAACCAGCAACACCCTGATGGTATTAAACTATAAATAATAAGAAGACATATTTGTGTTTTCTGTAGTCACTTCCTACGATGGCAGCATGGAGTGCTCTCCTCGGCAAACAGACCAGGATATACCTTCTTCAGTGTCAGCAGTGACCACTGAGTCTGGAAGCGACGAGGTGTTTATTATTTCAGCCAGCCCTGGAGCTGGTGGCTTAAGTTTCACCTCCTACAGAATACAGGTAGAGGAACCTTTGGTGTGTTTTCAGTGAGACATTTTCAGTGAATGAAATCTTGGGCTGTGTTTTTAAGCATGTTTTCCCCTTCCAGTTGTCTCAAGGTTTGATTCACATGTGCATGTTCAATCAGTAGTTCTCAGATGTTTCAAAAGCCAGGACACACCTATAACCTCAAAATGCAAGATGGGACCCACTTAACAATGTTTAGCTACAACTTGCAACCTTCAAATTTTGTTAGACTACAACTCCCATCATCCCTACCCATTTGCCATACTGATGGGATGTGGGACTCCAGCAACATTTTTGGGGCCACAGGGTTAGCCACCATTAAATTATTTTTGTTCTAACAAAAGGCAGCACATGTTTTAAACCTGTGCTACCTACCTACACACACACACACACACACACACACACACACACACACACAAAATAGATGTAGCCATCCAGATGTTGTAGACTACAATTCCCATTATTCCTGATCATTGGCCTTGCTGGCTAGGATTGATGTGGGTTGTAGTACAAAACACCTGGCGGGCAATGTCTACACAAATACATTGACCAAGAGAAAAGACACAGATTTAAATGAAATTCTGTGAGCTTTTCGTCATACAGGAAAATACTGAAATAAATTCTCCAAATTTCCTGGTGGTAGAATTGTGACTATAGTCTACTGCCTAGGATAGGAACATGCTCCCTATCCTAAATCAAGTCAGAACTTCGCAAATAAGTACTTGTTTTCCACTTAGTTGCTGTCGTTCTTTTCTTTTCTGGATGTTATGCCAATGTTTATGGGGGTGTGAAATTTTGAACCTTGACAGTAAAAAAAGATCCCAGGATCACCCTTGCTTGAAATGCCTGTCTAGACAATGTGAACCCGTAGGCAGATTTGGAAAAGAAAAAAAGATTATCTAAATCCTTTTACTGAGAAGCAACTGTTGGTCAACAGTGGCTCCAGGATTCCTAGGGAGTGTGAGTCTGAGCTGTGATCATGGCAGGAGCCCAACGCTTCATGGATGAAAATAGGGACATGCTTGTAATTCCACTGTGCTCATAGCCAGAGTCAGCACCCAGCTGTCTTCTGTTACATTTTTTTGGGTTGTGTTTTCATACCACCTTTCTGCGTAACATTCAGTGGCAGCTGGATCAAGCCGCCATTTTAATTTCCCACAATGCCTCCAGTGAAAAATGGTGGTTAGGGCAGCCCCATGGTATTGTTTGGGCACTGCTGCTCTCTGATGCTGTTGTCTACACCAGATAAATCCCCCAACAGCAGTATCCAGTTGGAAGGGACTATGAAGGTCATCAAGTCCAACCCCCTGCAATGCAGGAATCTTTTGCCCAACGTGGGGCTTCAACCCCAAACCCTGAGTTTAAGAGTCTCATGCTCTACCCGACTGAGCTATGGGATTTTAATTGGGTCAGAGCTTCAAGTATGGATTTTAGAAGAAAATTCACTGGCCAACTGGATAAAGGTATCTCATGCAGTTTTTTGGTTTTGATTTATCTGTCTTTTTTCAATTAGGACAGAAAACTGAAGAGAAGCATCACAAGTCCGGGCTCAGTTTCTGACTGGCTGACAGCAGGTCCAGCGGAATCTGGCATCAGTGCTGCAAATATAGGGGTGGCACAGACAGAGAGCCATTGCCCAAGTCAGCGAACATGGCGTGCTCGTACTTTTCATGACTTACTAGCTCCATTGCCTCAGCTACAGAAAAAGTGGTGCAGCTGGGCTACGAACAGCCCTTTCACCAAATTGGTTAACAGCAGTGTAAGTATTTGGAGAAAGCCCTGGGGAAGCAAGATGAATGTGCCCTGCAGATCAGCTGTCAAAGTTTGATCCAGTGACTTCAGGTCTAGCCTGTTTCCCCTACTGGTACTGTCATGCTTGCATGCTAGTAAGAATCTAGCACCTGCAAGTCAAGTAAGGCCCAGTGTGGGTGGCCCATGGGGTCATTTTCACAGAGCCATGCCCATCTGTCGCACATGTAATGCCATCTATGGCATCAGGTGTGGGGCAGGTAAAGGCACAGCTGCAAAGGAAGCCTTTAAAGGTCAAGGGACCCCTGACCATTAGGTCCAGTCGTGGCCGACTCTGGGGTTGCGGCGCTCATCTTGCTTTATTGGCCAAGGGAGCCAGTGTACAGCTTCCGGGTCGTGTGGCCAGCATGACTAAGCCACTTCTGGCGAACCAGAGCAGTGCACAGAAACGCCGTTTACCTTCCCCCTGGAGTGGCACCTATTTATCTACTTGCACTTTGACATGCTTTCGAACTGCTAGGTTGGCAGGAGCAGGGCCTGAGCAACGGGAGCTCACCCCATCGCGGGGATTCGAACCACTGACCTTCTGATCAGCAAGTCCTAGGCTCTGTGGTTTAACCCACAGCGCCACCCGCGTCCCTAAAGGAAGTCTTTACAGGAGCCTTAAAAGTTCGCTCCCAATTGTTCCTTGGCAAACGTGGCTTGCTGTCAACAGCTGATAGGCACCAACAGCAAAGCCTCACTTGAGAACTCTGTAGGGCAACCAATCCCTGCCCAGCTAACCAGTACTAACCAGCTGAGTGACACTTATAGCAAGCCCTGCATAGCCAATGGTCAGGATTGATGGGAGTTACAGTCCAGCAACAACTTGTGGGCCAGAGGTTCCCCATTCCTGACTTTGATTCTGTAATATATAAAAAAGAAAAGAATGGTGGAGACCTTGTGAAATATTAACAGGAGTTTTCTTACCTTCAGAACACTCCTTCCCACATGTGCATGCGTGTCTCCCCCCCTTTTTTGCTTTGACCTTTAAGTCGTGGGAAAGGCAATCATGCACAAGGCAGAGAAGGAAATGTCAGTGAAGAAATAGAGCAAAATGACCTCTTGCTCCTTTTTTTTTATGACTTCTTAAGAAATATTCACTTGTAGTTCCCTCAGATCTGATTATCAGAGTTGACGTTATGATTGCTCCTGCCAGGGCTTTTCTGCATCCACGAAAGACCAGACTGCAACTACTCGGAAAGTAACTTCAGCTGCAGAAATAGACGGCATCTCCGAACCGGCTTACTTGGACTCATCGGCTAGCACTGCATCTTACCCACTGACGTATTCGGCACAGAAACAACGCAAGCTAAGCAACAGCTGCAACTTGAAAAGATCCCGTTTCAGAAACCCTTACTTTGGGTTTTTAACAAGTTCTCCCGACTGTAACCAACCAAGGCTGTCTGATCATGCAAAGCACGTTGGCGCAAGATCTCCAGTCAACAGTCCAGGCAAGGGAACCGAAGACCCCCTTGAAGGGCCCATCCAGTTCACAAGCAACATAGTCAATGGCTCAAAATCCAAGGAGCTCTCATTGGAAATGGATAAACCCAAACCTGTTTTTGTTATTTCTGAGGAAGGGGATGATCAGCAGCCTTTGGTTTTAGCAGAGCATGTGAATCAATGTGCAGATGCTTTATCTGAGCCAAATGTTATCCATAATAATATGGGGTTGACCATTGCAGATGAGCAGCCAGTGGACCTAACTCTTCAAGAAAGCTCAGTTGAATCCACCAGTATCAGAGCAGACCTTGATCTTTGGGGAGAGTACCCAAATTCACACAGTGATTCCCTGAAGAGCTGCAGTGGTTACAAGGATAAAAACTATGGGCCTGTTTCAGACACTGGCACCACTAATTCTCATCCGAATTTTGATTCCTTGGCCTCTCACCAGTTGTGTCAAACTTCAGTTCAGTAACTCCTCCAAATATGGGTATCAGAACTGATACTGAAGGTTGTAGGTTTGTGCAATTGGAAGCAATAAAGACACATGTTCCTTTTGAGACGGAATGGAAGCTGCATTGTACGTACAACATGGAGAATGTGCTTGGGCAGCCTTGACTCTAAATGTTGGAATAGATTGTGTGTTAAGTTATACCCTATTGCATTGCCACCTCTCACTGAGCTGCATCTAATGACTGTTAGTTTTTTGTTGGCTTATTGAGAGCTTATCAAGACTACCTGGCTGGTACTTCTTACAAAGAAGACAGGCTTTCTTAAAGTTGGTGTGATGAATATGGAAGCACTGTCTATTCCCACACTATACCAGGAAGCAAATGGTCAGGCTTGCATTGAAAAGAGGCATGCTGTTTTGGACATAATACTTTGAAACATATCAACCAAATTCTAGTCACAGCTGGAGGAAATCGCACAATTCCTTACTGAAGTTTGATTGTAGCTTGGACAGGGAAGTGGCAGTGGGTACCAGTTAGAACTGTGTTTAGCAGAAGAAACACACACAAAGAAGTAAATGGTTAGCTACATGAGCACAAAACAAAATGCACAGCACCTTTGGTTGGTTTTTTTTTTACTGCATTTGTGTGTAAAACTACATTAGATGTGAGACAGTTAGGATTGTCAAGAGTCTCATTAGCAATGGTAGTTCTGGCGATTCTTAAGGACCTCATTATAAAAGGATTGCTTCTTTCCTAAATCCTGCAAAAGGCTCTGCCACTTGGGGTAGGAGGATTTTCTCTGCATGTGATGCAATATACAGTAAGTACACTAATAGTAACATCTGGGGAAAGTCCTGGCAGCTTTGGAGAGATAAATGCACACTTTGGTAAAACACACTCTCTCATTGCACATTATTCAAAGAATACCAGCTGCAAGGAACTAGAAGCTCATCAAACCTAGCTAACTACTGTTAGGGCAATTCACAGTGGCCAGGGCCAGTATGCTTGCCTCATATATGCCTGTTCTCACTGCAGCAATAAACACAGTTCCAAAGGTTGTCCCCTGCTTTCTTCGACACCCATTTTTGCCCCATACACACTGGTGTTCATTGTTGCAAAGATCATAAAGAGTGGAGATGCAACTTAAGAATGGGGGTGGGGGAAATCCTAACTGGCTGCAGTTCCCCGGCACGCACATCCGTCCATCTCCATTTCAGAGTATTTTACCCCTTGCAAATATATACATGGCAAAACGCTGGGTGGTAAATCATGAATAAATCTGCTATTACTGGGTAAACTACAACCAAGCTATGCACTAGTGTTGTCAAAAACGCACTGCCGCGCACACATTCTCACAATCCCAAAAATAAATCACCAGGGACATTGCAAGTGCAGCTTCCCGTTGAGTTAAACATCCATACAGATTTTGCAGTCCTTGGTCTGGTGGTCTAGTTTTTTCAAATCATCCTTAGACATTTGTCAAGGGTTCTTGGGCGCCTAGGAAGTAAGTGTGTCTTTGAGGATATTTGGGGTATGCTTTGCTCACAGCCACAAAAAAAAGTTGCTTTGAGGTCCCCAGTATACCTTGAGAAAGCAGGTCATGTTTGTCAAGTGCTTTAATAAGTTGCACCCTGGAGCTATTTTTAGCATGTGATGAATATTCTGTTTGTACTGCGTTGTTTTTTAAACATCCAATCTAGCTAGTTATTGCTGATAAACACCTATTTGCTTCTTCAACCATTTTGTTTCCATTACTAAATAATGCCTTTCTGTCACCACCAGGGCAGTCTAGAGACTTTTCAGCTTCAAGCAGCTGTGCAATTCTGATTCTAATGAAGTGTGTATTTTAAGGCTGAATGAAAGGAAAGCCTGCTAGTTTGATTATACCTAATAGCCCCTTAAGGATTTTAACTGCTTCCCAATGGTAACCTGGTAAGAAATGTGTAATTACTTGCATTTCTTCAAAGGGCTTTTGCTATACACGAATGGAAGGGATCACATCTTGGGGAGCTCTCTGGTTGCACCTGGTTTAGACAGCTGAGGAAGGCTTCCAAATATTTATTGCAAAGCAGATGCCCAGGGAGGAATGGGAAAAATCTAACCCACCCTATCAAATGGAGCAATTTTTCATTTTTGCTATGCTTAAGGAGTCTTAAGTCTGGCTCCTCCTAATATACTTAGCCTTGATTTTGCCCAGACTAATTTATGGTTTCACCTGCTGTTTAAATTTCCATCTGCTCTATCTTATCAGTATTGATAGCAGTTGTGGAGCATTTTTGGTGTGCGTGCCTTTTAATCATGCATGTGGTCTCTATAGAAATATGAGCAGTGGAGTTTAGCCATGGCTATGGATCAAGTATGAACCACATTTACAGTGCCTTTGAACTTGGAATTTTCATACATTTCTCTACTTCATGATTAATGGGTAACATCCAGAAGTCAACAAGCAGTCTTTAGCCTTTTCTTTTTAAACAAACAAATATTGTATGGCTCTGCAAAAACAAAACAAAACCCACAACTGTTTGAGATACCAAGGTGTCTATTACAGTTGCAGCCCTGTGTTAAGGGCAAGACATTACACTGTTGCAGTGAGGACAGAGGGAATGGTATTGTGTCTTAGAAAATGGCTCAACAAATGGATTTGAAACTGGGCAATGTAGTAGAGGTAGGTCTAAAACTTAACTGGTGCCAATCATATGCAGACTACCTCCCACTGAGTTCAGTGGGGTAGACTCCCAAGGTTTGTAGCCTGAGGTTGCAATCCTATACATGTTCTTAGCCCAACTGAACTCAGTGGCATTTACTTCATGACTGTGCTGTAACTAAACTATAGGCAAACTGTCTTCTTGACCTTTCCAAAGAGTTTAGTCTTGCTTCTGCACTGTACATTAAGGTTGGCAGCTATAAGTAGCATGCGGGACAGCGTCACTTGGAATTAGGAATGGGAAAGAGTGGGGCTCGAGATTAGGATCACAGTGGGGTGGGAAGTGGGGTTCAGACAATGGAGGCAAAAAGTGTGGGGTTGCCACCCATCAGCTTGCCTCAGGTACTTGAATGAGTGAACTAAGTTGGTCAATAAAGGTCTTTCCCTGCTCCCTTCCGACACGCATTCTGGACCACAGAAAAGGAAAGTAGCTTCTAGATCCATCTTTTTTAGCTTTTTACCAAAAGATGTGGTTTGATGAGTCAACAGTGTGATGCAGCAGCAAAAAAAGCTAACACTTTTCAGATCAAGGGAAGTAATAGTACCACTCTATTCTGCCTTGGTCAGACCACACCTGGAATATTGTGTCCTGTTCTGAGCACCACAATTTAGGAAGGATGCAGACAAGCTGGAACATGTGCAGAGGAGGGGGAACTATGATGATCAAGGGTCTGGATAACAAGCCTTACAACGAACGCTTGAAGGAGCTGGGTAAGTTTAGCCTGGAAAAGAGACTGAGAGAAGATATGATAGCCATCTTCAAATATCTTAAGGGCTGTCACATGGAAGGGGGAACAAGCTTTCTTTCTCCTGCTCTGGAGGGTAGGACTCAAACCAATGGCTTCAAGTTGCAAGATAGGCGATTCTGACTAAACACACAGAGAAACTTTCCGACAGTAAGAGCTGTTTGACAGTGGAACAGTCTCCCTTAGGAAATTGTGGACTCCCCTTCCTTGGAGGTTTTTAAGCAGAGGTGGGATGGCCATCCGTCATGGATACTTTAGCTGAAATTCCTCCATTGCGGGGGGGTTGGACTAGATGACCCTTGGGTCCCTTTAGATACTATGGTATTGGACCTTTCCTGAGAACTCCTGCAGCAGCTAGTAGCTCAGCTTGGGTTAGATCTTGGAGCTGAAGTCCAGAGCCACACAACAGAGGCCCTCAAAAATGATCACCCACAAAAGCAGCAAATAGGGCCAGTATCTGCACCTGGTATCTGCACCTGGGCTGCCTTGGGTACCCGCAACAGTCACAGCATCATTCCATTATTATTATTAAAAACATTTTACATCTGAGGCCAGGTGGTTACACATGCCTGTGTGGAATCGTGGTTAGAATGTTGGACTAGGACCTGGGAGACAAACTGACACACAGCCTAGATGCTCACTGGGTGTCCTTGAGCTAGTCATTGCCTCTCAGCCTAATCTACCTCACATGGCTGCTGCAGGGATTAAATGAGGAGGGGGAGAACCATCTACACCTCCCTGGAGGAAAAAAAATGGAATATAACTGCATTAAAAAAATGTACACCACCACAGAAGCCCTTGTCCCCACTCCTCTCCCTGCCGTAACAGTATGTAGTACGTATATGTGTGTGTGTGTATGAGAAAGGAAATTAGATGTCACCTTACACAGTTCGATATCACATGAAGTAGTCCAAAAATTGAGCTTTAATGGCAAAAGCAAGGAGGGAACCAAGCCAAAATAGAAACTCAACAAAGAAAAAGAAAATAGAAGCAGTTTTCATGAGTAAACTTTTTAATCCTTGACATTGCCACAAAAAAGTTGGAAGAACTATTTGCCCACCTTCTTTACAGAAGAATATCCCAGAGAAGGAGACTAGGCCTTATTTAGCAATACACAATCCTCCCTGTTTTCCACATCTATCCTAAGAACAGACTATTCCCCAACTCCCAGTGTTTTGTCTCTCTCTTACAGAAGGGAGGTGAAGCCTGTACTTCAGAGAGGTTAAAATATGCCAAACCATTTACAGTTTTTAAACATCAAGTAAACTTTTAGAAGTTAACACATTAACTAAAAAATATCACCTGGCCAAACCATACAATTTGCTTTTGTTTTTTTTTGCTTTTGTTTTTTTTAAAAAGGACTAAAACATGTAAGAGTATGTAATACCCATGAACAATGGTGCTCTTCAACATTTAAAAGAGCATATTAAAGATTAAAGGTCAATTCAGCCCCACCAACATTGGCAATATTAATTATTTTCATTCTTTTAAAAAAGATACAGCGTACGCACAAAAAACCCTTTTCATTCCATTGCAATACTTCAATCGCCTAATGCATAGAAAAAGTAGATTTAGTGTGTATATATGTGTGTGTGTGTGTGTGTGTGAGGAGTGTGGTGGCATCAAATTCACAGCCCTCTGATGTGAAGCACAGCCGAATGCTTCAATTCCTTTTTACTCATAACATGGTATTGATGTGCCCAGAGCAGGAATATACATTCCTAATGTTAGCCATTACAAGTCAAGTATAAAGCACCATTTTTTCAGGGGAGTGGGGAGCCCATAATTTTCAACCCATCCAGCAATCGAAAGAAACTCTTTGCTGGAAGCCAATTCTGAATACAGGAAGAAGCAACAGGGAATGCAAAGCATGTCCTGGAGACAGATGTGCAAGGGGCTCCCTTTTTTCACATATGCAAAAAATGTGCTCACATGCACATGCTGAGCTGAAACAGAGACCAAGCAGCTGGAAATGCTCAGCCTTAGAGGATTCCGTAACTGCAGACTTCTACCCTATTTTTTCCCAAAGCTTTAAACACACGCACACAACAGAACTCAAGTGTCAGAACTGAAACTAAATGCACATTTTCCATTTGTCAACTTCAAGGATTATTCCAGACCAGCTTTCCCCTTAAAAATAGGTCATTCCATACTATTTTGTATTTTGTAGGTACTAAACAGGTAAGTTAAAGCCAGATCCACCCATTCTTCCTGCAAAAGCTTTACAGTTGCAAATTCAGGATATACACTTCACTCACCCTCTTCATCCCTAATATACTCACATCGCTAAATGTTAGTAACTACCCCACTGATTGTGAGCTTGCAACTTGGCAAGTTATAGGCTGCAGTTTAAGTGAATCCTGTTACCACAGAAGAGTTTAAGTGCAAGCTGCTAGATGACCTAAAACCAGAAGATAATTCCACTTTTAGTCTCCTGACTGCATGTTTGAGTATTCTCCCACAAAAAAAAAATTAAAAAAATCTCTTTATAAAGAAGAAAAGGTTAACCCCTACTTCTGACATGCTAATATCTGTAATTGTGGGAGAAGCATTCAGACATGGAAGTCATCATTGCAACCTGAAATGATACATGCTTGGAACAGCATTACCCAAATGGATTATCCCGATTGTAACAAACTTGTCCTTATGCTCTGGACTGACTTCTACTCTACCAAGTACAACAATACAGATATGCAGACATGTAATTGGGTACCATTACGTAATTTATAATATTGCATATTTGTCTATCGTTTTCCTGGGTAAGTTTTAGGTCAAATGGGTTGGGAAGCCTGTTTAAGCAAGGACTGCTCTAAATTTAAATGTATGCATGAAGAAAAAGCTGTTTTTCGCTTCTCAAACACCATGCTATTTCCATGGCAGTAAGCTGCTTCTAGCCCTCTGTTGACGATAGTTGCCAGATTTGTGGTCCAGCACACCAGCAACAGTTCTTTAAGTGTAACATCTGGAGAGTTTGAGTTAAGACAACAGCAGTAATCAACTAAAAACATTCTTCTGTCCTGTGTATGTCTTCACCCTTTTCTTTCGGAATGAAATCCAGCAGTAATTCTGATTTCCCAAAAGGTAACATATTTTACATTGTGCAGTATTGCCTTTTGGTCTTTCCAATGCCAGCGCATGGTTAACATTATTTCAGCAAATGAAAGCACCATATATTCTAAGAATACAACTTGACATCAGGCTGGGCTTGGGAATCTGTTTCAAACTTACTGATAACATAGAAACCACTTCCCCATAGCAGTTTCCCATGTTGGACTGGAGATATGTAGGAGAGGTGGAAAGGACCTAAAATAGTGTCGCAGGCCAAACTGCAGTGGATAGACACAGCATGTGTTCTTCCCACCCTACTCTCCTGCGTCTTCAAGTCAGGGAAGTGGATACAGTTGTACCTTGGTTCTCGTACTTAATCCGTTCTGGGAATCCATTCGATTCCCGAAACTGTTCGAAACATCCTGCACTCAATCGGAAGCTGTGTCAGACGTATAGCTTTCAAAAACCGGAACACTCACTTTCGGGTTTTTGGCATTTGGGAGCCAAAACATCTGCGTTTCAAGGCGTTCGAGAACCAAGGTACGACTGTACAGGGAAATGGCTCCTGCGCCACTAACAGGATGTGTGGACAGGGTCCCCAGATCATGAACCCAGATTTAAACCTACTAAGCCAAGTCAATTGACTGCATCAAGGTTTAAGGGCACTCCACTTAAAATTTTCCTATGGCTACAAGTGAGCAGGTGCTCATTATGTTAGGTTGGCGTTTTAGGATGGGGTGGGGAATAAGTTTCTCTTACAAATGGTTTGGATGTGGTTAGTAAACCATAACACTTTGGAAGCTCTACATTTTTAAAGCCAGGAGTGAAAGAACGACGTTTTTACACACTTAAAAGTGACAAATCCTTTTGCAATACCTTTGACCCACCCTTAAAGGACACTCGGGTAGGCAAACATCCTGGATTAGCCTGTTGGCTTTCTCTTTGGGTGAGTTCCCACATTACTGTTTTAGGGTATGGGAAGTTAATGTGTTGCACCATGCCCCATTATTACAAAAAGGAAGACTGTGCTCTTGGCATTATTAAATCTACCAGCACATTGATGTTTTTAAAAAGCAAACTTACGTTGTAAAAATGTACAATGCAAAGCATCATCTAGTGTATTGCTGAACAGCGGCATTGCTAATTTAGCAACATAATTCCAGAAAAGGAGGGGGGGCTGAGGAAGCAACTTATTTCTACATCCTACCCTGCTCAAGGCTGCCTTGATCCAACTGTTACAATCTGCAGGATAATTTGCAAAGTAGAAATGTATTCATGCACAGATAATTTCAAAGGCAATTCCTGATTTCAAAGGCAATTCCTGTTATTTGTACTGCTTTGCGTGTAATTCTAAAGTCAAAAGGAGAGCTTAAAAATGCTTAGAATAAGATGCACCATTCTACCACCATGCCTATCATATAAGCGGAGACAAAAACAACAACTTTCCTCTATGTGTAATGAAAAGAACGCAGGAAATATAAGAATAAGGGGAGGTCCAATCAAAATAAAATAAAAATTAAGTTCTACTGACAGCACCAGCAACTAAAAGTTATTGACCTTGCTTGAATTGTGCCCATTCCGTACAACTATCTAGAGACCACCTTTATGGTCTAGGAAAGGAATAACAAGTCTCCAGTGTAACTGAGCTGTAAGTAGGGGACAGCAAATGTCAACAATTGGTGGGGTTGCCCTCAAATATTACCTCCACTTCTCTCCCAATGGCTGTTAAAAAAGAAAAGAAAAGAAAGACTTGCATGAACACATTCGCTTCGTAAAACAAGGTCCAGGATTACTATTATTTTGATCTCAAAAGTCCAACGGATATCAAAACAAGAAGGTGGACTGTCTTTCTATCGCTCTGGTCCCAAGACCGAAAAGCAAACGTATCTAAGGGGAGGAGAAGGGAGCAGAGCCCCAGGGATTCCAGGGAAGCGAAAGACCTGGCCAAAAATAAAGAGAGATTGTTCCCATTTATCTCATCACCACCACAAATAAAAAGGGTACATGTCAGCTGCGCTGATTGGGCATCGCAGCACTCAGGAGCAAATGTTGCAAGAAAGGGCAGTGTATCACAAGTCGCCCCTGACAAGTGGATGGGCCAGGCCAAATCCAGCTGTGATCTTTTTTGACAGCCATGTTGATTGAAGGGCCATGCAGCCAATCCCCTTAGCAAAACCATGTAGACACAGCCCCAACTGTCCTCCACTGTACCACTTGGGTGGAGCAGATAACTACTGCTGCCCATCTATTTTTCAAGAAGGAGCTTATCGCTTGCCTAGCAACTTTTTGCACCCACCCTGTAGTCCTACTTCACCCCACAAACAATAGCTCTCAATATATTTGAACAGCGCAATTACTGCCACACAGTGTAGACTCCCCCTACTTTATTCAATGCTATTAGAATCCTTCAGTCCAATGATGATGTCATTAAGTCAAAAACATGATGAAGCAGGGGCAGACTAATCATGAATGAATTGCTTGTTCCACACTGTCTATTGAAGGAAAAGAAAAGGAAAAAAAGACACTGACCTGCTCATAAACTGTGAAAATATGTTTTACAAATCAAAAATATACACCAGAGCATCTGATGTAAAAAGAGTAACCAACTCCCTGCTATGAGGGAACAATGAAACAATAACTGTACGGTCAGTATTGCAGATTTAATTTCCCCCTCCTTTCTTACAGGCTGCGAGTATTCAGGTCAGTTAAATGCCTGAAAAAACACCTTCAGTTTTTGAATCGTGTTTGTTCACAGATGTGATTGAATTTCCTGGAACAACAAAAGACTTGAGTTAAAATTTAAAAAAACACAATAGAAAACAAGCAAACAACAGTTGATATGATTTTTTTGGCAAAGTTGTTGAACTTCTTCTTCGGGGGGGGGGGGGGGCGGAGTTTTTGAGCTACTTTTAACGAAATTCACCTTACGATTTCTGGACACAGTTTCCAGCAAACAAATCCCAGCTATCTCACCATTTTATAATCTTGAGTGCTACCCCCCACCTTTTGTTTTTAAGTGAAGGCTAGCATTTTTAGGATGGTTAATGTCAAATTTAAAGAAAAACACTATCCTACCCACCCCACATGTGAACTGTTGAAACTGTTTATAGCCCCGGGCAGATTTCTGGGCAGCTCATGTTCTTATAATTTTCAAAGTGAGCTAGCACTGTCAAGTTTTCTTCCCACATTAGATGGGAAGTTTTTGTTGTTGATAAATTAATATTAAAATATACTAAATTCAAATTATTAGCTGTTTTGAAATAATGCACTGGTTTGAATGCAATACTAAACCATAGCATTGTGCTATGTGAATGAGTTTACCTGTAGTTTGCTTTGTAGTCCAAACCTAGGCAAACTGTGGTTAATGTTAACTATGATTAGTTAAACCACTGAGCCTCTTGGGCTTGCCGATCAGGTCGGCGGTTCAAATCCCCACGACGGGGTGAGCTCCCGTTGTACGGTCCCAGCTCCTGCCAACCTAGCAGTTCGAAAGCACACCAAAAAGTGCAAGTAGATAAATAGGTACTGCTCCGGCGGGAAGGTAAACAGCGTTTATGTGTGCTGCTCTGGTTTTGCCAGAAGCAGCTTAGTCACGCTGGCCACATGACCCAGAAAAACTGTCTGCGGACATACGTCGGCTCCCTCGGCCAGTAAAGCGAGATGAGCGCCGCAACCCCAGAGTCGTTCACGACTGGACTTAACTGTCAGGGGTCCTTTACCTTTACCTTTAATTCAAAGTTGGCTTGTTTCCACTAATCACATTTAAAACTAACCACAGTTTAGGGTTTCAGTGACATGATAAACTGTGGTTAATCTAAGGCAGGAACTTTCTATCACCTTTTTGTATCTCTGCACTGGAGGACAGGAGAGCAGGCACGCAAGCCCAAGGAGATGCTAGTTTCATTCTTGCAACAGGGTTTAGTGCTATTCTTGAATGCAACCAATATCTAATACCTACACAGGGCTGCCTTTGAAGAGTACTCTAAAACTTCTGTTGGTCCAGAATGCAGCTGCCAGAATGCTGACTGGGCTTAGGTGCACAGAGCATATAATTCCAGTGCTGGCGTAACAGTTAGCATCATGGAGGAAAATGATCTCTCGTCAGAAGTATAGAAAAAGTTATGCATGCGTTTTTTTCTGGCGGAACTATTACCCGGACCCTGAAATGCACACAGATTTAAGTTCCTATAGAAAAGTATCCAGGGGGTGAGGGTAGGGGCGGGGGCAACTCACATTGCATGGTGAGCTTTGACCTGAGTCCGGCAATTGCGCCCCCAATAGCAATCAGGGCGTGACGTGACAGCCACTGTAAGAAAAAACACCAACACATTTGATGCACAATTGACGTTAATTAAAAGCAGAGAGATTTGAGGGCGGGTGGGTGGGCGAATCAGTCAATCATTGTTGTTGTTCTAAAATAAGGTGCGGACAATTATTTGGTAGCAAGTGCAAAGCCATGTAAGTAGATTATCAGTTGGGGGACCAAACCAAACAACAACATGTATAGATGGAAATTTTTGAAATTTAAGAAGATATAATAGAAACAGCAACAGCAACATGCATTTTAAAATACTGAAACTTAATGCTAGCATAGTGCATGCTAAGCTGTTACTGATGCATATGCACATGGGATAGTCTTGTCCTGGAATTTTAACACACACCATAAATATAGTCCCAATGCAGAACAAAATGAATAGTCCTCCAAAACGTTTGTATTGTGGAAGAGAAATAATGGGAGAGAATTACTGTAGGTCTCTTTTGCCCTTTGGTATAAGATTTAAAGATTCTCTCTACAACGAGGACAAATGACATACTTTCCAGCTCACATATGCGAGGGGAAAAGTTGTGAACATGGGTTGGGGTCTGGCAGCCCTCAGCCATATAAAACTGCTCAGAGTACTGTTGCCTCTACCTGCCCTTCCCAACTTCAGAACAGTAGCAACTTTTTGTAGGTGTGACACAGCTAATTGCCATCTCAAAACACAGACTGACTGGCTAGTGAATCGCTCAGGAAATATAGATAGAATTATTTAACCAATGCTTCCAATTTTATTTAAAACTGATTTATTTCTAATGTTGTTTGTTGGGGGGTGGGGGGGGGAAAGGTAGGGAATGAATGAATGAATTAATAACAAATACAGTTTTTCCATACCTGGCAATTCAGCAACAGGAATATTCTGCCTGTACTGATAAGCGAGCTCTCGGAAGCTGCGGAGGCCGCAACAGTAACAGAGAACAGTTTCTCCAGTAATGCGATAATCTGGAGGGCAGAGGGGAATCAGAGTTGCAGATAGTCAGGGGCCAAAAAAGCCATTTCATGAAATATTCCAAACAGGCAATAACTCGTCAAGAGTACATATGCTTGCTGTAAGTTATTTGAAAGGCCTTGGTGAACTGAAAGGTGGTGAAAGGACCACAAAGATGGTGTCAGGCCAACATCTCTGGGAAGGCTATCCCATAACCAGAGTGCCACCACTGAAAAGGCCTCTTCTGGCAGGTTAACCACAGCTATTTCACCTGGTGGAGATAGTTGTGGAGCAGGGTTTCTGAAGAGGATAGGATCAAGGTTGGGTTGGTACAAATGGGGATGTGTAATTTGCTTCCCTGAAAGCGCACAATACAGAAGATATGCCTCTGGAAAGCTCAAGTCAGAGAGAAAAGATGGGGCTTACCTGGTAAAATAAAAACTCCTCTTTGAAGAGCTAGGAGACTTTCGTTTAACATATTTTTCCATGTTAAACCCCTGGATGCCAGGTAATCCTCAGATGAGAGAAAAGGGTAGTCAGCAGCATGTAAAAGAGATGCACTAAACAACTTGACCAACCCACCCACCCCATGGAAAGTAGTAAAAATGTATTCTGCAAACTAGGTTAAAGCAGCTATATTCTCTCAACTGATATACTTTAAAACTGAATATACCTTTAGAATATCCGATTCATAGTTATTGCCATTAAGGACGCCATCTAAACACTTGTCACCAAGATTTATTTCTGTAAGGAAATTAAAAAGAGAGGGGAAATTATCTTTGCTCTGAAATACCCAAGAGGCGTCTTCTCTTTTCTCACCACAAGGATGACCTTCAATGCCTAGAGGTCATGATTTCAAGCTCACAGAACTGGAATATTGGCTTCATTGAAATCAGAAGTATTAGTTTCCATGTCAAGGGCTGGAAACTGGATGCATGGGAATCCCCTCCTGCAGAAGGTAACATGCTCAACCAAGGGCTAAAAAGTGTCTATCAACTGCTACTAGCCACAATGGCTATGTTCTCCCTCCACAACTGGAAGCAGGAAGCCTCTGAATGCCAGTTGCTGGGAGTCACAAGTGGGAGAGTGCTGTTGTGCTCACGTCCTGCTTTCAGGCTTCCAATAGGCATTGGGATGGCCACAGTGAGAACAAGATGGACCAGACAGACCATTGGCCTGATGCAGCAGGACTATTCTTAAGTTCTCAAAAAGGATGCCACTGGAGTCCACATTAGGGATTGTGCATTGCAGCATAGTCAGACAGAGCTTAGAATGCATGAACAGAAATTGGAACATTACAAATGGAAGCCATCGTGGATCTCATTCATGGTTCTCTACACCCCAAGTCTTGAATCTACCCTTCTCAGGGTCTTCTGGGGAGCACAATTTAGCTTTGTTCAGGGGCCTCGATTTCCCAGAGACCAGAAGCCTCCACCTGCCTGCAGAAGTTGCCAGCTCCAAGAATATTTTTTAGTGCACGCTCTGGGAATGCTTCCTTCCAACCCTCTCACTTGCAGTGCTCTTTCCCACCTGGAGAAAGGCATCACTGTCTATGGTAAGCCACCTCTTCCTGCACAGTTTGTCTGAACCAGTAACCTCCACAAGGAGACAGAGGCTTCTCTCCGTAGGGTGAGTTTAGTAAAATATTACAGCCTCAACCAGGACTGTGTTTTAAAATACGCCAAGGCCAACTCGGGTTGTGAAAAAACACTTTAAGGTTGATTACATTTACCAAGGTATGTATCAAACAGCTTAAGAGAAATTTCATGTGTTTGCTAATATTGCTGGGAGCCAAATTGTCTCAGCTTCTAATGGTCAGTGCTCCCAAATTCCTCAAGAGTTTTTGAGACAATTCCGTCAATAGCAATTCCGCCAACAGCAAAAAAAAAAAAAAAAAAGACTCCTGGAGCGAGACAGTGGGCCAACCTACCACAGAATGGTGCCAAGCAACCAAAACATGCCACGCGAGTGCAACCCCAGTACAAGTGACAGAAGGGTTGGAGACAGATGGTGCCTGTGAACACAGAGAGCAGAGAACATGTTGTGGCATCAGGCATCCAGAACATCAAGTAGTATTAGCTATCAATGAACACACTCCCATTATATCTGTTGCATACAGTGAGCATCTTGACCCTCACTCAGCCAGCCAACCAACCACTACTTATAGGAAGTTGGGGGTGAGCATACAGGTAGCATCTCCCCAAAGTGACATCACTTCCTTTTTTAAAAAAAAATTATTAAATTTTCCAACATACATTTATAGTATCCAATCTAAATTTATCACATATTTTCTCTTTTAGACTTCCTTCAACCTCTCTGACAATCATCCATTATTCAAATTTTAAAATACGCATTTCCTAATTTTATATTGCATTTTATAAACCTTCACACACTTAGTTTTCATCAATACAATAGTCCTCTATCATTTACAGAACTTCTTGAAATCCCACTAGCGTTATTTGCTCATCACATACACATTTCAGATAGTCTGAAAATTTTCCCCAGTCTTCAATGAACTTTTGATCTCGTATATATCTGATCTTTCCTGTTAGTTTGTCCAGTTCAGCATACTCCATCAGTTTCATTCTCCATTCTTCGAGCGTCGGCAGTTGTTCCTGTTTCCATTTTTGGGCCAGTAATATTCTCGCTGCTGTTACTGCATATTGGAAAAGTTTACAGTCCGCTCCATTTATTTCATTTCCTACTATTCCTAGAAGAAAAGCCTCTGGTTTCTTAACAAACGTATATTTCAACATCTTTTTCATCTCATTATATATCATTTCCCAGAAGCCCTTCACCTTCTTACAATCCCACCACATATGATAAAATGTTCCTTCTTTTTCTTTACATTTCCAACACTTATTACATGTTTTATACATTTTTGCCAGTTTCACAGGTGTGATGTACCATCTATAAATCATTTTCATAACATTTTCCTTTAACACAGTACATGCCGTAAATTTTATATTTTCATTCCACAGTTTTATCCAATCATTAAACTGTATATTATAACCCAAATCTCTGGCCCAGTGTATCATAACCGATTTAACTTCCTCATCTTTTGTATACCATTCTAGCAAGATTTTATACATCTTGGACAAAATTTTATTTTCATTGTTTATTATTTCTATTTGACATTTCGATTCTTTTACCTCATAACCTCTTTCTTTTAAGTCCTTTTTAAACATTTCGTTAACCTGATAATAATGCAACCAATCATACACATACTCTTTCACTTCTTCATAGGATTTCATTTTCCATTTTCCTCCTTTCTTTATAATCAATTCTTTATATGTAATCCAGTTCCCCCTCATATTGACTTTCTTAAGACTCATAACTTCTAACGGAGATGGCCAGTGGGGAGTTCTTGATTCTAATAAACTTCTATATCTCTCCCATATTTCTATGAGAGATCTTCTAAAGATGTGGTTTTCGAAACCTTTATGAATCTTTCTTTTCTCACACCATAGATATGCGTGCCAGCCAAATCTGTTATCAAAACCTTCTAAGTCCAATAACTCAGTATTTTTTAACTTTATCCATTCTTTCAACCAGCAGAGACATGAAGCTTCATAATATAATTTCAAGTCTGGCAGGGCGAAGCCGCCTCTTTCTTTCGCATCCGTTAATAACTTATACATAATTCTTGGCTTTTTACCCCGCCAGATATATCTTGAAATTGCTCTTTGCCACTCTTTAAATATCGCTGTCCCCTTAATTATTGGAATTGTCTGAAATAAGAATAACATCTTTGGCAGCACACTCATCTTAATCGTTGTAATTCTCCCCCGAAAGGATAACTTCATTCGGCCCCACACCTCTAGATCTTTCTTTATTCCCTTCCACACTGGCACATAATTATTCTGAAACAAATCAATACTCTTGGGGGTTAACCAGATTCCCAGGTATTTAACTTTTTTCACCACTTCTAACCCTGTTTGTTGTTGCATTGTTTCTATCATACCTTGATCCATATTTTTTGCTAACATTTTAGTTTTTTTCTTATTCAATATAAACCCTGCCACTTGACCAAATTGTTCAACTTCCTCCAAAACAACTTTTGAACTTTCCGGCGGTTCTTCCACTGTTATTACCAGATCATCAGCAAAGGCTTTTACTTTATATTCATTACGGCCTACTGACACACCTTTTATTGCTTCATTTCTCCTTATTGAATTTAGGAAAATCTCCAGAACCATTATGAATAACAATGGTGAAAGAGGACATCCTTGTCTCGTACCTTTTGATATTTTTAATTCTTCTGTAGTCATATTGTTTACAATCAGCTTAGCTCTTTGTTCAGTGTACATCGCTTTTATTCCATTAAAAAATTCATTCCCCACCTCCATGTGTTCTAAATTTTTTAACATAAAGTCCCAAGATATATTATCAAAGGCCTTTTCTGCATCCACAAATATTAACACTGCTTGTTTCTCATTCCTGGCTGTCAGATATTCTAACAGATTGACTATATTCCTTATATTATCCTTCATCTGTCTGCCAGGAAGGAAACCCGCTTGATCTTTATGTATAACTTCTTGTAACACCTTTTTCAACCTCTTTGCTAAGATACTTGCAAAGATTTTATAGTCCGTATTTAACAATGAAATAGGCCTATAATTTTTAACTTGAGTCAAATCCAAGTCTTGTTTTGGAATAAGTGTAATAAAAGCTTCTTTCCACGTCTCTGGCATTCCTCTCTCCTTAAGAATATTATTCATAACTTCTCTCAATGGTGTAGACAGGATGTGTCTCATTTCCTTATAATAACTTGCTGTAAATCCATCTGGTCCTGGAGCTTTCCCTTTTTTCAACTCTTTCATGACTTCTTTAACCTCTTCCATTTCTATAGGGGCGTTCAGCCTTTCTTTCTTTTCTGTCGGGATCTACTGCACCTTTTTTTCTTTTAAGAATCTTTCTATTTTCCTCATATTATTTTTCTCTTTGTTATTGTATAAACGACTGTAAAAGTCCAAGAATCCTTTCCTAATACCCTTTGGATTGACTATCTCTTCACCTTCCATGATGATTTTATTTATTGTATTCTGCTCCTTTCTTTTCTTAATTTGCCACGCCAGCCATTTTCCTGATTTGTTTGCAAACTCGAAGTTTCTTTGTCGCAGCTTTTTTATATTCCATTCCACCTCTTTGTTTATTATCATCGCAAATTGTGTTTGCAGAGCTTTTATGGTCTGTTTTATTTTTAAATTATCTGGTTTCTTGATTAATTTTTGTTCACTGTCCATTATTTGTTTTAAGATTTCCTTCTTGCCTTTTTCTCTGCTTTTATTTTTAATTGAGTTCTGTTGTATAAAAAATCCTCTCATCACCGCCTTGCTGGCGTCCCACACTACATTCATTTTTGTACCCTTATTACAATTGTTCGAAAAGTACTCCACCAACTTCTTTCGTGCTTCCTCTAAAATTTTTCATCTAGAAGGTAATCGTTAATTCGCCACCTGAAAGTTCTTTCTTCATAACCGCTTATTTCACATTTGATTGGATTGTGATCTGAAATTACTCTTGGTTGAATTTCAGCTTTTATGATTCTTGGAGTCAATTCGTTAGATACCCATATCTGATTGATTCTCGACATTGACTGATTTGATTCCAAATGGAACGTAAACTGTTTGTCAAGTGGATGTCTTAGTCTCCATATATCTATTAAATTACAGTTCTTTATCATTGAGAAAAAGGTTTATGGTAGTTTTCCCTCTTTACTCAACCCTGATGCTCTCAATCTGTCCATATCCATTGACACTACTCCGTTCATATCTCCCATTATTATAATTTTTTGGTCCATATAATCAAACAGTTTTTCTTCCAAATTATTGTAAAAATCAGTCTTATTTCCATTTGGTGCATAGATCCTGACAATTATTATTTTTTCGCCTTGCCACTTGATCTGGACTGCAATTATTCTTCCTTCTTCATCTTTAAAGATTTGCTGAGTTTCAATTTTGTTTCTTATGTACAATACAAACCCTCTCTTTTTGTTTTTATCTGATGATATAAATTCATTTCCTAATCTTTCATTTCCTGATCAAAACTCTTTTATGTCTTCTTGCCACATGTGTTTCTTGTAAACATATAATGTCCAAATTTTCCTTTTTTAAATATTGTCCAATTTTATTTCGTTTTTTTCCTATCATTCATCCCATTAATGTTCCAATTCCATAATTTCAGCGCCATTTTGACATCCTAATTAAATAAATTTTATTTAAATTTTATAATCTTTCTTCTTGTTCTTCTTCTTCTTCTTCTTCTTCTTCTTCTTCTTCTGTATTTCTTCCGTCCTCTTCTTCTCCGTCTCCCAATCCACCTTCCCCCACGGCTCCTGCTCCCATTGCTGCTCCTCTTGGTTCTTCCTCTGGTCTTAATTCTTTATATCTCCTCAGAAACTTGCTAGCTTCCTCTGGGCTTGTATGTTTGTGTTTTTTACTTTTGTAGAAAAACGAGATCCCCTCCGGAAACTCCCACCTGAATTCCATCTTATTCTTCTTCAAGATCTGCACCAGTGGTTTATATGGGTCTCTTCGTTTCAACAGCCTTATCGGAACATCTTTAAAGATAATTATATAATTCCCATCAAAGTTAAATCTGTTTTCTCTGTTCTTCTGTAAAATCATGTTTCTCATTTCTCTGTCCTTAAATGTAATCAAGCAATCTCCTGGGAATTTCCATGTCTTAATAATAATAATAATAATAATAATAATAATAAATTTTATTTATATCCCGCTCTCCCCAGCCGAAGCCGGGCTCAGGGCGGCTAACAACACTAAAATAGTGCAACATTATAAAAACATTATAAAAATTGATTAAAATCAAAATTGATGGCAACCATAAACTAAAGTTTTGTAAAGATTGCCAAAGGAGGGAGTCAGGCTGCGCCCTGACCAAAGGCCTGGTGGAACAGCTCTGTCTTGCAGGCCCTGCGGAAAAATGTCAAGTCCTGCAGGGCCCTTGTCTCTTGTGACAGAGCGTTCCACCAGGTTGGAGCCGCAGCCGAAAAAGCCCTGGGTCTAGTTGAGGCCAGCCTAACCTCTCTGTGGCCTGGGACCTTCAAGATGTTTTTATTTGAAGACCGTAAGTTCCTCTGTGGGGCATACCAGGAGAGGCGGTCCTGTAGGTACGAGGGTCCTAGGCCGTATAGGGCTTGAAAACCAGCACCTTAAACCTGATCCTGTACTCCACCGGGAGCCAGTGCAGCTGGTATAGCACCGGATGAATGTGATCTCGCAGCAAAGATCCCGTAAGGAGTCTCGCTGCGGCATTCTGTACCCGCTGGAGTTTCTAGGTCAGTCTCAAGGGCAGCCCCACGTAGCGCGAGTTACAATAATCCAGTCTGGAGGTGACCGTCGCGTGGATCACAGTGGCTAGATCAGGGCGAGAGAGGTAAGGAGCCAACTGCTTAGCTTGGCGGAGATGAAAAAATGCCGCCTTTGTTATAGCTGCAATCTGCGCCTCCATGGAGAGGGAGGTATCGAAGATTACACCCAAACTCTTAACGGACAGTGCTGGCACTAACTGCACCCCCGCAAGAGATGGGAGTTGCTCCCTCAATCCCATATCGTCCCGTCCCAGCCAGAGGACCTCTGTCTTCGAAGGATTTAACTTCAACCGGCTCCCACGTAACCATCCAGCCACAGCTTCCAAACATCTGGTCAGTGTGTCTGGGGCCGAGTCGGGATGGCCATCCATCAACAGATAGAGTTGGGTGTCATCAGCATACTGATGGCAGCCCAGCCCAAAACTCCGGACAAGCTGGGCGAGGGGGCGCATAAAGATGTTGAAAAGCATCGGGGAGAGTATCGCACCCTGGGGCACTCCACACACCAAGGAGTGGCGGGATGACAATTCCCCCCCAAGCGCCACCCTCTGTCCCCGACCAGAGAGAAACGAGCGCAGCTATTGAAGGACTGTGCCCTGGATCCCCACGTCGGCAAGGCGGTGGTCCAGGAGTTCGTGATCGACCATGTCGAAGGCTGCTGACAGGTCTAGAAGAATCAGCAGCCCCGACCCGCTTCGATCCAGCTGCCTGCGGAGATCATCTGTTAGGGCGACCAGAGCCGTCTCGGTCCCATGACCAGCGCGGAAGCCGGACTGGAATGGATCCAGAGCCGGATCTTGTCTTCACTCTGAATGCATTTTGAACTGTTTTAGCTACCTCCTCCGGCTGAAGCTCTAACCATCGTGCTATCTCTGCTGTCAATTTCTCTTTAATATTTTCACCTTGCACCTCTGGCACGGCTCTCAACCTTAAATTAGTCACCCACTGCTTCAGTTCACTCATAGCAATCGCATCCAACACTTCTTCTTGTGTTTTGTTAATTTCCGATATTTCCACCTTCATTTTCTCTTCTTCTTGCTTCACTTCCTTCACTTCCTGTTTTGTCCATTTCATCCCCTGTTCCAATTTCTGTGTCCTCTTAGTCACGTCCTTTAATTGTCCCTTAAGTTCATTTACTGTTTCATCTATTTTTTTATCCATTTTCCCAATCTTTGTATCCATTTGTTCTAATTTGGCTTCTATATTTTTTTCACTCTGCTTTATATCATTTTTAATTTCTGCAAACATTTTCAATATTTCTCCCTTAAAGTCCGACTCTTGTTTTGAACCTCTCCTATCTGCTGGTGTTACCCCTTCACCTGTTTTCTTTTGTTGGTGCGTCATATCTTTCAATTTCTTTTACTCCAACCAAACCTAAATGATATACTGATATACTGAATATAACACAACCAGTGACATCGCTTCCTGATCAGCCAAGTAGAATAACTGGAAGCGGAAAGAGGGGAGGCAGAGGACCAGAAACAAAGGGAGGAGTAACTCCCTTAAGGATGGGGAAGTGGTGCTCTGCAGTGCTCTTCCTACAGTGGGAAGAAAAGGCGAAACTGCACTCACCCCACTGGTGAAAAAGGAAGGGCTTACACTCCCTCTTCAGTTCTTCATACTGCATACTCCCCCAGCTCCCTTTACATAAATTTATCCACAAGTAGCAGCCACCCACTATTTGAATCCCAAAGGAATTCACGCACTGCCATGCGAGGAGAAGGAATTGGGTGGTGATATCTATTTAAACATAGAGACCAGGCACCCCCAACCTTAAGCCCTCCAGATGTTTTAGACTACAATTCCCATCATCCCTGACCACTGGTCCTGTTAAGGATCATGGGAGTTGTAGGCCAAAACATCTGGAGGGCTGCAGGTTGGGGGTGCCTGATATAGACTGTCCTGTTGCAAACGTACACATCGTCATTAATACTTTTTTAAAAAACAGAATACTTCCCAACCCTTTGCTGGCTTAACTCTGCCCTCACGCCTCCATGGCAAAATCATCCAAAAGACAGCAGTTTGGAACAAACAGCAAAAATGCCTAACAGAGTAGGCAACCGACTACTAGCTCACATTGCTGGGGGGCGATATGCGGATTCTGTTCACGCTCTGCTCTGCGGTCCGGCATCGGCTGGAAACAGCAAGTGCATATCACGTGGCTTCCTTGAGAAGGACACACATACTCCTGGACAGCTAGGTTGGGAGAAAACGACAGGGAGACACGGAAAGAGTTGGAATAAAAACAGGGCATGGACAGTGAGCTTCATAGAATCTCAATGGTCAGGATCAGGACCAGGGGCCACCCAATCCAAGGTAAGTCAGACTTTTAGCGAACCCTTTCTGCATCAAAAAGCCCTGCTTGTTGCAGATTATTTGATTGTGACTGTTTAATTTCTATCTCGCTTAATATTTTAAAAATATCTCTAAGCCGTGTACAAAAAGCTGAAGCAAAAACAGTCAGCTTAAACAAAATATTACAAAAATACAAAGTTAGGGTAATATAAAGTTACTAATATATAATTATCAATTAATATAAATTCCTTAGTCCATCTAGCTCAGTACTGTCTATGCTGAGTCCCAGCAGCAACCCAGGATTGGGAGGAATCCCTCCCAGTTGGTTCTAGAGATGCTGGGGACTGAACCTGGGACCGAGTCATGGCCCTTCCCTGTAGACTGATCCAGCTGTGTGCTTGAAAGGTAGACCTATGAAAAATCAATGAAGGGAAGCTCTGATTCTGCACATGACTGTGGCATGATGGGAAGTCTTGCTTCTAAGCTTTTCTCTGCTTCTGCACATGACTGTGGCATGATGGGAAGTCTTGCTTCTAAGCTTTCCTTCTGCACATGCTGCACAACCTGTTCTAAATACCAAGACATTCCCTCATCTCCCTAGGATGTTCAGTTCATATTAAGTTCATGAAAACATTATACTCTGACCTGTTCTTAATGCATAGTTGACCACATCTACGGAACGCGATTATTATATTCTTTCATGTTATGATCAATCATTAGTGATTGTTTTAGTCTTGCTTTATCAATCACTAGTTATAATTTAATTAGGAGGTTTCATGCCTGTATAGTTCTGTGCGCCCTTTCCCAGCCTTTAATCTATTGGTGATTAATGCCTATATGTAACCTTTGCTTTGTACTTGTGTTAACCAATCAGCAACAAGTTGCTTTGTATTTGTGTCAACCAATCAGCAACGAGCGGACCTGTGGCAATGTTGTAATATTCAATAAAAGAGACTCCTCGGGGCTTGCTCGAGAGATGCCTCTCACATGACACTTGCTACTCGTCTGTCGTTATTTCAACCCAACAAATCAATATAACACCCTCAGCAAAGAATGCCAAGATGCTCAAACATGACACTCCGGCTATATACACTTTTCCATGGGGAACAAGTCAACAGGCGATTACATCCTATCTGGCCTGGGGTGAGAGCCCATTGATAGTGTTGCCCCATCACAATGGGGTAATAATGGGGAAGGAAGAGGAAACCTATTGGGGAGCGGGAACAAAGAACTTGCCAGGCAAGACACAGCACAAAGGCCTCGCGTTGCCACCCACTGACTGCATTCTTTCACCACACTGACCTGTTGGAAAGTTGGCAGAGGTAGATGGTGCATCCCCCAAGGGCTGCCGGGCTTCCGTTTCTCCTTCCTGGCCCGGGGAGGCAATGGCCGTAACGGGTTGCCGACGGTACCCCGGACACTGTCGGCACACAATGTATGGCTGACTGAAAAGACGGGTGCAGGTAGGTTATTGGAACTCGTGTGAAAGCCAAAGTGAATTCAATCAGATTCAAGAGCCCCCATTGGACTGGTCCAGGATTTCCCACATCTTGTTTGCAACCGTGGCTTCTGAGAAACTTAAGCAGGGCATGAAGACAGCAAAGCTGAACTACAGGACAGCGAAAGATCATAAGAGGCTCAAGTTTAAGAGGGGCATGGCCCTGACTGTCTAACTGGGATGAAAACATCAGGTAATCCTGGCACTCTTTAATAGGCAGCACACAGGTGAGATGCGGGCGTGTGAGAGAGATTTCTTTCATGGCTTTTGTGGACCCTTTCAAGAGCAGAAGACTGAGTAGCTCCTGCAGCAGCAACAAGCCCAAAGAGAGGATTTTTTTACATCACTGGCCTCCTTCAAGTGTCATGTTGGGCATAAGATTCCTGCGTTGCAGAGGGTTGTACTAGATGACCCTTGTGGTCCCTTCCAACTCTACAATTCTATGATATAATGCCCAGGATGAGAAGCCAACATGCCCCTGAACATCCATTATGGGCAACAGTAGTGAGAGAAGAATACTACCTTCATGTCCTCCGTGTAAGCTTCCCCAAAACCAGCAGGCCAATGATGCAATTCTTACCTTAGTACAGTCCAACCATGCTACAATAAAAAAAAACTTGTGTGTGTGTGCGCACACACAGTTTCCTCTGTCAAGGCAAACAATCGATATCACAATTCAAGGGCAAATTATAGGCAAGCAAAGGCACTGAAAGAGTCACCATGGCCTGAGAAGCGTCTCAAAGGCCAGATTCAAAATGTCGTCCTGGTAGCAAGGCTGCAAGTCCCACAAAATCAATCCTATTGCCACAACCACGCTCACCTAATATCAGAGGATTCGCTATCGACGTCAGACAGCTCCAGCAGATCTTCAGAACTTCCTTCTTCATCCGAAAAGGACCTCCGCACCTTTGGCTGAAGCATGTCTTGAGTGATTTTGTTCCGGGCATCCATGCTTCGCACATCTTCTTCATTGCGACACTTATCTACAAACAGAGGAAACTCGACTAGCCTTTTGACCAGGAGCTGGTTCTAAGCTACACAGGCTCCCATTCAAAAATGCATCCATGATCATTTCAGAGTCACAGAACTTACAAGGAATCCAGGAAGTCTTCTATGCTTGCTCTTAAAGTGGCTTTCAGTTCAAACGCACGGAAGAAGAAGAGTTTGGATTTGATATCCCACTTTATCACTACCCTAAGGAGTTTCAAAGCATCTAACAATCTCCTTTCCCTTCCTCCCCTACAACAAACACTCTGTGAGGTAAGTGAGGCTGAAAGACTTCAGAGAAGTGTAACTAGCCCAAGGTCACCCAGCAGCTGCATGTGGAGGAGCGGGAACGCAAACCCGGTTCACCAGATTACGAGTCCACCACACCACACTGGCTCATAAATAGTTACGAAAGTGAGAGACAAGTATGGCATTGTTTTATGGTCACTGGCAGTTAGTATCACAGCCCAGGTTTCCAGCTTCTCCCTTTGAACCAGAGATGTAGAACCTCTGGGCCCTTCAGACTGCTGGACTCCAGCTAGGTGAAGCTGATGGGAATTGGAGTCTATCAGGTATCCTGTCTCCACTCTAAAGGGCAGAAGGAGCTATGAATGGATTATTAGTATTATGATTTATCAGATTTCCCTGTTTAGGGAAGTTTTTAATATTTAATGCTGTATTTTTTAAACACTCAATTGGGAGCCGCCCAGAGTGGCTGGGGAAAACTCAGCCAGATGGGCGGAGTATAAATAACAAATTATTTATTATTATTATTATTATTATTATTATACCCCATCCACCATCACAAGATCTCAGGGTGGTTCACAGGATAATAGGGTTGGCTGATGATAAAGATACCAGCCACTCTTCAATCTGCAGTTTTCTGGTGCCTGGCTGGAAACTGATAACCTAGCCCAGATTGCAGTCTTTTCTCTCCAGGGGTAGCAGAAACAGATGCATTTAGAATCAGGAACTGGCTGAGGGTGGAGACGTGCGTTGAACCAAAGGCGAACTGTTCCGGAAGCTCTGCAAATGCTTTCTTGGTAGTCAAGATAACCCCACAATTAATTGGCGGTTGTAACAATGAACTTGTGTATGTTTATATTCACTTGCTTTGATATAAGCTAATTAACTTGCTTTGATGTTATCCTTATTTGTGGACTTGGGGTGCTGGGCTCTGAGCCCAGAAAGCAGAACTATCAGTAAGTCTTGGATAGTTGCCACCTACAGGAGGGGTCTCCAAGCTTTCCTTGCTTCGGGCTGGTGTCTCCAGCGACGATTGCGTGGCGGGACAGAGGGCGGGGGAGCATGTGCCCGTACACACGTGCACGCTATTTCCGGCGCACTTCTGGGTCAGAGTAGCACCAGAAATAGCTTGTGCGCATGTGCATGGGCCTCCTCCGACACGGATGTGCACCGGAAAGAGTGTATCCTCTGACCTGGAAGTGGGTCCCTGCACCGCACCGTTAAGAGCGGGCAGCAGCGGGGGTTACCGCAGGCCGGATAAACGAGTCCCTTGGGCCTTATCCAGCCCCCAGGCCGTAGGTTGGTGACCCCTGACCTACAGCCTCTAAGACATGGGTAGGCAAACTAAGGCCTGGGAGCTGGATCCAGCCCAATCACCTTCTAAATCCGGCCCACGGACGGTCCGGGAATCAGTGTGTTTTTACATGACTAGAATGTGTCCTTTTATTTAAAATACATCTCTGGGTTATTTGTGGGGCATCAGAATTCATTCATCATTATTTTTTTTTCCAAACTATAGTCTGGCCCCCCATAAGGTCTGAGGGACAGTAGACTGCTGAAAAAGTTTGCTGACCCCTGCTCTAAGGGTCAGGTGGATTGATGGGAGATTCTGGCCAAACTAATGTGTGCTGCTTTGTGTATAAAGGATGTATAAATGCTTGCTTGAGAGTGGACAAGCCATCTCCTTTCTGCAGTCCCACATCTGTAAAGGCTGGGAGACCTGGAAGGCTGATTTGCTGTGAGTCTACACCTTTAAGAAAGCACTAGAACTTATCCCTCTGCCATTTTTGACATCCTTCTTTGGTTTCCCTGCACCCAACCACTCCACAAGACGACAACCCAAAGAAATGGCCCAGCCAATGATCTGGAGAGTCTTTGTTACCTACATTATATGATTAGTCCTGTGCCCCACACCTCCCTTTGGTAATATTTCAATGTTAAAAAAGCTGCAGCACTTGAGCTGGTGCATGCAAAGCCTAGCACTAGGCATACTGGATCAGGCTGCAAGACTAGTACATGCACCACCTGCCCCTTACATAGGAACAGAGGCACAGGCATGTGCAAGCCCTGTTTAGTCATTTGGTATGGGTGGGTACTGAATGCATGGAAGGGGTTTTGGAGAATGCGCCTGGCTGGCCCTGCATTCCAGATTTTGACTCCCATTCCACCACCAATCCACATACCCATCTAGCCAATGCACAAATTGCAACAGGCTCACCCGTGTGTGCCTGTGCACTTGGGAAGGGCTCGATTCATGGAGATGCAATTTCTAGAGAAGAGAGCCCTATTTGAATATATCCACATGCGCAGAGATTGATGCCAATTGTGTCAGCCGAGGGGAATGGTTTGCATGCACGTCAGTGTCTGGGGGTGGGGCTAGCCAAACGTGTTCTTGGAAGCCACTTGATGTGTTTGGTACCCTCAGCTACCAAATGACTGAATAAATTCACTGTGCGCAAGTGGAGTCGACTCACTATTTCCGAATGAATGCAGCTCATCTTGTTAGCCTGCACTTGATTACAGCACTATAGTGTTTGCCCCCACCTCCAACTGTTGTCTCTGGTGTGACCAATTTTTAGATTGCGAGCTCCTTTGGGCAGGAACTTGTCCCCCCGCCCCTCCCTCTAAAGAGCCACGTAAATCTATCATCAGCATCAACAACAAATATCTGCGGACGGTTTTCCACTTGCCTGGGTGCTGGATGAGGTAAGCTTCCACCAAATTGTTCAAAATATGGTTTTTACAGATACGTTCCACCGGACAGCGGCAGGTTGGACAGAGAGAGGAGCGTTCCATCCATCCTGAGTAACACGCGGCACAGAAAGTGTGCATGCAGGGCTGCAAGCTGGAGACAAAAGGGGAAACCTTGATTTAGAGAGGTGGAGGAGGAGAATGTGCCTACAATCAAATGTGATGTTCCTCATTCTATGCAAACCATGGTTTGTAGGGCTTAGGAACAAGCCTCTCACTTTGTAACCCTGCTCCAGAGTGTTCCCTCAAGTCATCAAACTGTGGTTTGACCAAACTAGAAAATGATTCATTAAGCTGATAATGTGCAGGCAGGAGGAAAGGGGAAGAGTAAATGTGCAAATGCAAGGCTTCCTCCCAGCACACCAAACCATTGTCTGCAGGATCAGAAATGCCGCATCTCAGGCTGTGTTTATACTCCTGCTGGCTGTGTGTTCACCGATTTCGCAGTGCTGCAATTTTAATCTGTGTTTGCATGACATTCTTCAAAATGCATAACAATATCCCATGGCTTTTATTCACATAATCAAATGGCAGCAAAGGTTCTGGGCTTTTATGTCGGCTCCAAATGCATTTCAACACGTATGGAAAAAGGAATCAGTTCAACTATCCTGAAATCAGCAACAGCTTTGGCCACATCCACACCACACATTTAAAGACCCCTCTGCCACTTCAATAGCCACGGCTTCCCTCAAAGAATCCTGGGAATTGTAGTTTGTCAAAGCTGCTGCCTTCACAGAGCACCTGTAACAAACCTCAGTTCCAAGAATTCCCCGTGACTAATAAGACATAAGACTGCTTTAAATGTATGACGTGCATGGGTTAGAGGAATTGGATCCTACTCAGTCTTGCCTCTCTGCGCTCTGCTGCTGGAGGCGTCTCTCTCCCCATCCTCAACCTTCTGTTTGGTGCTGAAACAGACAGTTCTGCTGCATTGCTCTCAGGGCAGCAGAACCATGGAATATGCTTGGCTGAGCAGGTATGGTGGCTGGGAATGCTCATTGGCTTGCGGAACTGATGCAACAAGGCATGGATGTGGAGAAGGTGTTCTGAAGGAGCCAAGAGGGGCTGGCTGCACTTTCAGGGGCAGGAGAGCAGGAAGAGAAGAGAGGAGAGCTAGGGAGGCCGATCAGAAGACTGGGCGGTGAAAGGAAATGGGATGTGGGGAGAGGAGGAACTCAAGGCAACAACCGGATGTTGGAATCACAGAGTTAAAAGAAGGGAGGAGCCAAGCACAAAGTAGGGGCTGGGGCAAAACAAGAGACAGGGCCCAGAAACAGGAACAAGGGGGTGTGTTATTGGTAGGAAGGAAGCCCAAGGGGACAAACAACTGCTAGATCTAGACCCCCCCAGCAAAGTGAGTTCTGTCCACTGTGAATTCTACAGTCGCCACAGCAACGTGACCTGGCAACCCTAAAGGGGTAACAAGAGCCAAACAGCAACGTGGGGAGGGGGAGAGGGAATGAATCTCACACAACAAATTGAACCAACCCATCAAATATTGGGCTCCGTGCTCTTAAAGGGTAGGTAACGTAGTTGCGGACCATGGTGATTGGAAGCAAGAGAACTCAATCCATCCTGGAGTATACCAAGTTCCATTGTGATTGCCTGTGTGTGTGCTTCTCAGCGTTTGCTCTCCCACCAGCAAACATTTTCTCACTGGGAGAAAAATAGCTCGGGGGGGAGCAAGTGTGCGCAGGGGGGAACAGTTCCCCACCATTTCCCCTTCTCACCTGCCCCAATGAGTTTTCAATCCCCCGCCACATGCATACTCTATACAGGAACTCAGCAGTGAACTGATTCAAAGACATTGGCCTACTGCCATTACTTCTGGTAAGGCCCACAGACACCCTTACCTGACACAGTCATGCAGCAGCTCTTGGCAGATGATGCAGGTGAGTGTTTCTTCCATTTTGTCTGGCTTCACATTTGGTGACTTCGTGTCTTCGGTCCCCGTTTTAATTGCACATACGTTTGGAGGAATCACCTGGAGATACGTGCTGGCATCGCCGCCTGCAAGGGGCAGGAGGGAAACACACATCACAGCGCTGGCACACACAGTGGAACCCAAGACATTGTTGCTCAACAAACAAGACGCTGCCCGAGTCTTCCCTGCCCATTTTGAAGGGCAGGGGATCTTCCCAGGCTAGGCTGGGGAAACAGTGGCACCTTTCAGCTGGGTTGCAGAAGTTACACCAGGAAGGGGTTTCAGGGAAGGGAAGATAAATTGCATGGCAAGTTGTGGGGAGGTAAGGGACAGTAAGGAGTGCCCAAAGTTACTAGGATGGGAAACCAGCCAGATCTTGGACCACAGACCTCTTAAAAAAAAGAAGAAGTAACAGTTATTTATTAACCTGCTTTTATTTTCTTCCTGGCAGGCTCCAGGGCTTCCTCTTCATCCCTGCTTTTCAACTTGGGCATAGCCGACACGGTTTTCTCTTTATCCCCTGAAGAAGTGTCAGAAGTTTCAGTATTTACATTTGGCTGCTTGTGTTTAAGTGATGCTTCTGGACCACATGGTTCTAAGCCAGGCAGGGAAGGTGCAGGAATAAAGGCGTACGGTTGCGACCCTGCCCCCAAAAGAAGAAAAAGAAAGAAAGGGAAGTGCAGCACATCAGCAGAAAGCGTTGCTGACTGATCGAATGCAAAGCGTTCTTGTACACAAGGCAAGCAATGGCAGCTACGGTATTTCTCGTTTGGCCAATATAGAGGGGTAGAACCGCCTCCTATTATAATAGATGTACTTGCTTGGTCTTGGGCAAGGGTTGGCAAGGTTTTACCTGCCTGGGCCAGTCAAGTCCCATGGAGATCGCTCTGTGGGCTGGACCACCTGCACGTGCGCAGACGCAATTTCCGCCGCCGCACTGCGCCAGTTTAGCGCAGCGGGCGGGGACTCGCCAAGTGGGCGGCTCGGTTTGGGGGCAGCTCATGGGCCAGTTAAACTGTCCCATGGGCCACAGGTTGCCGACCCCTGGTCTTGGGGTATACAGAAAACCTGAAAAATGGCACTCCTCCTCCTCCTCCTCCAAAGACTATTCTGGATTTCCACCCCCAATTTTTGAACAGCTTAGGCTTCAGCAGGAAGGCCAACACGAAATGATCATTAGACACATGGGGCCAAGCGAATTGAGACTTTACCAGATGTTGAAGGATTATCCTGCTCCGTGGATATGGCCTCAGCGAGAGAGGTAGAAGCAGCATTAAAGAGGTTCGACGTGGAAGTGGATGGCTGTGGTTCGTCATAGCTAGCCTGGTTAGCCGACGGTGGCAATGCCGCTGAGGTCCCATCTTCGCTTTGTCTGGTACTTGAGGTATCTTTGGTCATATGGCACATGCTTTTGACAGTGGCTTCTGCAGAGGGGAAGGGAGCAAGGGGGAACGTTCTCTGGTGCTGCCTCAACAGCTCAAGAGGCTTAGAGAAATCTCTGTTAACGGGATTCTGCAGAGCCCGGCAGCTTTAAAAGGGATGCAGCTAATCTTCACTGCTCATTCTCCCCTGCCTCCACTGGCATTGAGCTAATCGCTTTTACTTACCTACTGGCTCATTAGCTGGGTCCTGTTTTGGATTCAAGGATTCATAAAGATATGCAACATCTGAAGAGAGAGAAAATCGGTAAGGCCAATGGTTCCCAACAGGTAAGAAGGTAAGTTGAGCTACCTGGAAAAGGCCAATGGCCCACCTGGTCCAGCATCCTGTTCTTAAACCAGATGCCTATGGGAAGCCCACAAAAAGGACTTGAGTGTAATAGCACTCTTGCCGCTTGCGATTGCCAGCAACTGGCATTCAAAGGCAAACTGTGTCCGGCAGCTAAGGTAGAACATAATCATCATGGGTAGTAGCCACTGAGAGCTTTATCCTCCACTAATTTGTGTAATGCACCCTTTAAAGCCATCAAAGTGGGTGGCCATCACTACTTCCTGTGAGAGTTCCCTAGTTTAATTACAGGTTGTATGAAGAAGTGCTTCCTTTTTTCGTGTCCTGAATTTTTCAAACAAAGATGGGTCTCCCTAAAGACAACTGCCTGGGGAGGTTCAGACGCCTCCCTGACACTCCCTCTTCCATTTCCAAAGTGCACCATTTCTGAGGCAGGAGGCAGTCTGCTACCCCAGTTTCCCTGCTTCCTCCCAACCAGCGCCATTGCAGCAGCTCTGTGCTTCACTTATCCTTAATGCTGGAATCTATCAAAAGCCAGTGTGTTCTAGTGGTGAGAGCACTGGCATAAGAGTGGGTAGGCCCAGATGCAAATCCCTGCTCAGCCATGAAACTCACTCCATGACCTTAGGCCATTTTTACACACACACACACACTGCCTCATCTACCTCACATGGTTGTGGTGAGGATGGCAAGACAACCCTCACGTTTTTGGCCATGTGGCCCACAGCTTTCTTTAATGGCTAGGCTTTTGGCCCGGGACAAGAGTGTATCCCATATACGCTTCACTTGGAGAAATGCCAAATGTTTTTTTCCTTCGTTTCTGCGCACATGCGCACACACACTAACCCAGGGGTGAGGAACTCGTGGCCCTCCAGATTATGTTGGACTCCAACTCCCATCAGCCCCAGCCAGCAGGGGCAATGGTCAGGGGTGCCGGGAATTGTAAGCTGGCAACGTCAGAGGGTGGTGTCGGCACAGGTTCCCTCTTCTTGCTCTAACCCAGAGATCTCCCACCCATCAGCCCCTGCGCCAAAGAAGCCCATTAAAAAAAGAAGCGGCAGCAAAATCCCCTTACTGTTTTCTGGCTCATTTTTCCTGTAAATAACATAGATCACATCTCCAGTCTGTAACGGGTAAGTCTGCTTCTTCACCACCTTCTGTTTGTTAATAACCGTTCCATTAGTACTATAAAATACAAACAAGGCCTTCTGGTGAGTAACAAGGGATTAGGAGTGGGGTGGGCAAGAGAGAGGAGGTCTACATAAGTGGCTAACCAGAAACCTGAAAGGAACTCTGAGGGTCATGTAGTCCAACCCTGCTACTCATTGCAGGAATCTTGCAACGACAACTTCCCAGATGGTTATCCAAGCCTCTGCTTAAATACCTCCAGTGGGGAAGAGCCCACCACCTTCTGAGGAATCTCATTTAAACCAGCTTAGTCAGAACTAGCATTCAGACCGAGGACGAAGCACGCACAGGGCTCACCTGGTCACAATCCTCCCCACTATGGCAAGATGTACTTTATTTAAACTACTGCGATTGTTATATCATATTCTGGGAAATGATATATAACGAATTGAAAAGGATGCTTAAAATAGCGTTTGTAAAAAAATATTATAGGGACAGAACTATCTAAACTGTACAGAAACTTATGCATGTATGCTACTACAGCGGCAAGAATGTTACTCTCCCAAAAATGAAAAGAAGCAAGGAAGAATGGATACAAAAACTTATGGAATATGCAGAAATTGCAAAACTTACTGGAAAAATAAGAAATCAAGATAAACTTTTTATAAAAGAATGGAAATGGTTTATTGAATATTTACAAATAAATTGTAAATAGATAAGAACATTGGCAGGATTATTGTAATAACCTGCACTTTCATAAGAATATATATTTAAAGAAAATGAATAAATGAACAAATTAAGTTAATTTGGATATGTAGAAGATATTAAAAATAAATTTAAGGAACTGCAGAAAGGAAGTCAAGTTTTGAAAATGATTGTAAAATTATTGAAATGTATAAACCTGAAAAGCATAAATAAAATTAAAAAAATAAACTACTGCACCTAATTTGGCACCTACACAGTATAAGTCAGCATATGTAAATCTGTGTCCTCTTTAGTCCCTTTTTTTTTTTTTTAAACAATGTGTCTCCTCTTATTTAGCTATGCCTAAACTGATCACCCTAGCTATAGTCAACTAATATGATTACTATTTTATTTTTTTACTTGACAGGTCACAATTAACTTTTGGCGGGAATTTTATAACATTCCTATTCACCCAGATATTTTGATGGTTGAAAGATAACTGTTCCTGGCAGCCTGGACAATTATTAAACTGCAAGAGCGACAGTTTTATACGATTTAGATGTTTTTAATGTTTAAATTGATTTTAAATGTTTTAATCTTAGTTTAAATTGTAATGTTCTATCGCCCAGGCTCCTTGGGGAAGAAGGGCAGGAGGTCGTCCTCAGAACAGCAGCAGCTCTTGCACACAGTGATTAATATCAAAGTATGGATGATAAAGCCTATTTAAGAAACACAAACGGCCGCTGCTGCCATCGGGTGGACAAAGCCTGTATTTACAAGACACTGAAGGGAAAGTGCTAGAATTGGGTAAGAAGAGCTGACCCTAAACAGCAAGGGGGAGACAGAGGGAACCTCACGAATAAAATTTCGCCCCCCAACAGCATCCACATGTTATCTTCCTCATCAAAATGCCATCCTGTATTATATCCATCCCCATTTAATATAGATTTATGCAAGAAACCTGACAAATAGAAACTGTAAACCCAAATTAAAGTCTGGGGGAAATATGGGACGGCATTTTAAAGAGGATAATATAATTACCGAACAAAAGCCCCCACCCTTGCTCTGCTCCCTCCTCTTCCAGAGCTTTGATCTCAAAAAAAGCCCGCTTGCCTCATCCCCCTGGGGTCCCAGAGAGTCTGATACCAAGAATTGGGAAACACCAGAGTTAACACACTTTTTACTCAATGCACAATTTAACAAGATGCAAACTGGATTTTTCACTGGGGTGTGAAGAAGGGCAAGCAACTTTGCAAGACAAGAGAGACCCTGTTCATTTACAGTTGCTGATTAAGGGAAAAGTGGGGGGAGGGAGTTGCCAAGTGAGGAAAACCATTTGCTAGCCTTTTTGATCCAGAAAGCAGGAAACCTTTTCTCCAAACTGGGAAACTGCAAAAAGGTTCACTGCTTTTGCATAAGGCTCCCAATGCTAATTTTATGGGCCTTCTAAAAGAAATTGTATCCCCTTCCCCCAAACATAAGACTCCCAATTCATGTGCAAAATAATCCTAGTACTTTTTTTTTTTTTTTACAGAAAGCATTTAGCAAACTGTTGACTTTCTGCAGTAAAAATGCAAATTAAAGCTGCTTCCTAAACAGAGAATTGGGGGTGAGGGAAGATGCAAGAGAAATATAGAACAGGTATCTCAGCTAAATTTGGAAACATTTCTCTTGCTTATTTTTTTTAACATTACAGCTTGATCCTATGCATGTTTGTTCAGAGGTAAACACCAGCTCTTTTAATGAAACTTCCTCCCAAGCAAACGTGTATGGGATAGTAGCTTTAATTAGGCTGCCCAACCCTGTTTTAGTAGTGCTGGAAAGCTAATCATTTAGCAACAAACAGAAACGCACTGCCAATGGTCAGGGGTGACAGGAGCTGTGGTCAAACAACATTGGGAGGGTCACAGGTTTCCCACCCTTGTTCTAAAGGGTACTGATGGATCTTTAAGATGGGAAGACAAGTGTAGGGGCTGTGTACCAGATCCGGGCAAAGCCTGGATCCCATGCCCATTCATGTAAATCTGGGCTTCAGCTGGATCGAGATCCGAGTGATTACACGTGTGTCTGTGACTATTCCATACCCAATTCTTCTGGGCCACCCTACCTGTAAGTGTTCCAATTACTAATGCTCTCCATCAAATCTTTTATTGTCCTGCCAGCAAAACAGATTGTACTTTGGCTGTAATAATGTTAGCAGCTTGCTAGCTACAAAAGCCTGTGAGACCTCTTACTCTCTTATGGCCTGTTTTCATTTTTGCAAGATGATGTCGAAATAGTTGAACAGATTACTTCAAAGAGAGGCGATGTCACAAGTCGTGCACACAGGAAAGTGTATGCAACCAGAGAGAGACACCCCCCCCCCCCACAAAATCAACATCAGGGCAGTTATGGAAATCCCTTCTATTGGAACAGAACACTAGAAATAGTTAAAAGCTCTGACATCACAAAAGGGGCGGGAATTAATACCACAGGGTCTCAAGCTTGAGGCAACCTAAGGCGCAATCGAGTCATTACCATCCAAGGAATCTTGGGAACTGGAACCTCAGTGAACAATTTTAAGGATTTGTTGATGGAATAATCACTACCCTCACAAAATTAGAGTTTCCATGGGGAAAGCAGATAAAAAAAATAAAATCTGGTTTTAAGTGTGCAAGCTGGACAGGTCCCAAGAGAGAAGCGGGATGCAGAAAATATCAACATATTGCCTTGTAGTCAAATAAGGACAGCCAGGACACTCCCGCGTGAACACTTAACCAGAACATTTTACTCAACAGAACCAGGCAGGGAAAGCAGAAAGGGTTCAGGCGAAACTGACCTGGTATCCTCCAGTGATACTTGACCAGATTCTTCATCCACCCTTATTTTACAGTGATCTCCAGACACCAGTTTGTTGCCAGGAAAGGACAGGTCGCAACCTTTGTGACAAAAATGATAGTGTCATTAGATTTGCAGATATTTCTGGAAGAATTTGGCCTTACTGAGGCCATCACAATTTCTGCGATGCTCACACACAGGGTATGAGAAGGCTGACCATCCCCTTTTATTGGGACAACTTTGTGCTCCTCAGGGATATACTGTTTCTGCACATGAAGTTTGTATTTTGCTATCATGGACAATAATAATTTGATAGCCCACCCTCCACAAATCTGTGACATCCGTTTTCAAAACCAGGACAAGTTTTTCATATATCACCAGAATTCCAGGATAGCCAATCACAGCTTTCTCCAGCCACATACCCTCCATACTATGGCTTATTGGATGGGGCTGATGGGAACTGTAGTCTAACTACATCCCATCCCCCATCCCCCCCCCCCAAAAAACCTTCAGCCCTACATATCTAAGTCTGTTATCATAAGAGTACTTACCATGAAATAATTTCCATAAGGATAGCAGTGTGTAAGTCTGTTGCAGCAAAAACAATGAAAAATCTTCTGGCACATTAAAGGCTAGCAAATTTATTATAGCATGAGCTAGTCCATGAAAGTGAAGCAGCACAGGTGAGGTTCCCACTTCCTGAACATAGCAGGCCACTGGCGATTGTTGAGAAGGGAGAGTCAAGGCATGGAGTGCTCAGTGCTGTGTGGCAAAGCCAATCCAGTGCTTCTGCTGCGATGCACAGTGCCATGCTTTTCCGTCTCAGTAAGTGCCAGCTTACCATTTTATTGAGAAGCCAGGAGAGCAATGGAGTTCCACCCATGCCACCTCACTGGTCACTACTGAGCTCATTCTATAATAAATGTTTCAGGCTCTAAGGTACCACAACACTCTTTTGACCATGAAGTAAGTCCCACTACATGTCTGAGGACTTATGCCAAGCAAATATGTGATCAATCAGGCTCTGAAAGGCCATCTTCCCATCAGAGAACATAAATCATGCAAAGGTCACATGCACACCACACATTTAAAGCACATGGCTTCCCCCAAAGAATCCCAAGAACTGTAGTTTTATTAAGGGTGCTGGGAAGTAAAGTAGCTATGGTGGGGTAAAATACAATTTCCACACTACCATTTTTTTGGGGGGGCGGGGAGCCATGTGCTTTAACATACACGTTATTTGGATGTGTTCACAAGTTAACACTCTAGATTTTATGTTTAATACATGATCATAGTTTCTATATTTGTATTCATGCTTTCATGTATTTGCATTTGTATATCATGTCTGTTTCTTCTATAATATATATTGAAAGCAGCTTATAAAATAAGGAAACATTTCCTAACAGCATCTTACAGAGAAAGGCGTCATTAATTATATCAATGAAAGAGCACAAGTGGAAAGATTAAGTCAGAACTTGTATCCACATCAACAATTTTGACAGTTCTTATAATGATTTACTATTCTCTCATACAAGCTGGAGGGTTTAGTACAACATGTGCCTAACAACTACTTAGGCTGCAATTCTTTATGCAATTACCTGGGATTATGTCTAATGGGGCCTACTTCTAAAGCAACATGTATCAGATTGCATGGTAAGCATCTTTCACCTTTTTATATAAAAAAATTGAAATGAAAACAATGTTCTGAAATGCAGATGTCTTGCAAAAGCAATCAAATATTGCAGCTGTGAATCACAGAAAAATTGAGTATTATGTCAACTTAGAAAAAATGTATTACCCATGTTCCTCGACTCATAAAGGAGTTTTCTTGAGAAAGTAAAACATGGAGTCCTAGCTTATTTTCAAAAACATAAAAAGCAAAACAGCTTAGTGTACGAAACAGGAAGCAAGATAAAAACAGGCCCTTCCACGTAAAGCTGTAAGTCTGTTGATTGTTGATTATTAACAAGAAACTAAGAAAGCCTTCTCAGCTCACCCTAAGAGAATACCAACACAGACACACAAAAATCCTCAACTGTGGGTTCCCTATGGCTGGGTAGAAAACTATAAACAAGGGATTGAACAGACAGCTTCTGCATACCTCTCTGCCATCTTATAGCCTACACATCCACTGCACGACTATTTCTGGAACCATACCTTTTTTCCTCCCAATTGTCAACTCTTTCTTCAGCAACAAGAGGTGAGGCTCAGCTTCCTCAGCCCCCAAGCGGATCAGCTTTCCCCAAGGCTTCCGCTGCCTTTGCTGCTGTATTTGTCCTCTGACTTCCGAGTGCTCCATCTGGATTCACATCTGTAGAGTTTGGGACGAAAAGAAAAATTAAGCGGCCAGGTGGGGGAAGTTTCATTTTAGCTCCAACTGGCAGCTTATTGCAATTTAAGTTGTTTTTCTGGGGGGTGCGGGGTTGGGGAGAAAAGCAGCATGCGAGTTACAATGAGACAAAACAAGAAACGAACTCCTGAGGAAGCACGTGTTGTAGGTTTGCAGTAAAATCTTACCGTCTGATAAAATTATTCTTTTCAGGGGAGGGGAGGGAGCAGCAGCTCTGTAGAGGTGCATTTTCACTCCCACCTGCCTCCCCACCTTCTGAGCAGTAAGTCAATGGGGGCTTAAACCCGCCCCCCCCCAAAAAAAACCTGTTCAGAATCTCGGCTTTAACCCTGTAAATTCCTCCTTAGCGTCTCCTTTGGGCGGTGGGTGGTTCTTCCTCCTTTTCAGTTTCCTCAGTTGCTCAACTCCTCCGCCTTCTGTTGCGTTTCTAAGTATCTTTTTTAAACAACCTCCCTTTAGGCTTAGAAACTGGGGGAGGGGGTTGTGTGTATGTGTGGGAGAAAAGCTTTCTTTTAAAAAAGGGTGGGGAGGAAAACGGGGAAGAGGAAGAAATAAGGGCCTGTGCCAAATACCTCCCCCTTGATGGCATCCAGGATCCTCCAGAAGGCCTCTGCGAGGTCTGGGGGGAGAGCTGAGCCCGTGAGGGGAAGGGGGGCCTTTACAAGGCGGGGGGGGGCTTTACAAGGCTGGAGGAACTCTTGCACAGCGCCCCATATTCGCAGCGCCAGGATCCCACCTCCCTTCGCTCCCCCACCGCCCAGCCCGGGAGGGAGAGCAATGGGGAGAAGAGAGCCCCACTCGGCCCCCTCTCCTTCCTGTCCCCTTCCACCCCCTGCCCCAGCCCCACAGGCTGAGCTCCCCGCCCCCCGGCAGCACCAGCCCCACCAGCCTCTTACGCCCGAGTCCTGCCGCTGAGGCTGCTGCTGTCAACAGACATTGCCAGCCCTCAGCTGATCAGGCCCTGGGCGGAGCTCGCCAGGCCTCTTCTGGCCTGCCATTGGCCGGTCTAGGTTCGAGCGTCACCATAGAGAGGGGTGCGGGTGAGGCCGGCAGAGAGGAAAGGAGAAAGGGGACCGGAAGGAAGAGGGCGGTGGCGGCGCTATCTATGGCACGGGCGGCAGCTAGAGAGTCGCTCGCTGTGCTTACCATAGAGTCCTTGCCTATTATTATTATTATTATTGTCATTATTATTATTATTATTATTATTATTATTATTATTTATTAATTTGCCCTTTTCACTGACAGGCACTCAATGCAGCTTACTAGAAACAGGAAATAATCATTAAAAAACAATCAAGGCCCATAAAGTCTGTTTTGAAAATCATTATCTATCTATCTATATCTATATATCGATATATATTTCTATATATCATACACGCATCCCTCTGTGTAGGATTGATACACAAGGCTAGTTTAGGGTTTAAATAGAGGTTTTGCCTATAGAAAGAAGCTGCAGCTATACACCCCCCCACAGATAATTGGGTAGGATTGATGGCCGCTGTGAAATACACAAACACACTATTAATACAAACAATTAAAAACAACAACTCCCATTGCTCGGTCCCAGCTCCTGCCAACCTAGCAGTTCGAAAGCACCTCAAAGTGCAAGTAGATAAATAGGTACCGCTCTGGTACTGAGAAGTAAATTAAAATCTGCTAAAACAATGCAATATACATATGACATACGACTGGGTAATTAAACACAACTGGGGGCCCAAAAAGAGTACATGGTTGCTAATACAGGTCTGGGGATTCTTCTTCCAAGTGTCATGATTAAAATGCATCTTGTATCTTTATCTTTTTTTTAAGTTGGAAACTGCAATATGCAGAAGCACTAGGGCCAATTTCTGTATTTGTCAAGCTAGTAAGTTAATGTTTACTAGTGACATTTATGCTTAGTATATATTCACATAAAACTGCCAGAGGCAAAGGTGGGCAGAGCAATCAATGCAGATTTCACCCTCCTACAGTAGGTTAGTTTCTGTACCAACAAAGAGGTTGGGGGCCTCTTCAAGACCTCGAGTCAAGGAATTTCAAAGGAATTTCTAATTTTGTACCGCTGCATTACAATTCATTAAAATGTTCAATGCAAGTAATTTAGGTCAATTCCTGTCCCACTGCAATTGTCAGTTTAATCATAACTGCTAAAGCTGACTATCGGGTATCTGGAGAAGTGGACTCCAGTGCTTTGGGCGGTCCAGAAGTGGTCCAGCTTCCACTCCAGCCAGTCCCAGCCAGCATAGCCAATACTGGCTGCGTGGACACTATAATCTTAAAGCACTTGCTTCCCTCAAAGAATTCTGGTTGCTGCCTTATTAATGGTTGAAGGCAATTGTAACTCTGCGGGGTAAACTAAAGTGCCCAGAATTCTCTGAAGGAAAGAATGTATTATGAATGCGCTTTAAATGTATAGTATATACATAGCCCTAGTCCAACCACATCTGGAGGGCCAGAGGTTTCCCACCCTTCATTTAAGGTGCCATAATACTGCAATCTTAGCCCTACTACCTGGGAGTAAACCCCACTGAATTCAATAGGATTTGCTTCTGAGTAGCTATGGTTATGATTGTGATGTAACACAGCTATCCTTCTGGAAACTCTGTAAATCTCTGTAACTGTGTTATGTGCTATATACACCTGAATGTCTCATACAGAATGAAAAAAGCCTCGTTATTTATCACAGTTACGTACCACCGTTCTGTTATAGCACCTAAGGCAATTTTAAAATACTAAAACAAATGAGAAAAAATGTAAAGTTCGGCCATGTGAGAGGGAGGGGACAGTCTGACTAGAGTGCATGATTATTAGCCACATAGATTTTAAAATGTATTTTATAACTGATATTTTATGTATGAGGGCCAATGTGGTGCAGTGGTTAGAGTGTTGGACTAGGATCTTGGAGACCAGGTTCAAATCCCCACTCAGCCATGAAGTTGACTGGGTGACCATGGGCCAGTCAGCATTTCTCAGCCTGTAGTGGAAATTCTGAAGAATTGTAATTGAGGAGGTTGAAAAAGGGACGCGGGTGGTGATGGGGTCTAAACCACAGAGTCTAGGGCTTGCCGATCGGAAGGTCAGCAGTTCGAATCCCCACAACGGGGTGAGCTCCTGTTGTTTGGTCCCAGCTCCTGCCAACCTAGCAGTTCGAAAGCATATCAAAGTGCAAGTAGATAAATAGGTACCGCGACGGGAAGGTAAACGGCGTTTCTGTGCGCTGCTCTGGTTTCGCCAGAAGCGGCTTAGTCATGCTGACCACATGACCCGGAAAAACTGTCTGCGGACAAACGTCAGCTCCCTCGGCCAGTAAAGCGAGATGAGCGCCACAACCTCAGAGTCGTTCACAACTGGACTTAACTTTCAGGGGTCCTTTATCTTTTAGGTAGCATTGTGCAATTACCTAATTTTTTTGCTCTATAAGACTCACTTTTTCCCTTCTAAAACGTAAGAGGAAATGTGTGTGCATCTTATGGAGCGAATGCAGGCTGCGCAGCTATCTCAGAAGCCAGAACAGCAAGAGGGATTGCTGCTTTCACTGCGCAGCGATCCCTCTTGCTGTTCTGGCTTCTGAGATTTAGAATATTTTTTCCCCCTTGTTTTCCTCCTCCAAAAACTAGGTGCGTCTTGTGGTCTGGTGCGTCTTATAGAGCGAAAAATACGGTAACCCTTCATTTAATACAGACTTAAGTGCTTGCAGGTGCACTCCTATTCTTGGAGATGGCCCAGTTGAGGGTTGATTGCTTTGCAGCCAAGTGATGGTAGTACCAATCAAGCCAGGTGGAAGTAGCTGAGTCATTTAGCCTCATACCTGGAACAGATAAAAACCATAGGTCTTCAGCCAGGAAGTGGAAGGGGCTTAGAGATAAAACCAATAATTGTTTAAAATGGGGAGGGGGTCATTAGAAAACAAACATAAAAATAATTAAAACTATATGCATATAGAAAGTCTGTTTAAAAAATACAAATAAGTACATGTACACTAAAAACAGCTACAGCTCCTTGAGCCAGTTGAAGTTCCTGAGTACTTTCAGAGGCAGCCCCATGTAGAGTGCATTACAGAAATCCAGTTTATCAGACTTTACATACAACAAAAAGTCTCAAAGCGGCTTAACAAAAACATTTATAGCACAATCTGAACCATGTTTAATCAGAAATAAGTATCAATGAATTTGATGGGGTTAGACTAGCCAGTTTAGTATGTCCCTCTTCACTTTTATCTCTACCTCTGCTCCATGCGCAAAGAGGCATGTATTAGAAATCAAATACATCTCTTCCGGTTCTCGAATGCAGCTGCTGTGAGTCTCCTCCATTGGCGGGGAAAGGGAATAATATGACAGGAGTTAAAGAAGCCAAATCCCATGGGGAGTTTCTGCTGTTGCTTTGAGACACTCTCATTGGCTGCAGAGTAATTGAATTCAGGCTGTTGAGAGTGGTTTTCTTTTATGAACTAGAAGTACAAAGACAAGACTTCTTTCTTTCTTTCTTTCTTTCTTTCTTTCTTTCTTTCTTTCTTTTTACCCACTGCTCCTGTCCCTTCTTGGTCCAAGTAAATTGTTATTCAATTGACAGAATTTTTGTTTTTGTTTTATTCTAAGTACTTAAAAAAATCCTGCCTTTTGGCCCACCAAATGATCCCCCAAGGCAATTTTAAATAGCGTTTTTAATTATATTTCAAGGTTGTTTTTATTACTGTTTTACGATGTATTTTAATTTTTTGTTGCTTGGTGAACTGCCCATAGAACTCTTGTTCTGATGTGTCTATTTAAATGTTAGAAATAAAATGAAAACAAACTAAAGCCCCAATAAAATTCAAAATGCAACGGAAGAACAAAAGCAAAGAGCGGAAGTTTATATACTCAGCTAGCAAATGAAAACAGACATAGCAAGGGAGATCAAGAAACCAAATAACCTTTTAGATTTGCTAGAAAACAGTTACTTCGTTGGTGGCAGATGTTATTTTTGTCATTTAATCAGGGTTTGTATTTGCTCATTAGCAGCCCAGTGAGAAAGGAGGTAAAGTGTATACTAACCAGTGATAAAAAACCACACACTTAAGATTTTAACTGTAAACCGTTTAAAAAGCCTTAGATAGAAGATAACGATATTATTAAATGTGAAAATAAACAGCAATATAGTACCTTTAGAAAACAATATGGATTAATAATGGCATAAAAATAAAAGCTTGTTGTTTCCTCTGCTAACAGACTATTTCAGCCCCTTCTTTCTATTTTGATACAAACTCAAATCTTTTTAAGTCTCTAGTTCCTTCTTATTTGGGTGTGAGTTGCTTCCATGAGCAAGGAAGAATCAGCTCATTTAGTCTGGAGCCAAGGGCTCCCTTCCTGTCACCTTGTCCTTTATTTTTTCTCTTTTGGGAAGTGGGGGGTGGTTTTTGTGTGTGTGTGGTCACAACTAGTAAATACACCGCTGTGGCCATTAAAAAGAAAACTGGCCGTAATTCAGGATGCTATATGGCTTCCACGTGCTGGAAGATTTCATATTAAAACCCCAGGAGGCCAAAAAGAAAATTGAAAATCTGAAAATGTTGGTTGACGGGGGGCTTTTTTCACATTTAATCACAAAGAATCTTGAGCTTTGTAGAGCTCTGGGTATTGGGGGGGGGGGGAGAGAAGGACATTAGAACACTGAGTTTGAAAACAGCTTTATGCAAACGAATATTAGGTTTGTGGCTAACCATATCCTAAATGTGGAGGAAATGATTTAATTGCTTACATGTTAAGGGATTAAGGATCTCTTGGGGAAGACAACAAACAGATCGAACTGTACATAGCAAGCAGGTTAGAAGACAAGCCACATTGCTCTTACGAATAAGCAGACTGGACATGTGTTGGGTGCGCACTATGACTGCAGTCTGTGGTTTACATAGGAAACTGCCTTACACAGAGTCAGACCTTTGTGCCATCTACCATCTTTCCCCGAAAGTAAGACATCCCCGATAATAAGGCCTCCCCTGAACATAAGTGTTAAGTTGTGGGTGAACATATCAGACGACACAGCGATTCTTCAACAGCTCTTGTTTATTCACAGGCCAGAACAGAACTGAACTGAAGGGTCCAGTCAGCCTGCTTATATAGAACTCCAGTACAACGTAACTGTAACAATTTTCTAAAACTATCCAATCACTGAACGTCACTTTCAATCCCTTATTTGCATAGCTATCTACAGTATCCCCCTGCTGGCCCAGGGTGAGAACTTCAGTACATAACAATAAGGCCTCCCCGGAATATAAGGCCCCCGAAGCTACCGTAAGGCGTCTGACTCCTCTGGACCCTAGTGGCGGGTGCCGCCGCACAGCTCACTGACTGGCTGCAGTGCAGCTGGAGCTGTTCAGGCAGTGCGAGGTCTCTTTAAATCAGAGAGCCTGTGCCTGCTGCTTGCTCTGCCCTGACGGAGTCTGACTGACTCACAATTAGACAATAAATGTGTACCGTATTCTTCTTCATGGAAAAATAAGACATCCCCTGAAAATAAGACCTAGCGCATCTTTGGGAGCAAAAATTAATATAAGACACTGTCTTATTTTCGGGGAAACAAGGAAGCTCTGTATTGTGCCAGCAGGGGCTCTTGTGTTTCAGACAGTCTTTCCTAGCCCTACTGGGAAATGCTGGGGATTTGAACCTGGGACCTTCTACATTCCACCTTGTGACTAAGGCCACAATCCTAACCTCGCTTACAACAGGACTGACTTCTGAATAGACAGGGTTTGGACTGCACTGTTCCTCTTCATCCTTTGAATCAAGTTTGTCAGAGCTAACTGAACTGTCAGGCATTCTGCAGCTACTTCACTTGCCAGTAAGTGAGGCTTTACTTAGTTCTGCCATGAGAGAGGCTCCTATTTAAAATAAATGGCAGCCAGTTCTATGATTAAGGCAGGTCTATTAAGGCCTAGAGACTCCAGTTTCTATTTTTGTTTCATCTGGTGGCGATGTGCAGCCAGACGTTCATCGTTTTGAATTTTGGTGAACACAAGAGTACTTGATCGCTGCAGTTTTTGACAGATGGATAGAGGGAAAGGCACCTTCTTGTAAGTGATGGTATGTTAATCAGAGCCGCAGCTGTCTCCGTGAATACAAATTGCGGGCATCAAGGAATCGCCTGCCTCCATTCTAAATATGGCACAGTACTCACAAAGCACCATGTTGCCAGCAACTCACTTATACAGATGGGTCAATTCAGGCTCTGTATCCCCATTCCGCTTCAAAAATCGGATCAGGATGACCCCCTTATTAAAACCTCAAGGCAGTTTATTTAAGAGATTGGTTGGAGATAAACCTGTTTCTGTCCTAATTTTTCTTGTGGCAGAACCAATTCATCCTTGTCCTTCCCAGGCCGGTCTTTTCCATTTGATTTCAAATTGGATTTGGACCTCCGGGGATTTTTGATGTCAACCTCCCTAATGTAGTGTCAGCAGGAAGACACAGAGAGATAAAAAGTCAGTTTCACTTAAGAGCAGATTTATCCTTCACCCCTCCCTCTTCCAGCAGTCTAACCTGGATTTTCTTGGCCTCTCAATCTCTTGCATTTGTCTGCTAACAACCAGAGTAAATAGGTTCAACAGAGATAAGGCCCTACTAAGGGCAGTCTTTGCTTATGGTGAGGCAAGGCAAGGATGCATCTGGAAGGAGAGATTCCTATATATTTATGTTCAGAGAACCAGGCTATGTGCTTCAGTGTTTTTTAAATTATCGATTAATATTATGACTACTGTTGCTGGTAATTTGATTTCTTACCTCCCTTCACCATAAGGTCCCAGGGCAGATGAAAAAAATTTACAATTCAATGTTTAAAACAGTGTAAAAAAAATTACAGTCACAGGAATAGGGTGGGCCCCGAAAATATATATCTCAGGCGTCAAAAGGCCAACATAAAGAGGCACGTCTTCCAAATAGGAGGAAAGAATATAATGAAGGTACCAGACACACTTCTGTGGGGAGGGAATTCCACAACCTAGCAGCTGCCACAGAGAATGCCCTCTCCCAGGCCATGATCTCCCCACAACCTTTGAGGGTTGTGGAGTTACCAAGAGTAAGCTTGCCATACGTTTGCATTTTCCCAGACATATCCAGAATACAGCAGTCGGCAGCAGCAGCGTCCGGGCAGAAATCAGGTAAATGTCTGGGTAAATGTCTTTGCCGATTTTCCATAAAAATAGCTCAAAAATGGCATTTTTTGTGTGATTTCCCTCCAAAAGCTCAACAACTTAGGCAAAACAAAAAAAACACTCTCCTTTCACTCAGCATGCTCAATCTGCCCAACCAAAAACACAATGGCATGGCTAGTTTGGAAAGATGCCAGCAGAGTAACACCTGGCATGCTGAGGAGTTTAGCACAGGAGGATGGAAGGAACATCTCTGAGAAGAAATGGGTGGAGGTGCTGAAGGAAAGTAGACAGTGAATAATAATTTATTTATTTATTTATTTATTTATTTATTCCTCAGCCACTCTGGGCGGTTCCCAACAGAATATTAAAAATGCAATAAAACATCAGACATTAAAAACTTCCCTAAACGGGGCTGCCTTCAGATGTCTTCTAAAAGTCACAGAGTTGTTTATTTCCTTGGCATCTACAGGACAGGTGCCGCTACCAAGAAGGCCCTCTGACTGGTTCCCTGTAACCTCATTTCTTGCAGTGAGGGAACTGCCAGAAGGTCCTCGGAGCTGGACCTCCGTGTCCGGGCTGAACGATGGGTGTGGAGATACTGTTATTATTAGGTGCGGCCTGTGCATGAGGCAAGTTGAAGCCATTTGCCTCAGGGGGCAGATTCAACCCACTCCCTGCCCTCTTCCTGTCCCTGCCATTGCACCACTGCCCTCCCCACGCTGCCAACACTGCACTGTTGCCCTTGCTGCTGCCATACCCTCCAACATTTCTCTGGTGAAAATAGGGATGCCGTATTCCCTAATAATAATTTTACTATTTATACCCTGCCCATCGGACTAGGTCACTCCAGCCACTCTAGGCAGCTTCCAACATATTAAAAAAAACCGTAATAAAATATTAAACATGAAAAAACTTCCCTATACAGGGCTGCCTTCAGAGGTCTTCTAAAAGTTACGTCGTTACTTATCTCCATAACCTCCAACATTTCTCTGATGAAAATAGGACCATCTTATGGGAAAATTTACCAGGCTGGCCCTGATTATAAGCCACATATTTGCACTCAAGAGGCTGAAGGCAACTGGCATAGTAAAAATAAAAGAACAAAGACATTTAAAATGGCTGGTGGTGGGGTTATTGTTTTGTTTTGTTATTGTTTTTACCCTGTATTTTTGTGCTGTGAACCACCCTGAGATCTAAGGATGAAGGTCAGTATATAATAAATAATAATAAACAATAAACAATATGGGGACAGAAGAATGGGGAAAGAGAGGGAAGCTGTTACGGAAGTGAATTTAAAAGGACCAAGGAGGAGGGATGAAATAAACTAGCAGTTTTTGTTTGTTTGGTGGGGAGGCAGGAGGTACGAGGTGGGAGTGAAAGGAAAATGGGAGGAGAAATTACAGGAGATGGGTAAAAATACTTTTGAGTGGTATGCAGGGGCGGGAAGGGAAAATATAAAAGAAAAAGCCCTTTCCAGATCAGCAAATACTGCCTAAAGCAGAGAGGCTTTCTGAATAGCAGCAGAACACGTGTCTGTAATTCGCTTGAAGAAAGCTGAGCTACGGAAAAGGAAAATTCGACAAAAAAAAAAAAAAAAAAGCATTTCCCAAAGATGGGATTAGATACCAGTGCAAAACGATGTCAGCTCATTATGCCAAACTAAGCCTCCAGTTGCCACCATTTTGTGATTGGCTCTTGCCCTTGCGCCACCATTTTGTGACTGATTGGCCTCCGTAATTCTCAGTCATCTCAAATGGGCCCTGGAGGTAGAATGTTAGACAAATTCACGTCTATACTGATGTAGCAAAAGAAGCAAAAGCTGTAGAATTTATATTGTTTGGGGCAACTTTTTGGAAGTATGAGCCCAGAGGTTTGTGCTTCAAAGCTCATCATTGATTGGGCTTTAATAAATGCAGTCGTACCCTGATGCTGTGTTTATCCAGCGTCCCTTTCTTGGGGATAAAGTGTTCATCCAAGGAAGAATTGGGGAGCTTTTCCTCATTTATCTAACACTGACTGGCAGCAGTGTTTTGGGTTTCAGGCAGGAGGCTTCCGCACCTTTAACTGGAGATACTGGTTACTTAACATGGCATCTTTTTTATATAAAGGATATGCTCTACCGCTAAGGCACTGTGTCAGAACTTTGTGTCAGAACTTCACAACCTCTGTAAATTAGAAAGAATTTAATAGCTGGGTGTCTGGGTTCTACTGAGCTGTGTGCATGGATTGTTGTAGGGGGAAAAAATCTGCTTGGTTTTTTTTTTAAAGAGCTATTTGTGTGTGTGTTTGTGTGTGTGTGTGTGTGTGAGTGAGTGAGTGAGTGAGAGAGAGAGAGAGAGAGTGTTCCCATAGGAATAATTCCAGATATTTCACTGTAAAAGGCCCCCAAAGCTACCATTCCCACCCCTCACCCCCATTCTATCCCATAAATGCTGTGCAAGTGGTTGGAAATTTTTGGCACAGCTTCATTTGTAGATCTGGAAATCATCCAGATACAAAGATTAACACCCTGATTCTTACTTGGCACTTTGATGGGATGATTTAACACAGCGCAAGCACCTATAATGGCCTTCTGAGCCAAGTATTTGCTGAACACCCACCCTGTTTGGCATAAAAGATAAGGCTGCAAGCTGTAGAGATAGGGAATGGGTGTCATTACAGCAATTCACAAAGCTCTAAAGGCACTGTGTCAATAGTAGGTGCTCTAAAAACAACTAATTAGAGAACACCAACAGCAGATTATGCCTTTTTGATTCAGGCTCCCCAAGCAATTGCAAGGCATGTAATTTTAAAGGCCTGACAAGCAATTTGCTGATTGGCAACAGTGGCTCTGCTTCTCACCTTTGGATTTTGCAGGATAGGCAGTTCCTGCCAACTGGCTTGTTGGCGCAAACTTCCTCTCACACCAGCTGGTCTACTCCAGTGCAGGCTCGATGTTCCAGCCTTTGCTTCCAGTGCGGCCTGCCCACCTAAAACTGGCTCTCGTAGTTTATTTCCCACAGAATGGCTTCCAGTTTTTCACTTACTTCCACTTAGGATTGCCAATTTCTTTTTATATACAGCACTTCTATATATATTTTGACAACTTCAAAGCAGGTATAAATCAACGGTGAACCTTTCCCCATGTTATGCAGACATAGCACTAAACCATGGTTAGCACCAAACATGTTTGTTGCCTTTAACCTGGGTAAAGATACAGTAAAACTATGGTTTAGCATAGCATGTCATGCTAAGCCTCCAGAGGACCCATACAAAGAAATACGAATAAGCTACTGTTGCTTTAGAGGTGAGCAAATGGAGTACAGGGGTACCTCTGGTTATGTACTTAATTCGTTCCAGAGGTCCATTCTTAACCTGAAACTGTTCTTAACCTGAAGCACCACTTCAGCTAATGGGGCCTCCTGCTGCTGCTGCGCTGCCGCTGCATGATTTCTGTTCTCATCCTGAAGCAAAGTTCTTAACCCGAGGTACTATTTCTGGGTTAGCGGAGTCTGTAACCTGAAGCGCATGTAACCTGAGGTGCCACTGTATTTAACAGTCAGTCAAAGCAAGCAAACCAGGGTTAAGGCATCTACACAGGTGCCTGCGTTATTTTAGATAGTTTTGACTAGTTTGGCGCAGGCCAGTGATCCTGTGCCTTTAATAAAGAGACTTCTAGTATATCTCTCTAAGCAGAATTGATATTGCTATAACATTTAACACGATAGAGCTCTCAGATCTTGAAGCCTTATTTACCTAGGGATCCATCAGCCACGCCATCCCCGGACCTTGGAGGGAACAAAAGTACCAGGAAAGCAAAATCTTCTTTGGAGAAAAAGTTTATTGAAATCTGTGCACAGAGACAATATCTGTACACAGAGACAACCAGCTGGATAGCTCCTGAAAATATACTGGCTGTAAAGCAAGACACTTCAGCAAACTTTCTTATACTCTCTGAGCACTCTTCCCCCCTCCCATACCTTCTCAAATTATTCCCTTACGTGGCACATCTATATTGCTTGCTAAACACATTTTATTGCTTGCTAAACATTCCCTCCCCTCTCCTTCGTACACGTGTCTTTTCTTATCTTTGCATTAGTAAGCATAAGACAGGAAAAGGGGCCTCTTTAGCAGGCCTGGTTAAATCTGCACTTTTGACCCGCCAGCCAAATTTAGTAGGTCTGGTTAGTTATTGCTAACAGCAGCGGTTTCTTGCTAGCTGGCTAGGCAGGAAACGAACTTTTGACCTGTCAGCCAAATTTTGCAAGCAGTCACTGGTGGTGTGCTAACTGTCTGGCCAAAATTTGCAGAAGTAAGATTAGCACAGGATTAGCACAGGAATTTACTGCAGATAATATTTGAGAGCAACCTTTCTTAGGTACAGAGTTCTAAGCACAGAAAATATTGAGAGAAACCTTTTCCATCTCCCTTTACTCCCTCCTCTTCTTTTGAACAATCTATTACTTAGATTCGTTCTGGGGTAGGGGTCTATATTCTCTCATTACAGCAATCACGCGAGGTCCCATCATGCGAGACATGATCTTTCCCATCATATTCTGCAAGCATTGCATCAAGCAGGGAATACAAAAGCAAAAAAGCAATAGAAGCATTATTGGGCCTATCACCATACTAACCCTGTTGGGTGGATTGAACTCTCGTGCTGCCTCCCTACTGACCAGAGCATATGGAAGCTGAAATCCTGGGGTGGCAATTCTTACTGGCACTTGTTTAGCAATTTCAATGCACACCTGGTTAAGGCTCCCACCCCTGCAATACTTGCATTAAGATAGGTTCCGTCCCATCTAACGCCTGGATTAAGATTAGAACCTGGTCCATCAGATGAGGTTGGTATAGTAACCTCATCAAACCCCTGTTTCCAGTAGTCAATGAGCACGCCATCTCTTACCACCGGCGAGACGAACCAGTCGTAGCAGAGGCCAGCAGGCCAGTAAGGGCGGTATGGCTCGGTAGGGTCAGGGCTGTGGGGCATAGAGCAAATCAATACAGAATATAACAGAAAAAAAAGGAAAAGAAAGTCCTTATGAAAGTATTAAATGTCCTGGTGGACTTCCTGGATCAGTCCCGGCACGGGTTTTCACGTTGGGGACGCTGCCTGCGGGCGTCCCTCCCATCCATTTCTTCAGCTGTGCGTTGAGATATCAGCTTCCGGTGTGATATCAGCAGAGCGGTCATCAGCGGAGGGTCTGGAGATGGTCAGCCGAAGGGGTTAATCAGGATTTAACTGCACAGTCCAATCTATAGTGGTCACTCTGGTGTGGTGGACCCAAGGGGTGATGCCGGCGAATTTCACGGCGGTGGGTGTGGAGAGCAGGACGGTATAAGGTTCCAGCACGGTTGTAGCTGCGTCCGTGCCCAATCGTTTACCCACACTTCATCACCTGGCTCGAACTGATGCAGCCAACACACAGGGGTTGCGAGCCTGGGTCCACCTGTCGAGACAAAAGAAAACTCGGAAGAATATCTGGACTTAATTATTCAATTGCATATCCTGACCAGCATGTGGGGACAACATTCTGACATATGGGACCGGTCTCCCAAGCACAATTTCAAAGGGTGACAGGTGGGTTTGCTTTGACGGGAGACTGCGGACCCTGAGTAATGCCAAGGGCAACATGGTCACCCAATTAGACCCGGTTTCCTGTGTCAGCTTGGACAGCTGATTCTTTAGAGTCCTGTTCATTCTCTCTACCTTTCCAGAACTCTGGGGTCTATAAGCAGTATGCAGCTTCCAGTTGATCTGGAGCGCTTTTGCCAGTCCCTGTAGGACTGCATGAACAAATGCTGGTCCATTGTCAGATCCTATGGACCTTGGCAATCCATAGCGAGGGATGATTTCCCTAAGCAGGCACCTGGTTACTTCAAATGCCTTTTCAGTCTTTGTTGGCCATGCTTCGGCCCATCCGGTGTAGGTGCACACTGCCACCAGCAGGTAGCGGTGTAGTCCACAACGGGGTAATTCAGTAAAGTCCACGACAAGATCTTCCATAGGTGCAGTTCCACTGCGCTGAACTCCTGGGGGAGCTAGTGGTCCGGTTCTGGGGTTATTCTTTTGACATAGCAGGCATTTCCTGGAAACCTGGGCTGCCAGTTGGTAGAGGTGGGCTATATAGAAGCATTTCTCCAGCTGCTTGGTTGTAGCATCTGGTCCTATGTGGGTTGAATCATGGTATCTCTGAGTAACCTGCCGAGAAAGGGACTCTGGAATCCATATCCTGTCATCAGGGGTAAGGTACCATCCTTCTTTGGACAATGTCAGCTCCTGAGCGTCTGCAGTGTCCCTTTCCTGCTTCGTATAAGCTGGCTTGTCAGTGGTGCTTAAAATCTCTTCTGGGACCAGTGCTCCAATAACCGAGGCGGGGGCCAGTTCTTGGGCTGCTTCCTTGGCCACTCTGTCTGCCAATCGGTTTCCTCTGGCCACTTCTCCTGGTCCAGTCTTGTGTCCATAACAATGGATAACTGCCACTGCCTCGGGCTCCCATACAGCATCCAGAAGGTTCAACAAGGCTTGTGGGTGGGCCACCTGGCTTCCTCTGGAGGTAAGCAAACCTCTTTCTTTCCATAAGGCTCCATGGGCATGTAAAGTCAGGAATGCATACTTAGAATCTGTATAAATGTTTATCTTCTGTCCCTTTGCCAGGCTCAGGGCTCTGGTAAGCGCAGTTAGCTCTGCCAGCTGGGCCGATGTTCCAGGCGGGAGTGACTTTGCTTCGATCACCTGGTCTTCCAGGGCTACCACTGCATAACCTGCCTTCCGGTGTCCAGCCTCAATGAAGCTGCTTCCATCCATAAACCATGATGGCCACTGGGGGTCTGCTTCATCTTTAAGGTCAGGCCTGCTAGAATACACCTCATCCATTACTTCAATGCAATCATGCGTGGGCTCCTCACCTACTCCTACCGGTAATAGGGCAGCTGGGTTGAGGGTTGTGGTGACTTGGAATTTCTAACGCGGATGTAGTAGCATCTGACATTTCCTCATTTTAGCCTGGGAGAGGAAATAGGTGCCTTTCGGCAGATGGCACGCTGACTCTTTCCTAAGCGGCCTCGCCCTCCTCTTCTTCTTCTAACGGTGAACCTCCCGTCTTCAGGGCCATCAACTTCTTTGCCTGGTACTTCTCCTTTTTTCTTCTGGGCCTCTTCCTCTCTCTGATTATAAGTGGTTTGGGCTATTTTCTAACATCCATTTCAGGGTGTGGCCCATCTGGATTTTTCGGCAAATATCGGGCGCTGCTTGGGCTACAAAGGCAGTTTTTATGATAGGGGCATGGATATACTGGCGGTAGGCTTCCTTCAGCTTCTTTAAGTAGGCTCCAGGGGCCTCCTCTGTTCCTTGCACTATTTCTCTGGCCTCCACAAAGTTGGTGAGTTTTCTGGCTGCCCTCCTCATGCCATTTAAGACATTCTGGCGATAAGTGGTGAGGGTATTTTACCCTTCAATGGTCTGATAATCCCAATTCAGTGTAGTTTCAGGATATCCTGTTGCAACAGCTTGATCTCCTGCCCCCTGCGCTCTCATGTGTGCTCGGGCTTCAGCATGAATTCGCCTATCCTCCTCTGTAGCTAGCAGGGCATCCATCAAATATTGCACATCATAAAAAGTGGGGTTGTATGTTTTAAAAAAAATTCCCTCAAACAGCTTAATGATTTTGGCAGGGTTTTCTTCAAATGAAGGGTTTTGGTTCTTCCAATTACAAACATCTGCACTAGAGAAGGGGACATGTTGAACTGTATAAGTTCTATTGGGCACCACCCCGTTAGGTCCCGTGGGGGCCAGAGGGTCATACACTCTATGGAGAGGCATCACTCTGGCCGCGCCCTCCTCCTGTGTTTTATGTGCCCTATGGAGGGTCACTCTTTTCACTGCCTTCCCCACTCTTTCTGCCACTTTCTTCTCTGTTCCCCTACACATCCCGCTGTTTTTAACATATGGGGACTGACGTCCACTTCTCCTGCATAAGGTTGCACATACTTTCTCAAACGTTCTGCCTGTTCTTATTATCACCTATCAACTTAACTAATCTTTTTACAAATTCCTCATCCTCACCATCCTCTTTTCGTTCCTCCCTTTCTCCATCCTCGCCCAGGTCTACCAATGCATTGTCCACGGGATTGGGGGCTGGGCCATCTGTTCCCTGTGGCGGGGGTGGTGCCAGGGCTGTTGCTGGGGCATGAGGTGGTGGGGCATCAAAACTTTTATCTTCTTCCCTCTCTGAATCCTGGAGGACTGGGGGGTTGTCCTCCTGTCTTCCTGACTGAGCAGATACGGCTGCCTGAGACTTTTTGGCAGCATGACTTCAGCCAGGAGGGGGGGGGGTTCTGTTCCACATTGGTCTTCCATGTGGAAATGTAGGGGATTTGATCAGGGTGGACATTCAAAATGTTCTGATATAATGGATTAATGAGTTGCAAATCAAGGGTCCTGATGGACGGCCAATTTGTTATTTTGGGGTGGGCCAATCTAATTTACACAATGTCCTCATCCTCCCCTCTCATCAGCTTGAATCCCCAAAAGCATTTCAAAGGGGTACTTTTACTTTGGCCAGAACCCATTTCTTCCAGATACTTCACACACAACAGACCTACAATCGCTCGGCCAAGGGGACACTAAGCCCTGGCCCACACTTGACAATTCAGCCACTAGAGTATCTTGACATGCAACATACAACATACAAAACACACCAATATAATTTCAACATGTAACACACTAAACACACCAAAATAATTTCAGCATGCAATACACAAAACACACCAAAATAATTTTCCCTCCTTCTTCTGTTCCAAATTTTTGCTGGTGGCACTTTCCTGCACAACCAATCCCCTTATTCCTGGTGGCTGGCACTCTACTGCGCAACCAATCCCCTTATTCCTGGTGGCTGGCACTCTACTGCCCAACCAGGTGAGGCTGATCAGACCTCGCCCCCCTTTTCCTTGGGGGCCCACGCCCTTTCCCTTGGGCTTACCTTTTTCCGCTGCGGACCTGTCCCCTCGGCGCCGTCCTCTTTGTTTTTCTCCCTCAACAAGATGTCTCCACTGCAGGACAGTGTGGCTGGCTCCCCCCACGAAACAGGTGGGGTGCGCACGGGAGCCTGCAAACGCTGCTGAGCTGTTCACCTTGGTTGAGCCTGGCCCTCCGGTCCGTATTGGGGAGAGGGCTTATCCCGGACGAGCCCCCAAAGAAATGAAGCCTTATTTACCTAGGGATCCATCAGCCACGCCATCCCCGGACCTTGGAGGGAACAAAAGTACCAGGAAAGCAAAATCTTCTTTGGAGAAAAAGTTTATTGAAATCTGTGCACAGAGACAATATCTGTACACAGAGACAACCAGCTGGATAGCTCCTGAAAATATACTGGCTGTAAAGCAAGACACTTCAGCAAACTTTCTTATACTCTCTGAGCACTCTTCCCCCCTCCCATACCTTCTCAAATTATTCCCTTACGTGGCACATCTATATTGCTTGCTAAACACATTTTATTGCTTGCTAAACATTCCCTCCCCTCTCCTTCGTACACGTGTCTTTTCTTATCTTTGCATTAGTAAGCATAAGACAGGAAAAGGGGCCTCTTTAGCAGGCCTGGTTAAATCTGCACTTTTGACCCGCCAGCCAAATTTAGTAGGTCTGGTTAGTTATTGCTAACAGCAGCGGTTTCTTGCTAGCTGGCTAGGCAGGAAACGAACTTTTGACCTGTCAGCCAAATTTTGCAAGCAGTCACTGGTGGTGTGCTAACTGTCTGGCCAAAATTTGCAGAAGTAAGATTAGCACAGGATTAGCACAGGAATTTACTGCAGATAATATTTGAGAGCAACCTTTCTTAGGTACAGAGTTCTAAGCACAGAAAATATTGAGAGAAACCTTTTCCATCTCCCTTTAATCTGAGGTTGAAGCTATTGGCAGGTTTTCTTTATTCATCTCATTTACACCTCATCATGTAGTTGAGCTGCAGGAGTGGGGGAATTTTTGCAGCCCAAGGGCCACATTCTCTCCTAGACAGCCTTTTAGGGGCCACATGTGGGCGGGGCCGCAGGCTAAAGTTGGCGGAGCAATAAATGTGAATTCTGTGTTTGCACTGTGAGCTAGTTTCTTTGCAAGCGGCCCCCTTTCCTTGTCTTCCATCCAGACAAGCAAGAAGCACTACCAGAGTTCAGGGACACATTCCAGGGCTGGTGAAGGGTGTGACTCTGGAGGCCTGAGGGAAAAACAGAGAAGCTTGGAGGGTCACCCCCCCCCCCAAGGTCAGGTCTTTGGTTTCCTGTCCCCTGGATTCAACTTCCAGTGTGCTGCAGTGGTTAGAGTGTCACCCTAGGACCTGGGAGAGCAGGGTTCAACTCCTCACTTTCCTATAAAGCTATTGGGTGAACTTGCGCCAGTCACGGTCTCTCAGCCTACCTCACAGTGTCGTTGTTAGGAAAAAATGGAGGCGGGAGAGCCGTATATGCCTCTTTGAACTCCTTGGAGGAAAGGGTGGGGTATATATGCAATAATAAATAAGAATAAAATAAGTGTACAGCACAACACAGAAGAACACCAAAACTCAGTAATCTTTCTAAACCTTGAATCCCACAAAGCTATAGCCCAGTCTCTGGTCATATACAATGTGTTTTATATCTCATTTAGGCTGCATCTAGACACATCAAAGAAGCGTTTCAGTAAGAGTTGTAAATTTAAACAGGGAAAACAGGTAGAGAAAAATGGGACTCCACGTCGCCATCTGGTGGCACAATGTTATATCACACATAACAACTTTTTCTTTACCAGTCTAGCTGGGAGTTATTTCTGTCCATCTCCTATGCTGGCCAATGATCTCAGGACAGCACAGCCAATTGCAATCATCACTAAGTTCCCACCCCTGTTTCCAGGGTTAAAAAAAAGTCACCAAACCTGCTATGTTAAATAGCAAATTAAAAACCCTTCTAGCAGGAATGTGCCTCCATTTTAATTCCCCCTTTAGCTTTTCTCCCTTGGTTAGTCAGTCAGGAGTACCTCAGCAACTCATTGAAGGTGCTAGAAGGTTTGGTTGGGATTATGACCGTCCTCCCCAACCAATCAGATGCATGAATTTGCCACCTGTTTTTTGAGGCTGTGCTGGTTTTTACCTCCTTTTGCAAACAGCAGGTGAAAGAAGCATGATACTAACTTCAGCTCTGTGAGTTTCTGGTGTTTATTACTTCTAATATATATGTGTGTTTGTGTGTAATATGTAAATAGAGCTCTATTGGAATGGTGGTATACTACGGTATGGCTAGAGGGATGTGGGGGGAAATTTTTAAAGCTGTTTTTTGGGGGGTGGGAAGAGCAGGTGTAATGTTGTTTCTACTAATTTAGCTTGTGTGGAGGCTGCCCTGTTAATATTTGACTGTACTTGCTTAATTGAGCTCTTTTTCTCTTTTGTGGTGTAAGGTTTTAAAAACTAACTTTGGGAAAGGGCAACTGTGCTTTTCATAGCAGCATAATAAATTCAGGAATGAATTTTGACTCATACATAGAACAGGGTTTAGGAAAGCTGAACAGCACCCAGAGCAAATTAAGGAATTGCAAAGCAAGAGCAAGACTGCTACAGCTGCATTTGTGTCCTGCTGGATTCAGTGGGCCTTACTCCAAAGTAAGTGTCTGTAGGATCGTAGCACCACAGCACAATGCTAACTATGTCTATTAGAAGTAAACCCTATTGACTTCAGTAAGGCTTACTCCCTGGTTAAGTGGAGTTAGGATTGCAGCCTTAGTATTTTATTATATTGTAGATGCCTTGGGGGCAGCTGTTAGGTTGTTTTCTGGCCCTTCATATAGATTTTTCTATGCTAAAGCAGTCTGGAATGGGCTAGACGTCGTTAGTGCTGGATTTTATTGAACTTGTCCAGTGAACTAATGTTGTTCGGATTTTCTGCTTATCCGTTAACTCTGTTACTTCAAGCAACATACAACTTTTATAAGCGACTTTTTATTGCCTGGTGTTTTAGTTTTTTTTAGTATTCCTGTTGTGTGTTTTTTTTTAAAGGTACCAGTAGTGTTGGGAAGGAAAAGGATAGAATAATTAGTAGCTATTGAGCAGAGAAAGTTTAGGAAGGACTATTTGACATAGCAAACAGCTTATTCCCAAGTGGTGGAAATACCATCAATGGCACCATCTAATGTCATAGCTCTTATATGGACTTGAGAACGTTTCCAAGAAGTTGTCAGTCCTTCTGAGACATCCTTCATGTATTTTTGTGGATACCCTGATTGGGCCTGAACGAAGATAAAGTTAGCTAATTTGCGCTGTAAACCCCCCCCCCCCAATAATCTCCTTTGCGCCACCAACTTTCTGCCTTGTTATGCCTGTTGGTCACCAACTGCTACTGAAATAGGGCAAACATGTCCATCACATCAGTCAGTGAGTCAATAACAACTGGTATTGTCAATTACATCTATAATTCAGATGCCGCTGCAGAAAAAGGCCCTTGGAAGCCAGCTACTTCACCATGAAAGGTGAGGGGATTCAGAGAACTTCTGAAGAATATCCGGATTCACATCCACATTTAAAGCACATTGCTTTCCCCCGCCCCAAAGAACCCCAAGAACTGCAGTGTGTCAAGTGTGGTGGGAATTGTAGCTCTATAAATTATAGGTGCCAGAATCCTTTGGGGAAACCAGGTGTTTTAGATGTATGGTGTTCTTGTGGCCGTTAGTGAGCACATACTTTTGGGGAAACAGTCTTTCTCCCTCCAGTTGACATAACATCTATTATTCACTCAGGCGTAAGACTCCATTCAGAGTGGATGGGTCTGGGACCACACCTCCACCCCCAAGCACCAGCAGACCCTCCAAGTCTCCTTATTTTCCAGGGACCATGCCAGATTTAAAGAAGCCTTCCTTCTGTCCTTGGAGTGTCACTATTTTAATTGGAGAATTGTTGGAGGGTATGGAGATATGGAGAGATGAGCGCCATAAGCCCAGAGTTGTTCGCGGCTGGACTTAATTGTCAGGGGTCCTTTACCTTTACCGTAATGGGGTTACCCCTGAGTCAAGTAGATAAGTAGATACAACTTTTAGAAGACACCTGAAGACAGTCCTGTATAGGGAAGTTTTTCAGTGTTTAATGATGGTTTTATATATGTTGGAAGCTACCCAGTCAAAATTGTTGTTGTTGTTATTGAATATGACTTCACTATTTTCATTGGATAAATGTTGGAGGGTATGATGAAGTTTATACAGAGCCTAGGACTTGCCAATCAGAAGGTCGGCGGTTCGAATCCCCGTGATGGGGTGAGCTCCCATTGCTCGGTCCCTGCTCCTGCCAACCTAGCAGTTCGAAAGCACGTCAAAGTGCAAGTAGATAAATAGGTCCCGCTCCTGCGGGAAGGTAAATGGCATTTCCGTGTGCAGCTCTGGTTCGCCAGATGCCGCTTAGTCATGCTGGCCACATGACTTGGAAGCTGTACGCTGGCTCCCTCGGCCAATAAAGTGAGATGAGCGCCGTAACCCCAGAGTCGTCCGCGACTGGACCTAATGGTCAGGGGTCCCTTTACCTTTACCTAACCCGAGGTACCATTGTATCTATTCTGCCATGGGTGCTGACGGGGGCTGATGGAATTTAACTGTCACAAGGTGACAGTCTAGTGATAACCTCAGATTACAAAACTGAGCGAAGTCTGACTGTAGTGCTTTGACACTAGATGGCAATGTTGGTCTTTAGGAACAACATTTCTATTTCTCTCCCCCCCCCCCCTTTTCTCTGTCTGAAAATTTGGCACAGGCAGATAACTTAGAGATTTCAGTTTAGCTGCTTTGTGCCTGCCACTGTTATCTCCAGCCGTCCCCCTCCCGGGCTCTTGTAAACTCTTTGTAAGCCCTCAGGCTGTTTTACAGATAAAATGTGGAAAAGGGGGGGAGGAAGCCACAACGGCTTTCATTATCACACCTCTCTAACAACTACAGCTTTTGCCTTTCTTTTCAAATTGGATTTTACCCCGATTGTCTGCAAAATAAAGCTTGAGCCTCCAGACTGACAACTGGACTGACATGCATTAATGGCAAGCTGCAAAAATAAAATGGAGCCTGGTGCATTGGAGATGCACACAAAGGGGCCGGCGGTGTCTGCTTGGGCTGATGTGGAGCTGTTAGAGTCGTGTAGCAACTTAAGGAAGACCCTCAATAGGGCTGTTGGTGGCTGTCTAGCGCACCATTTTGTCAAGGTCGGTGCTTGCGGTACAGCAGGTGATGGAAAGGGCTTTCCCAACTTGGCAGGACCACCTGGGATGGCTAGAACAGCCTTTGCACTGCAAAGGAGGAGGATAAGGCTATGTTCTTCTCTGCGTTTGAGGCAGCCGTGCCTCTGAATGCCAGTTGTAGGGGCTTGCAAGGGCTGCGTCACTGCCTGCATGTGGGCTCCACGTGGGTTGACTATTTTGAGAACAGGATGATGGACTTAGTTGGGCCTAGGGCCTGATCCAGCAGAATCTTTTGCTCTAAATGCTTATGAGGCTTCTTTCTTTTGGAGGTTTTTGGCACAGGAGGGTGTACAGGGTCAGAGTTAAGTGTTGGGGAAGTATTCTGGTTTTAAAAATTAAAAAAGCCTGTTCTTAATTTATGGGGTTTAGGTTGTCCACACACTTTGAGTCTCCCGTCACTGTAGAGGAGAGAAACTGGTTTTTATTAAAGTGAAACCTGAAATTCCTAGGACATCTATCTATCTATCTATCTATCTATCTATCTATCTGTCATCTATCATCTATCTATTTTGCCCTTCTCCACAAGGTCCCAGGATGGGTCACAGCAATGCAAAAACACATTAAAATCAGTATAAATGGTTTCTGGGTCTGACTGATATCCTTTTTTTCTGAAATGAGGTATTACAACTTTCTTGTTGCTGTTGAAAACCTTTCTTTTGACTGAAAACAAGATTCTTACCAAGCTGACTGCATGGTGGGGTCCCCCCCCCCGCAGTAAACTAGCTTTATCTCTCTGCTCACAAGTGCAGCTTGTTTTTGTTTTCACCTCCAGAGTCTTCTTTAGCGTTTCCAGGTTTCATCTGCTTAGCGAACATCTGGATTGTAGATTATTCTTCCTCTCCCCCCTCAGAGATGTAGTTTTTGCCATTCTATTGCAACTTGAATTTCATTTCTGTCCTAATGTATAGCTTCCTTAGTTGCCAAGGTGTTAATCTTCTCCCCTTTTAGTATAATCTGCACATTTCATCAGCCTCCTGACTCTACCCCTTGGTGCCCAAATGCTGCTTTTAAAATAACAATAGGGAAAGGCGTTTTGTACTTGCAGTGGATGCTGCAAGTCATTTAAGCATAGTCATTTGCCCTGAGCGCCCCCCAAATTAAATTCTAAGGTGTACACAAATTTTCTGCATAGGAAGCGCTTCAGCATGTGAGAGCATACTGCATTTTTAAAATAGAGGAAGATTTGAATGAGGGCTGTAGCTCAGCGTAGACAATACGAGGCTTTATGGTTTGACTTGGTAGAAAGGAGCTTCTTGTTAGGAGAAGAGCTGTAGTAGCTCAGTGGTAGAGCATCTGCTTTGCATGCAGAATGTCCCTGTTGTTGTTGTTGTTGTTGTTGTTGTTGTTGATAATAATAATAATAATAATAATAATAGAATTGCTATACCACTCTCCATCCACTTTAATGAAGAAGTAATACTGTGTGTGTGTGTTGCTGTTTTGTTTCTATGCTGTGTATTTTTGTGTGTTTTATATTGTATGCCACCCTGCAATCCTCGGATGAAGGGTAGTGTAGTAATTTAATAAAATAAAAAAATAAATATCCAGGTAAGCTGCAGGGGGCAGGGACACGACGACCCATTTCTGAAATGCTGGAGAGCTGCTGCCAATCAGTGTTGACAATGCTGAGCCAAACTGGCCAATTATCTTGTTCTTTAGAAGGCAGAATCCTGCTTTCCTCCCATTTTATCACTTTAGCCTCCTACTGGCATTCTTTAGTGCATCGAAGGTATACCAGTGAGGATTAGGCATCAACCCAAAATATGCAGGGGTCTCTCCATCTGCATATAGTCCCATTCCCCACATGTTTGTGGATTACTGGGGGGGGGGTGTGGGGGGTGTTTCCTCCCTATCCATCAGTCTTCTGTTAAGGGGAGGAAGGTATTAGTTGAGGAATCTGGGAGGCCTGTTGCGATAACAAAACAAACAAGAGATCAGCGATAAGGTAGAGTCTCTTTGGTACATAATTACCTTAAATGAAGGCCTGTTGGAGTCTAATGTCGGCGTGTGTTTTGATGTGCTCCATGGCTCCCTGCTTCGCCACCCCAGGCCGACATTAATTCCCAGTGATGGCATGCCGGAATGACAGACATTGTCAGGAAGGGGCAGTGGGGAAACTGTGAGAGTACGATTGGGGGTGGTTTGGAACGGACAAGTTCCCCTGTTATTATTTGTGGCAGGCAGCGAACTTGTCCATACAGCCGGATCCTCTGTCAAGACAAATTTAAGAATCTCCTTCAATGACACTCCCAGGCAAGCTGACGACTGCCTCAAAGTCACCTTCCTTTCCCTGTAAATGATGTGCCGTGTCTCTTTGCCGCTCCATCAGGCGGAGGAGAGCCGCTTGTTGCCTGCCACCCCAATCCTGCAGGATTAAGCTGCAGCAGCGCAAGAAACCCTTTGTTGCTGCCTTGTCGCTGTAAAGCAGAGCTGGGGGATCTCAAACCCAGGGGCCACACAGACATACAGCCCTTGTTGGCTTCTTTCCATGCGGGTTATTGCTGCTTGGAGGAAGAGGGGAGTAAAAAGGGAAAGGTGGTGGTGGTGGTCGTGAGCTGGGTTGTCAGAGCCGAAATTAGGCTATCTGTCACCCGGGTCAAAGACCCAGTTTGGCACCTCCCCCCTGAAGCGTGTTTGCATACATGCATACAAATGCGCGCGCACACACACACACACACACACACACACACCCAGCCCTCAACACATTTATTCATAAAGGGCATAAAAAGTAGGCAGTATATCATTTGAATACAAAGGAATCCTTAGAAGTATTATGACTGTATGACCAAAGGGAAAAAATGAGCATCCCTTCCAGTGAAAGCAAATTGTTTGTCAAAAGTAGAACTTCCATGTGCAGCAATTGTCTACACGAGGTCAGGTTTTGAATTGGATTTATTTGGTCACAGGATCATTAAAAGATTGCATTTCCATAAGATCAGCCAAGACCTGCTGGTTTCCTTTTAAAATGTAGCCCTAAGACTTGTAGCCCTAAGGATTAGTCCTTGTTTTTTGTTTTTTGCTGTGATTCTGAGGATGCCAAGTTCAGACATTTGGGCTATCTGTGTGTTGCATCAGAGCCTTTTTTTGGGAAGCAGTACTGTGTTAGGAAACTCCGTTTCAGAGGTGGCCTTGAAAGAGCCTTTGCTTCCAATACTGTATTAGTGAAACAGATTTGTGTTTTTTGCAGGAAATGAAAAAGAAAAATTCTTCCTGGAAGCATCTCCTGACCTGATTATGATGGCTTTTTATCTCTCTTTAACTTGCCCTGCTCTCCGTGTAACACATGAATAGGGGGAGCCCTGTAGATGCTTTCTGAAATTAACTAATGGCATATGACATGACAAGGGTGTCTTCTGCCCCCCTCCCCCCTTTTTTTAAAAGAAACAAGATTAAGAAATCTCCTAGGGTAGCAGGAATCCCCTGGAGATGCTATTAACTCGTGCTAACCACACCTTTGAAATTGCTTTATTGCTTTAATAACGAGGAGGCGAAAAGTAAGCGGGGTGGGGATGCGCCACATTTATTATTTATGCCAGTAAAAGGTTACCATTTTTTCTAAAGACTTCAGCAAAACGGGAAAATGCCTCGTATTTACTGCATCATCTACAGCATCTATAAACTCCCCTGTCCAGCTTGGCATGGGGCAAATTAGCAAATCGGCTTCCTTGACCCTTGTAGGAAGGAGCATTGCTCAGCGGTGGAGCCTCTGTTTCTCATGCATAAAGTTTTAGGTTCAGTCCCTGACACCTGCGATAGCTCAGTCAGTAGAGCATGTGACTCTTAACCTCAGGGTCATGAGTTTGAGCCCCACATTGGGAAAAAGATTCCTGCATTGCAGGGGGTTGGACTAGATGACCCTCGTGGTCCCTTCCAACTCTGCGATTCTACCTCTAGGTGATCCTGGGAAAGACTCCCTGCATGAAACCCTGGAGAGGCACTGTCAGCGTGCACATCACTGAGCCCAATGGTCTGAGTCAGTATAAAGCAGTTTCCTGTGTTGTCTGGTGTCAAGCTGCTGCTCAGGTGCTTTCCATGCACAAGGGAACCCGTTTTAATCTCTATCTCTAGTAAAAATAATCAAGTGGCGGCTGATGGCCATGGCATCTTCACAGAGGGCCTTATAGACAACACTGTGCTGTGTTGCCTGGTGTGGTCAAAGGCAACATTCCTGGTTGAAAAGGATCATTCCTTCTTTGGAGCAGTTTGCTGTGCTCTGTGGGTAGCGGAAGCATTTGGCTGGGGTTGTCTCCCCACACAGTTCTTCAGCATAGCACATTGCACAACCAGTCTGTGGCACAGCTGTTACGGATGAGCAGGGCTGTTTTAAGCATATGCGGCGCCGGGGTGCAAAGATCTGCCCAGCGCCCCCCCCCCAGGTCGCCCAGTCCCAGGTGCTCAGGAGGGCAGAGCCAGCCGGCCTTCTCAGCATCTCACTGGCTCAGTCACCCCTGAACACGTGGCACAGAGCCGCCCGCAGCAGAAGAACCTGCTGCGGTGCTCCGACCGACGGGCGGGCTCTTCCCCAGACTCAACTCTCAGACCCTGGACTCTCGGCTTGGTGCTCCTGAGAGTTCAGTGCCCGGGTGCCCCACACCCCAGCACCTATGCGGATGGGTGTGCATCAGGTGCTCTTGGTCTCCCAGTGTAGCCAAATGCTATACGTTATTTGTGCCAGCAATAATAATAATAGTAATAATAATAATAATAATAATAATAATAATAATAATAATTTTATTATTTAGCTCCCACCCATCTGTCTGGGTTTCCTGCCCAGCCACTCTGGGCGGCTTACAGCACATATAAAAACATAGTAGTACTCAACACTAAAGTCTCATAACAGATGTAACTGATTTGTAAGAAAGACTGTACAACCTGAAAAAAGGAGACAAGGTTTGTACTTTTGTAAACCAAGAAAATCTTTAATAAAAAAACAAAAACAAAAATAGTAAAACGTCAAACATTAAGAACTTCCCGACACAGGGCTGCCTTCAGATGTCTTCTAAAAGTTGTGTAGTTCTTTATCTCCTTGGCATCTGATGGGAGGCCGTTCCATGGAGAGGGTTCCATTGACAAGAAGGCCCTCTGCCTGGTTCCCTGTAACTTCACTTCTCGCAGTGAGGGAACTACCAGAATGCCCTTGGTGATGGACCTCAGTTTCTGGGCTGAACAATGAGGGTGGTCCCTCCTTCAGGTATACTGGGCCGAGGCCATTTAGGGCTTTAAAGGTCAGCACCAACACGTTGAATTGTTATACGGTCCTGGTGGCCACTCCCAGTCACCAGTCTAGCTGCCGCATTTTGGATTAGTTGTAGTTTATGTGTCAGCTTCAAAGGTAGCCCCGCGAAGAGTGCATTGCAGTGGTCCAAGTGGGAGATAACCAGAGCATGCTCCACTCTGGAGAGACAGTCTGTGGGCAGGTAGGGTCTCAGCTGGTGCACCAGATGGAACTGGCCCTGGACAGATGGAAGGAGCTGCCATTTTTAACCGTAACTGTACCTTAAGCTCTCAATCAGGAATGATATACCGACCCCAAACCAGAGCGCTTCTGGGTCCTTGCTATATCGGATGATATGAACACTCCACTCCACTCTCTCAGGACAAGCACCTCATTCCCTTCCTCATTTTGCTGCATGCATAAATCCTGGCTGAATCGGTCTTTCACTGTCTGGGCCTCTGTGTCATACTTGGTGCCATGGCAAATAGCAAGTGCAAGGTGAAATTGACTTTGAACTTAGCTAAGTAGAGGAGCTTCCTTAATGGGCAAGACGATAAAAGTGGTGTTGCTTTTTGCTTTTATGTATTTATTTGATTTAACAATATTTTTATTACACTTCATCAACCAAAACCTCTAAGCATTTTGCAATAGTATGAAATGGTACGAAAAGCCTTAGTGAACCCCAAAATCAAGGAGCGAGGTCGCTCTCCCTTCGGTCATATTCTTAATGGAAGCCATCCATCAGGACCAAAGCCAGGTGTGAATCCAGATTGGAAAGTTGTTTTTAAAAGCTTGATTTTATTAGTGTTTTCTTATGAATACTTTATGTCTATACTTTATATGAACCAGAGGCTTTTCTTGACTAAGCAGTATATATTCTTGTTAAAAAAAATGAATAGTTTGTGTCACCCAAGAATACTTGCAGCTGTCCCACCAAGACAGATAAATAACATAGTGATAATCTATAAGATTTTGAGATTTTCTTTTTTCCCCTTTCTTTTTTTTATTCACATAATGTACATTCTTTACAACAGACAAATCCAAAATAAAATCATATATAGCAAAACCATAAGTCTCATGTTTTCATTTACACTGATCTCCTCTCCGATACCTTTACTTGATACTTCTTGCTACTTCTTCCTTATTTTAATTCCTTATTTTAAGTCTCTTAAATCCTATGCCAATCTTTAACAATTTCAATTAATACCTTCACCTCCCTCCCCCACAACCCAGGGCTTCCCTCCACCTGTGTGCAATCTTCTTTACCTACTATTATTTTTGTTATTGTTGCGTTACTCACATTATTCGTTATTCCATCCTTAATATAATATTAACCTATCTCCTTGCACCTTTTAAACTTTTGCATATTAATTTTTAAGCTCCAGCACTAACTTTTTTCATGTATTCCTTAACGCATTCCCACTCTTTGTTAATTTTTTTATTAGAGCCGCCTCTGATTGTTGCTGTTAATTTTGCCATCTCCACAACTTCGAGAAGTTTGGTTCTCCAGTCTAATAATTCTGGTATTTTATCAGTTTTCCAATTTTTCACCGCTATAATTCTGGCTGCCGCGGTTGCGTAAAGGAATACGTTCCTTTTATCCTTGGGGATGTCACTCGATACTAAACCCAACAAAAATGCCTCTAGTTTTTTAGAGATTGAACTCCTAAATATCTTTTTAAGCTCTTCATGTATCATAATCAAGAATTGTTTCACCACTTTGCACCCCCACCACATATGGTACATCTTCCCCAGCTCTGTTTTGCATCTCCAATAGAGCTTTGACTGTTTTTTGTACATCTTTGATAGTTTTACTGGAGTGCCAGCAGTAGAATATCTTCATTATGTTTTCCTTAATCAAATAGCATGCTTTGAAATTTATATCAGTTTTCCATAGCCTTTCCCATCTATCTAGGTGAATTATCTGGCCCAGCTCTTGTGACCATTTTATCATTGGTTCTTTTATTACCTCATCTTTCAGTTCCCATTCAAGGAGCAAGCCATATATTTTTTATATTAGTTTCCTATTTGGTTGCAAAAGTTCACTTTGTAATTTTGATGTTTTTTGTTCAAATCCTTTTTTTTTATCTTGGTTGAAGATATGCAGTACCTGGTGATATTGTAGCCAGCTGTTACAATAGTTCTTAACCTCTTCATAAGGTTTTATTTTTACCTCACCGTGCTCTTTTATTAATAACTGTTGACATGTTGGCCAGTCCTTCTCCATATTTACTCTTTTCACTGCCAATACTTCTAATGGGGATACCCACCATGGTATCTTAGGTTCTAACAACCATCGGTAATTTGCCCATACTTTATATAGAGACTTCCTGATTATGTGATTCAGGAAGTCCCTGTTTACTGCCACTTTATCATAAATTAAATAGGCATGCCATCCAAAGCGGTTGTTCCATCCTTCCAAATCTAGAATCACTGTTTTGTCTAGCATGACCCAGTCTTTTATCCATCCTAAGCATGCTGCCAGATAGTAAATTATCCAATCCGGAAGTCCAAATCCACCCCTCTCTTTGATGTCTGTTAACAGTTTATATTTATACGTGGTTTTTTCCCTTGCCATACAAATCGGGATATGTCCTTTTTTCATTTTTCAAATATATCATATTTACTGATTACTGGATTCATTTGGAATAAAAAAAGTATTTTTGGTAATATACTCATTTTGATTGTAGAAATTCTCCCCCACATTGATAATTTTAATCTCTGCCAAGTTTCTAATTGATTTCTTATTTCCTTCCAAGCTTTTATGTAATTATCCTCGAACAAATTAGTATTCTTCATTGTTATATAAATCCCCAGATATTTTATCTTTTTTACAATTTGCAGGCCACTTGTTTATTCTAAATTCTTTTTCTCCAATTCATTCATATTTTTGACCATTATCTTTGTTTTATCTTTATTTAATTTGAATCCTGCTACCCTTCCAAATTCTTCCATCTTCTCTAACAATTTATTTATACTATTTATCGGATTTTCCACCATTACTATCATATCGTCTGCAAATGCTCTGCTTTTGTACACATTCCTGCCCAATGTTATACCTTTTATTTCCTCTTCATTTCTTATAACCTCATTTAATACTTCCAATGTTAATATAAATAAAAGAGGAGAAAGTGGGCACCCCTGTCTTGTTCCCTTCTGTATGGGGAAATATTCTGTCATCTCACCGTTAATTACCAGATTGGCCTTTTGGTCTTGGTATATTGCTTTTATTCCATTTAATATTAATATTCACAGCTCTAATCTTTCCAATATTTTCTCAAGAAATCTCCAGGATACGTTATCAAAAGCTTTCTCAGCATCAATAAATACAAAAGCTGCTGTTTTCCCTGGATTCATGTCTAGGTATTCGATCAAATCAACCACTAGTCTTACATTGTCACACATCTTCCTCCCTGGTAGGAAACCTACTTGATCTTGATTAATATATTTGTTCAAAACTATTCTCAATCTTTGGGCCAGAATATCGGCATATATTTTGTAGTCATTGTTGAGTAGGGATATAGGTCTATAGTTATTAATATTTTCTTTATTTTTGTCTTGCTTTGGTATTATGATAATATGTGCCAAATTCCACGACTCAGGGGTTTTCCCTTCTGCTATAATGCTATTTATAAGTGATTTCATAGGGGTTGCTATCGCCTCCTCCATTTTTTTGTAATGCATTACCGTGAGCCCATCTGGGCCCGGTGCTTTGCCTTATTTTGCTTTTGAGATTGCTTCGTGCAGTTCATGCGAAGATATTGGCGCATTTAAATACTCTATTTTTTCTTTCCCAATCTTGGGTAGCCATTTGTCCTGTAAATAATTTATAACATCTTCCTCTGTTTCCTTTCCCACTGTATGTAAATTATTGAAGTGCTATATAAAACATGTGTTTATTTCTTCTGTATTATCTATATTTTTTCCGCCTTCCTTTATTTTATCAATTTGCATTTCTTCCTTTCTCTGTTTTAATTGCTATTTCTTTTCTATTTCTTTTCTTATTTCTTCTAGCTTCCTCTCTCATATAATTTTCTTTCTTGCACTTTGCTGTATGTAATTTCAACCTACACTTTGCTGGCATCCCAGATTGTTCTAATATTTGTATCCGAGATTTTGAGATTTTCCTTTCCTTTCTCACCTTCGTCAACGTGGCAAAGCAGCAAGTTCACTTCTGTAACAGTTTGCGGACTCGATGCAAAATTTGGTTGCTTGACTGGTATATGTGGCTGTTTGCCGAGTGTTCAGTGTCCATCTCAATACTTGGCGAAAGCTGCAGCAGCCTGAATAGATGAAGCAAATTAGCTGAAGCAAAGGGGGAGAGGTAGAGGTGTGTGTGTGTGTGTGAGAGAGAGAGAGAGAGAGAGAGTGAGAATCTGGTAGAATTTCACGATGGATACTGTTCTGAATCGTGTCTATCTTGCAGAGAAGGAATATGCTGTTTAGGGCTGCCTTATCAGTATTTATCGGTGTAGGTGTTCTGCTCCATGTAGCAGAACCCCAAGCTCTTTTTAAACCTTGACATCAATACAGGCAGTGATAAGATAAGACCTGCTTATCCTGTCCTGGCTATTCTGAATAAGATAAGCCCCCTTTTAAAAATCAAAACAAGCCTCAGAGTTTTTGCGCTGTGTGTGCTGGGCAACCTCCAATCAGGCTCAGAGCCAACAAACTGAAGTCCCCCCAAACCAGCAGTCTGGGAGTCCTTAACATTGCTTCTGAGACCAGCTCTGTCAGCTCAGGCAGGGAGACTGCTGAGCAGTGAGGTAGGCGCTAAACCAGCAGAATACCTAATATGTCCCAATTGCCCAACACCAGGAACACACACTCTAGATTCCACAACTCCCCTTCCCTGACCCTCAAGTCTGTCCTGATGCTGCACCGAGTACCCAGGTGGGCACAGCTGGGTGAGACCAGCTCCACCCTGCTCACCTGCCCAAGTCTCAGTGATACAGACCAGATCAGCCTCTCCGCATCCATAATCAGATAGTGGATATGAGAGGTCTTACTCAGAGCTAACCTGGCATTCAGCAACAGCAGCTGCAGACCTGAGGGCTGGCTGATGGGACAGCCACAATTTCCCGGGTTGGAAAAGGGACCTCCTGGCAAATAGAAGGGGAAGAAATGGAGGCAGTGAGAGATTTTACTTTCTTGGGCTCCATGATCACTGCAGATGGTGACAGCAGTCACGAAATTAAAAGATGCCTGCTCCTTGGGAGAAAGGCGATGGCAAACCTAGACAGTATCTTAAAAAGCAGAGACATTACCTTACCAACAAAGGTCCGTATAGTTAAAACCATGGTTTTCCCAGTAGTGATGTGTCAGGGAACTGACATCGGAGCGAGAGGCGAAGGGGAGGCTCCTAGATGATGCTGGAGAAGGACCCAGCAGCAGGGGGAGAAACAGCTCAGTTGAGGGGGAAGCATTTAAGCACAACACCAGGGATAAAGGCGGGCAGATGGGGGAATCGGAGAGAGGGCTCCTCTCCAGCCTCCACTTCTTCCTCTAATTCTGGACTGCCTTCTGCCACTGCCTCTTCCTGCTCACTAAACCCTGTTGCCTCGTCTCCTTCTGACACCTCCTCCTCCCAGTTTGCTCCTCCTTCATTCTCTGAACCACTCATCATTGTCCCACCACCAACCCCCAGGCTCTGAGCCATCTTCCCTTGGCGGGGGGGGGGGGGGAGGGTTCCCTAGCTGGTGCCTCAAACCACTCCTCTGCGTCAATAGTGATAATACACAGTGTGGCCATTTAAAGAGTTTGTGTGGCACCTTTGGCATACTGTAGCATGGCTTATCCAAACAGAAAAAAGAATGGAGATGAATGAATGTGGAATGGCCTTTTTGGTGAGGAAATAATTTTGATTTTAATTAGGGAAGAAGAAGGGCCAAAAGGGAAGGGGAATGGTGGAGTATTTTCTCTTGCAAGGAGACAAGACTAATGAATTTACAGCTCTGGGAGATGACCTCTGAGCAGTGTTCTCCAAAGCACTTGTGCAGAAGTGTTTTCCTTTGTTTAAAAAGTACAACAGCCTTGTATTTTTCTTTTTTAAAAAAACCACAGCAGAATGAAGGGAAACATCTGATGAGGGAGGCTTCAGGCAGCTGCTGTCTGTTCCAGTAGGCTCTAACAGTCTGCAGACACACCAGCACAGCTTTCCAAAAGGGGGGGAGAAAAGCAACACACATTTCTCTTTCTTTCTTGAGCTGGAATAGCACTCTCTGTGTGTAAATAATGTCATGATGAAGCTTTGCGTTCTGCTTCCTCTCATCATGCTTCCCAGTATTCAAGAAGGAATGTGTGGGAGTGCATCTCAATCACTATTAGGGATGGGTGAATCTGTCATTCTCCGACCCTCATTTTCCCCAATCTTAAATTAATCTCTCTACAATTCCACATCATCTTGTTCCTTTTTTTTTCTTCGAAAACACCTGACAAAAACTCACCAGCTTTTTAGCATGACTTTCTCCTAACATACACATTTTTGTGTGTGCAAATTTGACCAACATACAGTGGTACCTCGGGTTACATACACTTCAGGTTACAGACTCCGCTAACCCAGAAATAGTGCTTCAGGTTAAGAACTTTGCTTCAGGATGAGAACAGAAATCGTGCTCCGGCAGCGAGGCGGCAGCAGGAGGCCCCATTAGCTAAAGTGGTGCTTCAGGTTAAGAACAGTTTCAGGTTAAGAACAGACCTCCAGAACAAATTAAGTACTTAACCCAAGGTACCACTGTACACACTTTTGCAAAGCAATTTCTCAGTGTGTTTTTGTATGTTATTTTCACAAATACATGCATTTGAGTGTGTGCTTCACCATTCCTATACAGTGGTACCTCGTGTTGCGCAATCTCCAGGTTACGGAATCTTTGGGTTACAGTCGCGGCAAACCCGGAAGTGGGCTTGCTGCTTGCGCATGCACAGAAGCGGTCCTCCGGTTACCAAATTTTTGGGATGCGGCCGGGCCTCCGGAACAGATCCCATTTGTAACCGGAGGTATATGCATTTGGTACTAGAGAGCTACATCACAAAATTCAGAGAAGTGCAAATTTCAAACGAAGGCTGTGATACAGTTCCAAAATTGTTACAGAAATTGAGGATTAGGGAGGTTTGGATTAAAAAGTGAACTGGATTGAATTTTTACCCTACCCTTGATGGAAGCATTTTTATTGTTGCTTTTGTTAGCAATTTGCAATTCCCTCAAACTTACCTGTCGGTTTTGTTGTTGCATGCAATACCACCATGTAGCTCTTTTGGGGACTGGCTCTGCCCTTGTTTCCACCATATTCACAGCACCTGGCTCATTAGGATGTTTATTTTAGTGGGTCTTGCTGGGTGCAGTACCCATGCGTGGTGGTGGTCTCTCTTCAAGTATGTTGCTTCCCATATATATTCAGCCATTTTTCTCTATGGTTGTGGAATCTTAACACGGCCCTCCTCTCCTCCCCCACTCCATAAAGCTTTTCTGGTGTTATATTCTAAGCCATTGTTTCTACAGCGCAGGCACTGGGAGCGGGGGGCACCCTGTTGAGCTGACAGCTGTGTCGCTTGAAACAATGGTGGGAGTTAATGGGCCAAAAGGCTCATCAGTGTTTTTCCCATTAAAAGTATTTTTAAAAATACATATAAATAATGTGATGACCATAACTTTTCTCTCTCCACTCAAGTATCGAGTAAATTATTGCTGCATTATCCTGTTGTAAATGAGACCACAGGATCATAAACTTTTGTTAGTTTTGGCTGCTCTCTGGTTTGGCAGCCCATTAAACCAATCCATTATTAGTGCGAGTGCAGAGGTGCAGGCTCTTTTTTTGGGGGGGGGGGGAGAGGCTGCGTGAGCTAATGCGGAAGCTTTTGTCGGCCTGCCAAGTGAGGTGGCTATAATTTTAATGGCTTTTTGTGCACGTGTCTTTGACAGTGTGGGCCACAAACAAAGCTTGGATATGGATTTCAGATGCCTAGGTGCATGTGTCCTCTCTGGCTGTTGAGCCGCCACCTGAGCAGGTGAAGCATGTTGTAGAGTGATCAAGACTGTACCATTTGAAGCTGCCCGCGAAAGGGCTGTAGGGGAAAGGGATCATATAGCTCAGTGGCAGAGCATCTGCTTTGCAGGCAGAAGGTCCCAAGTTCAATCCCCGACATATCCAGGTAGGGCTGCATGATGGTCCCTTGTCTGAAACCTTGGAAAGATGCTCCCAGACAGTGTAATGAGCTTGGGGGGTGGGAGGAGGAGGAGGAGAGGAGGGAGAAACCAGTGGTCTGACTCTATAAGCCAGCTTCCTATATCCTTTGAATTTTTTTTACCACACCCTTCTTGTAGAAGGCAAGCCTGTAAAGGGTGAGCCTGGATAGCTCAGCTGGTTAGTAGAGAATGGTGCTGATAACACCAAGGTTGCAGGTTCAATCCCAGTATGGGACAACTGCATATCCCGGCATCGCAGGGGGTCAGACTGGATGATCCTCAGGGTCCCTTCCAAGTCTACAATTCTGTATCAGCTAGATAGCTCAATTGGGTAGAGCGTGGTGCTAACACAAGTGTTGCAGGTTTGATCTCCATAAGGGACAGCTGCAAATTCTTACATTGCAGGGGGTTGGACTAGATGATTCTCAGGGTCACTTCCAACACCTATTCTGTTCTAATCTAATCTAATCTAATATCGTAGTTCTGGGATTCTTGGGGATTTTTTTCCACATTACCCTTCTACTTTGAACCACTACATTCATCAGATTAGAGAACTGGGCAAAAACAAACAAGGTGAATTTTAACAGGGAGAAATGTAAAGTATTGCACTTGGGCAAAAAAAATGAGAGGCACAAATACAAGATGGGTGACACCTGGCTTGAGAGCAGTACATGTGAAAAGGATCTAGGAGTCTTGGTTGACCACAAACTTGACATGAGCCAACAGTGTGACGCGGCAGCTAAAAAAGCCAATGCAATTCTGGGCTGCATCAATAGGAGTATAGCATCTAGATCAAGGGAAGTAATAGTGCCACTGTATTCTGCTCTGGTCAGACCTCACCTGGAGTACTGTGTCCAGTTCTGGGCGCCACAGTTCAAGAAGGACACTGACAAACTGGAACGTGTCCAGAGGAGGGCAACCAAAATGGTCAAAGGCCTGGAAACGATGCCTTATGAGGAACGGCTAAGGGAGCTGGGCATGTTTAGCCTGGAGAAGAGGAGGTTAAGGGGTGATATGATAGCCATGTTCAAATATATAAAAGGATGTCACATAGAGGAGGGAGAAAGGTTGTTTTCTGCTGCTCCAGAGAAGCGGACACGGAGCAATGGATCCAAACTACAAGAAAGAAGATTCCACCTAAACATTAGGAAGAACTTCCTGACAGTAAGAGCTGTTTGACAGTGGAATTTGCTGCCAAGGAGTGTGGTGGAGTCTCCTTCTTTGGAGGTCTTTAAGCAGAGGCTTGACAACCATATGTCAGGAGTGCTCTAATGGTGTTTCCTGCTTGGCAGGGGGTTGGACTCGATGGCCCTTGTGGTCTCTTCCAACTGTATGATTCTATGATCTGCATGTGGAACTCAGTTAGGGTTGCCGTATTTCAAAAAGTGAAAATGAAAATCAGGAGTTGTTGAGCTCTCCCCCCCCCCCGGACATTTCAGCATTTTTGGCCCCAGACACCATTTCTGATGGCCTAATCCTGGCTATGTCTGGGCAGTTCTGGACATATGGCAACCTTACGATTAGTACCTCACAGTTCCCCTGCCTTGAGGCTCCCCTGTGGGGTAGGGCTGGTGGTGGTAGGAGGGAGCTTGTATTGTCGTCCCCTCGCCGCTGCCGCCGCCTAGGTGCCATGCAAATCTCCCTCCTCCTGTTGTAAAACACAGTCTGGCACTTGGGAGATCTAGTTAGCATGTGCCTGTAGTAAAATGTGCCTGACTGAAATGAAATGTGAAGTGTAGCTGCCTACCCCAAATATATATATATATATATATATATATATATATATATATGCTGTTGTCTCCTGTGACTGCTCCTTGTCTTCCCTTGGGAAGAGATATTATATGTGTGTGTGTGTGTGTGTGTGTGTGTGTGTGTGTGTAGAGCCAGGGTGTTGACAGCTGGGCATCGGGATTTCTCCAGGAGCTGCTGCTCCAGCTGCTTCTTGTTGGAGGAGTAATCCTTGTGTCACTTGTCAGGATGTCGGCTGCTCGCCACCACAGTAATAGAGCTCCTGGGCGCAGCTGGTGAAAAGCCAACCTTTCCCTGTCATCTCCTGCAAAGTGCTCCGAAGGATCAAATGTTTCAGCCAGCAACGCGAGAACAACAGAAAAAAACTGAAAGGGACCACGCGGCCCTTCTGCAGGAAAAGATGGCACTCACGCCCCACTGGGTGACAGCGTTCCATTACCCAGGAAAGGGGGCCAGCCACTGCTTCCAACTTTTTGCTGGAAAATGGTCATTCGCAGACCCTGCTAGGAACTCTGATTTAGCAGCAAGTTTTCCAGCAGGCAACAGGGTCTGAGGTGGGGCAGCTGCACCACCACAGAGTTGGTTATCTGTTTGGTAGAGGAAGGAGTACTTGGAGGTGCCTTTGTGGCAAAGAGATCTGCGCTGCCTGAGCACAAGCAAACAGGCTGACTCAGCTAATTGGCTTTGGCAGGTGGATCCAGTAGCTAACCCAGGCGAACTGAAAAGCCAGGCAGGGCAATCTGTGCCCAGCCAGTTGGCAACCTCACTGCTAACAGAGACGAACTGATAAATAATTAGCAAGGTGGCATTCGTGTCCTATTTCACAAGTTATTCCAGTGCTCATTACTCTGGGGCTGGCTCCGGTCAGGGGCTGTTTGGTGAGAGTTTTGCCACAGCTCTTGAAAGTCAAAATGGCCCTCGCGGAAGTGCCAGTAAATGAACACAAAATGAAAACAAGATTGCACCCAGATACATAAACAAACTGTCTACCAGTGGGCCTCAAATTGCACGTATCTTGAATCCCGTGATACATGTTTTAGTTAAAGTACAGCAAAGGAGGGGATAACTGTGTAAGCCCGAGGGAGGAGACTCTTGTAAGGTGACCTCACTCGCAGCTTTGCCAGCACATGTTAAAGGATCAGTCTGCACAGATTACTTTTAAGTGCTCTTTCAACAGCAGGTGCCAGAAGTAACAGAAGGTAACTCCTTTTCTTAAGCTTGCATGTGGCTTTGATGGTTTATTTTTTTACAGGGATGTTTGCCCCTCCTGCTCTCTTTCTCTCACTTCTGCCCACTCCCCCCCCCTCCTTGCATCAGTTAAGGCCTCAAACCACAGTTTGGATTTTCCATTATGTTCTGAAATGGTAGTCTGTAATTTCACCTTGTCATTTCCACACAGACACACGCAGCCCCTCTCTTCCTTGTAACACAGTGTGTTGCTAGAAAACGGCGTATTGCTGATAAAATATTGATCGTGGCAGCTTTACGGGGTTGTGAACTCAGCAGGGGCAATGTCCTTTGAAGTTTCTCTGATTTCCTTCAGGATTTTCTTGGGCAAAAAAACTAAGCGGATTCCAGATGCAGAATTGCTCAGCCTGCAAAAAAACAAAACGCTACCCCACCCCTTTAAAAAACTGCCACCCTCTTTTTGTGAGAACCCTGCACGTCTCTCTTTGCAGAGGGTAATAACGCAAACACAGAGCAAATGCCTACGAAAAGAACTGTAGAGAAGGTGGCTGGACATGGTGTATATTATAGTTCACCGCTGTTAGTGTCTGTCTCTTGCCATACCTCCTCCCAATTTTATCTACTTCACAAATTAGACCAAATGGAATTGTAGGACAAGTTAACTCTCACCCCACACTCCAGTCTGAATACAACTGCATAACAAGTGAGGCTACTCTTAGATGTCCTTTAGGAGGGGGTCAGCAGCTGGAAGTCCATACAATCTGGTTGTGTCTGAATATTTTTTTTGGTGGGAGGGGACTTAAGATTAATTGCCCCCTTCCACCCCCTCTCCCACAAAACTAGCTATTCATTGGAAACTTGTGCTTAGGTGAACGGGGACGGGTACATGATTTTTGTGCCTCCCCACCTGTTCAGTTTGTGTGTAGCGTGGTACACCATGTAGCACATAAAACTCTGCCAAGATTCCATGACTCTCCCACATGCAACATGGGCCATGAGCATCTTTGAACCAGGGAGACTGCAAGCGAAGAACCAGCAGATGCTCAGCTGAGCCACATGACTCTTTAACGGTCCAAATTCGCCAAAGGTTTAGTGGCGTTAATAGGCTGAGCACGTTCATCAATAAACCATTTATCTCCCTCTCCCTCCCGGCAGTCGCTCTGACTAGATCTGACACACAAACACTTAACTACCTTTTTCATCCAAAATCAATGTTGTATTTATCTTCAATGATCTACAAAGAAACCAAATGTTTAAAATTACAAGGCAGGGAAAAGGATATTTGCCGGGTGGGGGTAGGGAGGAAGGAAAGGAAAGGAAATACAGAGTCAAGAGAAGAAAACATCAGCAGATGTTTGAATTAACTAGAAAGCAGAAATCCAGAATATAAAAATGTGAATACTGGATATATATATATTTGGAAGGAAGGAAGGAAGGAAGGAAGGGGCACAATGCCCATATATATCCTTAGCAGGATGAGGGGTCTGGTCTGGTGTAAATACAACTAGGGGCTGCATATGTACTTTCCTTCTCTGATCCAAATCTGTGCAGAGCCTTTCTAAGCAAAGTCTAAAGTTTTCCACTTGGGGGTTCTATCTCCCTGCTCTGCCTTTCCTGCAAATGAAAAATTTGAGGGACTGCAGCTTTTTTTGAAAAAAGGGATTCTGTATATGCTCCGTTGAACTGAGCCATAGCAAAATTCACATACGAAAAGTAATATTATAAATCAAATGGTGGCCAAATAAAGCAGCAGCAACACAACTCCAAACGTCCAAGGCCAAACTCACATGGAAACAAGCATTTGACTATGGTCATTGAAAACTACAGGTGAACGTGTCAAGTATCTTAAATTAACCCTTTGGACTTCTTTCCCCCAGTGCCTCATATTTTTATAAACCCATAGGGATCCACAGGAGAGAGTGCTTCCTTGCTCACGTACCTGACATTGACAAAGGAAGGCAGCCCACTTCCCCCACTCTCCGGCGGGGAGGGAAGTGGGGCCAAGAGAAAGGGATTTGTCGCATATTGCTGTATCAGTTGTGTCTGTGTAGCAGAAACTTCAGTAATAAGATAACCTGGATCTTTTCCTTACGTTTATTGAACATCCGTGTGTTATGCACACAAAACAAAAATTGAAATTATGATTTAGATAAACACTGTAGGGTTTGTTTTGCGGTAGAACAAGTTTCCTCTTCCCGGTAACGATCGCCCTTTTCCTACGAAGCTGCATGCTTACATTGAATGCGTTTGGGGTGGTTTTTCTGGGTATATGTGTGTATTTTTGTAAATGCTTTTTTGCCTACCCTCACATCAACCAGGACCTGCCTCCAAGTTATTTTGCATAGTTGAAGGTTTTGTGCCATAGTTGGGGTTCTTTCTTTGTTTTTAAAGACAGTGACAATGATGCGTTGGAATAATGTTAACAAATAACCAGAGAGTGGTTCTAAAAACCATTTTTTATAAAGTCTACCTATGTTAAGAATTCAATATTGGTGTACATTTATATTAACAGAATATTTACATATTGTTTTCTTTTTTGTTGTTTAAAACAAGAAGTCAAAAAAAATTTCATTTCTCCATAATATAAGGCAAAACCAAACAATTTTGTACATTATTATTATTATTATTATTTTAATATATATCTGTAACTTCAGTTCCAAAGTACCAAGAGAAAGTGAGTGGCCTCAATTTGGGAACCTCACAGTGGACTGTACAAAACTACAGTATTTCCATAAATAATACTTTCAGAAACCCTGGGTGTGTATTTTGTATTTACTTAAGGATCTGAGGCCATTAAAATTTAAACTAAAAAAAAAAAGCTCTTTATGTAAATAAAGAGCACACAAAATTTAACAAAAAATACAAATTCATTAAAAATGCTTCTCACATTTGGGAAAAAATGTACAAACCTGGTAATATTTTAACTCAGCACAGAAGCAAAAACAAAACGAAGAAATAAAGACCTATATATTAAATTTCAATTTTCAGCAACCATTTGCTTGGAAGGTTCGTAACCTATAACCCTCCCGCTCCCCAATTATTTATGGAACTGTGCTTAATTTCTACAAATTTTACAGTTAAAAAAAAGTTTACAGCAGTGCATTTTTAAAAGGTCTCTTCCCCCCCTCCCTCTTTTATATTTACAGGTGAGTTTTAAAATTCATCCTGTTTGTTTGTTTGTTTGTTTGTTAGGGACTATCGTGCCTCTACTTCTTTGGGGTTCCTAGAAGGAGAATAGTCTCTCGATTCAGAGTTTGTGAGTGGCGTAGTCCGGCGGGGGGAGGATGGTCTTGTACTACTAGCTGGTACCAAAGGGGGCGGGGCACTCAAAGCGGCTGTTGGTGGGTTCCTATTCAAGATTCCATTGTGCATGGCAGCCGAGGGGCTGAGTCTGGGATAATGCATCCCACTGAGATGAGGCATGAAAGATGGCACATGGGCCAGGTGGCTTTCAATAGGGGACGAGTGCAAGTGATGCATCCTGGCACGCTCAAGTTCTTCCCGTAAGTGCAACCTCTCTCTCTCCTCCGCTTGCCTGAGTCGCTCCTGCTCACGCCGCGCTTCAAGAAGATTCTCGTGGTTGTAGTCGTGGGGTTCTCTGTCTCGGTAAGAGCGCTCGTGGTCATAGAACCCAGCGGCGGTGGGGAACCTATGGATGGGATCGGCGCGGAGCTGGAAGTCCATCCGACGGTGCAGGTCCAAGCTCCGGTAGGCATCTCGCAACGGGTCCCTCACGGGGTCCCAGGAGAACCCAGGATGGGGCAGTCGCTCCCTTCCCGGCAACGGATTCATGCCCATTAGAGGGGTCATCATTCTGCTCCGATCCAGGACATTCATATTGCTCATCTGATGGACAGCGCCCATGGAGATGGGCATGGTGGCTGCCATTGTATGGGGCAATGGTAACCCATGCAAAGAAGGTGGTGGTGGGTGCTCAACAGTTCTGGAATGCTGCGACGGTTCTGAGCTCACAACCAACACGTCACTGTCCTCCTTGCGCTCCTCTTTGACCTTGATATCGTTCTTGATCTTCTGAAGGTCTGCTGGAAGCTCTGGCTTTCTTTCAATATCCTTGTTCATTAGATTGCTGAGTTTTAAACTCTCGCTCAGTGCAGGTTTGCTATAGGGAGATACAGACTGGATTACTGGCTTTGTGTTGTCCTCTGAGGATCTTTTTTCATGGCTTGGTGGTTCTTTCACTGGGGAGCGGCTCTCTTTGATCTTGTGCTCCACAATGGGAGGAGGATCTCTCAGCCGGTCAGAAATATCTCTCTCCGGTTCTTTAGGCCTTTCTCTTTCACTGAGGCCAACTTGCCTGGTGAGATCACTGGAGGTCTGACTGTTGCTGCGAATGAGGTTGCTAATCTGGTGAGTCACTGGGGCTGAAGCTGGCGAGGATCTGTTTGAATGCCTATTTTTATCCAAAAGGTCCCTGCAGGAAAATATATCATATTGTGAATATGTTGCTATCTTCTAACAATTTTGTGTTATTTTTATGCATCTTTGGTAATACCGTCATTATTTAACAAAAGTATTCGTCATTTCATCATCAGACCGTGGTTCAAATTTCCACTCAGCCATGAAACTCACAAAGTAACCTCAGACCAGTCACAACCTCTCAACTGAACCTACTTCACAGGGTTGTTGTGAGGATAAAAAGGGGGGCGGGGAGAGCCGCTGATGCCACCTGGAGCACCTTGGAGGACAGGTGGGATACAAATGTAATAATAAATATGTCACATTGTCTGGAAATGCTGAATGCCAGATGCTTTCAGAAAGATTAACATGGAAAAAATGTCCTCTATGCAACTCTGGATAGATTTAATAGCTATTTGTTTGTCTATTTGGGCCTGGAGGTTTTTCCAATCACCCTTAGGCTACTGCTTCTGTCCAATTCTTACAGACCCTTGAGCTTTTTAAAGCCTTCTAACTAATCAAGTGATGCCAGCAATCCATGAACATCCTGTATTGAACAAGCAGATGGTGAACCACAGAAACTTTACCTATGTATCCTCAAATACCCTTTCTTATTTGGCATTTAACTTTCATCATTCACTCTGATCACAGCAGTTGAATTTCCTTAGGAAACGCAACTGCTGTGATCAGAGTGAATGATGAAAACTATATGCCAGGTGAGTTATTATGAAATCTGTTTAACTTTACTCTGCCAGTAATATTTTTGTGTTTTGCTGGGTTCCTTTTGAGAAAGATCAAGGCACAGTCACATCACTGACACTCATGCTTTTAAGACGATATTAAAAGCATGGGTTGCGGGTTCGAGCCCCACATCCGGCAAAGAGATTCTTACATTGTAGTGGGTTGGACTGCATGACCCTTGGGGTCCCTTCCATCTCTTAACAATTCTATGAAACCAGAGAAGTTCCCAACATTTTGCAGGAAAAAAAGGGCCACAGAAACCCACAAATTTTCCATTAAAAACACATACTAGGTAGCTATACAAATTATGTGATGCTGTGAATCAGGGCCAAGTGGGTTCCAGCACCAGGATTTTGCTACAGGTTGGCTCAAAGGGCAGTGCCTAATTAAGTCCTCAGAAGCCATATAGGAAGTCTGGGCTCTGCTGACCATACGCTTCCTAATGGATCTCATGGGACGAATGTTGGCTATAGTATCAGCAATGCCAAATCGGTATCCAAGGTGGCACCAGTTGCTGAAGCAACCAGATGTTGATGAAGGCAAGAACAGTGGGGAGGCTGAACCCGGGCACCACAAGCATGGGGATCCCAGCTCCACGGGGATCCCAGCTCCACAGGGATCAGATGACTTTCAGGAGGGGACCTGATCAGAAGGATGAAAAGCAAGTTGGCTGGCATATAAACCTTGGGCCAATTTGGGCCAATGGTGCTCCCTTCATAGGTGGAGCATAAAAGGATATCCTAGCTCTCTCTCTCTCTCCTTAGTTACTGGAGGGCCTGGCAGGATAACATTGCAGCAGCACCCAGGAGACTGCCACCTTCACTCTCCTGACCAGAAACCTTTCAGGAGGAGCTGAGTTGTGCTCACCTGTCTCTTCTTCCACCAGTTCCTATCCTCACGCCTTTCCCCCTCCCTTTACACCTGCTTTACGGGCCGGTTAGCATGCTACTGTATATGGTGGTGAAACTATTGTAATAACTCACCACGTGACTGCCTGATTTTTACCTGCAGCAGCTCACTGTGTAGATCGGGCAATTTTTCATTATGTTCTCCAAACGTTTCCTTTTAGATCGATATGATAGCAAGGGGAACTGGCCAATTGGAAAGGTTGTTGTATATCACCTGCCACCCTCCAGTTCTTACTGGACTCTCAGCTCCCATGCCCATGGGACATGCTGCCTGGGGAATGATGGGAGTTGAAGTCCAGCAGCAAGTGGAATACTCACAGGCCTCACACCCCTGGCAAATGCGAACTATACACCCCATGATGCTTCCACATCACTTTAAAGGTTGGATTCAGGCTCCTGACTATTAATTACACCATATGAGATTTTTGACGTGGTTCTGCTTAATAACACTCTAAGTGGAACATATCCGTTTACAGAGAGGTATGTTTCACTCGTAGGTGGCCTCCCCTCCTCACCTGTCCTTATCTCTGTCTTCTTTACTTGAAGATATCTCTCTCTTCTCTGACTCCCGGTCTCTGTCGTGATTTGTCACAGAGGAGCTTCGCTCGGAGTCGCCGGGCTTTGGCCACTGCGGAGGTGTTGGGAAGGATGGTGGCGTCCGGTGGAGCCTATTCCATGGCTCATGGGGGTTGTTGAAGCTCTGGACGTTGGGTCCTTCTTTGTGAGCAAAAATGCTATTGTGACCTAGAATCGGGAGGAAAGGGGAAAAGACTAGGTTAGTTCTCTTTGTGTGCCCCTCTTCGAACAAAAGACTTTTTGTCCCAAATAAGTTCTGCACAAGTGCCAATTATGAGCTCAGTTATCCTTTCAAGGCTGGATAATATAAAAAGAGGGAGAGAGAGAGACACTGAAAAAACAGTAATTAACTGTGGAATGAAACAGTAGCCGTTTAAAGTCTCTGCAGAAAAAAGGCTAACTGCAGATCTGAGTAACTTTGTGGAAGTAATGAGGCCGTTTGCTTTGAAGATAAGAGGTGACTCCCAAATCACCCTGTTTCCCCCGCTGTGATATCCATGGCTCAACTGGCACTGTTGCCACAGCCACTGAGATTAACTAAGAGGATGCAGCTAGTTAAAAACGATCAGCCACCTGCAGTGGGAAGCAGTGAGTTGAGATCTTTGATTAGGGAATGAACAGGCTGAGCTTGAATGTAGCAAATCTCCTTGGGCATAAATCAGTCAATCTGATTAGTTCACCAACAATGCTCCTCTACAAAAACTCCCATCAGCAACTGTGTTCTGCGTGCAGCTAACTTTTTTTTAAAAAAGAAAGAAAATGGGGGTACTCTTTTTAATTCTGAAAACAACCTCCAGAATGCACTGAGTTCTGTGGTGTGTAAAAATAATGGAGCGCCACTTTCAAGGCGTACAAGATAATGCAACATTGTTTAAAATTCACATTTTTTTCATTGTGAATCTTTGACTAAATACAAAGCAACAATTTCTAGCAATTTTATACATTATGCAAGAGACAATGCATGTTACAATACTCTTCCCACCCCCACCAACTTCCCTTCTTCCAGTGTAATGCATACCAATCTAGCAGGCTCTCTGTCCAGAAAGGTTGGTTCAGGTTAGTGAATCGTCTTGTATCACCTTTGTATCTCAAGGTGCTACTACAATCTAAATTTGGAATATGCAGATTTGCTCTTTGGAGCACAGAGACAGTTTGAAGGCCATAAATATGTAAGACTGAAATATCCTTGCCCATCTTTGTATGTTGCTCTCAATGCAATTAGTAGTTGTAGTTTCCACCTCCCAAGGAACATGGAAGTGTTGCCTAAGGATGGAGATGAATCTGAGTAGCACTAGGTTTTAGTGTGTAAAAAAAATGGGGGACTCAACCATTGCTTGTTTCTTTGTCTCAGCAGTCCTAAGTACACCTTGAAACCTGCACAATGCCTAATAGCGCGTAAACAAGCCATTTACCACAATCCATTTTAAGACTCTGAATAAATGCAGACCCCATAGTGCCAACAAGGCGGCAGATTTCACCTTCTCCCTGCTGCTTTGCTAAACATCCACCTGAAGGGTTGGTGGAGGACTCAAATTGTTGGTGCAGCACATAATTGCATCAAGCAGTAAATTGCACTGGATTAGCCAATGGAAATGCCATAAACTGAGTTGCAGGACACATGCTTCCCATACAAAAGGTCCTAGGTTAAATCTTTGGCATCTCCGTGTCAGGCTGGAAAAACAATCCTGTCTTGAGATCCTGGAGAGCTGCTGTCAGTCAGTGTAGACAATACTAAGATAGATGGACTTCAATAAGCAGATTCCCATGTTCCTGTGATTGCTTCCTGTAGAAGTATCTTGAAAAAGCTACATAAATAGCCCATCTTGATGTACTTTCTCCCTGTACTTTCATTCATGTGAATAAAACCACTTTGAGGTTTTATTACAATCAAATGGTATATAAATGTTGTGAAATAAATAAATAGTACAAAAAGTCACTGCATGAGCACCAATCATTAGCTGTGATCTGAAACAGGGAAACAGATGCAAAATCAGTGCTTCACATGGATGTTTCAAAGAACTGAAAAGTCCAGTGCAGAAGCCGTCTGGCTACCTTGATTACTGGGAGGAGGAGGAGAATTTAGCTGTCTATTATCTTTTCTGCCTCCAAATAAAATGACTAGTGTTATTCAAGGTGCTCCTGGACCGTAAGTGTTCAGCTCCGAGAAATGCGTCACAGCACCCATTTTGTGCTCTTTTTCCCTGTTGGATCTGAGCTTGATGTGTTTGAATAAACCCTTAAAAAAAAGAGAAGATGACGCATATATGGTAAAGAGTTAGCACGTCCTCTCTCCAAGATGGCATTTTCAGGGCTCTTTGTGGCGACTTCATGCCTTTAACAAACAGTGAGAGAAGGGGCTCTGAGACACGCGAAGAAGATTAAGGGGATTAAGGTTTTACTGGCCCGTTTTCTCTGGAAATAAGAGTGCAAGCAACCAAGTATGGTTGCCACTGGGTGGGGGAACAAATTATGGGAAAGCTCCTGCCACAGAGACCTGGAACACTTAGGTGCAGTGTTTTGTTTTGTTCTCAAAAGGAGAATGGAGGTTAGGAAATGAAGGTTTTGCTCTATTTTAAACAAACTACCACCAGCTGCTTTCAATGGGAGCATGTGGTTTCTCTGGAGAGGAGGTTTGTCTACAGAACCCAGCCAGTACTTACTCAGAGTATGACTGCCTAATCCTCCAAAGGCATTGCTGCCTAAGTTCCCAAGGCCGCTGAAGGTGCTTGACCTGCTAAATGGATCTGGAAAGGCAAACAGGGTTTTAGCCGGCATTTAGCCAAGAATGTTGGAGAATGAAATGCACCCCTTTCTCCCCTCCCCCTCTTTATATATATATTTTAATGGTCTGAATCCAAGTAGGATTAGGCCAGACTTTAAGCTGATCCTTCTCACTGCAAGGTTCTTTGCACAGAAAATTCCCAGCGTGTTAAAAATGGAGAAGGGATTTGAGAACTTGCTCTGCAAAACAGGTGCTGGAGTTAAGCTCTGTGCGTGCCAAGCGAGAGGGAAGCTGAAAGTTAACAGCCCAGGAGCCAAAATTGATGGGCGCAGCTACCAAGCTGATACCCGATCCACCTGGAATAGCAACAACAAAATGAAAAGCTGAAAGCTGATTTCTGACGTGGTTGTGATTATTTTTTTTGCGGGGAGGTGGCAAACAGATAGGAGGAGATGCCAATGCAAGAAACTCAGGCACGCATAAAGTAGCTTTTTGATACATATACTGATCCTCTCTCTTTACCCCTCTGCTTTGGATTATGTAGGCTAACAAATCTTATGCATATCTACTCAAAAGCAAGCCCTAGGGACTTGCTCCCAGGTGAGCATGTCTAGGAGTACAGCCTTCGTTACACTATATAGGCCCAACTATGAAGCTAAAATTTGACATAACCTAGGAACTCCTACACCAAAGAGTTACTGCATTAATTTGACACCTCATTCCCTGGAAATATGTTAGCTATTTTCATCTAACTGTATATTTTATTTGCTTTCCTTGTCCTTTGCCTATGGAACCCACATGTTCTGAGAGCTGCTAAAACTCTGCAAAGGGCTGCTTGACCTCAGAGGAAACCATGGGCAAAAACATACTATTTGCTCTAGCAGAACAAATAGGCAGAATATGTGAGTTGTATCCTCTTCTTTTAATGAGTTACTAGCTAAAATGGCACCATGACCTGGACTCCTGATTAAGTACTCTTTTAAGTTATAAAACGCTACTCATGGACAAGAGTGAGAGTCACAGACACCCAATACCACCCCCACTCCCCACAACGGCATACTATGGGCATGAATATAGTAGCACCTCTTGGTCAACCCTAGATGGAGAGCTCTAATAATGTGTAAATATCCTATTATGGAATTATGTAAACACTATGCTTAATTTAAGGATTATCTAGGAGTTGAGTTCACACCATCTCAGCAAACTCCATGAGAGACTGCAACCAACTGACTGGTCACTGACTGACTGACCGGGAAGATTTTTGGATGACTCAGATTAGTTTAATTGGTCTAGCAGTGTGGGTTAATTACTGTACTCCATTGCCTGCCCCATACTAGTAACAACTGGAAAAGGCTCATGTGTTGGCTAGCAGTTTTTACCAATGTGGTCACTAGCTCAAATCAGAATGAGTCAACACAGCTACAAGTGTGAGTTTCTATCTATAACAGAGATGGGTGACCTGCTCAGCACTGAAAACATTATCGCAAACTTCAAATCACTTGCTCAGATCTGCTTCTTCCAGTATGAGGGCAAGAAAGTGTCTTAAAGAAATCAAGATGAAGATTATCAGAATTCTAACTTGGCAAATTAATACAAGGATGGGTGCAGCCATGGCTTTTTTTCAGTGGCACCTCTCAGGTGGGCACCACTGCCATTATAAGAGAACAAGGGAGGTGTTCAGGGTGAGTTCCGGCACCTCTTTTTCTAGAAAAATAGCACTGGGTGCAGCAATGGCTACTGCCCAGGAGAGTTAAAAACAGGGAGCTCCAAACTGAGAGGCAATATATCTCTGATAACCTGATGCTGGAGACAAAGCAATAAGATATGGCTATCCCTGTCATGTCCTGCTTGTGAGCTTCTCAGAGATACTTGAGTGGCCAGAGGCTAAAAGGACCTTTTGGTCAAATCCGACAAGGCAATTCTTTGGTTTTTAGTTCATGGTGTGTAGTGAAGAACATGCTCTGGGAGCTTGTGTACAGTCCACAGTCCCTGCATTGCCCACCCTGATCTTCAGCAAACCTCCAGGGGACAATCTAGGGAGCACAGAAAAGCCATTTGAGCACCAGCTAATATTTGTCTTTGGTGATTTCAAATGTTTTCTTTTTTTCCTACCCAGCCCTGTAAAAACTGGAAGATGGCACAATTGAGCTGATTCATCCCTGTTATCAGCCCTGCATGTACTGTTGGAGATACAATGCCCGTCTTGTTCTCTCTTCTGTCCTTTAAACATTTGAGTTTTTCCAAGAAAAAAACTCATGGCTCTCTTGTACTGCCTGGCAAATAATAACTGGTAACACTATTATGGAGGATTCTGCAGTTGAAAAGGACACACAACCCAAGTATTTCAGCTTTGGCAGGACAGAAATTGCCTCTCTGGGTTTCTTGGAAACACTGGTGGATCTTCCAATGGTAAATAAATCTGATTTGACATAAAACTGCTATCTCTGAAACTTTTCTCAGATGTATATTGAAGGCAGCCTGAAAATCATTGCAGCTTAAGAGGATACTTCTGTCTCTTCCGATTCTCTTATATAAACAGCACCCCCTCCCGTCCGATTTCTTGTGGGGAATGTTGCTTAGGCATTGCCCTTATTGTAGAGGCTAAACCTCCTGCTCTGCTTCTATACAATTTTTTTTATAAAACATTGCTAATGCACAGGAAGCCAAGACACATATAAAGCATTATAGATAAAAGGTGAAAGAGTTTACTTACACCTACCTGCCAAGTGGTTAGTAGGCAGGAAACTGCTGTGATGAGGCGAAGGGCCGAAAGGAGTGGCGGTTGGGTGGGCAGAACCTGTGAATGCAAGAAAGAAGGGACCATTGTATTTTTAAAATGTCAGCAGAATACCCACAGAATACCCTAATGGGTCAACTCTTGAGTGTTACTAACGTGGGATACAACCCCAAGTCAGCTGTTGCCATGCGTCTGTCTTGAGAGACAATGGAGTGTGCCTCTGGGAGTGAAGTTGGCGACCTCCTCAGGGCACAAGCCTGGGCAGTAGGTATGGAGATCTTGTGCTGCCCAGACAAGAAGACCTCCTCCTTGGCCTTGCTGATGCGGTCCAAAGGAAAGCAGAGTGGCACCAATGTGGCTGCAGCAAGTTAAGAACTGGCATATTAGCTAGGTAGGCTGGATCACTATCTGTGTGTGTATGTGTGCGTGCGCATGACCCATTGCAACATACACAGACAAACACGGGGCCAGGCCGATGTCATGAAGTGAAGCTTTCATGACAACACTTCACATTTATGTCATGATTTCGTGTGTTCAAAGTGCTTTCACAGCAACCATTGCGGTAGCATTCAATGGCAGACCAGAATCCGCATGTGACAAATTGGGGTAAGGTGATTTGGGGCCATGTTGAGCTAACCCATTGTGTGAGTGGAAGCCAGTGCAGCTCCCCAAATCTGTTCCAGTGCATCAGGAGAACCTCCAGACCAGTGTGCTGAGAGGAGAAGGGAGATCATTCCAGCAGGCAGGCAGAAACGCAATCTCCTTAATGCTATGTTGAATATAACCCTAGGGCTTGCCTATGGCCACTTTGAATTTGTAGCTGATGTGTGATTTGAAGCAGAAACTCCTTCCCTGCCAGCACCATTTTTAAGCCACTCTACTAGTATCATCAGCTCCGGTTACTGGCTGGCGTAGGGTTCCAGGTTTCGTTTTTGGTATTTTGGTTGCATAGAAATAGTTGGGAGAAATGATATTTCTGGTAATGCTTCATGTAGTATGGGGCAGGGAAGAAACATTTTGTGAAAGTTACAAAAATCATGGCAGTAAGGCATTTCTGAGCACAGGTTCTGTTGGCATGGGATGGGTAAATATGGACTTGGAGGGCCCAGCAACTAAGCATCCCTCAGTTGAGTGATATTTCCTCCTCCTGCTCAATTAGCTGAGAATTCCTGTTTGCCAGGCAGAATTTTACTGGGCTTGAAAAATCCCACGACACCTAACATCCAACAAATCTGAAAAAAACTTTGGGTTCTCTCCAATCTATCCCCATCAAGGTGTGTGTGTGTGTGTGTGTGTGTGTGTGTGTGTGTGTACACACACACTCACACCCCATGTATATGTATGTATATTTATATTTAGCCTTATCATTTACTCATTAATCTGCTTTCTGACACACAGTGTGTTGTCTCCATTCACAGTCAGCTGCGTGCTGGAGCTCTTTCCACACCCCTCCTGGCTGCCAGAAGGCCATCGTGTAAATCTAGCAGATGTGGGGAAATGCCTTCCAAGATCAAACACAATATTCCTACAGTACATACTGTGAAGTCATGCAAAATGCAGTTTACAGGAGGCCAAAAGAGAAGTTGGGCAGCTCTCACACTGGGAATGGTCATATGTGGGTTTTGTTTTATTATTCTTAATTTATCATATGGTGAGACTTCAAATGAACAGGATCATGGCACAGGCATTAGTGGAAAAGGGAAGGCCGTTCAAAATGGAGAGGGAAGCACTTTTCTCTTATTCCTGTTGGAAAATGGAGGTGGAAATATATATATATATATATATATATATATATATATATATATATATATATATGGCACGCCTTTCTGCGGCTCCTCTAACACTGCGCTTTGCTATGTGAGGTGAAGCAGGATTTCAACTCAGCAGGAGGAGTGTCAAACCAGCACCCTTTTATCAGCATTAGGCAGAATCTGATATGCAAGTTAAAAAGCATGGATGCATAGATGATAAATGGTACATCATGCTCAGTAATCTTTTCTCTCTCTCTCTCTCTCTCTCTCTCCCTTCCCTCCTTGCAACTTTTTGAAGTATATCTACCATCTTGTACTTTGCATTTATTCTGGTCATTTCCATTTCTCTTTCTCTTCGTGGAGATTCCTAAAACAAGTGTTGGCAGCAGTTCAGGTAAGTGTGAACAAGTAGCAAGAATTGGAGTAGCATCCAATAAAGTTGTCTCTTTGCACAGAGACTTCATCTTCTGCAGTGGACCCCCCCCCAAAAAAAAACCCCATCTCAGGAGGGTCAGAACAGAATTGAGGGGGAGGCAGGAGAAAGAGGGGAAACTCCACTGTGCAAAGCATAAGTTGTTGTGTGAAAGGGACAACTTTGTTGGATGAAACCCTTTTGACTCTTACAAACAATGGTGACGTGCAGAGCAGACCTAGTTATAAACATGTATCTAGCCATTTCAGTAAGATGGAAGCGTTGTAGTCTTGGGCAATTCAAATTTGTAGGCGTGAGATTAAAATGGACTGCTCTGAAACTTGTCATTCTAAATTTTGGAGTGGGAAAGGGAAGGAAGGTCAGGTGAATATTTCAGTTTTGTTTGTTTCTTTTAATTACAATAGGCCTAGAACATAAGAAAAGCCTGCTGCATTGGGCCACTTGAAAATGAACTCTAAGCATCCTATTCTCGGAGTGGCCAACCATATGCCCATGGAAAGTCCGAAAGCAGGATCTGAGTGCAACAGCACTCTTCCCCTCTTGTGATTCTCCACCAAGTGATTACATGTATGTGTGAAAGCTGTAGTTCAACAGTACAGTGCTTGCTTTGCATGCAGAATGCCAGAGATTCAATCCCTGACATCTCCAGGTATGGCTGGGAAACCCAGCCTGAAATCCTGGAGAACTAGACAGTCTAACTTGGTCTAGGGTAATTTCCTGTGACCGCATTTTTAATTTAGGGTAATCCACTACTGAATGGTCAAGTGATGTATATGCATCTGTGAATCAGCCCCCAAGTTTGGAGTTAAAAGGCAGAAGAAAAGCAATAGCTAAAAAAAGCAGAGCTAGCCAACACAGCTTAGCCCTAGTAATCAATGGAGATAGAACACATAAAGTTGAACTCCATGATTAATCACCTTGGATTGTTTCACGTTTGTTTTCAGGTGGAAGCAGGACTGCAGCTTACCACTTAGAAATTGGATTACATGTTCTGTTCTATCTGTCTCTGTCTTATAGATCTCCAGACTTGATAACTTGCATTTTTGTTATTCTTGCAGGAGATTCTGCACAGCTGTGTCTGCACACCAGAGGTGTGAATATAATTTTTTGTGCATTCAGTACAATGCCTGAAATGGATACAGACCAAGGTTGGTGTCCATTATTGGCCAAGCATTCAAGCTCATATTCTAGAGAGGCAGTCTCTAGCGGCGTGAGACATTCTGGGATATCAACACTCTAGTGAAAAGGAGAAAGTTGGTCTAGGTTTGGACAAAGGAGAAGGCATGTTGCCAAGAGTTCCCTCAAATTGGAGCCAGTTCTGGGTACAAACAGATTTAAGCTGCCTGTCCTAGAATACACCCAAGCTTTTCCAGTGGCTGTGTGTTGCAGGGGAAGATAGTTAGGAATGTGCCCTTGATAAGCATTCTGATGAACCTCTGGGTTCCTAGGAACATGATGTGGAAATCACTGGCTCACCATGAAATGACTGAAAAGTGATCGAGTGAATTGGCTCTAAGCAACCAGAAAACGAGTTAAGGAAACTCCAGAGAGAAAAGCTGCCATGGCTAGCGGGACGCGGAGTTATCTATAAACATAGCAAGTTGCTCGACTGCTTTGAGACGGATGGAGGCTGTCATCTCTCTAATCCTGTAGGATTTCAGAAGGTGTATAACGGATGGGAGATTTCTTCAAAGGAGACAGCTTACAAACTTGACTACATGGGGCTGATAATAATAAGAATTAAAAAAAAGAAAAAGAAAGAAATCCTTTGGAGAAAGCCAGGGACAATATTGTGGGCTGTCGGGGAGTTATTAAATATAATGTCTGCCAGGCAGCTGAACATTCATCCCAAAGCCAGGTGGGCCTAAGATAACTTAAGTCTTTTTGCAGTAACAAGGCAATACGGCAGAAACCATGATTCACCCCAACTATACTCTTGTTCCATAAAGTGACTAGAAAGCCTTAGATACTGTAAAGTAAAAGATTTATTCATTTCTCTATAAGAGTCACAATGTTTGTTCATCCTGCTCTCCTCCGATAACCAACTTTATTGAGATTTACAGTCCAATCCCTCTTGTGATTAATATACTCACAGGTGGGTTGGGTCATTTATCTGGGACTGAAATAAAGGCTTCCTTTAATCTGTTGCCTATGCTATGCAACCCTATACATGTTTACTCAAATGTAAACCCCACTGTATTCAGTTGAGCTTATTTTCTAAGAAGTGTGCTTAGAGCTGAAGCCTTAATAGATCTATTTCTCTGTCAAAGCACCCCAATTGTGGAACTCCCTTCTCACTGGAGATACGAATGGGCATCCTCCATATTGTCTTCTCATAGCCATCTGAAAATATGTTTACTAATTTAGGCTTCTGGAAGAAATTAACAATCTATGCCATACGATATTCAGAATTCATTGAGACAGTGTCTGTTTTAAGTTCGTATGCCATTTATTCTTATTATAGGTACAATGTGTGTGAGAGAATTACTTTGATTTGTGAAGTAGGAAAGGGTCCGGCCAAACCTGAGTCTGCACAGGCCATTTGGGTGATTGGGCGTTTCGGCCCCAAGGCTTCAATGTTTATAAAACTAGTGGTTTTAAGAGGAAGAAAGCTTTCTGACCATGTCTGCACACGTATTAATGATTATTAAATTTTGCACAGAATAAAAGGGAGGAGAAGACAACAATTAAACGCATAAGTCCATACTTATTCAACACTCATTCCTCCTCACCTGTGGTGGAAAAGAGTGGCCGGGCGAGATCTTGAGGATAATGGAACCCTGGGAACACACCAGGGGCAGGAGGTCTGCTGAACAGGTCAAGTTTCCCACCTATCTCTAGCTTGTGGGGATCCAGTTGCATTTGCTGTCAAAGGATACAAAAAAAAACATCTCATTATACATTTTTCTTTCCTTTACTACAGAGAAAAGGGGAGGGGGGAGGAAAGCAGTAAAAGGGCTCAAACTTCACGCCTGCGTTAGCACCGCCAGGGAGAGTTAGCCAGAGTGATGGCAGCATCTGTGGTCTCATACTGAGAGTCATGCTCTGACAGTAGCCTCTATGAGGCCATTTCACTCCACAGCTTCTCAGCTGCCTGCCTGCCTCCTCCTCCTCCATGAATAAGTTCTGAAATGAGCTCTTAGCCCCATGGCATTAACTCAGCAGGAGAATGCAATGTGATATGCTGAGTGAGTCGTGCGCCCCTCGGATCAGTCTGCAGCCTCAGCCCGGCACAAACATATTCCACAGGCTGAAAGCTGCAGACAGAACTAACCCTCAAAGAGTTGGATGACAAGAGTCGCATGCTTGGTTGCTTCAGTTCAGTTCAGTTCACAGAGAGAGACGGAAAAAGACAGAGGCTTGTGGAGGCTATCCCTTTCCTGGGGCAACGAAAGCGCAGCATGAAAGACTCATGGAAAAGGAAGAGGATGAGGAAAGAATCTGCTCCCTGCATTCAGAGTGCTACACAGCCCCGTTTATTTCAATATGCTTTGAGGATGGAGCTTTCTTTTGCATGCTGATAAAAACTAGCCTAGGTGTGCGAAAACAGTGCCCATTTGTTAGGAGGACACTCAAGTGTATCCTTGGAGGTTAAGCAGAAGCTTCATACTTTCCTCATAAGAGATAACAGCTATAAATGACCTATGAAAGGATGGCATATATTCCATGACCGCAGAGAGCATAAGTAATGGAATAATAAACAAAACTTTGCAGGAGCTGAAAGGCTGCTACAAAAGGAGCAGTCCAACCGCTCTTCTTCCTCTCCTGGTAATGTGAAAGGCAGGGGTAATCAATATGGTTCCCTCCTGATGTTGCTGTTCTCCAACTCCCATCGGCCTCAGACAGCATAGCCAATGGAAAGAGACAATGGGAGCTCCAGTTCACAGCTTCTGGAGGGCACCACACTGGCTACTCCTGGGGTAGGAAAACGAAAAACATGAACTGATGACATTTCACTTCGATTCCCCCTCACTCCACTGACTGTTCTTTACAAGGGTGGGGAAACTCCCAGCACGATGATTATCCTGTCATACAATTTTTATTATACGTTAATTGGGGAGGTGGCAGGGAGAAGGAGCCACAGGGCCACTGTTTTTGACATCTGCTGCACATTGCCTGTAATGTCTAGTTCCACCCAGACTGTCAAGCAAAACTATGTTTGATACTAAGAACTATCTTACACAAAATCAGCATAGTAAGGTATCTACTATTAAAGAGCCTCAGGTGGAGGTCTTGCTCAGCCCAGCCACCTGACAGCATGTAGCTAGAGCTATCAGGAAGTCAAGCTGTGGCACCTCAACCATGCAAAGGAAATGGTTGGGCACTGAGTTATGACTCTGGCTGCTGAACATATTGGTTCTGACACTCCCTTAATATATAAAAGCTAGTGTACCTTAACCACTCCAGCAAGACTGTAAAGCAGGTAATATTGAAGTATGGAAGGTTGTAAGAAAAGCAGATTGAGCCATTTCCAGGCTTATTAGTTGCTACCAAAGTGTGTGGCTCTTAAATGGTTTCTGCTTAAAATAACGGTATACCCACTGAACCTGATTAACGTGTGCAGTCCAGCTCTATTAAAATGAAGGGATACTTGCCACCTCTGTAACACGTTGTGGACTGGCCACATTTCTGCCTTTTTCCCTGACACTAGTTACTTAGCTATGGCAGTAAATACCTGTGATTGATTAATGAGCAAAGCACAAGGTGGTTGTGGTGATGATAATGAAGAGAGGGGCATAAAAACAAGTAATTTGGCTCTTAAATCAAAGCATCTATTCAAGGCATCTAGGATCCTGTGGTTCTGCAACTCCCAAATACACGTGCCTTGTAAAACTTCTACAGAAATTAATTGACCACAGAGTGTTAAGCATTTGTATCCGTGGTTGTTGCTAAACCAAGATTTTGAAGCACAGGTAGTGTTGTGGCCGAGCTATTGTTTAGTTTCTTCTGTTAGAAGCTAAGAACATCCTCTTAACAATTCCTGCTAATGGACTTCCCCATTTGCATGGACACTACTTCTGCCTCCCCTATATCACCCGAAATATTCATAACTGCCTCCCAAGAGCTTCACCTAAATTCTGCAACATGGTAATGAAATGTCTATGGCTTTGATTGCGCTTATTGATGCATATTATAAAAGATGTTCTAGCTAGCACACTTTGGGTCTCTGTGTGGAATTTAACTCCCCTCTGACTCAATAAAAACCCCCGTGAGAAGTGGCTTTAGCATCACTGAGATCACTCAAGACTTAAGTGCCTTGAAAACTGACATCTGGACTCTTCCAAGTGCCGGATTCTAAGGGCTTTAGACAAATTGCTTGGGCAAAGGTGAACCATCTATCCCTAACATTCTCACCTCTCCAGTGCCAGTCTCCCCCCATCCCTCCCCTCCACACAATACCGCAAAATAAAAAACCCCAAGCACCTCTGACACAATGACTGTCATTCTACTCGCCTGCTCTATGTTTTGTAAAATGTCCTTCACCGTACCGCTCATTTCACTCTGAACAGGATAACACTCCATATTCCACAGGAGGTACTAGTGCAGAAGGGAAATGATATTAAACACGCGTGCTTCGTACGCCCCCACCGTCCCCACAAGCCTCCCATCTGATCTCCTTTCGGTTGCATATTTTATACCTTTGACTCGTTTTGCTACCAGTCTGCCCTGCCCCACCAGACAAGCACAACCAATTACAGCTCTACGATAGATGTTAAAAGACAGAAAGGCTTAATTAATTTCACACCTTACAAACAAAAGCTACACCGTGAGAAGCTACTTATTTATCAGGTGGGAGTAGCAGTGGGAACACATCATGTCAGCCGAAAGACTCATCATCTCTGAATAAATATGCTCATTTACCTTTATCTTCTGCTGGTGATGGTAGATCTGCCAGGCAATCTGTACGTGAACAGCACACCACTTGCCAGGCTTCTGCAAGCAAATGGATTTTAAAAATGGAGGTTTAACTTAAAATACCAGCAATCTGAAGCCATTTTTTCCCCTTGACAATACTCAGCTCACAAAAAGAGACTAGTCATTCATGATTGTTTTGTGGAAGAATGGAAGCCTTTTTTTTTGAGTATTTAAAGAAATATTGTAGGATGATAAATTCGTGAGCAGGATTTGAACTATGAGCAACAGAAGGAATGAGATTGTACGGTGGTCATGATATAAGAGAGAGAAGGTTGAGTGCATCAAGGGGGAGAAACACCACGGAAAACGGGTGGGGAAGTAAAAAAAATCAAAGAAAAATTATGTTTTGGAGTGTATATGTGATTTTTTTTGAAATTTAATAGAATAGAATAATTAAAATGACTAGTCATTCACAGTGCTGGATATTGATTTGGTTTGTATAATTTAATAATATGCAGTATTGTTGTCATGTGAGGGAAGATTACTTGTAACAAATTCCTCCTTTGTGGAGCTTGGAGAGCATCAGATCATATGATGCAATCCCACCCTGTTCAAAGATCTGTTAGTGAAGCCTGCTCAGGATATCATGTGTGTTTTGGATGCAAGATTAGCATCCTCAAGGTACAGGGACTTTTTAGGTTAGGTGCCCCTATGGGCTTCATTTACAACCCCCCCCCCAAGTATTTGCCTCCCTTAGGAGACAGGTAAAGCATTTTGTTATTCTCAGGCCTTTGAAAAACAGGCTCCTGCTTATGAAGGACAATCACACCATTGCTGATCTGTTGAATTTAAGGGGGGGCAGTATAAAAACCATGGTGCATGAATAAGAAGAGCCCTCTTGGATCAGGCCAAAGTTAAATTAGTTCACCATCTTGTTTTCAGGAGCAGGACATGAAGGCAGTAACTGTCTGTCACTGTTGTCCCCCCTGGAACTTGTGTTCAGAGGTACAGCCATGATAACTAATCACTATCTCTTCTTTACTCTCAATGGAAAATCCCTTTATTAAGTAAGAGGAAAGAGCATGGATAGGCCTGATAAATATATAAAATAAACATATAAAGAAGCTCGAGTCGGGAGAACCATATTTTATTCTTCCCACAATCCAGAGGATTGCACATGCATTGATTTTTTCATCCTTAATTCATGAAGGAGAAGCCTCCTTTGGATTGCAGGCTCTAAGAAACTGTGTGATTGAAATCATGAAAATTTGTTTAGCACTGCAAATGCTTCATTTGCATAATTTATGCAGGTAGCAGAATCTAGCTTTTCCTACTGTAGAATTTGGGCTAACTTGGAAAGTTGAAGCAGAAAGTGAATGCGAGGTACGAATCAAGAGTATTATTTAATCAACTTCAAAGGAAGTGCCAAGACAGATTTGTGTCACATGCATGTGCATTTTTACATTTACACAAATTATATTTTAAGAAAAGGTAGATTAAAAAAAATCCCTGACAAACCTTACTTACTCGTACTGGAGCCCGATAGGGGTCAGACACCTAAGGAAAATGTGGAAAAACAGATCAGTCTTGGAAATTCGGTCATACAGAGGAAAAGGAATTTAATTCGAGAGAATAGATGACAATAAACAGAGAAAATAAATCAGAGGAGAATTGTCACAGAGGAAAACCTCCTTCCACTAATTTGCACCAAGTTAGAAAGTGTCAAAGTGTGCCCTGCAGTCTTAGCACTGATGGAAACATGCCTTTATAAAAGCAGCTAGCAAGTAAGAATGTGGATTCTTTCAAGTTAAAAATCAACTACTTGAAGCCATCCAAACTGGCACAATAGTTTGCATGACTGCTTGCACTGGAATAGCGCAGGTGCAACACATTTGGTCAACCCCCTATCCAGTTTGAGAACAAGCAAGACTCAAAACATAAATTTGTTTATGTGGTCCAGTCGGTTCAGCTATTTACCCATTAACTTAAAATTCGGGTCTGCTAACCGGATCTGAGGATCCAGTTCTTTCTCCATCTTGTTTTTGTTTTTTTATTAAAAAAACAGCAATAATATAACAAAGGTTTTTTTGTTTACATAATAATAACATTTCCCATTTTTAAGTCTTCTGCTCAGGAAAACCCGAGTCTGGGAAGCAATAGCACAGCCAAAGGTTGTGCCATTATCCCTCTCTTTTTCTGCAGGAAAAATATATGTTTGATTTTAAGAGGGCTGAACCTTTAGTTGGAATCAGACAAAGACAGAAGTTTCACATGCTTTACATACCCCTGGCGTCTTTTGCAGAAGAGTATGGTGTACTGCTCCAGGCCTACTCGCTACGTCAATAGGATTTGAAGTCTGCAATGAAAGGAGAAGACAATAAATAAAAGTTCCACTGCTCCAGCCATAATTTAATGTGACCCTGTTAAAACATAAAGCTTGTAAATATGCAGAGTTAGTTAAGTTTAGTATGGTAGCTTAGTATGTTTTTGTAGGAAGGGTTTCAGTGAAACGCACTTCGATAACTCATACTTGCTATTTGGTGCTCATGGACCTAAGCCTTAGGCCTAGATTTTTAGGCCTCTGTTGTAGCCAGGAGCACCTTCGCACAACCAAGATGGGTTTGCTGGCTCTGTCCCTTTCTGGAACCTCCCAGCCTAGCCACAGTGATTCATGCCTTAGTTGGCTGTTCTTCGGATTATTGCTAACAGCCTGTGGGACTGCCTCTGAAGAGACGTGGAAACTTCAGCTGGTTCTGAATTCTGAAGCCAAACTTCTTAGCGGGTTGGGATATAGGACATGTGTTGTACTAACTCCTTTGGCTGCCTAGTTGCTGTCACTACATAAATAAGCGAGTGGCTCCTGAACTGGGTGAATGTAGGGCTGCTTTTCGTTCACCCTGTGTTGTTGCAGAATGTAAAAGGTAAAGGACCCCTGACAGTTAAGTCCAGTCGCAGATGACTGGGGTTGCAGCACTCATCTTGCTTTACAGGCCAAGGGAGCTGGCGTTTGTCCTCAGACAGTTTTTCTGGGTCATGTGGCCAGCATGACTAAGCCGCTTCTGGTGCAACGGAACACCGGAACTAGAGCAGCACACGAAAACGCCGTTCACCTTCCCGCCGGAGCAGTACCTATTTATCTGCTTGCACTTTCTGGTGTGCTTTTGAATTGCTAGGTCGGCAGGAGCTGGGACTGAGCAACGGGAGCTCACCCCCTCGCGGGGATTCGAACTGCCGACCTTCTGATGGTCAAGCCCAAGAGGCTCAGTGGTTTAGACCACAGCACCACCCACACCCCTTGTTGCGGAATGAGGTGCTCACAAAAAATGATATGACTTGCTAAGCAAGTTGCAGAGCTAGGGACAGATCCTTTTCTGACCAAGGTGGGGATGAGAGAGGTGTTCTCACCTCCTGGCATGTTTAATTGGGTGCACAGGCTTTATCCTGAGAAACCCGATTGTAAAAGCTTTCAGTGCTCACAAGTGTAGAGATAATCTTGGAAAAGTGGAAACAGAGCGTATGATGGTAAACGCTTTGTGCGTCTGTGTCCCCAACGTTCTGAAAGTTGACTGCTGAATAGGTTCATCACGGGATAGGGACCCATCATACTCAGCAGGATTGGACGGAAGCAATTTGCTGCCTCAGGCGGAACAGCAAAAAGCACCCTCAGAACAGTCAAGGAGTGCAGTAACCAAGGTCAGTTAAGATATTTAGGCAGCCGAGGCTGAACATCTCGCAAGCTCCTTCCCCCCTCCCTGGTGGTATCAATACAAGAAAAATAATAAAAGTGAATAGCAATTTGCTGCCCTTTCATAACCCTCCAAGCAGCTGCCCTCACGGTAATTTGTGCAACATTCAGTGCTCTTCCCTCAGTTACCATATAGCCACTGGCTAGAAACCAGGGATGTGAAACCTTTATTAGTCTGCAGGCCGCATTCCCCTCATGTGCCACCTTCTGGGGGTCAGATGCTAAAGGGGGGGGGAGAGGCAAAAAGCAGGTTGAGCAACCAATGCAAATCTTTGCTTTGTACAGTTCCAGCTGTACAAAAGTTAGGGGTTTCTACACCCCACCCCACCTCTCGTCCAGGTAAGCAGGAGGCCTGAGAGTTTGGGTGAGGGGTTTGTGGCCTAGGGTTGCACAGAGGTACAATCCTAGGAAGGCTGCATCTGGCCCCAGACTAGAAGTTCCCCAACCCTGCTATAGACCCTTAGAAGCAGCCACATTCGTTTTGCTCCCCCCCCCCCGGACATAAATATAATTTGTTTTTTAAATGATTTATTTTAGCTGTCAGCTTTGGGTGGTGGAGCCCATTCTACATCTAAGTCATGGTGTGTGCTACACTTTCTGGTTTCTTTGTGCAAAAAAGATTTTGCCTCATTAAAGGGAGATGAGCGCACATATTCTTGTGCATTCTTCTCTTCCTAAGCAACAATGCTGCCCCTCCTTCACTGAAGACACATTTGCCTTTTATACATGTGAAATTGCACCACTGAGCTTGTATGTCCATTCACCTTGGAACCTTGCTAATTTCCTCTATTATTTTAGCAGGAGCAATAGCTGTTTATGGATGCAACTGTGCATGTTTAAAGGCTGTTGTTTTGAAACTAGGTTTTTTTTTAAAAAAAACAACGGCCTGTAAATCTATGAGGAAATAGGAAAACCAGAAATCATACTATAGCGTATGATTGGATACAACACCAAAAGGTGTTTTTTTAATTTTTTGCCTGGGGTGCAATTCTGCACAGTAGTTAACCAAGCCCTGAGGTTATACCTCCAACTTGGCGTGATCGGTCCCAGGAGAGCCCTGTCTTGGCTTGTTGGAGGGAATGGGGCTCTGAGCCAGCAATCAGTCTTTTCCTTCCCATGGCACTGCACCTGTTGTTCTTCAAGATGAGTGCAGAAAGTTTGGCTAATTCCCTAGCTAGGCAGTTAACCGATTAAACGGGCCAAATTGCTGTCAGATTTCAAACAAGGAGGCTTAAGGAGCAACCTGCAAACATACTTCTGTAACTTAAGTATGAGAGGTCAAGGATGGTTTTAAAAGTTGAAAGAAAAAGAATAAAAGGACGCAACGAAAGAATCCTGAGTTGTGTGTGCAAAGGAGAGGGTGGGGGAGATTCTCCCATGAGCGGAAAGGCTGTCAGGCCCCTTTTGTGAACTGATGGGTAGGGAGGCAAAAATAACAGCTATGATGCATTTTAAGGTCACATCACATTAATAGTGTGAGTGATAGAGTGCCCTTTGGTCCTTCTGTCCCCCTGAAGACAGATGGAAATGCTTCCTTCGGCAAAGTAAATTGAATACTTTTGACCTTTTCAAGTTCTTAGCTCATGAGAAATGGCCTTTGGGAAAGTAGCTAAGAAGTTTGCAGTCAGGTTGGATTCATGTGGTGGGGATTTACATATGAGGCCTCGGGGAAGTGACATGAGAAGTGGGGAGGGAAACAAAAACAAACTCCTTGCTTCACAGGGCAAGGAGGACAGAATTCATTATGCCACGGTCAGCCACCGAATGCGTCTGTCATGATGATCTAGGGCTTAAGGCAGCCACATGGGAGGAAGAGGAAAGTTTGAGAAGAAAAAGGTTAGGATGATTTGTGTGGATTTCAGCTTTATCTTTTCTCCAAGGAGATGAATCATTATCGCTGCAAGTTGTGGATAATTTAGGTGCGTCCACATGCTCCCCATTCAGTCAAATATAGCAACACAATGTTGTAAATCTGGGGGACTGCTTTCCCCCTTGGGGAAGGTTCATGTGCTGTTAGAGAAGACTAGCCAATTTTGTTGCTATGCATCTCCTGTACACACAGTACAGCAGGGGGTGAGGATCCTACAACCTTGGGGCCAAACGCAGCTCTTGCTGGCCTTTGGGACTTCCCCCAGGCCATGTCACTGACTGCCCTGCTCTGTGTCCTCCTTGGGTGCTTTTGCCTAGTTGGGATATGTCTTTGAACCGAGAATGCAGCCTTCCACCCAAAGGCCGGTGTTACATTTCTTATTTGTCTGACTTTTGCCTCTGGCCCCACTCACAGTTGATTCATGCTCCCCACTCTGAAGGGTACCCATGAGGGAATGTGGCCCTCAGGCCAATAAAAGATCCCCCATCCCTATGGTACAGAATCGTTCAGAAATAATTTATCCACTGACTACATTCATACAACCAGCTGCCTCTGGTTGTTGGGAACTGGGGTGGGGTGGGGGAACTCAAACTGACTAGATAAAAGCCCTAAAAGGCTGTCAGAGTTCCATCTATTCAAGAACACCAGTATCCCACCATTTCAGTTCAAAACTGAACCAACCAAGGCATCTTAATGCACATTTAGGCAAACAAGAAAACACAAGCCACTCTGGTGGAGTGACCACACGGGAGAGAAATGAGAGAAGAGCAGAGCAATAAGGCAGCACAGGTAGTGGGGGGAGTGGAGTGACCAAGGTGGCATGGGGCAGGGGAGCAGAAAGACCAGGGTGCATGGACATAACCCTAAATCAAGTACATAAATAGAAATACTTAACTAATTGAGATTCTGCCCCCCCCCAAAAACAAAGCTTCGCCCCCCCCAACAGAAATCCTGGCTATGTCCATGCAAGGGTGCATGGGGGGTGGAAAGAGAAAATGAACTGGACAGGGTGGCAAGGGGGGAAGGTAGCTTCACGGGCGGCACCTTGACCAGGGCCCTTCAAACCTGGCAGTAATACTGGGGTGGGGATTGGGGACCCACTCATCTTATCTGGACTGTGCTCTTAAAATGGAGTCTCACAACAGCTGGAGCACGTTGCAGAAGAATATGGAAAACAGTGGTTGTCTTGGACCAAATTTATTAGGTGTGAAGAGGGTGGTTTTTCTGGTCAAATTCCTTCCTTCTAAATAGTGGCTTACATGAAATTGCAAGAAATCCCTAGGCCCACTCTATATTGCTGGTGTGCATCTAATGATGAAATCAAGCAGAAAACAGCAATCTGCAGCAAAGAACCGTGCAATCAGGCTGTGAAGCAGCCCACAAATTTGCAAAATTAATATATAAACAAGAAAATTAAAAATAGCAAAAAACTAGATTCAAAGTCCCAATGACTGCACTAGGTTTGCTGAACAACTGGTCTGACTTAGCATAAGATAGCTCCTTCCATGAAACAGCTTGGTAATAAAGACAAAAACCAAATGATTACTTTTGTCTAGTGCAGGGGTTGTCAACCTGGTCCCTACTGCCCACTAGTGGGTGTTTCAGGATTCTAGGTGGGCGGTAGGGGGTTCTATGGCACAAGCTGAATCCTCCTTCCATTGAGCACTGGTGGGCGGTAAGGAAATTTTACCATCAAGAAAGATGCATTAGTGGGCGGTAGGTATAAAAAGGTTGACTACCCCTGGTCTAGTGCATTAGCTGTTGTCCTAAAGGTTTTGAAGCTGCTGTATTAACTGGCATTACTCCATCAAGAAATGAAGACCCCTGATTTGAGTCAATCCAGTTGGTTCTGCAAGGAAGTGGCAACCACAGTTGTTTGGAGGCATCCTCTTCCTCCAAACCCACATCCCGCTCCAAAACAGAGTGGGGAAATGGCTGTACAAAGATCATCCCTTTGGGCACGCATCCTCCGCATGCCAGCAGAGGGTAAACAGGGTTACAACCAGTGAGGGACAGCTCAAAATCAGACCCACTGTGTCACAGCAAACAGAGCGTTGGATTTGGACCAGGAAAGCCTACGAACAAACCTCTGTTTAATCATGAGGCTCATTAGGTGACCTTAAGCCACTCACCATCTTTTAGTCTAACCAATCCTCACAGGCTTGCTATGGGGGGAACTGCCCCGCAAGCTCCTTGGGCAATAAATGCACAGAAAGTTAGGTTAAGATCAGGAATGCTTTTGAAAAGGAGAGATGGGAGCCTGGAAATACAGGTGCTTATATTACTGTCTTCCACAAAGGTTGTAACTCCCACTCGCAAGTTCACAAAAGAAAGGCTCCACCTGAACCCTAAGCTTATCGTTCGAACTGCAGACTACATTTTATGTATATTTACAACGCAGATAGCAAGGCTGCCTCTTCGGCAAATGCTCTTTCTTTTATCTCTGCATGGAGATATGTCTGCAGAAGCCGCTGAAGCTTTGGGGGGTTGCATTTCCTCGCCCTTCTAAAAATCTACAATCCTACACTACAATTCTATACCCACGTACCCAGGATTAAGTCCCACTGAATTCAGTGGGGTTTACTTTTTACAGCTCGGATCACATTGCTCATGTTTCTATAAAGACTTTACAAATGGAAAGAAAGGAATCTCAAGCCTGGCACCATGAGAGCTTTTAAGCAACTAACATAGTAAGAGAGATGGTAAAAACTAGCTGAGCCTACTACTACAACGCCATTAGGGCCACCCTCCATGCTATATGTAAGTTTCTTTGTTTGCTAACATTGGGTGGGGGGTTGCCAGTGTTTAAGGGGTACAGGGTCACCCTCAGAAGCCTAAAGCTACTAAGTTATCTCTTTACACCAATACTAGGAGCCCTACTGCAGAATAATGTGGCCTTTTTCTTCTGCAGAGCCATTTCAGAAGTTGTCCATTGTGAGCTGTATTCTTGTGTTAATATAAACATGATATCCAGAATTTTAAGTATCATTTGACATGTCTGCAAAACTGCTTCAGGATTTGAGTGTCTGCAAGAGACAACAGGGATGGGAACAGATAAGCCACACAGGCTAATCTGACTAAGCACATATTGCCTTTGCTTAAGTTCTAAAAAATCTTATTTGAAGCGTAGCACTCTCTTCTGATAAACAGCCAGCATCTACCCCAGCCCTTCCAAGCCACATTCTACAAAACAGTTGGGGCTGCCTACATTATTTTCACTTGGCTTCCCTATATGATGCTAGTTACCCAGTGGTAAGGGAAAGGCTAATTGCAAACAGAGGCTGCAGCTTAGCTGATCAGTTTCACAGATGGTGTAGTTTCTGCTGGTGAGTTTCATTGCAGCTGTCTGATGACCGACTTGAGAGTGGCTGCAGTTTCAGAACCATTTGGTACGCACAGAATCTTTTGCTGCAGAGGTGTAAGGGGGGGGGGGAGAAGTTGGATGGCAGGTGTGTGCATGGGCCCAAAGATTCGCCTTATATGTGCATCTGTGTGTTTTAAAACTGTCAACTGTACTGGCTGCATTTCAGTCTGTAATTCAGGCTCAAAGGCACTTTGTATAAAATGAAGCTTTGCATTCCCCATTCACTATAATGGGGAATGTAAAAACGGCTATGACACTTTCCTGTTTGACGAAAGTGGATGAAATATTTGCATAGTTCTGAAGAGTTCTGCTTTGTTTTTTGGATAGAGCAAAGCAATATAGGATTTAAAACAAAACAAAAACCCCTGAAAGGAATCTTTTAATTTGTACAAAAATTCTCCATGGATGTGCTTTAGCAAAATAAACGAACAAACCCAGAGCTCTTCAGTGCTCAACAGGCAGTATTATGGGCAGCCTCACTTTTTGCAAAGCCCATGGACCCTGGGAAACATGGAGACACGGGAAAACTAAGACAACACTAGAGTTTGTGGGGATTCTGATCAGACCTTAAAGGGGTTTATTGACATCACACTTTGACTCGGGGAGGGGGAGACCCCTGATTCACCTCATCATTTGACCCTCACACAGAACTCATGCACACCCCTATTGTGTACCCATATACCACACCAGGCACCTGGCTATTTTTGCCCCATGTGCACACATCCAGAATTCTTACAGTGTATACGCACAAAAAAATACGCACAGGAAGAAAAAGAGCTCCATTCCCCAAATACCTGCCTATAGAAAAAAGGTATTGCAAAGCAGCTGTGGAGCCCAATCCAGAAGCGATCAGGGAGACCTGCTTGCTGCCCACTAACATCACCCATGCAGCTTCTAGTAAAGTGACTGTGTTAGGTCATCACAGTCAATGCTTCCCCCAAATGACCCCCAATTCTCTTGCCACTTGCAAGAGGTGGGCTGAGTGCAATGACACATTCCTTTATTTTTTAAAGGCAGGTGTGGGGAACCTTTGGCCCTCCAGATTTTGCTGAACTACAACTCCCATTGCCCCTAGCATTGACCATGCTTGTTGATGATGGGAGATGCAGTTCAACAACATCTGGAGGGCCAAAGGTTCCCCGCTCCTGCTTTAAAGAATATGGCTAGGGCAGAAGTAGGCAGTGTGGTACCCTTGAGATGTTGCTGCCCTACAATTTCCACAGTCCTCAAACACTGGGGCCGATGAGAGAGACGGAGTCCAAAATATCTGGAGAGCACCACAATGGCTACCTGTGTACTAGGGAGACCTAGGTCAGAGGCAGCACAGGTTCCACCTCCCTCTCTGAAAAAAAAATGGGTAGACCTTTAGGGAGCGACTTTCTTTAACTATCAAGCAAATTGCACAAGGGAAACAGGTGTGCCTAGTGAAAATAATAATTCGATCAAGAAATACACGTGTGTTTATATTGCAGCTACATTTTAATCATGCTTTCTTTCGTATGGGCAACAACAACAAAAATGAGCCTGTGGAAAAAATGAAACCATAATATATTTGTACCTTCGGCTGAAATGCTCCCTGAAGTGACCCAAAAGGACCTGAATGTGGAAGCAGAGGTGGCATCCCAGGCATTGCTGGAGGATAGCTTGGAAAGAACTAGGAAGGGGGAAAGGGGGGCGGGAAGAGAGAGAAAAGGAGAGAGGTGGTTACATTACAGATAAGTAATAGATGTGAGAGACAAGTTTGGTGCAAATCGAAGGAACTTGTTCCAAAACAAAAATTGCCAAATCAATTTCAAGCCCTTTATTGGTTAGACGCTGGGGGAGCTTGCCTAACTCATGATTCCTTCAAGAGCTAATTTTTAACAAACAAACAACTCACCCACTTTAAATTTACTGTATCGTTTAAGAAGGAGAAGACTATTTTAAAGGAATATTTCATTTTCATGCACTCACTCAAATCACATTTGCAAATATTTTGATTGCGAGCTTGGTGACCTGCTAAACAATCTCTAAAGAGATTTGTACTTCTGAGTAACTCGCAAGTCTTCTGCATTTGGCTGCTTCTGAGAGACTTGGTTTGTATCGAGGGTGAATTTACCCAGTGTGTTAAGCAGCTCCCAGCACTAAAATGAATGCGGCCTTTCTAGTGAAACACAAATGTTACCCATACTGTGGATCAGGGGTGGGAAACCTTAAGCCAGGAACCTAAATCTGCCTTTCTAGCTGTATGTTGGAAATCTCTATATGCCTTGCCCCCTCCTGAGGTCACACCCCTCTGCACCCTAGAATAACAGAATTGAAGAGGTGGAAGGGACCATGAGGGTCATCTAGTCCAACCCCCTGCAGTGCAGGAATCTTTTGGATGGAGAGGTATATGTGTGTAGAAAACCACTCACTTTTGCATAGTTTTAATGCGGCCTACTATGTCACATGTACTGACCTGCCCACTTTGCCTCTTTCCCCACCCATCAATGTTATATTGCCCCTGGAAGGTTCCCTGTGACAAAATGCGGCTCTTGGGCTCAAAAGAGTTTCCCACCTCTGCTACAGTTCACCTACAAAATCCTTCATTGGAATCATGGCATCAGCAAGAGGTGTTAGGGAAGGGCTACCACAATCAGTGGGTGATATGAAGGACATATTGCATTAGCATTATACGATGCCCTAAACATCACACCATCAAGGCAAGCTAGTTGTTGAACAAGAGTATTGCCTTATTCAGCTCAAGAGACCTAAAGAGAAGGATCCAGTGCTCTAAAGACTACATTCCCATCCTTAGACAATGGGAGCAGGCCTGCTGTGTGCCGCTACTGTAGTTTATCCATATCTTTTTTTAGTTTTATCTTCGGAGCATTAAGTGTTAGAAAATTGGTTGTTGTTTTTAACAAACGAAAGCAGAGATTCTCAGAATGAGGAATCCTGTGTTTGTGATTGCTGTCCAACTGCACAGAACTGCACAGCTCTGCTTATGCACCTGATTATACAGCCTGAAACTTTTTGTAATGGTCCTGCTTTTGCCAGAGCAGGATGTCACTGTAGTAACAGCTGTCAAGCCTCTTTTCTACATACATATTTAAGGTGGGGTTGCCAGTCCTCAAGAAAGCATTAAATGCTTTCCGGAGGGGGGGGGGGAGACAATTTCAACAGATGTCTATAAGAAGCAAAAGGTCCATGGGACAACGGATGCTCTTTTGAGAAGAATGGAAAGCTTTCATTTTTACCAGAGGGGGGAAATTAGCCTCTGCTACCATTCTTAATTCTGCTATTATAGCTCTCCTGCAAAACATGCCACTTTAGCAAGTGTGAAAGCAGCCTGCTTGGGATCTTTAATCTTTATCTGCCTCCCAGTTACAAGGTAATTACCACAGTTGCCAACCATGAAGTCCACTATTATCAGCACACACTTTTAATTTTCCACAGTATGCGGTCCCGGAACGCTGCTTCTGATGCAGCAACTGATAAAAAGGAACGGCAGAGCAAGGGCAGGCAGTAAGTGTACCAACAGGCAAGCAATTCTAGAGTGTTGCTGAAAGGCTTGAATTCAGACACTATCCTTTATATCAGGATGACTGGCTGAAGAATCCTGTTTAGCGTGAAAGCTCATTTATTTTTACTGTGACAAAACTGGCCCAATTAAAGAAACAACAACAACCAGACAAGCCATTATTGCTTTTGCATAGTCTCTGACACTAGCATGGCAGTGGCTGTTTGCATCATTTTTTCGCTTCTTATCAATGAGTGTTTTTGAAGTGACAGGTGAGAAATTTTCTTTTTTAGGACTGGCAGGATATTTTGGTGTACAAGCTAGTTCCCATCTTGAGAGAAGATTTTGATAATGAGTTGTCACAATGTCGGGAAAGCTGATAACGTATTTCCATGTGGCATTCTGTTAGGGTAACTGAACAGAACTGGACTAGACAGCAGTGGCTATGTGGAATGGATTCACAAATGTCTGAAAGAATCAGCTTAAGAAATAATTACAATGCATGGCTGTCATCTCAGAAAGAGCTATCAACTGGAATTTCACAAGTGTCTATTATGCCCATGGACCACTTTTGTTCAATCTTATAATTAGAGATTTACATATATAGTTTTATCAAATGTGCTGAGGATATAAAGCCAGGAGGTGGTGCATATACTTTGGATGACAGTATCAATAATTCAGAACACCTACACTAAATTTGGAGAGAGAAAAGAGCCGAAAGTGACAAAAAAAATCTTATAGACAAGTTATTGGAATTAGGTGAGCTATGTCCAGTAAATAAGTAACGAAAAATGCATAAAATGGAGAATAATGGTGACGGATCTATTCCTAGGGAATAGCAGTACTGAACAAGTCCAGCAGAGTTAAAATATATCCAATTTTAACTCTGCTGGCCTTGTTTGGTACCGAGCTTTTTCAGTGAGCTAGTGGATGCTTGTTTGGTCTTCTAACACTTTCTAACCACAGGACAAAAGTGAGCCCCTTTACTTAGCCCTGGTTAGTCTACAGCTGAACTACTGTGTTATGCTTGAGTCACTAAATTTGAAGGAAAATGTACAAAGACTGGAAGATACTAGTTAAGTTCTCATAGTGGTGGTATAACAGGTGCTGGGCTGTAACACTTCAGCCTATAGCTCACATGATTCAGAACTCCTTCACGTCAAAGACTAGTTGCCAATGAGAAGGGTTCTAGCATAGTCTTCTTCTGGATACGTTCCTTTTTATATGTGCGGGGAATGCTTTTGGATGAAGAGGTATTCATGTGAGTTCCAGCTCAGAATCAGGAGTGGTATTGTATAGACACAGACTTAGCATTTCTTTTGCAATCCTACTCAGAAGCAAGTTTCAATGGGTAATACTCCCAAGCAAATAGGTATAGGATTGTAGCCTGAGAAACAGGTGTCAGAAAGCAGCAACCAACACTGAATTAGAGGAAGAACATTTGATGAATGATTGAATTAAAGGAATTTTATGGTGTTATTGTAGTAGGTAAAAATAAACCTAAGGGAAGGGAATTCACTTAAAAACAACAACACAGAGACAAGAGCTAAAGCTTGCTACATCAAATACATGCAAGGAAAGCCACCAGCAAGTTCAAACATAGAAACCAAAGCCAAATAAAAAATAAAAACCCAAACCCACAAATGCACTCACGTTGGAATGTCGAAAATAAGGGTTATCAAGTTTGGGAGCGTACTTGTCGAACTGGAAGAAAAAGAGAAATAACACAAAACCAAATGAGAATATATTTCTTCAGCACTGGGTTGCAATCTAAGCACAATGAAGCATGCTCCCAGGTGTACAGGATCCAGTTTAGCTAGTGGGTTTTTTGGGGGGGAGGTGGCAGTGGGGAGTTTTATTTTAAGGGCACATGTATATTTTCCAAACTTCACAGCCTCTTAAACCTGCACCTTTGCAAGGGGAAGCAGCAAGTTCAGGCATCTAGCACATAAATCTTTACCATCACCTACAAACTTCCTCAAGAAGCCAGTCAACACCCTAAATCATTTATAAAAGTTAGATTTTATGATACAGCTGTATGTGCTGGACCAGAACTCAAGCAGTCATCTCATTTTTTAAAATCACACAGCCCTTACTTAGCTCAACCAGCTCCTTGAAAAAAGGCGTAAGAAAGATCAGACAGGATTGCAAGATAGATCCACCCACTGTGGATCTGTCCTCATGTTTTTTGTCCTGGCGTTTTGTCCCCTTGCACTGTGCACCTGACCTGTGCCCCCATCAGTATTCTTTCCATGCCCTGTGAAGAATGTGCACATTCCAATCTTAAGCAAAAGGGAGACGTGCTGGGGGAAGGCGCAGAATGGTGAGCAATGACCCCTTTGAAATGCCACTCGTTCAGCAAGCCAGCTGTTGTGTGCTCTCCTCCATACAGGAGAGCAGATTTGCAATTGTGTTAATTACAGTTATTACCGGAGTCATGTACCCTCCAGTGTAAATACTATAAATTACTAAAACACATGCAGCTGGCGGTTTCAACGCCACCCGCTCTGGCATTGGGATTAATAAACCCATTTAGTGGAATATAAGAAGATGGGAGCTCAAGCACAACAAAAGAGGGTGCGGCAAAGCTGTTTTCACTCTTTAGCTTGACATCAACAGGGCGTGGGTGGGCAGGAAGGGAACTCTTTTTCCAGCAAGATCAGATATCAGGATTCTTAAACAACATGCCAGGCCTTCAAGGAAAAGTTCTGAGATTGCTTTATGAAAGAAGGGGAGTAGGGAGGTATTTGCACGTTGCTTAAACACCTGTGGATGGACATTGGGGGAGGCAGAAATCGCTCTCATTGTCCTGCAGTTGAGCGGATTAGAAGCAAACAATGTCGTCATACCATCAGCCAGTGTGGTAAAGAAAGGCAAGAAATGTCATTTCCAACATTTGCTGCTTCGCTACAAAAGAAAGCAGTGTGTTCCTTCAAAAAGAGAGAAAATATTGAATCTTGCTTTATGCAATGTACCAAAAAAAATAAAAAATAAACATTGCCTTGTGTGAAAAAAGGCTGTTTGGAGAATTTACAAAACTGAGAACAGCAGCAGTGGAAAAGGAACAAAACCAAATGGCATCGCTGTAAAACCTGAGAGCCAAGGAGGCAGGAAAAGCTCTAGCTTTTTTGCAGGATTGTGACCCTGCTAAAGTTTTGTTGTCCCATCAAACAAACCCTTGCTGGAACGGCCAATGAGCTCTGAGAAGTTGGTGAAGGGGTAGAGCTTTCAGCCATGGGTGGATGGTATTATTTAAAAGCAACTTGAATGTTCCAGATATCCTGTCTGGGAAGAAACTGTAAAACAACCTTAAAGCCTGAAGAAGTCCCTCACGCTTGCCATAAGCAAGCATAGCCCATTTTGAAAAATTGGGTTGCCCAATGAAATGTTGAGTTAGTGAGTGGGTGGTATAGCAATAGATGGCAATGATGCAAAAATATTGAAACCAAGCAGCCCAGGCAAATTATTATGGCAAGGCAGGAGTCAACCAGTGTGGCCATAGGTTTATTGCACAATGATGTTGACCGCTCGTGTGTTAACAAAACAATCAACTTATTGCAATAAAAGCTATTTCCTGCCCTCTCAACTCTTACTTTCATAGAAGATTCTCGCTATGCTGCGAGTCCTGCAAGATCTGCTCCTTGCTTTGCTGGCCTATTTCCACTTGGCCTGGGAAGGGTGGGGGCATGACTGACCAGCTACAGCAACTGCTGCTTCTGCTTAAGGGGCCAGAGACCATCCTACCTGTGAGTCCCGCAGGACCTGCTGCTCAGGATGCTATTGTATGTATTGCTGGGAGTTTTAGTTGGAGTCAATATTTAATTTTGGATATATTAAATTTCTGCTGTTATGAACTATGTGGGGATTGTTTGATTTTATTGTATACCTACTGAGCTGTTTCCATTTATTGTTTGTGACTATGAAAATGTTGCTGCGTTCTTCTAATTATGTAAACCTTATCATGCCATAAGCCATTTTGAGCATGGTTTAACGATGTAAAGGTGGCATACAAATACACAGTGATGATGAAATTTTTATACCCTGCCCTTTCTGTCACAGTCAGACATGCTTATATGTGGGGTGCCCTTCCCATCTTACTTTCAAGATATAAGCAGTGCTTTTTTTCTTAAAAAATGTTTAGGAGTATTCTCATTTTCCTACTCATATTATATAATAATAATAATAATAATAATAATAATAATAATAATAATTTATTATTTATACCCCACCCATCTGGCTGAGTTTCCCCAGCAACTTTGGGCGGCTCCCAAGTATTAAAAACAATACAGCGTTAAATATTAAAAACTTCCCTGAACAGGGCTGCCTTCAGATGTCTTTTAAAGATAGGATAGCTACTTATTTCCTTCACATCTGAAGGGTGGGTGTTCCATAGGGTGGGCGCCACTACCGAGAAGGCACTCTGTCTGGTTCCCTGTAACCTTACTTCTCGCAATGAGGGAACTGCCAGAAGGCCCTCGGTGCTCAATCTCAGTGTCCGGGCTTAACGATGGGGGTGGAGACGCTCCTTCAGGTATACAGGACTGAGGCCGTTTAGGGCTTTAAAGGTCAGTATTACAATATTGTAATACTACCCCTCAATGAGGCCAAACGTAGATTCACAAAATGTTTGGGGGTATGCGTACTCCTGCGTCCCCCCCAGAAAAAAGCACTGGATATAAGAATATCCAGTGCTTTTTTTCTGGGAGGTGGGAGACGCAGGAGTAAGCATATCAATGCCCATGTTGCAATAAGTGTGTGAGAGATATGAAATCATGCCTGTATGTTCCCTCCCATATGCCCAGATGCTATTATGTCAGCTGCCTGAAACGCCTAAGAGGAGAAAATCAGAAACTTGCATGACCATCCCACATTACATGTCGCACCCCCTTCTCTAGAAACAGAGCTTGGCAAAAGGTTTGCAGAAAAGTAGCCGTGTGGTGGGGCCCATTGAGAAGAAGCAGCAGGTTGCAACCTACGGAAACTTACTGTACTAAATACTAGTTTGAAAACAGTGCAACTGAAGGTGGCAACTTTAAACAAACGCATCCTTACGAGGATGCACTTTTCACAGGAAAGTGTCCGTCTCAAAGAGCTGGTGCTGGCATGGTTGTTTTGGCCAGAGGTGTCTCTACTTATCCTCACATTTTGGGAGGGGGTACGCACCAGGGGAGGTGCAGTGGGCGGCATCTGGGGCAGGCTGGATGGAAAATGGCTGAATGTGTGCTGGTGGGTGTGTTGGTGCTGGTGGGTGTGTTGGTGCTGGTGGAACTCCGCCCTCAGCAGCGGCACCGGGCCAAGAGAGGCACCGGTCCTGTCCGAACTCTGAACCAAAAAACGATTATTCAGCTCTTGCCTGAGCAGCTCGTGATCTAGAAGAGGGAGAGAGAGAGAGGGAGAGGGGACGGGGAAAAGACACAAGGGCACAACAGCCTGTGAGTTTCACAAAAGACGTAGAAGAAAAAGAGTCAAGATATTCACCTGGCATTCCCTGTTTCTGCAGGTCATGCTGTGGTGGTTTTCTACGTGAGGACTCATTGGTGGAGGTAAGAGAGATGCCTGTGACAAAGTACCAATCAGAATCCCCGAATGAGGCTGGCAATACATGATTGGTTGGTTGAATGATATCAACAGGCTGGTATCTAAAGACAAGAGAGAACACCATGAGTCATCACAGCAGAAAACATACTGGGGCGTTATCAACAAAGTGTCCCTTCCCCATCCCTCCTCCCAGCCCAAAAAACATTCATGATACGATTTATTAGACCCTAAGCGAGGGGTGGAGGGTATCATCAACTTTCCCCATCTTCCTTTCCACCCCACCAACATGTCTATCTCTACATTCAGAAGCATTTCACACTGACATTTTCCATACACATATATAATCTCCACGTAGCAAAACTCTCAAGCACACTGCCACTTATGAAGCAAAGGACCTGTAGTTTGTGTACTGTGGATTTAAGGGCTGGGGGAACTGCTGAACGATAATATTTTTTGTAAAAAAAAAAGAAAACATGAATACAAAGGTAGACCTTCCTTTTTTAAAAAAAACAAAAAAACCCCAAAACACCCACAAACCTGTCCCCCACAATTGAACAGGTTCCCAGGGAAGCTTATAAAAAGTCAAAAATTATAATTAATATAATAAAACACATAGGGATCAGGATTCGAAATTAGCAGGGCGCCAGGTGCACTATGTGCCTACAGATACTCCATTTGCGAGCACCTCAAAAAGTCTAGGTGCCATTTTTTTTGCACCTGGCTGACACTCAAGGATTACGGTACTTAAATGTATGCGCTTTGAAGCCTCAAAGTACAGTGGTACTTTGGCTTACAAACAGTCCTTTTTACAAACTATTTGGTTTACGAACTCCGCAAAACCAGAAGTAGCGTTCTGGTTTGCGAATTCTACCTTGGTCTACGAACAGAAGCCGAATGGTGGAAGGGCACCAGTGGTGAGTAACCACATTAGGGAAAGCGCACCTCAGTTTAAGAACAGATTTGGTTTAAGAATGGACTTCAGAAACGGATTAAGTTCGTAAACTGAGGTACCACTGTAAACGTTAAGGATAGACAATATGTTAAGGAGTTTAACAATAAAGAGTAGAGTGTTTTGAAAACTGAAGTATGGTGCCAATATTTTTATTGTAAACACCAAATTAAACATGTATTAACAATTTATGCTAAAAATGTGATATTAACAATGTGTCTCTTATGTGAATTGCGTATTAGTTAACGCTTATCAAAATAATAAGGAGAAAATATTACCGACCCCCCCAATGGTGAGTAGACATTCTGTTTTGGCGCCCACAACCCAGGTCCCAGAAATGATTTGGCTCCCAGCTTTTCTATCCCAGTTTCTAACATTGATAGGGATGTATCCAATGTTAGAACAGATCCACTGAAATTAATTGGCACGACTCAAATAGGTCCACTAATTTCAATGGGTCTACTCACGAGTAGAACTTAGTTGGATGCAGCCCATAAAAATATTTAACCTGTCTTCCAGGTTAAATTTGTCAATGTTATATCAAGTCTTTTGCTGCCAAGCCATTCAATTAGTAAGCGAGACCAATTTACACCTATGATTTAAGCTTCCCTTGGGCTCCCTAGGGAGGAAGGGTGGGATATAAATATCATAAATAAATGAATGCCACCATTTATTCCTTTAAAGCAGGGCTGGTGAACCTGTGGTCCTCCAGATGTTGTTGCTGGACTACAACTTCCACTGTCCCTGATTTTTGGTCATGCTGACTGAGGCTGATGGGAGTTGGGAGTCCAACAGTATCTGGAAGGCCTGAGGATGCTTTATGCTTGCAGTACTCAGTAGGTGTCTGAGGTGTAAAATTCAAGAACAGGAGCCCCCCAAAGCAAGTGGTGTTTCCCTAAAGGAAGTATTTCGCACTAATAATAAACAGTGATCACTGTAAATTATGATAGTGTGGGTAAAGACCATTCATTCTCAAGATCCAGGGTAAAAAACCCCATTATAAATAGCTAAAACCTAGTTTACAAGGGAAAAACAAGAGCCAAATGAAATGTCACAACAAAGAGACTGCTTAACTTTAACTCGGGTTAACACAAATCAGTACACAGCAGGGGTAAGTGGCTGAGGGCAAATGAACGCTCTCTACACTCTGGGAAGGTAAGTTATGGTTGGTGAGTGTGTTCAGTTCCCCCCATACTCTGCTTTTGCTCTGTTTACTTACAATATTATTTATAACCTAACCTTTTATTTTTAAGGTCCTCTCCCCACCTGCTTTATGTGTTACTAGGGCAAACGTTTTTTACTATTTTTCTCTCAATGTATTGATTATTAACTTAGAATAAAAATGTGTGTGTGTGTGTGTTGGGGGGGGGGAAATCTGCCCTGTTTTAAGACACCGGATACTTCTGTTTAGCTTAAAGATAATCCAATTTGTTTTTCCCCCGTGGGGCATTGCCGGAGAGGAATGGATTTAAAAGTGGGCAGCTGGGTATCGAGTTTCCTTAAAAGACTTGGAGCTGGCCTGGTGCATCTGCAGCTGACTCCAGACTTCAGTGTGAAACAGCAGCTTCGTCTTTATCAGCAAAGAGAACAAAAAGTGAGTGTCCGGGGGGGGGGGCACAAATAGCAGCAACTGCAGTGGCAAAGCAGTTAAACCAAGGGATTGTAACAGGAATGCAACATGGCAGGCGGAACACACACTGTCCATCTGTTATCTAAAGCAGCTGACAGTGGTTTCTTCAGAGACTGTTACCCTCACCTGCTGAACTGATTTCCAGCGTCTGTGCTGGAGCACATGCTCTGTATCCTTTTAACTTAATGGTGCCAGTGCTTGAACCATATGCAATGAAAGCATGCATTCTACTTCTCCCTAAATACAGCAGTAGCTGTTGAGTATTGGGACTGGTAGGGCAGAAAGCAGGGAGGCTGAGGGCAGGTGGAGCCAATGACAACCAGATCCAACTAATTCAAGCTTTATCCCCAACCTCTTCCCCCATGAGGGAGGTGCTACACAGGCAACGCCAAGATTGAGGAGAAGGAGGAAGCTGCCTGAGAGCAAACGGAAGTTGGTGGGGAAGCCCCATTCACCCTAGTGGGCCAGCCTCCACTAATTAAACCTATTATCTTTCTGTATCCTTGCAATAGCTCTCTAAAACGCATTAGTATCTCTATCTTCATATTGCACATATGGTCTGAGGTTTAGAGAGAGAGGCATACCTAAGCAAACCTAGTGCATTCATGACTTTTTGGTCACAACTACAGACTAGAGATTTCCTGATTCATACAACAGGTGTCAGGACTCTGGGCTTGAATTGGGGACATCAAGGTCTGGGGTTGGAACAAAGCCTAGTGAGCAACTGTAAAATATACGAGCTTCAGGGGCTCCTTCATCAATAGAAAATGAATGGGGGTGTGCAACACTGACCCCTGTGATTGGCCAGCAGTATGAAGCCTCTTGATTGGTCAGGCCTGGTTATAAATATTAGAAGAAACTTGTGTTGTTGACATTTTGGTCAGAGAAACAGTTTCTTCTGCTTGCTGAACTCATCCAGGCAACAACATATCCAGCTTGTACCTCAAAGTCACTTTAAAGTATTATTTAAATTGAATTAAAAGTAGTTATAAACTGTCCTTCACCTGAAGGTTCCAGGACACAGAAACATTAAAATCAAACTTAACAAAAAAAATATCCTAAAAATAGCATGAAAAAAAAACAAAATTAAAGGACTGTGGCACTGATCCCAAACATACAAATTCCCAGTAAACCTCCCCCCCCCCCCCCGTCCCCTTGGGAGGCCTGGATCTCCCTTGCAGATCTTAAAACTTGGACTGGTCAGAATGGAAAGAGATATTTGGGCCTAGCATTGAAAATGCCAGCATAAGCACCTTCAACTAAGCCTGGAAAATAATAGGCAACCAAGAATTGATGTCATGCCCACTCACTCCCTGGCACCAGATGCTGAACAAGTTGCAACTTCAGGACAGTTATCAAAGATTTATGCTGGGAGGGCAAGTTTTATGTTGGGGTGGGTGGGTAATAATCTCAGTTAGTTAAGTATTTTTTAATAGATTTACTTGATTTGGGGGTGGGGTAGCTGTCCTCCCTGCCTGTGCCCATGCTTCTCACAATAGCTCATTACAGTAGCCCAGCACTGAAGTTAGCAGAGTATGGGTAACTGTGGCTAGACTATCTCTGTCCAGGAATGGAGACAGCTGGCAGACCAGCTGTAGCTGAGGAAAGGAACTTCTAGCCACAAAAGCTACCTGGACTTCAAGTGAACTGGATGATTCAAGTACTCTCAAGGTTCCTGTTCCTTCAAGAGGAATGAGCTCCATTTAGAACAGGGTGCCTCACCAATTCCTAGTCCCAAAAACTGCCAGCCCAGAGCATCTCTGTCTTATCTGGATTCAGTTTCAATTGAGTGGCCCACATCCAGCCCATTGCTGCCTCCAAACATTGGTTCACCCCCTGCATATAGATATCAGCATGACTCTTGTGGCTTTGGCCCAGCCCAGCTGCATGATAAAGTCTCGTTTCAGAAATCATGCCAAACCAAGGTATGAATTATAACCATACTATGTGTTGAGCAGCTAAGCCGTGGTTCACAGCTGCCTGTCTGCTTTTATATGCCATCTGCTCAGTGCTCAGTTTCTCAAGTTCATTTTTGTCTCTATGATGTGCAGCTGCCCCCTGAGGTGGAGCCTCGGCCCTGACTGTGGTGGGTCAAAGGTTTGTGAATTCAGACATGACAGCAAACCTCAGTTAGAATGAAAACATTGGCTTGCAAACCAGCTTCGAACTGTGGCAGATATTTCTACCATTTTTGCCCCACACCATACATTTAAATCACATTTAAAGCAGATGGCTTCCCCCAAATAATCATTGGGGGCTGTAGTTTGTTATGGGTGCTTGAAAGAGTAGCTGTGAGTGGTAAACTAGTTTTCAGGTTTCTTTGGGGGAAGCCTTGTTCTTTAAATATATGGTATGGATGTGATCCTAGTTATAACATTCTCTAGTAGTTTTTTTCTACTAAGTTTCTGAGCCTTTTTTGCCTTTAACATACAATCAAGTTACTCCAGCTTCTCAGTCTCTGGAATATCGGACAACAGCTTGAAGCCAGTTCCTTGATCAGATGGTTTAGCCTAAAGCAATATTTGGCCAGTTCCTTTTCCCTCTTCACGTGTTTTACGTTTGGAACTTTCCAAAAGGGAAACACAGGACAAAATGGAAGGCATCACTGCTTTCAACAGCTAGAAATCCCCTACCCTCTTTCTTGTTTGCTAATTGGATTTTGTAGGAAACAGAAAGGGGGTGTTGGTGTAAATGTGTGTCCACTTTAATCCCTGTTGGGTTAGTTACAGAGTCAAATGCCAGATCAAAAGGGGTGAAAGCACCACAGAAATCTCCAGCTGCCACAGTAACAGCTGTGGGCAAATCAGAAAACTAAACGGTGTGTTTCAGAGGCTGAAGCAGAAATGTATGTATATTTAAGGATATACAGGGAACTTCTGAAATGTAACTAGGAAAAAAATAAAAGTTATTAACCATCTGTGATTGCTAGGCTCCCCGTCCCCTCCAGAAAGTGTCCTGATATGTAGAGGGGGCAGGATTATCTGAAAAAAATTGCACAGGACATTACTACACACATATAGAAGATGGGATCCATTTGTCTTTTGCTGGTAGGATTATTGCCTGCTATCCTGGGTTTTAATAGGAGAGTTTTGCTTGCTCAGCTGTGCCTATACTTCAGGGTTCTCCCAGATGCAAATTCCTTCTTCCCTACTTAGTGGAAGGAATGTCTCACAGAACAATGCACCCTCTGCTCCTTTCCCTAACTGGATCTTCTTCCAGAATCTGCTCTGCAACTGAAAACGTATTGCAAAGAGCACTGCAGCTCTCTTTTGTGTGACGGTGAAGCAACAAGTGAATGCAAAGAGCAAAATTACTGATGAAAACTCTTGAAAAAAGACATTAATAAGAAGTATGTTTGGGAAATGTGGGGATGTTTCCAAAGAAATGTTGTGCACCCAACACCAAGAGTGGAACCACAAGATAAGGTCTTCTTGTTGTTGCTGGTGGCTGCCCAGTGCACTGACCCATGACAGGGCTTTTTCAGTGGTGGCCTCCCAGTTGTGAAATGCCCTGCCTGGTGGTGTAGGAGGCTTCTGTATTTGATTCACGTGCAGTTCAGGAAAGGACATAGCTTGCTGCTAGAGACCATGTTTGCCTGCAGAAGGTCTCAGGTTCAATACCTGGCATCTCCAGTTAAAACAATCAGGGAGTGGATGACAGAAAAGGCATCTCTTTGCCTGAGACCTGGAGAAGCACTGGTACTCGGAGGAGACAATCCCAGGCTAGATGACAACTAGGCTGACCTGGTGCAAGAAGACAGCATGCTCTGCATTTCTGTCTTCTCTTTTCATTTTTTCCTCCCATATTTTTGAGCCACTTCTAATATAACCATTTCTCTCTCTCTCTCTCTCTCTCTCTCTCTCTCTCTCTCTCTCACACACACACACACACACACAATTTCAACAGAAAGATAAACACTTCTATTTTAAAAGGCTTACTTTCATTCGTTCTTTTTGCCCCTCTGTAACATTTAGAGCAGGGATAGCCAACATGGTGCCCTCCACATGTTGCAGAATGCAACTCCCATCAGCCCCAGACGACATGGCCATCTGTCAGGAGTTGTGGAAGTCATAGTCCAAAACAACGGGAGGGCACCCTCTGATTTATGGGGATGGCTTCCGCTTGAATTCCTATCATTCTCCGGAAGGAGATGTTCTCCGGTTCATGGGCAACGTACAGAGTGAATACTTGTCTTGGGGGTCTAGTTTAGTATCTGTTACCAGTTACAATCATGTACCTGCTGCTTTTAAAAGACCACCAGAGCAGGTGGTTTCCTTTTGATTTTGCCTCACCTTAACCACACCCTGCAAGCAATGGGTTTTACAGAGCGTGACAAGGGGAATCAATCTCCGTGCAAAACCCAGATGAGGGATGATAGGACCTACCTGCGGGGTGACCAGGGATCACAAGGCTGTTGGTGGGTAACGCTGGAGGAGGTGGCAGCGTAGGAGGGGTGGCAAACATGGCCGGATGGTGCTGGTGTTGGGACTGCGATCTGAGAGGGAAATGCGAGGCAGCAAGGTTAGAGATGGAGAGGGGTAACGCTGGGCCGGAGGAATGATGGGGAGGGATCTGGGGGGAGATGGGGAGGTGTTTTGGAAGGCTAATACTTGTTGCACTGCTGGCGCTGCTGCTTCTGCTGTGGAAATAAAAAAAATGCAGGGAGTGGGGAGAGAAAGTGTCATTAGAAAGGCTGCAGAACTGCAAAATAACCAAAGCATTTGTAGAAGTGTCCCAGCAAAAACACCGTCAAAGATATTTTGACCCATCTACTATCCAGCAGAGATCCCAAGGGATGTTCCCAATCTGAGCTAGGGTAGCAACCCCTGAATGACATTCAGTTTCATTTTCACATAAGCTATCACTGGGCTTCTCCTCCCTCTTCAACATGTCTTGAGATATTCCCTGCCCACCCCAGCGTCTTCTAATACACTTTTCAGGCACAATGTCCTAAATCTCCTGTTGTTGAAGACTACTGCAAACCACTCCTCATTGTCTCCTTCTGAAATAAGTAATTGCAAGCATGAACAAAATGGGAATTGACCCATATCACAACAATATGTGGCCCTGCAGTTATTGCTGGACTGAACACACTGGCTGGGGTTGATGGGACTTGGAGTCAAGAGATTCCCCATCACTACACTCGAAGATTATAGAGATCAGAGCACTAAATGAGCACGGTCTACCCACCTGATATTATTGAGTCCGTTGTGGGCCACCTGGTGAAGCCCTGGGTAACTGAGAGGAGGGGGGATGTGGCTTGGAGGTTGGGTCCGGAGCTCAGGCAGCAGCTGAGGCTGTGACTGAGGCCGAGGTTGAGGTTGCGACTGAGGCCGAGGCTGCGGCTGAGGGGTGAGTCTTGGTGGTGCTGAGATCAATGGCTCTTTCTTCAACAGCGGGCTTGCCCGAGCACTTGACGTGGGTGCAGAGGAGGTGGAAGTCACTACGACAGTGTTCGGCGGGGGGCTGTGGATTGGCAGCACAAAGGGCACGTCAGTGCTCAGTTCCTGGCTGCGCTCCAGCCCGGACACCTTGGGGATGCTCCCTGCTTTCACTTCGGCCTTGTCATTCAAGGCTGGACCTTCAAGAACAAGGAACAAGGCAAAAGTTATGTGGTAAAACATCCTGATGATGCATTTGGATCTCAGCATGCTAAGGTGGAAAGGAGGTGGAAAGGATTTTAAGCGTATTGTCTAGCAGTTGCATGTTGTTATTTACTGCCAAGACCATCTCAAAGGCTCAGGCATGAATTCTGGATTTACATGGCTGTTTTTTCCACTGACACAGAGATTTTTTATCCAATTGCAGCATCCCTTGTTGTCCCCTCAAACTGAGGTACAGAACAAGAGGCTGGGTCAAGTTTCCCTCGGTTGGGCCCAGGGATTCTTCTCCCTGCTGCACCTCTTATGGCTGACTCAAGTGGTTCTAAGCAACTGGAAAGAAGCAAGTTCTGCCTTCAACAGGAGGACGGCAGAAAAAATGGTGGCAGAGAACTGAAGTAAACTGACATTATATTAACTATCCCAGATTCTTTTATAGTAAGAAATTCACTGGGGAACTGGTAACATTCCTTAGATAATGGAATACAACCAATCTATTTGAAAATGTAAGTCAAGATTTCCCAAATGTGGTATATAATGCTGATTATGTTAAACAGATTATAGGAGAGAATTCTGATGATTGCTAGTTCTTTGAATCCCATTTGATGGCTATTCTTTTTTAAAATTAATAATAATAATAATAATAATAATAATAATAATAATTGAACAGCCCTGTTACCCTTCGTATGTTTTGTCATTTGTTGTGGTTTTTTTTAATAGACATTATAAAACTGCACAGTTCCCCTTTCCCATACCACCATGCTTGAATTTTCCAAAACTGGTTTTTAGTATCTCTTCAGTGAGACTAACATCCTATTTTAGACTTCACTTGCGACACCGCTGCCTCGCCAGGTCTACCACCAAATTCCATTTTAGGTAGAAGTAAGTAGCAACACTAGACAAGAGCTGCTTGGAAGTGGGTAACTTTGCAGGTATATGTTACAAAATTTAAGACACACACATTTCCTTTCCATCAGGAATGCCCACTGTTCTTCTAGACAGCTAACATTGTACTGTGTCAGTTTCAGTAATGCTCACATCTACCTTGGATTTTTGCACCCAGCAATAAAGTGCATTTTATTAAAACGTACAGTTCTGGTCTTGATAATAAATATAAATGGCACCAAGGACACTTTTTGTTTGGCTGGCCCTTCAAAAGCTGGAATTTTTAAAAAGAATCTGTATGTAATATATCAAACTTCAGTGGCATGGTAATTAGCAGCTACATAAATATATTTTCCCAGCAAACATTTTCTTGATGTAAATACTCATTCAGCTATGGCCACAATGAGCCAGACTTATTCAGTGAACCAAAGATTGGACCCTGCCTGAACTCCCACATTAGCCAAGGACATGTTGGGAGCTTTGGAATACTCAGTCTTGGTTCCCAACCTGTAAAATGGGAATTTAAAGACCCACTCCTTAAATTTGTGGTGTTGATAAATGAGATTATGCCTAATTCCTGCTGGGTATGGGGGATCCCCTAATTTAACCACCTGAATCAATTCACATACTGAAATAATAGAATTGTAAAATTGGAAGGGACCTTGAGGGTCATCTAGTCCAACCCCTTGCAATGCAGGAATCTCATTTGAAATTTCCACACCTCAAATTCTGTGGTGTTCTTCTTCAACTTAAAAAGTATATATTAGGGGGAAATGCACTAAGAAATGTGTATGATTTATTTATTTATGCTTATAAAAATGTTTATATACTGCTGTATCATAAAAAATATATCAGCAGTTTACAACAATATAAAAATTTATGGACCTAAAACATTTTTTTGCATAGTAGGGGTGCAGATAAGGAAATTAGAGAACTGAATTTTAGACTGGAAAAATGAGAAGCCACATCTGAAAGATTCGTCCATCCATCTGTCCTGGTGACCGTAGGTGCAATATGACAGAATGTTCTTCCCTGTGTATCTGAAGAAGTGTGCATGCACACGAAAGCTTATACCAAGAACTAACTTAGTTGGTCTTTAAGGTGCTACAGGAAGGAATTTTTTTATTTCTTCCCTAAAAGGTGAGATTTTTGTTCAATCACAGCATTCTTCCTCCATACAAAAAACGCTTAGAAAATGAGCAAGTTGTAGAGAACCAGTCTTCCTACAGCAATTGTTTATCTGGTATGGATCACCATTCAGATAGTTATGTGAGCTCCTACCTGCTGTCTGAACTGGGAAAGCTCAAACACCATTTTCCCACCTCAGCAACGAATAGACCAAAGACTATGACGGAAAAAACAGATTTAAATGATTCATTAAAAATTCAGTGATGCCTATTTGGGTGGTTTGAGAATGATGCTGTACGAGAAGAGTAGCCATGTACAGTAATGTAGCTTTAATAATCTCTAATACTTTGGGGGACCCAGAAACATGCCAACAGCTATAATAGAAGGTCCCTTGAAAGTACCAGTAACACAATCTCTTGGGAAGTGTTTATTCCCACCCCCTTATTTTAACTTTGCCAATCATGCAACCCACGCTCACAGATATCAGGCTGCTGTATCTTGGTGGGCACCTATCTGGTGTCTTACTGTTACCACCTGTAATTGGCACTCTCTATTCATAACCAAACAGCTCCAACCTGAGAACTGAAGGTGGAGGTTGAGCATGATTCAACGTGGCTAACGCCATTGCACACAACCACTGCAGCTATCAGTAAAGATTTGCTACAAATGAATCGGCATAAACATTCCACATGGAAAACCTGATGAGCTATTTTTCACTGATGTGACAAGAGTCCCAGAACAAGTAAAATTACCATAAAGAAGAGAGGCCCTCTGGGCATGTTCCTTCATGATTTGATAAGCACAGGCAATGCTAATGCATAGGAAGCTGACTTATACTGAGTGAAAGAATTGGTCCATCTAACTTAGTATCAGCTGCACCAGCGGTTCTCAAGCTTCCTATTTTCCTTGAAAATGGCTGAGGGCCTCAGCAGACCACTTAGCAAACTCTGCGTCAGATGTTGACCTTTGGCCCCTGATATAAACAACCATGATATTCACCACCCTATACTGGAACATTCCAATGATAGAAATGTGTTTATTTTTACCAAGTTCTAGAGTAGTTAATTTTCATGCCTCATGATAACAGGCTGAGCCAATTTGCCTAAGACTCAACAGTCAGCTCCAATATTTCAACCTTAATTAAAGCTGAACTCACGTCAGCTTAGCTCTTTCCTTCACAGAGTATCTGACATTTACAATGATTTGTGTATCTGCCGAGCCACACTGAAGGCTAGATCGCATTAGCCCTTTCCCACTCCCCCCACAACCAGACACAACATTGTCCCCCCCCCCACCTTTTTTAGCATGCTGACTTTGCTTGTTTTCTAACTAGAATCCCAGGATGCAAAACATTCCTTAACAAAGGGCATAACAATCTCTCATTATAGAAACATTTGTGTACAACAGCCCGCGAGGTATCCATCACACAGTCTTACGTGATCCTGCCTCTTTTTATTGCAATATCTGAACACTTCCAAACCATTAATGCATTTGTCCTTGTGACACTCCTGTAAGGCATAAAAAGGCTATAATTCTTATTCTACACATGGGAGAACAATGGCATACAAGGCCATCTCATCCGCTGCATGAATGGGGCCTATGTCCTGGGTGCTAGCCTTGAGACGGATGCCCAGCTATCATAATTTATTGGACGTGCTTTGCTGTATTTTCTGAATAAGGCTGAAACCGCAGCAGCACTCCTCCTCCTAAGTACTTTACTCCTTTGATAAGGGCACCAGCATGGAAAATGAAAGATGGAGACGATATGAAGACCAGGAGCCAAGCCGTACACAGCCAAGAGTGGAAGAACCATCGTGAAGAAGATAGCCCTGTAGACCAGGTCCCACTGAGTAACAGCCATGCATCGCATGAAAGACAAAGCCAAAATTGTGGGAGTTGAGCCTGCATCCGGTTCCAATAGGAAACAACAGAGGGAGAAAAAAACACCTGTAAGTTTCTCAGTGGCTTTACACCTGTTCACAATGCCCCCACCAGAACAATAATAAAATAATGCAGCAGTTAAGATAAAAGCATGCCAATGCATAAACACAATAATGCATAAAAAGGCAGCATTTAAACCAGTTGCAAGATGTCGTTAAGTGCAACTGAGCAGACAAGATGGTGGGGAAATGCAACCAATGCCAATACTTAAATTATGCCACTAAAAGCCCAGAAAAACAGGGCAGATTTTCCCCTAGTCCAAAAAAGGTAAGACAGAGAAGGCACCAGAGGGTAGGGATGGGATTTTCTAGAAATCTCAGTGTTGGGCTTATGCACACAAATTTTTTTCCAATTCATGTCTCACTCCCTGATCTGGATGAGAAGAGGGTTGTTTTCTAACCAGCTCCACTAAAAATAGGAACATTATTTGGATATAATTTTTGTATATACATGTAAATAATATACAATAATGTTTATGTATAATACATATGCAATGCTCAGCTGGGTTGTAACTGCTGAATTCCATATATAGTCATTTAAAACAGATTCCTTTTCCATCCCTACCAGGGAATCTAGAGGGAGTTTCATTAAAAGAGTGCCACCACAGAAAATGTAATATAGTGGACCCTCGGGTTATGTTACCTTTGGGTAATGTAACTTTCTGGTTGCAAATGCGTCAAACCTGGAAGTGGGTTTGCTGCGCATGCGCAGAAGCAGTCCTCCAGTTATGGAATTTTCGGGATACGGCCGGGCCTCTGGAACAGATCCCGTTCATAACTGGAGGTACCACTGTATCTCTGGTTGTCACCTAATTTTCACAGGTGATGGCACCTAGAGATTTCAGCTGCTGGGGAGGCTCATATGGGGTGCAGCTTTGTGGTCAAAGCTAAGGAGCTTCAGTCTTGTAAATTGCCTATGTAGCAGAGTGCATGGGAATCATGTGTGCCAGCTCCTCAGAAGAACAGTGGGGTACAATAAAATAAGCAAATATCTACTATCCCTACTGATGTCTGCAGCCAATCTATGGCTTAACCCAAGAGGGTGTGCATAAATATGTGCTGCAATGAGGAATATGCTGCCTCCTTTTGCAATGCCTCTGAACATTGGAAGCTGCCTTCTATCAAGTCAAATTATTGGTTCATTTGGCTCACTGTAGGCCTTACACTTTTGCAAAATGCCCCGAAGTCAAGATCCTTGGCTTGACTTGTCTGAACAGAAATAATGAACAAAAACTATTATCCTAACTTAGAAGTGCACAAAGCGGATTATGCTATTACTTTCAAGGACATTCAGTAACTCTGATTTAAGATTCCACAGATTTGTGAGCGGAGGATGGACGCTAGCTAGCCTGTTATGCTGACTTCTCAGCAGAAAGCAAATTCTTCAAGGGCTTAGCTAAGTCTAAAGGAAAACTGCTGAGTGCAGCTGATGGGAAATCAACTTGGGGTATTTAAAACTGGCTCTAAACTTTAGAGAGAGAGAGAGAGAGAGAGAGAGAAGAGAGAGAGAAGCACAAGTCTTTCCCTGCCACTGGTACCCCCTCCTGCCACTCTTAAATGACATGCGCCAACATGTCATACACACCAGTAGACTGAGCACAGTGCCCCTCCCAGAAAAGGGCCTGACACAAATTAAACCTGTTCTGTTGGAGGAATTTGCTTCAAAGCTGATTAAGTGTTGCTCAAGTGCAAGAGATTAAAATCCACAAAAGCTGCTCTTTGAGGACTCCTATAAGCAGTTGCTGAGTTATGCAAACAACACTTGGGGCAAAATCACTTCCAGACCTGCAGCCCTTTCTCCCTCTCACTCACTTGGGAGGTGCATGTTCTTTGCAATCTGTTTATAAATGCATAAAAAATCATGATTGGAAAGAATCAAATATTTTCTTCCTTGTTTCTTGATAAAAGGAAAAGCTGTGCCTCTGCATCCCCCTGCCTTGCACTACCTTTTACTCTCTGCAATGTGTGTGTGGCCTTCGCCCCTTCCGTAAAACTACTGTAGCTGCAGCACACATCTAATAATGGACTACACTGGTGTTAGTACTAGATAGCCAAAGAAAAACGCAGGCTGTGGCATGACCACTGTCATATGTTATACGAAGACTCCCTGCCCTTTGCCCTGGGTGACTTTGAAATTTATAGCTTCTGACACACAGTGCCTTACTATAAAGAAATACTGGAGATCATAAGGAAGACCCTAGCAGTTGGTCAAAGAATGGGCCCAGGTTTGAAGAAGGTATAGGCAAGGAGCCCTTTGGTGCCTCCCACAGTTTACCAGAGTAGAAAGGGCAGATGTGGATGAAAGGCAGTGGGCACAAGTAGGATGGATGGTGATGAAACAGTGTATCTTCAGCCTGGCACTATGAAGAGAATTAAATGGTTAATTCCCAATGCTTCTTGGTCTTGGCCCTGATATGGTGTCTGCCAGGAGTAAAGCTCAGTGGCATGATGGTTAATGAAGACTGTAGCTACATCTGCCTGGCTTGGTGTTTCTTTTCACAGAGATGGGCCACCATGCTACATGCTGGACTGGATCAACTTTAGAGAAGGGCTCATAGCTCAATACTGGAGCTATGCCTCGCATACAGAATGCTTCAGGCATACTTCTCAGCATCTCCTATTTAAAGGGATCTCAAGTAGGACAAATGGGAAAGAGTGAGACCTTGGAGAACTATTGCAAGTCAGAATGCCAAATATTGGACTAGATAGATCAATGGTCTGATTCAGTGTTGTAGCTGCCAATGTTTATTTGCTTTCCCCCTACAGAAGTGACTCAGAGCAACTTACAGTGTAAAAACAAACACTAAAATCAAGTGTAAGAAGAATAAACTGAGAAGCTAAAATACAGTACAGTGATACCTCAGGTTACATACGTTTCAGGTTACAGACTCCGCTAACCCAGAAATAGTGCTTCAGGTTAAGAACTTTGCTTCAGGATAAGAACAGAAATCGGGCTTCGGCGGTGCGACGGCAGCAGGAGGCCCCATTAGCTAAAGTGGTGCTTCAGGTTAAGAACAGTTTCAGGTTAAGAACGGACCTCCGGAATGAATTAAGTACTTAACTCGAGGTACCACTGTATAAGGCAGCTTCCTATATTCTCTCAGAGTAAGGGATATGCTAGTTATTTAATGACTTGCTGAAACTTTGCATTATTTTCTTTTTAGAATGTATTTACTTTAAGACCACTCTTCCATAACAAAATGCCAAAAGTAGCATATTTTTCACAGTGTTTATTGAGGAATTAACCAAACATGGCAGTCACTTTTTATTGCTGCTTGATTTTTTTAAAAAACTTTCCTTTAATCATTGGAGATGTTTGAGAAATGTCCAAATAATACGACATCTGGAGTACCATGACCCTTTTGCATTTAGGCAAAATGACAAGTACAACACTAATCTTTCTGGGAAGCAAAAGAGAGCAGCTGCCTTTTGTGGGAGATTTTGTAGGGGGTACCACCTTTTCCTTAACTCCAACCCCCATCTCTATATTGTGTTTTAAAAACAATGTCACTCAAAAGCAGAAAAGGGCAAATGTGTGTGTAATTTTGGCTTTTCCCTTCCAGTGCAAAAAGCCTAAGGCTGACACTGGAAACGCAGAAGTATCTTAATTTTTGAAAATCATTCTTTATCTCGCTATTTAGGTATCACTCCAGTCATAGACAGAACAATAACTACTATTAATGTGAAGGTTCTAATTTCCCTTGAATGGTTTTGTTATTTCATAGAATCAAAGCGGGCTATCTAGTCAAACCTCCTGCAATGCAGGAATCTCAACTAAAGCATCCATTACAGATGGCCATCCCACCTCTGCTTAAAAACCTCCAAGGAAGGAGAGTCCACAACCTTCCGAGGGAGACTGTTCCACTGTCGAACAGCTCTTAGTGTCAGAAAGTTTTTTTTGTATGTTTAGTCAGATTCACCTTACTTGCAATTTGAAGCCATTGGTTCAAGTGTTGCCCTCCAGAGCAGGAGAAAGCAAGCTTGTTCCCTCTTCCATGTGACAGTCCTTTAGATATTTGAAGATGGCTATCATATCTCCTCTCATTCTCCTCTAATCCAGGCTAAATATGCCCAGCTCTTGCAACCATTCCACATAAAGCTTGGTTTCCAGACCCTTGATCATCTTGGTTGTCCTCCACTGCACATGTTCCAGTTTGTCAATATTGTTCTTAAATTGTGGTGCACAGAACCGGACAAAGAACTCCAGGTGTTAAGTCTCACCAAGGCAGAATTGAGTAGGACAATTACTTGGCTTGATTGGGACGCTATACTTCTGTTGATGCAGTCTAGAACAGCATCAGTTTTTTGCTGCTGCTGCTGTTGTCTCAGGTTAACCTTGTGGTCTACTAACACCTCCTTTTCACATGTACTACTGGCAAAGCCAGGTGTCCCCCATCTCATATTTGTGCTGCTGATTCATCCTGTCTAAGTGTAGAACCTGGCATTTGTCCCTATTGAAATTCATTTTGTTACGTTTGGGCCCAGTTCTTTAATCTGTTAAAATCATCTTGAATCCCGATTCCATCTTTCTGCTACATTGGCTACCCCTCCCAGCTTAGTGTCATCTACATATTTGACAAGCACCCCTTCAATTCCTTTATCGAAGTCCAAGAATTAGGGGTCAGTTTAATAAAACGATTAAGCAAGTGAGCCAAGCCAAACTAAAGAAGCAAACCTGCTCATCAGACCCTTTTGGATAACCCATGTAAATCTTCCAAATAGTAATTGGAAGACTGATTTTGAAAGTGAGAGGATGGTTCATAGCAGGCATTAGAACCGGTGGTCAAGGGGAAGGGCTGTAAATCAATGGCAGAACATCTGCTCTGGAAGCAGATGGTCCCATGTATAATCCCTGGCATCTTCAGATAGGGCTGGGAGAGACACCTGTCTGCAATCCTGCCAGTCACTGTAAACAATACTGAGTCTGATGGACCTATGATCTGACTCAGTATATGGCAATTTCCTATGGTCCTATAAATTTTGCATGCATGAACAGCAGTAAAGGTAAATGCACAATATTCTGCTAATGAACGAAGGTCAAATTCGCCCCTGCAATTGTAGTTTCATTCTCCAACACTTGCAACACCCCAATTCTAATACACTACCCAAGCCCCTCCTCAGACCGTTGCACATTCCTGAAGCCGCTTATTTGTTGGTGTTTGCTGTATTTGTTCATTCTACAACAGACTGTTCATCAAAGTCTGAAGAGAAAGTGCTTGCTTTTTCTGGCTATACTTGAGAAAGACATTCACTATGTTATCAGCAATTTAAAATATACCTCGGAAGCTGCAGTGTGTAAAATTAACTTCTAGAGAGCCTGGGACAGAGGGGAGATGAACCCTGAAGAATGAAAACATTAAGCACTCACACTAAACATTTTTGCAAGCCAGCCCACAAAGACAAAAATATGGACAGTGGTTTACCAGGAACAGGTGCCAGAAAATAAGATTGTTTCTGGAAAATAAGGGTCAGAAAATATGGACAGTTGGATCATAGGAGCTGTAGCCAATGCTAGTCCTACTCAGAGTAAACTCACTGAAACTGATGCACACAACTAATTTAGGGACATTCATTTCAATGGGTCTACTCTAAGTAGAAATCAGTTGGATACAGCCCTATGCTTACATGTACTCCACAACCATTTAGGTATCAAACAACATTCAGCATCTTACATCTTGAAAACAAAACAAACATTGAATCACAATTTGGAGCAAAGGGTGCTCTGCAACGCCTAGCGTCACCAGATCCAAACTTAGGCCTTTCCTAGCATTTTTTTTGGTTTTTTGCTTGCTCTCTTTTTCAACAGGAAGCTCCTTCCGCAAGGACTTGGATCCAGCCTCTCTCACTTCAGTTCGTTGGTACGGAGCTGTCTGTCAAGTCAAATCGTCTTGCAACAATCTAAAACACCCTCAGAACAGCTGCCACTGTCAATTATTCTCTCCGACAGCCTTGACTATCAGGAAAAGAACTGGAGCGAGCACTTGCCAGTTTTAATAAACTGTGTTGCCCAAGTCATTTAACCTGCTAGATTGCTGTACGCTGGGGCTGTAACAAGCCTTCAAGCTTCTTGAGGAAAGGAACCGTGGCAAAGGGCTGGCAGCTTGGTCCTTGGAATCTGCTTCCAAGTGCACCCATTTTCTTTCTCTTCCGAGGCACCCAGGTTTTGAAAAAACATAATTTCAAGACTTCTGCACAGTGTTTTGTGATGCGAAAGTGGCTACCGTTTATCTCTATTACGTCTGCACCTTCCCCTTCCTCCCAGTAGCTCAGAGCAGTATTTTAGCCTGAAAACCACTCTCTAAGGTGGGTTAGAATGAGTGAGTGTGATTTGCCCAAGGCCACCCAGGGAGCTTAATAGCCGAGTACAATTTAAAGTTGAGTTTTTCAACACTCTAGCCAGTACCCCATACTGGTTTTCAAAACAGCTTTCAAAATCACCTAAGTGAATTAGGACCCCGAGTCTGCATGCTTCAAAAGACTGTATTTTAGAATTACCCCACTCACTTAAATGACACTATGTAAGAGCATGTGGTTTTTGGAGAAACACAATAGATTTTAAATTATGGCCACAATCTTTACTTTAATAATTGCTAAATCAATTAAAACCCTTTTAAGGTTTAGGTGTATTAGATAAACTAAACCAATTTTTAAGTTTACTAAAAGGATACCTGCTTCAGACAATTCCTCCTCCTTAAAAAAACAAAAACTTAATTATTATTTTCTTAATTTTTTTTAATGAAATCTGCAGGCGGCAGGAACATCTTCTAACATGGCATCATATACATGCACCATCTAGCAACAAATAGTGCTTTTTATTCAAAACTATTGGCTTAGTCACAAAAATTATGATTAAATGAATTTACTTAATTAACTGGATGAAAGCCTCATGTTAAATGAGAGCTTCCCTTGTGGACAATCTACTCAAAGAGAAAAAGAATGCTTCACAATTTATTTCTGGGCCCAATTCTAGATGTTCAAGGTGTTCACATTAATGCTATTGAGTTATATCCAGTCCTGCTCCAAGTTGTTGGTATCCATCAGTCTAGAAAGACAATGGAGTGCAGCCCTGGGGGCAAAGTCAAACTGCTGGAGAGTCACAGCACCTGCTGTGGCTGCAGAGACCGGTAACTCATAACTGCTGCCTCCTATGTTGCTTTTGCTGTGTTAGCAGCACTGAAGTGACCTATCTGGGGCAAAAGGCAGTGTGTATGGACTGGGCTACCCAAACATGACGGTCACACTGCTTGCGGCTGAAAGGAAGCAGAGCAATACATTTGGCATCAGCTTGGATGCCAACGGAATTGGACGTTAACATCAGCAGAGGGAATTACGCCAACTTATGATGTGTGGGGAATGGTGGCCCAGGAGAGGGTTTTCTCTGTGGCAACTCCTAAATTCTGAAACTCCTTTGTCACAGAGGTGTACCTACCACAAGGGTCAGCAACCTTTTTCAGCCATGGGCCCGTCCACCGTCCCTCAGACCATGTGGTGGGCCGGACTATATTTTTTTGGGGGGGGAATGAACAAATTCCTATGCCCCACAAATAACCCAGAGATACATTTGAAATAAAAGCACACATTCTACTCATGTAAAAACACACTGATTCCCGGACTGTCCATGGGCCAGATTGAGAAGGCGATTGGGCCGTATCCAGCCCCCGGGCCTTAGGTTGCCTACCCCTGACCTACCATCTTTGCCCTACAGTTTACGCCATATGCTGAAGATGCAAGTGGCCTTAGACAATCAACTTATTTTGTTTTGCAGGACTCAACTCTTGTACTGAATTTACGCATTTTGGAACAGTTTTACTTGTTTTATCATGGTCATAGATTTATTCATTTGCTTCATAGCTGTATATTATATTGTCATCACCTGCCCTGGGACCTTATGGTGAAGGGCGGACAAATAATTGCCAATAAATATACAAACAAATAGCCCACCATTAAACCATTTCCTCAAATTCCTACTACCTGCCCCCTTGAAACTTTGTTTTATTCAATGGGTTTTACATGTGGTGCTTGGTAGTCCCAGCCTGAGCCATCTGCATTAGCAGCCTTGAGCAGACTAAAGTATCTTAAACCCCACTGGGATTATGTGTCACAACGATCAAATATGTATCACTTCTTCATAAGCTTTACCTTTGAATCAACGAACAATTAAATATGTTTGCAACCTAAATGGACAGCAACTCCATCACCAAGCAGCTTTGGGGCAAGTCACTATAGAAAACTGAAGCATTTCAGAGTTCTTTATTCCTAAAAAAAGAAGAAGCTTGATTGGATTGGGAAAATGTCCAGCACAAAGAGTGTGAATTTCTTTGCAGAAAAGGACCCCGACAGTGTTAAAACCGAATCCACGGGATGGTGATTTGTTGCTTTTGTGGTTCTTTAATAAGATGGTTTGATTCCTGGATTCTGACATGCTATATCTAGGAGCGTTAGCTGTAAGCATGCATGACGACATGCCAAAGCTACAAAAAGATGAATGGAAATGGGCCCTGAACTGAAGGTTTGGGGCCAAGAAATAAAGGTAAGGATTGCCGTTCAAATCCCCAGAAAAGTAAGTCATGGTACATTTGCATAGCAAGGCGGCTGTTGGCAGTGGTCCAAGGCAAAACCGAAACAGGATTTTCAACCAAGGCACCTACTGTGGATGCTGGTTCTGTAATGAGATTGGAAGTTTCATGCAGGCTTTTAATCTTGGGCTCTAACATTGGATCAAACACAGCAGAGTTAAATCCCTTCAGTCCTGCTCTTAAGCCTGACCAATGACGTAAGAGGCAATCTATAGCCTTGACCACAAAAAGATACAAAAGCTTTTTTGTATTTACTAAGGAGGGCCTTATGCAGTGCAGGCAAAACAATACATGGAGGAGGAGGAGGTTCTTAGACCCTCTTAAAGTAACTGAAGCATTTTTAAAATCCAATCTTATTCAAGTATTCAGGCCAATGTCTGGACCTTTTAAAAAGACACAGCGCTCCTATATATCAAATGATGTCGTGCTTTTAATTAGTCAAGTAAGTGCAAATAACAAACTGTCAGTTGCCACATTATAGCAGGAAAATATGCTACTTTCTGCTGTTTGAAATCCGTATTGATTCCTGCCCCACTGCTGTGAGTTATTAATCACTCCAATTAAATCCCAAACACAACTCTTTGCTCTAAAATTGAACCCACAGCACTTGATCAATAGCACAAACCTCCAAGAGCAATTACTGCTCATCGTAATAGAACAGACTGTTCTTTGGGAAACCTGAAGGCAGCCATTCTTCAGCTGAAACTCGAGCCACTTTTTACGCACATAGCAAACAAACTAGGCCATCTGTTCTCTTAAGCAGATGTAGATGCATGCACACACAACCACCCAGGGAGGGAGGGATATATCCTTTACTAAACTGAGACGTGTGTGTGCAGGGGCAATGCTCCCTTGGAAATGAGCCACTGAGTGACCTCAATTCTTAACCCCGAACTTTCGCCTGGCAGAACCCATTGCAGAGTTGGGATATGGAAGGAGAGGGCCGTTTTGAGGGGCCCTTTGACAAAGCATCCTCAGTGGGTGAGCTGACCTTGTAACACAACAGAGAAGTATGCACACAAACACACACACACTTTTTAACAGTAAGGGACCCCTGACCATTAGGTCCAGTCGTGGCTGACTCTGGAGTTGCGGCACTCATCTCGCTTTATTGGCCGAGGAAGCTGGCGTACAGCTTCCGGGTCATGTGGCCAGCATGACTAAGCCGCTTCTGGAGAACCAGAGCAGCGCACGGAAACACTGTTTACCTTCCCGCCGGAGCGGTACCTATTTATCTACCTGCACTTTGACGTGCTTTCGAACTGCTAGGTTGGCAGGAGCTGGGACTGAGCAACGGGAGCTCAACCCGTCGTGGGGATTCGAACCACCGACCTTCTGATTGGCAAGTCCTAGGCTCTGTTGTTTAACCCACAGTGCCACCTGCATCCCATCTTTTTAACAGTAAGGAGGGGCAAATATTCTGTGAGTAGCAGTCTCCCAGCATCTGCCATTCTGTTTTTCCCATGATACCGTAGCTGCACTGCTCAAGGGGATTGTGGGAAATGGCAGTGCTCTCAGAATTATTTTGCAGAAAGAGGGTTCCAAGTGAGACATGAGAGACACAGTTGAACGGGGAAGAAGTGGTGGCCCATAATGTAACTAGAGCCAAAAGAAGAGAAAGAAAAGGCTGTTTCAGAATGTCACTTAAAAACTACATCAGTGTAAAGGAAGAGTTTTTGAGAGGGTCAGAGGCATGGCAGTGGTTAGCTTGCTCAATTGGCATGCTGTTCGTTCTCTCTCTCTCTCTCTCTCTCTCTCTCTCCACTGCCCCCACCACCACAAATTTAGCAGATGGTAGTTCTTCAAGGTCAGACCAGTATATTACAGAATTCATATTGGTTCAAGGATGTGCATGAGTCTATGATTCACACACACACACCCCACCACAAAGGTAATATAAGGAGAAATACAAGTAACTCTTACATCTGAAAAAGTAATGTGTGAACTTGTCCTTGTTTGGAACGTGAATGAATAAAAAATAAACACTTTTCAAAATAAACAGGCATCTGTCAAAGCTCAGCTAATTTCTTGCATGTGGGAGGAGGAAAACCCACACACAACCACCATCCGTCTCCCAAGGTCAATCAGGAGACACAACTGTACATTTATCACAATTTGTTATTCCGGCAAAGCTCCGATAAGACTGAGCTACTGATGTTAACACCTGGTTTAATTTTGAGAGGTTAAATGCGAAATCCTTTTCTTATTGCTACACTGAACGGATCTGCCAGGCTGCCTTAAAACCCAGTGTGGACTAAAGCAGCAATTCTGTTCCAACTGATGATGCCTACTCAACCCTTCCTCCCCCTTTAATGGCATAAGGAACACAGGAGGTTCAGCACTCCAGAGAACAGCAGCATTCCCATTACCAGAAGACATCCTCATTGGAATTTTTGTATTTGTCATCTTGAGGAGCATACACTGCCTAAACAAATCTCAATGTGTCCCCAGCAAGCCCCCACCTGCCTGCTTTCATACTGATAACCAGCTTCCTCCTCTTTGGTCTCACTGTCACTCTTGTATGGTGGAGGATGGGGACATAACAAAAAGAATGACAGGCTCTGCCTGTCATTGGCTATGGCTTAAATTACTGTTTGGGCTCCCTGTCTTCTGCCCCACCAATCCCAATGAGCACTAGCTACCTCTGGAAGCATATGGACATACCTTTAAAATAAGACACTACATCCTTTGGGTTGAGTTCATCTCCTCATGCCCTCCCCACTTTCTAATGTTTTTGACAAATGCACTTATCTATTTAGCCACATATTGTTTTCTTTGATGGGCAACAGTTCTCCAGGGGCTCAGGTTGAGTGTGTTCCTCATCACATGCTATTTGTAATTGGAGATGCCAGGGATTTAACTTGGGGCCTCCTGCATGCACAGCATAATAGTGGATGATCCTTCCACTATTCTGGTGAGTATATTGTACGTATGTGCCTTTGGCTGTGCCCAAAATCCACCCCAGGTAATCTAGCAAGCCCTATTCACGCAGCCTGACTCTTCAGTGCATCTGAGTAAACATCTGGCAGTGAGACCTAATATCTGCTAGGCAAATCGGATTTTATGGCCTTCCTTTGACTACATCAGGGGTGCTTACACCACAGAGGCCTGGAAAGCGACTGGCAAAAGGTGTAAAGTCCTCCCCATGTGCTTTGACTCTTGCTCATGTATAGGCAGCCCAAGGACTGCACAATGCTTTAGTAACATGCAACCCACATGCTGATAGTAATATATGACATTTGCACATGTGGGTGTTTTTGTGGGTTTTGTTTTGCTCTCTATCATCTGCTTAAATGTTGGGGCCAACTGGAGTTCCTTGATAAATGCACATGCATTAGTATCACGCATTAAGACATATGCACAGGTTGCATGATATTTACTATATTGAAATGCCTTCCATGTAGGAATTTCAATAGCAAGTGAAGCTGCCCTAAGATGTAAGCTGCTGCCACGCTGCTTAACCTCCAGGAATCTTCATGATGGTCACATTGCTGCAGGCTTTCCTTCCTGCCAGCTTCTGATTGGTTCATCCTTCTCAGCAAACTCTGTGTTCCATCTATCATCCTTCATTAGGAAAGCTATTGGCAGCCAATTAAGTAGCAATGGACGTAAGCCATGAAGCTAATCAAGATGAGTTCAGGCCGCAGGCGGCTGGCTCACCGCAATGAGGAGTGTCACATTGATTTTTCTTACCCTTTGTGGGTTCTCCTTGGGTCTGTCAAGACAGATTTGGAAAGAACTAGAGTGGAGTTGCTGAATTCTAACAAATTTCATTGATGACAAAATCAGACCACAGGAAGGTAATAGGATAAAGAGCTTGGTTTGTCTACCACAATACGCAGGAGGTCTGAATTTTCAGAGAAGGAATAAAGGAGGGTGAGGAGAGGTTTTAGAGACAGAAAAAAATTAGAATGACATTTTAATTAATTTTGCATTATCTCTGCCGTGCCTTTCTGCTATCTGTATGAAGCTCAGTCCTGGTTTCTGTACTATCCTAACCCACCATTTTGAAGTTTCTGTGTTGTATCATTCCAGGTGAACTAAAAGTTAATAAAACCCAATAATAAGGAATGTATGAAGCATGCGTTACAAATCCTATGACAGCATACGGTTGTATCCAATACTAGTCCTACTCAGAGTAGACTCATTTAAATTAATAAACATATGACTAACTTGGGTCCATTAATTTTAGTGAGACTACTCTGAATAAAAATTGGTTGGATATAACCCACAGTGTGTAAATTGGCAATGTGTGAAACTGGTAGTGTTTGTTTTATAGTTGTTGTTCCATAATTTTATCTTCTGGGTTTATTTATTTTCCTCTAGGAGGAAGGAGATTAAATGACAAGATTCATGAAATTCCATGTTCATGCTGCTATGGGGACATGAAGCTTATATTCCAACAGTTTAGTTTTAAAGGATTTTAGTTACAAATTGTGTAACAGAACTGGATTTCCTGTTCCCACCACACACAAAAAAAACTTAGCCAAATTTTGAATGACATGAATGACAATATGATATATTTATGGCCAGAACCAGAGGATTATATATCCCACCTTTCTTATTAGAGGTTTTAAAAGGCATAGGATGCTTAATTTTTATCTGGTTACTAACAAGAGTTGGTCAGATAAACATCTAATAATAACCTCCCGTGACAGCATTTCTCTCAAGCCTTTAACAGCACAACACTTATCTCTTAATTGATTGACTGCAACATGACTACATGGTTATTAGTCTGCTTCCTAACATAGCATTCAAAGCTCTTTCTTTCCTTTCTGTTCCACCCAGTTCCCTAGTACAGGGGAGTGAGAGATCTCCCCAAAGTTCAAAATGTTGCCAGAACAGTGCAACTCATGTAAAACACTTCAAATTAACATATTTTCATCACAAACTAAAAAGTCTGGAATAACTACCGTATCTAGATTCTGCATTCACAATTAATCATGACCAGCATTGCCATCACAACCTGGAGGGTGAACAATGCCAATCTTTGCTAAGTGGTGTGCAGGTGGAAAGGTGGCTGTCTCAAGTGGTGATGTGAATCATACCACTCATCCGCATCCAATTAGAAATATGGGGAAATGAAACTTCCGGTGTCCTGAGCAGCTGCCTATCCACAGCTTTCCATGCTGCTTGCTTCATTCTCCTGATATACCCTGCTGTGAGCTCTAAAGACAGAGGATTACCATACCTTTAAAGTGGTAAACTGCTGGTCTCTATTTCTGTTTCCCTGGCGAGAGAATAATCACTTTATCATGCCACCCAAAGTTGATAAAAAGAATGCTACTGAGGAATATCCAGTTACCAGCCTCCCTGCCTTCAACCTCCAAGGGAGAATCAGATGAAAGCATTATCCAACTCCTTTAAAAGATAGTTGCTGATTTAACAAACATCCAATCCTCACCATTTCTAGTTCTATTGATACCATCGCCATATCTGATCACGTATCTCCAATTGGATAACTTTCCCAGAATTGAAGACAGATGGAAACCGAAGATGTACTGTACCTCCTCAGTGAACTGGTGTTTGTAAAGAAAATGGAGAAGAGATTGGGGGGGGGGAGGGTTTGAAGGTTTCTTTAAATGAAGGCTCACTATTCTCCAAGACCACAACATGAGAACTGTGTAAAGCAGGCATGGCCAAACTTGGCCCTCCAACTGTTTTGGGACTACAACTCCCATCATCCCAAGCTAACAGGACCAGTGGTCAGGGATGATGGGAATTGTAGTTCCAAAACAAGTTTAGCCATGCCTGGTGTAAAGCATATATGTATTATATATATGAGGCTCTATTAAAGCATATGCAACCACATAAAAATAAATAGCAAAACAAACAATGACAAGAACAGGGAAAAACAGGTAATAATTCTGTTGACACACTATGCCTCACATCAAACTGCTGACCTACACAAGCCAAATATGATTTAAACAGACACTATGCTGTTCCCCTGTGGAATTCATGCTGGCATGTATAAAACAACAATACTGTTAAAGGGGTGAGTGTGCCAGGAAGTTCCTGGCACATTGGCTGGAACCTCTGAAGAGATGACATTTTACTCCAGCCAGTAAGGATGCACAGAACAAAATTCATGTCACTCCGCCAGACATAAATACACAATTCCTACAGTTTTATTCAAAATAATATCCCAAAGAGATTAACCCAAGTGATACAGATACTGCAAACTTCCTGGATGGCATCACACCAACTCATATTTCAGAAATACAAAGGGATTTCCCCACCCCCTACAGCTGGAAGAAATTCAAATGGTAATTATATATTTGTCCAGTTCCAAATCACAAAAGCCTGAAGGATTTCTAGTAGAATGATATATGCAGTATTCTGAGATTCTAGCACCCAGACTTTGTGAGATACATACAGAGGCACTGGAATCATCACTCACTCTCAAATAGAAGCAAAGGTATCTATTCTCCTTAAACCCCATAAAGATCCTCTGCTCCACCTGCAGGCCAATATGTCTTGTAAATGTTGAAGCTAAGGCATTAACATCAGTCTTTGCAAACAGATTGCAGAGAGTAATCTCTTTCCTAATCCACCAGGACCAGGTAGGATTCATCATGAAACAACAAGCAGCAGATAATATTGTTACTTGCCACCACCAATTTCAGAGCAGCGGGCCTAGGCACTTACCCAGGGTTCGTGTTTCCTTTGGAAATGAGATATAGCAGAGACTGTGGTGCCTTTATGATATATGGTTAACTTACACATACCATAGAATCATAGAATTGTAGAGTTGGAAGGGACCCCAAGGGTCATCTAGTCCAATGCCCTGCAATACAGGAAACTCAGCTAAAGCATCCAATGACAGATGGCCATCCAACCTCTGCTTAAAAACCTACAAGGAAGGTCCACAACCTCCCGAGGGAGACTGTTCCACTGTCGAACAGCTCTTACTGTCAGAAAGTTTTTCCAGATGTTTAGTTGGAATCTCCTTTCTTGTAACTTGAAGCCATTGGTTCAAGTCCTACCATCCGGAGCAGGATAAAACAAGCTTGTTCCCTCTTCCGTGTGAGAGCCCTTGTGATATTTGAAGATGGCTATCATAACTCATCTCAGTCTCCTCTTTTCCAGGCTAAACATACCCAGCTCCTTCAACTGTTCCTCAAAAGGTTTGGGTTCTAGACCCTTGATCATCTTAGTTGCCCTCTTCTGACAGACATAAGTCTAAGGTATAATCGTAACAACAACAATAACAACTTATCTATCAGTCAATGGACTAGACCTACACTGCTGGTCTTATGCCATAGGACTCTGCTTTCTCAACTGCTATTCTCTGATTTACAGAGGGATGGGCCTTGGCTCAGTGGTAGAACACATGCTCTGTATGTGGAGAGTGCCAAGTGAAATCCCCAGCACCCCCAATTAAAAGGATCAAGTAACTTGGTGGTGGGAAACCTCTGGCTGCTACTCTGGACAGCTGCTTCCAGGTGCATTTGCATATGCTTCATATGCATTTAGACTTCTTACTGGTTTTAGTAGCTCTGCAAAATGATGAGCAAGAATGTCCTGGGGCAAGGTGAGAAGTAAAAAGCTTCTGCCAACTATGTTAGAAAGAAGAGAGCTTAGAGTGATTTGCATCCAGTTTCTATAACCTGATATACTGACCAGTAAGTGCTTGGGAACAGCTATGTTGGGGCAAGGTCAGAAACCACAAGGCTCTAATGATAGCGCAATGATACTGCAGGCAGGTATGCCAAGGATTTTGTTGGAGAGAAACCTGTTCTGCCAGGAAGCAGTGATGGGGAAAAAATTACTGGAGAAAGGCAAGATAGTTTAATGGACCTTGAATTTAAAATATTGCCATTACTGAAGCTTTCACTGATGCAGTGGGAATTGTATAAATAAATAATACAGGGTCGCACCCTTTACAATCTCTTGCCACCTTAGACAAATTGAGTTTCATCGTAGGTTGGATGTTTATTTGAATTTCTGAAAATGAATAACCACCTCTGGTCTCATTATGGATCTCAACATTTCTTTGAGAAAATTGGAAAGGCATGTTTACTCAGCTGCGTAACATCATATAGAGCTGAAAGCTGCCTCTGTGTAATCATACTCTCCTTCCCTTCACCATGCTATTCCCTCAAATTCTCCAGAGTTTTGATGGTTAATACTTAAAAAAAAAAGAAAAAGGCACCCAGACTGGGCCTTTATTAAACAACTTGCAGAAGTGTTTTCGTGTTTTCTTTCTTTCTTTCTTTCTTTCTTTCTTTCTTTCTTTCTTTCTCTAGTGCTAGTTTCTTCAATTTCTATCCTGACTCTTGGGTACATATGAACTCCCTTACTCTGGTCAGGGCCAGTCCAAGAAATGTTGTTGCCTGAAGCAAAGGGCAAGATGACACTCCATGTACACAAGCCAACTGGGCTGGAGGATGAATCTTATCTCCACATTTAAGATGAGATAAACCACTTGAGGCCAGTGGCTAGTTAAGGCAGTTCAGGATAGGCCACAGAGCACATGCAGCTTTGTCTTCCATAGAGGATAGTGGCCAGGGGGCTCAGGAAGGACTGCTATTGCTCTCCCTCAGCACCTGCTACTTGAGACAACCACTTCACCCTATCTAATAGTAGGGCTGGCCCTTGGTCCATCTTACTCTGACTGGTAGCAGCTGTCCAAAAGCTCTGTCCGACCCAGCCCTGAAACCTATGAGTTTCAATTGTGGCATCTCACATATGGAATGCCCTCTCTAGGAAGGCTTGCCTGATGTCAAATCTGAGGTCCTTTTAATGCCAGGTGAATACATTTTCCCCTAGTCCAGATAGAGATGGAAATTTTCTAAAAGTTTTGAAGTCATGGAGAAAAATTACCACCCCTGGGGAAAATGGGAATTTTGGAGAAAAGAATGAAAAAAATGCAATACTATATATCTTTCAATATGTAGAGAGTAACTTTGTTACTTTAGGAACATAAAATACATTATGCGTAGCTTTGTTTATATATCATGCCTGGTATATTAAAAGTAGTTTATTCAGACCATGACTACAAACTAACTTTATTCTTTAAAGTTTTTGTTACAAATGGAACTGCAAGGTGCCATATAGAGCCAGCAACTCTGCTAGTTTATGAGCTAATAATTATTTATTCTGAAAATTATGTCTCCTCTAGTCCTCCACAGTGTTAAGCAGACATAAAGCACTCATTTCCTTTAAAAAAAAAACAGATGGAAAAAAGAGGGGAAGGGAAACAAAACTCAGTGTACACTCTCATGAATTTTAATCATTCTCTTTTTCTAAACTAACACTATCAGCTTCTGTTTCTTCACACTGGTCATATTTATCATGGACGTCTAAAAACAGGAGGTTTGCCTAGATTGAAACAAGCTTTTAAACTTTCACATGTCAGTTTATTTCTTGATTTGGTGTGTATCAAAACATAGACCTTTCTCTGCCCCCCCACATGCTGCAGAAGATGGAAGAATCTGAAATAAGCAGCAAGAGGTGCCTGAGGCAGTGTTGTTAAAAGGCCTGGCCACCATGTTGCAGGAGGAATATGCATTCTTTGGCCAAATACCTGAATATGTTCTGTACTCTACAATGTTAAAAAAGTACCTTTCCATCATCAAGCCCTAACTCTGCTGCTTGTTTTGTAATCCAATAAAATGCAGGCACAGTGCTATCATCACTTACATTTCCGCCTCTGGATCTTGTATCCGACAGATGTGCAGCACCATGAATAGAATGGCAGCAAAATTATGTTGCCCTGTACTTTCAGAGGCCTAGTCAAGAGTACAGAAATATCCAAAAACTATACCAATAAGAGGAAGGCACTGTTTTAGATGCTCTAGCTCAGAGGTGGGGACTACAAATCCCATCAGCTTTGATGCTTGCTGGGTTTGATGTGGGATGTAGTTCAGCAACAACTGGCCGACCAAAGGTGCCCCTATCCTACTCCAGCTGCAATCTGCAGAAACACATGTATGCCAAGCTATTACTGTACACACATGCAACTCAGGACCTCTCAGTCCAAACAAAATACCTACAAAATCTGGGTGTAAAGGTTCAAAGAAACGTTCATGTCTTCCCTATTAACTGTTTGTGCTCTGTAGCTAAGTCCTAATACGTTTGAGAATCCTGCAGATTGGACAAGGCCATCCACTAGCCTCTTAAAAACAGCAATGCTTAAAACACTCAAAGGGAAAGCTGGAACTTAACTACACACATAGCAAGGCACCAAATTGTATGTGCCCCTTGCAGTCAGTTCCCATGGCAACCAAATATTCGATCCAAAAGGATGCACCAGAAAGATCATGACAAATGTTCCTTGCTGTGATGCCTCAATTCAACTTAGCAAGTTCAGGATATACTTGCAGCTATCAACAAATGGAGGAAACTGGGAAACATTTGTTTAAAAATGGCATAATGAGGATGCAGGATGTCTTTGGCAACTCACTACTGAGAAACACATTCTCCCTGTAAATGCATTTACCAGGAAGATGGAGATGCTAGTGTAATGCAAACTCTCAAACACCTGAGCAGAAACGCCACCTGACATTTCAGAATCAATTGTGCTGCTGAATGTTTGAATGCATGTGTGTGTGTGCGTGTGCGCGCGCGCGCGCGCACACACACACACACACACAAACTAGCATGTCAATGAGGAAAAGGCTAGCCTAGAACCTTCTCCTTGACATGTTTATTCCGTAGGGTACATAGGAAATTTAGAAAACCTATGGCCCTCCAGATTGGCACCCACCTCTTATCATCCCTCACCATTGGCTGGGGCTGCTGTAACTTAGGGTCCCAGAACACACAGAGGGCTAAAGGTTCACCACACATGCCTTCTGCATGAACTGCAAGCAAGAAAACTCGAAATAGCTCTTTGTGAGGGTGAGAAAGATGGTTAGATGCATTCATGGAGGATAAAGCAATCAATGGCTGCTACTCACAATGGCTGTATGGAATCTCTAAGTTCAGAGGTAGGATGTCCTGAACATAGATGTCCGGAAACAGTGGCAGGAGGGGGGCTACTACTTTCAAGTGTTGCTCATGGGCTTCCCAGAGGCATCAGACTAGCTACTGTGTGCAGGAGGATGTTGGAAGAAATGGGCCTTTTCTTATTGTTAACTCTGGGTGCCCAGTCTTCTACAGCTGAGTGCCTGTCGTATGTTTGGCTTATCTTTATCTTATTTTCTGACACAGCCCACTAGATTGCTCCTGGGCTGGATCACAGCTTCCCACAAACTACTCCCCCAAATCCGCAAGTAGCAGTTCCAGCAGCAACAACAAACAATCTCTTTCACATCCCAAATGACAGGGTCTGAAGTATAAGTAGGTGGGCACTCTGGCCATGCTGACTGCGTTCCCAACTGGTAAACCAAGAAAAATAACAGTACATTAGCGTGCAAGGTAAATAAAAGGTTTCTGGCTAAAGTATAATCACAGAATGCACTTCCAAGTAAATTGATGCCTATTTATTTATTTTGGATGAAAGGAACATGCTGGAAAACCAGTTGTTTTGGGCTCCCAGAGTGGTCTCAGGATGATAATTTCACTGCAATATGAATGGTACACTCTTAAGTACAAGTTGTAAGTAGGATCAGCTGTTTGCCGCATGAGCTAACAAATTATATTTTGGTTGAAACATTTGAAAATACCAGAGTTTTAAAAATTCAGTTCTGAGAAAACAGGATGACAAGCTTGGATGGTAAGATAATTAACAGTATGCTGAACTCAGAAGCTGTGAGTAAATGGACTCATTATGTAGCCCTTCAAAGGCTGCTTACCCAGGCTACTGTTTGTTTTCATTACATCCTGAGGTTCTGAGATAATTCTTCTACCATTCATCATTAGCAAATTTAACCCATCTTGTGCTATGTTGTCTGATGTAAGGCTATGTGACTGTTGTGCTACACCCATTGGCAACTGCGTAGTATGGATTGCCAGTGCCCGGAGGGTGAACAGAGCCTGCCACAGCAGCCCAGCCTTTGCTGCCGAAGCACCTCCTCCCCCCACCAGAGCCAAGTGGGGCTAGGCTGCACCACATGCGCAGTGGGAAGCCCAGCCAGCTGACATGGCCCTTGGATCATTCCAGCCTTGCAAAGTGGCTCACGGCTGGCATGAGAAGGGTGCAACAGCCATGTACCCTTCGATCCCAGCCTCAAAAGCAAAGGTGAGGCTGGAATAGAAGGTGTTGTGTCCTTCACACGCTGCCCTGCCAGTCCTGAGCTCCCTTGCGAGGCTGGGATCTGATCTGAATGATTCACCTGGCTAATCCTTCAGATCAGATCCCGGCTTTGTAAAGCAGTGCAGGGTTGGCAGGATGGTGTGAGGAGCCAAATGCGCAGCGCCCCCTAAAAAAATGCACCTGGGGCCAATGCCCTGGCACCCCCCCCCCGCTATGCCCCTGCCCGTTGGGTGTTCCTATACTTTCCAAAAGACCATTTCTCATTTCTCATTTTTCAAGAAACCTTGGTTGTCTAAATGATTCCAGCTAGAATTAAACTATGTGGTCCTTTGAATAAGCTACATAAATCTAATCTGAGCGAACCACAATGTCTGGAGACTCTTTTGCACTGGATTCCTGGTTTTCTTGGATCCCCCTGCCCCAAATAAAGAATCATAGAATTGAAGAGTTGGAAGGGACTCCAAGGGGGTCATCTCGTCCAACACCCTGCAGTTCAGGAATCCCAACTAAAGCATCTATGACAGGTGGCCATCCAACCTCTGCTTAAAAAACCTCCAGTGAAAAATAGTCCACAGCCTCCAAGGGAGTCCTGAGACAGTCAAAGCCATTTAGCAGTTCAGTGATAGAACACACGTTTTGCATGAAGAATGGCCTTAGGTTCAGTCCTTGGCATCTCAGGCTAAAAGGGATCCCAAACAATGTTCTAGTTCAGTTATCACATGCTCATTGCAGGTATAGGGAAAATGGTTGTCTAAATTTGTGTTTCTTATTGAGACAGATCTGCACGAACATGCAAGGAGCTGATATGGCAGACCAGATAAGAGTATTGGGTGAATGTGGGAGGCCAAGCTTCACATTATGGTTTGGCCTCAACGGCCTTGGAGAAACCACCCTATCTTGCTCTAGAGCAGGAATGAGGAACCTTGTGTTGCTAACGCTACAAATATATAGGTAATCCAGTTTACACAATCCATGGAACCTGTCTCTCTTATCTTATCAGAGGAAGCTTCTAGCAATGGGAGCTGATCTCTGCTGGGCAAATCAGATTTCATAGTCTTTCTTTGGACTACACTGGGGAGGCCTGTAAGGTGGTTGGGTAAAAGGTTTAAGCAGCTCTGTGTGTGTGCCTTGACGAAATTCAGTCTCATCATGCAGTAGAGGGAACCACGTTCCTTGACTATCATGCTCCTTGGGCAGAAAAATGCAACAACTCTCTCATTTTCTGATTGCTTTGCCCTCCTTGCCTCTTTGCAAGTCCATACATGGGCAGAGTGGGCAGAAATATATAAATCTACTGTCAGATAGCATGGCTCTCCTTCTTTCCATTTCCTCTCACCCACTGGTTTTCAAGCAGCGTTCCAGGGTATGAAAAGCTTTTTAACCCTAGGATTCATAATCTACAAGACAAATTGCTCATCAAGTCCAGGCTTCTTCTGTGATAGGTTTGGAGCACATTCACAGTTCAAAGTCCCAGCATGCATCACCAGACCATGAATTGAGTATTTATTTGGAATACATATATACTGCTGTAAAGTCCCCAAAAGCTCTAAAGGAAGCTTGAAAAAGATCCTCAGTATAAAATCACACTCAAATCCAGTACAGGAGCAGAAAGTTCATGGTGTGACCATTGGCATTCAGCCAGCTTTTGAAGAACCACTTATTTCATTTACAATACTATGTTGTTTCACTGCCTATTTTAATGATGGGTGTTTATATTTTGATATTCATATATCTGGCTTCTATACTTTGTAAACCACTTGGAAGCCTTTCCTGGCATTAAGTGGTGTATAAATTAATAAATAACAATAGGAATATGGAACCAGGTTTATTCAGGCAGCATTTCCTACCCTTCATCTTGTTCATGGGTAGGCAAACTAAGGGCCAGGGGCTGGATCTGGCCCAATCGCCTTCTAAATCCGGCCTGCGGGCAGCCCAGGAATCAGCGTGTTTTTACACTAGTAGAATGTGTCCTTTTATTTAAAATGCATCTCTGGGTTATTTATGGGGCATAGGAATTCGTTCATTCCCCCACTCCCAAATAGCCCGGCCCCCCACAAGGTCTGAGGGATAGTGGACCGGCCCCCTGCTGAAAAAATTTGCTGACCCCTGATCTTGTTCTTCCCTGCTGCCATACAAGGCAATGGTAGTAGCTGGATATTTCAAAGCCCACAATGTAAACAGTCTTCCCTTGTTGGTACAGTGGTGCCTCGCAAGATGAAATTAATCTGTTCCGCGAGTCTCAAGCCCATAGGGAAATTCATCTTGCCGAACGACTCAAAAAACGGAAAACTCTTTCGTCTTGCGCATTTTTCGTCTTGCGAGGCATTCGTCTTGCGAGGTACCACTGTAGTTCCCTGGAAGCAGCTCCTACTGAAGCCCTCTGAGGCAAGGCTGTGGGATTGAACAGCTGGGTATTGCTGAATAAGTACCTGTTACTTGGCAGGTAAGTTCATGTGCAAAGGGTTCCCCAAGCATTAAAGGTCTGAAAACTGCAGCATTTCTTGACAAGCAAACCAGCTTCTTGACATGCTGTCCTCTTGACATGTAAACCAATGTTTCCTTAGCATGCAATCATAATATGAGCCTTACTAGGAGAGGCTTAAACACTAGCCTCACCTAGGGTGAGTAGATTAATCACTGCTACAGTCCTACAGTGCTTTCCATAGTTAGCTGGAAGCAAATCAGGAAGTTTAACCCAAACACTTAATAACAATGTGGCACAATGGCTCTGTGTGGTTCAAGCCCACCCAGGGACGGCTGTGGGCAGGATTCCTGCATTGTAGGGGGCTGGACTAGAGTTCCTATCCAACTCTACAATTCTGTGATTCTACCGTTCCTGAAACCCAATGCCCTCCACATGGCAGATGGGCACCTCAGAGGCTGCCTGCTCCTGCCGTTACCTAAGCTGCTACAGGATTCTTGTGCATGAATAAGAATGGTGAACTGTCAATAACAAGCATGTGAGCAGGTCGTGTGAATAACACCACGAAGTTGCTCTCCCCCTTGCATTTGATAAACTGCAAAATCTCGTAACACGAATGGCTTTTCCAAAGCCTGTGCTTTTAAAACTGAACTGAGAAGGAAAGGGCTCCTCCATTTCACAGATGGCAAGCAGTCACAACGTAAATGATTATTTTTCAAAGATGACAAAGCAGGGACAGAATCAAAGCATTACCGTCTCAGCCTCATTGCAACTTTCACATAAAAAACTTAGGGAGCCTGCTGCCTCATATGAGGTTGGACTAGCTATTCACATAGCCACACAGATTAGCAGCAACTTGCCAAGATCTTCAGAGGTCTTTCCCATTACCTCCTATCTGATCCTTTTAATTGGAGATACCAAGGACTGAACCTGGGGGCTCTACCGAATGTGTTCATCCTTTTGGTCAAAATACTGTATGCTTAGTTCTTTTCAGGATAAGAAGCAAGCATTTCCTCTTTTCCTTGTGAAACAAGCCATGCTCTGATTTCCAAATCAGGATGCTTGAAGCCCACTGTATATCATGTTCTTCCTCTCTGACTATTGGGACTGACTCCCCCATGTTTAATAAAATACTAGAAACAAGACATCCAAATGTTAAAATGTAATTTGAAGAGTATCTTCACGCCTTGGGCATTTTGATGCTCTACAAGGAAAGAAACAAAACAACTTCTTTTAACACTCCTCTCCCCTCGGGTATTTCTTGTCCTTGCTCATCCCTCATGAATTCCAAAACAAGAATTCTTGTTGCTCTATCCTCCTTTGTTACTTTCCTTTAAATAATAATAATAATGAAAGGACCAAGATAGGATTAGAAAAAAGGAAAGGAAGAAATTATCAAGTGGCTAAGAAAGGTAGAATAATTTTATTTTTAAAGGAAATGTTGAAAATAAAATTATTTGTTTGCACAGCCTTTTTAAGCACGCAGAGATGTAACTCTAGATGCTGAGCACATCTGCTGTTTTGGTGTGTGGGTTCAGAATATCACCACACAGTGCATCTGGATGATACAGATCTGAGAAAAGAGGAAGACAGCTACCTTTTCTGCATCATCAAGGAAAAAGACAAGTCTCTGCTTGCACATTTACAGTCAAATTTTATTAACTGCTTGGCTCCCTGAAGGGTAAATGTAGGACTCGGGTTCCCAGCGTCTCCTGTGGAACCAGAAGCCCTGAGGCTTCCAAATACTCTTTCATTGTGGTTTGTTTTCACCGCTGAAAGAAAAAGGAAAAAGGAGGGGAGAAATCAAGTCAATCTCCCTTCTGCACCCCACACCCTACTTTCAGGCTGAGGGAAACAACCTCAGCAAGGATAAGGCTATATATTCAGAATTGCAGTGATTATAATCAAGATTGTGGAGCAGCACCTGTAGGGCACAGCTGCAGCAAACCGGCTACGATGTGTCAGCATTCAACAACTGGACGTTGTTGCTGTTGTTTTGAAATGAAAGGTGGGGCGAGCATTACAGCGCTGAAAGAGCTACCCCCTCATTGGCCTTGCAAAATTGTTGCCATGGCACAATGGTCTTTCTTTCGTTCTACAGGACTGGGCTGATGACACTAACAGCCCAATTTATTGTTGTTGTCAAAAGAGCTTCATCTACTGGGAATGACCAAGGATGCTCTCACAGATGATATAAGAGATCTAGGTGGGATATAAGGGTTCAGGTGAACCCTTAGGGCTCAATGCTGTGTAAATCAATACAAGAACCTTGAACCTGGCTCAGTAACAGATGGGCAGTCTGTTTTGACAATGGTGTCACATGGTCTCCACCAGATGCTCCCATCAGCAATCTGGTTGCAGTATTCTGCACCAGCTGGAGCTTCCAAACAAGACCCAATGGTAGCTAGCCCCACACAGAGTGCATTACAGTAATCTAGCCTTGAGGTTACCAATACATGAACTACAGTGGTAAGGCTATGCCTGTCCAGGAATGGCATTAGTTAGTAGACTAGACAAAGCTGGTAAAAGGCACTCTGAGTCACTGAGGACACCTGGGTGACAAAGATGTATCCAGGAATACCTTCAAACTATGCACTTGCACCTTCAGAGGGTGCACAACCCCATCCAGAACAGGCAATTTGCCAATTTCCTGAACATGGGAGCCACCTACTCAAACAGCTTCTGTCTTCCCAGGATTCAAGTACCATCTATTGTCCCTCATCCAGTCTACCATTGCATCCAGACACCGGTCCAAAGCTTTCACAGCCTCTTCTGATTCAGATGTTATGCCGAAGTAGAGCTGTTGTGTCATCAGAATACTGATGACGCCTCGCTCCAAAACTCCTAATGACCACACCCAACAGCTTCATATAAATATTAAATAGCACTGGGAAGAGAACAGTACCATATGGAACCCCACAGCACAAACGACAAGGAACATTCACCCAGTGCTACTCTATGAACATGACCTTAAAAATACAAACGGCACCACTGTAATACAGTGCCTCCAATACCCATCTTGCTAAGTTGGTCCAGGAGGATACCTTGGTCAAAATGGTATTCTGAGAGATCGTCTGAAGTAACAGGCTAACACTTCCCCTTGTCCCTCTCATGATAAAGGTCAAGCTACAGTCAAGCAGTGTTGCTGAGATCATAGAAATCATAGAATTGTAGTGTTGGAAGTGATCCCAAGGATCATCTAGTTCAACCCCCCGGAGAATAGACATTCTGTTGTGTCGACCGCAACCTAGGTTTAAGGTGCCATTTTGTGCCTAGCTTATATATCTGAGTTTCTAACACTGCCCTTGCCCATATAGACATCTCACAACCTCCCCTGTCTCCACAGCCTCAAATGCTAGATAGTCATATCAATGGTGTCTCAAATGCCGGTGGCCACTGACTCAGAGCAAGACCACAACCCCTGCATTCTCCTCTCTGAAGCCAAAGTGACTATACAGAGCCTTTGGAAGCCCACCTGCTGCTGCTAGACCATAGCATTTTGAATAAATCATGCCAAGTAATTTTGTCTGAGCTGGGTGTGTGTAGATCTGAAGGACATCTTAGGTTCCAGTGAAACTGAGGCATACCTCCAATGATTGGACCACACATACATTTTTGTAAAGTTATAATATATATTTACCAATCCTGGACCTAGGCAATTTCATCTACTTAGCGGTGTTCTTTTGTTTATATTTTGTACACAAATTGCAATTGCTGGTCTTCTAATTTATCTGTATCTGTTTGCATTTGATGCCCAAATATGCAAAGGCTAGTGGTTGATGCAAATATCTACATACCTACCAACCAACTGTCCAGGCCACTGGATACATATGGAATATCACAATACATTGACATGTCTTTAAGTTGGCACATGAATATTTACTGTTTTGGTTACAGGCAAACATGACTACTCTTCTAGAAGAGCAAGTTACAGTATGGAACTTCCATACATTAGTTCTGGAATGGATTTCTGGAAATGTTGATACGACAGTGTTTCTTCTATGCCTCTGTTGATCTGCACAGCAATGCAGAGGACAAATATCAAACAACAGCATCTACCATGTCACTTGCACAACCATGTATGCACAATCCCTTCTGATGTGACGCTTCCTCTTTGCTTCAGGTTGAATATTACAGTACTAAATGCAAACAGAAAACTGCAATATCCTCAATCAATCCTGAACTTAGTTGGAATGGGAAAGAATGTTCAAAACTCCTATTTAAAAGGTGTCCTTTCTAAATGTCCCTGAATACCATGGGCTACAACCAATCTCTTTGGGAGGATATAAAAGCCAGCCTTCACCACTATACCCAAGCTTCATAAATACCAAGGCCCCCTTTTCCCTGGGAACCGAATATGCAAGCACTGTTAAAATATTTATGTCCTACAGGAACACTTGAAAGTGAACAGTTGCCTTTGTTACTGGCCTCTTGCATCTCTGGATGCAAAGACAGCATACATTTTAAAAATTCTTCTTTACTTCTTTACCACAATCTGGTTCTACATTCACAATCACTAATGCTCATTAAAACTGCCACAAACACACTAAAAGAGGGAGGGATGGAAGGAGAAACCCCTTTTGCCATTGTTTAACCTCAATTGACAGTAGAAAAGGATACTTAAATTGTAATTAATCCACAATTTGAAATATGCACCAGGGTATGGGTAACAAATATCTATGATGGGGGCTTAACAGACACACTTAAAATAGCTTTAAAACACTAAGCAAAATATCTGCAGGTCTGGATGTGACAGGAAATTCTTACAACTCATCATTATTGAGTGATGCCTAAATGCTTAGAGATGTTTTGGCTCGCGCATTCAGGGAACCTGTTTTAAGGTGGAGGCAAATAAGCAAGGCCTAGGCACTCTAGCATTTTTGAACAGCCTGCTTATGGTATCATGCTTGGCTTCTGAAGCAAGCAATGGTACGAGGACTGTGACTATGGAAACCCGCAATTGAGTTGAGAGGGCTACTGTCAGACAGGACACAAGAGGCACCAGACCCAAAGGAGAGGCAGGATGCAGTTGGAATCCGCAGGCCTTGCAGAATGTTAAATCTGATATGCTCTTCCCACACTGCCGATTCCAGGCCTGATGAGTGGGGCATTTCCTCAAACTGCTTCTCTCCTACTCTACATGGGTGTCACAGGCAACTCCCTTTTCCTAAACCAAAGCTGAAGTGTACCATGCATTCAAAAAGCCACAGGAGTTAGAACGGGCTAGACATTACACTGTGTGGCTCCTCCACACAAATCATTGCTTGCCTCCAGTGTTCCTCTCTGAAACCCAATAAGGCACCAGTGGGAAAGAGAGCACATGCGAAATTAATTACTGTAAAATTAAACTGGATTGTCTTTTTCCTCTTCCTTCGCTCCCCTACCCAACAAAGCCCTTCCTGAAATCTCTCCAAGGTGTGTATATTTTATTTAAGCCACCAGAGCCCAAGCAGAACAGCCAAGACATTCACAGAAGTCAAGAAAGAGGAGGGCATGTGAGCACAATAGCTCCTTAAGAGAGCTCGCTCCCCCTCCGTCCCTCAAGCCTTCCCTTGCTCCAATGAACGTTTGGTGTCTGTCCATGAAAAACAAACATCAATCAGGCAACAGGCTGCCCCCCCCCCCATTCCTGGTCTGAAATAACAGACGTCCCCCACTGGGCTGGGAACGCCACTTCCCGGTCCAGCGCACATAGGGGATAATAACAGGGGAGCAGAAGGGGGGGGGGATGAAATCCCGCTCCAAGGTGCCAGAATACACAGTGAACTGTGCTTTTCAGAGCCAGAGAAAACTTTGGAACACAACAGCTTTTGATTCCCCTCGTCCCATTGGGCACGTTAATTATTTAATAGCTGGCTCGTGCATTTTCAGCGGTGATCTAGGAGGAGGAGGAGAGGAGGGAAGCAGGCGTTTCTCTCTCTCTCGCACACGCAGACTGGTCTAGCAGTGTATCTGTCCCCAGCAGGCATGTTGTGCTTCTTGGATGAAATAGGAAGAGGTGAGTGTTTCCAAAACTGGACAGAGGGAAGCAGTTTCCCATTAGGTAGCCGCAGAGTTCACAGTACGAGGCAAAGCAAATGAGACTTGCATGAGGTCTGGGGGTGTGCCTCAACCATGGATTTCTCTGAAACAGAAACTTGAGAAATGTCGGTTTCTCTCTGCCCCACTTTTCAGATGCAAAGGGAACGCATGCTTATATGTTTACTGTTGCCCAGCGCCCAGAATATGAAACGATGTCAGGAATTTTTCTGAGCAGCAGTTCCTCTGGCATGGCTGGACGGTGAAATCTGCAACCTTGTTGGCAGCTCAAGCATTTTCATGGGCAATCAGCAATGGTGCCAGTCAAAGCTTTGGAGAAATCAGATCTGACTGGTCTTGTTCACAAAAGAGAGGGAGGCGGGGGAGACAGAATATGCATCTGGGTATAAATAAAATAAAACCCCCAACCTAGTCTGCCAGCCTGCCTGCATACCATCTAACACCGCTTGATGGGAAACCCCTCCAAAATGACAACACCCTGCTCTGTTTGTTTAAAATTACACATAGGAAGCCTGGCAGGAAAGCACAAAGGCAACCTTGCCAGCAGCAACAGAAGTAGACTCAGCAAGCTGCTGATCTATGCTAGACACCTGGGTGGCATCTTTAACAGTACAGGCCCACAGGGTGAGGAAAGAAGAACATTTCCTTGGCTAAGTAAATGCTTGAAGCAGGAATGCGTTCAAATTCACAAATTTGGAACCAAAGAGGTGGTCTGTTTGTGGGGGTTTTTTAAAAGATGAAAACATCTGTCCATGGGTCTACTAGAAAGACAGCTTTGCTTATTATTAAATAAGCTTTGCACAGAATGTCTGTGACCCAATGGCTGAGAGCTGTGCAAGCAAGCAGGGCTCTCCCACTGTTGGTGACACCAGGCGAGTGTCTCCCGCACACCACAGAATTATAGCGTTGGAAGGGACCCCAAGGGTCTTCTTGCAGAGCTCCACTCGCCCCAGCTGACTATGGAAGTCCTGCCTGTGAGCACATGAAGCTACAAGACCCAACCCAGTAAGATTCCTACATCACACATAACAGAGTTTGGACCGTGGCTGATATGCCACCTGCATTCAGTGCAACTATCGTTAGTAGTTATGTGACCACAAACCACAGAGGCTATAAGCCATAGTTAGAACTAAAGTGTCAGGACAGAATTTTCACAGCCAAAGCTGCTCTCTATCACATATGGTAGGAGAAGGACACAATGTACACAACTATTCACGACTATTGTAGAATTGCTACTGGAACTAACTCCACTGAGGAGTCAAAACCTCCTGTCCTTTAAATTTATTTAAAAAGTCTAAAACTTGCTTGACTTTTATTGTGTGCACATAAGGTAATTTTAAACAATAAAAACACAGTGTTTAAATACTGAACTAATTTAATTTACTATTATTGATTTTACTGGGATGGGGCAGTTTTTCTAACCTCAGACTCCCAAATGTGGATTTGGATCCAATGTCATGCTGGCAGGGCTTGTCCAAGACTATTTGCTGCTTGAGGCAAAGAAGCAAACACACACACACCCCAACCAAAGTCAAGATCAGTCAACTTGTTCTGGCAACTGGGGCATAAAATCTCACAATAATGTCTCCAACTTCGAGTAAAATTACAAAAGTAAATAATACTTTGCAGCCCTTTTATGACACCCCAAATCTCACCTTGCCTCATCTCTTGAGAGAGCCTTCTCAGTGGCTGCTCCCAGAATTTCCCTTCCAAGAGAAATTAGAGTGGCTCCCTCCTTGTTGTCCCTATGCTGGCAGGTACAAACTTCCTTATTCCAAAAGGCTTTGGGGAACTGACTATTTTTAAGGAAAGGGCTGGTGCTGTTAGATTTTTGGTTTTATTGTAATGATCTGTATGTTGTAATAGATCTTGTACACACACATAAACATTCTATTAATGACTAACTGTATTTTAATGATTTTTTTTCTATGTTTTTAGCTGTTTCTATTTTAGCTGTAGGCCACTTTTGAGTTCTTGTCAAGGGAAAAGGTGGGATATAAATAAATATAAGTATAGCAGCAGCAGCAGCAACAACAACAACAACAGGGCCTGGCCTGCCATCATGATTCAAGAACATAATTACATACAATGGACAAATCCAGGTTGCATGCTCCATTTCTGCACCTTTGGTATCTAGGAAGGTGTATCACTGACAGCAGGAATGTTCCACATCATCAATTTTATATCTGATGAAATTGTTTCATTGTTTTCAGAGACTGTATGGACAGTTTTGTTGTTTGAGTTTGTTGTAATGATTTTATTGTTTCTGTTGCTTGTATCACTGTGTTTTATTCTGTTTTTACCACGTACACCGCTACGAAGGCTTTATGCTGTGAAGTGGTCTATAAATTTGTTTTACAACAACCACCCGTTTAATCCATGCTGTCCAAATACTACTCAGGCGATGTTGCAGCGAAGTACAGTAGAAACCACACCATGTTAGGAACGACATGCATCAGCCCACAAACAATGCTCTTGCATGGCGGCAGTGAGGAACGAGCATCTTTCAGCAGCAACGAAACTGCCCGTGTCTCCCATTTTGAAAAACTTGTCCTTTCACAGTAGAAAGGTGTGCAATTAACAGCATCAACTTAACAGTGTGGTAAATCTCAGGCAGAAGAGCAATCAGATAAACAGAGGCTGAAGCTTATACTGTGGTGAGTGTGTGCGTGCGCACATGAGTGTGCATTTCTAGGATGAATTATACGCAAAAATGAAATTGCAGGAGTTGTCAGGGCATGAAGGATGCCCCCACGATCCAACCTCATTCACTCAGGATAGGACAGGACAGACTGCTGTGAGCAATATAGGGATTTACACATCTCAAAATGAAGCTAATATAAAAATCAATTACTGAAACATACCACATGTCAACCCTGGGATTGCTGTGGAGAATGAACTATTACTGCTCGCCACACAGATTGATCGGGAGAGAGCGCTTCCTGCTCATCAACCGCACGCCCCATGATTCCAAGATTGGGGGAAGGTTTCTGGGGAAAGAACTGTGCATCAGTCTGCAGGGGGGCTGAAACGGCAGCTTGTTAATAGTATTCTCTCTGCTCCAGCTGACCTCACTTCCACAAGACGGAAATCACTGATTCACAAGAATTTTAGACAGCATCAGGGTTGCACACAAAAGGGAAACTGGGCCCATCTGCAATTAAAGTGTGTGCTGTGATGGCATTGATCACTTTCATTGATTGAGCAGAAGGAAACACAAGATGACCTGGACGATGGGGGGAAACTCCAGTACCCCCCTCTTCTTATCTGGGCACCCCCAAAACTCTCTCCCCCCCCCCCCCGCTGACTTGTCAAATTACTTGTCAATTGCTGGTCTGCCCTCTATTACGCCAGTGACCTGCACCAAGCACAGGGTTACTCTGCCTGCCTGCAGGAATCCCTAATGGGCTATTATACAACTAAAGGCAGATTAATATTGATAATTTGTCAAACTGTTTCTCAAAAGTTAAGTGTGTGGCTGTAAGAGTGTAAAAAATAAGCAGGGAACAGAGAATCCAGTGGCATTAAAAAAAAGAGAGACTTACAAATACACAAAGCATCAGAATGCATTTGCCTTTCAATAGCAGCAGTGAGTGTAAATGGAAGTTTTGCTGGGTGGGGGTGTTTGCAGATGAGTCCTGGCTGCACACTCTGGGTGTGATTCTTGGGCAGGTCAGTACTAGAGCTACATAAATAACATGATTTATGTCCACACTGACTGGCAGCAGCTCTCCAGGGTTTTCAGACAGGGTTCTCTTCCAGCCCTACTTGAGATGCCAGTATTGAACCTGAAGCCTTCTGCATGCAAAGCAGATGTTCTGCCACTGAGCTGTGGCCCTTGCTAAACTGTAAATCTAAACTCGGGAGCACAAAGGGAGTCTAGCCAGAAGCAAATGTTTATTGAAACGAATGAGAGGGAAAGGTAAACAATCATGGGAAAAGATGAAGAGCCCATTCAGTTTTTCTTTTTAAAAATTCTTTTAGCTCAAGGTAATATAAACTGTTATTAGTCAAAGGTTGGAATTATTTATTAAAACGCCTTTGCTCATAACCCGATAGCCTCTTTTAATTGACTTTCACACAAACCGAACATGTAAAACTTGTCTGCTGAGGCAGAACCGTGCATGTTGGTTATTTTTCTCTCCTCGTTACAAGACCCCCTCAGAACCCTCCCAATATATACTCTATAATTAAAGAAAACAAACCATTCTTTCTATAACATTTATACTAGTGAGAAGAAATTGTTTATTGTTTAAGGGCTTTCCCTCCCTCCCTCCCCCCTTTTAAGCCCTCACACGCTGTTAACGTTCCAGAATATTTAATTGTGCTGCATTTAAAATGTGAAATATTTTCAGGAAATGAACCAATTCTACCAAGGAATGGCAGTTGCACAGAGACATTTATGCTACCCTAGGTAATGGGATGAGCACGTAGCTTCTCTCTCAACTCCAAAAACGCAGCCGTGGCTTGGACGCTTTAAATCAAAAAGCAATTTCAGTCTGTAATGCTCAAATAAATAATTAAGTACATTCTATCTCCCGCAGTATTGCTTCTATTTATTCTCACCCCAGTGACAGGAATGTAGCAGTGTACCCCAATAACCTTAAAATAACAGACCTGCCACCCACCAGAGAGTGCAGAAATGTTTACAACTCAACTTTTCACCCTGATACTACAAAGGAACACTGTATACCAGCTTAACAGTGGAAAATACTCAGCTGGCGACGGCTGGGTTAAGTTGCGGAGAGGTTTGATATTGCTGTCTTGTCTTAGACAATACTAGATTGGTGTTGATATTAAAACCATAAATTGCTTCTCTCCCTCAGCTGTTGGTCCTGATGACATTTTTTGCCCATGTAAGTTGAGCTTTCCTGACATGAGACAAACGGCACCGATTGAAAACTGACCTCAGTGTGTGGCTGTGAATTTTCCACTGGGCCTTAACAGAAGAGTGGTATGAGTTGCGAGAGTCGGTGAATAAATGGTGCAGGGAATCTTGGTGTTAATGTACAGGATTGAGCTGCAGATCTAAATGCCGTCAGAAGAGAGACAGGGGACCTATGGCCATCCACATGTTGTTAGACCCCATCAGCCACAGCCACTGAGTCCACTGGTCAGGGAAGATGGGAGTTGTAGAACAACAATATCTGGAGGGCTGCAGGTTCTCCCGCTCTGCTTTAGGTCCTCATGTGACTGGCTGTGCAGTCACAGAATCTGAAGAAGGTGAAGAATTGATTTATGGAATTCACTGCCACGAGATCACACTAATCCAGAGAGGAGATGTTTCTCAACATGGAGCTTTCCATGTTTGGCATTCTATGCCTCTGAATTCCAGTTGATGGTGAGCAACTATTAGGAAGAGAGGTTGAAAACCTTCTTGTGGGCTTCCCAGAGGCATCTTATTGGCCATTGTGGGAAGCAGAACACTTGACTAGATGGACCTATGGTCTGCCCGAGCAGCACTTTTCTTATGCTTCCACAATGGACCAGTGAACAGTGATGGAGCTACAGCTTTAGGAGCCGGGCCCTATGATCAATATGAAAAAAATCCAGGCTATTTAACTGTACCACTGGGGAGTGAGCCCCACTGAGCACAGTGGAACTTGTATGTGAGTTAACATACACGGGATTGTGATGTAAAGCAATGAATGCTTATGGCCTATTTTGGTTGTCCATTCTTTCAGTATGAATAAGCCTTTCCTGGATATCAGTCACAAACACACTTAGAATGGCGTGCCTCGGTTCTTGAGAGTCTCTCACCCAGTTGGCTGCAAACTGGAACCCAAGTGAGTGCGACACAGCAAGGAGGCACTCTGATAAGATGATGTCCAGAGTGGAAATTCCACATCCCTAGGATGCTTCCCATCTTCTAGAGATGAACAGACAAACATCTGCGCCACAAATGTATCTGCAGCATTTCTTACAACATGAGAAACACATACCTCTCTATCTGTCTTGCCTTAACGTCTTCCATAGGAATATGAAACCATGTACAGATACAAACGATGGGGATGGCTACCATACAACGCAAAAACACATATACATAGCATTTAAAGAAATGTACCTACAATTTCTGTGAAATGGAACTGGACTTTAAAAATCAGGAGAAGGCAGATAAAAGTTTGGGTTGCTTATTATTATTTTTTCCTTGTCCAAATTTTATCCTCAAAACAAGCCTGTAAAGTTGGCTAGGCTGAGAAATAGTAACTGTCCCAAGGTCAAAGCGCTTCATATACCTGAACAAAGTTCTGAACCGGGGTTGTCCTGTTTCATGACACCACACCAGCTCTCCTTACTTTCCACATAAAGAGACTCACTGATTCTGTGCCTCCACTTCTTGCACTTGGTCAACCAGCTGCCTAAGAGATATATCAAGCTTTAATCAGGCAATATAGTACTCGGACCATTAAAAGGCAGGCCTGAAAGGGATGGCTCCCACACATTTAGATTTCAGACGAAGTGCTGGAACAGCTGCTAATTATGATGGACTATTTTCATTTGATTTTTTTTTTCAGATTACTTTTCATTTGTGTAAACTGAGATCCAGCAAGAACCACCCACTCCCGGCCAAAAGGAAATCTAATTAGCCATCTCCATTACTGGCTGGCCTCAATAAAATATTTCATCTCGCTGACGAATTCCATGCCTCTAAGGAAGACAAGAGAAACAAGTGGGGGAGGAACAGAGGAAAGGCAGAAGCAAAAGAACTTGCCCAGGGTCAGACCACAGGCAGCAGCGGGGGCATAGCCTGGATCTCTTTCCGCCAAGCTCATTTCCCTAGACAAAAACAGAAGGCTGCAGAGTACTGTATATGTTGAGAGCAGCTTCGCCTGTGTTAGTTTCCACTTCACTGGAAGCCTGCCGGGAGCCAGGTGAAGTAACCATCCATTTCCAAACCCTCCCACGCCCCCAAGTCCTTCTTGAAATAATAAGGTATCCATTCTGAAGCAGCATGCCCTATCTTTGGAGGTTTTGCATTTCTAGTTTTTAAAATGATTTACTATGACAGTTAAGCACAGCAGGGAAGGAAAGGGGAGTGGGGGGAACATAGGAAAACACTCAGTCCCCTTAAGGCAACAGAATTATGCAGCCCTGATCTCCAAAGAACACGGTCTCTTTCCTGGATCAGACATGCTAGTCAAAACCTCAGAGTCCTCTTAACAAGAAATCTCTCTTGCTGGCCTGAGGCACTATTCTGTGGCCAGGAAGACAAAATAAAAAAGACAATAAAATAAAAGGCAGAGACTTCAAAAGGATTGCAAGCTGTTAGCCCACATGGGCAGGCAGTTGCAGATCATCCCACATTGACAATTAGAGGCTACCTGCTGAGGAAATGTGGTTTCTGCTCAGCAAAGGCTGTACTGACTGGTCAGATTCTTTTTTAAGCCCATTACTCTGAAGGGTTTAAGTAGCTCTAAGAAGCTGGGGTTTCTCCCTAGTAAAGGGTGCCTATCAAGCTCTATGGAATTAAAATGCTCTGGAACAATGACGATCCTTTTAATACATCCAGTGGACAATGCTAAAAGAGATGATGGTGCAGTCCTTACAGGTTTTTTCTTTTGGGGTTGGGTGGTCCACAGTCTTCAAGAAGTGACAGCACATCAGACTTTAATACCAGTGAAGGCAGTGAATGGAAAGTGTGTGTGGAAACCATTGGGGTGTGTGTGTCTGTCTATAGGTCAAAATCAAATACTACTACTACTACTACTACCATATGCAATTTTGGTAGTTAGCAGCAAGGACTGCCAACTACTGTGACTTGCAGTCAGAGCTTCATTTATGTCCAAGCTAACATACCAATTCAAAACCCGGCTCAGCTGTTTGCCCCAGTGATCTCTAGGGGCTGTAGTTTTGCAAGGGGACAAGAGATTCCCTGCTCCGTCACAAATCTATGGTGCTTAGGCAGGGCTACTTGGAGGACACTTATGAAAGTTAAACCAGTTTGAAATGTTTGAGGAACTGGACAAGGAGGAAGGAGTCAACTTCCTTCATTGGCATAAATCACCCTATATATGAAATAAAACCAACAGGTGCCTGGTCAGCCAAGCTAGTTACTATGGCAACAGCCAAGTGATTATAGCATGTCAACTCATTAGTGAGTCTTGAGAAGGGAGTCATAGTCTGTGTTATGTCTTAAATTGCTGAAGCAACAGAAATTATTAGTATTTATATGTATCTGCAAAGCCTACAAGCTGTATGCATATCCAGAACTGTATTACTGAAGGCTTTATCTTTTGCAACGGTAAACTATTTGGACCTTAATCTGCCTGTGTGGTGATTGGAACTGGGGGCAACATGTCTGCTGCATGGGTATGTCACCTAAGATTCCCAACATGAAATTCTGAAAGTCATAGTATTTGGAAACTATATTTAGATAGTCTAAAGCTCAGAGAGTCCATCCTCTCTACAATAGGAGTTAAAAAATGTTAACAAGAAGTAGCCACAGCTCTCTTTAAAATCAGAGATTTATTGGCCCTTTTTACGGTAGAACACCAAAGATGTTAGAGTTACTGTATGAGCTGGCTACTCGACTCAAAGTCCTTTGGTAGGGCTTTTTCACTTGAAGGGCACCAGATTTTGAGGCAACCTTATATTTAAGTCTGTTAGCCATTGATGGCCAGGAACTGCATGCAAATGAGTGGGTGGCTGGGCTGGAATGAGGGAGGTGGAATCCTTGATCTTTCTTCTACACTCAGCAAGAAGCCAGGCAGGCAAGTAGATGAGTGAAGCCCCTTCTTCTCACCCTACCTAGAAATATAGCTTTCCATCACTCCTCTATCAGTCCAGAGGATGATGATGATTAATTATTATTTCCATGAAGTAAATTTGGGGATCTTATCTACAAGGCCATTTAAATATATATTTCTTGATTTTTAAATATTAAACAAGTATAACAACAAACAACAACAAACATATTCATTATTGCAGCATGCAAATCTACAAGGCTGGTTTGAGTGCAAGACAGGAACATTTTTCAACACTTGGACCTCAGCACTGAAAGCGAGGTCAGTTAGGTACCGGTACAAAAACAGTGTCGAGCCAAAATCTGCCAGCTGTTATCTACCCCCACCTATTTTGCTGTCCCGTTTGCAGGTGGAAAAATAAGAAAGGCATTTCAGCAATTTTCCAGGTGAGCCACCAGAAGTGGCTATGTCTTTGGCCTATCACCACATGAGTTATTACATTTAGGGTTGAACAAAGCAAAGGACATACTGAGGCAATGTTTGCTTGAAAATAATCTGTCTGCAATGAGAAAATTGAGTCCTTTGTACGATTTGTTTCCCAGCTAGTCCTCTTGATACGGTAGCATTGTATCAACGGTAGCATTGTATCAACAAGATCTAACATACCTGAATATACTTTATTGAGTGCACAACTGAATATGCCTGCCTTCAGCAGTACATATTATAAGAGAATCCCATTACAAAACTGGATATGTCCATGTGGAGATGGCAGTGTCAAACTGTGGCTGATATTTTGTTGTTTGGCTCTTTGTGTGGAGATTTGCATAAAGAGTTAATCACTTTGTTTTTAGAGTCTCAACCTGGGAGTCTAGGCGCTTATTACATGGCTTTTCTCCTTGGAGATAAAGACTAGCTGGTGGCAGCAAAAACTGCAGTGCCCTGAGTTTTAAACTATGTAATTTTTAAATTCTGATTGAGTTTGGCAATTTCATCTGCACAGTGGTGTTTCTATGTTTATATCAGCACACAAATTGCAGTGACTGATGTTTTAATTTAGTCTGGTAATTTTACCTGCTTAGTTGTTTATATACATATCTTTGATTTTTTTTACTCTAATTGCAAAGCCCAGTGGATGATGCAAACAAATATCTAACACCAGTGGCATAGCACATTTCTCATGCTAGCGGTGTGGACAGGGCTTTAGGGGAAAGGGACGGCACCCCTCATCTCCTCCCCCCATTTATTATTATTATCTGTCCTTCACCAGTAAGTCCCAGAGTAGGTTACAATAACCTAAAATCAGAATCAAAAACAGTTAAAATAAATTATAGTCACAGGAATAGAGTGGGTCCCGAGCACGCATGGTGCTGGGGGAAAGAGGTGCCCCTTCAGTATTCACGAAAAGCTATATAAAGAAAGTAGCAGACACACCTCTGTGGGGAAGAAATTCCAAAACTTGGGGGTTGCTGGAGAGAATGCTCTCCTCTGTGCTGCAACCACCCTGAACTTCTGACCAAGGCCAGAACAACCAAGAGGGCCCTCAGCTGATCTTAACACCCAGGAGAGTCTGTAGGGAAGGAGGTGGTCTATCAGATATATGGGGCCTAAAGTGCTTAGGGTTTTAATTACAAGCATGTGTACTTTGAATTGGGTCTAGAAAATAAATGGCAGCTCAGTGCCTCTCTAAGAAATATTCCTTGCTCAGAATGCCCTAGAATAGTGATGGCACAACACCCTACTGAGCAAGGCTTCATGGTCATGAAGCATTATGGCAATGGACATTTGGGATGGGGTGGCTAAGAGGAACCCACCACAAATACACGTGGCAGCCGCAAAACACCAACACATGAAAGACCCGAGGGATTTCAGCCCTGAAACCCCACACAGCACAATACTATCATGATATTCAGCAGTGGAAGGTGAGAAGTCCCTTAAGAAGTCTGTGGAAGGTGTCCTCAGAATGCGGTCAAGGGGACAGCATTTAACTTCTAAACAGAGAGGCCCCAAGGCTCAGACCTGCATGGGAATCACACCTTAGGGCCCGGAAGGAATTCATCCTAAGTATTTTGGGACAGGTGCTCAGTGGCAAGTGGAAAGCCTTGCTGGACGTGCTCAAAGGCACTTTCCTTTACAGAAGCAGCACCTGTGGCTAAAGACGAGGAGTGGTACCAAGTGGGCCAGGTTTGATGGAGCAGTGGCAGGGCCACAGGACTCCAGCACAGTATTCCCCACCCCTCTCCTAGAAATACTTCTGGAGCTTCAAGTACAGAAAGCAAGAGATAAAGAGATAGGTAGCTCCAAGGCAAGGTTCCTTAAGCTTCTGGGTGCTGATGGAAAGGAGGGAGCTGTACCACATAGAGAATGGGGTAGCCAACATGGCGCCCTCCAGTTGTTGTTGGACTGCAGCTCCCATCATCCATAGCCATTGGTTACACTGGCTGGGCTGACGGGAGTTACAGTCCCACAACATTCAGAAGGCACTACGTTGGCTACACCTGCTGTGGAGCCTCACTACCCTGAATTATTAACCTTTTGCAGTCCATAATTCAAGCAACCTTCTTTCCTATGTGGCCTGAAGTAAACGGCCCTGTCTTTCAGACAGAAAATTGGAAGGGGGGTGGGGGGGGAAGAGAGAGAGAGAGAAGAGAGAAAAGAATACGAAAGAGAGACTGTCTTAGAGACCAATGTGTGTGAAAGCTGGGTGCCAAAACAAACAGCCTTTTCTTATTTGTCCATTGATTTATTCGCAGGGAGGATATATTGTAAAGGCCTCAACAGTGAACAGTTCGCTCCCTTTGCACCAGGAAGAAATGTCTGCAGTGCCTCGTGCCAAGAAACAGCAAAGAAACAGCCGCTGCTCACCACCCTCAGATGAGGACCTCTCTATACTTTTATGTTTAATGATTGTTTCCTGGCAGGGAGCAAGGCTGGGGAAGGGAAGAGGACCAAATCTGGCAGAAAGCCATTTGAACCAAGCCCATTTCATGGTTGTGGACAGTTAAAGCCATACTGGAAAACAAAACACGTCCCAGGATACTGGAAACCTATGGTAATCTGTTGCTTTTAGTTTGTTTTCCCACCTTCAAATATAGGCATTTTGTATACAAAATAATCAGTAAGTACAAATCTTTTGTCAACCTTTTCAGACTCAACAAAAATGGTATTGGGACCCACAAAATCACTCAAATCCTATTCATGTTTATTTGGAGCACAGGCCTGCTGTGTTCAGTGTGGGTTCACTTGGAGCTAAGCATGCATTAAGGCTGCAGTCTTAGGGTTGTAACCAACTAAGTTCTATTTGGGGCAGACCCATTGAAATTAATGGACCTAAGTTAATCATGTTTACTATTTTCAGCAGGTCTGTTCAGAGTAGGATTCACATTGGCAGCAATAAATAAAATAAAATAAAATACTACCACCTTTGTAAGGGAAAAAAAACTTACAACAAAATCCACAGCAAGCTGACACAACAACAGATACGTGATAACTCAGGATCCCGGAAAAGTCCTCCAAAAGCATATTTAATTTTTATAGATATGTCTGCATAAATATACATAAAGTAATATAAAAGGTATGCCTGTCTACCCCTTGTGCATGTGTCTGTCTTCTCTCTTTCTCCCTTGAAAACCCTAGAAAGATGGCAGGAAGGGTGCCGCCTCCACTCGTGTGGCCCTAGGCCGGAAAAGTATGATCCACTTGAGGGTCGGAACAAGGTAGTTTTACACCAATGACGTAATCAACAACAACAACAAAATCATGGCTGACCCGGAGAAAAGAGTGGGCAAAAGGAATCAATGGGGCAGTGGGAAAGGGTGCACCCCCCTGCTGCCTCTTGATATTTCTTACAATGGGCAGAGTTCTCCAGGGCAAACTGAGCGATCCAAAGCTCAGCCTGCCTCTGAAGCCCAGTATTGCTGGTTATACCTGGATGGATAATGCATCTTGTAGTTTTCATGCCCTGGAAATATGTCTTCAGATGAACAACAAGCAGCTCAACAAAACATCAGGGAAGTATTTCTTCAAAATTACCTACCTTTAGTTGCTGCAGGGGAGAACAGCTTCTCTGAGCCTTCAGAAGCCTGAAAAGAACAAAAGAAAGAGGGTTAACTAAATGAGAGTTTATGATTTCCCAACAGCAATAACAAAACAAATCAGTCTGAGGTCGAAGACTGCAGTTATGTGTCACACCTGGAGGGTGCAATGTTGTGCCATTAAAAAAAGAACCAAGGATGGAGAAGCTGGTGAGGAGAGGAAGAATGAGAAAGCTGGGCCCTGATCTTATATCTTTCCTATCCATTGAGGCAACCATGCAACACATAAGCTATATTCAATTATTCCTCCCAATGAAAGCACAAGGTATCGAGATGGATCCTTATCTCTTGTTGAATAAGGAAGGACAGAACTGGGAGTGGCAGAGATATAGAAAAAAGAGGCCTATGTTGTACCAAAACACAGGCCCTCTCATTTCTTCCCTCACCACTCTGCTTAGCAGATTTATTAACAAAGCTGCTTTCTCCCATTTATATCCAGGCTGTATTCTGCTTTTTGAACTCCAGCCATGCTGTAACTTCTGCCCTGGGAAGTAGTTAAGAAATCCAATTAACCTAAACCTTGTAAACAGCTTCATGGTAATCAGGGGCACTGGGTTTCAGCCAGGATAATAGCAACACGCACTGTTTAAAAAAAGGAAAATCCATGTACATAAAGGTTTTCTTAAATAAAATCTTTCAAGGGTTCTTCCCACTCCATGAAACAAGAAAAGCTCATGGGGCAAATATAAAGGCTAAATAGTCATTATTTTGGGGTTCTGATATTTATTCAATTACTCAGTTAACTGAATTTTAATTTCCTAAAAAGCGACCCCAGATTAACTGACCAGTTTATACAAATTATATTTAATAGTTGCCCTTATAACAACTTCAGATGGCAAGTGCCATCTTAAAAGAGGCATTTCTGTTCCGTGTGGCAGTGGGGAATACCATTTGATGATAAGCCACCATCTAAAAGCCAAGAAAGCGTATTTTCTTTAGAACTGTTAGTTTTTCACCCAAAAGCAAATTTGACCTACTGGTTGATTAGATGATCAAAAGTAATGTAAATAATTGACATAAAATCCCCTAACTGCTTGACAGCCCTCCTTATTTTCAAGGATTGCACTGTACAATACTATTCTGAAATGTGCTGCTGAAAGAGGATAATTGAGGGTAGCCTGAAAGAGAGTAACAGAGTAGCCTGTGGGTCTTCTGTTTTTACCTAACGTAGTTGTTAATGTAGTGAAATTCCTTCACAAGACAAAAGTTTTCACTATTCCAAGTGGGCTAGATCCATGATATAAAAGAATGTGCAAGGCTTATTCCCAAGTAAGGGTGAAATTCAAACTTAAGTTGCCATCTGGAAAAGATTAGCAAAGCAATGGAGCGTCCATACCTGCAGCCCTGCTAAGTCAGGGGGCAGGCAAATTGCTGAACCAGCTTGAAGCTGGTATAGCAATCAAGGCCAGATTGGACCTGGTGCAGTCATATGATAGTGGTGGGGCTGGCTCATCCCTTTCCCCGGAAGGCCCCATGTTTTGAGGCTTTCCATAGGCTGCTGTCAGGAACAGCACTTCTGTCTACCTCAGGCACAGGCAACCTTCGGCCCTCCAGATGTTTTGGACTACAATTCCCATCATCCCTGACCACTGGTCCTGTTAGGTAGGGATCATGGGAGTTGTAGGCCAAAACATCTGGAGGGCCGAAGGTTGCCTATGCGTGGTCTACCTGTTTGCTAAGTGGAATGAGGCTGAACTGGCTGAGTGACAATGGCATCACTCGGTGGCCAGAGGCTGGGAAGAGAGGGGCAGGTCCATGCAATCCAAACCCTCCTCCCCAACATGGCACAGAGAGGGTTTAGATTGCAGTGCTCATGTGTTAAAGACTGCAGCCTGTGTGTCTAACAGGAAAGAACTGAGATCTGTGGTTAATTTTTTTTTTTTTTAATTCAACTCATGGCTGAGCTAAGTTGATTTTCTTTCCAGCATCATTGATTTTATTCTGCCACTCCTCGGAAAGCTTGCATTATTAAGTGTCTCGTGAATTGTACTGCAACACTGCATATTTCATAGCCAGAGATTTCGGAAGCAAAATAAAATAAAACCCAGAGAAACATAACCAGACTTGCTAGAACGCTGGGCCCTGACCCAAAAGGATCACCGGAATCAATGGGAGCTTATTTTTCCTTGCTTCAATGGCCTTTGGGCTGGGCCTTTTAAAGGCAGTAAAAAAAATACTCTCTATCAAGAGTTACTTCTGAGTGACAAGGGCTTACAAGCGGCAGGATCTTACTGAATGCAGCTGCCAGAGAGAGAGAGAGAGAGAGAGAGAGAGAGAGAGAGAGGGAGAGGAGGAAAAACAACCAGTGGATGATGAGGCAGAACCCAGAAGATAAAGAACTGTTTAGCCATACATTTCCCCCAAAGGTTGCCTCTGGTCATTGAACAAAATAACCCATGAAATCCTTTGGGAGATGGAGCATCTCTTGTGGATGCAATTCTGCTTCGGGGTTATTATGTTTAAATCATCTTTTGCAGCAGAAGTGAAACAAAGGTCAGTCGCCATTCCTAGCCAAGCTTTTGGTTATTTATTTACTGCAGACCAGCCCTGTGATGCTGACAAGCATATTAAAAAGGCTCCTGACAATTCACTTTTCCCATTCCCTGTAAAAAAACAAAACCTCAAATGCCCCCGTATACCCAACCAACCTATTTCTTTATCAAGAAACTAAGGAGCAAACATATGGTGTCGGGTCCTACTGAAATTAATGGACCCAAGTTAGTCATGCACATTAATTTAAATGGGTCTACTCTGAGTAGGATTAACAACGGTTGCAATCTACAGCATCTAAATCCTTAAAACAATGAGTTTTCACTAGATCTTCTAGATGCCCCTTATTTTGGGGGTACAGGCAAACACCTTCCAGGCACTAGACTGACTAGTGCTGAATTTTAATCCCAGGATAAAGGGGGCCAATACAATCAGACCACACACACACTTTTTGCTGTGCCAGCCTCACCCATCATCACCCCAGTACCTGCCCCACAGAAAATCCCACTTCTCCTGCTAATTCAGTACCAGATCAAAAGCTTAATATCAATTTTACATTGTGTGTGTATAGACTGTTTTAAAACTTGAATATGCTTATTATTTACAGCTGCATCCAGAATACTAGCAAGAAGAGATAGAACAGGGTAGGGCAGAAAGTAGACTGGGTCAGTGGCGTAGCGTGGGGGGTGCAGGGGGGGCCGGCCGCACTGGGCGCAACATCTGGGGGGGGCGCTCGCACTCGCAGCTCTCTGCCCCTACCTGGCTCACTCACTCTCTCTCACTGCAGTGCTGGCTGTGCGAACCTGATCCGAGCCGCCGGGTCGCCACCTACTGTGGGGGGGGGTGCCAGGCATGCGGTGCGGTGCGGTGCGGTGCGGTGCGGAGAGAGAGCACGGGTTAGGGGGCACAAATTACGTGCCTTGCTGACAACCCACGCTACGCCACTGGACTGGGTTCTACCCCCAAATTATATTGCTGAAATGAAGGAAGTGTTGTTTGCCTTTCTGTGGAAGGACGTGCACTCAGTTCGGCCCTGGTACTCAAAACAAATTCCTGGGATCAGAATTATTTAATCCTAAATGCATATATTTGTACCTGCCTCCAGTTAGTGTATCTCAGGATTCCAGTTAAAAAAACCAACAAGAGCTACTGCCTCTGTTAGTAGCAATCTAGATTCACTTAACTTGATAATGAACTGCATTACACAAGTCACACAACAGCTCAGTTCTTGCAGATGTCCCAGTTCCCTTCCCCATTTGCATTGCATGCAAGGGACTCTTGCAAATTTGTAGACCATGATTTATTTTATTGCACTGTATCACAGCGTCCTGCCTTCCTTCTGTGGAAGGACAACAACATGGAGTTAACTGCATAATCAGTATACCATAGTGTCACTGAATTTTCATATCTGAGTCAACTGTGCGTGCGCGTGCATGCGCATCAGTGTTCTTGTATGATTGTGCACAACACTGGTAGCCTTCAGTTCCAATTGTGTTTCTTGATTGTGTGTGTGTGATTTATCAATGGACTCATCTACTGAAACTGTTCAATTGTTCAGTGCATAATGCAGAATGAAACAACATCAATAAACCTTACCCTCTGAACCTTGGATAAAGGGCCAAAAGCGACATGGGGAGGGATATTTAAAGAAGAAGAATATACAAAAACTAAAGGCTCGGCTCAGTCAATAACTGCAGTGTCCAATACAAAGGATTTTCACCCACATATATACTAACAATGAAGTTAAGCTCCTGCAGAAAAATCTGTCCCCAGAACAATACCGATTTCACCACATTTAACACACAGTGTCCATGGTAAGTCTTTGATATTGCTAATGTAGGCAATGTATTTTGTGGTGCCTTCAACAGGCCTACATGAAAGCATCATATTATGATTAGACATAAATCCAAATACTGTTTGCTTGCCAAAACTGAAACCCTATGTTGTGTAATACATGTGCAGAGGGGATAGACAATAGCTTTACTATTTTACTTTTTTAAAAGAAGAAACTGAGCCAGATGCAAACTCCTAAACAGGAAGCTGAATTCACACATCATGCTAAACCATGGTAATGCAACATGCATAAGCAGAAATGAGCTGGAGTAGATCGTGGGCGCCTGCACACCCCATGCCCCCTCATTTGCTTCTGCTTTACATTAACCACTGTTTGCATGTTGTCAGGACCAGGAATCACTGTTAATATTAAGTATAGTCAGTTTCAATAAGCTACTGTTAGCGGTTGGCTGCCTTGAAACTAACCATAGTTAATCACAGTTTATCCTGCCAGATAATATAACAAATTACAGTTAACCAAAACAAAGAGCAGAAGCTTCTAAATTTTCCCTCATGGCCACGCAGTAGGAGAGGGGATGGGGAGCAGGAGTACACAAGCCACACACTCACAATAGCTTTTCTCTCCCCCACCAACCCACTTATTTTGGTTCTAGTTTGTGCATGTTGCACTAAACCACGGCACAGTGTGATGGGTGAACATAGCCACTGCCTTTACCTTTGTTTTAAATCTGAAAAAAGACTTTTCATAAATGGTAGTGCAAATGAGGAAGGGAAAACTTGTACTGCACCTCACAAACAAAATAAGCATAATCACATTCTGCACAACAACCACAATAGCAACAAATGTGACATTAGGGGAAGAGTTGCGTTTTCCCAGGTTTGAAACACGGGCTTTGGGGAATGCCCTGAAAATGGGGTATCTCCACAGAAGGGGGGGGGGACACATGTGGACCATGCAGAAAAATAGGAAACAAATGTGTGTTTATTAGCCAATAGAGAAATCCATTTAAAGAAATTGCAGCCCATAGCAATTCTCCTCCTTTCTTTTCTGCTACCCCAAGCAATCTGTTTACATTTGTTTGTAGAAAGGAGGGAGAGATGAGGGAAGTTATATTCCACAGACAGTGGAAAACTTGAGCCCTTCTTGTAGAGAGAGTAAGGAAACACCTCAAGCAGTAGCTTTGGGTGTCCACAAAGGGAACCAATCTGTCAGCTATTTAATGTATTATCCTATTTTTACAACACAGGAAGGGAGGCATCTTCAGCCTTAGGCACCAAAAGGCCTGTGTTGGCCACTCTACTGGACTAAGGCCAGTGTTATTTTTCTAGGAAAAAAGGTGCTGGAACTCACCACTTGTTCTCTTATACAGTGGTGCCTCGCAAGACAAAATTAATTCGTTCCGCGAATTTTTTCGTCTAGCGAATTTTTCGTCTTGCGAAGCATGGTTTCCCATAGGAATGCATTGAAAATCAATTAATGCGTTCCTATGGTCAAAAAAAGTCCAAACAAAGCCAAATTTGGTACAACAAGAGTTTATTAAGTGCTCTTTAAAGTCACACATACTGTAAAGAGCATTTCAAAATTCAAACCCAGAATTTTTTAAAAAAACAGCAGAGTTGCCCAATGGTCACAGAAAATCATAAAAATGCAGGGGGAAAAACAAGCTTCCAGATTCTTGCAAACCCCTCCCCAACTGTTCCCCCAGCCACCTAGCACACAGAAATTCAAATCCAGAATTTTTTTTAAAAAACAGCAGAGTGGCCCAATGGTCAAAGAAAATCATAAAAATGCAGAAAAAAACCCACAAGCTTCCAGATTCTTGCAAACCCCTCCCCAACACCAAGTCCTTGAATTCCAAACACCCCAACCCAAAATCCAAACCCCCCCAAAAAAGTTTTAAAAGCTTAACTTACCAAATGGCTGCAAAAGAAGTTTTGGAAAAGCTTCAAAAATCACCAAAGTCTTTAAAAACCTCAAAAAAGGCTACTATGTACACTGCGTTCTATGAGTTGCTCCTCGAAGTCAAGTCGCAACTGTATTAACGGTGTTAAGAAAAAGGAAACAAACTTGCAAGACGTTTTCGTCTTGCGAAGCAAGCCCATAGGGAAATTCGTCTTGCGAAGCAGCTCAAAAAACGGAAAACCCTTTCGTCTAGCGAGTTTTCCGTCTTGCGAGGCATTCGTCTTGCGGGGCACCACTGTAATGGCAAAAGTTTGTTATGGTTGCTGAGAACTGTTAGAAGATCCCTATTCCCCTCACAGAGCTACAATTACTCAGGTTTCGTCTTCTGGGAAGAGGACTTAATTATTAAACCACTCTGGGAACTGTGGCTCTGGGACAGGGATAGGGATCTCCTAACAACTCTCAGTGCCCTTAACAAACTACAGATCCTAAGATGCTTTGGGCTGAAAGTTCATTGACTTCCACTCTGTAGACCCCTTTCCTCCCACCCTTCCCCAGCTACCAGTAGCAAAGTCTTATAAAATGGGGCACAAGGCATGGAATGGTTTCATGTACCCTTGAGTGTTTTGCTGCTTGTATGAGATTCCCACCCCCTGCTCCCACCGTCACTGCCATCCACTGGTAGATGCAGGCAGACAAGTCCAGCCCAAAGCTTTGGGATGGAAGATAATTCTATTTTTGATGGTGCATTTGGTGCCTGTCTTCTTCCCTTTGACTGCTCCTTATTTTCACCCCCATGCTCTATACACCAGATCCAAAGGAAGGTATTTTTCACAAAAGCTGTCATGTTTGTTAAAAGGGCAGGAGGGGAAACTTTTCTTTCCTGGAGTTTTTTTTAAGGGTTGAATTTTCTTTTTTGTAGAAAGAACAGACAAGATGGAATGGGACACACTTGAAGGCGATGAAGGACAGCCTTCAAGGTAGCTCTGCACCAAATAGTGAAGAACTTTTAAAAAGGCACACACAAAAATCCACATTCTAGCTTACTTTCAAAAGGTTTGGAGGCTTGCCACATATTCTTATTCCCAATCTTTTTTAAAACTCTCATGGGACCCTGCTCTTCCCAAGGTAAATACAACAAACTGAACCCTATGGTATGTGATTTTCAACTGCCTCTAACAGCTGAAATAGTATCACAGCTGAAAGAGTGTTTGCTTTAATAAAGCATAGAGGAAACCATGAACTAGGAAACACACTCCTTTTTTTCATAAGAATAAGTACACTGGGGCATAATAGAAGCCTAGTCTGCACATAACACTAAGTCATGTTTGCTTGTTTTTAAACAAATCATGTGTTGTCCCAAAGACAAACCATGGTTTGTTTCTCCAAAGCTCTTGCCTCGTGCCTATGTAGATTAGTAAGTGGCGTGGCCAAAAAACCATGTTTATAGAAGGGGGCTGAATTAGAGCATACGGCTAAGCCATAGTCAAATAAACCAAGGTTACAACATAAATAGCTTCAGATAGTGTTAGTTAGCAGATGACAAACTGCTGGGCAGGGTTCAGATGATGAAACAAGCCATGGTTGAATAAACCATAGTTGAATAAACCATGTGTGAATAAGCCCAGAGTTTCTAGCTCATTTCTCTTGATTAAATCTAACAGCAGGCAGATGAAAAGTGTAGCCTTGTGACAAATTAACAATTACAGACTCCCAAAACAACTACCAGAGGCAATGAAGGACAATGTTTTTCCTCTTTCCTTAAGCAACAAGTATTCTACAGATAAGAATGACCTTCAATCATATGCTGCTATTATTTAGTTTGTTTCTTTACATACATCTCAAGATGACGTGCAAAATGCAATAAAACGATTTAAAAACCAACAAACAGCAAATAAAAAACAATACCAAGTAGACACCCGTGGAAGGGACCTAAACATTCAGCTAGGAAGGCTAGTTTGTGCAAAAATATATTCAATTGTTTCTGGAAAGTGCAGATAGTGGGTGCTTGTTTATCAAATGCTGCTCCACAGAACGGGGGCAGCCACACTAAAAGCCCTGCTCAGTTACTGCTATACAAATGCTTTGCACCTGTTACGACCCCTGGATCCAGCAGGAATCCAGAAAGAGAGTTGGAAGCTGCAGAGGCAACAGCTAAGGAGCCAGATCGAGTTCAAGGGTCTGAGTTGGCAGCTGAGGCTACTGTAGTTGAGGCAGGCAGAAAGGAAACCCCAGAATAATTCCCAAGGCTACAATAGTAACTGAACTATCTTAGTCCATCCCTCACACCCTGAAGAAAAGATGGTCTGGAAGGGAGTGATTTGGAATAAGGAAGAAATAAGCTAGAAGTGCTGGACCCATCTTTTACCCACTGCAAATGGTCCTCTCCTGAACAGGCCTTTGCTGAATGAACAAAGGCTGTCAAAGATAGGTCATGTACATTTTGCATCGAACTCAAGATTGGACATGCCAACATACAGTGTTTTCCAACAGGTCAGACAGGATAATTAGGATACTATCTGCCCTGTGGAGCACAGCTTGGCTCACCCACTTGAGTCATCTGGAATCATTTGCCATGTTTATTGCTCTCCACTAACAGCATGAATAAAATCAGAATTGTGTCTGTAGGTTAATGGAAGAAGAAACTTGACTCAATGGATAGTAGCATTCAGTGTCCTTGGTAAAACGACAGTTGTGCAGAAGCTCCTGGTTGTACAGGGAAAAAACACTGGATGCTCCCCACAACCAGCATTTCCTCTTACCATAAAATTTTAAGCGGTGTACACACTACAGTGGTACCTCGCAAGACGAATGCCTCGCAAGACAAAAAACTCGCTAGACGAAAGGGTTTTTTGTTTTTTGAGCTGCTTCGCAAGACGATTTTCGCTATGGGCTTGCTTCGCAAGACGGAAACGTCTTGCAAGTTTGTTTCCTTTTTCTTAACACCGTTAATACAGTTGTGACTTGACTTCGAGGAGCAACTCATAGAACACGGTGTGGTAGCCTTTTTTGAGGTTTTTAAAGACTCGGTGATTTTTGAAGCTTTTCCAAAACTTTCCGGACACCGTGCTTCGCAAGACGAAAAAAATCGCAAGACGACAAAACTCGCGGAACGAATTAATTTCGTCTTGCGAGGCACCACTGTATATCTTTAAAGGATACTGAAACACATTCTTATGCTCAAAGAATTCTGGGCATTGTAGTTTACCCCTCATCAAGATCCAATTGCCAGCAACCCTTAACAAACTACACTGCACATAATTATTTAAGGGAAGGAAATGTGTTTTAAAGGTGTATTATGTACACTGTATTGGTTTTGAACACATTCACATTTTTCTGCAATATTTAACCATCCTGATGATGACAACTTTTATCAACCCTGTTTAAAACTACAGTAAGAACAACCAAAACAGCACATTTAAAAGCTGCATCAAGTACGTAAAGGAAATAAATTAAACTATCCTATATAGCAAATACCCCCCCAAACCCTAAACCCTTTGAAAGACTGTAAGAACTAATGAGAAAAAGCATATGAGAGGAACAATAAAAATGGAAAGAAAGGGGGAGAAAGACAAGAAAATGGGATTAAGGAAGAAAGATGACTGAAGAATACTTATTATTATAATTTTTAGCGATTCTGGTGTGTTTGCCATGCTTTCATATAGCAGTTAAACAGCCCTCCACAAACACTTTAAAAGCACTCTTCAGCACAATGAAAACAACTTGTTTCCTATTTATATTTTAAGTGCCGCAAATAGACAACATAAATCCCCCCACCCGTCCTCAAAGAGTCCACTCTACAGAATGCAGTGCAAGAGCACTGCTGGGATAAACAGTACCTGCAATTCTGGAGCGAAGGCAGCGGCCCAGATATCCCCTCCTCCCCTTAAGCCGCAAGCAACAGTCTGCCTGACCCGGTGCCCTGGGGAACAACAGGATGTCTAACCTACAAGCATGGCTGTTATCATAGCCTCACGACGGAGGCCCTTTGCATTCCCGTTCTCTTCCCTAGAGAGCCGCCTACAAGGCCCACGGCTTGGCTTACCCTTTCCCTCCATTAGCCCTGCTTTCATGATTCAGCTTCTGCTCAGAGGCTTGCGGCCTCTTGGAAGATGTTGCTTCCATTTCCTCCCCTTCCCCTCCATCTTCTTCAGCAAGTGAATTAAAAATGTGTTCTTTCTTCTTCTTTTAAACAGGCAGCGGAGGCCTCTTCAGCTATGAATGCTCCCCTTCAGCTTGGTCCTGCTGACAGCATCCAGGGAGGAACGGTCCCAGCTGTGTCTATTAAACACGGCCAAAAAGACCTTACAACACAACTTTGTGCATCCTTGTTTATTTCAAATCAAAATACCAGACCGAAATTTCTCAGCAGCTACTATATTAGCGACAACTTACATAAACACTTGGGTTACCATATTTTCACACCCCAATTCCTGCCTACCTTTACGGCCTTATTGGCCCTTATTGGTTGTGATTTGTTTCTCGTCCACTTACACAGTTCTGAAAGAGGCCATTGTTACTCCCATTTCACGAGTGGTGAAAACTGAAGCCAAAGGAAAGTGTTTCCCTCAAAAGTCACCCTTTGTAGGCTTGGTCCTATGGCTTGCTTTACTCATGCTGATTGGGTGGGAGGCACTGCAAGAAGGTTCGAAGTTGCCTTTGAGGTGGTAGATTTCTAATGTAGTTACTGTACCTCTTCAGTTTCATAGAATCATAGAGTAGGAAGTGATCCCAAGGGTCATCTAGTCCAACCCCCTGCAATGCAGCAATCTGAATTAGATCATACATGACAGATGGCCATTCAACATCTGCTTAAAAACATCCAAGGGAGTCCACCACTTCTCTTGGGAGTCCGTTCTACTGTCTAACACAGGCACAGGCAAACTCGGCCCTCCAGATGTTTTGGGACTACAACTCCCATGATCCCTAGCTAACAGGACCAGTGGTCAGGTATGATGGGAACTGTAGCCCCAAAAGATCTGGAGGGTTGAGTTTGCCTATGCCTAGTCTAACAGCTCTTGCTGTCAGAAAGCTTTTCCTGATCTTGTAACTTGGTTCCTAACCTCTGAAGGAAGAGAGAACAAGCATGCTCCACCCTCCATGTGACAGCAGTTGCCTCTTTACCAGGCTAAGCATGCCCAATTTCCTTAACCATTTCTCATCTTGGACACCCTCCTCTGCACATGTTCCAGTTTGTAAATACACTTTTAAATTGTGGCACCCAGAACTGGACACAGAACTCCAGGTGTAGTCTAACCAAGACAGAATAGAGTAAGGTTATTGCTTCCCTTGATCTGGACACTATACTTCTGTTGATGCAGCCTGTTTTTGCTGCTACATCACACTGTTGACTCATGTTCAGCTTGCGGTGTACTAAGACCCTTAAATCCTGTTCACATGCAAGTTGGGTGTGTCCCCCATCTTATATCTGTGCTGCTAATTCTTCCTGCCTAAGCGGAAAACGCGATAGTTGTCCCTATTGAAATTCATTTTGTTAAGTTTTTGCCCAGTTCTCCAATTTGTTAAAATCATCTTGAATCCTGATTCTGTCACCCAAAACATTAGCTACCCCTCCCAGTTTGGTGTCATCTGCAAATTTGATGAGCATCCTCTCAATTCCTTCGTGCAAGTTGTTTATAAAAATGTTATAAACAGGCCCAGGACACAACCCTGCAGCGCCCCACTTTTTTCCAGGATGATAAGGAACCATTAGTGAGCAGTCTTTGGGTTGGGCCAGTCAACCAGCTACAAATCCACCTTGTCCGGCCCAGATTTTACCAGCTTCTCTGCAAGAATATCATGGAAAACTTTGTCAAAAGCCTTACTGAAATCAAGATACACCATGTCCATAGCATTCCCCCGATCCACCAAGCTTGCAACTTTAACAAAAAGGAATGAGATTCATCTGGCATGGCTTGTTTTTGAAAAACCCATGCTGGGTCTTAATAATCACAGCATTCTTTCCCAAGTGCCCGCAGACATGAGGGGCTTGCATGAAATTGTCCCCCAGGAAAACTGCCCAGGTTATTATTATCAGCAAAACAAAAGTCTGAGGAGCCTGGCTTTTCCTTCGAATTGTGTGCTACCTTTATGACAGGTTGCCCTGAGGTGGTTTCTCCTCCTCCCTGCTATAACATTCAAGACCTCTTACCATGGGACTCTGCTCTCATTGTTTTAAACCATTTTCCTGCTGTTTTGACTATTTTAAGTATTGTTTGGGTTTAATGGGCTTGTTTTATTGCACATTTTAATAGTGAATGTTCATTTTAATGTTTTGATGGAACTGTTAATTGTGTATTTTAATTGCCGCTTTATCAGCTAAGTGGTGAATAAATTAAACAACAACAATAATATATGGAGCTAAATATCCCCACCTCAGCCAGCAGTTACCATTTTTAGACTGTAAATTCATTGAGGGCAGGGAACACATTAATGTTACTAAATAAATAAATACGGGATGTGAAAGAGAGGTAGAAATTGGCAAAGATGTGACAGAGCAAAAGCACACAGTAATAGAATGTAAATATTATATTCACACACACACACACAGAGGAATGCTGTTTGAGGCAGGATAACTATGGCAAAAGTACACTTTGGTCCTTCAATCACGTGAGACTAGGGACATTTACAGAGAGGACTTGATTACCTCAGAAATGGCGGTGCAAATTTGATTTGTGGTAGCCAAATACACCAGAAAAGGACCACAAAGACAATTTTGCTGTATTTAGGTTAACCACGGCTTTGGGGCAAGAAGCAGCAGGGCCACATGACCTACTATCCATAATATTACCATTGGGTGAAGAGCAAACTGAGGTTTCTGTACTTTTCATAGGCATTCAAATTTCCAGAATGTTATCCCTACAATGTTCTGGGAAACAAAGAACTGTATCCATTTCAGAAGCCCACCCTGAACCAGCACCAACCAAGTACATGCCCCACATTCTGTACAAGTGAATCACAATGGCTCACAATATGTTACATGCCTCTTCTGCTTGGAACTAATTTTATTTATCAGTCCACCATTTGCCGTGCTTTGCCTCTTTCCCTGACAAAGAATATGACAGATCATCAGAAGAAAAGCCTGCAGCCTTAGCGGTGAAACAGATTGGTTTGCTCCTTTCCCTCTCCCACCTAGCAGGCAATTACCATGTGTGTAAATATTTTTGAAGGGAGAATATTTCAAAGAAAGCCAGGGTTTTGGATCTCTTCTTGTGTAGATAGATCTCTGTAGCTGGATGCCAAGCTGATGTCAAAGACTACAATTACTGAGGGAGCCCCATAAAGGTTTACTTTGGCAACTGTGGCAGACCTGTACAATTTTCGCTGTTAATTTTATCCCATTAAAATATTAGCCTACACTGTATTGACATCTCGCTATAAATGGGCCAGGTCACGTTATTCCCCAACCATCCTTCCCTTTTAGGTATTTTGCCTTTCCCCCCTGCCAGAGTCTGCACACATCCTTCCCACATAACCCTGCTGAGAGTGTCAGGTTGTGACCCAACTCGGCTGGATCCAAGTCAAGGGAGGACACAGCAGCAGCAGTTCTTGGATATGTTGAGAGAGAGAGGGAGGCTGCCGGGTAGATGGAAAGAACACAGCTGAACTTCAGAGCCACCGAGGAAAACAACAGAAGCAACAGGGTCAAGAGTTTAAATCGTGACAGCTGGATCAAGACTATCTGAAAGTTATAGCCACTGTCCCTTAACAGTCATGTGTGTACAATTGACTGCGGGTCAATCAGGGGCACGGCCAACATTGGGGTGTATGTATGTGTCACCATCATTAGGCACCTGCTGAGGCCCACACATCCTTGGGGGGGCACTGCTGGCCCTCCCTGAGAAGTGCCGGATTTACGTATAAGCTAAAAGAGCTATAGCTTAGGGCCCCACTCTCTTGGGGGGGCGGGGCAAAAAATTTAAAGGAAAAAAACCTGGATGTACGACTAAAGAACAACAACATTTCCAAAATATAAGCTAAAAGACAAATAAAATAAAACCTACATACAGCAACAGGAGAACAGCCTTTACCAAAGGTGTCATGGGCTTTGAAGACACTCGAACTCAGGACGCAAGGGAGAAACGTGCTAAGAGGAAGGCACGCTTGGCAAATCCACATCGTGATCAACTCCCGTCCGGAAACTAATCTCCCCACTGTGGAAGGACGTGTGGATACAGAATTGGCCTCCACAGTCACTTACGGAGTCACTTACGGACTCATTGTAAAAACCGTGTTTATGGAAGACAATCTTACTCGGCTATGAGTGATCGCCAAAGAAGAATATTCAACACAAAAAACAGCGACAATTTGTCGTTGACAAAGGACAGCTGGACATATAAAGGGCCCCATTACCTTCAGTAGCTTAGGGCCTCATCAAACCTAAATCCAACCCTGCCCCGAGCCTCTTGGCTTTGCCGTTCCTTCTTCTTCATGTTGTCACCTCTTCAGATTTCTTCTCTGAACACGCAGTATGACTCTGACCAGAGTGAAAAGATGGCGCAGCATCCTTCATTCTCTGTTGGCTCTCTCTGAGCAATTCCTCAAACTGGGCCTAGAGCAGAGGTGGGGAACCTCCAGCCCACAGGGCTAACTGGGCCCAGCATGGGTTGCAACTGGGTTTGTGAGGCTGTTTTCCCTAAGCCATGGCCACCTACACCACATTTGAACATCACTAGGGGGAGAGGGAGTTGCAGTCCAGCATTTGGAGGGCCGCCACAGGTTTCTCACAATTGCCCCACACTGTCTCTACTATCCCCACACTGGCTGCACTCTTTGATCTATAGATGTACATCCTTGACTTGTGCCACACGAAAGACCCAGGGCTGTTGCAAGGTCAAAAGGAGAGACAGGAGGGAACTATGGATGCCCTCTTGAGCTCTTTGAAGCAAAGACTGGATATAAATATAGTAAAATGAAGTTGTCATGAAGAAATTATTCAGAACTAGGAGGGCCTCTTTACTGAGGAGTCTATGTCATTGCTCCCACCTCTGCGCAGAGGCAACATTTTGTATGAATAAGATCTGCAAAATATTATTGCAGCATTTTGAATATTTATCCTTTCATACTGAAGCTCTTCAGCTGAACTATCTAGTTGGCTGGGCTGCTATATATTTGCTGGGAAAGCAGAAGGAACAGAAAGTACAGAACTTTATGAACTGTATTGGAAATCTAAACGCTTTGAGGAAGGGGGAAAGAAGGAAGGGAACAGGTAACTGCTGGGCAGGGGCTGGAGGGGAGGAAAGGTGGCAGACGGTTGTCTTTCGAATGCTACAGCTAGCTTGTATATCATCATATCACAACTTTCATTCTATCTCTCTCTCTCTCCCCAACCCCTCTGCACAGGATGGATGCGGACATAAAATCACACCTCGTATCTTCGTTTCTGTCAAGCTGAGTAAGAGTGCAAACGCTGGCACTGACAGAGAATGCCAAACAGGGCTTGGCATGCTACAACAAACTCCCAACTGTGGTCCTTGCCAAGTACCTGCATTTATCATTGTAATGGCCTGCCAGACGGGACTTGGCAAAAGATGAAGAGGAGGATGGAGGGGAGGAGGAAAGGAAAAGAGCCAGGGTAATGCTGCCAAGCAATTCATTTTAGGCACCTCCTGCTATCGCCGTACCTGCAGGGGAACCTTCATTTCATTTCATCTTTTCCGGCTTATTTATAGGAGCACCAAAATCCCGCTCGTCCAGAATCATTTCCCCTAGTGAAAGTGCTGCACCACCAAGCACCAGGAAGACAAGATACTTGTGAAAAATGTCTGAATGGCTTTCTCATTTGCTGTCATCCTTGGCCTGAAAGTGTTTCTGCAATCCCAGAAGGTTTCAAGTGCAACATATACAGATGTACAATGGAAGAATAGCATATAAAGCAAAGAGTCCACCTATTGAAATGGCTCTAAATCAGTGCTCAGATTAAGAGGGTTCTCCCCCATTTATCTCCATTCGTACTAAAAAAGCAAGTACTACTACAGTGGGATTATGTGGCTAAAATTGGAGGGACAAGAGGAGTGTGGCTTTGTAGATTTTATTAACTATTTCATCCCCAATAATCCAAGCACCAGGTACTCTGACTCACTCTTGAATAGCTCAAATTGTTCAGTTTTGAAACGTTAGCCAATATTTATAATTGAAGCATAGTTTTGTTTCATATGTATTTGCTGCATGAAAAGAGACATGTGGGACACTGATCTGCATAAACATATACTGCTTTCAGATGTGTGCACATTACAGATATTCACACAACATTACTCCTTGCTGTTCCTGGTCTATTTTTCATTTTCCATGTGTACTGCCAACTGAAAAAAGAAATAAATTTCCTGCTAGACAAACCTAGGTTGAATTTCTGGTAAATCTTATTTCTTTTGTATTTTAAAGGAGAGAGAGGGAGTGTGTGTGTGTGTGTGTGTGTGGGAGAGGGAGAGAGAAAGGGGACAAAACAAAATTTATTTACAGTTTTAATATGCTCAGTGTTATTTGTCTGCTGTACAAAAATGTTGTGTGTGTTGTTATGCAATAGATGCTACATCAGTTCAAAATTAAGTGACATATTAAGAGTGGGTTCTTTATACTGAATAGTTTGATGTCCTGAAACACAGAAAACACACTCCGCATAATCTTAGCCTGTGCAGGTGCAATGCCCATGCGAGAGGGGTTGGTTCCTTGAGCCCTGTGTTACATTCTTCTCAGTGCTCTGGTTAGTACTAGGCAGCTGGGTCCAGCTACCATTTATATGAACCGGCTTTTGGAGAGGGGGATTTTAAGTGGAAAAGTGACAGACAGAGGGTACTTAACCTTTTCACTGTCTGCTTTTTTTTCTTCTTCTCCAAATTGCACTCACCACAAGGTTCCAAATGTGTTTTGAACAATGCCCCAGACAAACACATTAGGCACCCTGCAGGTGGAAAATTCCACTTGAAGGGGGCAAAGGGGAAAAAGTGGGCAGAGAAACCGGTACTCTAAATTCGGCTGCGAGTGTTCCTGTTTTTTCCCCTAGCTGTTCTTGTCACTTTGTCACACGCATTTACATGTAATACGTCATTATCCCCTAAGCCAGCTCATTAAGTGGCTTAACAGCATGATTCTATGCATATTTACTTAGAAGTAAATCCCACTGTGTTCAATGGAGCTTATGTTTGGGTAAGGGTAGTCTTCCAGAACAAGGGTGGTATTAACGTTGGGTTTTTTTTACTTCCCTCAAATCCTTCCTTACAACCCATCTTTTCCTTTGGCACAACTCCTTACTTCTCATCCCCTACAGCAACTCAGCCTGTTATTAAGCCTAAGTATGGTGCAATTGCAGGTGCAATTGTCATCTACCCAAATGTTCAGCCCTTGCCCAATGACTTGCAGGTTCTATGCACTTTCAGTGTCCTTTCATATGGCCGATGCCAGAGTAGCATTGGCGAGTTCAGCTAAGTTAATTCCACCTATGACTGCTGGGAGCCTTCCAGGAGCTGTGTGGTACCATTCCCATGACAATTTTGCCATCTATATTATTCCCAGGGTTGCGTGTACAAGCTGGAGAGAGGTTGCCAGCTTATCTGAAAGAAAACAAAGCCCCCCCTTTAATCTGCAAGTACAGTGGCACCTCAGGTTACATACGCTTCAGGTTACAGACTCTGCTAACCCAGAAATAGTGCTTCAGGTTAAGAACTTTGCTTCAAGATGAGAACAGAAATCGTGCTCTGGCGGCGTGGCGGCAGCAGGAGGCCCCATTAGCTAAAGTGGTGCTTCAGGTTAAGAACAGACCTCCGGAACGAATTAAGTACTTAACCAGAGGTACCACTGTAGTAGCATTAGGTTAGATGCCTAGCATTGAAAATATGAACCACTTATAAACACCATCTCCAACTTCTCAAAAGATTCCATCAATGGTGTCTCCGAAAAATTTTACACATCACTTGGGAAGACAGGTGAACTAATATCAGTGTACTGGAAGAAGCAAAGATCACCAGTGTTGAAGCAATGATTCTTCAACATCAACTTCGTTGGACTTGTCATGTTGTGCGGATGCGTGATCATTGTCTTCCAAAACAACTACTCTATTCCAAACTTAAAAATGGAAAGCGTAATGCTGGTGGTCAACAAAAGAGGTTTAAAGACTGTCTCAAGGCAAATCTAAAAAAATGTAGTATACACACTGACAACTGGGAAACACTGACCTGCGAGTGCTCCAGTTAGAGAACAGCCTTTATCAAAGGTGTCATGGGCTTTGAAGACACTTGAACTCAGGATGCAAGGGAGAAATGTGCTAAGAGGAAGGCACGCTTGGCAAATCCACACCATGATCAACTTCTGTCCGGAAACCAATGTCCCCACTGTGGAAGGACATGTGGATCCAGAATTGGCCTCCACAGTCACTTACAGACTCACTGTTAAAACCGTGTTTATGGAAGACAAGCTACGAGTGATCGCCGAAGAAGGAAACAAAGTTTGCAGTTATTCTTTATTATGAAAAAAGGAGGGGCTAACCCCTTGAATTTTATGTTTCTAAGCCATTCTACTAGTGTTTTCTGTTCTCCAGCTTGCAATGAAGTACATTAAAACGGCAGAAATGACACCTATACTATACCTGCATTAACTACTTCTCTTTTCTATGGAAGTGACCATTCTTTGTTTTCCTCTCCTGATATATTCCCCAACATCTGATAGTGAAAAATAGGCATGCTAACAGCGTAATCCTATATATATCTACTCAGAAGCAAGTCCCACTTACGTCAATGGAGCTGAATCCCAGGTAAGGGGTACAGGACTGCAAGGTGAGTGTACAGCAGCAAGCACAGTTAGGGCAGTTTGCAGTTCCCAGGCTTCCTTGTGGCTCTGGCAGAGTGAGGGGGAGCCACTTGAAACCAGCAGAGAAGAGGCAGTGAGCCTTGCAGCCAATTTAAAAGGAGAGGGCAGCGGGCAACATCTCAACATAAAGCAGGAGTGGTGTTGGAATGGGGAGTGCCAGGTTCATCCCTAATAAAAGACCCTACCCTCTCCTCTCCCTCCTTGTGGTGGTGGTGGGGAGAAGAGTGAGTCAGCAGCTGCAGCCCAAACAGGATGAATCTGGTGGAATTTACCTGATAGAAGCCAAGCCCAAGCAACAAGGCACCACTCTCACCTGGTGGCAAATGCTGGGCCTGGTAGCAACCTACTCTGAGGCATCAAGCCCCACAAACCTCTTCTCCCTTCCCTGTTCCTGAAGGCACTGCTGTGTTAACTCTCTGTCTCACGGGTCAAGAGTTTTCCTTGACCGTCTCCCATCAAGTTAGCCTGGCACCCAGCACCCTTTGTCTAGTTTTAGGCACCAGGCAAAACCTTTCCTTTTTACCCTGACTTTTGGGTAACCTGCATTTTATTTGTATATGTATGTGTTTTGCTTGGGTTTGTTGTTGTTGATGATGATTGGAATTGATTTTTGTTGTATAAAGAGCAAAATGAAATGAAGTGTGAACAGCTAAAGAAGCTGGCACTCGGAGCCCCATCTGTGCTCCATGTTTAAAGCAGTATCATGCCACTTTAAACAGCCATGGTTTACGCCAAAGAATCTTGGGAGCTATAGTTTAAGAGTGGTGAGAGGAGTGAGACAAACCCTATTCCCCCCACAGAGTTACAATTCCCAGAGTTCCCAGAGAATAGGAATTGACTGTTAATGACTCAGAGGCAGTGTGTCTAGCATAGGAAGCTTGGAGAGGGAGCATGAGGGATGGCTGATTCTACTGTTCTCACTTCCAGTCAAACATGCAAAGAGAATCCTTGAGGATGTCCCCCACTGTGAGATCTGAGAGCCCCGGATGACCTCTGGAATGCACATGACAGCAGAAACTGTAATCGCTTGCCCTTCTGCTGGGAACATCCAAACTGACTAAAGGGGCATTCTATAACTCAGCAGTCCCTATCATGTGACCATACACTCTAGCATTTTAGCAGAGAGGATCTCAAAGAAGACTCCAGTAATTCTTGAAGTGCTGTGCAAGTGCCCTGGAGTCTCACTCTGTGTCCAGGCGTATATGTTATTTCCTTCATCCAGACGCAGAATTAAAAAAAGCAAAGCAATGAACTTTTGCTTGTTCTCCGCTTGCCCCACTAAAATGATTTTATTTTTTGCAGCAGGAGGAGGTCAGCTCACCACCCACCCACCAGTTATTTGCTCCTTTCTACTTCAATGCTCCCAAATATTTTTGGCCGTCTCCCAGGCTAGAACCTTATCTGTGCCATCCCCCATGGCAGACGTGCAGCAGCTGTTGAGGCTTATCACAGGCTGCCTGTCCACAGAGTTTACAAATTAACACCCTATCGAGGCTCCCCAAAGGCTGATTAATCAGAGAGAGGCAGTCTGAGGGCCTTTATCACGGCAAGCGGCTGCTGGAGAGAAGGAACAAATCTCTCAGGAGGGTGGAGATGCCTTACAAATGAAAGAGACAGCGAGAGAGGCAGAATAGTAAAAGGAGCAGATTTTGTAGAGATAGTAGATGGCAGAGCTAATGGATTGAGGGACAGGGAGAGGGAGGGGACGGTGGGCTAGAGGGCAATGCAAGAACATCATGGCAGTAAAAAAAGAGATAATTAACAACCTAGACCTCATGATTCTAGATGGTCTCCCCTGCAAGGCTGCAGCAACCTTGCTCCAGAGAGCAATTTCTAATATGTTGAACACAGTGCTGTGATATACAGAACAATTTTCCCTATAGTGAAATAACTTCTTTTCATGACGGCTTAAAAAGAGGCCCAATTTAATATAAAGGAGGATAACACTGAGATGCTTATGCAGAAACATCCTTTTGGTTCAGCCAAGTTTGCCCTTCAACAAGCCCTGCATTTTCATATTGCATCCACCTGTTATGCCACAGTGTTATTAATAAGCAGTGTCAACCCATCAAGTTTGATCTAGAGGCTGCTCCATGTTTTAAAAGCCAATGCTTATTTAATTTCTACTACAAAAATCAAGGCCTGGGATCAGGACCAGTAAGACATGGTGTTCTTAGTTCCCACCTGAGAAATCAACAGGATGCTCAACGCTCCTACCCTTTCCAGTTTCTGAAAGGTATTCATTGGTGTCACCCATTGCCACACTTTGTAAGAAAATGCCCAGACTCTCTCCTTGCTACTCCAAAGCTGCCAACACTTTCCCATAAGCTAGTGTGCTTCTGGAAGGCCCCCATCTATCCAATTTCTTAAGGAATTTTGGATTCTTGCAGTTGTGATGCATTCCGAGAGGATTTTCCCCACATACTAAGCTTCCCAAAGTAAGTTTCCATAGTAACACACCCCTAAACCTCCAAATCCAGACTAAGTCTCAGCAGCCCCCAACTCACTTTCGACATATTTCTGAGTCAATAAAACTTGATACGAGCAGCCTTCAAAACAAATTAGGCCACAATCTACATTAGGGCTCCCTTCTCTGTGGACAATGTGCAGTTCCAAGTGATGATACAGTTGGCTTATCATGGCTGTGAGACTGGGAAGACCTGCTCCTGCCTTGCAAGCCTTTTTCTACCTGGCCTGGGAGAGTGGGGCTCTTATTTGACTCTAGCTACAAAAGCTGAGGCTGCTGAAGAGGCCAGAGACCTGAAGAGGTCTTGGCTGTCTCTTAGGACAGACCCAGGTCATCGAGCCTGTGCTTCCGCAGTCGTTGTCCACCATGAACCATCATTGGCAGGATTGCTAGCAACAGCATCAGATATGTTCTGTGCTTATGATAATATTTTATTCTTCAGTTAATTGTGCTGTTTTAAAGATGTTACATATCTTTAGGCACCAGGCCAAAACATTCCTGTTCTCCCAGGCCTTTGGCTAATTAAGCAGTCATTGACCTTTTAAACTGTGTGGAGGGTGTGTGTGTGCGTGTGTTATTTTTTGTTATTATGTTATGCATTTTTGTGTTTTAATTGTAGACTACCCTGTGATCCTCGGATGAAGGGAGGTGTAGAAATTTAGTAAGTAGTAACAATAATAACAATCCCCAAACTTCCTGCTCATATTGACAGCTTCATTAACAACTCTTTTCTCCTGTGCAGTGTTTGCCTTTTAGGTCTATTTCTGAATGTTTGATTTGGCATGAAGGGAGAGGGGCAATTCTTCTGTAATTTTTTTTTATGGGGGGGTTAATTTGGTTGTTTCTATTTTTTATTTTGATTATGTTTTCTGTATTTTTATATTGTAATTTTATCCTGTGAACTGCCCTGACACCTGCGGATACAGGGCAGTATATAAATTTAACAGTTAATAATAAATAATAAACAATGCATTTTGGGAGCACATGGGTCCCACAGAGTGCACACAGTTCACGCCCGTGGCTCAAAACAATGAACAAATCTTTGGATAGGTGTACTGGTATTGGCAGGGAGAAAGCAAAGGCTGTTTCCTTTTTGGCTCCTTCGGGTTCTTGGCTGTAGCTGGAATGATGAGCTGCAGGGCTCAAGTCATTATAAGAGATTTTCCTGCCGTTTAGGTTTCAACTTTCTTCCATTCCACTATCTCCAGAACACCCTTAAGCTGCAGAACTCTTCCCAGGTTACAATTCTGCATGGCAGCTGAAAAACACTGGTTGTATTTGCTAGAAGCCCATGTAACAAGAAACCACTGGCACATAACCACTACTTTAAGTTGTAACGCACACCTCATTCCCTTCTGAAGCATAAGAATATAGGAAGCTGCCATATACAGAGTCAGACCGTTGGTCCATCTAGTTCAGTAGTGTCTGCACCAGGGGTAGTCAATGTGGTGCCTTCAGGCTGTCGTTGGACTACAACTCCCAGCAGCTCCAGCCAGGTATCGCCAATGGTCAGGGATGTGGCTACCCCTGGTCTACACTGACTGGCAACAGTCACTCAGAGTTTAAGGCAGGAATTCTTTCCCAGCCCTAACGAGATGCTGGGTTCAAACCTGGGATCTTCCGTGTGCAAAGCAGATGCCTCTACCACTGAGCTACAGCCCTTCCCCACACTCTCTCTGCACACAAAGAGAGTTCTGTAACCTGAGAGCTCACAGTCCACAATAGCTCATCAGCCTTGGTTTCCAGTTCAGGACTACTGCCATCCAAGAGACTCATCTGTTTACTACTGTTCACCCAAGGATTTTAGTGGCTTTCAGTTGGTGCTGGGTTTGGTCTACTCTGCTGCTGTTTGCTGCTTCTCTTGGTTGATGATTTGACAAATTTGTTTACTGTTTTATTTATTTGCTTGTTTATATAATTTAGCTTATGTTGTAGCCTGCACAGGTATGGGTACTGATGAAGGGTGGCCTATAAACCGCTTAAGAAAACAAGAAATCATCACCAAAGATTCTCCCTGCTCCTGGGTGGTCCTGAGGAAATAAATAGTCATTCAGCAAAGAATGAAAAGAGCCATGCCACACGCTACCAATTAAAACTCCAGTTGGACAACCACTAGAAATACAGTTGTGGTTCTCCCAACATGCTCTTGCCAACATGGCGCCCTTCAGATGAAACTACAACTGAGCTGAAGTCCAACAATGTCCTTGCTGCAGCCATTGTGGCTCATCAAGTCCCTGAGGTTTGGTTGGCCTTCACCAGGGGCCAACCCTTTAGTGTGGCAGGCCGTGCCCTGTGGAACTACCTGCCAGTGGAAGCTTGGCAATTACTTTCTTTTAGATGTCTCCTAAAGACAGTGTTATTCAAACAGGCTTTCACAATGTGAATTTTCACCAATCAGTACCTACTGCTGTTTATATTGTCATTTTGTATGGTGTGCACCACCTTGATGCATTTTTAAAAATGAAAGTGTGGTTTATAAAGATTTAAATAAATAACTTTCTCCCTGGTTGCTGCTCCTCCCAATCCAGCAGAAAGGAGAGCAGAAATAAACTGCTAGTCATATGCTCTAGAGGGGCAAAACAAAAATATAGTGTATCAGCTCTGCAAAAATAATCTCCGTCACTGAGCTACAAAAGAAAAAGAAGAAAAACAGAAATAAAGAGGCCACTCCTGATCTCTTGCTCGTACACGGCATCTCTCAACTTACATCCTTTTGAAAGAAATGTTTTGTTTTGTTGCCTTCCAAAGCAGTCCTGCAATCTGTCAACCAATTACGAGTGATGCTTCAGCAACAAAAGTGTGGTGGATCCATTTACTTTCATACTGAAATAATGCAAATGAATCTGACTTTTGGCTCCAGTCCCGCTGCTTTCAAAGCTGGGACTCCGTGCATTTCCAATTCCTGCCCTTTCCTCTCCTCCCCCCCTCTGCGTTCCCCCTTCTGCTACAAAATGTCACCAATTTATTTTAGCCCGGGGGCCCATTTCGAGTTTTACCGCTAATATATGAGAAATGCATTTTTCAAGCTGTTACCACTTAACTGAACTGATATCAGCCACTCAGGGGACACAATATTGTTTACACATCCTGCTCTATGGAATAAGTGCGGATGCCAAAATCTCTGCCTGGGCTCTGGAAGGAGACGTTTACTCTCTGTTTTATGAGATTTTCTCGATTTGTGGCTGTCTCAATGGTCGTAAAAACAGCTGTAAATCAAAAGAGCACAACAAAATTGCAATAACAACTGTCGAACCCAGCTCTAAAGAGCATAACTCCCAGCAACAGAAGGTGGAAGACTTTCTGCTGATTTAATACCAGGTGTGAGGGAGTCCTCACAGGCCCCTGTACAGCACAGTGTATTGAATAACACCAAGCCTTATTTGCATGCCAAGAGACAATATCCTACACCACCACATGGCTCTCATATTGCCTCTCCTCATTTCCACGCTTGGGGCCGCCTCTTCGCCTCTTCTCCACTCAATTTTCCTTCACATAGGGCTTTCAAATACAGCGGAGAGTGCTTAAACAAATAACTGCTAAACACATAATGCTGTTTAAAGCATTAACGGGGTGAGGAGAGAAGCCAACCTAAAGTCCTCATAAAAAAACAACCTGGGACCTCTTGCCGTGCACCACGGTCAATAGTTTTAACAGATCGCTTCAGCCATTCATAGGAGCACGGCTTTTCCCCCTCAGAGGATATTTCTCTTCACGTCATCCTTGGGCACCCCTGTTCCTGCCATTCCCTCAGCCAGAGCCCACACTCCTTTTGCCCCACGACACACTCATTAATCAAATCAGTCTCTTTGAAATCCGTTTTCAGTTTCTGGTGACCAGTCAGACGCAAGCCTGCGCAAGCAAACATCCAATAAGGAATCAATGTGCGCTGTTATGTCCCAACCCTGTATCCAGGGGGATGCCCCCACAAAAACCACAATTCCTTCCCTCACTGAGAAAACTTAAGACAGGGTGTCTGGAGTCACCGCTCCTTCAGTCACCCTCCCCCTTTTCCTGATTGCTAACATTTAGGAGTCCTTCAGCAGTTAGGTGTAAAGACAGGGTGGACCTAAACAATAACACCAGCCAATCCAACTGCAGGGTTTTCCAATCCAGTGGTTCACACCAGCTCCCCATACCAATCCAGTTGCAGAATTTTGGAGATGCTGGAGCGGAGCCAAGGATGAGAAAGTACATTAGTCATAGCAGTGTGAGTCTCCTTATTAAATTACTTTTTATAATAGAACCAACCTCCCTTCCTCCCTCCCTCCCTTCCTTTTTGCACCCCTATTCTCTGGCCACCTTCTTTCCTCTGGAAGTGCCTTTTCTAACCCAGAAATATTACCTTGGGTTAAGAACTTTGCTTCAGGATGAGAAGAGAAATCGTGTTCCGGTAGCGTGGCAGCAGCAGGAGGCCCCATTAGCTAAAGTGGTGCTTCAGGTTAAGAACAGTTTCAGGTTAAGAACAGACCTCCAGAACAAATTAAGTTCTTAACCCGAGGTACCACTGTATTAGCTTCCCTTCTGCACTCTCTCCAGAATTATCTTAGAAAGAGCCACCTGCTCTATATTTTTCCTCTTCCTCCCTCCCAAATACATGGGGAAGGGAACCTCAGGCCAGAGGGCTAAATGCGGCCCTCCAAGCCTTTCTTTCTGGCCCTTGAGACTCTCACTAGGCTACACTCCTCACCTGCTCACCTTCTCTTTTTTTTTTTTTTTAAATAATAAATTTTTATTCAATTTTCCTTTTGCTTATATTGGCTACAACCATGATTACAAATTTACAGTTTTTGAACCTCCACCAGCACCTCCCACAATCATCCATTTTTCTTATTTTCCCGCATTTTCTATATGGTATTGCTGGTTTACCATTATCTTACACCTCTCTAATTCTGTCATACAATATACCTTACAGTATTACAAAGTCTCTTTAAACCCCACTAGCGTTGTTTGTTGATCACATATAGATTCCAGATTCCACCTGCTCACCTTCTCAGCCTCCTTTATACCTTGCTGGAATGTTCCCTTTCTCTGATAATGCTTCTTGCTTGTCTAGACAGAGGACAGAGGTACAGTATTAAGAGTATGTGTAGAAAGTAGTCTTCCGTACTCTCCCATTCCTCTCCTTGGGTGTACAGCAGTCCTAGCTTGTGGTTTTATTGCACTTTAACTACTTTGTCCAAGTTAACCTCCAATTTTTATGTTTATTTGAGTGAGAGAAACAATCTAAGAGTCAAACTACATATTCAGGAAAGTCAAGTGATAATAAAATTGTTATTGATCACCCTCCCTTCAGATGCCAAGGAGATAAAGAACTACATAACTTTTAGAAGGCATCTGAAGGCTGCCCTGTATCAGGAAATTTTCAGTGTTTGATGTTTTACTATGTTTTATATATGCTGTAATCTGCCCAGAGTGGTTGGGGAAACCCAGCCAGATGGGCAGGGTATAAATTAAAATAAATAAAATAAAATAAAAATTATTATTGATACAACCGTACAAGAAATGTACAACTTCAAGCCTGCGGATGGATGATCTTTGAATGCTCCTTGCCAACATATAAAATAGCCACAACACATGGTGAGGAGAGGTTAGGTCGGAGTCATTATCTTCTTCTTGTGATAACATTAAACAGTATATACAGGACTATATGTTCAATTGTGTTCAATATGTTCAGTTGTGAGATTTCCCCACCTGCATTCTAAAAGACATATAGTCATACGATGGCTGTCTTGTGTGAAATTTCTGACAGTATAATCCCATCCATGAAAGCACAGGCAAAAAGAAACCGAAAAACTGACTCCAAAACAACAGGGCTTCTTGTCCTCTCTTACCATTTTTATATTTCCAAAAAATTTAACCCCTTATTCCCCATCTTCAAAGAACTATTTTAAACATAATACTTCCAACCTTATTTCATTTTCTTTATAGAAAATTCTGCCAGGCTTGTTTTGCACTATTGTTGTCACTGTTTACTCTTTTCTTGCTTGTTTTTCAACCTCATTGCTTGTAAATGAGAAATGTTTAATTGATTTAATTACATTAAATCTATTGTAATGGACAGATGCAAACACACACACCAACAGCAATACAAATCTGCATATGTAAATAGCCAGTGGATGGAAAGTGGTGTTGACCCTATTCTTTTTTTTTTAATCACTTTTCTCTATATAGCCAGACTAACAGTCCCCTTAATAAATCCTCATCTCCAGATGCTCTGCTGACACCATACTAGAAAAATAACTGAACAGAGAGGTGAGCCTCGTCTCCTTCACAGTCCCCCAAACCCAGGCTCAATCTCTCATCCAATCTCCCCTTTCATCATTCATTTCATCCTATTTCCCTTGCAGCTGTCATGATACCTAAAATGGGCAAACATTGCCTTTTCAGGCGTGTGAACATACACCTATAAGACAAGAGAAGGAAAACAATGGAAACCATAATAAATAATTATAATTATTATAAAGCACTCTCAAGATACAACTATATTTGTAGCTGCTATTTTTTAAAAAATATTTTATTAAGGATTTTCTTGTTTTACAGAAGTAAGTGTAGTGCCTCGTTTGTTTTTTTTCATGTAACATTTTTACAAATCCGTTTCATTTGTTGAGGCATCAGGGGGAGAAGAAAAAAAAAGAAAAAAGAAAGTGGGGGTGGAGAGAGGGAAGATGGATGGGGGTGGGGTTGGGTGACGGTGTTTCTATTATGTTTAATGTATGTAGAGTTTGGTGTCAGCGTTGCTTGTGTTGTTCACTTGTGTTCCTTTGGTGGTGAGAGAGGTTGGGGTTGGCCTAGGGTGTGATTGTTTGCTTGTGATTGGCTGTGGTGATCTTTGTTTTCGTGTGTGAGTGAGGTGGGTGGGTGTTTTGGATCAGGTTAGCCATATTGATTTGTATGCTGCTGGTGGATTATTGTCATTGTCCTGTTGGGCTGTGTATGTGATAAAGGGGAGCCATACCGGGGTGAAGGTGTCTTCTTCTGTTTGTCCCCGTGTCAGTTTCAGTTTATTAGTTAATTTTTCTAGTAGGGCTGTTTCCCATACTATTTGGTACCACTGGTCCATGCTTACTCCTGACAGGTCTCTCCAGTGTCTGGTTATGGTGTTTCTGGCTGCTGAAAGCATGTGGGTTATGAGTTCTTTGTGGTGTAAATGGGCATTGTTGTCTTGGAAGATGTTTAGTAGGGCCAATTCTGGGGTGATGTCTATTACTTGCTTAGTTATTTTACATATTTCTTGTATGGCTGTTGTCCAGAATAGTTGGATTTTGGGACACTCCCACCACATGTGGAGGTATGTGCCTGTGGAGGTGCACCCTCTCCAGCATTTTGGTGAGGTTCCTGGGTGTATTAGCGCTAGTTTCCTTGGTGTTAGGTACCACCTGTAGGTGAGTTTCAGTGTGAGTTCTTTTCTTTTCGTTGATATGGATTTAAAGGGGGGTTTAGACCACATTCTGGTCCATTGAGTGGGGTTAATCTCATAGCCTATGTCATTCTCCCATTGTTTTTTGATTGCGTCTAGGGGATTTGCGGGGTTTTGGAATAGTATTTTGTATATTGTGGATACCGTCCCTTTACCGTTTCCCTTTGTTGTTAGGAGGAGGTTTTCGAAGGTTGTCAGGGGCCTAGTTGCTGCTGATTTTACTGTTGGTTTGTTTAAGAGGGCATGTAGTTGGTGTTGTGTTAACCAGGGCATTTGGGTGTCTTGTAGTTTGTCTTGTATTTCTTGTGTTGACAAGGGTTTGTTATTTTTATAAAAGTCTATTAGGCGATATAAGCCTTTGATTCGCCAGGTTTTTATCTGGAGGTTTTGTGCTGCATGGTGGAATAATGGGTGGTACGCCAGGGAGATTAGTGGGGATGGGGTTGGGGATAGTTTGCCTATTTGTGTTTTCCATGCTTTGAGCATGGTCTGTGTGTACCTGCTAAGTGTTGTGGGAATTTTCTTTAGTTTGTTTGGGAGGAGTGGGTATGTTGTGGTGCAGGTATTTTCAATTGTGTCCCTCTCTAGGTGTACCCATTGTTTTGTCTCATCTTCTAGTATATATGGGATTATATGGCGTATTTGGTTGGCACTGTAATATGCTTCTATGTTGGGGATTCCCCATCCTCCTTCTGAGGTGGGGAGGTGCAGGTATTTGGGGCTTATTCTTGGTTTTGTATGTGAGAAGATGAAAGAGTGTAGTTTTCTCGGCCAACTGCAAAGTTGGGTTGAGGGGATCCAGATTGGGAGGGTTTGGAATAGGTAGGTTAGTTTTGGGAGTGTGATCATTTTGATCATGGCTATTTTGTCTGAGAGAGTGAAATTCATGTTATTCCATCTCTTTGGGTCTTTGTTAATTTGTCGCCACAGGGGCTTGTAGTTGTGGAGGTACAATTTATTGAGGTTTCTGGTTATTTGTACCCCTAGGTATCTGAACTTGGTGTGGCAAAGTTTTATTTTGGTGACCTTCGTGAGTTCTTTTTGGGTGTGAGGAGGGGTGTTGAAGCACATAGCTTCTGACTTTGTAAAATTTACCTGTAGGCCCGACACCATTGCAAATGTGTTGAGTTCTCTGATTAGGGAGGTTGCTGTGCTTATGGGGTCTGGTGTTGTGACCATTAGGTCATCTGCAAAGAGCCCTAATTTATAGGTTCTGCCTTTTATTTCCACTCCCTTGATGTCTGTGACTGCTCGGATGTGGATTGCTAAGGGTTCCAGAGCCAGGATAAATAAGAAGGGAGACATTGGGCATCATTGTTTCGTGCCTCTTTGGATAGCTATAGTATTAGAATCCATATTGTTAGTTCTGCATTTTGCTGAGGCTTGGGAGTATATTTGTTTGAGGATTTGTAGGAAGTTGGGGCCAAGTTTCATGTTAGTTAGTACTGCTAATATGTATTTCCACTCTAAGCAATCAAAGGCTTTGAGGATGTCTAGGGACATAATTGTCAATGGGAGTTTGGTTGCCTTGCTGTGTTCGATCAGGTTCAGTAGTTTCCTGATGGGGTCTGTTATATTGCAGCCAGGGACAAAGCCAGTCTGGTCTGGGGCTATTAACTTGTGTAGGAAGATTTTTAGGCGGTTGGCCAAGATTGATGTGAATATCTTGTAGTCTTGGTTTATTAATGAGATTGGGCGGTATGATTCTACTTTGAGGCTGTCTTTTAGTGGTTTTGGGATGGAGACTATTTTGGAGTGGGTCCAGGTTTTGGGGATGGCGCCCCCTTTTATGATGTCGTTGAATAGGCGGGTCATGTAGGGCATCAAGGGTTCTTTGAATTTCCTATAGAATTCTGCTGTGAAGCTGTCTGGGCCTGTGGCTTTGTGTGGTTTCAGTTTTGTAGCTGCTATTTTTATATTCCCAGTGCTCACCCCATGCTACCACATGCAGCTAGCAACTCCCTCTGGGCAGGAATATCATCTTATGGAGATAATAAAGCTGTGTGCATGTTTATGGTGCAGCATCACAGCTTTTACTATTTTCGCCCTTTGATGCAGAGTTATCAAGTAAGGGTGACAGAAAGAAGGTGGAACTACTCAATACTTACTTTGCCTCTGTCTTCACCAAAAAGGAAAGCAGTGCCCAGCCTGGTGATAATAAAATAAATGATGCAAGGAGGGAGCTGCAGCCCATTACAGGAAAAGAAGTCGAAATAAATTAAAAAATTGTCCAGTAGCACCTTAGAGACCAACTAAGTTTGTTCTGGGCATAAGCTTTTGTGTGCATGCACAGATCTGAAGAAGTGTGCATGCACAGATCCCGCATCCCTTCTCTAAGGTGCTACTGGACAATTATTTAATTTATTTATTTATTTTGACTGTGTCAGACCTACCTGAAACTAGGAAAAGAACACTTAGCTACCTTAAACAAATTCCAATCTCCAGGGCCTGATGAGCTACATTCTGGGACATTGCAGATGTAATCTCAGAGCCTCTGTCTATAATATTTGAGAATTCTTGGACAATGGCCAATTTTTGTCTCCATCTTCAAAAAGGGGGAAACAGAAGACCCAAGGAGAAGACCAAGGTAACTATCAACCCATCAGCTTGACATCAATACCAGAAAAGGTCCTAGAACAGATAATTCAACAGTCGGTCTGTGTCCACTTAGAAAAGGATGCTTCATTACTAAAACACAGCATGGGTTTCTCAAAAACAAGTCATACCAGACGAATCTATTATTATTATTAGAGAGAGAGAGAGAGAGAGAGTATGTGTGTTAGTTACAAGCTTGGTGTTCCAACAGGCAAAGTGACAACAAAGGCATAAATGGTGACAGACTGCAGGATCAGGGAGGGCACTGACTTGGTGAGGGCTGTACAGCACTGGAAAATACAACAGAAGCCAGTTAAAAATGCCCTCCGATAAGATTCACTCCCACTGTTACTGCATTGACATGACAGTACTATCAAGCAAAGCTTCAACGCAACTGTAAATGCAATTCCAATAGCCCACCCTGGCTAAATTAATGTTTGTGTGCTAAACAATACCAACAGGTCGTGCCTGAGAGACCCAGTAATTACAGAGGTTTCTTAGTAGCAGCAATTGCTTCAAAAAGTCTAAATTCTCCAGTCTTTCGCTCTTGGGGACAACATTTTGTGGATAGGTGGCAGTCATATAACTATAAATACATGACTAACTTCAATAGCAACACTGACGGAGAAAAAATGCCAATTGCCAACAGTGAAGTGTCTAGAAACTTGTCTACAATATTTGCCCAGGAACCCTATTAAATGTAGTTTGCATGCTTTTGACCCTTTACTTCTCTCTTTTTATACTGACATCATTTCAGAGTCCAGCAAGCTCTTGTGAGTCAGCAGCTAATAATTTTCCAGTTTTCAGCCTTACTTGAATTGTGTCCAGAGTACACAGAGAAGTGTGGCTTTGTCAAATGCTGGGTCAGATTTGAATCAAAATAATTTTAGTCTGAAGCAACATGTATTTGCTATTCGAGTGAATTGCTGTTGCTGTTGGCATCTATCCTGAGAGACAATGGAGTGTGCCTCTGGGGGTGAAGTCAAAGCACTGAGTTAGCAGCACTGAAGTGACCTACCCAGGGCACAAGCTTGGGCAGTGTGTATGGAGATCCTGGATTGTTCAGATGACACAACACCCTTCTTAGCCGGAAGGAGGCGTACAAGGTGCCATCCAATCATCTTAAGGACTCCACTCCAGATTTGCTGGCTCCTGGAAAAATTGGGTGAGACCACTTGCAGCTATGTCTTTGAAGGTAATTCGGGAAGTAAGAAGTAAATTGTTTTTAACAAGGGACACCTACAGAGGTTGGAGAATGATCTTGAAGATGAACTAGAAATCTTTCAAAGTTCTACCCCGGAACTAATTTAATTCCCATTCAGTTCACCTGAAAATTATAGGAACTTCTTCCAGTTGCAACTCAGAGATCTATTAACTAATTTGGGGAACTTGGGTTAAATCAAACAAGCTCATTCCAAGCACTGGGATTTACAGATAAACATGGATAAATACTTCAACGGTGGAGTAGATTTCACAACCCCTGGTCATTCTTTTACACATTTTTTTTACTCTTTAGATTCTTTGGGCCTTTAAGCTTAATTGTTGGTTGGGAAAGCAAAATCTAACCATTCACATTTCACAGTGTATGTGCTGATGTTCCCTTAGTCTTCTTAAGTATATTTTATCCTTCAGCACAGAGGCTTGTAACATTCTGAATGCTGACATTTTTTTTGCCAGTGATAATTTGGATGAACACGAACTGTGAACTGAACAGGAACAGAATTAGTTTGTTTTTAAATGCAATGAATGTGAACTGGAATCAGTTTCTTTTAAAAATAAACTTCCCAAGCTCTGATAAAACCGTAAAACAGGATGGGAAGTGGGGGAGTATTGCCAGTTGTATCCTGACCTGATGGTGCAAGAAGAATATAGCCTTCTCATTCTACCTGCAGTCAGGGGATGGGAAGCTTGCTGACAAGCTGAATGTATGCTGTGACCCTATTAACACACGTCAAGCATCTCAATTCCAAGGCTTCTCTGTGAGCATCATACAAAACAGCTATCACATAAAATATATTAATGTCTAAAATGTCCATTAGACAAAGTTAATGGGCCAGAGATTCCTCATCATCACCAGTTTATTCTGAAACTGTGATCCCACACCAAAGCTTTACTGCATAAAGATAAAATTCAATAATGGTAAGGGTAAAAGGAATGTAAATATGAGTTTTACATGCATTGCTTTTTGCACTCCCAATATTAACCATTATGATTTGTTGAAATGCATATCTTGTTGACTGAACTACAGCATTGTCATTTTAAAGGTGCCCCTAAAAGAATCAAATGAAACATGTGAAGCAGTTGCACAAACCTACTCTCATTATAAATAACCATCTCTATTGCATATTTTACATGCAAGCTGTTTTACAATGCATTTCTCAACCACCCTCACCACTGATATTACAGCTCTGATTTTAATGTCATAAAACAGGTGCTGAAACATTGTGGTCTGTCATGAGGTCATCCAGGGAGGCTGTGGCTAAATTCAGAATTGGATTGAGAGCTTTCAAGCCTATGACTCAAGACTGAATCAATATTTGGCGGGGCCTACTGCAAACTGCGCCCTGGTGAGTCTCTTCCTACATCAGTGGGGACCCTGAGGCCATGGGGCTGACTTGGTGATGGCACTCTGAAAGAGACGCCTTTTAAATTTCCCAGAATGCCCGATGCTCCGGGGCATTGTGAGAAAATTGAAAAGGCAGTTTCCCCGGACTTAAGATACCTGCTGCTCAGATTGGAGCAAAGATAAAATAGGGTGCCAGAGAAAGTGTCAGCAAGGGCCCTGTTTAAGTATGCTGCATGTTGACATCAGACCTGCCAGTACTGGGTCTCAATAATACATACTGGAGGAGTATTTGTACTCTTATGTCTAACTTTGTTTTCCCTCTACGTACACTGAATCAAAGAGACACAATTTACAGAGCCTCTAACACAATCACAATATCTCTGCGGTTAACAATTGCAAAGACAAGGATACAAAACGGCGAATAATGGCTCTATATAGTAAAGGAAAGCTGGTTTCCCAAGCTAACGACCTCCATCGCTCAACGCTCCCTCTGGAATCCTAGTCATCATCAACTGAAAGTCAAAATTGATCGCTGGTCTTTTAAAAATAATGCCAGCTATACCTTGATGGATCTGGCACCCCGTAGTCAACCCATCTGTTCTACGGTGCTGGGGCAGAGTGCGGAAAATAGGATTCTCCTTTTCACACTGGCCTTGTACGCTCATCATTTCTCTTCTCCAAAGTCACTAGCTTGCTAGGTTACTATCATTGCTCCTCTGCCTCCCTCACTGATTGCTTCTTAAGCACTCCAGCAGCTACAACAAGCTCATCTCAGCATCTTCAGAGCAGCTGAAGTAGGAACAGGAACGATTTTCTACCCAGTGAGCCAAAGCCAGATTTCTACTCAAGTCAAAGCTATTTTCCACGCATCTTAAAACACACATTTGGGCGAAAACGGATGTAGGAGTAAGGAGGAGGAAAACTCAAGCTCACAAATATTATTTTCAAAGAGGTGCCTGACTCGCACTCGTCTTCTGCAATGACTCGCACTCGTCTACATCCAATTTGTGCCTCTGATTAATTTTTTCTCCATGCAAAATTCTGTAACACAGCCACCCACAAGCTGATGCCCTCCAGATATTTTGGACTACAATTCCCAGCAGCCCTAGCCAGCACAGCCATTGGCATGAAAACTACTGCAATGCATTATGGGAAACATGAGATTGATGTGCTCTTTAACATTTGTTTGTTTGTTTGTTTTGGTGTATATTCCGCTCTGTTCTACCCATGGCACTCAGTGTGGCTTTTAGACATTACAACAGTGGCACTGGAGTTACTTTACTATGAGCAATATTTGAAAGCCCATCGCCAAGCTAGCAGGGTTAGTCATGTGCGTTGGAGAGACACACTACAGATGGAATGGGTAACCTCTGGCCCTCCAGATGTTTCTGGACTCCAACTCCCATCAGCTGCAACCAGCATGGCCAATGGTCAAGGGTGATGGGAGTTGGAGTCCAGAAACATCTGAAGGGCCAAAGGAACCCCATCCCTGGACCATTTTCTCAGTGGCAGAACACATGCTTTGCATGCAGAATGTCCCAGGTTCATTTTCTGGCACATCCAGTTAAAAGCATCAGGTAGCAGGTGACATCAAAGCCCCCCTGCTGCTCATCAGAGTAAATAATAGTAGGTAGGATAGGTAAATAGACTGACCTGGTATAAGGCCACTTTCTATGTTCTCTGTCCTGAGCACACAAGGTTGGCCTCCCGTTCTACTGCAATCTCTAGTGCAGAGGGATGGGTGGACTTCAGTCTTGAGAGGCCCACATTTTTTGCTTACTCGGATTCTTTATGAGCCACTGAATGCTTAGATCATGATTTACCTTTCTGTCCACCACTGCCATGGAGCAACCTTCCCTCAACCTGGTGCCCTTGAGATGTTGCTAAACTACAACTCCCATCATCCCTGACCATTGGCTTTGTTGGCTGAAGCTGATGGGAGCTGTAATCCAAAACATTTCAAGGAAACCAGGTTGGGTAAAGCTATTCTAGAAGCATGTCCTTTTTAATTATTCCCAGTTAACAGTAGTAGAAGCCTGCATCTGACCTTAAGATTCCCCACTGTCCTATTTTATTTCAACTTCAAGCTTGAATTTTGACTGAATCTGTCAGGACCAAGTCCAACACCAAGAACACACAGTGGCTGAAACAGAGGAAAACAGGCGCTTCGCCCCCTCGCTCACCAAAGAAAACCAGCGCTCACTTCACTGTTCAGTGCACATACTATGCTAAGTGCGTGAAATGGCTTGGTTTTTACCGAGCAGGCATCCTTTAGTTGGTTTACATTCCCTTTTATCTCTATAAATATTTATATATATTATTCCATATGCAACAGCCGCCACACATTAAGAGGGTTGCAATTCCCCCCTCCCCCTTTTTTGCACAGTCAATCCAACAGAAGGCCAGATGGTTTTGTTTCAGAAAGTAGAATGTTTTGAAGTTATTTATTTGTTCCTTACGCTGATGTTTATTCCCTCGAGGGAACCTAGCGTCTCCTTTGATAGCACAGTGTCACTTTAATAAACTCAAACTGAAGCAAAGTCGCACAGACAATTGTTGCAGCAGAGTGTCTGGAACGCTGCATGAGGTGCAATTCAAACCCCTACTCAGTTGTGAAACTCACTGAGCAGCCCTGCCACTGCTCAGTTGTACTAAAAAAACAACCACCCCACCCCAAATCCTTTGTATAGTTTATTTGAAAGTAACCCCATCAGAACTACAAAGTCTAACTTCTGGATGACCCACAAATGATTGTGAAATTTACCCTAAACCACGAATGAAAGTGAAGCAGGACAGAATTTATTTCAGGTTGGTTAATCCAGAAGACTTTTTGTCTGGCTCTGCCCATTTTCAGCTCTGACCTCACTCACGTCAGAGGGAATTTATCCGTCAATAGAAAAAAAGCATTGCCACCGTCCTGACCTCAAGTGAATGAAAGCTGAGTTAAAATAATCATAAAAGATAAGGCTCCTTGCTTTCACTTCCCACAAAGATGATTGATGATTGTGTGATTAACACATATATTACACATATGTGCAGCTTTCTCTCCTGTATATATTTACTTACATATATATGCATGTATAAAGTAAAATCTATATGGCTTTAGCAGAAATGTTATAAAGAATTAAGTAAAAATAGACTGTTAATGGGCTAAAGGGGAAAAAAATAAGGTTAGATTGTGTTAAGATAAATTATGGGACAAAAACTGAGAAAGATGGAAAGGATTTGCTGAAATAGCTAATTGAACTAGAATACAAAAAAGGGAGGTGTGAGGAGGTCGTCGAAACAAGTAAATGAAAGATAAGATGGAAATATTGGATGCGTTTTTAATTGTTTCTGTTTTTGTTTTTGTTAAGATAAGTAGTGCTTTCTGTTTTATATGTATTGTATTGTATTGTATTGTATTGTATTGTATTGTATTGTTTTGCTTTGTTTAACTTTTTTCTTCTTCTTCTTTCTGTAATTCCTAAACTCTTAATAAACATTATTAAAAAAAATAATAATCTATGAGGTACTGGAGTATGTAGGGTGGGGAGAGACATTCCTCAGAGAAGCAGGGGGCAACAGACTGTTCTCAATAGTTCACCCACCAAAGCTTTCTTTCCAAAAAATGAAAGGATTTTAAGACTCTGCTACGACCCTTACAGTTAGAGGTTACATCTCTGATCAACAAGCCTGTTTGCCAAAAAGGAGAGAAAAGCAGAATCCCACTACAGACTAGAAAGGCCACAAAGACTACACTCCCACCAGCTATGGTGTTATATTGATTTGGTGTTTGCTACTTAATCTGAATGAATGTCACTAAGGCAATGGAACACAAAAGGAAATCTTGCAGTATCAGTTTTATACAATCCTAGTTACGCAGGCAATTAAACCAGATATTTAGCTCAATTAAGTGCTTCCTTTGTGTTAAAAAAAGAGGAGGGGGAATATATCTGGCCTAATCAATCAGTGCTGGAAGGAAAGGAAAGAACTGCTTTATAGTTTTATTCTCTAAAGCAGGGGTAGTCAATGTCTTGCCTTCAAGATATTGTTGGAATGTAACTCCCATCAGCCCCTGCCAGCATGTCCAGTGGTGATGGAGGATGGGAATTGTAGTCCAACAACATGTGGAGAACACCATGTTATAACTGGCCAAAATGCCTCTTTTTTGGGAGCCATGCCCAGCAGATGATGTCTGAGGAGAGAGTCCGACTTAATTCCCCCTTGGTGGCCTGTCTAAAGAGGCATGATGGTATCATGCTCTATGACTAGTTGATCATTTAAGCAGTAAAATGCAACAGTGGTTCATGCACATTGTTCTCTACTTCATGTGACCTTGCCTTGTCAGTTGAGATTGGAAGATAGAACGGAGCAAGCTGATCCTCAGAAATGTGTGGAACTGGAAAACAACAGGAAGAACCAGGGATACGGACTTGAAAAGTAGCAGTTCACTAAAACATACCACTGGACTTTCCAGCACACTATCTTCTGTACTCTGGCTGGCAGCAGCTCCCCAGGGTCTCCAGCAAAGAAGGGTCTTCCTTATTACATGCTAACTGATCCTTTAGTTTGATTTGATGCTGGGGACCAAATCTAAGACCTTCTGCAGGCAAAGCATATCCTTGTCTACTGAGCTGGAAGGATGACTCATGACAATTTCCCTAGTGGTTCACCAACAAGAGCTTAACTGTGCACGTGCACATGCGTGTGTGTAATCAGAAAACACTTTTGTACCCATAGATAAACGCTACACTGAAGGAGTGGATAAAGTGATGGCTGGTGCCCATTAAGATTGGCAGGGCAGGAAGGCAGAAAGGTTAAGCAGTAGATGGAGCCAGAGCCAACAGCAGATGGAGTCAACAAATTCTAGTTTTGTCCCCATCCTCCTCCCAGTTGAGTTCTACAAGGGCAACAGTGAGACTAAGGAGAAGGAAGCTGATAAGACACAACTCCCCCCCTGGACTGCTTGTAAGGAAGAAGGCAAGCAAGAGAGGGCTGGTTGAGGGCAGATTGAAGTTTCTGGGGCAGTGCCCCATTTGCCCTGCTGGACCAAATCTCACTGCCAGTGGCTCTCCAGATAATCTAAATCCCATCAGCTGCCAACCAGCATGGCCAATGGTCAGAGAAGACAGGAGGAGTAATCCAATGGCATCCTAAAAACCACAAGCCAGCCACCTCTGCTATACTAAGTTAATCCTAGTTCTGGAGACTACCTTCTAAAGTGGGGACAAGGAACTTGAGGTCTTCCAGTTGCTGTTGGACTACAACCCCCATCAGCCCTGTCCATTACTCATGTTGGCTGGGGCTGATGGGAGTTGGCATCCAACAGCACATGAAGGACCATGGGCCCCCCATCACTAACATATTCAGAACCACAGACTGGACCTACACACTGGCTACTCCCTTGGTGGCTCAGTGAATGTTCAGAAGGAGCACGACACAATCCAACCAGTTAAGCCCTGTAAACTGCCTGCATAGAAGATTACCGCAGAACCCCATGTTAACTATTCTGAGCTCTTCAAATGAAGATCAAAGCATGTGTGTAATAAATAAAGTGGATAAGAAGGTCAAGGTCCCAAATGCAATGCCTCCAGCAGAGATAACCCCTACCCACAACCCCACTCTCAGCGAGGTTCTGTAGCGAAGGCCAACAAAATGAAAACAGACATTGCTGATTACGCAGCTGCACTGCGGCCTTCTTAAAAAGTACTGTGACTCAGGTCAGCATTTCTATTAACTTTCTGCAACCCCTTCCCACTGCTTCTGCGACCTCACAGTCCGTAATCTGGGAAACACGATGGTCATCCCACAGAAGCAGGCAGCCGTGCTGCCTCATTGTACTGTCCACATCAGGTACAGGTAGTGCATAAGGAAAGGTGGGGGAAATACAGTCGTTTGTGAAATTCCAGAACCAGCTTATCAAAAATCCAACACATAAAGTCCAAGTACATTATGGGAAATTAGAAATTAGACAAGCACCTTCACTCCCTTAAAATAATAATAATAATAATAATAATAATAATAATAGTTTTATGTATGTATGTATGCATGCATGCATGCATGCATGTATTTTCCTGTTGCTCTTCTGAAAGTGGCCTACAATTCATAAGGCACTCACAACAATCAGCAAATAGGAGGCAGAAAGCACAGCAACTGTCTGCAGTGCCATGTGTTCCACTTTCCACCAATAAGACCTATTTGCTGTGCAATGTGAAAGACCAGAAAACCCCAAGTGCAATGTGCCTCCGTAGACCAAGGGTTGGCAAGGTTTACCTCGCCTGGGCTGGTTCACTCCAGCGGAGATCCCTCCGTGGGCTGGATTGATTGAGCACGCATGCCCGTGATTTCCGGCATCTGCTATTTCTGGTGCCGCGGAAGCGAGTCTACACGCCGTGCTGTGCCAGTTTAGTGAAGTGCGTGGGGACTCCCTGAGAAGGCAGCTCGGTTCGGGGGGGGCGCTTGTGGCCCATGGGCCTTAGGTTGCCGACCCCTGCTGTAGACGAAGCAAAACGGCAAAGCGAAAAGCAACTATGCTCCAATGCCTTGCCGCCAGGTGCTTCTAAGTACACCAAGCACCAACCAAGGAAAGCCGGTAAAGCACAAGTCCAATCTGCTCAAGTGTATTGCCATGCTTTCCGATAGGCACAGCCTCTCCATGATAACATGGCGCTCCTGGAAATGCTGCTGCGAAGAAGAGGGCAGCGGGGAAATAAATGAAGCAGTGGTTGGAGGATCATTACTCGCAGACCCCATGGGATTTCTCCACGAGAACAGGCTGGGTTGGGAACAAGGTCTAAAAGCATGCAGGGAGCCTCCACAATTATGGAGTCTCTGCTTTCTACTTCTGATAGCCAGCCTGTTCACACCCCACTCCAATTTGTCTAATTAACCTATAGTATGGGTTGTACGATCACGGCTAGGTTGCCACTGTACAGTGGTGCCTCGCAAGACGAAATTAATTCGTTCTGCGAGTTTTTTCATCTTGCGAATTTTTCGTCTTGCGAAGCACGGTTTCCCATACCCTGGGTATTAACGGTTACCCTGGGTATTAACGGTTTTAAGAAAAAGGAAACAAACTTGCAAGACGTTTTCGTTTTTCGTCTTGCGAAGCAAGCCCATAGGGAAATTCGTCTTGCGAAGCAACTCAAAAAACGAAAAACTCTTTCGTCTTGTGAGTTTTTCGTCTTGCGAGGCATTCGTCTTGCGAGCTACCACTGTATTTTAAAACAGCCTTGTGTATCTTTCCATTCCATGCAGCGCTGAATAACAAGTGCACAGGCAGAAAGATGTATCAAAAAGAAACATGCTGCATGAAAGTTTTTCTCCTTCTTCCCAAAGCCACTTCTGTGGTCTGGATGACATCCATATTATAGATCAAAGAATGCCAGGAACTTCTAGTTTATACCCAGGGCCGTCTCAAGCATATCCGGTGTCATGGTGCAAAGCTCCCTCCGGTGCCCCCCTCCAATTTCCCAGAGTTTTTTTAGGGAGGATGGTGCTGCTGGCAGGGCTGGAGGAAGCGGGCAGCGGCTGGAGGGCAGCTCCTCTGGTGGGGAACAGGCTGGACGCGGCGCCTCCCAGCTCAGCTGGCCGCTTCGTGCCATGGTGGCTACGGCAGATGGAGGCTCCGGGCGCGACGCTGCTTCGGCATGGCATGGTGGAGGTAGGTGAGGGTGGTGAGCTGATGCTGGGAGGTCCAGCCTCCGCCTCTTCCCTGGCGCCCTCCAGAACTTGACGCCCTGGCGCCCCACACCACTAGCCTCTATGGATAAGATGCCCCTGTTTACACCTGACAGAGAAACAATTCCTGTAGCCTTGGTGAACTACAGTTCCCAGGATTCTTTTAGAGAAGCCATGCACTTCAAATGTGCTTGAAACGTGCAGCATGGATGTGATCCAAATTGAAACACAACGAAATTTACTCCACTTGGAACCTCTATGGCACATCAGCTTCTGAAACCCTACCCTCCGCTTAGGATGGAAGCAGATGACAGCAATCCAAGAAACATTTAAAAATGTAAAAATGTCTAAAAATATACAAGCACAAGCCAACTGACAACTAAAATAACCTTAGACCCAATCCAACTGCCAACTGCCATCTTAAATGAAAATGTTCCTCTGGAAAACACCCATGGCTCTGGTTCTGACAGCTTTCCAAAGGAAGTAAGTTCTACAGTTGGGGAACAAGACCTCTCTTTACAAGCTTTCACTGCTCATCATCACCATTCATTTATTTGCAGGGCACTTTCCCACAAGATTGTGCCAAAAGCCACAACAAATCAAATGCAATAAATATAACAAATCCAATACAAGTAATAGGAACAATCACAAATAACCATAGCGTTAAGTAAGGAAATACACATGAAAGTAGAAATCCACAGGATACTGTACACAGCAATACAAATAAGCTGACCAGATCCAGCAACTTAAAAACAAAACAAAACAAATTTAAAAAAACACCTTCTCCAACCTTGTGCCCCAAATCACGCCATTATCGAAGAAGTGTGCAAGTTAAAAACAACTGGATGTGAATGAGACAGAACATACACATTGTTGATGTATTTGGAAACTGCATGGTGCAAGGAACAACTTGTGTGCCATTCAACTGCAAGGCTTAAATTTTTAATTTGTTGTTTTTTCACACTGGGGGAGATTAAAATAAAAGGCAGGCAGCCACGAGGGAAGGACTATTGCTCTTTGAATGTGTTATCTGTAGTCGTTCAGGCTTCCAGGAGGTTTGGCTGAAGGTGGATGGAACTCTTTTTGGGGGGGGGAGGGTGTTTTGGAGGGGAGGGGGAGTTGCTGTGGCAGAACTATATTATGTTGCTCCCTAGGAGGTGAAGCAAAACAATAAAGAACACTTAATCTCTTCTCTAATTCTGCTCTGCGGGGCAGCTCCTTCAGCCAGCAGTACCAGACTCTGTCTACCTGGGAAGGGGTCATTTTCCTTCCGCTTCCCTCCATCCCAGGGAGTGCTGTGTACCCCTGCTGCATCTTTCAATGGCTTTATCAGAGCTTGCACCAAGTCGAGCGTGAAAAGCAGCTCTGGGCTCAGCAGGCAAGAGGTGGTGTGCGTCTGTGAGTGTGTATATGTGTGTGTTGTATGGGTTTGTGGGGTGGGGGAGAGAGGGAGAGACCGCAGGAGGAAATGTTATTCTGTCCTTTGTCTTTTCAACAATTTCTCTCTCTCTCCCCCCCCCCTTTTTTTAATGCAACTTGCAGGGAAACGTATAATTAGGGGTCTTGCCGAGCAGGCTTAAACTCAGGAGTAACCCTTCTAAGGACCTCAGCAATGGATAATCAGGTGCACGGCTGTGGGGCTCAGCACGCCTCCCCACCCGCAGAGCATCTCGGCCTCGTAATTAGAAGCCTCCACACTCCGCTGCATAAAGGCAGATTGCGACGACAGCGTGAAGTCCTTGTTTGAAGCTTGGGGGCACTAGGATTTCTGCTGCCTGTGATGGAGAGAAACAAAGAGACTCCAGCACAAATGGAAAGCTTTCAGCAGCCTCAGAAATACTTGGCAGTGAGGATGTCAATTTTTTTTAAGGGGTGTTCTTTGGAGGACCAAAGATCTCACACGTTTGCTTCCTTCCATTCTAAATTCCTTCACAGCCTGTTAAAAAAGGGGGTGCCACTCTTCAAATCCCCCCCCCTATTTTAACCAGGGCAAAAAATCATCCCCCCACCTCCACACTGTTCCAACCAGATATCATATCCATCTCTTAATTCCTAGAGAATGAGGAAAGCATCCACACATTTCTGCCAAAGCCTAGAGAAACTCTCTTTTGCTCACCAAAAGATTTAAGGACCGAAAAATCTCTGGGAAACTGCTTTGAGGCTTTCAGCCATATTTTTTTTAAGCAAGTGAGAAAACCTGCCAATCCATGAACTTCAGGGAAATTCTGGGAGCCCAGCTAGAAGAGATATTTTGTTGGCCTGCACTGATGCTACAAATATGCATGTTTTAGACAATTTCCTGGCTCACTCCTTACACATGATTCCACTATGCAAGTAAGGGTGCCAAACACTGGAAGCACCTCTGATAAACGGGAAGGTCCATAGTTAAAAGGTAAAGTATTTGCCTGGTGTGCGCAAGAGCCTGGGTTCAATCCCCAGCATCTCCAGGTTGGGCTGGGAATATCCTCATTCTGAAACCCAGGACAGCTCCTACAGCCAGTGCAGACAACACTGAACTAGATGGGCCAATGGTCTGACCAATGGTCAGTACAAGGCGCCTTTCTAAGTTCCTAAATACTTCCTGTAGAATGTTCCCTGTTCATGATTCCCAACACTCCATTCCATTTCTGCCCCAGCCCTACAACCAGTCAGGATTCCATATCTACTGAGCGTGCTCAGTCTTCATAGTGCTGCTCCGATGCTGCCCACCCCAAGGGCTTTTCGCCTTTCCATCTCTCTGCCCATCACAAGCCTTGGTGCCACCCCCCCGAGTCTGCTGACACCTCTCCATCTTGGGTATGCATGGTGTTGCTTTGCCTACAACATGGGTAGGCAAAATAAGGCCCGGGGGCCGAATCCGGCCCAATTGCCTTCTAAATCCGGCCCACGAATGGTCCGGGAATAAGCTGTTTTTACATTAGTAGAATGTGTCCTTTTATTTAAAATGCATCTCTGGGGTATTTGTGGAGCACAGGAATTCATTCATTCCCCCCCCCCCAAAAAAATAGCCCGGGCCCCCACTAGGTCTGAGGGACAGTGGACCGGCCCCTTGCTGAAAAAGTTTGCTGACCCCTGGCCTACAAGAAGGCTAGCATTCAGGACAGGCCAAAGGAAAACCAAGTTTCTTGACACAGTGCATAGTTAAAACTATGGCATTCACTCCCACAAGATGCAGTGATGGGCACCAAGAGGGATGGCTTTAAAAGAGGATTAGACATATTCATGAAGCTAAAGGCTGGCAACGGCTACTAGCCATGAGTATCAGTTGATGGGATTCACTGTTAGAACAGAATGTTGACCTATGACAGGTATTGGGCAGCGTTCAAAATCTCCCAGGTGCCAGGTGAGTTTTGCAACTGGTGCAGGTCCAACTGCAACCACATGGAGATCTCTGGATGCCATCTCTGCATGGCAACTAACATTTTCACCTGGCTGGCCTCTCCAGCTTTTTTAGGCAGGTAAGCAGAAGAGCTTATTTACTGCATTTATATCCCACCTTTTTCTCCAAGGAGTACATCCTTCACCCCCTCCACAGTTAATCCCTACAACAACCCTGTGAGGTGGTTAAGAGGCTGTGAAAGACTCCAAGGTCACCCAGTGAGCTTCATGACTGAGTGGGGATTTGAACCCTGATCTCCCAGGTCCTACTCTAACCACTGCACCACACTGGCTGCCTAGAGTACTTCTGCTATGGGGCAGTTATATAAATTAAGTAGGTAAATAAATGTGGGGAAAGGAAAATGTCACTTAGAGATGGGTCTGAAATATTTTCCTTGAAGCTTGAATTTGTCTTATTCTGTATTGTTTTATTTGGTGTATTAAAGCATTGTAAACTGCTCTGAATTGTTTTTTCTTCAAAATACAAAGTGGTGTTGAAATGAAATGAATGAAAACAACAACAACTTTAATTGTAAAAAATGGCACCTAAACATTCTGTTGTGGCTACCATGACCTAGGTTTAAGGTGCCATTTGGCGGTTAGCTTATATATCTGAGTTTCTAACAATGGACTCTTTGGCCAGATCCAGCAAGGCTCTTCTCAGGTTCCTAAAACTTCAATTACAGTGGTACCTCGGGTTACATACGCTTCAGGTTGCAGACTCCACTAATGCAGAAATAGTACCTCGGGTTAAGAACTTTGCTTCAGGATGAGAACAGAAATCACGCGGCGGCGGCGCAGCAGCAGTGGGAGGCCCCATTAGCTAAAGTGGTGCTTCAGGTTAAGAACAGTTTCAGGTTAAGAACGGACCTCCGGAACAAATTAAGTACTTAACCCGAGGTACTACTAGTATATAGAATAATGTTTTCATTCTGCAGCCAAATCCTCAGCCCAAGGCCCCATCTAAGGCTGCTCAAAGGCCTTCAGCCCAGTATGTTTTTTAAAAAAGAAGAAGTCTTTGGCTCACTTAGGATTCATTTCAGACAGAGCGACGAGTATAAGCCGGCAGGCAAAGCTAGTGGAAACCCCAATGGACAAACAATGAAAGAAATATGGCAAGGGCCACAAGAGGCACGACTGGGTCTTTCCAGGGGGTGAAAGCAGCCTCTCAGAAACATGAGGAAAGCTTGCCATTCTGAAGTGTTGTGTGCTTTTCTCGCTTGGCATGAAATTGCTGGGTTATTTCCGTGGTATGTGAAAAGGAAATTGAAGGTAGAGCCTGGGTGGCTTTGCTGGGGACATCTGCAATGTGTCTGGCCAATTCCCAAATTCAAGCTCTTGTGAATACCCATTTGTAGATATTTAAAGCCTAGGAAGATCATTAAGCAAGCTAATAGAGCCACTAGCAAGGGAGTGCTAACTTGGACTCGCTAATGTGTCTCATTCCTGAATAATGAAAGGGCAAAAGTATCCACAGACGCCTATCTGGCTACCACTGAAATTGCTATCACAGGGGAAAGTGCAATTTGAGTCTGCTCCCCAGCCTCCCTCTTTCCTCTTGACTACCACAAGGCTACAATACAAGAGAGCTATTCTCAACTCTATTTCTTATTCTGCCTTCACTGCACATATTCTCTCTCTCTCTCTTGCTGACATTTTGCATTCATAGCTTGACTCCTGCAATCAAACACATAAGAATAAAAAAGAGCCCGGCTACATCAGACCAAGTGGTTCATCTAGTCCAGCATTGTGTTTTCCACAGTGCTCGGCCAGATGCCTCTACAAAGCCCCCAGAGCATGAAGGCAGGACCACCAGCCCCCTGCTGACTGCTGAAGCTGACCACATGATCAAGTTAAATTCCATGAGTTTGTTTAATCTCCTTTTAAGCTTTCTAAACTAATGGTTAAAGCCATATCTTGCAAAGGGATATGCATGCATGACAACATGAAAAGGGAGCCATCCCATCTGCACCCTTAAAATTCCAACTCAATGGCAGGAATCGCTCTATCTGGCCTCTGGGACTCTCTATCTGGCCCTTGGGATTATCCCTAGGTCATATCACCCCTCTCCCCAGGCGGCATCCCTCTCCAGCACATGCTCCTTGAGAGCAATTATTCATTCAATTCCATTCCTCATCAGACAAGATCGCAGATAGGTGCATATGGTAAAACAGAGTTAATAATAAATAATCATTAACATACAAAACTCGTCCATACGAAATCATGATCCTAACACTGTTTATAGTTTTCTTTAGCTTTCACCTGGGGAAATAAAGAAAGAAATAAATGCACTGCAGACATCTCATCCATTAGACCACTGGATCAGACCACGAGCACTACCACCAAGCAGATATATGGTAAAAGATTAAGAAATGAGTCCTCAAAGGCCCGTTTGGGTTCAAAGTGGGTCCTGTGTCTGAAAAAGTTGAAGATACTTGCATTAGAAGCAGCTTACTCTGGCACAGAGGCCAGATTTTCCCTGGCTGGAATGTGTGCTTGAACTGCAAAACAGTGACTCCCATCTGCCTGGATGGAGGGGTGTGCGTGCACAAACACACACGCACCTGTAGGCCAGGAGTAGAATAAAATATGCAATTCCATTCCAGGAGTGTGGAACATTTTTTTTTTGCAGCCCAAGGGCCACAGTCCCTCTTGGGTAACCTTCTGGGAGCTGCATGCCAGCAGTGGGCATGACCAGAAATAAAAAACATGCGTGGAGCAACAGGTGCATCTCTTCACTTCTGCTACAGTAGGCTGCATCCAGCAGTTTCTAAACACAACTTTTCACCATCCAAGCAAGCGTGAGTTTCTAAACACAACTTTTCACCATCCAAGCAAGTGTGAGGACACATTTCAGCCAGGCAAGCACTCAAGGAGGAAGTGGAGCAGGACCTATGAGGGGTGTGGCGTGGGAAGAGTCCCAAGGGCCAGACAAAAATGATTTGGGGGCCGCATTTGGCCTCTAGGCCTGAGGTTCTCCAACTTCGTTCTGCTCTATGGAGACTCATTGATCCCCAACCTACACACAATGGTTTCAATTTACTTGAACAGGTAGCCTTTCTCTACCCACACTCCCGCTTTTCAACATTGCTTCTGTATCGATAAAGGCAAGCAATGCCAAATTAAAAACCACAATACGGAACTTTGTGAACCTCTCCAGATGAATTGGAGCTGGCAAGCATCCCAGAAGGCTTATAAAGATGCAAGTTCATGCTTTCTCCTGTGCTGTCTTCTCCTTCAGTTAAGTGTGTGTCGCTTGTAAAAAAACGACTTAATAATTAATTAATTTTTTTATTACGTAATAGCTCTGCAGAGCTCATATTTTCCCCCATTCCCATCTCTGTTTCCTTCTCCCCTATAGAATTCTGGCTATAATTTGCAGCACTAAAGAAATATAGTCATTAGAATAGTTTCCCAAGAATTTCCATATAAGGCCTGACCATGGTAGTGACATCAGGGCAGGAGTTTGGGGCAGGAAGCCAAGGCGACACTCAGCAAGAGGGTCCCCAAACACAGCAGGGTGAGCTTACCATAAGTGAAGTAATATGCATTACCACACATTGCTCTGGCCCATAAGACCACTGTCCAGAGTCTAAAATTACATAATTGCACCACTAATTCACCTCAGCTATGATGTTGCATCCCCTTAGCTTAGCTTATGAGACCAGATAAATTACAAATATTGTCAGCCAGCATAAGGGTTCCTGCATTAGTGGATAGATGAGTTTGTTGTGCAGCAGAGGAATGCAGTACATCAACTGCACTAGTTGAAATGCGTTGTGCAACTAAGTTAGCAGCAATCTGTGTATACATTTTCTTTCACAACAACGTTCTGCTGGTGCAAAAGGTTTCTCCAGCAGAACACTAAATGACTAACTTAGCACAACATTGGAGACAACCCAGAGTAATCTGTCCTCTTCCATTAACATGCTTCTTTGGATGGTCACAGGCTATCTAGAGATCAAATTGCCATCTTGGAAAGTGGCAACTAATGGTCTTAAGAGATTTTGCCTCATTTGACACTGACAAGAAGTGTTTTTTTAAAATGGGGTTTGCCTATTACAAAGTGTGCTTATTATAGGGTGGAGACTTGTAAAACGACCATGTTGTTCCCCTTGGCCTTGCTAAAATGTCCCCCTCCTGCTCTCACTACTTTTGTCATCGAAGTCAACGCCAGAAAATGGGTACGCAATCTGATGCACTCTGGATGTTGCTGGACCGCAACTCCCACCAACTGCTGACAGCATGGCTATGCTGGCTTGGGCTATGTGAATTGCAGCCCAACAACGTGAAATCAGCCCTGAGTGCTCACTGGAAGGACAGATCCTGAAGCTGAGGCTCCAATACTTTGGCCACCTCATGAGAAGAGAAGACTCCCTGGAAAAGACCCTGATATTGGGAAAGATGGAAGGCACAAGGAGAAGGGGACGACAGAGGACGAGATGGTTGGACAGTGTTCTCAAAGCTACCAGCATGAGTTTGACCAAACTGCAGGAGGCAGTGGAAGACAGGAGTGCCTGGCGTGCTCTGGTCCATGGGGTCACGAAGAGTCGGACACGACTCAACAACTAAACAACAAACAACACACATCTGGATGGTACCAGGTTGCCTGCTCTTGCCCCAAAGCCTCCTACCATTGAAAAAGGGCTGAAGATCAGTGGTACAGCATCTGCTTTTCACACAGGAGGTCCCCATTTCAATCCGAGAAATCTCCAGGTAAGGCTGTGACAGTATCCTGTCTGAAACTCTGAAGAGCCACTCTAATCAGTGTGGACAATGCTGAGTTAGATGGACCAATGGTCTGACTCAGTATAAGGCAGCTTTCTATATTTCTAACATCCTGATCAGAGTTGAAATTATTATTAATTTAATCAAGAGTATGATCCCCCCTCCTTCCTGGTGATCTCCAGGGTTCCGTTCTACGTTTAAGGGCAGATTTTGACTGATGACAGCCTCTCCTTGAGAACTGGGGTTGGGGGCGTTCTGTGCCCTTTTGCCAGTCACTGCACTTGCAGGGATGATGCACTTAAAAAACAAAGCACCATTCCTTTTTCGATGGGGAAATAAATCCTGCCTCCCATTCATCATTCAAATGATGGCGATTAAGAGAGGCTCATAATTTCAAGGGAGGGCAGACTTTTAGATGACAACAAAAGCCAAGCACAAGACATTAGAGAAGGCAATGTTCCACATTTCAGAACACAGCATGCCATTTTCCTCTAGCAAATCTCTCATGGTCGTATCCCTGCAATTTTTTGTTTTAATATATTTCAAACTGCTGAGAGCCGCATGCCTGCTGCTGATGTCTGATGCAGCGTAAGAAAACGAGATGGGAAAACGAAAGGGATAGAAGTCCTTAGTGAGGAAACGTTCAAAACAAAACAAAACAAGAAGTGTCTTATCAACAATCCCAAGGCCTATTCAGAAAGCCCACAGCTAAGTTGCTTGAGGGTGGGCGGCAGGACCAAGCAGTAACTTCCGACTCATCTGCTTTTCTGGACACCCTGGGGACCGCACCACAGCAGACTACAATTTCTAGTAAATATATCCCAGGGACATAATTAGTTTTTCAGCTGGGGGCATGATAAATTGGGCATGCATAATTCAAGGCCAGAGCAGGCTGGAATATAAACTGTTCCATGACAGCTTCCAACTCCCCAACAGGAGAACGTAAACCGAACTCTCTGGCAAGCAAAGTTGATGGACGCAGCTAATACTGCGGGTTTCATTTTACAACTCAGCTTCTTCCTTTTGTCGGCCTAAGTGCACAATACATCTCCCTCTATACTACTCTCTCTTCACTTCCTCCACAAACAGAGCAGAGCTCTAATCCTCCCCACAATATAACCTCTCCCTCCTTCATATCTGCCTTTTACTTGTTTTTTTAAGCTGAAGTCAAACCACGAGGCTTAAAAAAACACCTTACGGATTCATCTCCCCATCTGAAAACCTGCATTTGTGGCCCTGGACTTGGTTAATGTTTTCGTTTCAGGAATCCTGGGGGAGGTTAAAGGACAAAACTTAATTTAGAATAAGAAAGTGCTACGACTGAACACTTCTGTATTGTCATTGTGACATTTCTGTACTTTGGGTTCTATCTAATGTTAGTTCTACTCTGAGCACACCCATTGAAATTCATGGACATGGCTAACTTTAGATCCATTAATCTGAATAGTACTACTCTAGAACTTAGTTGGATGCAACCTTTTGGTTCCAGTCTTTGTGGGTATTCAGTACACCATGAGTGCCTTCAAAAGTGAATTACACAAAGGAAAGCATCATGCAATTAGATGGAAAACATTGCTGGCCTTGTCCCCACTGTACATCAGGTAGTATCACTGTAGTATCAGCTAGTCCTACTCAGAGTAGACTCACTGAGGTTAATGGCCATGACTAACTGATGTTCATTAATTTCAGTGGCTTTACTCTTGGATACAAGCCATGGGCACAGACTGTCTGTACATTGGTACCTCTATTTACAGATGCCATCTGTTCCGGGGTGCCTTTTGCACCCTGAAAAGTCCATAAGTAGAGCGCCGCTTCTGCGTGTGTGTGTGACGCAATAGAGCGCTCCTGCGCATGCACGAAGTGTGCAGAGTGCTCCTGTGCATGCATGAAGCACACAGAACACTTCTGCGCAGGCGGCGGAACCCAGAAGTATACACTTCCGGGTTTGCCATGTTTGCAACCCAAAAATCTGCAACCTGAACCTAACGCAACTAGAGGTATGACTGTACAGGGGAAGCCTACACATCAGCAGCTGTTTACATGCGGGCTTTTCTTAAGCAGACAGTCCACACTGTAAGAAAAGCCCTGCTGGAACATCCCCAGGGTCCATCTAGTCCAGCTTCCTCTTCTCACAGTGGCTGACCTGATGTCAATGGGAAGCCCACAATCAGGACAGGTGCACAACAGCACAACTCCCACATACTCACTTATGCTCCCCAGAAACCAAAGGAAGATACTAAAAAATCATTATGACTAGTAGCCATTGACAGCCCTATCCTTCATGAATTTGTCTAATCCTCTTTTAAAGCCATCTGAGGTGGTGGCCATCGCTACATCTTGCAGTAGTGAATGTCATATGCATCCTGTTACTTCCCCTTTGTCTGGCCTGAATCTCCCAACATTCAGTTTCATTGAAAGACCCTAGGTGAAAGTGTTGGACTGCAATTCCCATCATCCCTGACCACCGGCTAAACTGACAGTGGATGATGGAAGTTGTAGTCCAACAGTGCCTGGAGGCCCAAGAATGAAGAACTATTTCCTTGTGTATAAATATATTTGGTGGTGGGGGGGAATCCCTTACATAATTTGCTTCATTTATAAAGGTGGCTCCAAATATCAAAACCTAAGGTTCCAACAAAATCCCCAGCTCAACGTTTCAAAAGTAAATGGAGCAAGGTAAAAGCCATATAGCCCAGTAGATAATCTGATTTTCATGCAGAAGGTCCCAGCTTCAATCCCCAGCATCTCCAGGTAAGGCTGGGATAAATCTCCCCCTAAAACCCTGGAGAGCCGCTGCCACTCAGTGTAGATCACACCAAGCTAGATGAACCAATGGCCTCACTCAGTGTAAAGTAGATTCCAGTGTTTGAACTCTTGATGCCTGGTTGATAGCGCATTGTTGAGCTGGCATGGAAAATTTATCACATTCCATGGGGATGCAGTTCAGAAGGAATGCTTTTATTCAAAATGGAAAACCTTTGGCATTTCTAGGCATCAATATGGCAAGCGCAGCGCTAAAACAATTTTCTGAAAACAGTCAGATAACCGCAAATGGTTTGGAGCTGAGGAGGCTCACAGAGGGATATTGACTCCTGTCAAGTTCAGATATAGTTGTTGTCCACGAATTGTAATGTCAGGTTTTATTTGCTCAGTTACTCGTGTATTGCATGGAGTGGACCTCACTGTCTTTCTCAAACCCTCTAGACGTGGCTTTTCACCTCTCTGGCATGATGACAGCCGAATGGCATAAACAGATGACACACAGGGTCCTTTCCAACTCTACAATTTATACACACACACACACACACACACACACACACACACCTCTCTGTGTACACTGTCAAATCCAAGGCTGTTAAGGGAATTAGTCTCATGGGAAATGTGACTATATAATCTACATTTCTACTTCATCCTTCTAGCAAATTTGCTCCATATGTGCTTGAAGTGGGAGATAGCTAGCTATTTTTTCTTTTCTCTCCTCCAAATAAGCTTAACACCAACAACAGCAGTGCTTTTTGAATTCACCTCATAAGCAGCAAGCATGCAGACTGCCGTCGGCATGGATCTGATCTGCTATGTTGCCCATCTGTTGCACTCCTGTTCTAAATTATTACTACTATATTGCAACTGCTATAGTAGTCCAGATACTCAGAGACGGGTGAAGTAACTACCTCTCTGTGGTCAAACACCATTTTGTGTGTTGCAAGGGCAGTGTCCAACCCTGACCCAAATCAGCTGTTTCCATTTGTGTGCGATGGCTTTCCACTACACTTCCTGCTTCCAATATAACAGCAGTAGTATGTGGCGCGTTGATGGGGTTTGCACAGAAGGACCAGCTCTCATCCTACGTAGGATCTTCTGAAGCTCCATCCCTGGGAGATCCAGGAAGCTGAGCCTTGCAGTCAGAGTTGAAGGGGCATATTGTAGCCTTGTAATCTCTAAACATATGGGGGGTTGAATCAGGGGGCAAAGCCTGGCTGTGAATAGTGGCTCAAGGGTGAAGTCTGATGTTTTAAGAGTGTAGGGTCAACAACAAACTCTCTTAAGAGTTATCTACTAACCCCATCACCCTGACTCCTTAACCTAAGTTTTTACATCTTTCACTAGAGACCCAGAGGAGGAGTCTAAAACCTTGAGACTTCAGATCAAACCTCAAGGCCTATCAGTCTTAAACCTAAATGCTGATTTGCTGGCCCACAATAAAAAATGGGAGCCCTGTGCCAAGCTTCCCACCACACTGCAATGTCTCGTACAACACACTGCACTGCTGGACATTACCATGCTATGTTTCTGATGTGTGTGTGGCTTGCTTTGCATCACTGGCTGCTGCAGCCAATGGTGCAATGGTGTCAGGTCATGGGAAATGCTGTACTCTGGAAGTGGTTGTTCAACATGGAGCCGCTGTTTTCAGCTGCAACCTTCTATTTCTTGTAATGCTTATTTTAAGTTCCTCACAGGGCTTGACAGGACCTCCATGGATGCAAAACTGCTCGATCTCTTTCAGCTGTTAATTCTAAGCCATCTTGCATATGCATTCAAAGGTACTCAGCTGCAACACAGAGCCGTTTATATTCTTTACTTAAACAAGCCATTCCCAGTGTACACAGCAACGGCTAGATGCAGTCGTACAGGCATTTACAAGACTAGAAAAATTAAAACAGCAGTTTTGCTGTCAAGATCATAAAACAGATACATCCCAGCAAGCAAAAAACAAAACAAAAAAACCACCCCTTGCAGAGGCTCCAAGAGCAATTTCTTCTAGGGGTTTTCCTTGTAGATCATTAAAAGCATATTAAAACAGAAAACACCCACGTAGGTTAAAAGAAAAAAACATGTTTAAAAATGGAAAGAAGCTTCCACTTCAGAACAGTAACAACAACAAAAAAAAACCTTTTAAAAATATACATTTATTAACACTAATCTCAGATCATTAGCCAATTTGGCAACGGACCAGAGCAGAGGGGGAAAAATTATCCTTGTCATGCTGTAACATCAGCTTTCATCCAGAAATACTAATTTTGGTAAAATGAATACTGTGTGGGCTTTGCATTCTGCTCCGCTTTTGGCTCCATACAACCTTGTTAAAAGCCTGGGAGCCAGCCATATAGTTAAACTGCACAGATGTTCAACAATCTGTACTAGTGTTAATTACCCTAATGTGAGCAGAAACTCAACAGATCCCTGCTAATGAAGGAGAAAGTTTTCCAGCGCAACTACCTTATGTTGCATTGTCACTATATTACTGGGCTCCCCCTCCCTCCTTCCCCAGCCCAGCCTCCTATTCTCTCTTGCGTCCCCATGCGTTTACACATTGCCCGCCTAGCTCCGTGCGCATGAATTGGACCAACTAATGACTGCATACTTGCAATGTGGCAGGCGCCATTAGTCAGATCGGCAGCACGGCTCTTGCATGTTAACACAAGACAATTTTAAATGGGGGGGGGGGCAGAAGAAAGAAACAACAGATATGGCCAGAGCTGTGGTTTGCTCTGTCCCCACCCATCTGCCTGTGTGGCTCCTGTCCTTAGCAGAACTGCAGTCAAAAGCACACAAGTACTTGAACATGGTGCCCCCTCCAGATGTTGTGGACTACTTTTCCCATCAGCCCCAGCTAGCATGGCTGTTGTTCGAGAACCCTGGGAACTGTAGCCCACAATATCTGGAGGGTGCATTGTTGAGTAGCCTAGAATTACTGAGTTGCAAAAATAAAGGGGTGTGGATTGGAACGTGTGTGTACATGACAAATGCCCAGTAGAGACACATACACAGCATCAACCTGGGTTTTCTGTGCCACTTCTTCTCCAGGGGAAGGATGGTAATGAAAACAACTGGAGGTGTTGCAACCATCACCAACTGCCTAGCTAGTGACTTCTAAGTGTGAGAGTGTTAAAACGCCGATGGGAAGCCTAAACACAACAAAGCAGAAGGTGCACTAACCAAGGAGCTTTTCAGTTAAGGTGGAGCATTATTTATTGTGGCTGTTCTTCCTTCTTGGCAGGCAGCACTATTATGTCTTCAAATATATTGTATGCTTAGCCCACATAAAAAGGGTAGCGTTGCTGAACTTCATATTGTTTCTAAACCACAAGAGAGCCAAAGAAGCTGGTGGTGCAGTATAACTTTGCACGCATGCCCGTTGGGGGTGGAAGAGGGAGGCTCAATAAGCTTCATTCTGAAACCTGACCTGGAAGGTTCTGTGCTGGGGAAAAAACTCAGGCTCAGTATGGCTACCTTACATGACCGATCTACAGTAGTACCTTGGTTTGCATACGTCTTGGTTTGCACACGTTTTGGATTACAAAGACGTCAAACCCAGAAGTGCGTGTCCTGGTTTGCAACCTTTTTTTGGATTACAACCCATTTTTTTTGGATTACGAACAAATTTTTTTTTGGAGGCCCCATTGCCAAAAGAGCACCTTGGGTTACAACCTGTTTTGGTTTACAAACAGACCTCGAGAACGGATTATGGTTGTAAACCAAGGTACCACTGTACTCCACTTAACGTATGTCTCCAAAGGGCAGCTTCTCACCCTTCTATCTTCTTCTGCCTTTGTCTCCTGCAGTGAAAACTCTTAGCGTGATTATCCTAGCACATAGTAGGGAACCTCTGGCCCACAGGCCATCACGGGGTCCAAGCTGGCCTGCACCACCACTCCCACCAAATCACGCACAACTGAGGTCTACATTTAAAAACAAAACCATAAATACACCATACCATTAAAAACCCATATAAAACACTTGCATTCTCATACAAACACCTAGAATTCATATACATACAGAGAGACATCTTGATTTGTTTGCAGGAAGATGGGACGATGTTGGCTATTTAATGAAGATTTTTATTTGTTTGCGGGGAAGTTGGATGCCGTTGCATCAAAGCAAATGTTCTGCCACACTTTCAGTGAATTTTCCTGTTACCTTCCTTATCACAAAACGTCAGGTATTTAGGTGAAGTGGGCTTGTTGCACAGGACAACTCTAATTGCGCAACCTGAGTTTGCTGGCATGTGATTGAATCTCAACCAAAAGGAGTGACAGTCTGGAGGCACCCACTCTTAACACAGCATGAAGTTCATTTTTCTGAGATTTGCCTGTCCCACAAGGGCTGCACAGAAATAGCCAGCCAAGTGATTTTGCCTCCAAAGCATTCCCATTGTCTGTAGGGAATAGCTGCTGAATGGCACTCATAGTCAACCAGAAGTGAGCACAGGAAGGTATCTTATACGATTGGTCCAACAGATCGATTGTGATCGACCAGTCGGTTGTGGGGGTGTCCCAGGTCGATTGTGGCATGAAGTACAACCAAGAAAAGGAAAACAAAGAAGCTCAACAACTCCTGGCAATGACAATGAGTAGATCACAGCTGGTCTTTTTATACTGTGAGCAGATTGCAGTCTGTTGGGAGTTGGACATGCCTGGTCTATCTAACTCAGCTAAGTTGTGCCAGCTCTAGGGTTTCGGACAGAGGAGTCTTTCCCAGCTCTGTTGGGGCCTCCTGCATACAGAACATGTTCCCTATTCCTGAGCCTCCAACAAGCTCAGCTGTTAACCTTTGCTTGGCCATACACTAATACTTTCTTTGTACTGATTTTAAAGAAAGTTTTCACATGAAAAGTAAATGACAGGGGAGGGCAGGAGGCACAGTTGGAGATCTGGGAGGGGGAAACGGAAATGATTTTAGAGCATGCCTTTGCACTCTTTATTTGCCTACATATTTATCACAAATGTTGGAAGCAGCACAGCTGCATAATGGCAACTTCAGACGCCTATGGGCCAGGCAGTCAACGTTTCCCACACTTAAATAACATTGAGCAGATTCAAAATTACTGCACTTAATACTAACAAAAGAATTCTCAATTTAATCTTCAAACAACCCTCCAAGATCAAAACACAGCTGGGCTGAATAACAAGACAGGCCTGGGTCAGTGCAAGGAGAAGGACCAATTTCCTCCAATAGCTCCATCCACTCCTAGCACAAGTGTGAAGGAACACTTGTGTGGTGCAACATAACCCTAACCCCCTTCTGTTTATATGTCTGGGGGTGTAGGGAGGGGAAAGCACAGCAATTGATTCAGAGATGCAACATGCGAATGGAATTACCTGAAGTTTGGGAGTGGAAGAGAACTAATGCTAAAACCTTTTGTTTTCCTAATCCTTGGAGATGATTAAGAATGGATCAAGATTAAAGTTGCCCAAGGACAATGGAAAGCACCTGCCACTATTGTCTTCTTTTTGGAGCTGGATAGAATGAGATGGCTCATTAAGGGATGCCCTCAGGGCAAAGCTCTTGAAAGGAACTTACAAGCACTCTGCGTTGTTCTCCTCCCTGCTTTCCTGTTTCCCTGTTCAGGTGCAAGAAGGAACATGCACTCTGGGCAAAAGAAGTGACCCGTTGGTTTCTCAAGCATTTCTAAGAAGCACGTAAAGAATGTTGCTAGGTTATGAAGCATTTATTTCTGGAATGGCTCTCTGTTCATTGGCTATTACAGCCAAGTCTTCCCGCTGACCTAATTATTTTAAAGAATGTGACATTTTCGTTGAATTTTATTACTTTTAAAGGTTTCTTCAATCTATACAACTACAAGATATGTTAAGATTAGGCTTTGCAAGATACTGAAAATGCTGGATAGCAAGTAAAACTGGCTTAGAAAGATATACAATTTACTGTGGCTAAGTCTGTGACACATATAAAATATAGGAATATATGTGTTTTGGAAAGTTGTCTGTTTGCTAGGCACCTGACAACTCTTAAGATATCCTAACCAAATTTTGCATGATGGTTCCTGAGATCAAGGAGCAGGTTTACATCTCTGTTTTGATACAATTGAATATACTATTTGAAATCAAGATGGTGGACTGAACCTTTCAAAATAGCAGATTTTAACCACTGATTTCAAAGCTGCACTGACATTTGGTTTCATCCAATTGTTTAAATTGATTTTTTAAAAATAGGAGACCTCTATTCCCCTCCCAGAGCTACAGTTCCAGTTTGGCTTAACAATCAAGCCTTCTTTCCAGGAAACTTTGCAAATTGTAGAACTATTGGGAGTGGGGGGAATAGGGGTCTCCTAACAACTGTCAGCACAGATAACAAGCTACAGTTCCCAGGATAACTGTTAAAGTGGAATAATAATAATAATAATAATAATAATAATAATAATAATAATAGTACTCCGCCCATCTGGCTGGGTTTCCCCAGCCACTCTGGGCGGCTTCCAAAAAATATTAAAAATACATTAAAATGTCATATTAAAAACTTCCCTAAATAATAATAATAATAATAATATAATGGTTCTTTAAATGTATCGTGCAGATGTGTCCTCAACGACAACCCCTTAATAGTCATCCTTGTTGCTTCTACATGCTGTCACCGAATGACAGAAAGCCAGTGTGTTGTAGTGATTAGAGGGGCAGACTAGGACCTGGGAGACCAGGATTCAAATCCCACACAGTCATGAAGCTCACTGGGTGACCCTGGACCAATCACAGCCTCTCAGGCTGACTTACCTTACAGGGTTGTTTTAAGGATGAAATGAGGGGGGGGGGGAACCATGTATACCACCTTTAGCTTCTTGGAAAAAGGTGGGCTATAAATGAAACACACACACACACACACACACACACCTTTCCCTATGCCCCAATACCTTTCTAGAGAACACCACCAGGTATTCCTTTTCTTTAGAACAGTCTGTTTGAGCTTGTTTAGGCAATTCTTAAACTGCTCTTTAAAAGACACACCTTTATGTGGGATTTTCAAGTTTTGACTTAAAATGCTTGGATTATATTTTTACCGCAGTGGTTATGAGTTCTTTGTTTGTGTTAAGTAAAGCAATACAAAGAGTGCAGCCACCAGAACAATGGAGGGTATTAGCGTTTAAAAAAATAAAAACCCTCCTTTTCATGAACGTATACATCTAATTTCAGGCTGTTCTCCCACCCACCAGCCCATCCCCATTACTCTGCTGCTTGAGAAAAGCAGCTCTTAAGTTTTCCAACAGAGCAAACAAAAGTTTTGAATTTCATCCCATGCTAAAGAGAACCCACAATGTTACAGAAGAGAAAAAAGCAAGAACTGCCCCCCCCCCGCCTCCCACAGACTCTGATGGCCACCCGCGTTTCCCCCTTCATTCAAGTTTAATATAATTCCCTCCTCTCCACCAAAGCCTGACTGATTCCCAATTTCAGTGTACAGTAATAAGCTGGGAAATTCTACAAAGAAAGGAAGACATCTACCTTCTTTAGCAGCAAAAAGTCCCTTGTGACCTCAGCTTCCCGCACTCACACCTGCTGCCTCCTCTCCAGTAACCTGATCCAATTCTAACCCTACCAAGACTCGTTCACTTCCACTTGTTTGCATGCAGTAGTTACTCCTCCCCTTAAATAATCTTTTCCGCCTTGAACAGAATGGAAACCCTGTACTTGCTTAGATAACAGGGATGGGAGGCCCTCCAGATGTAAATTGTACTACAACTCCCATCATCCCTGACCACTGGTGTTGCTAACTAGGGCTGATGGGTGAAAAGAGCCATCCTTGCTTTAAACACACGTTGGCTTTAAATTAATATCTGGCCCTGGTCTCTGCCAATATGGCAATCCTTTAATGAGATTGCCCTAGCTGGGTGGGGGCCAGTTATCTGGCAGTGGCTTCTCCTGGCTGGGACACCATTTAAAGGACTCAACTGGGGGCCCAACTGTGTGGGTCTTTTTCATTGAATGGACATATGCCAGCAGTGGGGTGGGGGGGGTGGAACAGCACGGCTGGCTCCTTTAAATCAGTGGTGGCTGGTTCCCACTGAAACTGGTGGGGTGGAAGGCAGGGAGGCCAGCACTAGGTAGAGCTATTGCCACTGCCAGGCAGAGCCTATAAATTATAGTCGTCGTCGTCCCCATCCTCCTCTCTTTTAAGATCTACAAAGGCAACATTGAGACTAATGGGGGAGAAAACTGACAGCCAGGAGGACCACTCTCTGGACTGCTTGTAAGGCAAGCAGGTGGGGAACTGCCCCATTTGCCCTAATGGGGCAGCCTCTGTGACTGCAAGGTGTCACAAGCAAAGACCTTGAGGCCCTCTGAATGGATGAAGGGGCTTAAAGATAGTCATTTCAGTGTGCCTGTATCTGGGGGGGGGGGAGTGTGTTTACATACGCTCCCTCTCTCCTCCCACCCACCACTCTCTGCCATTGTTCAGCCAGAAGAAACCAGGATTATAAATACCATTTGTCTTTGCAGAGCAGTGGAGGATAGATGAAATATGCGCCTTAGGCTTATCAGCTCCAGCACTGCTAAAGGGAAAGCTGGCTTCTGAGGCCTTGGATGGCGGCTGTCCTTTTCAGAAAAGAATCAAAGGTCTCAGGAGAGGGAGGAACATAATGGAGTGACCTTCAGCTAATAAAGCCCACCCCAGAGTCCATGGAAGCTTGGGGAATATTGACAAAAGTTCATATTTACAACAGCCTGGATGCCTTCCAGAAACCATTACCAATTTAGAGAGCCAGAGGCTGGCAGGCATCTCTCTCTGCCTCTCTTTGAGGGAAAAGAATAAGCAAAAGAACAGAAAATATCTCCTCTTCCTTCCTTTTCCCCTTTCCCTCATGTGAGCTGCAAAAATGAGATGGAGCACAGTAATTCTTCATTAATGAGGCCCATATGCTTTCCTCCCTATAATGAATCTAGGGTTGGTGTTTTGTTTTGCAGAGAAATACAATGAAAATCTGCTGGCACACCAACAACAATGCAGAACCCTTGGACCTTAAAAAGAGGGTATCTTGCAGTCTTTATGACAGATCTCTCAGGCATTAAAGTGACCAGAAAAAGAAGGAAAGAGAAATCCACCAGTGTTAGGACTGGGCAAGAGATTCAAAGAGGGCCCAGGGTCATATATGGCAATGCCCCATGTTAGATAAAAACAGAGATCTCTCTTTTAGGAACAGCAAAATTATTTGCATGATGCAAGGAAAGGGAAGCTTGGCAGCAGATCACACATGAATCCATACATCAGATGAACCCTGAAACTGAATCCATTACTAGATACACTTGTGCAAACTGGTTGTGTGAATATTCCATAAGGGCAGATCAATAACCAAACTTATGCCTCCTCTTAAATCAGTATAACCAGGATAGGGAACCTCTGGCTTGTGGGCTGAATGCAGCCTCCCAGGCCTCCTCTCCATGTTGCCCTCAAAACTCAACTTTTGCCAGGTTGGAATGTATCCCTGAACTGTGATAGCGCCTCTTGCTTGTATGGATGGAAGAAAGCTGTTGGCAGGAGGGATGTAAAAATCTCTGGATTTTATTATCTGAAATGTAGCCTACTGTTAAAGAGTTGTAGCCACTGCTCCACCCAGTCTTGCCTCTGGCATCACCCACTACAGGTACATGGCACCTGGAAGTTCGTCCATGAGGGAAGGTAGCTGAGAGTTGTTAGGAGACTGCTATTACCCTCCCAGAGCTACAATTCCCAAAGTTCCCTGGGAAGAGGAATTGATTGTTAAACCGCTCTAGGAATTATAGCTCTGTAAGGGGAATACGAATCTCCTAATAACTCTCAGCACCCTTAACAAACTACAGTTCCCAATATGCTTTGCGGGACGCCATGACTGTTTAAACTGATATGATATTATTTAAAATTATGTATAGTGTGGGTGTGGCAAGAGATGCACCCTACCTCCCCAGCCAGCAGCAGCCCCATTCACACTGGAGTCCACAGAACTATGGAGCAGTAGGAACTGGACACCTTTCTCATGTGAGACAAACATGATAACCACTACATTAGAGTGTGTAGACTGGCATCTACAACAAATGGCAAGTGGGACTTATTTTTTTAATATAAAAAATGGTCAATTCCACCAGTGAAGTACCAGTGAGAAATTGTTGTTGATGATAATAACAATAACAATAGTAAGAGTAATGATATAATTTAATTTATATCCTGCCCTTCCTCCCAAAGAAGCCCAGGGAGGCAAAGACACAAATGAGAAACCATTAAAATGTCTAAAAACAATCCCGATACAGACACAGACTGAGAAAGGTATTAAAAGGCTTTCTGGAAGAAGTCTTCAGTCGGCACCAAAATGACAGCAGAGATGTCACTTGCCTAACTGTTAACAGGAGGGAATTCCAAAGGGTAGGTTCTTCACACTGAAGGCCCAATTCCTACAATATGTGAAACAGGCCTCCCAATAATTGGTATCTACAAGCAGCACTCAAAATTTGCCAAGCACATTTTGCACCTGGCTATCGACCACTTGCGACCAAGTGAAGATGCCCGGGTGCCAGGATGGCACCTAACGTCTCCACCATCTGGAGGTGCATGCCTAGGGATCCTTGGATTGTGCCTGTTTTCACTCACTAACAACACATCCTGTAGAATTCAATCCGTGACATTTTATCTGCACAATCAAAACGAATTTCAGGAACCAAAAAGTCTTACTGAAAAATACGACTTTAAAGCCATCTGGCCCCCAAATGGCAACTAGGCATTCCTTTTTAGTGACTGCAACCCTGGTTTAAGGAACCATTTGGCACCTAGCTTATATATCTGAGTTTCTAACACTGCCTGCAAGAGGCCACCACTTGCAGAGCACAGTGACTGATTGAGATGGGTAAAATGATCTTTCAAGGGTACCCCGATTCAAAACTGTATATACAGCAAAACCAGCACATTGAACTTAGTAATGGTACCATTTGTAGACTGTCCCTCTTACAAGTATGAATGCCAGTTGTTACAGCACATCAATCACTAGGGGTGTCTCCCATTCCTCCAGTGGTGCAACATCTTTCCCACTACCTAAGTGCGTCTGATTTCTGCAGGTCATGTGCACTCTCCCTATAGGAGTTAATTAAAACAAGGCAGGTGGTTTGTCAACAGTGTTAAAACAGCTGTCAGATAACAGTGTGTGCGAAGCCTTTGATATCTCTTAAGAGAGGAACTGTGCAGTTGCCACTACCATTTGTAGCCTCTGTTGAAAATTTGACAACATCAACCCTGGAGGTTTCCCTTCCACTCTCTTTTCCAATTAGACATAGTTCTCACTGAGATGGCAAAGCTGCGTCTGGAATCTACCACTGCAGACAGGAGGCCAACATGTCAGAGTCTCTTACACACAAAGAACAATCACAAACCCTGCATGGCGAGCGGGAGAGTGGTCTTCCATTAGTGTTCTATGGTTGTTGTTGTTGTTTAGTCGTGTCCGACTCTTCGTGACCCCATGGACCAAAGCACGCCAGGCACTCCTGTCTTCCACTGCCTCCCGCAGTTTGGTCAGACTCATGTTGGTAGCTTTGAGAACACTGTCCAACCATCTTGCCCTCTGTCATCCCCTTCTCCTTGTGCCCTCCATCTTTCCCAACATCAGGGTCTTTTCCAGGGAGTCTTCTCTTCTCATGAGGTGGCCAAAGTATTGCAGCCTCAGCTTCAGGATCTGTCCTTCCAGTGAGCACTCAGGGCTGATTTCCTTCAGAATGGATAGGTTTGATCTTCTTGCAGTCCATGGGACATTCAAGAGTTATATGGTTAACACACAACATTAAAAGGAGGAACTATAACTCAGCAGTAGTCTGGTAGAGCACATGGCCTTGAATGAATAAGGTCCCAGGTTCAATCTTCAACCAGCAAGTGTGGTGAGGCAGCAGAGCTAACATGACCTCCAGTCGGCCACATCACTGTTGTTTAATGCAAGGTAGAGAGGAATGGACGAGGTGGGCTCATTGCCAATGCACCAACTGAGCTAAGTCCAGCACTCCCACTGTTGAGTTTACACCATGCCTACTTTCTCTCTCCCCTCTCTATCCACCTGGTAAGCAGCAGCAACACTACAGACTGAGGTCAGGGGAGCACCATCCACCCCCCCCCCCCAATGCTGGCCACTACTGTCCCTGACATCTCCAATTGAGAAAAAGATCAGGAAAGCAGATGATAGGCAAGACCCTGGAGAGTGGAACTTGGTCAGAGCAGACAACACTGAGCTCGAGGAACAATCAACCTAATATAAGGCAGCTTCCCTGTTCCTATTGAATGCTGATATACAGCACGTCAGCTGTGTCTCACAATAGCAAGCCAGTAATGGTTGCGGTTCAATTATTCACTACATCCTCAGCCTCATGTTCAAACAAGCAAGCTGGCATAGCAGGGGGTTCAAACATGAGGGAGGATATATAGCTGTTTAAGACCAATGGATTTAGTACCAGCTCAGTCCAAATGGGTGTGGCTGTTTAGTGCAGAGTTTGTCCTGCATGACCAGAAGGCTTTTGCTTAAGGTTTCTTTTTCTTTTTCTTTTCCCTTCCTTGAGCAACTGCTTGGGTAAAATATAGCACACCCTACCCATAAAGTCCTTTGTTACAACATCTACGCCATAAAGCTGCAAAACCTTGGCTCCCAAGTACATTAAATTCTTATAAACCTGCCTTCATTTTAAGCATGCAATATTTCAACACACAAAGCGCCTCTTCTGAAAAGATAGCACTTTAATGAGGAGACAGGTAAAACATATAAACCAAAGCTCATTATGGCATAATTTCTGGGAGATGACCAAGCTGTTATAAAAGGAAGTTGTGGCAGTCACATTTCGCTGGAGCTTGAAGCTAAAAACATGAAGAAAGGCCACAGCACAGTGCACGACAGGTCTGCAAAACCTATTTACTGCTGAAGGCGAATGGCTGCATCCTATTTATGCAAAGAACGGCTCTTACAAGACTGTCACAGAACAGGCGACGAGCATAAACACATTCCAGAAGAAGACTTCAAGTGGTAGAATAGTAGTCAAAACAGTGACCTCCAGATGTTGTGAACTAAACCTCCCACCAGCTCCTATCAGCCTCAGCCAGCATGGGCAATGGTCAGAGAAGTTGTAACCCACAATACCTGAAAGTGTTCCAGTTTGGCTGCCTCAAGATTTAGAACGGTCAAACTGAGAATTCTTGGGACCGTTGAATATACATCCACCCCTAAGGTGCAATAATCATCATAACGATACCCAGTTCTACCTCTCTTTTAAATCGGCACCAGTGAGGGCAGTGAAGGTCTTATGTGAATGCCTGGAGGTGGTTGGAGGATGGATGGCGGCTAACAGATTGAGGTTTATTCCTCAAGACAGAAGTACTGTTCTTGGGGGACAGGGGGCGGGCTGGTATGGAGGACTCCTATCAGATGTCGAGGAAATAAGCAACTATCCTACTTTTAAAAGACATCTGAAGGCAGCCCTGTTTAGGAAAGTTTATAATGTTTAATGCTGTATTGCATTTTTAATATTCGATTGGGAGCCGCCCAGATTGGCTGGGGAAACCCGGCCAGATGGGTGGGGTATAATTATTATTATTATTATTATTATTATTATTACTATTAGCCTATGTCCATTGAAAGTAAAGGCACATACTGAAAAAAGGCCTTAAGATAACAAAGCAAGAATGCAATTAAAAAACTAAAACACTCAAATCATCTCCATCAACGTACAATGTTTTGTTTTATAGGAAATCTATTCCAAATTTGTGAGTTAATGGGCCCCAATTAATGTGTAAGGAAAAGCCCAGAACTCTCCATGGCAGGCGCCAGGGATCTTTTTCACATCCTCTTCTGGGCAACCTTCCCAGGGTCACACTCCAGTGGTGGTTGGAGCAACAAATCTAAATTTTGCCTGCGCACAGTAGGCTTCATTCACATACATTCAGATACATCCCTCTCCATCATCCATGCAGGCAAGCCAGAGGCAGTATCAGAGTTCAATGACATGTTCCAGCCAGGCAAAGACACCTGGGGTACATAGCAGGACTGGAGAGGGGCATGACCAAGGACTGCCCTTGGTCCCCAGTGCTGAGGTTTCCCACCCCTGCTCTATAGGAAACCTTTTATCTTTGGATATGAGAATCATATGTGCTTCTGCTTACTCACCGACAGAATGAAGTTCAACCCACGAATTTATCCACCCTCACATCTGTAGTTTCCGAGAATTCATCTCAGAATCTTACCACAGGCAAGATTCACATATAGGATAACATCCACATATGATGCTTTGAGGGCAGGAAGGTGAAAACTGTACTAGCTGCTCATGCTAAGAACGAAGTGTCCTAAAACGATGAACCCCGCCCTTCTTGACTGTACATAGAATTCTCAGAGGGAGCAGACCTCAGGGCCTTTTTACACATTACATTTCGGGGGGGGGGGTGTTGTACAGCATGCAAGCACGCACATAAACACACGCCCAAAAGTTGTAAAGTTTGACGAGCAGGGGCTGAAAGACGTGCTGGCAGACCTCAATGATTCTCGGTTTATCTTTCCCAGTAAACCATCTCTAGATTGCAGGTTGGCCACCTGTCAACCTCTGCCTAATTCCATACACCTATCAATCAAAAAGCCCTCGGCAAGCAATTGGTTTGGTCCCTCGGGTGACAGCAACCTGTCCCTCCCCTGCCAGCCCAATGGGTGGGAAGGAAAAAGGGAAGGGGTGAGAAGGGGTGTCAAAAAGAGAGTCAGGGAGAGAGGAAACGGGGTGCCCCTACCTCACTTTTTACTCTGGCCCTGCCCACCCCTCCTTGCCATGTGACCTTCTTATAGATTACTCTCAAGGGAATTTGGCCCTTGGCTGAGAAAAGGTTGCCCATACCTTTACCTGATTATTCTTTTTCACTTTACCTTCCTAGCCACTAGACCAGGAATCGGCAAGGTTTACCTTGCCTGGGCTGGTTCACTCCAGTGGAGATCATTCCGTGGGCTGGATCGCACACCCGAAGCATCTGCACAGACACAATTTCCGGAGTCTGCACAGATGCGATTTCTGGCGCCACGGAAGCTAGTCCCTGCGCCACGCCATGCTGGTTTAGCGCAGCATGTGGGGACTCGCCAAGTGGACGGCTCGGTTTGGGGGCAGCTTGTAGGCCGGTTAAATGACCCCCCGGGGCCGCTTGTGGCCCATGGGCCTTGGGTTGCCGACCCCTGCACTAGACTAAGATGAGACTAGAGGACCATATTCTGACCTGCCTGTATCCCACATTCTATGGGGTCCTGTTATGGGCAAGAAAGCACAGACAGAGGTCAAGGGAGGGTATACACAGTGTAAAGGCAAGGCTAAGTGCAGCAACTAACCTGCAAAGGAATTGCTCAGGCCAGGGGGCATCAACCTTTATAGGCCCATGGGCACACATCTGGGTAGTTGAGGGAGAGAGCGCTTTGGGTTTTGCAGGCATCAGCGTTAGACACTAAGGGCACCATGGCACTCACAGGCACCATGCTGGCCACTACTAGTTCAGAGCCACTGGCAACATGATGGATTCCATAGGAAGATGTGTGCAATGTGCCTGTTTTGCTGCATGTGCAAGCAGCATATGTGCACTGGGAAACCATAACCTAGAACAGCTTAATGTCATGTGTAAACCCAGCAAAATGGATTTATGCAGGATGACCACATGCAATGCACATATGGCGTGCATGCTTTTTAAATGTGCCCATGCTCTCCCTCCCTGAAGGAAATCCAGTCGGTCGCCATGAACGAGATGTAGAAGGTTTGTTAGGCAGAACCGCGAATCAGGCGTTTACCACAAGTCACCTGGGAATGATTCAGCACCGGGTACAACAATTCCACCACCTGGGCAGAGTTTAGTGTTGTGGTTCTGCCTTAGGCCCCAATGCCTGTTTGCCCAGAATGAGGTTTGAAGCCAACACAGATGCCAGCGAGAGACTTGCCCTAGTCTGAATGGGTAAGCCTGCATTAATAAGCAGCTGGGGGGGGGGGATATGCTCCTTCCAGCCCAGAATTCCATTTATCATGAGCTTACAGCAAAGAGATAAAGGGAAATAATTATCTTAACGTAGTTCCAGTCATCAGTAACAGTGTCAAGGTTTTGCCCTGCTGCTGACCCGGAACATGTGACTGTAACACAAGAGAGAGGGCTGCTGTCAGCTGAAACGGTGACCCTCCTACATTATTGTCAAAAAAGCAGAACAAAAGATCCTTTTGTTTTATTGTTTTTGCTGGGTTTAATTTTCTTGCAACGGCTGGGCAATCAGGAGGTCCTTCTTCTCCAATAACAGATGTACCTCCAGCTTTGAATCAAAGACACAGGCAAGTGAATTCTCCAGCTGAGATTGTGTTTTTGTGTGTGTGTTGTTTTTTTCTTCCATCTAAACTAGCTTCCTCTTTTGGTCCTTTTACACTCATCTTTTCACATCCCCTCTCCTTTATTGACTACAGTAAATACCTAATCATTGTTAAGCATTCATTTTGGAAGTCTCCGTTGGCAAATGGGAATGCACAAATTATAATCAATGACAGTGTCTTGATTAAATTAAAATGGGGGTGAGGAGAGTTCCTTAAACTCATGCTTCACAAAGTGTGAAGCTAGTCTTCCATGGTTACGTTGTGAACCGACCTGAGATCTATGAGCGGTATACAAATCTAATAAATAAATAAATAAATAAATAATAAAAAGATCAGGCCTAGTTTGCATTATTCCTTTGATTTCCAATATTTGGAGGTGAGTGCTGTTGGTTATGAACAGCAGAGGCTCTCCAGGTGGGGAAGGAGTCATTACACTAGGCTTCCCAGCAGGTGGGTCACTGTTGCTTACCAGGAGGCAGGTCAGGCAGCAGAGAGGTTGCTGTGGTGCAAACATACTGGCAGGGGTGTCCCACTGGCTCAATTAGTGTGTTTGCACCACACCAACCCCCCTGCTACATTGGCATAGCAGCTCTGCCACACCCAGCAAGCAGTTTCTGGATATGAAACTAAAACAGCTCTACCCATGCACAAGAGAGAGTCTTCAGCAGCCTTGATGGGTCTTCAAGGGTTACAGAAGTATAAAAGATCTTTTTTGGGGGGACCCCTAAACATCAGAATGTGCATGCTCAGTGATCACAGAATGTTGATTGAGTGTTGCGGGGAGATATGGGAAACTGAGTAGCGACAGGAATGGAATGGGGTGTCTGGACTTTGGGAAGGACAGGGAAAGCAGCTATGTGGTACAGCATCTATATTGCATGCAGAAACCCCCAGGTTTAGTCCCCAGCACCTCCATGTAGGGCTGGGAGAAACTGCTAGCCTGAAACCCTGAAGAGATGCTGCCAGTCCATGTAGGCAATATGGAGCTGGATGGCCAGCTATCTTCCTATGTTCCTGTGACTCCTGAACAGGGACACTCTACACTGCAGCATTTTGTTGCAGGTCTCATCACCAAGGCCAGGACTACAGTCTGAAAGCACACAAAGCAATGAACATGCTAAAACTAAGTAGTTCTTAGTCTATAGTAACTGCCTGAATGGAAGACCTCTTGTGAATCTTCCATATGCCGCCTTGAATTCCACGATGGAAGTATGGTGGGATATGAAATTCAAAATAAACAGATCACTTCTAGTTTTCATTTTTTAAAAAATCTAATTGCCATTTAAATTTGGTTCATATTTATACCTTGTCTCATAAAAAAACCCAGAACATTTTTTCAAGGCAGCCTATAACTACAGAATGAAAATAAGAACACAAAACCAGAACAAATGTAAAGCAAAAAGCAGCACAGCAGCGAATAAAAACAGATTCTATGGTTTTAATTTCACTTGCATTGCAAACCTGCAATGTGCAGAATCCACGCAACCCCTGCCTACACTTTAATGTATTTTTAATCTTTTGTTGGAAGCCTCCTAGAGTGGCTGGGGAAACCTAGCCAGACGGGGTATAAATAAATAAATGATGATGATGATGATGAGGTTAATAACTCTGGATTTTGCCATCCTCAGTTTGCCTTGAAAATATTATTTCTTGAAACCCTACAGTGAAAGTATGACACTCTCTGATCCTCAAGCATTGTAGAACATACTTCAGCATGTAATATTTCCACAGGCAAATAGTATGGTTTGGATAGGCCTGAATAAGCCCATCAGTAATAACAACAAAGTGATCCCCAACCACATGCACACACAAAGCCTAGCCATGGAAGTCTATAAAGCACAATTCAATATTAATTTGTTTTCTTCTTCTAATTGTACAATCAAGTTGGAAAATGAAATTTTATAACACGTGTGCACTTTTTGGATCCAAAACAATGGAATTTGGAAGCTTGGCAGCATAGCTGGGGGAAGGGAGGGGAGGAGGAGCTGCAGAATTGCAGGGATGGGGACATACAAAAGAGCACATGCCTATTAACAGAAATAAAGGAAGCGCTAGAGCAGGGTTGGGGGAACCTGTGGCCTGCTAGGTTTGTTGGACTACAACTCCCATCATTGCTAACAATTCTCCATGCTGGCTGGGGCTGATGGAAGTTGCAGTCGAACGACACTTGGTGGGCCTTGGCTGCCCAACTTTGCACTAGAGAAAGAAAACGGAAGAGAAAAGCAGAAGAAGAGACTGCAACTCAGTTCAGGCATCCCAAAGCAAAACACACACACACACACATGCACACACAACCAGCCCCAGATGCCCATTTGGAGAGACTTGATCTCATACCTTGCTTGCTACCAAGCCACTCCTGATACGAGGCAGCTCCAGGTCCGCTGAGTTCTACAGACAAAACAAAAAGTTCTGTTCACAATCAAACACTTTTAACAGAAATCTCTCTTTCACCTAGGCAAAAGGGGGTTATTTCATGGATCTGAGTCTGCCCCTTCATTTCTTGAAAGAGGTGGGGGTCTAACTAACAAAATGGGCAGCAAATTTGGCTAGCTAGCGAGTGGTCCCTATCGTTAACATTTCTATCCTGCCTTTCTTCCACAGAGGTCAAATAAGAGGTGCAATGACTTCTGTGAAGATACCACAAAGAAGTTGACTGGACTAACCAATGGGCTATGGATTCTCTTAAGAGTAGGAAAAGGGCTGGCCAATGTGGTGCCCCCAGCTGTTGTTGGACTCTGACACCAATCAGCCCCAGCCAGCATAGCCAATGATCATGGACATGGGAATTGTAGTCTAACAGCATCTGGAGGGCACCACCATGGCTACACCTTGAGTTGGTGGTAGGGCCCTGGTCCCATTTGCTGGCACAGTGAGGTTTCCTTTAGGAACACAGATCATTGGTTCATCTAGCTCTGTACTGTCCATACATAATGGTAGTTGACTTTTTGTGCAGAGAAGTGGCTTTTGGCAATCCCTTCATTAGGCTGTTATAAATTCTCCACTGCTCATTGTATGGGTAGCTAGAATGGGGGTGGGGGGATTTTGAGAGGATCCACAACAGCAACAGCAATATCTTTTACCTACAGCAATGCAATGTTCTTCAATCTTGGGTCCCCAGATATTGTTGAACTACAACTCCCACCATCCCCAGCCAGCTTAGCCAATGGTCAGGGATGATGAACACTGGCCTAGAGAGTGGACATTTTCTATTGCCCCCTGCTCAGGCCTTCAGCAGTCATCCCAGTCACCAGGAAGAACCAAGAGGCGTGGTTTGTCTAGTTGCCTTTCCATTCATTTTAATATTTCATTTTAATATTAATTAAAGCAAGGGAAAGAGTTTTGTTTTGTTTTTTTAAAAAAGGGGGCATGTTGCAATCTGCCATAGAAATTTGCTGTTGTAAGTTTATGTTGTAGTTTATCTGGGTCTGAATTAACTTCTGTTGACATTATCTTGCTACTGCTAAAATGTGTTTCGTGATGGTCTGACAACTAGATAAAAACAAATGAATCGGCTCTGCTTAAACCGCCTTAAAAGAGTCACCATTTCAAGGTGAATCTGCAAGTATTTGCTTTAAAAGTACAGGCATGGAGAGAAGTTCCTCTTTATGCATAAAGACTTTTAATGAAACGTTTGACAGCTTTGCCTTAACTTGACTCTGCTCTAACACAGGGCATACTAGAAGCCAATGTCAATGATAAAAGTGGCCCAACACAATATTCAGTACACCAGTTAAGTAAAATAGGAATCACAGATGACAAAGAAAGAAATTACAATGCAACTCAATGGATGTGAATATTTTTCCATTATCTCAGCGCACTCTGAATGAATCCCAAGAAACTGTCAGGTTGATAAGTCAATATTACAATGGCTTTAGAAAGGGTAAAGGGTTGAAAAGAGGTGCTATTGGGTGCCGCAGAGTCAGATCAAAGAAGATGAGGGATGAGAAAAACAAAAAATAATAATGGTGTGTTTAAGTGAAATGAGATGTCTAAGCATATATTTCCCTATTGCAGAAGTGGGTACATTGTACCTTAGAGGGTGCAAAATGATTATTTAGCTAGTGATAAAAGATAGTGAGATAAGGTTAGCACATTTGAAGATGCCTTATACAGAGTCCATTTAGCTCAGTATTATTATATGAACTGCTTTCCACAAATTCAAACCAGTGTATTTCCCAGTCCTACCTAAAACGGCTGGGGATTGTACCTGTGGCTTTTAACAAGCAAAGCATATTATTATTAGGTTTGTTACCCGCCCTTCCATGGGCAGGTTACAATAATATAAAATACTGCATTAAAAACAGTTTAAGGCAATTAAAGCCACTGCCATAACCGGCCCACTTGATTGAACAATACAGTAGTCACATATCTGTGATTAGATAAATATTGCTAAAGCCCCAGCTGGTCTATTCTTTTTAAATTACCGTTTTTCGCTCTATAGGATGCACCCGACCTTAGGACGCACCTTGTTTTAGAGGGGGAGAACAAGAAAAAAAAAAATCTCCCCCTCTCTGGTCAACGTCCCTTCAGCGAAGTGGCAGGAGAAACGGAGCCCCTTCCATTTCTCCTCCCGCTTCGCTGAAGGGACGCTGTGCAGCTCTCCCTCTCTGCTGAAGCCAGGAGAGTCTTGCTCTCCTGGCTTCAGCAAAAGGAACCCGAAGCCTCCGGAGCGCAGAGGAAACTCACGCTGCGCTCCGAAGGCTTCAGGCAGCTATCCCTGAAGTCTGGAGAGCGAGAGGGGCCGGTGCGCACCGACCCCTCTTGCTCTCCAGGCTTCAGCGAAAGCAACGCAAGGCCTCCGGAGCACGGAGAGAGCGCTCCCTCTGCACTTCGGAGGCTTCACGTTGCTATCGCTGAAGCCAAGGAGCCTGCATTCGCTCCACAGGACGCACACACATTTCCCCTTAATTTTTGGAGGGGGAAAAGTGTGTGCTATAGAGCGAAAAATACGGTATACTTTAAAAATATTTTTTAAATTAGTGTTTTTTATTTTTCATTCTTTTAATAATAATAATAATAATAATGATGATGATGATGATGTTCTATCCTTACAACCGGTGCTTTGGTTTTGATTTGCTTATATAAAATTATGATTTTGCAGATTCAATTTTGTTTTTATGCTGAACAGTGGTTATGAACATAGGACAGAGATCACCAAGGAAGAAGACTAAGGGCAAAAGGCATCTGGGTTCTCTCGATATTTCCTGAGTTATAATTGTCTATAGTGCTGACATTTCGTCAGCATACACTGCTGTTGCTCTGAAACAAACTACTCCACATTGTTTCGTTTTAATTTCCATTTGAGCCTATGTAATGTTCATTTATGCATCAAGCTGTTTATGTCAGCTTGTAAGAGTTAACTTTGGGATCCTCCTTTTCGTCACACATCCCCTAAGCCTCTCCTTGCAAATGCCTTCCTAGGCTCTTTCTCTGCCTTCGCCCAGCAAACAGCTGCCAATGGCTCCTGGCAGCAAGCAAGCCCAATTGAATTTTAAAAGATTTTCCATTCTACTGCACTATTTAGCGAGCACAGAAAGGAGGTTGGGGTGGGGGATGGAACTCTGTGTTGCTTCACCATTTATGTTGTGTAAATCTGAGATAACAGATCTTCTGCCTAATCCTAATGAGGCCTCCCCATTAAAATCTTTATTAGCTTCCAGCACAGTGGATTGCCAAAAAGCTTGTCAGTCCCGTCCGTCCCGTCCCCTCCCCCCCATCCTACTATCTCTCTGTACCAAGATCTGCTTTAACTTTTACAAATAGCTCTAAGATATTTCCCCTGCTTATCAGCATTGCCAAGCAGCTTGCCTTATCACTGCTATTGCAGATAAAATAAATGAGCTACGAATGATATGAATAATGGCATTTTCTGTAGGCTGGTTTCCCATTACATTCTCAACAGATTGTAGATTTAAACTTCAGCACAAAAGAGGCAAGGAGGAGAAAGAGAAGGTTCCCCCCCCCCCACCGCCAAATTACCTTCCTTTTGCTCAACAGCCTCAGATTCCTGGGTGTATTTTAAGCCTACCTGAACTGAGGAGGCAATTAATTTTGAAAGGGACAAGAAGAAAGACAAGGTTCGGCTTCTCAGAAAATCCCCAGGACTAGCTGTTCTGTGACTTTTAGAGGGTTGCTGCATTCGGCGGGGGGGGGGGGGCTTTAAGGCTACACAGGGCCTAATAAAGCTGTCTTCATTAGACATCCTTCCCCCCACCCCACCCCACCCCACCCCCTAGCTGTGTACAAGCCTGGAATCAGAAGAGGACAATGGACTCATGGAAAAGGAAGCAAAGACTGGATGCAGAATAATACATCTCTTGCTACCAATGCACACCTGATCAGATTTTGCCAGATGTGGTACATTAGCAGCGTAGGGAGGGCCACAGAAAAAGGGTGATAACAGTAAGGAAGGGATGGGTAACCTGTTTCATGCCAGTGGTGGGTCGGACCAAAAGTCAGTGGGGTAATTAATGGAAATTTTACCTTTGCAAAGAAGTAGGCTAGTTTCTAAACTGGTCAGAGTTCAAGGACACAGTCCTGCCAGGCAAAAACTGTGGAGGTTTGTGCGAAGCAGGGCCAGTGAGATGTGTGGCCTGGGGGAAAGAGGGTGTGGCCTGAGGGGGTGTGGCCTGGCAAGTTTTTCCAGGGCCAGAGGTCTGGAATGGTCTGAGGTTCCCCACGTCTGCAGTGAGAGATCAGAAAGTCCTACTGGTACAACAGGTAAATTGATGGACTTGGATGAGGAAGCCAGAGCTGGCAAACCTCGCCCTGCAATATACAACTGGGGAAGGCCTTTAGCTCAGTGACAGAGTGTCTGCCTTGCAAAGCAGAAAGTCCTAGGTTTAATACCTGGCATGCTGGAAGTGTGCCCTGCCTGAAACCCTAGAGAGCTGCTGCCAGTCAGTGTAGACAATACTGAACTAGATGGATCAGTGGTTTGACTCAGTGTAAGGCACCTTCCTATATTCAACTTGGGCATGTCCTTTGCTGCATTACTACTTTTGTACTGAGACCAAATGAAGTCAATGAGAGAAACTGCTACAGAAATAGTAAAATATCTTCTAAAGGGGTAGATGATTCTTTACCGCAGTAGAGATGACATCCTCAGGGCTGTGATGTAAATAAGTGGTGGGGGGGGGGTTGTCAGCATGTTCTGGCTTACAACAGTGGTTTCTAACAGCAGCTGCCATATTCATTTTCCTCTCTCATAATCCTATTATTTTAAATTGCTAATGCACCACTCCCATGATGGAACTCAAAGCAGTGTACATGAAGGTTCCCTGGTAGTGTCCTACTCAAGCACTGGCCAGGTCCAGACCTGCTTAGCTTCAGTTTGCTGCATCATATATCTTCAGGCTATACCCTGGGATGACTCACACTTATTCCTCCCTGCTTGTGGATTATGTTAAGATGCTTCTGTACACTGGAGTGTATGAAAAGCTCTACAGTGTGATGATAACATGCACACATAATCCAGGAGCTGAGAAGCAATGCCTATTATCATGGAGGTTTAGACAGCGGAAGGTGGTCGGTTAGGACACACGCAGCACTGCCCTACCAATCTCAACCTGTCCCCACCGACCTGCTTTCCTACTTACAATTTTATTTATTGCATTTATATCCCACCTTTTCTTCAAAGAGCTCAAAGTGGCACACATGCTTCCTCATTTAGGTCACCCAGCAAGCTTCATGGGTGAGCAGGAATTCAAACCATTGTCTCCCAGACCATAGTCCAATACTCTACCCTTTACACTACCACTGGCTCTCAAAACGAACTCAACTTACAACCAACCCTATCAGCTCCTTCATCTTTAGCTCCTCTTTGCTCAACAAGGAAGGAGACAAAATTGGAACTAGTTGGCTCTGTCTAACATTCATGGTCTGTGGTTGTGCTTATCATTGTCTCTGGCTCCAGCTACTGTTGACCTCCCTGCCTTCCACTCTAAAAGACCCAATGGTCACCAGCCACCACTGGATTTAGATTTTGAGTCATATCAACCATCACTATTTCCCACTTGCTCATCCATGCTGATCCTGCTAATATCAGTACACAAGACAGCTGGGGGTTCAGCTGTGCCAATAGCTGCCAACCACAAAAGCACCACAGTCACTATCCGGAAACATCCTTAAACTCTTCCACTGAACTGAGCAGACCCAGGGAGATGACAGCAACTGATTAAAATTTAATAGTAATTTAATTCACTGACAGAGGGCAAAGTGTGTAAAGAGAAATACTCAGACACAGTAAGAAAGGGTGCAGAAGGTAATCAATATCCAAGTCTTCCCCACCAACACCCTCCTCCATCTCCCATCTCTGTCCTAGGGGCTGGATCCAACATTCTGTTGTGCTAGAAGGCAGGTGAGTTTTAATGATGTGCAACAGAGGAATCCAACAGAACAGCTGTGCTAGGTGAAACTTGTTGTGCAACTGATTGCACAATCTATTGTGCAACAAAGCTCCAGAAACCTGCTTATGCATTTCCTGGTGCAGCCATGTTCTGTTGGTGCAAAATATTTCACCAGCAGAACAGGATAAAGTTACTCTTACTTTGCACTATATTGGATACAACCCTAGGACCAGAGTTTGGGGCATGAACCCCACTGAAACCAACAGGACTTGTTTTGGTTGGATGGACCAAAAAAAAACCCTGGCCGGACAGGGGGATGGAAATGTAAAACTCAGCAACACCTGTCTTGTATTTTCTGGACACTTAGATCTACTTGATACATGTAGCGATGAGTAACCCACCATTTGCGGACTGCCATACTATGAACTCCTTGGTTCCATCATGTTACAAAAGTGTATCTACAACATTTGACAGAGTCAAGCGAAAATGGTCTTCTCTCACTAACCCTTTTTTTTTTTTTTTTTGGCCTTCTGCTACCAGCACAGCAGGGTTAAATGATTTTCCATTCCCCCACAATCCTAGCCCTGTCACTGTATCAAGGTTATCTATTATTGGCAGTGACAGGTGAAAATTAATCTCCTAATTATTTCTTGCTGCGTAATCTCCACTGAAGAAGTAACATAAAAGGATTACAGTGCAGCCTTCGTGGAAGGCTTTTCGGGAGCCAATCATACGGTTCTAAGGGAGGCATGTGTTGGAGAGGTATTTATGGAGGATTTCTAATCATCTGAAGACACACACACATACACACACACGCAACTGCTTTAGGACCAACACACTCTGGACTAAGGAGCCACTTGGAGGTCTCTTAGTGGCACAAAAGAAACAATCTTTCACTCTCTTGCCAACAACTTAAGGGAGAATAGCAGGTTAAACACACAACATGTTTCCGCTTTCGCTTGCCGTTTGTTTTGTCAAGTGTTCAAAACATGCCTCCAACAGCACCAGAAGGAAATTAATTTTTCCCTGCCGACAGGTTTTTTTTAAAACACACACACACACACACACACACACACACACACAAAAACAATGTTAGACTAGCATTCTGTTATTTATTGCTTAGCCCAGCCTTCCACTCCCAGCTGAGTGCAATTCAAAGAAACAAATCAGACTGGCAAAAAGATGTCCCAGCATGGAATGTTCCCGTTCAGGATTCCAGCCAGCCACTTTCTTTTCCTGGGATATTCCATTCCGTCTTCTGACCACAATGAGCCTGCTCAATCTTCACTGGACTATTTTGAGTTCTCAACACCGGCCCAAAGAATTTTTCAAAGTATTTTTTCTACTTCCGCAAACTTCCCTGCGAGGCCGATACCACCCACTTGTGCATGGATGGTGCCATTTTGGATACATAAGGAGCCTCACCTGGGTAACATCTACACTATATATATGAAGTACTCGTAAAGCAATTTAATGGTGGCAGCTCCCCCACCCAAGAAAGAATCCGGAGAACTGTAGTTTGCTGAGGGTGCTGGGAATTAGGGATTCTTTGTGGGGGAAACCAGAACTGTTAAAGTGTTAAAAATGTGCTTTAAATGTATGGTGTATATGTGAGATTGGAAAATGAGTTCGCTATTAGTATACAGGAGGTTTGCAGAAGGAGAGCCAGCTGCAATCTCTGCAATGCACACAGGACCTACTCCTGTATTGCGTTTCCTGTGAGGACACCAGACTGTTTCCTCTTAATGGAAATGACAAAGAAGAAGAAACTCACCCAACAACACTCAGAATGAAGACAAGTTTTTAAGCTGAGGCTGGATGCCGTAGCAGACATCTTGCATTGGAAGGGGGTTGGACCAAATGATATTTTGGGTCCTTTCCAATGGCAAAGATCCCATAGTTTGGTCACTCACCCTAACCCCTGTAACTGGCACTGGTTCTCCAAGGTCTCAGTTCAAGGGAGGTCCTTCTCAGACCCTCAACCTGAGATGAGACCAGTGATTCAACCCAGGAACTTCTGTATGAAAAGCTTAAGGTTATAACTGAGCTGTGGGCCCTGAACTACAATACATTGGTTTGTATCAAATGTTAGTCCTGCTCAGAGTGGACCCAATGGAATTAATGGACCCAAGTCAGTCATGCCTGTTAATTTCAATAGTTCTACTCTGAGTAGAGCAAGCACTGGCTGCAGTCCTAAGAGCCATAGGTTTGCTGTCCCTTTTCTAGATGACCAACCATGTTAAACCACAAAACTTGGATTTAAACCAGCTGGATCCTCTCAGTTCAGCATCTTAAATGCAAGTAAATTGACTTAAATGAGTTTACAGCAGGCTGTAGGAGAATATCCATTTCTATAGAAATAATGTTTTGCTGTTTTAAGGCAGAAAGCAAAAGGAGTCCGTCTTAAATTCGAAGAAAAAAACTTACAGAATTTGAAGGGAAAATAATATAAAACTGCTTGAACAATACAATGTACACCACACAAAGAAAGATCTGGGTGATGAAATAGTCCGACCACAGCTCCAATTACTCTGCCTACGGACAGATCTGTTTTTATCAGGTTCTTTCTGCTCTTCACTAAGGGTGAAGACAGACAGACATTCTAAAGTGCTGTGGAAAGTGGTCTGAACATAAATGTTCTTGCCCTGAAAGCCAGTTTGTTTTTAAAATGTGCTGTCTGGAACTGTGCTGTAGTGGAGAATATTGCATCATAACAGCCCCAGTAGCTGCAATGAGACTTCAAAATATGCAGGCAGCTGTGTGGATCCATTATACATTATCGCCACACATATGCAGAGATACATAGATCAAAGAGCAGCAGAACATATAATACCCAGGGACTGCAATCCTATCTATAGTATCCTGCAAGTAAGCTCCAACTTCTGATTATATAGGCTTAAGCTAGCAAAACAGCCTTAGCTTTAAACAAAAGGTTCTTGGAAGCTGAACTGCAACCCTTAGCTTTTTAATTCAGAATGGAAACAATCTTCCACAGGTGTGTTGTCATTTAAACTGCTAACCCAAAGAAGGAATCCTGCCAAAGAAAAGAAATATCCAACCTCCTATTTTCCTCATTCTCTGACCTCTATGCTCACAAACCTGAAAGCTTCATTATCACTTTGCTCATTTGTCATAGCAAAGAAATTCCCACAATCACCTGGACCGTCTGGCAGATGATGTCATCACTCCTGCTCTGAAAAAAAATGTCTTGGACCTGCACTCCTCTGTTCATTATGGCACCGCTGCTCAGTCTTGGACTTGAAAGGTCTATGCCTTCATGACTTTTCTGATATAAATTTGGCCTGAAGTTTTGGGTCTTCTATCACCGCTCTTATTTCTCAGGTATTGAGCCTAACTAGGAGCACAGCATGAATATTCAAAAGATGAGCTGGTAAAACTGGGTTTCAAAGGCCATCAAATTGGACACCATAGGATTAATGTTTATAGTCTACAAAAACCTGCCTGCTGCTTTTAAACAGGAACTCTTTATGTCTGGCTGTTAACCAGAAACTTGGTGGTTTGAGCAGACGGATGTGGGCAGAATTCCTGCATTGCAGGGGGTTGGACTAAATGATCCTTGGGGTCCCTTCCACCTCTACAATTCTACGATTCCGTGGAGGTAATCAATATAGCCATGACCCTGACCAATTCCAGCCTGAAGACACAATGTTTCAATACTGCATCAGGAACTCTGTGTCACCTAGGCAATTCATGAAAAGAAAAAAACTCACATCACATGCCTGCCTTCTGATAATCAGCAAACCATATATACTTGTGATACTGTCATGTACTTAAGTAACCACAAGATGGCATACAAATTATTGCAAAAATAAATATTTTTAAAAATGTGATTTGATGAGGAAATTTAAGTAAGTCAACAGCAAGTATTGTATATCAAAAGGAGCACAGCTATGGAGGTCATCATTACCAAAACCACCACCAGAGGTCACTGTGCTACTTTTGTGCCCCTAAAAAGGAATGAAAGGTGATGGTATTTTTAAATAAAATTATTTCTAGGGTGGTGGACGAAGAAACACAAACACCCATTTACTCCTCTTTTGACAACAAGCTTTACCGATGCTCCTGGAATGAGAGGAATTTGTGAGTATTAAATTAGCATTCAGATGGAAGTATTTTCTCATCTGCCTGAAAAAAATTTACAGCTCCTATTCATCTGCTGGTCTGAATATATTTAAATCCACTTTTAACAGCAAATGCTGTACTTTAATAGCCTGGATTTTCAGCTTCCATTAAAGAGGTTAAGAGGCCCTGCTAGAGGCCAACACAGAAGTGCCATCAGTGGGCCGAGGAAATAAGGGGTGGAAGACTTAAGCCTGATTAATGCAAACATTGTTGAATATCTACAAAAATAGACAGACACTATCAAATATCATATTGTTTTCCCTGAAAAATTTGATGCACCCTTTACTGGGTGACTCTGCAGATTAGGTGTAAGGCAGCAGCGTTCAGATTAGATGATTAATTAAACCCAACAAGTTACATAAACAGTACTTGGGGGCTTAAATATATAGTTAACAAGGGGGGAAATACTATAAATACAATAAATATAAATGCAAAAAAGCAAGTTTTGCCCCTGTAAGGACACAACTGGCCGAGTTTTACTGCCGGGTAATACAGGGATTTTCTTTCCATTTGACTGTAGCTGCAGTAGATAAACTGAAATAACTAAAGGAAAGCTGAGACAGAAGCATAAGCCTTTAATGTTTTGTATCTTCAGCATTAAGCCTGTCACACAGAATTAAGATTTTTGTCATTCTGCCATCTTGGGAGATTTGTGTGTATGTGTGTGCATACACAAAATAAAATGATTACCAAACCTCTGACAAAACACACATCACTGCACATTAACAGAGTTCTCCCTAATGGCTCCACACCTCCACCTCCAGCATCCCCTCCCCAGTCCCCCCCCACACTGCATATGGACACTATTGATATAAATTCGTGTGCATAGACATTTCAAGACAATGCTTCTCCTTATATGACACAGAAATTCTGAGGTATTAGGTAAGGTATACAGCGGTATTAGGTAAGGACAATTCCTCTCTCACTCATTACATCCTCTGACTCACCAAGCTAGGAAATGGTTTCTGGATAGATCCATTTGCTTGATATTAGGGTCCCATCCAAACAGTGAAATACTCTTAAGAAGCAATGATCTGTCCACCTTGGGAGTCCCTTGATCTATTGGCAGTTTTAAATAAGCAATGTGATATGCACAATGAACGTAGCCTTGTGCGCTTGGTACACTGCCAGTCTGTATTTCTATAGCCAGTCATCAAATTTCACTGCTTTGCACTTTCTTTATAAACAGGTGATCAAGGGGACAACACATACAGTGGTGCTTCTGCAGGCTGCATCCTTGACATGTAAGCAGGCTGTGCTGCCTTCTAGACATGCTGACATGTAGGAAGCCACCATGTGAATACTGATGCCACAAGAAGATTCAGCGCTTGACTTCTTGGGAGGTGAGGCAGGAAGCATATAACGGAGCTGCAAAATAAGTGGATGGCAGATACAATGGTTCAGTTCTGGATATCACTAGGTGTACAGATCCTGCGCAGCAGGGCTACAGAAGAGCTCCCTCCTGGAGGGACCACTGCCAGCATAAGTAGACACCACTGAGCAAGATGGAGCAACAGTGTGTGTTGGACGAATACAACCAGTATGGTGGTTGTGGCTTTAAGTGCTTGTTGGACTAGGGTCTGGGGGAAAAAAGATTTAACACTGTTTGGCTATAAACCTCATCTTGGGCCAGTCACTGTCTCTCAGATTAACGTACCTCACAGGATTGTTGTGAGGATAAGTGATTAAGTTTCCTTAATAATGGTTTGGTGCAATGCCTGATAAAAACCATTGTGACTTGAACCATAGTCTGGTCCCAGCTTATTCACTAGCACAATGCAGCATCAAGCAGCCATAGGCTTGATTCGCACAACAAGCCAAATTTTAGGTCTGTTACATTTTGTATTTGCATTGCATACACACACACACACACACACACACACACACACACACTGTTTTATGCTGTCTGGAGATGCTCCATGAAGAGCATTATATACATAACTCTCATTGGAAAGCTCATGAAAAAAAGCTTGTGTGCATTTAATTCTGCATATTCAGAAAGGTGATCTATGTTAACATTTGCATGCAGTGAGTGGTATGATGGAAGACAACACAGGGCGGCTTAAAAAGACATAGCTCCCAAGTACTGTACTGGTTAAAAAAAGAAGACCTGCATTTCTTGCTCAAACAGAAAAATCTATGTTAAGGAAGACTGGCTATTTTTGTGTAATATTTTGACACCACAAGCTAATGAAGACCAATCGCCACTACCATCACACCCACAAAGGAAAAACTCATTTGCAATGCAAACATGGTGATGGCAAGGATGAGGTAAGGTCCTGCTCTTACACACCTGTCTCAAAGGGTAACAATGAGAGGACAGCTGAAAAAAAAAGATGCAAATACAATTTACAGCAGGAAAAAAATGTGCTTGGGGAGTGTTTAACACACAGAGAGAGAGAGAGAGAGAGAGAGAGAGAGAGAGAGACTGCAAAGGCTTTTATAGAGGTTCATAATATTCATGGATGGCTAAGAGTCAAGAATATTTATTTCACGGCAGAAGCAAGGTTTGTACTAGGAACCCCAGGCTCTCATGTCTTCTCCAGCAAAACTCCTTCAACAATATTCTGATAAAAATCAATATAATACCTCTCTGAGGTTGTTTTGTTTGCAAAGGTAACCAAATATGTCTATTCTCTGCCAAATTTTATTTTCTCATTTCACATTCAGCAGTCTTCATGCAAAATAACTTATCGCTCTCATGTAGAGTAGCCAGATACAGACCATAGAACTGCATATACTTAGGGAAGGTAGGCTTACATTTATGGATGTGAATTTTAAGAAAAACAGCTCCAAAAGTTTCTGGTATTCCTTGCTGCACACAAACTGCCTTTACCATCAAATCTGTGTCAGGCCTAAGCAGAAATCCATATAAAAGACTTAAAAGACCAGTGACATTAAAATGCCTAGTTTCCCCTCTCCCCAAAGGAAGGTGAACAGAACAGGTTTGAGTTCCTACGGTGGCTGATCTTACTGTGTTTAGAAAGCCAAGCGGATATGGTGTGGAGAGCATAGCATTTTTAAGACATTAATGTACCAAGGTCCTAACAAAGCTTTTCTGCCACCTAAGTCTGTATGCGGAGAAAATCGGATTTAATGCATAAACATAAACCCCTGGAGTAAAATTCTGAGCAGGGATGACCAGAGGTTTAACTTCTTAGGAATGAGAGCCGGCAGGTTCGGCTAGCATATAATACCTTAACAATCTTTTCCAGCTAAGATAGACATTCTTCCAAGAGTAGATAATACAGTAAATAATTCCTGCTCCCATTGTAGAGAAAACAGTGCTTCAGGATTTGTATAATAGGCAGCTTTCATGACCCCTCCAGCAATCAATGGGAACAACAAATGTTTTCCCCTTTATCTCTCTGTAAACATCCCCACTGAAACAGTTTATCCCCCCCCCCCAAAAAAAGTAAAATAGGATTTTGGCACAATTTATGCACAGAGGAATGAAATGTACATTTCGGAGGCACACACATACAGCTTCTGCAGTACTTAGTCATTCCTTTTAAATGTTTCATTCCTGCTAGGTGGCCAATTTTTACTTTTTACTTGAAATCCTCCCCCCCCCCCCCCCAAATCCTACCAAGGTTTCTGCTTGTCTTGCAGCCACAGAAACCAAAGGAACATAGAAAGCTGCTTTATACAGAATAGGACTATTGGCCCATCTAGATTAATATTGTCAACATAGACTGGCAGCAGATCCATTGGATTTCAGGCAGAAGCATCTCCCAACCCTACCTGAAGATACAGGGGATGGGACCTGCATGCAGAACAGATGCTCTGCTTCTGATCTATGTCCCTGTTTGCTCAGTGATGGGGAAAAGCTCATTTCACACTACAAAATTTGCACTTTTAAAAGAGCTGCTTTTAAATGTCTAATAGTTCCAAATGCAAATGCATGAGATGAAACCATGGCTTTCCTTGCAAGCCTGGAATGCATATTTTATTACTTTATTTTATCATTTGCGAAAACATTTGTTGACCTTCTTTCATATAAAATAAAAGGCAGCTGACAGAATAAAGTCAGTGCAAAAAACAACAACCAATTAAATACACACAAATACTACAGATATCTAGAATTTCTAATAAAACCAGTATTATTTATGTATTAATATGCTAATGTGATTCACCTAGCTTTGGAATGCTTTTGAGATCCCACTGACATCATGTTATACTGGAAAAGGTCCCTGGAGATCATTTTTAACTTGTTAACCTGGTGTGAGCTGATTTTTTCCTCCACCCTGAAACCCCCACCTTGGACAAGGAAAGTAAAAACAAAACTGCACACGGTGTGGTAATTAATTACTATCTTGTTTTACTTAAAGATCTTACTCTCAACTTTTATGTTTCAGTTAATACTAATCTTTTACAAATTCAAGCCTCTTTCACCTTTGTGCTTTATGTTACCGACCTGTGTGGATGAGTAAACATGAAACGTATCAGTACAATGCCACATCTGCCAAAGAAATTGCCCAAGAGATCTGCAACTTAGATTTAGAAACTGCAAAGTGTGTACGCCCGCATGGAAAAGGGTAAGAGACAAAAGGCAGAAAAATGAAAAAGCGTTTCAGGAGCATGGAATATTAAAACATCCACTGCCTCATTTCACACATCCAGTGCCTCTCATGTATGTCAGTTCCTTCAGTTTATCTTAACAAGAATTTAATTCATTAGTTTAGGACTATCAGCCCTCAGGTTATCATCTTCCCTTTGAGAAGGTGAAGCACACCTTTGTGAATTACAGGGCTGTGTGCATGTGTGAGCACGCTAAGAATCTGCTAATGGGATGTGAGAGAAAATTTGTCTCGGCTTCTGTGGTTTCTTTTCTCATTCCCTTTTGCTGTAGTCATTTCGGTTTTACAACTTTCTCTGCCAGAATCCTAAACATTCTCCATACACCCTAACACATTTGCCCCCTTCTCCAGCAGTCTAAGGAAACCAGACATCCCAAAGAGACTGATATTTTCACAATCTCCATTCCATCTGCAAGGCTGAAACCCCATCCCAGATGCATCTAACTCAGAAGCAAAGCTCCTTCAGCTAAACTCCCAATAACTTTGGCACAAGATCCAGTTCAATTGCTCCAATTCTAATCACTCTTAATGCGCCATTCAAAACCTGATTTAAATCCTGGTAATTATTTTTCAAGTCAAATTTATCCTATTGACTTCCAATGTGGCTAAACACAGCTTAAATCCAGACGCTTTGGTTTTTAAAGTATGTGCATGCCAGGTTGGAGGAGTCACATATATCACACTCACAAAACTATTCAGATTTAAGTCCCACTGAACCCAGCGGGACAGACATCCTTCCTAGCAAGTGTGCAGGTTTAAAATGGCAGTAATGGCTGTTTCCAAGAACACTCACTTGGGAATTACCATAAGTTGCCCTGGAAGACCTCCAGGCTTGCCTCAAAGTTGGTATTATTATTATTATTTTAAACAGAGACAAGCATCACTGAGTGGGCCAATCACCTCCTTTTGTGGTGTTTCTAGTTGTTACACCAGACCCTTGTTAGTTCCAGATTCATCCAATTTTTGTTGGTCTCCTGCTCTGGAAAATATAGTCTGGATTTCCTCTGCCCCCCCCCCCAATGAAGGCAACCATTCACAGTTTAATATTTCCCCTTTCCTCCTGTGCTGTGTACAAAATGAAAGCAGACATCTATAATGGGAATTTTTTTTGGGGGGGGGAAGGACATGCTCACTTTCCCAGAGCAGGCTAGCCTCCCATCATTTCAAAACGTCTCCACTGCTTTAAAAGCTCTGCTTTGAATACATTTTTAGCCCAAGTGCTAAGATTCTGTATTGAGAACTGTCACATATTTACCGCTCACTTAAACAACAACTGGGAAAGCAGTATCCTCCTTAGCAATATCTCGCTATTATTCAGTTTGTCCTGGTGCCTTAACGCAACAAATACCATTTTTGGAAGGGGGGGAGGAGGTGGAAAGAGTGCAATTTTAATAATAAAGGACGGCTGGTGGGGGGGGGGGGGAGAGAAAGGAAGCCAAAGGCCGAGGAAAATACGGCAAAGGGTGGGGAGTAGCTAATGTAACCAGTTCGTCAATTCCACCGAAAGCAGGCGAGAAGAAAAAGACCAATTCACCGGCCGAGAGTGTGTGTGCGCGCAGACAGACACACGGGCAGTTCCCCTTTTGCGCCTGTCCTGCTCGCAATTGGGGCCCAGAACAAATCCCAGGTGCGCTCGCCAAGAACCAGAGAGATAGAGAGAAAAAGGAGGGGAAATCTAAAAAGGCACCGATCCGGCTGTTTTTTTTATTTTAAGGATGGTGGCGGGGGGGGGGATTAAACGTGGATCTCCCCCTCTCCCCGGGCCCACCTTGCAACCCAAACGGCTTGCTGTTTCCTTGTTCATTCGCGTCGTCATTAATATTACTATTGTTTTACTTACCCCCCTCCCCGACCACGCTGCTGTCCAAGCGAGGCGGGTCTTTAAAATGCAATCAAAAGCACAGTTGGCAACTTGGCGGTGGAGGAAGGGAAGAGAGATAATCCACAAGGCGGAGAGGGGAGAGGAGCGCAGGGAACAAGGGAAGCCTCCCCAAAGGCGCGCGCACAAAACACACTCACACGCGCGAGGCGCGGATCGAGGGAGAGACGGAGGGGGTGGGGAGGTGGGGGCTGGCGGATCAAGTCTTTAATCCATAGGCGAGATGGGTTTGATCGGCTTCGGCGGGCGATCAAGGGAAAGCCAGCTTCTTTGGCACAAAGGAACATCCATCCACACAACAAGGATGGCAACTACAACACCCTGCAGGCGGAGGCGGGAGGGCGAAAGAGGATCGGAAAGAGCCCGGCAGCTCGCTCTCTTTTCCAGCCGACTAAACAATCCCTTTGCCGAGGCAAGCGGCGGCGGGAGGAGGAGACAGACCTCCCTCGTCTCTCCTTTTTTTCTTGCAAAAGGAAGAGAGAGAGATATATGGACATACACACATGTATGTGTATCTTCGCTCGCTTTTCTTCCAGTCGCTCCCCCGTTGCTTGAATGCAGGCAGATTCTAGGTGGACTCCGGCGGGAGACACGCAGGTCTTCAGAGTACGGAAAATAAATATGTGCGGGGCGGGGGGGTGTATTAAAGGTGGCTTTAAAAGAAAATAAAGTTTTCCCCTCCTTTTTTTGCTTCTCCACTTGCTTCGCTGGTCTCGCTTCCTCTTTCTTTCCTTTTCCTTCCTTCCTTCTCACCCCGCTCTCGACCCAGAAGATCAAACCACCACAATCGAAGGCAACGAGAAAACTGTAACAAAACCTTCCGCTCAAAAGCCAAACGCTGGAATCATTTCCCCCCCTCCGATCCCAGACTGCGGGGTCATCATAGCCGGAGAAAGAACAGGAGGAGGAACCGCGGCTCCGATCGGCATCAATAAAGCAACGAGCTGGGGGGGGGAGGGGAATTTAAAAAAAACTAACAAAAACAATAAAAAAGCAAGAACAAGTCACAGCTGCCCCCCAGGCACCATCACAGCCAGAGACATGTCCCCCCCGGCTTTGGAGAGGTCTCGCTTTTTCTTCCTCTCTTTCTTCCTCTCTTTCTTCTTGTTCAAGTCTTGGTAGCCATTATTCCCAACCATGGAAAAATAAAGGCGGCGGAGGAATGAATTAAAAAGAAGAAGAAGACGTTTGGAAAACCTCAAAAGCTGCTTCTGTCTTTTTCCTTCCCCTCCTCCCGAGGAGGAGGAGGCGGCGGCGGCAGGAGCAACACGCCCGAGCGAGCGAGGATCCCCTTCGCTTTCCTCCCGCCGCGGTTCCCTTTTCCCAGCTAGCGCTTCTTAAGCAAAGCCGCTCCGAGCGGCGACTGCTCTGCGCGCAGGCGATTGCGAGCGACTAAAATGTAGCAGAGAGAGACGGGGAGAGAGGAGAGCCAGGCGAGAGTAATCCAGCCAAGAGAAGCAGATCCTCTCTCTGTGTGTGTCCCCGCACCTCGCCCAGAGGCTGGGGTGGACCCTGTTGCAGGCACAGCAGCAGCTAGTCTACAGTCGCCTAACCGCCCCCCTGCCCCCCCCCGCTCTCCAGAACAAACCTTCGCCCGCTCCCACCCCAGCTGCGTCCTCCCCTTCCCTCTGGGGGCTGGGAGGCAGAGCCAGATTTGTTATCTCAGTTATAGCTGGAAAGGGGGCGGGCGGGGAGGACGTGTTGCAACTCAAGCACAGCCTTGTGTCAAGAGTTTAACGGGGGGGGGGGGGGAGAGAACTGCTGCTCAATCAATAAAGGGAGATATGTCAGAAGGGAAAATTTGGACAAATGAACCCAACAACGTTGCAGCCCAGCCTTAAGGTCTTGGTCAAAGGGGGGCAGCCAGCCCAAGCATTTTGGCTGCTGAAGCCAACCACAGAATGGTCTCTCTCTCCCTCCCCAGGAAAGAGAGGCTGCTGTAGAGGTGGCAAGGAGGAGGGGGCTGTCAGGGAGGCAGCAGGTCTGGCCTCCAAGGAGCAGCAGCTGGCAATGCATTCCTTGGTGGCCAGATCTGCTGCCTCTGTAGACCCTGCCATCTGAGGCAGATGTCTCACCTTGGCTCATGGGTGGGCCGGCCCTGATCCCCTGTAACTAATTGGAGGGAGGGTTGCATATCTTTGGCTTCCCATCACCTTCCAAGACAATGATAAATAAAAGAATCTGGCTCAGATGAAAGACAAAGAGCAGAAGAAATCCCTTGGGAACATGTCTCCATAACCTTCATCCAATGTATCCTTCTGGTTTCCTTGATCTCTTTGCAGTTAAAGGCTATGGCGATACATCCTACCTGGGGCTGCCTTTGAAAGCTGCTCCCAAATTGCAAAACTACAGCTGTCGGGCTGCTAACTAGGATAATTGCAAATGCTTCCGCAAGTGCAATGGCAAAACTTTGGTTTCCAAGCTCAAAGGGATGGTGCTCACCTTTACAGTCCCAAAAGGATCGGAATCCCAGATATCTGAAAGATCCCTTTCTCTCAGTGTACATGCCCTTACATCAAATAGCATTGCCCTGCCTTTAACATGCCTTCTGGTGAGATGCTTGCCTGGCACCAGTTCTTGGTTCATTTTGGCATTGTGACTTTTTTAAAAAAAAACCCTTTTGATTGAAGTTCGTTTCATGCTGCTTGCTGCAATTTGATTGCCCCCCCCTGCTTTATTTGTTGATATATTATTTTTATTATTTGAGGTCATTTGTTTATGCTTTTGTAGACCATGCTGATCTGCTGAGCATCTTCAGTGATGTATTTTTGCGGCAATTAAGACCATTTCTGTCCACACAAAGCATTTTATGGGACCGTAATTCCTCTGTCTAGTAATTCCATGTTTACAGTTTTATTGCATATTTATGAAATCTGTACAGTACATGGTTAAATTTATGTATTTATTTGATTCCACTTATGAATCGCTTCCCACAAAATATCTTGAAGCGATTTTACTGTTGTACACTGCTTTTGATACTTATTTGGAAAGTGGCACAGAAGCCTTGAAATTAAAATTTAAAAAACCCAAAAAATAAATAAGCCAGCAATGGAAAAGAGGCGTTTTGATGTAGCTGTTGCATCAGAAATGCTGGCCCAGGTAGTCACGAAGCATGGACACCTGGCAGATTGAGGTTTCCAGTAATTGCTGCTGTGCCACTCATATTTTGTCTACATAGCCTATGTAAACAAAGGAGATACGGCATGTTCATATGCGTGTACAACCAAAGATGAAATCAAATGCATTAAAACACATGCCACAATTATTACCCTGGACCGGAATATTGATGTCAAATCTAGTTTTCTTGAACAAGACGGTTCCAGTGTAGTTAATAATCACTGTAAGGTTCCCAGTCACTGCTGGGCAGTAAAAGTGTCTGAAACCCTTTACCCAAGTCCAGGTCACTGAGGTTCCTGAATTTATTGGCAGGGCTGCTCATGAAACTGCAGATGTTGGAAGGAGTCCACATCTGTCTCTTTACGGTGGGAGAGCAGGATGCCAATCAGGGTTAATTTGGGATAAATTTACAAGAGCACACAGTGTGACCTCTAGAGTACTTCTTTATGGCTCTACTAGCGGTCTGCTAAATAGATTGCCCTGCCATAGCACAGAAAGCAGCCTGGGCCTACAAATTCAAAATGAGTTTTACAGGAAGACCTAGCGATTGCAGGAAGGAGAAAACTGGTGTCACAAATGACATCCAGATGAGAGCAAACTGTAAATACAAACATCAAAAGGGTCAAGCTTCGCCGTCTGGGGAGGATAGAGGGGAAACGTCTTTCAGTTTGGAATTTTTTAATATAAATCTTTCGAGGAGGAAGGAAGATCTTGCTGTCCCCTATGTACCAAACACATTCCTACTGACTTTAGGCAAAAGCCTACAGTTATGATCACATCACCTTCTTATGCAATGACCTCATGAAAATGAGTGGTGAGTAGCTTTGGAAAGAATAATAATAATAACAATAGTAATATTAATAGACCTTTGCTTTTAGCAACATAAGCCAAGAGTATTAGTCATCCTTTTTGCCATACAGTGCTTTTTAGTGGACCAAAGGCTTCACAGATCCTTGCATCAACCCTGTGAGGTAGGTTATGATGAGATCCCCCTGTGAGCCTCACAGGTTAGAAAAGGAGTAGGGGAACTTTTTCAGCTTGAGGGCCAGATTCCTTTCTGGGCAGCCTTCCAGGGGCTACAAGAAGTGTTATATTGAGCCAGGCAAAAACATTCAAGCTGTGTGTGCATGCAAAAAACAGGACATTTGATGAGTGGCCTGGGGAGAAAAGGCATGGCCTGGAGACAGTCCTGAGGGCTAGACAGGGAGTTCTGGAAGGTCACATTCAGCCCCCAGGCCTGTGGTTCCCCACCTCTGGATTACAATATGGCAACTCAGTGGTTGACTGGTCTATCAAGGCAAATGGGCCACTGCCCTACCAGCCTCAGTCTGCCCTCAGCCAGTTCCCACCTGCCTGCCTTCTTATTTAAATCCAGTCCAAGAAGCGGTCCTGGATTTGTTCTTGCAACCAGTTGCAATTGGTTGGAGAGAAACAAGCCACAAGCTCTGGTTCAGGCATAATGCTATGCCAGCCATTCTATGGTTTGTTTCCCTGCTTAACTAACAGAGGAGCAGAGTGAAAGCGCTGGCCTGTGTGCACCAGCATGCAGTTTGTGGCTAGCACAGTTAAACAAACCATACTCTGTAACTTTGTGTTACGTGTAAATGCAGCCAGTGTTTCACAGACACACAAAGTATTTATAGCACGGTGTGCTGTGCTATTTCATGTATAATTGCTGAGTTTGAAATGAAATGCGATCATGAAAAATGACTTCCATGTTCATTAAGCCTTGATGACTTCAGAGCTTACCATTGCCAAGGTTGTGTAGGGTCACAAACACACATGTAGGCCTGTAGTTTCTGCAAATTAACACCTAAAATGTATTTCTTTTGCTAGATTGGTTTACTACTAAATTTGGACCTTACTTTCACATCTAGCTGTTCCAGATTGTGCTGCAGTTGGAGTCTGCCATTCCTTTCAGGCATGGTAGCAGACATACTTTGCATGCAAAAGGTCCTAGACCTAACCCTTGGCATCTTGGGGTAGGGCTGAGAAAGACTCTTGCCTGCAACCCTAGGGAACCACTGCTAGTAAGTGTAGATAAAACTGAGCTAATACGCTTGGAAAGTACAGCTACTGCCACTGATTTTAAGAAATGAATTCATTTATCTTATACATATGCACATATGTTCTATTGTTTTCAATAAGATCACAAACACAAAAAACATAAAAATATAAAATATTCAGATAATTCCAGTCTTTAAACCTCCTAATGAGTGCACAGAAGTCCTAACCAGCATCCCCAACACCAAAGAAACTCACATGACACAGCTAGAGCAGATAAATAGATAAAGAAAAGTACAAATGAGAGACAAAATTAAAAGAGATGTCTCACAGCAGCCGTTTACATGTAAGTATTAGAGAAAATGCTCCAGTGAAGAAACTAATTTCAAAGGGAAACCACTAAATCATCAAGAGGTTCAATTCTATTCATTTGAGTCTGAATAAAGACTATGGTTTCCTTTCCCAGCACAGATGCTAATGAACTCAGCATTACCAAATTGAATGTTTTATCACCTACCACTGCTGTTGCAAAGGGTCACTATGCTTTTGTTTTTACATACATTCTACTTCTAATTGAATTGTCACTGTGTGTTTTCCATTTCATTCTCCTCTGACTTCACTGCATATGACTTCTCCCTCCCATTACCATCACTGAATATCTTTCTGCAAATGAACATTACACTTCATGCATCGGACGGTGGACTCCAGTCCATGAAAGCTTTTGCCATAATAAAATTTGTTTGGTGCCACAAGATTCTGTTGACTTTGCATTCAACTAGTTGGGAGATTTAGTTGCTGGGTTATCCCTGGGAAGCCCAACAGTAGTTCCAAACATTCCAAGGAAGCTTAGGTCAAAGAGAAAGTTAGATTGAGTGTCCTGGTTTGACGCTGATGCATTTCTATTCTGTGAAGAATCCTATTGCTGTAGAACAGCAATGGGGAACCTGTGGCCCAGCTCCCATCAGCCCCAGCCAGCATGACATCAGCATAGCTAATGATCTGGGAGGATGGAAGCCACAGTCCAAAAGCTTCTTTGGGGGGGGGGGCTGCAGGTTCCTCACTTCTGCTGCAGAAATCTCAGTAGGGGAGAAACAGCAATGTATCGAGGCTACAACTAAACGGAACCTGCCTCTTGCATTTACTGTCAGGGCAAAAAATTGGAAGGTACCAAAGGGCAGCACCCCAATCTTCTGCAAAGGCATAGGATCATAGTTAGACCATTGACCATCTTTACACTTAGACCATTGGCCCATTTTGCTCTGTAATGTCTACATACATTGACTGGCTTTCCAAGGTTTCAGGCAGGAGTCTCTCCCAGTCCTACCTAGAGATGCCAGGGATTGAACCTAGGACCCTCTGCATGCAAAGCTGATGCTCTGCTATTGAGCTATGACAGGACGGATTGAAGAATCAACAGTGCAACAGAGGTTGCTGCCTAAGGGGTCTCTCCAAGCTTTGAATGTACAAATCTAGATGTAAGATTGGGTGGTATTTGTTTAACCTCTCACCTTCACACTGGGTGGTCAGGCATCAGGCTGGAGGAGCAACTCTGAAGTGGCTATCAAATAAGCAGTTTTTATTTTTACTCTTGGACTGGTTGGGCACTGCAGAAAGAACTGTAGTTTAGAACAGGATGGATGGAAGTCGTCAGCCTAAGCCATATATCAAAGCCTTCATATAGCCATGAAAATACTTTCCATTCTTCTTCATAACCTCCATTGCTGTGGCTGCTTCCTTCTCCTTCTTCTAATTAGCTGACCATCATTTGGAGCCCTAGCTGTCTAAGCTGTCCTGACATAAATGCAATCCAAAACCCCAAAGCACTTGGGGCTGCAGTTTAGTTTCCTCCACCTACTTGCTAGGTTTCTTCTTCTGAAACGTCTCCCCACCTTAGGAGGATGACACTCATTTGGTTCTCTAATAGTCCTTGAAGGGATGCTGCAATGGGACAACTGTGCCATTTGTTCAGAAGATGGCTTGTTCTTCCAGATGGTCTTATTCATACTTCCTCCTGGGCATTTCTAGGACTCAGCATGTTCTTTCAAAAGGGGAATGGAAGATGTAATTGAGTCTCTAGCACTGCCCTACAGCCAGACCAGAATTATAAGCATGAAAGGCCAAAGCCTAATAAAAGGAAACCCAAGCAGTATATATTCCATACTGCAATTTTTAATTATTATTATTTTGAAATCATGAAGTCATCAAATTATCTAAAATTAACATATGTTAAGTTCAAGCATAAATAATTTGATGCACTGATTTATTCAGACAATGAAAAACACACATACACCTAGCTTTGGTTGTAGCAAAGCCAGATTTCATCCCCCTTGCAATCCTCACAACAACCACCCTATGAGGAGCTCAAGGTCACCCAATGAAACCCTCCCCATCAGCATGAATTTCTCAAGCTGAAACAATCCCTTTAAAGGCAGAACACAAGAGTATTGGAAGGGGAATGGGTGAAGGAGGCCCACAGCACAGCCTTATTTTGAGGGGAATGAATGCTTTCAAAATATCTAAGAGTGTTGAAATCAGAACAAGAAAATGCTTAACCAGGGAGGCAGATAAAGGTGGAAAACCACTGCCTCATGTCAGTCATTTGGGGTCTTTGTGTTTCATATGGTAGAGTAAGGTGGGGAAATGTTCAGGAAGACAAATGATCTAGAAATCTTTCTCGGAACATTCTGAGATGTTCTCAAGTCTCAGGGCTGCTAAAGCTATGGCTCTCATTAGTGGCAGTGTTAGAATATGGAGGTGGCTTGATTGCTTTTGCCTAGGGCAGCTCAGCTTCATGAATAAACACCCATTCACTTCTGCTCAATTAACCATTTGTTTTCAGGACCCTTTGAAGAGCTTTCTCCTTTGAAAATGTTGCTACTGTGGTGGGAAACTGGGCATTATGGAGGCAGCTGTCTGAAGTGACTGCATTCCATTCAAGGAAGCGCACTGTTGGCTATTTCATTTCAAAGGCATCGTTTTAACATTTACTATCCCACCTTAATGCAGCTAACAGATCAATAATGAAAATGGTAAAACAAAGCACAATCACATATACACAAAATCTCATCACATGGTTAAAATAATTATATAACAATATTTGGAAGATTGAACACTTCCAGCAGCAGAAGATAAAACAAAAATCTAAGCCAGTGGTGGGTCACTTCATTAACTAAAGGAGTTTGTAAAGAACCAGGTATTTACCAGCCACGTTAAGCGAAACAGTGATTGGACCAGATTGGCTTCATTCCACAAGGCATTCTACAGAACATGAGGCACATGAGAGAAGGCCTTACCCCTAGCTGATGCCAGCCTCACTTCACAAGGTTATATCAGGGCCTCAAATGGCAATTGAGCATACAAGGAGGGACATCCTTTAGTATTATTTCAATACTTATTCCAGGAGGTTTGTTGTGTCTTGCATTCTGAGGTCAGACTGTGCCCTGGGACCAGCTCCTCTCACCTGCATGTTCACTTCATTGCTAAAATGGAGCCCTTAACACTATTTCTATGTGACTGAGTTTGTTCTGTGTTTATAGCATCATATCTCATTTGGCCCAGAGAACTAGACCTTTAGTGGCACACTAGACTAGGCCTGCATTAAGAGGAACAAGGAAACCTGCCCTACAACAGGCAAGAATAATGGTGCATCTAGCCCAGTATTCAGGTGAAGGTCCAGAGCTCGGTGTTAGAGCAGCTGCTTTGCATGCAGAAGGTTTCAGGTTCAATCCCTGACATCTCCAGTTAGGGCTGGGAATGCCCCTTGTATAAAATCATGGAAAGCCGTGGCCAGTCAGTGTAGACCATGCTGCAGTAGAGCAATGGAGCAATGGCCTGGCTTTGTAAAAGACAGTTCCCTATGTATTGCCTACTTGGAGTGGCAGTGGCTCTCTGCTTAGGCAGAGACAGCCATAGGCTACCTGATCCTTTTAAGAGAGAAGGAAATGAGCTTGGTGCCTCCTGTATGCAAAGCAGATGCTCTGCCCTAGAGCTATGGTTCCTCCCCATAGTTATAGCTGTTTATTTGTACTAGGGGGAAGAAAACTAAACAGGAGCACCCCGTGATAAGCATTAAATGAATAGCTAATGGAACCTAATACACATGAAATGGAAAAATAAATATATGTAATATGAATACTTGGCAAAATTCAATAAAGCACGAATGAAGTGAACATATGGCAAAATGTGTTAAACAATGACAGAAGCACTCGTCAGCTGTGCTATGAAGCCTTCGTACCACAGATGATGCTTAATTTCACTTCTGTCATTGTTTATTGACTTATACCAAGTATTTATAATACATATATTTATTATTCCGTTATTTGTGTATTATGATTTCATTAGCTATTCATTGTTTTAATGTTCATTAGGGTTGTTCTTTCTCTTCTATATGTCCCCGCCCCTTTGCTGAAGTGGGAACATGTTCCTTTATTTTCCCTTCTGTTCCTCTTCTCTGCTGTGCTTATTCCTTCTGCTTCGAAGTAATATTTAGACAAGGGAGGAAAGAAAAGAAGGTAAAAGATAAGAAGGGGGAAATTGTTGCCCTCACTATATATTGCTGGACTACAGGTTGCACGTGCCACCCCTGTGCCACTGTGTGGTTCAGCAACATCTGTGGAGCTACAAGTTCCTCATCAATGTCTTATAATAGATGTGAGGGACAGCTGGCCTTCCAGAGGTTGCTGAACTACAACTCCCATTATCCCTGGTGATTGTCCATGCTTGCTGGGGCTGAGCTGCAGTTCAGCAACATCTAGAGGGCTACAAGTTCCTCATCCCTGATTTTGTATGGCTGGGAAGTACCTGATGAGCAGCTTCAAGAGCACTCCATTGTGTGCTCTAAAATAACTTAGTGGACTAGCCTTAGGGTGGCCATATGCTTTAAGGTCCTATGCTTTACGGAAGACATTCGTCTACTTGAAAGCCAATTTGGGCCAAGTCCAGTTTGAAGAAAGGACCATAATAAGAAGGGAAAGGAGGGGTTGTGAAGTTGTCTATCAACAGGGAGTACCTGGTCAGCAGACTGAGCAGGCACACAGTTCACCTGGTCACAGTCTTTCCACTCTAGGAAGATATATTGCAATTTTATGTATAATGTAATTATTTCTAAACTTATGTATACACATATGCAAATTTTATACAAATTCATCTCTTTTAGTCTCTCCTCACCCATTTTTTGGGGTGATGCATTTCTTCTTTTTGGACTATCTGCAAATGACCACCCAAATTATCTTCCTCTTAAGCCTATGGAATGATGTATATTGTAACATATACAGGGTGTGATTATAGTCTCCTAATTATCACAGACCTTTAGAGCTGCTTCTGTTTCTTCTTGCAGTGGCAATTTCTATCTACAATCGCTGCTTGTTTTGTTCTTTTTGTCATCTGTTGTGAACCTTGAAAATACACAGCCCACTTTCCAGGTGCCTCTCTTTGTTTACCACAAAAAAACAAAAAAACAAAAAAGCCATTGGATCAATCTTTGTATGCACAGGCTGTGCTGGTTGGCTTGGAAGCTGGAGAGAAAGGGAGCAGCTAGTGGAGGGGGCCAAACTTAGTCCTTCAAGACCCACCTTCAGGCAGTTAGGGAGACCAGGGTGCAACTCGTAATTCAGAATGCACACTAAATAGGGGTGCAGGAGAAATTTGATTAAGTTCACATTTAAAGGCAAACCTACAAAATTTGCCCATCTCCAAATTTTGCAGTGCAGTTCACCAGTCAAGTAATATGTACAAGGCATATTGTATGGTAAAACATGCATTATTAGTGAAACACACATGGCAATTGCTTTGTAAAATGTTTCGTTAGGCAAAATTGCATATAAAAATGTATATATTAGTAGAAATTTGCACTAAAACACACATAATGTTTCATGAGTTAAAATAAATAAATACTGTGAAACGCTGCAGAAATGTGGAGAACTGAAATTATGACTGGAAAAATTAGAAACACATAGACGTGAAATGGACTGATCCATCTATCCCTACCCATGAGATATAGTAAACTGACCCCAGGTAGCAGAGCGGTCCCAGAATAAGCTTCCCTTTTATCCTCCTCCGGGAGATCCCCTTGTCTCCATGGAAGGTCAAGTGGAAAAGTGAGGTAAGAAGGGGAGACACAGAAGACACTCTGCTTCATTGGGGCTGATGCATAAGAATAAGTCGCATTATGGTACCGTGGCACAGTTTGGTTTTTTAAAACTTGGGTTGCAAACCTTTCGCTAGTTTTAAATTGGTTTAACTGCTTCTAAACTGGTTTATTATGCGGGTCGGTTAGGACAATTCTTATAACATATAAATATGCATGTGTTTGTGTTTTAAAAGGTTACCACCGTGTGGTGGCTTCTGAAATCAGTTTGATGCTGTTTTCTAGATCAGTTATCATATGGAAGCCACCTCGGGAGTGTATTTACCTTAAAGCTAGCTAATAAATATTGTAAACAAACAAACAAACAGCTTTGCATGCAGAAGGTCCCAGGCATCTCCCGGTAGGGATGGGAAAGATCCCTTGTTTGGAAGTTGGAAGAGTTGCTGGTATTCAACGTAGGTAACAGCGAGCTCGAGGGACCACTGGTTTCACCCAGTATAAGGCAGCTTCCTATGTTCCTAACACAGTGCTCCACAACAGCTGCTCCCTCAATGCAAGCTGTTTGTCTGGCACAACCTGCCACACAAAGAAATCTACTGCCACCACAGACCCACATTTCTGTGGTGGTGGAAGTAAGTGGCACGAGGCTTCACAGCACTGCAGGCAGCTTTGTATGAATGGCTTGCCGTGCTGAGGCAGCCACCAAAGGGAAGTGATTTAAAATGGCCTCCAAGCAGCAGCCGTGTGTGTATTGACCCTTAGACGGCCTTTTAAAATATTGTTTTCACCATGTTTTGATTCCATCAATAGAGCTGACAAGCCAGCTAGGGCCGGCGGGGCGGGGGCAGGGGGGGGGAGTTCACATCCTGCTCTTGATGAATGCTGGAGAGGGAGGGAGAAGCTGGAGCTGACATTTCAGCAGGATACCTTATCTAGTGCAGCGAAACTAGTACTTAGGACCACCTGCTATTTGTGGTCACCTGAGTCAGTCAGCCCAGTCAAGATTGCCCATCTCCTCTGTATTAATTTGGGCTCTAGCAGCTGGCCACCTGCCTAATGCACTTCCAGCTACCCGCCGGCCTATCCGACTGTGTAAACTGCATTGCAATGGATGTGCTATCGGTGGCTGAAAAGTCAAGCATGGAAGATTCTTTGTTTATTTAAAATGTGCAAGAAACGTCAGGCTCAATTGTTTGGGGGCCATATAGAGAGTGGGGGCTGCTGCTGGTGTTTATTTGGCTTGGGAGTTTGTAGCTGCATTGATGAAACAGAATGGGAGATCCAAACTCAAGCAACCAGTTGAGGTGGTGAATTCAACAGGGAGAAAGCCACCGTGGGGGTAAGCGATTTCTTTTTGCCTGGTCCCAGAATAATAATATGTGCGAGTGCTCCTTCCCAGAGCACACAAATGGCAAAATCAAGGCTCTCCATCTTCTGTTTCAATCCAAATTTCATTATTTCTTTCTCTCTTTCCTCCCCCCACCTCTCTATATAAAGGGCTCTACCTCCTGTGGGTGTTTACAGTGGCCTGCATAATTGGGCCCAAAGCCCTTTCGGCTTCTTAAAACATAGGATGACGGTGACTGTGAGAGGCAGGAGCGACACACATAAAGTGAAACATCAAAGCCTCTTTGTTTTTAAGTCCAGTGTAATAAAAATTGCATTTCCCGTTAGCACTCTGCATGAGGAAATATGTATTACTAAAGGCAAGATATTAACAGAAACCCATCCTCAGCTTGCTGCCGCTGCCAAAATGATGTATTTCAAAATCATGCTGGGTACGCTAATGATCTGCAAGGTAATAGAAGGCAATCTCAGAGAAAAAGTCCTTGGGTGCAACCACAGTGCACCTCTCATGTTAAGCAGTCAATTTCCTTCTACCCACCATAAAGAGATTTTTAACGACATGTTTCATTCTGCAGAACCCTATGGCTCCAGCTTGCATTTTCTCCAGAAATAATTTCAGTGCACAATACCCTTCACTTATGTCCTATGGGTTTACTAAAAACAACAACAACAACAGTTGCTTATTTCGGATAGAGGCTAGCAACCATATGCTAAGCCACGATGAATTCTCACAAGACCGTGGAGTTGGAAGGGACCCCAAGGGTCATCGAGTCCAACCCACTGCAATGCAGGAATCACAGCTAACAAATCCCTGACAGATGGCCATCCAACCTCTGTTGAAAAAGCTCCAATGAAAGAGAGTCCACCACTTCCCACAGTGCTGCGCTGAGGTTACTAGGTATCCTACTGTTTGGCACACCTGCCTTGCTGCACTCTCCTGCCACTTACAAGACCATTAGAAGAAATTACCAAAACATTACATTTACTTTACATTACATTACAGCGGTACATTTTTGTTAAGTGGAAGGAGTGACTGGTGACAGTGGTTGATGATTGAGTGGGAGATAATGGAGTGCCCAGGTGGGTGGTGTGCTTGTCTGTACTGATGGATGTGCATGAGGTGTGGGAGCAGAATGTGATGAGTGATACTGAATGACTGGCTGCTATTGTATGATTTGTGTAAGGCAGGATTTCGGTGTGATTAATATGTGCCGGTAGGGCGAAGTGTTGTATTTTGTGGGTAGGGGTGTGCCTTGGCATGAGGGAGGATGAAAAGGGGACCCCAAACCTTATAGAGGTGATGTTACAAAATGTGCTGCTTGTTTGGGGCGGATTTTATTATTGTGTTGCATTGTAGTCTTTCAGTTTCATTGTTTGTTATGCATACACATGGTATCTGCTATTTTGTAAACCACTTAGAGACTGCCTTATGTATATAAATGTTAAAAAAACAAACAAAACATATTGGGTGTTGTCGATTTGTGCCAGCTATTTATGGATTGCCAAAAAGGTCTTTCTAACGACATATATATGAGCCACTTCCAGATCTGCCCAATGGTACTGCTGCTCTGTTTGCTTGGTTCTCTGTCAATCAGTAGTGATGACACAACATTATGAGCTCAGGAGCTGAAGGGTTTAAAGAGGGAGCCCTGTGGATCAGGTACTGGCTCCTTGTACTGCTGGGACTACTGGCTAAGGGATAGAACCATAGGCTATTCTAACCTGGAAATCATGAGGTCAGGCCTGGATCTTCCTGATCTGGAAGGTCCAGTCAGCTACTACTGGGGCAGGGGTGGCTAAAGACAAGCACGCTCTCTGACTTCCTTCCATTTGATCAAGTTGTTGTCACTGGAAGAGACTGCTTTGTCCTCTCTCTGTTCCTTCAGCCAGTGTAGGAATACAAGGAGCTGGCTTATACCAGGTCAGACTGTTTGTCCATCAAGCTCATTAGTGTCCACTCTAAATGACAGCAGCTCTTCATGTCGTAAGGTAAGCAGCAAAGGCCTTTTTCATCACTTGCAGGATCCATACATGCATAAAATAGATCCATGCATAAAATGGATCTTGCTCTATCACAAAACAATTCCGTAAAATGGCATTTGCCTATCAATGTAACCATAAGGTTACATCCAATGTAAGGCTATTTATTTCATGTATTTATTAAATTTATATCCCTCCCTTTTCTCCAATGAATTCATTTCACAACAGCCTGTGAGGTAGGCTAGGCTGAAAGGCAGTGACTGGTCCAAGGTCACCCTTGATCTTCATGGATGAGCAGGGATTTGAACCATGGTCTCTGAGGTCCTAGTCTGACACTCTAACCACTACATCACACCAATGCTAAATACTAAGTTATTCCCACACATGCCCAGTACCCTCCCCAGATCTGCTCTAGAGGGCTGGAAGAAATCCCAGAACACATTTAGGGGACGTGGATGAACCGGGGGGGGGGGCGGGGGGGGGTAGTTCTACTGCACTTGTGTAAACCCTTATGCTAAAAGAACAAGCACATTGGATACCACCCATAGACCCCAGTTTACAATGGGTGGCTGATGGAATAAGGTGTGGAACTTAGCACTAGTGGAAAAATTAACACAACAACAAAGACCGCAGAAGGGTAATAGAATCTGAAATATTTATTAGAACATGGTAGTCACTCCAATGCTTATGAATCAGGATAAGTGCACTAAAATGCTCACCATCCCTCTTCAGTCTGGTCTGATTCAGTGGTGGTGAGCCAGTTCAGGTCTGCTGTTGGCAACTAATTTAGAGCTGGTGAGTTTGGTACTAGCTTCTCTCTCTTCATTTGTTCTAGTGCTTTGTAACTTTGTATACCACCAAGCTATTGATTTTGTGTTTTATTTGTATATTTTTGTTACTTGTTAATGGTTAACACTGTTAATACTTGTTTAAAAAATTAAGGTTTTAAGTGTTAACGGTTTGCAAGAAACTAAAGCAGGGGTAGGTCAACCTGGTGCTCTCCCATATGTTGCTGAACATCCATTGACCAACACTTGGAGGGCGAAAGCTTTTTGAGATGGCAGCTTGCAATATAGCTGCTCTGTTGAAACATTGTCATTTCTAGAACCTTGAGCTTCTGGATCTGACACTTTAAACAAACACTGTAACTCTGTTTAATGGCACCAAACAGATTGAGGCTTTCCCCACCCCCACCCCAAAGTTCTGCTCACTCACTCACACAAAGAAACTTCTGTTTACACAAAGAGCCCAGGCTTAAAATCTACAGTTTGCGAAGCTGTAATTTGTGGTTGGCAATTGTGGTTCGTTTAACAAAGGAAGTCTTCTAGTTTGCAATACGCGCAGCGCTTGCTTCCCACTCCCGTCACCACATAAACTATTGTAGCAACAGCCTTTCGCCATGGCAAATATATGATGATCCAGCAATGTGGCACCCTTCCAAACTCCTATTTCGTGGTACACCATACACACAGAAACACTACATCAGTTCTGCTGGAGCACAGGCCTGTAATTAGGGCTGGCAAGCTACTAATTACATACTGCCATCAAATCTAACAATTTTCCCAATAAAAAGAAATAACTACTTTGGTGCAGGGTATGGCAAATACAATTACACACATGTGTTTTACATTTAATAGATATGCACGTATACAGTACACTCATGCTGTATGCATAAAATGTGGGGTTTAAGATGGCTGGACAGATTAACATCTTCCTAAGGTTCTGGCTTTATTGTGCGATGCATACACACGTCAGAAGCCTACCAATTTGTTCTCAGACAGCCTGGGAGGAGGGGAGAAACTTTATTTCCCTCAAACCATACAACCCAGAAAAAATAAAACAAAACACCGCCCCTTCCAATTATTCTGTAGTTCCACAGAAAGTGGGGGCATTTTAAAATCCAGGAAAAACTGAGGACAAACTGAACAGGAAAGAAGGAACCCTGATGGGATGGAAGAATGGGGCAGCTTCAGGAGGTTTTGAATCAAAGAAGGTGGAGGGCATTAGGCCTAATTTTCACCAGCTTTTTTTTTTTTACTTTTGCAAAAGTGGACAATAACTCCTCAGATTAACCCACCAATAAATAAAGGACTTGTGCCATTCTCTTCAACATAATTCTGCTGTAATATTTTGCCATTGTTCTAATATTTTGATTCACAGATTTTGCTTTAATCTTTCCATCTCCACATTCTGGCATAACCAAAGGTATTTGTTACAGGACTGTTCTTCACACAGCGCACATGGAATTCTCTCCCACAAAAGGCAGCGATCCCTATTAGCTTAGATGGCTTTAAAGGAGGATTAGATTCACGGATGATAAGGCTATCAATGGCTTCTAACCCTTGATGGCTATGCTCTACTGACTATGTTCTGCTTGCACTGTTGGAGGCAGTGTGCTTCTGAATACCAGTCACTGGAAACTGCAGGAAGGGAGAGATGTACTTGGCACCTGCTTGTGGTTCAGATAGCTGGATGGCTACTGTGAGAGCAGGATGAAGAACCAGGTGGGCCACTGCTTGATCCAGCAGGCTGTGATTATGTTCTTATATCTTGCAATATATTCTTTCTACAGTATGTTCCTTAACCAGGGCAGTTCAGGACATCAAATCAAGAGTGGTAAATAACTTTTAAAAAATCTTTATACGTAGGGGTATCTTCTACATATATATTTTTTAAAAAAACACCGCTTCCCCCATGCACCAGATCAGGCTAGAGACATTTACATGCCTTTTATAAGGCGGTCCCAGGATGGAGTGCAATATACCAGCACAATGTCATAACTTTGGGCACTGTGCTAGAGTTACAAATCAACTTGCAAATGCTATGCTGATGCAACGGTTTAGGTTGGCATTATTGTACTGGCAACTGCCACAACTTCCAAATGTAGTATTGCACAAACAGCAATAGGTGTATCCTTATTCATCTGAAGACCCATCTGGTCTGGCCTATGGGAAGCCTGCAAGCAGGAGTTGCACGCAACAGCAGCTCTCCCCACTTGTGAGTTCCTGCAAGTACCTCCCCTCTTTGCTTTGGTGCTACCAAAAAAGTATGAAGGGACAGGTATTTTGTGGGAGAGAAGCGCATGAGTGCATACTATAGTCTCAGTCACTCTCTTCCATTTCCAAAGGCAACTTGGGTAGTCACCAGAATGAAGCAATGGAGAGGCAGCTTAGGCATCTGAAAAGCCAGAGAGCACCAAAGGTGGGGGCTACCACCTGTCAATCTTGCAGCAAACAGCGATTCTCCATTAGAAGATGTTCCGATCAGCTACTGCTGCAGGCCCTGCCCACAAAGAAATATGAGGATTCAGCTCAATTTGATCCAGAATCATGTCATATTTTCCATTGTGAGTGATTGTGGCACAGTGATTAGAGAAGCCTTTTCTCAACATGGTTCCCTCCAGATGTGTTGGACTACATCTCACATCATCCCTGACCATTGGGCCTGCTGCCTGGGGTTGATGGGAACTCTAGTCCAAAGGGTACCAGGCTGCGGGAAGTTGCAATATAGTCAAGGAGATGTATTGGAGTCCTGTCCCTACTAAAAATCAAAATTTCCGATTGAAAACAATGTGTTACAGCTTTGCAATACAATTATCATTTTTGAAGGCAAGTATCGTGTCAAGATGGGCCTTCTCTGGGAATTGCCTGTCACAGTTGCCTCACAAGAAAATCCCTTTTACCTACAACCCATCTTGAAAATTTCATAGATACCTGGAAAAAAAAGGCTCAACGTTTTTATTTTATTTTACAGGTATGAGATTCACTCGGCATGAATAACAACCAGGAAAGAAGATTTTCCCTGTCTACTTACAGGTTTGCAATGATCAGAGCTGGGGATTAGCTAGCTAACACAGCATCTTTGTAGAGAGATACATTTCCCCCCCACAGCGAGGGCAGCTTAGCTAGTTCATGCACCAGACTCTGCAAAGGTTAGCCAGATTCTTATGTCAATACAAGACTCTGCTATTTATCCATTTAGAAGGTCTTTACCGCAAGTTGCTGAGCACTTGAGATTGATTTTTTTTTTAAACCTCCTGTTTGTTAGTCACATGGCTGTCCTTTGGTGTTCCCTGGCCACCTGTCTCTCTCTCACACACATCACAGGGCTCAGACGAAAGGACTCAGTATGTCCCAAACGAAAATGAAACATTGAGCGAGATCAGCAATATGATTTGTTCACTTAGGAAGGGCAGTGGCAGAACATATGCTTTGCATGCAGAACGTCCCCTGTTCAATCCTCAGCATCATCAGGTAAGGCTGGGAGAGACCACTCTGCCTGAAACCCTGGAAAACCCCTGCCAGTGTGAACAGTACTGAACTAGATGGAATAATGGCATGACTTAGTATAAGGCAGTTCCCTATGTTCCCACGGTGGAAGACATCAGAATGAGGCCTAACCTACTGAGTTCAATTAAGCTCCAACTGTATAAGAGACAAAAAACGGTTAATATACATATATTGGGGATGGGGAATCCTGTGGCCCTACAGGGGTTGTTGGACTGTACCTCCCATCAGTGCAGGTTAACCTGAACAATGGTCAGGGAACAAGGGGAGTTGCAGCCCATCAGCATCTAGGGGGTGACAGATTCCTTCATCCTTTTCTGTGCAAAACCAAGAGCAGGAGAGATTCCTCAGAATGTGCTGTGAGTGCTCAGGGTGAGTTCTGGGTTTTTCTGCTTACACCAAATGGATAAAAGAACACATTACTGTACATCACTAAGGTTTCTCAGTCTGTATTCCTACTCGGTATGGAGTTAGAAAGAGGATTAGACAAGAGATCCCTTGACACTGGACTTAAGGGCTCCTGAATTCCTGTGACATACACAATTTGCAGAGGTACAGTGTCCACACCTGAGCACATAGACATGCACCCATGCAACCTTTCCTACACAGAGGTCCCTGGTGCCTTCTGTTGCCCAAAACCTATGGCCTGCTTCTTATCTAAATATTGGTCTAAATATTTTTGTTCAACCACTACTCATTTCTTCTGCACCTTTTACCACATCTGCTGGGTTAAATCACCATGAAGGCACGAACCCCTCTTGCCCCCAGCATGCCCACCCCACTTCTGCACCTCCCCAGGCCAAAGCAATACTACTTCAACAAAACACATTATAAACAGCAATCTGCACAGCCTTTGCCAAACCACTCCATCAGCAATTTCTGGAGTGCATGTTTCCCTCTCAAATGCATGGCACATTGCTAAGATTAGGTAGCAATGGAAAATTATAGCCTTGCGTCCATGTTGGGACTGAGCATCAACAGCAGTGCTATCTTGTGCCCCACCTGCAAGATCATCAAGGCTACATCCACCCTCCTCCCTCTCTGCTCATGCATCTGTCAGTCCCTGAGGGCTGTAATTCAGCTATCCTTCTCTCACTCTATCCATCACATTTACACAAATTCCCAAGGTGGACTGCCTTCTAAATGTCTTTACCTTGCGCATTATCCTGGGGCTTAACAATCCAATATTGGTGCAGCCAAGCATAATTACTCTCCATTGATGATAAAACACCCTGAATCCTGTCAGGCTTGGCTATTTGCATCTTACAGTGCTGAGGATCAATAGCTACAACAAAGGAGTGAAACCTGATTAGATGCTGGCTGCCTCTCCATAGAAAGGAGAGAGCTGGCTGCTTTGCAAGACGGAAACTCTGGTTAAGAGGGAAACAGACCAATCCCCTTACAGTGCTGTCTCTGAGGTCTTGCTTTGAGAGTCTGCAGTTTGAATAAGCAAAAATGCACACCTAAGGAGAGAAGATGGTGCTCAGATATCTTTGATCACTTGCTTCTTGGTAAAGGAGAGGATGTTGGAGACCAGGATTTTTGTGGATTGGTACATCATTTTCTTCTTTTTCCAAACTTCAAAGCTGAGTGTTGATGCTAATGTAATCAAAACAGCACCATCCATGCACAAGAAGGAGGCATTATCAGGTTTGGGGGAACCTCAAAATTTGCAAATGTTCAAGAAACAACAACCCACACAATGCTTTGGGGGGGGGGGGAGAGGAAAAAAATTAATCAAAAACCAGGTAGGAGAGAGAATGAAATGGGTATGTGCGTGGCTGGCTGAATGAAGCACTGAACAGGAGCATTCCACACTGCAACATTTTGCTGTAGATTCTACCCGTTGTTTTATAAATGTCAGGTGTAGCATCTACATACAAACAGATTTTCTCATGAATTGTTGCTGTACCCACTACCTGGGTACAGCAGGCGGGGACACCTAGCTGATTTAATTGTTGATAGGAACATGAACCGGCCATTTGAAACAGCAGTCTGGATTGCCAGACTTGACCACCAGCAGAAATCTCAGTTTGCCACAAAGGTGCACTCAGAGGACAGTGTCTAGCCATTGTATAGAACATTGCTGGAAAATTTATCCCTCTTTCATATAACACTGACATACAGTGGTATCTCCAGTTGCGAACGGGATCCATTCTGGAGCTCCAGTCGGATCCCAAGGAATTCACAACCAGAGGTGCCGCTTCTGCGAATGCACACGGCACAATTTAGAGCTTTTGTGCACACACGCAGCGCAATTTAGCGCTTCTGTGCATGTGCGCAGGGAGAAACCCGGAAAAATACTTCTGGGTTTGCCGCATTTGCATCCTGAAAGATACGCAACCAGAGGTGTGTGTATCCAGAGGCACCACTGTATTCATAACAAAACACAGAACTGGAGCCATAATCAGGCCCTGGATAAGCTGGGAACTGCATCAGTGACTGTCATGGGACACATCCTGCAAAAAAGAAAGAGCTGGTAAATTTAGTATTCTGCAATGAGGACAAATTTGTGTCCTCTCCCCCACTCCTGGTGGCATAAACCTATTTTAACAGTGTCCCAGAATCTTCAGCAACTGTGATTTGTATAAAAGAGGGCATTTCTCGAAAAGCTTGCTTCTTATCTGAAGTCACCAGCATGTACTCTTCACTGACAGTGTGGCCATCCCGGATCCACTTTATATCTTGAGAATTCATCATTCATCATGAAGAAAGGGACATGATTATGGCTTTCCACCTGTCAGTCCAAAGTGAAATGTAACTTTATATTGGTCTCTGCACTCTGCAGTCAGGCATGGAAGATTTAGCACTCACAGCTATATTTTTGAAGGGGACGAAATTGAAACAAAGCTGCTGTGTCATGAGAACAGGAGCCAATCTTGCCAGCCATTTCTCTCTAGGGGGAGAAAGAACCCTCCACTTACATGCCTCTCTATGCACCTGGGTGCAATTGATTCCTTCAGATTTCCAACACACTTAAACCATCTCAAACCGCCAGAGAGGAGCATTGATTTGTTCTGCAGCAGAGAACAGAATGGATATAATGGAGATTATATTTTTTAAGGCGATGATTGCTAAGGGAGGATGAAGATAAAACTGTATTAAATAAGAGGCCATTAGGTCTTAAAACAGAGCCACTCAGCCATCCATCCCTGCCCTCTGCAAGGAAGGGTGATAACTCTGTCACATGCCTCCAACACAGGTGAACAGAAGTGTAATGAATTCACAGGATGTAATAAACCTGATGGAAATTGGCTTAAAATAGACTTGTTGCAATAATGAATCCTCTTTACAGCACAGTGCACTCAAGGACTCTGTCCTCATCAAAACGACATTACGGATAGTGGGAGAAAATAGAAGGAGGCCTGCAAAGACTGGGCCCCTTCTAAACAGACATGACAGGTCCTGAAAGCTGACCAATGGTACCCTATCAAAGAAAATGATGTTGAACGCTGCAAAGCAAAGTGGAAATGGAAAAGCCATCCACCGCATATGTGAGTGAGAGGCAACCAAACAGGAAGGTAACGAGCATTGTTAGAACTGCGTTTGAACTCCAAAGAACTATTATACCTGAGGAACAATCCCACGCAATGTTGGTGCATGAAAGCTTTCAAAACAGCTGAAGGTGGTCCATTAAAAGTGAAAAGATATTGGCTCCCAGGGCTGCATCCAGGGAGGGGGACCACCAGAGTATTGGAAAGAATGTTTCTTTGGAGGCTCCTATTTTTCATCCGTGGTGGCAATGTCCTTCAGTAGATGTGTTTTGGGATGATGTCATTACTGAGCTAATCCTCATTATCTGCTCCTCCACAGTTAAAGCCTTTGCTTGTTGCTCATATTATCTGATGATGATGTGGAAGCCCCTTCAAAGGACTTGATGATGTTTATGCTTGTGACAGCATGTGAGTGATTATTGCACGCCACTGAAAAAATGTTTTGGGACTGAATACTCAGAGCTGGCTCACCAAACTCTGGAACTTGGCAATAATGGAGAAACCAACACAGTCTTTAAGAAACCCAAAGGCTGATTCTCAACAACTTGGAGTGACTTTGTTTTTGTTACTCAGGAAGATGGTGAGACACAGTCTCAATCTGGTACCCATGGATATGTGACTCACAGATTGTTCATTCAAATTTTTAACAGCTGGGATATGTTACTTTTAAGAATGGTCTCCAATATCACCTAAATGTGAGAGAAACACAAAAACGTAATATGGAAATCATATAACATTTGCACTTTGGATTTGCTCTTATCATGCATTTTTATATACAGCTATACCGTTTAGATGTATTTAAACTGTATATGCTATTTTGGAATCTTACTTACTTGGAATCTTTTAAAAAAGATACTGGAGTCCCTAAGTTGCATGTTTTGAATGCTGAGATCAATGTAGCCATGAATATCTAGAGGAAAACATGGATGCAATTCTAACTTGTCCAGCAAGGCCACCGGATGCAATTCTAACTTGTCCAGCAAGGCCACCTGACCCACACCTGACGTCACGTGTGATGTCAGGTGTGGGTCAGGTAAAGGCACAGCTGCAAAAGAACAATTGGGTGCCTTAAAGTGAGCTCCTGATTGTTTCTCAGCGAGCAAGACTTGCTGTCACCATTAGTCAGCTGCTTCGCAGTGACAGCAAGCCCCACAGGGATTGACTGCACTATGGAGTTCCCAATCAGGAATTCTGTAGTACAGCTGTTCCTTGCCCAAAGTGGGACTTGCTATAAGCGCCAATCAGCTGATTGGCACTGACAGCAGGCCTAGCTTGCAAGGGGACAACCACGAACGACTCCATAGTGCTCCTGATACATGCTTTTGGCAGGGATCTTCCTTTGCAGTCTGGCTTGAGTATCCAAAGATCTCACCTCTGCCACCGATTTATTAAGTGGCTGAGTCCTTCGTCCCAAAGTCTGTACAGTGGTACCTCGGTTAATCCGTTCTGGAAGTTGTTTCTTAAACCAAAACCTTTCTTCATCCGAGGTGCGCTTTCCCTAATGAGGCCTCCCGCTGTTGGTACCCTTTCACCATTCAGACTTCATTCTTAGACTGAGGTAAAGATCTCAGACCAAGACACTATTTCTAGTTTTGCACAGTTTGTAAACCAAATCGTTCTTAAACCAGACTGTTCTTAAACCGAGGTACCACTGTAATTTCGGGATAAGAATACAGACCTATCTGAATAGGGTTCTGGTAAGAATTACTAGTTGTCGACTGAGATGCTTTCGAAACTCTATAGTACAATATAAATGCTAAACCTGTAGATGTGCTTGGGTTACATTTTCATTCATTCATTCATTTCTCCAACCCATTAGCCTCTAGGCCATGCCTACTGAAACGAAGATTAATCACACAGAGCTGAAATGAACTTATAGTCCTCTGACTCCACTGTGTCAAATTTTAGATTGCAAGCTCCCTGAGGCAGAGAATCCCTCTTGTATTTTGTGAACTATCATATCCTTTGACAGCACAGTATAAATAAGAAAATGCATTTTAATCTTGCCATTCCTATGAGCAGCTCCAGGTGGCATCCCTTTCTTCCTCACCCATTTTAAACTCATAACAACCCTTTAGAGTATGGCCTCATCCACACTTCTGCTTGTCCCATGCGTAGAAACCATGGATCCAAGCAGCTTTCCATATGTCCCATGCTTTCTAGGCACAGGTCTGAGTGGTTTTCTGTTTGCCCCACAGCTTTCCCCTGGAAAACCCACTCATTAGTCCCAAATTGGTGCAAATGTCAATCCACAGAAAACCAAACTGATGCTTGCTCTGATTCAGCGCTAAAGAGTGGATTTTTGGGGAGAGGGGAGGACATTTGATGCCCTCCCTTGCTTTGGGAGGGAGGCGTGAGGCTCTGACAGGGTCCTAGAGCTCTGTTAGACTATTAGGGGAAATGGGGCACTGCCCCACCAACCACGAGCTGCCCTCAGCCATTCTCTGCTTTCATGCCTTCTTACTTGCAACCAGTCTGGTGAGCAGCACTGACTGTCACCTTCCTCCTCCTTAGTCCCAGTGTTGCTGGGAGGAGAATGGAGGCAAAACTAGGATTGGTTGCCTCTGCCTGTCATTGGCTTTGACTCTGCCTATCATTGGCCCTGGCTTCACCTACTGTTTGGGCTCCCTGCCTTCTGCTCTACTGGTCCCCATGGACACCAACCTCCACTGCTGGAGCAGAGCAGGGAGGGGGAGTGATCCCTTCCTCATATACCTTTCTCCCTGCCATGGTTACTTCCATGATTAGAGCCCTACTTGAGGGGAGGGAGGAAGAATCTGAGTGATGGACTGCAGAGAGGTAAGTAGCTGTGCTACTCCTCACTCTGCACCCCCTTTGTTCTTAAAACTAGCCCCTGCCATGCTTTGCACATGACTGGGGCAGATCTCGTTGTAAACAGAGGCCTGCTGCTACATACAGTTTTGACCAAAACAACATGTACATAAAGACACCTTGTAGGCATCCGATGTTGCATACAACAAATGCCATTTCAAGCATCATTTATTATGCTGCCTTTCACAGGCTTTTTACAATCCTCAATATGGTTAGCAATTCCGCCTGACTCGTAAAGCGACCTTAAAATTCATCATTTAAAAGAATGTTTATCTCCTTGTTTTTCCCTTTCCTCCTGTCAACCCTCTGCAGTCTGGGAGCAAAATAAAAAAGGGGGGGTGGTTTTAAAAATTAGACACATTCCAAAAGACAGGGAGAAAAAGAAGGGGCATCTTTCATTTTGTCTGGAAGAGAATATAACTTGTGATATGAAAAAAAATTAATGAGTTTAGAAAACTAAAAAGGAAATGAAGTGGGAATAGATTATCAAGAGAAATAAAGCCAACCACTGGAGAATATACTAATATTAAATATTAGGTTTCTAAACCAAATATATATATAATCCATTTAGGGACTTAATGGTAGTTCTCAGAAGCACATTTGTCTGCTGCTTATGGTTCAACAACCAATATTATAACTCCATTTGTCATCGTTAAGCAAGGGGGTTGGAAGTCAGAGACATGAGGGTCAACACAGGGGGAGAGATGCTATATTGACAGAAGGACACGTCCACAACACGCCACACTTGTATTCTAGAATCCTTCTAGGGGTGGGAAACTCTCTCTGCCTTTCTGTTTGCCACTCGTTTAGATCCATGATGAAGCAGTAACATTCATGGATGGAGAGCACATCTGAAGTCAATGACAAATCCACTACTTGATTATAAATCAAGCCATTTATAATCACTTCCTTAGCATATATATTTGTGTGTGCACAGTTGCTTTTTTTTAAGGATACAGTGGGGGTACTCCGTTTGTGCAAGCGTTTATGTTGCCCCATAAGATGTCAATCAAATGGAAGGAAACAGTCACAGGGTTGCAGGAGGAAGAAGCTTGTTGCAGGGTGAAGCCTGTTGCCCTCCCCCTTTTCCCCATTAACTGCAGCTTGCCCAACACAGGGCCTGTCTGCACTATGCATTTAAAGCCACATTAAACAGCCATGACTTCTCCCAAAGCATCCTGGGAACAGTAGTTTGTTGTGCACCTAGGATTCCCAATTCCCATCACCCCAACTGGCATGGTCAATGGTTCAGGAATGATGAGATCTGCGGCTGTGGCAGATGTTAAGAAAGAATTCTGCAAAAGAAAACTGCCACTGCTAGTCAGAGTAGGCAATATTAAGTTAGATAGACAAACAAACAAACAAACAAACAAACAAACAAACAGAGAGAAGGCCTTTTTAGCTATGGCACTCCAGCTATGGGTTTCCCTCCCCAAGCTCACCTGGTGCCAAACTTGTTATTCTTTAGGTGCTGGACAAACTCTTTTTCATTCACCCTCTGCACTGGCTGTAAGAAACTAGTAAGGTGGGCATTGGATGAGAGCAGGCTGTGGTTGGAGGGCAATGCCCCATTTGTCCTAGTGACCTATGGCTTTAAATCAAGAGGGGAGGGATTTTGTGTTTACGCTGGCTTTTAAATGGTTTCCCCCCTTCTGCTGCTTTGTATTGTTTGTAATTGGTTTTATTGAAGTTTCAATTGTATTTTGTATTTTCTAATAAGTTGCAAACCACCCAGAGAGGACTGAATTATTTGGGCAGCATACAAATTCAGTAAACAAATAAATAAATGAGATGCAGTAAGTAAGTAAGTAAGTAAATAAGTAAGTAAAATACAATGAGTGGGGGGGGCAGGGGTTTATTGCAACGATCAGTAATTACAGTCATTGGGCTACTTAGCCAACCCATTTCGCCTGACTCTGGCTTGCCTGATTAATTTCACACCCTCTTTCACTTTACTGGTCCATTTCACACAGAGGCTGCAACTTTAAGTCTGGCACTAATTGACTTTCTCATTGAAAGCAGGAATGCATTCCTATAGTGGAGAGGCTGTCAGGACAAAAAAAATGCACTTATTCAAGGTTGTCATGTTGGCCTTGAGAGGATTGGGGTAGAGAGTGAGAGACAGAGAAATGTTGTAAGCAGAGTTAGATTTTCCATTCCAAGTAACTATCATCATCATCATCATCATCATCATATATAAATGTTTAAACATATATCTAATCAGGGCCAATTTGCACACATGGATTCAATGTGCCAACCAGCCCTCCACTTCTTGATCATATGAAGCTGCCTTAAACTGAATCAGGCCATTGGTGTATCTAGACCAGCCTTGCTACCTGAATGTAAGAAGACTGCCCAGTTGACATTGACCCATGGCAAGGCCTTTTCAGTGGTGGTCCCCTGCTTTGTAGAATGTCCTCCCTGGTGAAGTGCAGCTGTCTCTATTATTATTTGGGGGGGGCATTTAATGGCTGAAAGATACTGTTCTTGGCAACCCTGAAATCAAAGGTGAAGAGCAAATTCTTAACAGTTTTTAGAATGTTTTATTATTATTATTTATTAATTAATAACATGAATGCCATGTCTCCTATTTTGGAGGAAGGGCAGGATACACGGTAAATAAAATTCATGTGGGGTGGGTGCGTGTGTGTCAAGGATAGGAAATATCAGACTTGAGGGCCTTGGAATTAGGGATGGAAGGATCTGTCAATTTTGGTTCTCGCCACTTCTCGTTCTTCCAATTTTAACTCCTGCTCTCCATTACTGCAGCAATTTGCAAATTTTCTTTTTTTAAAAAAACTCTCATGGAAATTCTTCAGGGTTTAAGTGCGAATTTCTCCTAATAAACACAATGTTGTATGCAGTTTTGACAATGTTTTTGGCAAGCAATTTCTCCTAATACAACCCGTTTTTTTGTATGTTATTTTCAAAAATGTTTTCATTTTTATGCATACTTTGTACCTACCATATGCATTTTTGTAAACATCAGTTAGTTGGAGAACTTCATAGCAAAATCCAGACAAGCGTGAATGTTGGATGGCTATGTATTGGTTCTTGTGGTTTCATGAGAAGAGGAGGAGAGAGGTGACCTTCAGGTCACAATAGATGATGACTTGGTTTGGTGGCATGCAGTTATGTGGGACCACCCAGAGAAGTCCTCAGTCACTGAGGTGGAGCATTAAAAAAAACCAAACCAAAAAACCAAAAAGGGCAGTCCTCAAAGTACTTTAGGCCCAAGTTCTTTACAGCTTTGTGAATTAACACAAGAACCCTGAACCTGGTCTGATAGCATATTGGCAACCAATACAGCTCTCTCATCATAGCTTTTGAGATATACAAGAGATTATTATACTACTGTTGCAAAGAGTATAGCACCACACAATCCTGACCCAGAACCTTATGGTGAAGGGTAGATAAGAAATCTTACCGATCAATCAAAATATGCACAAGCTAGTATTAGTAATGCTGTTCACCTTCCATTGGACTCACACTCCACGTAAACAGGGATTGGTATAATCACTGGTGAATGCCACTCCTGCCAATCATACTCATGTGCCATGCATAGTTACAGCTCCCCCTGATCTTGCTCCTTTGGAAGCTTATACATGACCAACGCAGAAAAGAATTCCCTTATCTTGAAATAGTCTCTGAAGCTATTATAAAAAAAGAATTCTTTGATGCTTAGGAAAAAGCAGGAAACTACACACCAAATAAGAAAAGCCACCCCCTCTTTCTCATTTTAAAAGGAAAGGGAAAAGAAAATCTAATTTAAAGGCATCTGCTAATTGGAACACCAGGGGAGAACCCTATATTCATTAAAAAGGCAACAAATGTATAATGCCAGCACTGCCATATTAATGAGAAAGAAGAGGAATGTAGTTAGATTTTTTTAACCATCCGTAATGAGAATCTTTTGCTTTCTGTATAAGGCTGTTGTTGTTGATTAGCTGTGTATTTCTGCATAGCTAACATCCATTTGCAGAATCTTGCAGAAGCCAACTGAATCATTTCTGTCAACTTCTACGGGCAGTGCTCATCTAAATGGAGCCAGCAGTACCTCAATAAAAATCCAAATAACAGAGGTTCTCAAACTGTGGTCTGTGAGCTCCATTCAGGTGGTCTGCAGAAAGCCTGTGGTTTGCCCCCCCCCCCTCCCGACAATAGAGACCAAAGCCATTTTGGCTGAGGAAAGACTAGATGGGGCCAGGCTAACCAGGCTCTGTTGCAGGACAATGATTTTAATAATTGGGCACCCAAGAACATAAGAAGAGCCTGCTGGATCAAGCCAATTGCTCATCTAGTCCAGCATTCTGGTCTCAGAGTCGTCAATCAGATGTCCGAGTGCAAAAGTACTCTCTGCACTTCTGACTCCCAGTTAAATGGCATTTGTAGGCATACTGCCTTTGGCAATGGAGGTAGAACGTAGCCATTGCAGCTCATGGCCACAGATAGCTTTATCTACAAACACAATCTACTCATTTTCCCCATAGCATTTATCAGTTGACTTAGTGGTCTTATGAGGTGGGAAGCCTTTCTTCACATGGTAATGCCTATTACTTAACTTACTTCAAATTGTGGTAAGCCAGACCTGCTGCACTTTAGTTGTTGTTGTTGGGGGGGCTCCTGCTCATTCTGCTCAGTGGGGCACTGGATTTCCACCCCAAAGTCCTGTGCTGAGAGTACTACCGAGCCCAGGGCTCCACCCAAGGAGCAAAGAAAAACCTAAGCAACTGAAGCCTTTGCAACAAGAAGCAAACCGAACAACCTGCTTATTGCACTGAGCTAAAAAAAAAAACTCTTCCAAGAACCAGTAATCCCACTTGCAAAGGTGAGACTTCTGGCATTTATTTCATTCCAAGGGACACAATGCCACCATTTCTTCAGCAATATTTCATGAAAGGCTTCCTCAGCCAACGATTGTATCTAATGTTTTGTATAAACATGCAAATTTCATGGCTGTGTAGGCGTAAAAGAAACAAGAAGACAAGGACAACAGTGTAAATGATATCTATTCCCTCTGCCATTAATTACTGCTCGGCTTTTCTTGTTTTCTCCCTACTATAAAATTTGGGGAAGCAGCTACTCATATTAAGTGGAGGAGCTGGGCCCCAATTCCTGTAGCCAACCTGAAAGGAGGTCACAGTTGGCATTCAGATCCAGCAAATGTAAAATGGAAAGCACACAGTACTGCCATCATTGTCACTCGGGGAACGTGGGAGAGGAGAGGCAGACTCTAGAGGCCTGCTGTTCTTTGCTGTCATATTCACTTTGGGCTCAGAGGAGCCGATATGTGTTAGTGTTATGGGGAGAGACCACAGCAGAGTGGCAGCACGCTGCTTTGCCTGCAAAAGTTCCCAGATTCAGTCCCCAGCATCTCCTGTTTAAAAGGGTGAGGCAGTGGCATTGGTGACTGGTGCCCTTTGGGAAATGGTTGGGGTGGAAAGCAGGGAGCCCAACCATGGATGGAGTCAGAGCCAGGTACAGACAGAGCCAACCAACTCCACTCTGGTTGCAACCCTCCTCCCTGCCGAGTCCTACTAAGGGCAACACAGAGGGTAAGGAGTTGGAAGCTGACAGTCAATGCCACCCTCTGAATTGAATAAGAAGGTATGCAGGTTTAGGCATGCTGAGGTTGTGGGAGTGGTACCCCATTTGTCCTAATGAACTAGTCTCCACTGGGTAGTACATGATAAGGAAGAACTCGATATAGGACAACTGCCTGGTGGATGGGTGTTATTAAGTCTGCCATATATGGTATATGTGATAAATGTACAGACCTGCTTTGCTTCAGCATGCTTGATGCATCAAGAGCTTTCTGTCCTGTTCTGTGAGATCTTGAGGCTCAAAGGGGAAGCCCAGCAGTTTTGCATAAAGTCAATAGTTTGAGTCAGGAATTCAAAGCAAGAATCCAAGAAAGCACCTGCAGAACCTTGGAGAGCTCCCAGAATCCTGCTGAGTTAGCCATGCAAACTGTTGTCTCTCCAACCATCTACTACAGGATCATGAATCCTTATATATGTTAAGTGGACCTGTAGTGTACTAAGCCCCACCTCCCCAGAGGAGCTGGCTGGTTGCTAAAGAGCCCTTGCCTTATATTGCAGTCCAGCTCCCATGGGGCTGGGGAGTTAAGGAGGGGTAGTGTGGGAGACTCCTCTTCCGAATCAGAGGAGGGTGAAAGGCCTATGTCCTCCACCTGGAAAAGTCCCAAAGAAGGTCTGGCAGTTCTTCTTCCAGTAATGGAGCCATAGCCTCACCCTTCTCTGAGTCCTCTATTGTACAGTGCATGATTCCCAGGTGTGGGTTATGATACTATCCAACTGTGCCTTGGAAATCAATGCTTCCCCACCATGCTTTGGTACTATAATAAAGCAATCAAATCTATCTCCATAAACACAACTTATTTTCTTTGATAAAGACATGGAAGGACTTTCCAAAATATGTACTGTTGGGAAAGCAAAAACTGACCGAGATGCAAAGCAACGAAGGATTATGCTGTAGGCTCCTCAAGAAAGCATCAGGGTCACCAAACTTCCTGATTTAGTCTACATCTGGCAAAGCCATTTTGTATTGGAAAGGGAATCACTGGAAGACACAGGAATACTCTTTGTCAAGAGCAAGTGAAGATGGCAGCAGCCTTCCAAGGAATCACATCTTTTCAAGGGATTGGGGGAGGAGGAAGAGTGCAGGTCAAAGGCTCAAGATGTCTATCTGTACAACTTGCCAAAATTTGGGGTCGTGGGATGTAGGGGGAGAGGCCAACAAATCCTCACCCTGCAAGCTTTTCTGAAAGTAATTCCAGTAAAACTACATCAGGTATTTCTGAACAAGTCGAAATATACTGAAATGTCATTCTATAGATCTATCAAAACCAGAAAACATTGGAACAACTTCATATTGGAAAATGGTGATGATAGAAGCAGGCTAAGGCTTATGCACACATGGATCTTCCAATTCAGTGGAAGGAAGGACTTTATGTGCACACAGACCAGGTTTATTTGCTGCATTTTAACCTCACCTTTCCCCTAGGATGGGCATCTATGGGATAGCTAAACAACACAAAACAATATATAGAAGGATGGTAAATACAGTATGTAAGTGGCAGAAAAGTAGATCAACACTTCCAGTGGTAGTATGTTTTCATTTCTTTCCAAGAGGTAACAGTGTCAAATTAATATCTGCAAAGCAGCGATAGGCTAAAAAATAAATGCTCTCCCTTTTTTTTGCTCACTTTAAAATGTATGTTGTGTTATTAGTTTCTTATGTTGACTTCATTGCCATTCCACACCCCCCCCCCCAGCCCTCCTACTTAACCGTTTCCTCTGAAATCAGAGGGTAAGATTAAACCTGTTGTAGCGGAGAACCTTATAACGGCCCCGACAGACATTGTTTTTCCTAGGCCTCACGATCTGGGAGCTAACTAGCAGAGCCCTTGAAAACCAACCAGGTCAGCTCTTTTTAGTCGGGGTTTTTGTGTCTAATCAGCCAGGAAGAAGGAGGCCTCAGGTCACACATGGAAATCACTAGAGCTATTTAAGTTGCCAGAGGTTATTAATAAATCTCCCACTATTTCCTTAAGTAAATAATTGGAGGCCCATCTTTCAAACGAGTTATGTCTGGCTGGGTTATGGTACCAATTTTATCCTTCCTTTTTCCCGTCACCAAGCAGGAAGCACAAATCTCTGGTGACAACAATGGCAAAACTGTGAATTATAAACATCCATGTGTCTCTCATTTGAATGCCTCCTCAAGTTTCCTTGACAGCTGGGAGTAAGAGAGAGAGAGAGACTTAGACTCTCTCTACAGAGACCCCACCACCAGCCGCTTGCTGAAAAACAATGGAGTTTGTGGCCAAGTCAAGCCGTTTCAGCAGCTTTGTACAAGGAAGCTTTAAGTACTGGGTGAAATGTGAGACACTTCATTTCGGTCAGGCACTTGCAGTGAGCAGACTGCAACAACTTCTTTTAAAGTGGGTCTGCAAACGAACTTTCTGAGCTTTGGTTTTGGTGGTACGTTACTGCAAAACCAGAGGACACAAGAGCCATGTTCCCAATGGAGGGGAATGACACGCAGGATGAGTCTGCAGCAAAGCTGCATCCTTGAGATACCTTTCATGTCAATGGACTTTCTAGACAGCTTTTATTGCTTGGGATTACAGGCTGATTTGATTGGGTTATATCCAATGTAGAGCTGAAGTCACTTAGTGGTATACTTCTGGCGAAATGTTTTGTGCCAGTGGAATGTTGTTGCACAACAGAACGCATAAGCAGGTTGCTGGTAACAATGTTGCACAATAGATTGTGCAATCTGTTGCACAGCAGTTTCCACTAGAGCGGCTGTTGTGTTGGATAGCTCTGCTGCACAGTATCAAAACTCACCCATTTGATAGTGCAAGAACCCTTGTGCTAGTCAAGGAGAGAACACTGGATATAGAATTTTGTTTGTTTGTTAAACAGGCACTGGCTTTTTACTATGTTTTTAGGCTCTATCAATTCTCTTTTATATATATATATATATATGTTAGTAGCCATATTGAATTTAATGAGAAAAATGGCAGGATAAACATTGTCCAACAAACGTGTTACCTGAAAAGTGGGCCCTGAAATCACCCACTTCTACAGTGGGAAGGAATCAGGAAGTGGCAGGAATCAAACCTATGGCAACAGGAGTAAATCTGAATCCTTCTCTTGCAAATGACCAATTCGAGCAGGAGACTAACAATGTACAGTATATTTACTAAGAATTGAATTCCACTGAGCTCAATGGTATTCATGTTCCCTTGTTAATATGCATGTGACGGCAGCCTTACTGTGCAATCCTAACCATGTTTACTTAGAAGTAAGGCCCTCTAATTTCAATGGGACTTACTTCTTTCTATGTTTGCAAATGATTGTAGTTCCAGTGTGATGTAATGGATTTAGAGATTAACTTGGACTGGGGAGATATTAAGTCAATACCTGATATCTTGCAGCTCAGCCACCTGCCTCACAAGTTTGTTTTAAAGATAAAACAGGGAGCAATCTTCATGTAAGTCAGAACTTCTCAGAGAAAAGGTAGGACAGAAATGACAACAGCAACAGCAACAGCAACAACTATGTATGTTGATTTTAAAATGGGCTCTCTTCTGCTTCCCATTTTTAATTGAAAATATGCATGCCCTTAAAACCATATGCCCAAAGTGGGAAAACCCGTGACCCTTCAGATTTTGCTGGACTACAACCCCCATCATCCCATCAAACATGCTGGTTGGGGCTGAAGGGAGTTGCATTCCAACAACATTTGGCAGGTGACGGGTTCCCCATCCTTGCTTTAGGCTGTTATCAAGAACACAGCAGAGGATAAGCATGGAAAGAGGCTGACCACAGAACAAAGCTAGCCACAAAATCAGGAATCTCAAGATGGAGCAGGGCAGGGGCACTGCTGAGTATGGGGAGTGCTGAACTTTGGCTATGCTTGCGAACATGTAAGTAGTGATGTAAGCCAGCACCAAATTCAAAGGGACTGACAACTCCTTACACTGAAGCTAAATTTGCAATGTCCTACTGGAGACCCCCAAATGGCTTGCTTTCCATATGGGATTATTTCAAGTTAAAAGGAAAGAGCAGATGACTGTTTTTTGTTAAGCATAAACATATCAATCATCTGCTCATATGTGCATAAGCATAAAACACTTCTTTGTGGATTAAAAACATGTGCTGATATTCACAGATCATCCTTCAAATAGCAGTAAGGAAAGGGACAATCGATTCTACTGGCATTTAAGGGTCAAAGCAGATATGACATGGGTGACTGGCAATCAGATCTTCCCATTTTTCTGTCTTTTAATTAGAAGTTTCTGGCAAAGGTGTAAAGTACATTGAGGAAGCCGCCTCCTATGCATCCTTGGCGGAAGTGATGCATTATTTGGGAGGCAGCAGTTAGGAGTTACCAGTCTCTGCAACCACAGCAGGAGCTGTGATTCTCCAGTGGTTTGACTTTACCTCCAGAGGTGCATTCCATTGTCTCTAAAGACAGACTTATGCCAACAATATTATTAATACCCAGCCTTTACCAGCATGTCCCAGGGAAGGCTACAACAATTTAAAATTCAGAATTAACAACAGTGAAAACAGATTGCAATCAGAAGGGCCAGGGTAAAGAGGTGTGACTTCTAAACATTATCTGTGGCTTAGGTATTTTTATGAGGACAGAGAAGGTACTGATCACAGTGGTGCACCATATGTAAGAAACTATGAGTCAGGGTGGAAAAAGAGGGGCTGAGGTGGGCTACCTGGAAGCGGGAGCTGGGGGTGAGTTGGTGGCTGTGGATATTGACTTTGGGGGGCCTTACAAAGGCTTTGAACTCTGAATCTGAAATTCGGCCTGTTGCAGCCTACACAGTATTGTCAAGCAAAAGGATACCACAGGTGTCATTTTGTTTTGTTTTCCTCACTTATAGAAGAGGGCCGTAGCTCAGCAGCAGAACATTTGCTTTGCATGCAGACGGTACCAGGTTAAGACCACATCATCTCCAGGTAGGGATGAGAAAGACCCCTGTCTGAAACCCTGGAAGTTGCTGCCAGTCAGTGCCAACACTACTGAGCTAAATGGACCATTGGCCTGACTCAGTATATGGCAGCTTCTGATGTAACACAAGGCGTTCAATTCTCCTACAGTCTTCCTGGTCATAGGGAGGGAGTGTGGGATGGGCAGAGGTTCAGTCTTTGATATTTTCTGAGCAAGCAGCAAGCAGCCTTGTCCAAGATAACATATTGTCTGCAAGAGTGTGAACATATGAGGGAAGGAGTGAGGGAAGCGGGGGGGGGGGGTTGAGAGTTGAAAAGCTCCACTCTTCAAGCACCCATCCTGTCAGCGAGGGAGAGCTGATGTGGGCACAAGAGGGACTTGCTTGCCAATCTTTCTGGCAGGAGAAATATTGCTACAGATGGCAGCTGCCAGCAGGGGAGCAGCGAGTGAAAATAGAGGAATTTCGTGACAAGAAATTGCCAGGGAGACAGGGAGGGGAGCCTTTCAAACCTATCCATTTTATCTTGAGTGTTAAGGCAAAACCAGACATCAAACAGTCAAACAAACAGAACGGGCCCAGATGGTGTAAATTGGTATTGACTTCAATAAAGAGACATTAATGTATGTGAGAGGAGGGAGAAGCTACCTGTCTCTAGGCCACGTTTGAAAAGAACCTTTGCGGTTTCACACTTTTTGGAAAGCGACAGGAGGAGCAGAATATGACTTCCAGAGCAATCGTAGGTGGCTGCCTTATAGCTGGTTGTGTTGTGGTAAACCCTGAAGTGCAGGTGCTCATCTTGACAGCCCCTACAGCCATGCCCCACAGGAGAGTCCCAAACTGCAGGCAGCTGCATTGATCCATTTTAATGCATGCATGCCTCCCCCAAAAAGCAGCAGTAAAAAGCATAACGTTCAATTTTTAGGATCAGTGTGACTGAAATGCCTTGTATAGTTTACTAGCTGAAAGTTCCTACTTATGACTGCAGAGGCAAAACACACTGCGCTGTAACAAAATACCTTCAACCAGCTCAAATGCAACCTTTTAAGCTTTAACTCAGAAATGCAAACAATCTTGCAAGGAAGCATTGTCATTTAAGCTGCTAGTATGAAGTAGGAACCCTGTCAAAGAAAAAGAAAGCAATAGCCATCCTCTGCTTGATTATTTTCCTCACTCTCTGTCCTCCTCTCTGCTAACTTGTCCCAAACATATTTGAAAGTTTCACCAACTCATTCATGTGCAAGTGAAAGCAGGACCCACTACTTACCCTGCCCCTTCATCGGATGAAGTCATTGCTCCTGCTCTTAAAAAAAAAAAAGTACCGGGGCTGTGCTGCCCCATATTTCCCCTCTGTTACACCCCTGCTTGTGTAGGTTCATATCATTTGTCCACCTGAGACTTAAATGGATACAGTTCTGCATGGTTTACCAGGTTCCAGATCATGAGATTTCTGGCTGGATCCTGGATCCCCTGGCACAAAAAATCACCATGCAAAGCTGTAGATGCAAAAGCAAATGTCAGAGGGTAGAGTGGAGGAGAGCATAAGCAACTTCGTTTTCCCAAAGAAAATCCAATCCACCAAGTAAAGATGCTTAAAATGAGTTACTAGGGGCTGACCACTCAATCCTTTAAGCCCTGTCAACACTTTTCTATGATTAGTTAGTAAATCTGGAAAGACCTGTGTTTGTTCACTGCTTATTGATAGAAGGGTATTGATAAAGCAATATCCAAGCTGGGGGTGGAGGAAGGGTGGGGGGTGGGGGTGGAGTACAACAGACCACACACGGTTTACTCTTTCAAGCCTTTTCCAAGCCTCAAACAAAAAGCACCCAAGTTCTCCCCCTTCCATCCCCAACATGAATTCATAGTCGAGAAACAAAAGCTAAGGGGAAAAATGAGGTTTTTGAGACCACAGTTCTTATCTCATTGTTCAATAATTATTAATCGACTGGAGAGACATTAAACACTGGTGAGGGAAACCAGGACACACAAATCAATTCCTGTGTAGGTTTCCGAGCTGACAATGTAGGGGCCGGGGGCTTATAAGTGGGAAGAGCAGCTCCTTGGGGAACTTCTCTTTTATTTATTTCTCCCTCATTTGTTTCCTCCTCTCCCACCCCCTGCCCCAAGGGATGCTGTGTGGTGCTGATAGAGCTGTCCATCTTCAGCTCCCATAGCTTCTGCGCTTTAATCACTCGCTTTTCCTATGCCCTCGAGGATCTGTGTCACAGTCACCATCTTCTGGAAGAGAACAACTGACTACCAGGCCTCCCTTTGGAACCTGTTAGCACCAAGTCATCAATCAGTCAGAGGGGGCCTGCAGTGACCAAGAGAGGAAAGCAAACTGAATCTGGTTTTCACCAAAGATGACTGCTGGAGAACAATGGGGAGTAAGAATTGGGACTTGCTGTGTTGTAAGCGCATTTTGAGCAGCTGAAAGGTCAGAATGCTATGGGGGGGGGGGGGAGGCTAACAAACAGGAGCCAGGAGAATGTGCCACCATCACTCTCTCCTGTTATTTTTTCAGCTGGAAGCAGGTGCAAACTTTAGGAAGCAAAGAAGAGAGAGTCTGCGAGATTTGCTGCAGATACAATGAATGATGTGCTGATCTTTTAAAATAATCTGAAACTGTGGCTTTAATTTGGGGTGGAGGTTAAGGTGGAAAAGGGGTGGGTGGGAGTAACTGCATACCCTCTTCAGTATTTCAGGGGGGTGATACTAACAGGCAGGTTCGTGGAACATCTGTGGTCCCCTTGCTACTTTTAGCCATTTGTTTCGTTCTAACTTTCCGAGAAAGATACTATAACATGATGTTGACTTCTTCCGGGGCATTTCAGAAACTGGGGGCGGGGGAGAGGAGGGATGGTAGATGCAAGGAGCAAAGAGAATGTGGCAGCACTGAGTTCCGTTCCCAACCCATGAAGTGTACTCCCCGTCCCCCCGCAAAAAAAATAGCATGACAACAAAATAATGTAAAAATGGCCTGGCAATTTCTCCCCACCCTTTGTTTCAGTGAGAAGTGATCCCTCTCCAGAACAAGGGTGGGGAAACTGCAGCTCTCCAGATATTGCTAGACTTCAACTCCCACTAGCCTAGCCAGCATGCCCAATGGTCAGGAATGGTGGGAGATGCACTACAGCCACAACCAGAGTCACAGGTTCCCCATTCCCTGATTTGCTGCCAAAAAATATATCATTGGGTGAACCCCAAGTTCCAGTCTTAAGAGTGCCCCAATATTATACTGACTCTTAATTTGAAGCGTTACCCCAACCATACCAAATAAACACCAAATGTCCATTGTATATGTCACTGAAGGATCTTTTCATAAATTTACATGAATACACCTTTGAGATCCTACTAAGCTGGCCTATAGCCAGACACTATAGCCCTTTGAGAAGGGAGACTGTGTGCAGTTCTACACATACACACACACACACACACACACACACACACACACACGAGAACAGGCTCCTGTTTGGCATCAACTGCATACCAGCATCACTGGGAAGCAACATAATTGCTCCTCAGGCTGGCATATTATGCAGCCTGGGTCACTGACAGCCATCTCCAATAACTCACCTGATGCCCTGAGGGACTGCTGTCTTTTGCGCAACCCCCAACACGCAAACATCACACCTGTTGCTATCTAGGTCACTTGGGACTTTGGTCACGAGGGCTGCAGTGTGAGATCTGCTTTGATTTCACCAACATGCTAAACTGTGTGGGCAAGAGAAGATGTTGCAGAGAGTATTCCCATTATTGTCACAGATTGCATCTGAAAGCCATCAAACAACCTCACAGACAAGGAGGATTATGTTTCCAAGCTACATGTGTAGCGCTAGAATCTGTACGGGAGATGGATGTGGAAATGAGCCTTTTTATCATCCCTAGGGAGGGAGCACAACATTTGTAAAACAAGAGAGGGAGATAGAGACACAGAAGAGGAGAATTTTCTCCCCCCCCCTCTTTCCTCCTCCTTTCTTTCCTTTCCCTGGCTCCTTTCCTCTTCCAATTTCACCCTGGTTGCACATGACTAAACATCAATTTTGACACTAATGTGGAGTGTTGCTCTCCTCAAGGTTTGGTCGCCTGATTTGTTGAGCGATTGTAAAATCGTTAATGGTGTGTTTTACACCCCATTTTTAAAAGCCACTTCTTACCAAAGGAGAAATTATTCAACTCTGGGTTCCCAACCCCCACCCTCACTCCACAGACGCACACACACACATACACTGTAGGGTTGCTAATGTTTTTCCCCTATATGGATGTAGAGGAAATGGGTTCACCAACAGTTTTCACTCATCACATGCACTGGGATGTTTAATGCAATGCATGTATGGGCACATGGCAAAACTGATACAGGCATGCAGGCTTTACACACTGATGTGCACTTAAGAAAAAGGAACCTAATCTGCGTAAACCCATGTCGGGAAACTGTACTCTGTGAAATGGCCTTTAAACATCATGTATATCTTAAACACACACAATCTTGTGTGCAAATAATAAAAAAAGGAATCAGAATCTTGAACATATGTGCTTATGTCTGTTCCCTCCACCACCAGCACCTCGCTCCCCCAGCCTGAAATGACAAAGCAAAGTTTGGCAAGGCAATAAAGGAAGGGCTACAAATCAGTCAGGATTATCTGGCTTCCTTTAAGAATGCCATAAATTGTTTACAGCAGGCTTGGTCTTTAATGGAGTGGGGAGGGGAGGGAGAAAGGTCGAAGGAGAGGAAAGCTTTAATCTAACAATTTCAACACATTTGGAGAAGTCCCTTCTTGCAGCTTGCAATTAAAATGTGTTTCCCCCCGCCAAAGTCTCTAAAGGCCAAAGTCCCAAAGCATTTTATTATTGAGAAGAAGGTTAAATTAAAGTTAATTTAACTGAAAGTTCTAAAGGCTTGTTTCACCACTGGCTTTGCACACACACATTCCCATCTCCCAAAAGAATTCATCGCCGCATATTACTCAACCTAGACTTGTCAGCCCTTTGACAAGGTTACCCCACCAGGGTAGCCAAGGATTATTTGGAAGTTGCCCTTAGCAGGCATCCAAGAACAACTGTCGGGCTGGCCAGTTCCCCAATAAAATACAGATCCCCTCCCATTCTGGAATTCTTGAGTTGGAGTGTGATTTGGAGAAAGAAGAAAAGCATATTAGTCTCATATGAGTGGTGGAAGAGACTCCTGTTTAGTCTTACTCACCCCACCCTGGTGCAAATGAGAGAAGAGAGATGAAGAGAGGTGGTGACAGCCACCAAAAATGGGCTAACTCAGGGATAACCAACTTGGTGCCAACTGGATATTGCTGGACTGCAATTCCCATCATCCCTGATCATTGGCCATGCCAGCTGTGGCTGATGGGAGATGGACTGAAGCAACATCTGGAGGTCCACAGGTTCCTCATCTGTGCACTGTAGGAATAAGAAGAACCCGGCTGGATCTGAACAAAAGTCCATTGAGTCTAGCATCTGTGGCCAGCCAGATGCTTCTGGGAAGAAGACATAAAGGCAAAAAGATACTGGAGGGAGGGAAATGTCGTGAATCCAGTGTTGGACCTTGAGGACTTGAGTTCAATATCCCCATTCAGTCAATAAGTCCATTGGATGATGCTGGGTCTGTTAGTCTCTCTTCCAGGGTTATTATCAGGGCTGAATTAAGACCTTTAGGGGCCTTAAACACTTAAAAGATTTTGGTGCCCCCATATATATATAATTCAAAATACAAACAATAATAAACCGTAAAATAAAATTTTGTTTTTTGAAATGGAACAAAACCTGTATATCTGTATAAATAATGTTTATTTTTTTTGCTCAGCTGCACCATATGGTAAATCCAGCAATGGGAATTTTTTGTGGTGCCCTCCTTCCCTTGACACCATGCTTATTTTGCTTAATGCTTAATCCAGTCGTGGTTGTTGTGATGATAAAATGAAGGGCTGCGCATGTCACGACGCTGCAAATCTCATCACCTGCTTTGTTTAATGTTCCCATCCCAGTACTATCATTCTTTCTTAGGGCAAGAGGCATTCTTTTGAGGGGGCCCCAAACATGCTTTTCACCAGAAAGCTGCACCTGGCAAATTACTCCTATGGATATTTTAAAAAGATACAGGCAGGTACTGCTTCCCTGTTGTATTTTACAGCAGGGGGTAGCCAATGTTGTGCCCTCTTGATGCTGCTGAACTTCCATCCTCCCTGACCATTGGCCATGATGCTGGATGAAGCATTCTGGAAGGATGTATGCAGCTTGGGATCAGGTTATGCGAAGAGCTGCCTGCTGCTGCACAAACCTGTCATATCATTTAGATAAGGTGGGGATATTCTACTTCTGGTGCTGCACCCTAGAGAATACCACAGGACGAATACCGAAAACAGGCACTTTTGCCCCTAGCTATGGAATGCCCTTCCCTTTCTCATGCATGAAGCAACCCAAGCATCAGTTGCTCCAAACATTGTGCAAAGACTTACCAGTATCTTTTTGCCCAGGCTTTCCCCGACAGATAAGATAGGACCATATTTTTATTTGTTTGCATGAAGCAACCTAAGCATCAGTTGCTCCAAACATTGTGCAAAGACTTACCAGTATCTTTTTGCCCAGGCTTTCCCCGACAGATAAGATAGGACCATATTTTTATTTGTTTGAATTCCGGTTTTAGTATGCTTCTATATAACCACTGGTTTGCTGGTTTTGTGCTGGAATTTTTATTATTTTGTTTATTGTTTTTACAATGAATGCCACTTAAGAGATTTTTTTTAAAAAAAATATTAAGCAGTTTATAAATGCTTTTAAATAAATAAATGAATAAATCATATACATAGGCACTCAGAAGTTAAGTTTAATTGAATTCAAGGATTAAATCCCAGAAGTGGGTATAGGGCTGCAGCCTTAGGCAGCAATCGTATATTCACTAACTTGGGAGTAAGCCCCACTGAATTTAGTGGGGCTCACTTCTGAGTACATATGCACAGGGCTGTGCTGTTAGTCTGTTTAAAAATGAAACAAAGCAAGTCAAACTTTGGATCACATGCCCAAGCCATTTGGACATGCTGAGAATAAAAATAGTCTTTCGATCTGAGAGCTGGCATCCTTTCCAAACCTGTGTTTCTCATTTCCTTACAGGGGGAACCACAACCCAGGTTTTCCTTTTCATCCTCATCGTTCTTAAGCTCTCTATCCCAGGACAGAAATAAATAATAGGAATGGTTACCATCTCCGGCTAAAGTCCCAATAGTGTTGCAATTTTTCTTTGTAGTCTTACAACCTAGTATTCTGTGCTCAGAAACAAACCTCTGTAACAGTATGGCCCCATACATCCCTACTCAGGAGTCAGCCCAACTCCCAGGGTGTAGCGGGTATAGGATTTCAGTCAAAGGCCTTGTTTGCACGTCACAATAAACTACAGATTATCTTAAACCAGGCACCCCCAGACTCGGCCCTCCAGATGTTTTAGGACTACAATTCCCATCATCCCCGACCACTGGACCTGTTAGCTAGGGATGATGGGAGTTGTAGTCCCAAAACTTTTGGAAGGCCGAGTTTGGGAATGCCGGTCTTAAACCTTGGTTTAATTGTGAATGTACCTCTCTCCTGCCCCTCCCCTGCAAAAGAATCATTCTCCCGGTGCATGACTGAAGCAAGCCATGTTATGGTTTGTTGTGTCATCCAAACCAGACCATGATTTGTTCATTTGTTTCAAGCAAACGTGTATAAGTTTATTTTTGACTTGGTTTACAAACAAACCATGGCATAAGAGCCATCTCCTAGGGGCCGTGGGGGTTTGGCCCCCACAATAAAATATTTGAGCCCCCCCCCAGTTGACGGGCATTTCTATTGAGATGGTTTGTGTACACTATGTCATGTGATTGATTATGCGGGATGGGGCTTATCTGGGCACCCACAATATTTCATTCAAGTTGGCACCCCTGAACCACGGTCTGGGTTTGGAAGATACGACAAGAGATATTATGGCTTGTTTCCACTGCACAGAGGTTGGGGGAGAGTGAAAGGGAAGCTGTGCAAGAACCTGAATGGCAGGGGGCAAGTGAAATCACAACAAAACCATGGTTTAAGGTAAACTGTGACTTACTATGACGGGCTAAGAGTAATTTATAGAGCTGTCACTCTATTTATTTATTATTATTTTTTTAAAAAACCTTAGTCATGTAATGAGCTTAAACACATATGCTTAAGAGGTTGATTAAATTTATGCAACTATAAAAATATAGTTCTGAAGCAGAAAGAATGCTTCTTCTGGCTTCAGATGGTGCACACATTCCATGTCTGTATAAGAGAAAAGGGAAATGCCTCTTACTCTGGTATTCACCCTTTGCAGTTTTTATAGGTACATGCATTAATATATTATGGGACTCTTTGCCCAGGGACATTCGACCGGTTCCCTCTCTTGCAGTGTTTTGCCATATGGCAAAAACCTTTCCGTTTAGGCAGGCATTTGCTTTGTCCCATAGATCAGGGTTTTTTTAATTATTGAGTGCTTTTATTTAAATCTGCTGTACTGTTTTTATTACACCATGGGTTTTGGGCGGGACTTGAATTGCATTTTATGGTTGGTTTTAAGTGTTGTCAGCATCCCTGAGTGGTGTGTAGGCACCAGAAGAATGGGACATACATTTTTTATATTTTATATTATATTTATTTATATTTATTGAGCAGTGCATTTAAACACGTCACCTCATCTCCCTGCAAACAAATGAGGATGAATGCTCAATACGCAGGTCACAGGTCATCTGGACACATTCTTCCACTTTATGGCAAGATGCATGGAATCTCTACTTAAATTATAGTTATTGTTTCTAAATTTACAACTATATATATAAATTAGCATACACAAATTTTTGTGCCATTTTATGCCATTCTGTCCTCTCTTTCTGGCAGTGCTTAAGCACCTACTCTCTTACTGTTGCCACTTTCCTAGTAGCAAAATGTGGGATTATTTGGAACAGGACTTCTAAATGACTTCCAATTGTCACCTTTTGTATATATTATACACACATGCACACCTACCCTATTGTGAGGTGTACTATCCCTAATGGATTCCTGATGAATGCATGCCCAGGGTTTTCTGGAAAACTTTCAAGAATGAAGGCTCCAGATCTTTCCCAGCCTTCTTATTCCATTGCTAGGCTGCATTTTTTTTTTTAACCTGGAAAGTTTCCCCTAATAACCAATGTCTACATCGGGGCTAGGGAGCCTGTGACCCTCCAGTCTCATCAACCCTGACCACTGGCTATGATGCTTGGGGCTGATGGGTGCTGGAGTCCAATAGCACCTGCAGGCCTGCAGGTTCCCCAGTCCTGATCTACATATTTTACAGCAGAAAACCATTGTTCCTTGCGCTATACTTAGCAGGCAGCATGAACAACTTGTTTTCTTCTCTGGTATCACAGTTTTTAAACAAACGTCACCTAAACATAATGACAAGAGCTACAACATACAATTAAACAATTCAAAAGCTGAGAGAGTCCAAATTCTGACAGAGGCTCCAGCTTTTGTGCTCTCCTGTGAAATTATGGCTGCCATCCTGCACATGCTTACCTGGGTGATAAGTCTTGCTGCATTCAATGGGTCTGTTACTTCTGGGTAGGCATGTGCAAGATTGCGCTGTACAGTGGTTAAATGCTCCACATCTTCTGCCATCCCTCTTGACCCTACGTTTCCTGTCACTGGGCATTTGGGGTGGGTGGGGTGGAATGGAGTACAGTGGTACCTCAGGTTACATACGCTTCAGGATACATATGCTTCAGGTTACAGACTCCGCTAACCCAGAAATAGTGCTTCAGGTTAAGAACTTTGCTCCAGGATGAGAACAGAAATCATGCTCCGGCGGCACGGCGGCAGCAGGAGGCCCCATTAGCTAAAGTGGTGCTTTAGGTTAAGAACAGTTTCAGCTTAACAACGGACCTCCGGAATGAATTAAGTACTTAACCCGAGGTACCACTGTATCTCAGAAAAGGGCATGGCTAGCTGGCTGGAACACTGAACAAGAACATTTCACACTGCATCATTTTGTGGCATCCTGTGTTGTTTTATATTGCACACTCATTGAGGTTAGCAATTTGTACATGAATCTAAATTTAACCTATTTATTAATGGATGGGTTGATTAAAATCCAGGGGAGTAGCCATTTGGATGGGCTGACTGCTCTGTATCTTTGTGTAAACAAGTATGGACTAATTTCAATGTTTTCTGTAGAACTGCACTGCTCTTGTGACCTTTGCTGACATGCTTCCTGACAGTGTCAGGAACGTTCAGTTTGACTGAGCACTATGCGTTGCACCACAGGGGTGGGTTGGTGACCAAGCTCCCCCCTCCATTTATTTCTTTTCATCTGTGTTTCAACCTCCTTCAAAACTAAGAGCTCCATGCAACTCCTTCAAGGTCTTAATTATCCTTCAAGGACTACAGTTATAAAATCAGGGCAGGAAATGCTGGAGGAATATGATGTGTTGAGCCTCAGCCTAATTACAAAGCATTGTACCTGTTCCTGGGTAAGGTTGCCTCACGTTTTGGAAGCCTTCTTTTCCTCCTCTGCTTCTTCATGGCAACACACTAAAACAACACACTAAAACAAATCACGTTCTCTAATCAAACAACAACAATGAAGTCAACTGGGACCCTTCTTATCCCCCCCTCCTTTTGCAATTTTAACTTGGTCATTTGGACAGTCATAATGCTTAGGTAGGATTCAATTGCATACTGGCAAATTCAGATTGCAGAATTGTAGTTGATTGGGAAGTCTTTAGGGGAATATTTGCCTTGCATTACAGAAGGTCTTAGGTTCAATCGCCTACATCTCCAGGTAGGCTTAGGAGAGATTCCCCATCTGAAATCCTGGAAAGCGCCTGCCAGTCAGTGTAGTAGACAGTGCTGAGATAGATGAACCAATGGTCTGACTTGGTATAAGGCAGATTCCTATGTTCCTAAAAAACCTGCTTCCCCCCAAAATTGGACTTTTTGAGATAAGGAAAGTGACAAGAAAATGCACTGGAAAGTGTGGGATAAAGCTTGTTTTGATGCAGTGTCATCTAACCTCCCCACAAATGAACTGGAACAAATGCCCAATAAACGGTCAACGTTGTCTGATCTCCCTGCAAACAAATCAGGATGACACTCAATAAATAGGTCATCTGGAAGCACCCCTTGTTGCTGAAGGATGTCTAAAATTGTTCGCAATAATATTTCTTTGTAAAAACAAAAACAAAAACACCAAAAAAACCTAAAACAACATTTCTCTAAGTAATTGAGCCTGTGCTCTTGAATCAGACATTCTATGCTAATTTGGAGTCCTGTCTTATCACATTACATACATGCAACTGGGGCCTCCGTTACACCGAGAGCAACAAAATAGCTACACTCGGCATTATTAATGAAGTAGATGGATTAATTTCCTATTTATGAGAAGCTAACCAACTGGCTAGCTTGCTGACAGCACTATTAATGATCCTTAATGCCCCACAGGCGGTAATGGGTCCCACTGGGAGATGCAGAAACTCTGCAATTTGTATTGAGGATTTAGACATAACAAAAAAAAGGGGGGGGGGAGGAAAGGAAAAGAAAGCACTCTTGGGAGCAGGCAGTTGATCAGCGGGCGCCCCAGCGGAACACAGCAGACAAATAATAAATGACAGCCTTGCGATTAAATCAAACCTTCTACTTTAAGTGTTAAAGTGTCTGACTGTCACTAACAATCTAGAGCTTGTTAAAGCCTCCCGAGGCCCCCAGGAACAGAGGCAGTGAGCTGGAAGGTAAAGAGAGAGAGAGAGAGAGAGAGAGAGAGGAAGAAATGAGGCAGCAGCAGTAGCAGGAGGGGCCCTACTGTCTTGACAATTGAAACTGCTTTAAATAGCTGAAATGTGGGGAGCAACAGACACCGCCTTACCCTGGATTTAAAGGCAACGGCAACCTGAGAAGCAAGGACCTGGCTAACTAGCTTGCTAGGACATAACTGCGAGCATCTTTAGTCATCAGCAACCCATCTTTAAAGCTTCATCTGTGCAAGCTGATAAACAGGGTGTGTGGTTTTTTTTAAAAAAAAGAAGCTGAAATGATAATGGATTTTTTTAAAAAAATTACTAGAGGGCTGTGGCTGTTCTGATTGAGTAAGCAGTTTGGGTTATTGGGTCTATTGACCATAAACAACATGCAGATTGTGCCTTTTAAAAGAAGGGTATAACAAAATTCAGGATCAAAAATACAGGCAATTTTTACTTGGATCCTCCCTTTAACAACTGTGTTCTAGGACTACAGAAAGGAACCTACCCATATGTTCCTGAAATTTTAGGGTTGGAGTTTGTCAGTAAAACTGAAACATAAAATTCACATGAGTCCCTCAATTGTAAAAGAAAAGACTGGGGAGATAAACGGCTGCAACCATTTAAATTCAGTAAGTGAGAGTCAGTCAACTTATGGGTAGAAGCTCCTCCAAGTAACATTTTATTCTGGATGAGAGGTAGAAACACAGTAAACTCCCAGAAAGACTGGAATCTGTGCTTCTTCTTCTCATAAGAGATTTATATAGAGCGCTCCCTTCATCATGTCCACTCCCCCCATCCAATTATGCATGTACAATGTTCCTTTGCAATTTTGTGACCACTTCTTAGTTCCTTCTCATTTGCCTTTAAAACACTCCAATAAGTACCTCCTTCTTTTAAGCTTACTTCTTGAAGGGCATGACTCCTTTTTCATCTTAAAAATGACCAGAGCTTAGAAAGTCCCTTTTAGGCCAATCAGAAGGTCAGGGGTTCGAATCCCCGCGACGGGGTGAGCTCCTGTTGCTCGGTCCCTGCTCCTGCCAACCTAGCAGTTCAAAAGCACGTCAAAGTGCAAGTACATAAATAGGTACCGCTCCGGCGGGAAGGTAAACGGCGTTTCCGTGTGCTGCTCTGGTTCGCCAGAAGTGGCTTAGTCGTGTCGGCCACATGACCCAGAAGCTGTACGCTGGTTCCCTCGGCCAATAAAGCGAGATGAGCACCACAACCCCAGTTGGCCACGACTGGACCTAATGGTCAGGGGTCCCTTTACCTTTACCTAGTTCCAGTTCAATTTCAACATTGCCACAAAATTCCACAACTAATTCCCGTTCACATTCGTCCATTTACGAAACAAACTAGTTGGGTTTGCAACAAAATTCAAGTTCCTCCAAATAATTCTCGGCAATCCTCTCCTCCCCACATAATAGAATATTATAAACTGCTGTGCTGAAGTATAAAATATTCCAGTCAACCCTTTCTGACAATCCCCTCCTCCCAAGGCTGCTGGTGGGCACTGCTGACACCTTAAAACTTGGATATTATTTCCAACCAGGGTGAGACTTGTAGTTTCTTATGCCTCAAGGTCCAATTCAAAACTTAGTTGCTGGGAAGAAGCAGGAATTGGTGAGGAGGATTTGGCTTCTCTGAGTTTTCTTGGAAAAAAGTTTGAGAAAATTAAACCAAACACCAGTAAGCTTTCCCCCCTGAGAACATTAAGAAAACACAAGTTTATTTTGAGGAGAGCTGGGCTGGGGTGTTATGAAACTGTACAGTCCCAAGATGGTTGTACCTTGTGCTTTGTTTTTGTTTCCCCCCTGAACTGCTGTAAGTCTCCTTGATAGCCTTATCTTGAACATTAGCTTGATATGGTGCATATAATTTGTGGTTGCCCTGTAAAAGACAGGAACTCCAGGATACGTTTCAACCAGCTAACACAAGGAACATAAAAATATGTCCTTATCAAACCGTGTCTCATAACATCAGGGTGTTCCAGGAACAGGATACATGCAATAAAGAGAGTTAGGATCAAACAGTATTTCTGTTTTCCTTTCCACAGATGTCCAAAAATATACAACATCCTTAAAAGGAGGCAGTCTTTCCCCACTTTTTATAACCACTTACAATTTAATCAGGAAAAGATTTTCTTTTGGGGGGTGGAGGGGGTGTCAATATGCTTTGAAATACCCTGATTTATTTATTTATTTGCACAGTGAGGAAGCAATAGCTTGCTTGTTTTGCTTGCCTGAAAATCATAATGTTGCACACATTTACTCTCTAATTAACATCACTGTACACACAGCTGGCAAGACCCACAGTTTTTGAGAATTGCAAATCAACTCTGAACTAGGAGGCTTGCTGGGGTTGGGTAAGACTTGGGTTATTCTGCCTACATAGCATCCTGGAGAAATGCTGGCCAGAAAGCCACCTACTTTGGACCAGTTCTGAATATCTAATACTTGGTGATAATCTTTTGTGTGAGAGAGAGATTTGCCATAAAAGGCAGAGGATGGATGGACTTGCCTTGTTCAGATAAGCATTGGACCATCCAGTTTTCAATTCTATTTTTGGCTTCATGTCAGTTGTGGCACTAAGCATCTCCCCAGAACTGGAGGGCTAGTCTATTTAGCCGATCAATGGTTGCTGTTTCTTAAAGTTTCCAACAAGGCCAATGTTGGGGATTGGCACTATCAGGCGCCTGCTGAGACCCCCCTGCCAATTCTAGGAGCCTCCACCTCCTCGCTTCTGTTGCCTGTTCATCTGTCCTCCCCAAACAAGCAAGAAGAGGAGCGAGGAAAGGAGGAAAGCAGCACACCTTAGCCTCCATCTGGAAGGTGGTATAGTTTGGGGCCAGAGGGAGAGGCAAACAAATGTGCAGTGGGAGTACAGCAAGGAGGGGAAGAAGATGAGGCCACCTGGAGGGCCATACTGAGAGCACGTTGTCCAATCCCACCCCGAAATCTGGATTTGTAGTTTTAGCAGGGGATTCTGATGAAAACCCCTGGAAAAAGGAACAAACAAAGGACCTCCACTATCAACATCCTACTGCTATACATGCATGGAAGGACACAGCATGAATCACTCCTTTATTCAGTGGTATATTTGCTCCGCCTTTTTCTGATAATGTGCTGAAGACAATAAACAACAAGGTGGGAATAAATATGTTGTCAGGACCAATGACAGGAATTGCAGAAGCCTGGATATTTGTTAATCCTCTTTTAGTTGAGGAAATTGGTGAAACTGACTAATTTCATTTGGATAAAGCAAGGAGTATCTTCTAATTAAAATAGTTTAGATGTATTCGAAATGGAGCAATAATTATTTTAGTGGTACAGATAATATAGAAGCATTTCTTGCTCCTTAAATTATGAATGTGTGTTAAAAGTATAATTTATGTGACTTAGGAGTGTGTGCGTGTGTTTTAAGTGCACCATCTCTGTTGAGATCTATGGTTTTTTTGCAGTTTTATGTCTATGTGAATAAAATAAATGTAAATAATAGAGTTGCAAGGTTTAATTGATTATATTAATCAAGGCATCCTAATTAATTCAGCAGCATTTCCACACAGGTATTCATTAATACTGCAGATGGGAAGTACCTTGCTAAAAGAGGCATTCCTCCTTCTTTTCTAAATAGGAGGGAATGCCTCCTCTAGAATTATACCTATTGCAACATGTATGCGAAATACTTCTTTTCACTTCAAAATGATTTGTTTAAATGTAATATATTTATTACAAACACAACGTATAAAACCAACGTATAAAAACAGGTGTTACAGGGTATGACTGATTTACCTGCATATGAGTAAAATATTCGAGTTTATGCAAATTTAACTGATTAATCAAATTAAACTCATATGACGCTCCAATGACAGTGCTAATTGCTCCCACTAATTCCGAAGTTCAGAGGTGAGTGTCAGTATTTGGATAGCCAAATCAACAAGATGGAGGCATCAGCAGGCGTGGGGCAGTCCCAAAATTTGCAGCAGATCAAAGTATATTTAAGGGAAAAGCTGGCTGTGCAGAAGAGACTCAAAACAGCTCAACAAGGACTGAACATCCTCAGTGGCCACAAAATGAACGACTAGTGGAAGAAAAGTAGAAACCTAGGCAGGACGGGGAATGCAATGGAGTATCTGTGTGGGGGAAGCCACACTTTACATGGAAAGGTTTTGTTGTAGGTCCCACTTGCAACAATAATGTTTGTCCTGGCAAAAAGTCTCAGTGGTAGACAATTCACTTCACATGCATAAGGTCTCAGATTCAATCCCAAGCATCTCCAGGTAGTGATGGGAATGTCCTCTGTGGCCACTCAGTGTAGAAAATACTGATCTGGATTAATGCTCTGACTCAGTAGAAGGCAGCTTTTGATATTCCTAAATACACCCACACATCACTACATCAGAAAAAATGCTGCAACAGGAAAACCTACTTTCATTTAGGGCAGGCATGTCCAAAGTCCATTTCGGGGGGCCTAATCCAGCCTACCGGTCGGTTTAATCCGGCCCCTGCAGCAGTTTATTTGCTGGGGTAAAATCCTTAAAAAAGCTCAACAACTAAAAAAAAATGTTAACAACTTTGGCTGGCCCTTTGATTGGCCCTCATGGCCCTTCACTTCATCAAATCTGACCCTCTTTGAAAAAAGTTTGGACACCACTGATTTAGGGAGAGGACTTAGCACAGTGGCAGAGTGTTCAGTGCCTGGGTAGGGCTGGGAGAGAGCTTTGCCTGAAACCCCAGAGAGACACTGCCAATCTGTGTAGATGACACTGAGCTTGATGGACCAATGGACTCTTACTCAGTATAAAACAGCTTCCTCTGTTCTGAGAAGACAAGGACAGTTTTCTTTGGGACAGTCCAGCATCCCCAAAGTGAGGACTCAACCACGCACAATTTATAACCCATGCCTATGCCACTCTAACCCCTGCAAATTGGGGGGAGCATTCCGCTCTAAGCACATGCTATGTACAGGTGCCCAGTGCCCTAAACACAATATGTGCCCATGCATCAAAGTCTTAGACATTTAATCTCTCTTCGTTGTATAACATCCGTAGGAAATTATACCCCGAGCCCTGTCTGCTTGATCACATTCTGCCTCCTTTGCCCTCCCCCATCCTCTTCAAGTCAGTGCAGAAGGGAAAAATAATAGTGACAGGCCCCTTGGGAGAGCCAAGAGGCCTGAGCAAAGTGCAGTGGGGAAACAAACGCGCCTGCTCACTCATCACATTTAGCATTCGTTCTGCCACTTGCTGTCAAATTAAAACGCGGCCAACAACTCATTTCTCCTGCTCTCGCAGTTACAAATTAGTCCATTAAGCTGTCTGCAGCAAGCCTTTTTTCCTCTTCCCAGTAATGGCCTCCGAGAATTCCTTCATAATCGCCAAGTTCTCCTGGGATGCCCATGGAAAGCAGATGGGGTGGCTGCCGGGTAATACACGGCACTTTTTAATGACACAACATGCTGCGCTTCTCTCTCTCTCTCTCTCTCTCTCTCTCTCCTACCCCGCCTCCCATATCCCTGTTACTCTGCCACATGCACATGCATGCACCTGTCTCAGTACATGCCATTTCGTTTACCAGGACGAATATGAATTTAAGGGAGGATTGGTATTGTGATGGGTGGGTGGGTAGATAGGTAGGTGGGAGAATGACAAAAAATACATAGGCAGAAAAAATATAAGAGGAATGAGAACATTTTAAACTGATTTTAGAAAGGAGGAAGATGCTGGAATCACATTTTTACTTATGTAGTAGTAGAAATGTCAGCAGAGAGCTGCATTTCTCTGCAATCAGGCTGTGGCTTAATCAATACCCAACTGGGAGAGATCCCTGCTTGAAACCCTGGGGAGCTGCTGCCAGTTGATACCAAGCTAGATGGATCCAAACTCTGACTCAGCAGCTTTTTATTTATTATAACCCTTGCTTGATGAATGGAAAGTCTTCATTTCTGGACCACAGTGCTTGGAGTTGCAAGCTTCTTGGTTGCACTGAGATGCACCGAAGCACGTAATAGAATTCAGCAGGGCTCTCAGCAATGGTATTTCTTTGAAAGGAAGAAAAATCCGTTAAGAAAATTTGAGGCAGTAACCTTCTCCAGTTGTTGAAGAAGTATAGAATGAGTTTCAATCCTGCATCATGGTTTCAGTTGTCTCTACACAAATGCACAGAGTATGGGAAACGAAAAAGATGAACTGGAGCTTTTAATACAGGATGGCAAATACGACCTGGTAGGCATTACAGAAACCTGGTAGGATGAGGCTCATGACTGGAATGTAGGAATTGAGGGCTATAACCTGTGCAAAAGAAATAGATGAAACAGGAAGGGAGGAGGAGTAGCGTTATATATAAAGGATGTGTACACTTGTAAAGAAATCCATAACCTGGAACATGAAAAGCAGATTGAGAGTGTATGAGTAAAAATTGTAGGAGAGAGAAACGACAGTGACTTTACTGTGGCTGTCTGCTATAGACCACCAAGCCAGACTGAAGACTGGATGATGCCTTACTAGAGTAGAGATTACCAAATATTCAAAAAGGAGAGAAATAGTAATCATGGGGGACTTCAAAACGACCTTAACAGATTGGAGAACTGGGTGCAAACAAACAAAATGAATTTCATTAGGGACAAATGTAAGGTTCTGCACTTAGGCAGGAAGAACCAGATGCACAAATATAGGATGGGAGACATCTGGCTTACTAGCAGTACATGTGAAAAGGTTCTACGGGTCTTGGTGGACCACAAACTTAACATGAGTCAACTGTGATGCAGCAGCAAAAAAAGGTAATGCTATTCTAGGCTGCATCAATAGAAGTATAGTGTCCAGGTCAAGGGAAGTAATAGTACCATTCTATTCTGCCTTAGTCAGACCACACTTGGAATACTGTGTCCAATTCTGGGCACCACAATTTAAGAAGGATGTTGACAAGCTGGAACATGTGCAGAGGAGGGTAACCAAAATGATTAAGGGTCTGCAAACTAAGCCTTATGAGGAGCGCTTGAAGGAGCTGGGTATGTTTAGCCTGGAAAAGAGGAGTCTGAGAAGAGATGTGATAGCTATCTTCAATTATCTTAAGGGCTGTCACACTGAGCAGGGAGCATGCTTGTTTTCTCCTGCTCTGGAGGGTAGGACTCGAACCAATGGCTTCAAGTTGCAAGAAAGGAGATTCCGACTAAAGATTCGGAAAAACTTTATGACAATAAGAGCTGTCCAGCAGTGGAACAGACTCCCACAAGAGGTGGTGGACTCTACTTCCTTAGAGGTTTTTAAACAGAGGTTGGAAAGCCATCTGTTATGATGGATGCTTTAGATGAGATTCCTGCATTGCAGGGGGTTGGACTAGATGACCACTGGGGTCCCTTCCAACTCTATGATTCTATGATCATTTGGAGAATTGTGTTATTGTTTACATGTGCTGTATTGTTTGGGAAAGTGCAATGTTGCTCACATAGCAGCCTGTCTACATGTTTATATTAATATAATTCTTAACTCCTGTGACTTTGTTTTTTTGTTACTGACTCAGTATGTGGCAGCTTCCTATTTTCCAAAGATATCGTCTTTGTTCAGTTCACAAATCAAACTGCACCCCCTCCTTCCTCTGTTCTTTTGCCAGCACTGGCCCTTCTGGAAGATTATTGTTTGTGGCAGAGTAAGTTGCTTAATGATGGATCCTCTTGTTTTAAGAGATGGCCCAAAGATCCAAAGAGGCTTGCCACAGAAAAGATCTGTCTTACCTGCACAGCCGAGAGCAGGTTTCTTTGCTCTCTTTTACACAAAGCACCTTAGAATACAACGGGGAGTGTAAGAGAGGGACATATTAAATACTACTGCTACTACTACTACTATTAACAATCCTCTGGAGTGCATTATATACATTGTCTTATTGTAATTTGTGCAAAATAATAAACTGCATGGAAATTGGCTTAATTTGAATAATTTATGCATTTTGCAGCATTTCATACCTTCCATCATTTCACAGTTGAAAATAGGGACATATCTGTAATACCACTATTCTCCTACCAAAGATCATTGTCAGAGCCCCTGCTTATTATGCATTACTGAAGGCTATGCTGTCTCTTGTATTTGCTGTATTTATAGCCCATCTTCCACTGATTTAAAAGCCAAGGCACTGTTTGTTATTCTGACTAAAGATAAACATAATGGCCTGATAATATGCTATCAACATTCAAAATATACCTCAACATCTGCAATATGTGACATGGCAAGCGGCAAACAGCGCCTTTGTGTTCATGGGTGTGCATTTATTTATATGTATGTACAGAAGAAACAAGTCCCCCCACCCCCACTCCAGCAGATACTTAACTTTTAGAAACCCTGGAGAGGGAGCTGGCTCCTGAGAAAGGGGCACTGCTATGTCTTAAAAGAAAAAGAAAACGTTCATAGCACAAATTTGGCTACACAATCTTCTTTGGGCCCATGGGCTACAACAAAATGCTTCTTTCAGGCCTAATGCCAGCAGAGGGAGGGAAGCTTGCTGGTGCAAGGGAACGTCTCGGTGCATAGGTGCCAATCCCCTGGCATCCTGGGTGCCCAAGCACCCAAAGAATTCCTCATGAAGGGGCCAGGCACCCACAAATTTTGGTGTCAGGGCCATGCACACTGCATGGCACCCACGGCCCCGGGCACCCATGGTCGCAGGCCTAAGTTGGCACTTCTGCCACTGTGTACACCTGGGCATCTGTGTGCACCATGCTGGTGACCCCTGTACTGATTTATATGTATAGATGCAAATTGAAGCTGAGATTTAGAGGGAAAATTACTGTGTAAGCTCTCTCTCTGGTGGTGGAGAAGGTAAGAGATCCAGGGCTTGATGTAAAAGACATCCGCTGAACTTTCCCCTGCCTGCTGTCTTCCTCCACACCCTTTCCCCCCATATTGTTTTTCTTCTGGTTATTTGAAGCTTGGTGCTGGGGAGGAGGAGGAGGAGGAGGAGGAGCATCCCATCCATCTGCATACCTTCCAACATTTCTCTGATGAAAATAGGGACGTCCCATTCCATAATAATTTTACTATTTATACCCCATACATCTTACTAGGTTGCCCCAGCCACTTTGAGCAGCTTCCAACATATATAAAAAACTTAACTGAACATTAAACATTAAAAAATAAACTTCCCTATACAGGATTGCCTTCAGACGGCTCAGGGGTCGGATAACTCCATACCCTCCAACATTTCTCCAATGAAAATAGGTGCGTCCTAAGGAAAAGTGGGACGTTCAAGGATCAAATCAGAAGCCAGGATGGCTTCTCTAAATCAGGGACGTCCCTGGAAAACAGGGACACTTGGAGGGTCTGCGTCTGTGCTACTCGGTCTGAAATTGTCCCCACCCTACTGCTTTATAACTCTTCATCTGTGAGCCACTTTCAAAGAAATGGGATGCTACTGTGATGTGCATTTTAGCCTTTGACAGGCTGCATTTGAACTTCCCACTGCTAGGGCAAATGGGACGATAATGCCTCCCTATATAGATATAAAAGGAGGAAGGTGGTGCACAAAATAGAAGCCAATTTGCTACTGGCCAAGTCAGTTTGAAGACCTGGAATGCTTCCCTGCCTCTCCACCCCCACTTTCCCACCTGCATAGCAAGTCCAACAAGTTAGAACAACCCCAGCTTCTGCCTTCTTCGTTCCCTCTCTTAAAAACCCCGAGTTGGGCTTGGCGGCTGTCCTGCGCTACTCAGCTCAGGCTTGCTTTTGAGTGACAGGCGTGCCATGCTAACACTTTCCTGGTGAACAGCCAAGAGTTTTCATGGAACTCATTCCTAGACAGGCCGTGCTAAGGCTGTTTTCATGGCTATACACACGAAAGGCGAGTTATAAAAGGAAAGCGGGAGGGAGGGAAAGTTTACAGTCCCACTGTTACTTGTAAAGAATGCAGAGTGTGCCAAAGGGCAGGAGTGGGGTTGGGCTGTGGTGTGTTCCATTAAAACTGTGCACGCATGCACACACCAAGTGGAGAAAATCCAGGTCCACACAATTAAAGTGGGGAGGGATTAGTTGTCTCTGGCCAAGATGGAAAGACAGAGGCAGGATTTTTTTAAAAAAATAAAAAGGCTAGGTGGCTCAGGATTCAAATTCCTCTATCCTTTTTAAAAAAGAGAGGTGTGTGTGTCCACATTTTACCCTTCTGGGAAGGGTAAAACAGAGATGGCAGTGTGCATTTACACAGTATTCCTACATGAAATTATTTATTATTCTGACAAGAAAATAGGCAGTTTCCTTGTAAAGGTAGATGATTCCTCAGACAGTAATTCCTACTGGGAGAGCGCAGAAAATACCCAGACTATTCAAGGAATAATACAGACCTCTCCATCTTTGGCTCTTGCAGCCCTGGCACAGCTCATTTAGCCTTTCCCTCAAGACATAAAGATGCCTTTCTTGAATAAGAACAGGCTGCTTGGGGCCCATCAAGAAGTCACATTGGTCTGTGATTCCTAACCTTTGACACTAGTTCTTTTTGGAGCAATGGTGGCTGCTCCAACTTTCACTTAATATTAGGAATGCTTATAAAACCCTCCCCATTGAAATTTTCCTGCTTGGCAGGGGGTTGGACTCGATGGCCCTTGTGGTCTCTTCCAACTCTATGATTCTATGATTCTATGATTCTATGATTCTAAGTTTTCCCCAATATGCTATTGTTCCACTGAAACAATCCACACAAACAATCTGGGACATCTCTTGATTCCTTCCATGCATCTTGCAACGAGTCAGACTACCAGCAGCGACTTGGACATGAAAAGGAGACAGCAGAGGCAGTAGTAGTAGTAGTAGTAGGAACCCCAGATCTGGGCATTGGACACTGTCCCACAATCCAGGCCAGTGTGAGGATGAATGAGCCATCCTTACAACATTCTCAACATCCAAGCTAGCTGTCTGTTGGTTATTTTAATCTAAACAACGACGCCCTAGATTAGGTTGTGCAGCTATGAACATTATTTATTAGAGAGAAATTCCAGTTCTGAGGCATACTTCCAAGCAAATTTTAGGATTAGCACTTTACTTACAGTCTTCTGAAAATACTATGTCTCTCTGTGTATCTCTAATCAGGGATCACATGGCAAGTGTGATGATGCTGTGGCACGCCATAGCCAATAGGATTTAGCTATCTGATGACATCACAAGGACAAATCAGAGTAGTAGCAATAAATTATACCCTCACCCTGAATGAACACCTTTTTTGCCACATTTCGCAGTCCCTACAATGAAATATCACCAAAATGAGTAGGTTTGTTTCAAATGGGATGAAAATTTTAGCATAAAAGAAAAGAAAAGAAGTTCCTCCCCATGCTAAATTTGGCTCAGCCTTTGTTTAGTGTATGTGCATGCCTAGGACAGTTCAGCTGTTCTGTTAACAAATTACCCACTGATGGTAACCATTCCTTTTAGGTGAATAACATTGTTTTTTTTTTACATGCAGTTGGGCAGGGCTGGCCAAATGTTTATGTAGGTCAGAACATTTTTTTTGGAGGAGGTAGGTGGGTAAGTCATCTGTAAAACAGAAATAGCTGTAAGTAGAATATACTACGTATTACTTCCAAGTATGTAGATTGTAAATCATGACTCTAAAACCTAATGCTATAAAGAGTGAACTCTCGGCAGTTTGCAATTTCTAATCATTGAAGAGAAACGCCAAGGCATTTTCAGGCAGTGCATATGTGAGTAACTGCATTGTTTTAAAGAGCTGGCCTCTGGTTTCCATAAAGTTTTCAAAACCAATGTGTATCCATTCAGGACAAAAATGTGGACAGCATATTTTCCATTTCCCCCCCTCTCCCTTTTTAAAGTACATGTGGGGAGTGTGTCTGCGAAGTTGCAGCTCAGTAGTTCTCTGTCTGCGTTACTTGGAAACATGTCTCAATGGCTTCTTGAAATCCCTCTTACCCCCCTGCTCCCCTCCCCGTACCCCTGTCTGAAACTGATTTCTTTAATATGCAAATATTAAGAGAAAGGAAGCTTTATGTTTCCTCTTAGGATCCTTCACAATCCAGACACGATTAGGATGGAAAATTAAAACTCCGCTAGCAGTTTGCTGGCTCCCCTGAGCAACAGTCACTCTGTGATCATAACACTTTGCTTCCAGCTATGATATTCTAAAATTTGCATCTCTTTCACTTTGGGATTGTTTCATGTAAAAAAAAAAAAAAAGGTAAACAGAGCAGAGCTAGAACCCTTTCAAAACAACCATTTTGTCTTACAATCTGAGCTCTGTCTCTTTCTGAAGATGAAAAGTGAGGATGGGGAGGTGGGGTTTGCAATGTGCCAGAGCAAAAGAGGCACTTTTCAGATGCTACTTATTCCACTCCGAGGCCATTTCTGATGTAACATTTTGCATCTCTGTGACAGCTCCTGGAAGGATTCCCACAGGAGCAGACATGTGAACACATTCAATGGGAATGTGTCATCCATTCAATCTGCTGCTTCCAAAACCATCTTGCAAGCTGGATCATAGCAATCCAGCCTCCGTCTCACGGAAGGATCATCTTTTAACAAATTGAGGCCATGACCCATTCTAGCAAACGAGAGTTTTATGTGCGCATAAGCATGGGAAACTTTCCAAAAACCATCCTGGCAATGCAAACGCCTAAAGTAGGAACTGGCTTTTCAATATGCAGACACTGAGAAATATCACACCTACAAGTGGGACCTACAACAAAATGTTGCAGTGGGGAGTGTTCAGGTTTCCAGCAAGCCTACCATATCCTTTTCCAGGACAGAGACATATAAGGAAGTTGTGTTATACCAAGTCAGACCACTGGTCCATCTAGTTCAGTATTTTCTACTGGTAGTGGCTTGCCAGCATTTCAGGTGGGATTTTCTCCCAGCTTTACCTGGAGATGCTGGGGACTGAATCTGGGGCCTTCTGCATGCCAAGCAGATGCACTAGTCTTAGCTGCAGCCCTTCCCCTTTTCCTGCATTTCATTGCTCCCTCTATAGTAAATCTGTGTTGCATACCCATTAAGCATGCACTAGTCCTGATTGGGCTGTTATGGGCTATCCCACTTGAGGATGTTTTCCTCCTTAAAGGTTTTTTTTTGGTGGGGTGGGGATATGTCTGAATACTTCGGATCTCATTGAACCTGCTGATACCTCCTCTCTCCTATATCTGGTTGGTGTCACACTGGCTGCATAAGGACCCATGCTTGGAGAATGGATTCGTTAGGACTATATAAGATGTTACGGAAGTTTTATCTGCGGAAGCAGCAGTGGAACGTGATAGTAGAATCTTCTGTGTCCTTTCCATCTATCTCTGCTTTTTTGTGTCTGCAACACAGCTTGAGCCTTGAGGCTCCTTTGAAAGAAAGAAAGAAAGAAAGAAAGAAAGAAAGAAAGAAAGAAAGCTCAAGCAGTGAACCAAAACGGGGAAAGGCGGGGGGAACAAGAGAAGATTTAACAAGCTCCAAGCCATAGATTATAAGCCGCTGCTCAAAATTTATGGACGTTTGGATCTTTGCCATGCAGAACAGATTGGCAAGCTGATCAGAATCGCAGCAGGCTGCCTAATGAGTCCCACACAATTTTTCACCCCATATTTTTCCAATAAAAAAGCAGTTAAATACCAACCGCAGCCACAGCAGAGCCTGCCATCTGGCTCCTTTTTTCTCCAGCCATCATTAAAATGGTTCTTGGCAGTTTACACCTCGCTTCTTTCTTTTCTCTCTCTCTCTTCCCCCCTCCTTTTCTCTGTACAGATGTGGAACGAATTTTCTGACAACCCTTGGATGAAACAAGGGACTTTATTGAGCTTTACAGATTAACTGCCTAACTTCTGGGTCTAATTTTAAGTGTCTTTAGCACACCAGCGGCATCACTTTAAGTGAGCTAATTGTAAAGATGTGAGCCCACTGGCAACATTTGGGCAAGCCCAAGTGAATTTGGAAAATTAGCATTTAAAGGGGCTATGTAAACCAGTCCTAACATACTCAGAGAAGGCTGATCCAGTTTTTCATTCCAGGGGGATGATACACACACACTTACTTTAGTCCATAGAATTCAAATTATAATACAATACAATATAAAAGAAATAATACAAATGTAATTAAAAATCAATGTGAATAGGAAATGTGATGGATGTGCCATCTCTCATCCACAAATCTACAGACATTCAGAAGCACCTGAGTGAAGCTCAGTTTGGGAACTCTGGGTTTAGGTATTCATCTGTTTAGAGACATTTCCTTTCCTACACACAGGTTTCAACAGACTTTTAAAAAGAACCTGTGGAGGGAAACCCTGAGCTAGATGGACAAATGGTCAGACATTGGTCACATATGCAACACGCATTAAAGCACATTTTACACACAGGTAAAGGACCCCTGACAGTTAAGTCCAGTCACAGACAACTCTGGGGTTGTGGCACTCATCTTGCTTTACTGGCCGAGGGAGCAGACGTTAGTCTGCAGACAGTTTTGCCGGGTCATGCGGCCATTTTAGTCTTTGCTTACCAAAAAATAAGCTGCCAGGTGTAGAAGGGGGGGGGGGGAATGAAGGTGGGACTGTCAAATTAGGGGGCATCCAAATAAAATGGCCAAATTAAGTCTCATGAGTCCCAATGAGTTCCATATTTCAAGATTATTCTAATTTCTCATTATGAATATGTTTGTGTGTACATCATATGCACACTTTCCTGGGAGTATGCCACCATGCAATAATGGGACTTACTTCTGAGTAAACATGCATAGAAAGGTTCATACTACATGACATGTCCAACACCATATATTTCTAACAAGGCTGCAAAAAGAGACCCATGTCTTTCTCCCCATGGTATTAACACAGTTCTTATGCAGCATCCAGGTACCACAAGGGAAACTGAAAAATAAAATACAGAAGCAAACATAGAAAATTATGATATTAAAATCCATTAGGTCTCTGTCATTACCATGCATCAATGCTGGCTAAAATGGCACACTGTGTTTTGCCAATTTGACATTGCCATTCTTTTAGATAACGATGTCTGAAGGACTTTAGCCAAGATAAATGCACCCACCCACCTTTAGCACTGAACATGACTAGGCTGGTTATTGTAGGAGTCGCTGAAAAAATAAACCCTGTTGTAGTCAGGTCATTTCCTTATATGATAGACTTTTTTAAAAATTCCAAATCTACTAAAGACTGGCCAATCATGGTGGTAAAACTCAAGACCCATGTTGTTTGAGTCAACAAAGAAGACAACGCAGGGATACAGTGCTCACTGTGCACTACAGTTCTTCATCTATGAAATAGTGTGAATAATAATAATATAAGAAGAGGCCTGCTGGATCAGGCCAAAGACCCATTTTGTCCTGCATCCTGTTCTCACAGTGGCCAACCAGATGCCCGTGGGAAGCCTGCGAGGTGGACTTGAGCTCAACAGAACTCTCCTCTCCCTACTCTCCCAAGATGGCTTCCCTTCGATCCTGAAACGCAAAACCCCCACAATAACGAGCTGAACACAAAGCCATCATATGGTAATAAAGAATAGAAAATGTAACAATGAAAGAATCTAAAACAACCAATCCCAGCCATACCTTTAAAAACCCTCTATATAGCCAATTAAAATGCTATATGGGCCACAGAATATTTAGCCGGAATAACTGTTGCATGATTCCCGTTGGATTGTAGTCAACTAAGGGCACGCACTTCCAGAGGACCTGTTTATGTTCATCCTGATTCGTTTGCAAGGAGATTAGGCAACATTCGTTATTTAACAAGCAAACATTCTGATTTGCTTGCAAGGAAGTTAGATGATGTGGTGTCAGTGAGTGTTATCCCACACTTTGCAGTGCATTTCCCCACTACTTTTGGTATTGCAAGAAGATGGGTCTTTGGGTTTGTTGTGCAAGAACACCAAACCTACTTTAAATATGTGCCCCGAATTCACCAGTACAGTATGTGGCTGAATCCCACCGGAAAACAATGGCAGTCCGGAAGCACACTAAGTTTTCCTCAGAGTAAACCTACTGAATTTAGTCAACCTAAGTTAGTCATGTTCATCAATTTCAGTAGGTCTGCTCTGAATATGGCCAACTTTTGATACAATACAGTCATTCTAGGTCAGGGGTCAGCAAACATTTTCAGCAGGGGGCCGATCCACTGTCCCTCAGACCTTGTGGGGGGCTGGACTATATTTTTTTTGGAGGGAAAGAACGAATTCCCTTGCCCCACAAATAACCCAGAGATGCATTTTAAATAAAAGCACACATTCTACTCATGTAAAAACACGCTGATACCCGGACCGTCAGCAGGCCGGATTGAGAAAGCAAATGGACTGGATCCGGCCCCCGGGCTTTAATTTGCCTACTCATGTTCTAGGTTGTGGCCTTTGGGTATAATCAGTGCTTTTTTTTTCTTTAAAAAATGCTTAGGGGTACTCTCATTTTCTCACTTATATTGAAATACTGCCCCTCAATGAGGCCAAACTTAGATTCATAAAATGTTTAGGGGTATGCGTCCCGTCCCCCCCCCCCAAAAAAAGCACTGGGTATAATTTACTGTGTCTGCACTGCCTACTGAAAAAGCAAATTAAGAATATGCACAACAGATATATGCCACACAAATCTGCCTGTTAAAACAAGTCTACAAATGTGTGAGGGTTTCCCCTCCCCTTGCTGTTACAAAATTCCTGCATGTATATAAAATCTTCTTGACTTTTGCACTCTTTTCCTATAAAGAGTTTTACAATATTCCATAACCTCAGGACAAACCGGCTAATAGGCCCATTGCAAAAGCTGGTAACAATCAAGTTTGGCTCCTCAATGTTTTGTCTTTTTCTTTTTGGCCCAGCAGGATGGCCAACTGGGCAGTAAAACTACCCATCAGCCAGGATTGTCTCTGCCTTCATCCTACTGAGCTGGGACCCACTATGATACCGTGATGTGGAAACAGATTCTGTGGCCAAGCAGCTAATGTGGGTGGGGGCAGAATTCTTAAGTTTCAAGCTGTGTTGCCTTTTCGGAATATCCATATACAACCTCACCCCCTGAGAGTGCACGTTCTTTCTAGCCCTCCCCCTTTCTATCGTGCTCTCTACCAACCACAACATTTCGCTTTCTTAATGTGGTTAGGGAGTAAGACTACTACAAGGGAGGAAAGAAAACTGTCTGTTCTTAAATGGTTTCCATCCAATCACAATTACGTTGCCGGAAGGCGTTCCTTCCCACAATAGGGTTTGCACGACTTGTTTGTGAGCTCTCATCCTACCCCCTTTGGCGGCTGCTCAGCCAACAAAGGGAGTGCGGAGATTGCTGCGAACTTGACCGTGATCCAATTTTCATTGCATTTATCTCTCTTTTTCTCTAAGAATTATTTCAGCCCCGTGCTTGCTAGGCAGTGGTGGTGCATGCATACTGCAAAATAGCCCTTTCTTTTATAGACTCCAAATGCCCTGGTTTTGCAACTTGGGGGCTTTTTAAGAAAGGAAAGAGTTTCATAACTGGAGCCAGGCCAAAAAGCACATTTCCTGTCCAGTACATTTGCCCCATGTGGCAAATCTGGTACAACTCCACGAAGAAGGAATGTTTGAGCGAAGTGGCAAAAAACAACAACCCCATCCTTAAACAATAGCCGCCTGTTTCTGCAGCACCCCAAACTATACACAAGCAAAACAATGTACTGTACAAATACACACACCTGGCTATTAGGGTCCCTAAGCTTCATGTTATAGGGTCCCAGAGTTGCTCCTGGGTTTCAGCTAAGTTTATTTTTATTAGTTAGCACCATTGGGCTTTGTAACTGCTGTGTTACCTTTATGGATTATCCAGGTACAGTAGTGGCGAAAGTAAGTGCTGTTACATTATAGGACTGCAAGGGACCCTTAGCCCCTCATTGGTTTTCTAAATGGTTTACAACCTCATCGTAAATCTTTTGCTCTGAACTAAAAAATTACTGCACAAGGACTGACTTTAAAGTGTCTAAACCACACATTAATCCACACATAACAAATGACACTGCTGTGAGGATGCAACAGGGAAGAACATGAATCTTGAGAAGCCTTCCTGAGAAGGCTATGTGCCTCCTGGTCCTGAGTCTGCAAGACAGTCCAACCTTTCAGCAGACTCATTAACTACCCAACAGAGGAGGGGCTTAATATGTCTGTGGCCATGCTGCCTGGACCCCTTCAGTCAGCCTAATCCCAACTATTCTGCAGATCCGTCCAGAAAACATACCTGTATAGAATTAACCTGCAGAAGAGGGAGAGTCAGGATTGCACCTCATGGCTCTGCTCTCCATGTCCATTGCTACTCCTCCAACAAAAGAAAGTTGGGTAAGAGAGAAAATGAGTGAGAGAAAATATCCCAAAGGTGCACAAGAAATGTTTTATTTGGACTGAGGCATCTAAAGGCTTGTGCCTCCTAACCAGGAACAACTAGGATTAATCTATTCAAAGAAGAGCTAAATTCTTTTTTTATACTTCTGAGACAGTCTAGAAGTCTGCTTTGCTTCATCCTCCTCTTAACTGATTTGAACCAATTGTGTCTGAAGAAGAGTAGCAAGACCCAAAGTGCAGTAATGGAAATAAATTTTATTACGGGTCAGCATGTGGAAGGTACCCCATTTTCAGAGAAGTACCTCCATTACAAAGAATTGACTATTTTTCTTCTGGTGGCACAGAACTGGAAAGGACTGGAACACCTGCATATATCTCACTGGAAACAGATAGTATGGACGACTGCTGTATCAAAACAAACAAACAAACAAACTACACATATTGAACAAGAGACATAGATGACTTCATTTAAATTTGGCATCTCGGCTCCTGCTGGTGGATTTTCTATAGACATCTGGTTGGGCACTGTGAGAACAGGATGCTGGACTAGATGGGCCACTGGCCTGATCCAGCAGGCTCCTTTATATTATTAGGAGTATTTGTGGGTGAGAATCAGCTCTTAGAAGTTGAAAGGAAGAGTAACAGAAGCAGACAAAACAAGAGAGCTAAGACCTTTTGGTTGGAGTTAGCTAAAATTGAGTGTGCAGCCCAAAATGCTATTGGAGCGATATGGCTGCCTGCAGTACTGCTCCTGGAACCTGCCACTACTCAAAAGAAGTGGGAAGAATGCAACTATACAGAGAGAGAAAGAGAGACTGTTGCTGATCTCCTTCCTTTGTGCATATTTGATTGGTAAAGGTAAAGGTAAAGGTACCCCTGCCTGTACAGGCCAGTCTTGACAGACTCTAGGGTTGTGCACTCATCTCACTCTAGAGGCTGGGAGCCAGCGCTGTCCGCAGACACTTCCAGATCACGTGGCCAGCGTGACAAAGCTGCATCTGGCGAGCCAGCACAGCACACGGAAACGCCGTTTACCTTCCCGCTAGTAAGCGGTCCCTATTTATCTACTTGCACCCGGGGTTGCTTTCGAACTGCTAGGTTGGCAGGCGCTGGGACTGAGCAACGGGAGCGCACCCCGCCGTGGAGATTCGAACGCCGACCTTTCGAATGGCAAGCCCTAGGCGCTGAGGCTTTTACCCACAACGCCACCCGCGTCCCATTTGATTGGTACCAACCCAATAACTGTAATAGCTGACAGCAGGGCTGGGCATGATGGAGAGGAATAAGCAGAGGCCATCCATCTGATTTGGCAAATTAAGCCTCTGTTTCTTGTGGATGCCGTGTGTATTTAGGTGCCAAATTTCAAATGCAGCAGAGTGACCTGACCTTCCGACCCTGACCCTTTGTCCCAGAAACTTGAATGGGGTCTCCAGTGCATTTCAGGCCTGAAGGAGAACAGCCAAATTTAGGGGGGGGGGTGTTATTTACGATGGAACATTTGTTTTCATCTATGTGGAAATCTAAGCAAAGCCTTTGTAAGCATACAAAGAAATCAGTCTTGTTTCACGAAGGCTATTGGTATTTCTCCCCAACAGGTGCCTGGGCCCTTTTGTTAAAACGCTTTGGTTAATAGTAAGATCTCAAACCTAGTGAATGTCATTTAAAAACAGAACAGAACACATTCACAGTTCTACCAGTTGAACTATTTGGGGCTTGTAACCAACTTCCCCCCCACTCCACCCCAGTAAAAGCAAATGAGGCCTCCTCCCCCTTTTTGCCACATATTTAATAACAGCCATGAACTGAGACTTCATATTACTAACACCTCAATGTTTTGTTTTATTCTCAAACCTCAAATGGTTTATAAGCGTCATATGAATAATTTACACCACACTTGTCAGAGAACGTGTGTGTGTGTGTGTTGACAGGGGGGAGGGAGACGACCGCTTTTCTTCTATTTCCCCAAAGCTCTTCTTTGAAAATGATTATTGTTAATTTATCCTTTAAAGTGGTTCCCCACCCACAACCATTTTTACACAGCAGAAAAAAAACTCCTACCCCAAATTTACGACCGAATTCATGAGGCAAGAACACTTTCAATAGGGTTGACTAGCAAACTAAGCAATTTAAAACAGGGTGGCCATGTGCCCCAATATATAGAGGAGACTCCTCTATTTGAATAAGTTATTTATTTGAAGAGTTGCGAATACAAGTGTGGCTGAAAGGTAAGGAACCCAAAGAAGGGAGCAGGTGCTTTGAAGCTAGCCACCTACATTTCACCTGGACAGCAGTCTGAGCATGCACAGAAGTTGACTGGCTGCAGCCTTCTCCACTATGCTGAAATGCATTGCGTTTCTTCTTAAATTATAGTAACTCTTTCTAAATATGCATCCTCTTTTTTCCTATGGTGCATTTCCTCTTCGAGAGCAGTGCATAAAAGGCCGTGGTATTTTAATAGGTAGACTGTTCCCGATGCTAATATGCCAAAAGTGTTGCTTTCTGCAAGGAGGCTAAGAAATAATAAAAATATTATATTAATTGCCAAATACTGGTTCACATATGAAGTGATATAAAGATGTGCAGATCGATTTCGCCCTTGTGCAGGTTGCTCTGCCTCAGCTTTCTCCAGAATGTTGGGACTACAACTCCCACTACCCCTGAATATTACCTATGCTGTTGTAGTCCAACAACATCCAAAGGGCATAAGGTTGGGGAAGGCTGCCTAACCAAAGCATACATTTGGAGGAGTTTTCCATAAATGCTCTCTTGCAGATGAACATGGGTCATTTTCAGGTCACCACCTCTCTCTATGGAACTATGAAATCCATTCTCCAGAGAGATCAACCCAGCCACTGTTTACAATATTATTTTATGGGATTAAAAACAGATGTGGATCAAGTGCCACTAACATGCAGGTGCAGCTACACTCTGCAGGTGAGGGCCTCCTGCAGAAACCATTTTATCAGGAGGTCCGTTGCACAACAGAGCGGCCTTCAGTGTTGTGGCACTGAATATTAGGCAGGCAACATCACTGCTGTTGTTTTTGGGTGCCTATTGCAAAATTGTTTTATCACTTGTTGTTTGCTGGGCTCCTTTAGCAGGAAGGATGCATAAATAAATAAATAAAATATAGTGTCAGGGGCTTTTTAGCTCATTTGACTCTCTTGGCTATCTATTTACTGATTCTGCATTTAGCTCACTCTTATTCCAAGAAGCTATGGATGGTGTTTCCGTGCGCTGCTCTGGTTTTGCCAGAGTCATGCTGGCCACATGACCCAGAAAAACTGCAGACAAACGTCGGCTCCCTTGGACTGTAAAGTGAGATGAGCGCCGCAACCCCAGAGTCGTTTGTGACTGTATTTAACTGTCAGGGGTCCTTTACCTTCACCTTCATGGATAGCATGCTGAGTATCTCCCCAGCCCCTGCTGGTTTGCCTGCACTGGGCGCTGAGCCGAGAGGGCTGCAGAAGGCGCTGCAACAATGATGAACAATGGAAGGCGGGGGGGAGGGGGGAGGGCAAATTTTGGCATTGCATAGGGCGCCACTAACATTTTAAAGCCCAAAGCCTGCCACTGCTCTCCCCTTCCTGAGACAAGATTGCTGAAGTTAATCAGGTTAATCAGTTAATCAGGGCTGAGTCTGCTCAGTGCTTCATCAGAAAAACCAACTGGGGATTCTCATGTATGTGCATAGAATTCCATCACGGAGTTCCATCCATGGCCTGAATGACCACCCCCTGTATAGACTTGTAAGATCACCCAGGTCATCTGGGGAAATTCTACTCATGGTACCATACCCTCATGGTACATATCATAGGGCAGTTACCCGAAAGCATTTTCTGATGTTGCCCCTGTACTGTGGAATCCTCTTCCCTCTGCCATATGTGAAGCAGCAACCATCAGTTGCTTCAGATGTCTTCTGAAATCATATCCTGTTTTGCCCAGGTTTTCCCTGACCTTGGAACCTGAAATGAAGCGCAGCAGGTCACGACCAAGGAGATGGACTTCTCTCCTTGGTGGCACCCCAGCTATGGAACAGCCTTTCCCATCACTGTGGTCTTTTTGCTGCTAAGTGAGAATCTTACCTTTCACCCAGGCCTTTTTAAAAAAACACAACACTTAGGCAGGTAGGGCTTCTCAGTTTCACTAACTCGAAGTAAAACGAAAAAGAAAGTTCAAATAATATATATATAGTTCCAGCTAATATAGATATAGCTAGCCAAAGGGTCAGTTTAGATTTTAAAAGGGTATCCTTAGCCTTTCAGAAACACCCTCAGTTTTCCTAGGTTAAAAAGGTTAGGCTTTCTATGTAGGTTGAAAAAAAAAGTTTCAGCTTTCAGTTCGGCTTAAACTCAGTAAAAGACAAGGATAGCTATAAACTGGTTGGGCAGGTGACTGACCAGGGGTGAGACCTTGGGGTCATAATGAATAGCTTGATGAAAGTGTTGACCCAGTGTGCAGCAGCTGTGAAAAAGGCAAATGCCATGCTAGGGATCATTAGGAAAGGGACTGAAAATAAAAACGTCAATATCATAATGCCATTATACAAATCTGTAGCGCAGTTGCACATGAAATACTGTGCACAATTCTGGTCGCCTTACATAAAAAATGCCCAGCTAGCTCAGTTGGTAGAGCATGAGACTCTTAATCTCAGGGTCGTGGGTTCAGTTGGGCGCAGAATTTTTAGGGACACGGGTGGCGCTGTGGTCTAAACCACTGAGCCTAGGGCTTGCCGATTGGAAGGTGAGCGGTTCGAATCCCCGCGATGGGGTGAGCTCCCGTTGTTCGGTCCCAGCTCCTGCCAACCTAGCAATCTGAAAGCACGTCAGAGTGCAAGTCGATAAATAGGTACCGCTCCGGCGGGAAGGTAAATGGCGTTTCCGTGCACTGCTCTGGTTCGTCAGAAGCGGCTTAGTCATGCTGGCCACATGACCTGGAAAAGCTGTCTGCGGACAAACGTCGGCTCCCTCGGCCAGTAAAGCAAGATGAGTGTTGCAACCCCAGAGCCGGTCACGACTGGACTTAACTGTCAGGGGTCCTTAACCTTTTACACATCAAAAAGTATATTGTGGAGTTGGAAAAAGATTCAGAAAAGGGAAATCCAAATGATCAAGGGGATAGAGAATGGGGAAAGGCTGCAGTGTTTGGGACTTTTAGAGAAAAGGCAAGTAAAAGGAGGTGGGACAAAAATATATAAAACTATGCAAGGCATGGAGAAAGCAGACAGAGATAGGTTCTTATCTCTCTGTGCTGATTCTGGTACTTGGGGACATCCAATGAGCCTGGATGTTGGAAGATTCAGGATAGTCAAAAGAAAATACTTCTTCCCACAGTTCATGGCTAAACAATGGAATTCGCTCCCACAAGAGGCAGTGATGGCCACAAACTTGGATGGCTTTAAAAGAGGGATGGACAAAATCATGGAGGAGAAGGCTATCAGGAGCTACTAGCCATTATGACTCTGCTCTGCTTCCAAGGTTGGAGACCATAATGCTTCTGAATACCAGTGGCTAAAAACAGTAGGAGGGAAGAGTGCTCTCATACTTGGATCTTGCTTCTGGGCTTCCCAAAAGCATCTGGTTGGCCACTGTGAGAACAGAATGCTGGACTTGATGGGCCACTGGCCTGATCCAGCAGCGCTGTTGTTATGTTCTTAACTTTGGGAGTGCAGTGAAAGTTTTTATTTTTCCATTTATGTAGCTTTTTATTTAATGCCTTAATTGTATTTCCCCCCCCCCTTTAACTTATTTATTGTAAGCAAAGCAAATAACTTTATGCCTAGGGGTGGCATACAAATGCTATAAACCTACGGACAGCCAAACTTCTCCCAGTACACAAGGGTATAGCTGTATCCCCACTGCAATGGTACTTGTATCGCCCAAATTTCAGTGCTGTGTGAACAACAGCACTACCACTGAACCTGCTGTTGCAAATATCTTCTCTCAGCATCACTCTGCTTTCCAGCAGTAGGCTAAAGCACCAATTAAAAAACAGCCGCTGTGCTTTGCAAGCCTTCACTCCATGTCACAGGCCCCCGTCCAGCTATTTATTAGATAATCCAATTACTCCAGCATGACCTTATTCTGTGCAACTGACTCTGCTCCAACTGGAGGGAGAGCCTGTCAACCGAAGCATCTCTCCTACAGGAACTCCTTGCTGTAAACTCTAGCCCTGCACTTTTACAGAGATTGTACAGAGATTGCAGCTACCGCCTAAAAATGCTTATTTTCCTCTCCTATCTTCTTCATGAAGCATTTAGCAACTGTTTGGTGGGCTGTTTTAAACAGGGCTGGGCACACAAATTTGCACGCTATGCAGTTTCATTACACCGGATGCCACAGCCAGCAGCTCAAATGTTTTTTTCCTTAAACCCTTGCACCAAGTATTCCATTTAACACCGTAGGGAAAAAGAAAGCTGCCTTGTAATAATAATAATCTAATAATAATAATTTATTATTTATACCCCGCCCATCTGGCTGGGCTTCCCCAGCCACTCTGGGCAGCTTCCAACCAAATATTAAAATACAGTAATTCATCAAACATTAAAAGCTTCCCTAAAAAGGGCTGCCTTCAGACGTCTTCTAAAAGTTTGGTAGTGGTTGTTCTCTTTGACATCTGGTGGGAGGGCGTTCCACAGGGCGGGTGCCACTACCAAGAAGGCCCTCTGCCTGGTTCCCTGTAATTTGGCTTGTCGAAGAGTACCACCAGAAGGCCCTCGGCGCTGGACCTCAGTGTCTGGGCAGAACGATGGTGGTGGAGATGCTCCTTCAGGTATACTGGACCGAGGCCGTTTAGGGCTTTAAAGGTCAGCACCAACACTTTGAATTGTGCTCAAAAATGTACCAAGTCAGATGACCTGTGCATCAAACCCTGGTAGCAGCTCTCTAGACTTTCAGGCAGAAAGATCAGCTGCTATGTCATTGTTTTAATGGTAGATGCTGCGGGTTGAACCTGGGGCCTCTTATATGCAATGCAGGTGTTCTGCTACCAAGTGATGGCCACCAAGAAATTCATTTATTTATGCATTTATATTTATTTGTTACATTTATATCCCAGCTTTTTCTCCAAGGAGCTCAAGGTGGCGTACATATTCCCCCCCCCCATTCACTTAAACCCCACAACAACCCTGTGAGGTAGGTTGGGCTGAGAGGCAGTGACTGGTCCAAGGTCATCCAGTGAGCTCCATGGCTGAGCCAGGATTTGAACCCTGGCCTCCCGGATCGCAGTCTTGCACTCTAACCCAGCCTTTCCCAACCTTGGGTCCCCAGTTGGTGATGCGGGAGTTAGCTCCTTGCACTATTTCATTTGTCCATAGGTATTCCTCTAAGAGATCCTGAAGCTGAGGCTCCAATACTTTGCCCACCTCATGAGAAGGGAAGACTCCCTGGAAAAGAACCTGATGTTGGGAAAGGACACAAGGAGAAGGGGAAGGCAGAGGACGAGATGGTTGGACAGTGTTCTCGAAGCCACCAGCATGAGTTTGACCAAACTGCGGGAGGCAGTGGAAGACAGGAGTGCCTGGCATGCTCTGGTCCATGGAGTCATAAAGAGTCGGACACGACTAAACTACTAAACAACAACAACAATTCCTCTTAGGCCTTGGTTAACAGCACTGACAGTGACCTCACTGGCTTTATCCAATCATGTCAGGCTCTGCCGGATTAATCTGTATGCTTAGATAGTATTGGCTGGAGAACATTAACACCAAGACAGATGCCTTTGGAATTCTGACACTGAGATTGCCTTTAGGCAAGTCACCGGCTTTTTCCTTCCTCATTTACAAGGATGCTGTGAGGATAAATGTAGCCATGATACTGATGTCCTCGTGTATTATGGTAATAAAGAGCATCTAAGTACCTGAGATAGGTAGCTCAACAGGGATTCCTGCTGTGGATTGGCAGTTTCAGGATCAAAGGCAGAAACTCAGCTGTGACAAGAGTTCTCTCTGAGGTTCAAAAGCTCTACTTATGTAAATGTTGGGCTTTTCCTTTTCCTTTTAGAGCAGTGCTTTTAAAACACTGGTCATAGATTTGGAACAAGGGATGCCTTCCCACTTAATCCACCTCATGCCCTAAGTCAGTGGCGTGATAAAACTGAGATTCTCAAATTGTATTTACAGAGAGGCCAAATTCAAATATCCGGGCACTTGTCACTGAAAATCTCTTCTCATGGTGGTCAGGGCACTACACAGCTGATGGAATGAATTAATTCACTGCAGACTTGGGTAGTGAATTAATATACTACCTCTGTGGGTCTCCCAGGTGATCAGCGGCACTGTTAGGCAATTTTAGACTCCGGACTTAATGGTCTTACCATTTTTAGATGTTAATGTGTATTGCTTCATTACTTCCAAATGTGATAAGTCAGGGCTGCTGTGTCGGGAGGCCCTCCAGCTCATTCAGTTGAGTGGGGTCCTAGACTTTTATCCCCAAAGCGCTACCCAAACAGCAGCACTACAGGTGATAGAGGGGGAAAACACCAGTGGGGCACTAACAACTAAAACAAAGACTAGCCTAGGGTGACCTGTGGGCCTGTTCATCCTTTTCACCAAGAGCTGTGAGTTTACAGTATGCCAGAACATTTCATATAGCTGAATATCTAAAGAACTTGACAGTGGTCAACTACCACAGACTTTTTACCAAGGCCAGACTGAATGTGTTTCCTTCCAAAATGCTCCGAGGCAGATATGCTGATATTCCTTACTCTGCTAGATTATGCCCCTGTACAAATCAGGAAGTAGAATCCGTACTGCATATTCAACTGCCCTGCATAGTATACAAACAGATCTCACAACAATAACAAATATTCCTTTAATTGCAGACCTTCCAGGAAGACCGGCACAATTTTGTTAGGTACCTTATAGGGGATAGGATTCCCAGGGTATCTTTGGTAGTTGCAAAGTTTCTTTCTGAGGCGGTCAGGATCAGAGAGGTTCCTAGTCTTTAAACCAAACATGGAGCAGACAGCCCTTCAAAAAGCAGGGCGTCCTTAGACACATGGCCATCTTAGCTGTCCCTGCTTTTGTTTAACTCGAGGGTGCCAGGAACCAAACCTAGGACTGTCCTCATGCAAAGCTTGTATTCTACCCCAGCGCTCTGCAATTAAAAAGACTCTCAGTAGCTGAATGTTTGGATCAGCAGCCCCAAGACTCCCAAGCAAAAGCAGAGTGTGTGTAATTCTGCCCTTAGAACTGTCTGCATAAATCTAGCTGAGAGATTTGTTATGTTTCCCTGGTGAGGCCTGACAGGAGGAAAACTAGGATCTATTGCAATGCTTCAAGATATGTTTCTATTGTAATATCCTAGGACTTGCTTCCAGAAGAGGACTTTGCAGCATCAAGGCAGGGGTTGGGGGAGTGAGGAGAGAGAATAAACTTGTAGGGTCAGAGAGATAATATCTCTTCTTCAGGATGGAATCTTCTGCTAAAGAGAATGCAGATGCCTGTGAGTGCATGTCCCATGGCTGATCCTGGCACTGAAAACAGGTTCTGGGGAATGGCCCTGGCTCAAATTAAGCCCTGAAGCAGCCTTGGAAAAATAAAAAGGAAGGCGACTGATCAGACCAGGAATCTCAATCATCCAATCAGTTCAATGCACTTGACAGCCCCCTTATGTGTAATAAAGGTACAAGGCATGTATTTCTGTGGATGTTTTAAACGATGTGTAAAAGCAGCTGCACTACTTGGTTGGGATCACTTGAGCTGTAATGTTGGAACAGGGACTGATCTCTGGGGTGGGAGGAGGCTTATAAAACAGGGACGGAAGGCTATTGGCATTAAAACGCCTGATGGCAACATTTGTGACAGAATGAATATTTGATGTCTGCTGCAATCAACAGAGATAGCACCGGACTTGAATACCAGGGTTCAATACACCAACTCAGCTGCACACTTTTTGTTGAGGTCCTGGGCTGTTTACTACTTGCTCAACTTCAGCTCCCTAACTAGTAAATGAGTAAAGCAGCTAACTTCCAGCTTGATACAGTATATAGAAGCTACAGCTGGTGCAGAATGCTATGACTACACTGCTGATGGGGGCAGACAGCCAACAGCACGTGATTACCTCAGCTAAAGTCTGGCATTTAATGTCATGGGCCTATGCTGAGGAACACGCTTCCAGCAGAGATTCAACAGGCACCCTCACTTTTAACTTTGAGGCATTTCTGGGAGAATTTTTCCTGCCAGCAGACCTGTGTAACTATTTAATTTTAATTTTTTTTAGATAGATATTCTTAATGGTTACCTGCATTGTTTTTAAATGGTGTTTTATGTTTCAATGTTGCATACCATCCTGATATTTCTGTAATGTCCTATCAGAAAATAAATAACAATGAACTTGCCCCATCCTTTTGTGCTGTCACATTGGTGCATTTAAAATGAGAGAAACATGCATTCTGAATGATGGTTCGTGCATTAACTGAAACCAGGTGGGGTGGGGGACAGATTCCCAAGTAAAGGTCTAAGTGCTTCAAAAATACATGTATGATTTTGGCTTGATGGGAAAAGAAGGACTGGCAGTGACCCTTTTCTCCATACACAGGATCATCCTTCAGGGATTGAAGGTCTTAGCGGGCAGGGATGCTGAACGCCTCCAGCCCCAACTACAGATGATGGCTCTCAGTGTTTTACAGTCAATGAACAAAGAGGATAAAGAAAATGGTGGGCAACTTATCCCTCCCACGGCACTCACAAGAGCTCCGCCAAGGAAATCTGTAATGTGTTTGGGTTTAATCCTTCTACTGAGAGCTGTACCAAATGCATCTCGTGCAGGAAAGAGTGTCCATGTGGTTTCTGTTTGCTTGTTTTTGAACTTCCATTTTATAAGTTGTGGGTTGTTGGTTTGTTTTTTTTGCTTTGCTTTGCTTTGCAAGTCATCTTCTTACTTGACATGCAATATCTAATTAGTGTTAGGTTGCTATTCCTTCAAACTTTTGTTTTTCTCATGTGACATTTTGCCTAAGCTTAATGCTCTTTCTTCCCGTCCCCATTTTCCTCTGAACCATAATAGTTTTGGTGGGCTTTTGTTTTGTTTATGTTTTAGCCTCATTTGAGTACTTTCTAATACTAAGGTGTTTAAATATGTTTTTAAAAAACAAAACAACCGTAAGTAAAAGAAACATACATTCCTTTGTTCCCAACATGAGCACGTACTGGCTTTGTTTTGCTTAGCAGAAAGGCATTTCAAAAAGAAAAGGAAAGTCTCCTGCACATGCCTTTTCAAGAGTAGCTAAGGCATTTTAGCTGCAAGCTTCTGTGTGTTTACTTGGGAGTAAACCTCAATGGGACCAGCTTCTAAGTTAGCTTGTGTAAGACTGCAACCCCATGCCCATTTACCTGGAAATAAGTACCATCAAATACAGTGTGATTTAGTTCTCATTAAAAGTGCTGATTAAGACGCTTAAATTTACCTAAGCAAAATATCTCTTGAAACTTCAGATCTAAGAGGACAGGAGGAAATCTACTAATTGAAGTGAAATAGCTCATTTGTCTTAATTTCTGAAGCCATGGTTTCTTAGCTGGGTTACTTGCCATCTCCTGCTTACCCCAAAGGCTGTAACCTAAGCGACTTCAACGCTATGCAGTCATTTGATCAAAATCTGCTCCTTATTTAAGGGCCAACAATATGCAAGCAATTACAGCGCGGGTCACGTTTATTGAATAAAACCACTTAGGCATTATGTTTACAAAGTTGAAGAAACATTAAAATCCAGTGAAAAACAATTATTTTTACAGGATACATCTGCAAGCAATTTTTTTTCCTGGAGTGATCTTTTTTTTTTAAAAAAAAGGGAAAAATTGCTAAATCTGTCCCTAATAGACTTTGTTGGTGGTGTGGAAAATGTCCACATCACAGCGGTGAATTATTTTTGAAATGCCAAACTTAATGATATTATATATATATATATATATATATATATATATATATATGTGCACGCAAATATCACAGGCCTTCAAAAAGCCAAAACAGTCATGGTTTCCTGACTAGTCAATCCTCTTAGTCTTGGCAGAATGCTTCAGACTAATCAGGAAGAGTTAGACAAATAGTTATTTTATTACAGAGACTGTCAAATAAATCAGGATGTGGCTGACAACTATTTCTGATCCCTGCAGTCTGGCTGACTAGTTTGTTGTTTAAAAAAATCTGTAGAAAAACTGTTACATACAGATCTCTGTGTGTGACTTTTTGTAGAACAACATGTCAGCTTCAAGACTCCAAACAAAACTCACTCCAAACCTAGCCTAGCATTTTTCTTGGCCTCTTCCAACACCTGGGCGATGTAGCGTGGCTCACGCAGGACTGTGGATGTTTTATATCCCACTAAAGGCAATCAAACTTGTTATTCTTAAAGAGGAACTTTAGAATAACTTCATGCTGAAAAGGTAATTTAAATTAAATGCCTGCTCTCTCTTTTTGGTTTCATTTTATAAATGACACTGTCAATTTAATTAGGCCTCAGAGCTGACCTGCTTTGACATTAAGATTCTTTGCTGCTGTTATTTTTCTGACTGCTGCCCCCCACCCCTTTCAAAAAGACAAATCATAAGCTTTGCACAAGTTCCAAGAAGGGCTAAAGACTATCTAATGCAGGGGTAGGCAACCTAAGGCCAGGGGGCCGGATGCGGCCCAATCGCCTTCTCAATCCAGCCTGCTGACAGTCCAGGAATCAGCGTGTTTTTACATGAGTAGAAATGTGTCCTTTTATTTAAAATGCATCTCTGGGTTATTTGTGGGGCATAGGAATTCATTCATTCCTCCCCCCACAAAAAAAAAATAGTCTGGCCCACCACATGGTCTGAGGGACGGTGGACCGGCCGACGGCTGAAAAAGGTTGCTGACCCCTGATCTAATGCAAGAATTTAAGAATGCTGTCAGTGAAAGCATGTCTGACGTGCTATGTACTTCACTGAAAATAAAATAGGTATACATTATGAGGTTTAACTGAGCAACCTGAATAACTGAATAATATTTTAATTAGGAGAGCTAAAGACCCCTCAGGCCCTACAAGTTGGCTCCTATGGCCATGCCCCCTTCCATGCCTGTCCCATGGTGTGAACCCAAACAAAATGAAGCTGTGCTGACCTGAATGGCGTGGAGGAAGAGCTGTGAAAAGCACCGAAAAGCACCAGTTTAATTGCCTATTAAGTGGGCAATATGAACACACCCATAGGAAACTCCTGAACCAAAGGGAAACCTGACAAACCTGTTCACCCAACAGGAGGCCTCACACCTTGTAGACTGTCTTCCTTTGCTAAGTAATCGGTTGGCGTGATAAGAAGAAATGGCCTATCAGAGCTGAGGTTCACACAGTCAAGCTACCGCAAATAATTGCAATAAATGTCCTTATGACATGTGGAGGAGGAGGAACAAGTAATGCCTGAATTACTTCATGGCCTGTAAATAATAAGAAAAGCAGAAGTGTTTTTGGCTGGGAGAGCAAACACTCCCTGTCCGCCACAGAGTTACTGCTTCAATAAAACCCCATTGACTTTCTCTACTTGCACTATGACTTGCATTACACTCTGCTAATTACAGAGCTGTTATTCTGGGCCATAAAATAAAGGAGTATTGATACCAACTGCTACTCAAAAGGAAATAGGCAGACAGTAAATGAAACTTTAGGACAGCCTTGCTCAAACTAGTGCCCTCTGGATGTTTTGGACTACAGCTTCCATCCATGTTCAAATTATCTAGGAGGTATCAGGTTAAGGAAAGCTGCCAGGGCAGCCCTTTCACTGCGTGTTTGATATCTGCAAACTAATTAACATTGCATGAGAAATGTGTGTGTGCCAGGCCAGGGTGGAACTGTACAAAGGCTTGAGACCATCAATCAGCTTGCAGTGAAATATTTGTGACTGGTAGGGGGATTGGACGAAGGGCTATATTCCTTTTAGGATGGTATGTAAACAGTCTAAGTACAACCGTCTTTGGAAATACTCTTTTTTCTAAAGGACCTAGGTGAAGGCAAGCAGGGATACAATTATAGTTCACAGAATATTGGCAATGCTTATAATCCTTCACTGTCAAGTGGCCTGCAGGGATGAGCGTACATGTCATCATCACTGAGTGCCCAGTCAATATAAAATGTATAAACTATCCATTCGTCCTAGGTTTGAGAGGTTGCTAAGGCTGGGGTTTCTGAATGGAACTTTGGAACCAATAAAGATTAGCAAGTGGTTCATTGAAAGCAAAAACAAACAAGCAAACATAAAACATCCTGCTGATGTTTCTAGCAAGCTTATGAAAGAGCAGAATAAGATAATATTAGCAGTTAAGAGATGGCCTGGGCGCCTCCTCCTGTTTCCGTCCAGACAATCCATTTATAATGCATCAGGTGTGCAAATTTTGCTTTTTTGTGTGTTGGGATCAAAAGTGGGAACTTCAAGAGTGTGCTTCTGGTTTGGGAGGATGTATTTTTTCCTGATTTCAAATTACAATTGCCACATTTGCATGTCTCCGTAAACCATAAAGCAGGGGTAGGCAAACTAAGGCCCGGGGGCCGGATGCGGCCCAATCACTTTCTCAATCAGGCCTGTGTACAGTCCGGGAATCAGCGTGTTTTTACATGAGTAGAATGTGTCCTTTTATTTAAAATGCAGCTCTGGGTTATTTGTGGGGCATAGGAATTTGTTCATCTCCCCCCCCCCCATATAGTCCAGCCCACCACATGGTCTGAGGGACGGTGGACCAGCCCACGGCTGAAAAAGGTTGCTGATCCCTGCCATAAAGCATACTTAAGTGCATAAATGAATCACACCTTAGCACCTCCTAACTTGAACTGGAAGTAAGCATACCACAAACCCTGGTTTGAATATAACACTAAGGCAGAACTGCCTTAGAACTGGAAGGGATCCTAAGGGTCATCTAGCCCAACCCCCTGCAGTCATCCCTGGGTAGGCTCGAATCACCAACCTACTTGTTAACATGGATCCATTGTGAGCATTTGTTTCCTCTATTAAATATAGCTTACTATGGTTTGTGAACTGGGCTACTGTGGACGTGCAAAAATGCAATTATTTCCCTGGAGAGAGAGGGAAGATAAGTGTGTGAGTGAAAGTTTTTCCTTGCCCCTCACTTCCCTCTCTGCTTCTGTTAGATGGTGGTGATGTTTGGCCCCAGTGAGGTCAATTTCCATTATTGGGCAGAGGGAGATCATGGCAGGCAAACTTACAGCTACCCTTTTGCAAACAAAATAAACACATAGAGAGCAGTGCTGTGTCCTTGGACGTGACTTTAAATGTATTTTTCCCCCTTCTCTATGAAAGGCAGAAGAAGGGTTAGCGAATGAGTCTTTAAACTCTTTCTTAAGACTTAATAATTCACATTGTCATTGGGGAAAGGAATTAAAAGTGCCAGCAGCTATCCAGATAGATTTTAAAATCTCCTTTTTTGCCCCGCACTCCCTCCTTCTCCTGCTGCATCCCTCAGCTTCAGAGAATATTTTCCCCACAAATTGGTTTTAAATTAAAGGAGGTGATGAAGGCAATGTGCCGTCTCAGCATTTTCCCAGGTGCACTTAATCTAATTTCATTAAGGAGATCAGAACTGATGATTGCTACAGCCGAAACATTAAGTCTGTCCATTTTTGTATAAAAACCATTAACTCTGTCAAAGTATCTGTGGGTGGGCTGTTTATTATTGGAGATGAAGGCACGCTTTGCTTCCCCAATAAACTGTCAGGAGCAGTAAGCCACAAATTAAGTCAGCTGCTGACAAAGATTTAGGCAAAAGGCCTTCAACTAGTTTTGACACAGGTATACAGGAAGCCTTGGGAGAGGGACCTTTAAAGCAGCTTGCAAATATGGAGAGGCACCCTTCAGAAAAATGGGCTGGGGGGACTTGAGGTTTAGTTTCACAGCCTGCTAATGGCAGAAATAATCATGGCTATCGTCTGCTGACCACGGCTGTGTTATTTAATGTCCGCGGCTCACACTTGAGTCCAAGCGCATTAATGATGTTTGATTATATTTTATTACTTATGTGTGGAGATATTTACTGTTGGTTAACTAAAAAGTAAAGGTAAAGGTACCCCTGCCCGTATGGGCCAGTCGTGTCCGACTCTGGGGTTTCGTGCTCATCTCGCTTAAGAGGCCGGGAGCCAGTGCTGTCCGAAAACACTTCCGGGTCACGTGGCCAGCGTGACGAAGCTGCTCTGGCGAGCCAGCACCAGCGCAGCGCACGGAAACGCCGTTACCGTCCCGCTATAAAGCGGTACCTATTTATCTACTTGCACTTGGGGGTGCTTTCGAACTGCTAGGTGGGCAGGAGCTGGGACCGAACGACGGGAGCTCACCCCGCCACGGGGATTCGAACCGCCGACCATGCAATCGGCAAGTCCTAGGTGCTGAGGTTTTACCCACAGCGCCACCTGCGTCCCCTGGTTGCTTAACTAGGTCACTTCAAATGTGGAGTTAGTAGCATTGCACAGTACTGAATGTGGAATTTACACTGTATTATTTTTTTAAATGCTTTTTTACTTTTCTGGGGTTTTTTTGAAGTGGTACACACATGTTGAATAGTAAATATGCTATTTTAAATGTTAGGCACCTGCTCTTCCATTGCCAAGGCAATCTTAGGGCAAGTGACACTAAAATTAATACAAAAGGAGTTAAAGTCAACAGCAGCAGCTTGACCAGAAGGAGGCCAAGTAAGTGATGCCGTACCACTGCACTGTTTGCTACGAAGACTGCTTCAATTGCCAGGACAAATACATGAGCTGAAAACACCATGGGAGTTGGCATCAGCCATACATGAGAGGGAAGGGAATTCTATAAATTGGACACTGATACTGAAATAATTATATTGTTAATATAGTGTAAACCTGGCAAGCTACATCTTTCTTCTACAAAACTATTAAAAGGTGCAGGAGCCCTGACCTCTCTTGTAGCTAGCCACCCTAGGATACATGCCACTAAAGATTGCAAGGGTTCTTGCCTGGAGGGACTTGCGATCTAAAACTCAGCACCAGAAGGGAGGAAAGTGGAGGCAGGGTTAACAAAGGAATGATGTGTGACTGATCTGGTTCGGATTAATACCCTGAGATATGACCAATCCTTTTCCACATTCATGCTACCCTGTCCTCTTGAGCTATGATTAAACCAGGAAGTGACTAACCATAGTTTCCCAATCCTATTTCATCTGAAATCAGGAAACTATGGTTACCAATTTTGGAAGAAGCTAGAATTTCTATCCTGCCTTGCTCCGAAACTGGTGGCTATCGTTTCCAAGTTCAGATGAAATGGGGAACTATGGTTAATTGGAGGCTTCCTGGTTTGAACAGGAACTATAATTAACTGAAGACTTCCTGGCACGTATGCTCATGTCATGGAGGAAAGACAGAAGGGGTTATGTGCACAGACACAAGGTTTGTTCAGAATAAGGTGACAATGTCAGTTACATGTAAATTAGTGCCAACAGCTCAAAGTATACTATAGCACTCAAAAAGCTATTTTTTCTAGAAAAAGAGGTGCTGAAATTCACCATGAACACCTCCCTCATTCTCTTAGAATGGCAATGGTGCCCACCTGAGAGTTGCCAGAAGTGAGTTCCTGTGAATTCCCCCTGGGGAAAAAAGCCCTGAGCACATGTAATTGAAAAGCTGGCCAGGGGGTGAGTTTTCACCAGAAATACTACAATGTAGGTGCCAGACAAGCCTCTCTGGGAAGGGCATTCTATAACTAGGACACTGCCACCAAAAAGGCCCTCCTCACAGAAACCACCGACATCACCTCATTTAGTGGGAGACATAGAAGGCATCTGAGGAAGCCTTCCCCAGTCTTGTGCCCTCCATATCTTTGGGCCTACAACTCCCATTGCCCCAGCCAGCATGGCCACTAGTCAAGGAAGATGGGAATTGTTTGTTGAAATTGAGCTTGTTGTTTTACTCCTGTTTTCCATGCCTTACACTGTTACCCTTGGTGTGTTAGGGACTTCCCCTGCATGTGAAGACAAGACCACTTGGTCAAGAAGGCAGTTTCTGCATGTGACATAGAGGGAAGTGAAGAGCAGATGGGACTCGTCAATCTGGGAAGGTAGCACATCTAGGAGAAGGAAAACTCTAATCCTAAACCTCCACTGCCATGCGAGATATCTTCAGGAGAAGAAAAGGCTAAGGAGTAAACCCTATACAAAATCAGATTGTATAGGAGTAAACCCTATACAAAATTTGATTGTACAAGATGGCTGCAGCCAAGCTGGTGCCAAATGTATTGCTCTGCTTTTCTTTGGACCACATCAGTGAGGCTGAGAGGGGGGTCTTGTCATCTGGGCAGTCCTCCATGCACTCCCCAGGCTTGCACCCCCGGGAGGTCAGTTCAGTGCTAACACAGCTGTTTAACTTAACCGCTGGAGGCACACTCCATTACCTCTTGAGAGAGACGAATGCCAACAACAGCACTGTTACCTCCCTTCTCAACATGGGCCTGTCACATAAACATAAGCTTTCAGGTTCCCCTCCTCCACACTCTTTTTTCTAAATCTGCTTTATTGATTCTGCAGACAGCTCCTCTTCATCATGCGTATATGTATTTAGAGGCATTAAAAAAGCAACAGCAGTGGATTATTGATCGGGTAGTTGATGCAAAGGTTCCTCTTCTCTCAGCAGCAAAGTAATAGCGACGTGGGCAAACATAGAGAAATGCTACTTAGTACAACATTAATGCCAATACTTTGCAGACTCCAATCTTCTGATGAAAACAGCTCACATTTGTGCTGTTTCAGTGCTTCATTCCAATGCCCACTTTTTTTAAAGACAACTAGACACTTGCCCATATTTAACTCTGGATATCCTTCCAATGTCCATTACCAACAGCGCCAGTGGCATTTTGCAACTATTTTGTAGTGGCAAACTTATGAATGAAGAGCAGCCCTACTGGATCAAACTAAAGGTTCATTTACTGCACAGCACCCGGCTTTTCAAAATGACCAAGCAGATGCTCCCAGGGAGTCCAGAAAGGTATAAAGGCAACAGTTCCCTGTCATTGTTGATCTCTTGCAGCTGGTATTCAGAGGCATTCTAGCAACCAAGCATGCATTTTGCTGCTATTATGACATATGAGCAGCAACACTTCACAATTAGACTGAAGAAGGGCAGCCAATCTGTTGACAACCCTGGGTTCACGAAGGAACTCCATTGTTGTAAGTCACTGTGCAGTCAGAAAAATGGCTGCCTTATGGAGAGCCAGCTAATTGTCTGCACACAACCCTGTATTTTCCCCAGGTATACATCCTGGTAGTTACTACCTGGAGAAGTGCCAAGGATAGAATACAGGACCTCATCCATGTCAAACATCTGATATATCCCGGAACGGCAGCCACTCTTCCAACAAGACCATCAAAGCTGAGTTTGCAATTGACCACTTGGTCACAGAGATCAACCGAACCCACTCCAAGACAGCAAATAAACTTTTCACTTTTTAACTAATATTGAGTTGGCAAAAAGCAAATTGAGCAATTGAGGAACTTTGACAGCATGGTGAGGTCAGAGCAGGCTACTCTCCTCACCCCACCCGAGGCCCTTGTGACTGAACAAATCACAAGCGCCCAAATAAATTATCTCAGTCAACAACAACAACAACTGATATGCCATTAGAAAGCCAGCAGGGGTGAGGATAGCTGGTGAGAATGTCACATATACAACTATACCTGTTGGACAGAACTAGAGTATAAGCTCAGTGCAATCGGCTCCTGGTCCTCCTGACCTGGATAAGCTTCTAAATACTGGGTAAGTTTCTGAATACAGTGGTACCTAGGGTTAAGAACTTAATTCGTTCTGGAGGTCCGTTCTTAACCTGAAACGGTTCTTAACCTGAAGCACCACTTAAGCTGAAGCTAATCAGGCCTCCCGCTGCCGCCACGCCACTGCTGCGAGATTTCTGTTCTCATCTTGAAGCAAAGTTCTTAACCCGAGGTACTATTTCTGGGTTAGCGGAGTCTGTAACCTGAAGCATCTGTAACCCAAGGTACCACTGTACCAGTTGCTGGGAATCACAAGTGGAAACAGTGCTGTTGCATTCAGGTTCTGCTTTCTGGATTACCACAGGTATCTGGTTGGCTGCCATGACAATAAGATGCTGAACTAGATGGCACTGGTCTGATTAAGCAGGGGTCTTCTTACATACTGCAATTTTTTAAATTTTATTTGTGGTCAGTGCACTGCAAATAAATTGAATTAGAATAATCCTTCCCGAGTGATTATAGTTATTATGTTCATCTTGTTTACAGTATTATGTCACTAAAAGGCTACAATGCTACTCTAAACATAATATTGTGACCATGTAATAAAGAAAACAGATGTTTTCAATATGGAGACACTGCTGCATCTGTGAAACTAAGGCTCTCCTTTATTAAACCAGCCACCTTTATCCAGGCATTAAACAGATGTCAGTTTTCTAACTCTTATTGTTTTGTCCTTCAGCTAATATCTCTGGGTTCTCAACTTTTTAATCTTTAGGAGCCAGGAAGTCTGCTCCATTCAGGAGGATCACATACCTTAACTGTGTGTGATTTTTCCCCTTTTGTGTGCCTATGAAGACACTAAAACCAAACACACATTCTTGCAGCGCTAAGAGGAATCAGAGAACAGGAAATGCTCATTGAGGTGCCTTGAATAAGCAGAGACAGGAAGGTGCTCACTTTGTTCTTCCAGCAGAAGTATGACAAATGATAGACAATTTGTCAGCTGCAAAAATGTGCTGTTGCAATTGATACCTCACCTTTCTTTATAAATATAACAATCGAGGCTTATATAAAAAACAACATAACATAATGTAAGAACATACAATCTTAATTTCAAATGGAATACATATGAATAACTTACAAAAACCAATCCCAGGGTATAGCAGCACTTTACAACAAAATATAAATCTACTCCACCCCACTAAAAGCTTTCAGAAATGGTCATGTTTCAAACGGATGGCTATATCCTCCAAAATACAGTAGATAAGTACCGTATTTTTCGCTCTATAAGACGTACCCGACCATAAGTCGCACCTAGTTTTTAGAGGAGGAAAACAAGAAAAAAAATATTCTGAATCAAATGTTGTTGAAGAAGCTTTGAGCAGCTATCGCTGAAGCCAGAACAGCAAGAGGGATTGCTGCGCAGCAACCCCTTTTGCTGTTCTGGCTTCAGCAATAGCTGCGCAGCCTGCATTCGCTCCATAAGACGCACACACATTTCCCCTTACTTTTTAGGAGGGAAAAAGTGAGTCATAGAGCAAAAAATATGGTATACTTTGCAGAGCACAATGGCACATTCAGCAGGTAATCCTTCAGTTCCTAGTTTTGTATATAAATAATTTTATTGGTAACAGTAACATATTCCATCAGGCTGTGACAGTGGTGGCTGGTGCCCACTGAAGCAGTAGGCAGGAAGCCCAACATTAAGTGAAGATTGAGCCAAAGACAGGCAGAGCCAGCTAAATCTAGTTTTTCCAACCCACCCCTCCTGGCTGAGGTCAACAAGGGTTAACACTGACTCAGGGCTCATCCAGACTTCCTTTTGTACCGCCTCTGTAGGTACAGGCTCTGTGTCCGAGAATATGTATGTCTTTTGTCCCGGCACTTTCCCCAGGGAAACCCGTGTTTTACTACTGAATCAGAGCAAATGCCAATCCGAGCTTTAAAGCACAGACCTGTACCTAGGAGTGGTGCAAAAGGAAGTCTGGATGAGCCCTAAGGAGGCACTGGCGGAGGAAGGGGGATGCGGTGGGTGCAGTCCACCCCGGGTGTCATCCCTAAGGGGGGTGACATCACCACCCCGCCCCCTGGGACGCTTGCCCCGCCCCCGCGCAGCTAGCCCCCCCCCGGGTGCACAGCATGTGTGCCGCTCTGGGTCCCGGAGCAGCAAGCTCTGCCTCTGTAAGGAGGAGAAAAGTAATTCAGCCCCTGAACTGCTTGTAAGCAGAAAGGCAGGCAGATAGGGACTGGTTTGTCCTTAAGGACCTCCACTGGGCTGGGAGAGAGGGAGAGAGATGGGACTGCAGGGCTTCTCCATTTGCTCAGCCGAAATACCAACAATTTCTGACTGTCTGCAAAATTTTTCCATTCCTGATATTTGCTGAAATATCTCTGTAATTAAAAATTAGTGCCTGAACTCCCCGCCCCCGCCCCCTTCCCTTTTGTCTCACGTCTCTTAGGCTCTGAGCCTGAGGGTGTGGACTGTCTTCTCGTTGATATTTGTAAGCCACTTTGGGAGCAGGAGGAAAAGGCTAATGCTTATGATACTCAGTTATGAGCACTCAGTTAAATTCACTTAGCGGCATACTTGTTCCACTGGTGAGAAATAGTAATAAGCAGGTTGCTGGTAACTTTGGTCATAACAGATGGTGCAATCTGTTGAATAATGAGTTTTGCTAGCACAACTGTTGCGTTGGATTCCTCTGTTGCACATTAAAAAGTGCTAGTCCTTCCACTAATGGGCAGGGAACACTGGAGGCAGCCCAGTGTCTTTGGAGAACCGTCTGATCATGAAACGTGGAGAGCTGCATTATACCAAATAAAGTCGGACCACTGGGTCCATTTAGCTCCATACTGCCTGCACTGAGAGGCAGCAGCTATCCAGTGTTTCAGACTACCCTTTCCAACCATAAAGCATTTCCCATGTTAAAGCATATCCCACAGAGCCACAAACCTTCCCCACAGATGGAAACTGGTATCCTAAGGCTTGGACACCAAAGCCAGCAGAACAGAAGTTATAAAAAGGGAGAGAGAAAGGGATAAGAAATGTAAGGCTCTGAAAGGAACAGGTGCCTGAAATTTTCTTTTGATGGGTGAAAGATTGTGTCTGGAATCCGGCACAGAGGGCTGTGCCATTTGGGGAAAACATCATGTTTCTAAAGGTTCTTCCATGTCACCCTAAAGGAGCACAGGTAGGTCATGGCTCAGAGGATGGTTTCAAAGTAGGGTGGTTATCCTATTAGAAAAATCTTAATAAATTAATCATATGAGTTTAACCCGATTCATCCATTAAATCCCAATCATTCAAAGAAAGAAAGAAAGAAAGAAAGAAAGAAAGAAAGAAAGAAAGAAAGACTTATCCCTTTTAAAGACTCCGTAGTAGCTAGGGAGGGCTGGGAAAGGCCTCACTGCCTGAACCTTTGAGGATCCACTGCTGGTCAGTACAGACAATGCTGAGCAAATGGACCTGTGAATTCACCTGATATAAACAGCTTTCTGTGTCGCTAACCATGGGACAACTATGCAGGAAAGCCAACCAGTACCAAACTTTGACCAGATGCCACTGAAGAGAGGCTGCCACATAATGGTGTTTAGGCATTATGTCAATTAAACCATCTAATTAAACCACCAGTTTAGGCATTTCAGCAATTACCCCAGGGAGGAATTTCCTCCCAATGCAAACAGGAAGAGGGATTTGCCTCTGGACCACAGCAGGGGAGGAAAGGGTTAAATTCTCCCTCCATGCCTGCTCTGGCCTCTGATCCTATTAATTATGCTGGAAACTTGTATTTCCAACTTGTATTTTATCCGAAATCTGTAGTTTACCCTCTCACAGGGCAACCATTTTGAGCTCCCTTAAACATAATACAGTTCCTCAGCCTCTCTTACACAGGGGTGGATGAATCTTCTAAGAAAACACTGAATTATCTGACGCCAAAGTCCATGTCCATGATATGAGGCTGACATGTCATAAAAACTTTAATACTGAAAACTAAGGGCTGCCTTTGGTGGGAAGCAGGTGCACACAGAACCCCACCCCTTTTCGTTTCAGCTCCAGGTCTTAGCTACTTGAGGTTTTAAGCTTTTTCCTGCCACCATTGTAACACAAAATCAAACCACAGCATAAATATGCAGCGAACGTTTAATTAACTTAGAAGTGCAATGCCATTTGCACCCCTACCCCTCCTTCCTCAGTGTCTTATTTAGTAAATGAAGAAATGCCTGATATCTAACCCTTGATTTGTAGAGCTCGCTTATGCTCTGGGTCCATACAATTAAACTGACAACCCATAATTTGACTCGCAGCAGTGGGGAGCCCAAGAATGAAAGAGCACGAATGTTGAATTACTTTGAGGGAAAGTAATAGGTTCTCCCCCCCCCCACATCCCACATTTTATACTTAATACTGCTCCAAACATTGTTATTAGCAAAAGTCTCAGCAACATTTTGGAATAACGATGAGAAGGAATTAGTCATTCCCTTGTTTTACGCAACTTGACTTTTGGCTTTTCGCAGAATGCCATTTAGCGGGAGCACATTACCAAGCTGCTCGCCTCTTTTCATCTGAACGCTAAAGCAGGTAAGAGACAATAAGAGGAACTGTTGATGGTTTATATTACTCTATTATGTTAATGTTCACTAAAGTATGCCATAAGCTCTCTCATTACATGTGTATAAACCAATTCTCTGTGGTGTTATTCCTGTGCTAAATGCTATAACTACATAAATCTTGAATTAATGGAGACTTTATAGTTCCTGAAAATGAAGGGTAATTGCTGTCTGTTAATGCTGTTGTAGCTAGTAAAGGAAGTATATATTTTCAGTAGCAATGTTTATGGGCCGTCAGAGCAATGCCACCGTCACTGCTACGTGCTGCAAAAGATCTCCGGACAAACTGGGAGTCCCTGTCTTTTTCCCCTCTGAGGCAAATGAAAAGCAAAGCAAAAACAAGGGAGGGACGGAGGGAAGACATAGGAGGCTCTTTCCTATTATTCATCTATCTCAGTGTTGTGTACGCTGAGAGGCAGCAGATTTCCGGGGTTTCAAGCAGGGAACACTCCCTGGCCTTTCTGCATGCAAAGTAGCTGCTCTACCACTGAGCTACAGCCCCATGCAACGCTGTCCTAGATGCTCTAGGATAATGGTTTTCAACCAGTGTGCTATGGCACCCTGGGGTGCCTTGAATGATGGTTAGGGGTGGCGCAGTCAACACTGGCTTCTGTCCCTCTTTCCTTCCGTCCCTCCTCTGATGTCCTCTTGCATCTCTGCCTCCCAACGGTTTGCACAGCTGTTTATTACAGCACCCCTGGCTATAACCTCCGTAGGCAAATGGTGCCTCTAGAAGGCACCTCTCTTTGGGGTGGGGCGGGGGCAGCTCAGAGACCAGGGATGGCAATAGCAGCTGCCTGGAGGACTCCCAAAGAGAGGGGAGAAGAGAAGAGGCTGAGGGAACACTCCACAAGGGTGTTCAAACAAGGGTGAGAGGCTGCCAGCTCTGCAGGCAAAGGGTGACAAAACTGGGCTCTCCCTCCTTTTCTGTCAGATGGCTGTTGTGGTTGCTCGAGAGTAACCAGGCAGGACTCCAACCTGTCTTTTACAGGCTTTATTTTGGTGCAAACTATTTACAGTGAAGAGCCCCAAAGCTCATGTCTGGCTCAATCGCTAGCAGAATCCGGGAGTGGTCGTCTTTTGGACCTCCCCCAACATAGGGGTTTCGTTACCCCCCGCCTTCTCCTTCCCTCTCTGCGCCTTCTACTACTGCGCAGGATGGGTGATGGCAAGGGCATGTTTCCCTCCTGTCCGGCTTGCCCAGGAGTGGTGTTAAGGCTCCCACCAGCATGCTCTGGTCCTTGCACCTCTTCCCCACTGGAGGTGGGGCTTTCCTCCTCCCCGGAAGAAGAACTGCTTCGCAAGATTTTCGGAGGCTCCCTGTAACACAACTGCCCTTCTGTTTCTCGCCTCTAAGCCGATGGCAGTTCCCTGACATTTTCCTTTGTTTTAAACAAAAAAAGGTGGGCACACTCTGAATGCAAGACAGAAGATCTGTCAAGCAGATTTGTCACTGACAGTCATTTGGAACAAAATTTTAATACTGCAATTATGGGCCCATTCTCTGATCCCAGCTGGTATTGCAGTAGTAAGAGTACTTGTGAACTCTTTCATCCCATCCTTTATTAAACTGGATTAAGAAAAAGACAGAGGACACTCGGGGGGGGGGGCAAGGTTTGGTTGGGCTGTAGACATGAATGGGACCCAAGACATCAGTCTCAAGCCTCTGTAAACACCAAGCTTTAGAGAACAATATTTTCTAAGGTCTCCAGGGCACATGGGCACCCCTGCATCCCACAGTATGTGGCCTAGGACAGGTGCACATGAGGCAACAAATCAGCATCACCTGCCAAAACACTGCTGCATCCAGGAACTGAGGCAAAGGCTCAGACCTCTACTTACAGTGATGTGAGGCATGCATTTGTCTTTTCTGTCATGGAATATAGTCCTGTTTAGAGGCAGAGACCTACTTAGAGAAACTGATGCCTTGCTTTTTGTCTTTACAGATCAAGAAAGCAATACAGAGAAAAGACACAGAGGCATTCTCTCTTCATTTTTGTGTGTGCAAAGGCTCGTTGGTTAGTCCATAAGTTGAAATGAAGCGTGACGGCCATCTCCACCCCCCACCCTGCTCTCAAATATCATCTGTACAGAATGATATAATATTCTTCCTTTTCTGAGAAGGACAGTTAGGTTACAAGCCATTCGCAATGCAGCTTCCTCTGAAGGTAACCTCAGATCCCACATTCTGAAAGCTAATCAATGTTGTTCAGATTTCAATTTCTTCACTACAAGGTGAAGTCAAACCTAATCTAACAAACGTCAGTCTCAGATGTAATGCTGCTAGCCAGGCCTACCCAGTGTAATTTAGATAATCATTAATAGCATAGCTGTATACTAAAACTGCATGTCACTTACAACTTCATCTGAGCATTGACTGGCAGATCTTTCAAGTAGTTTTTCTAAATGATTGCTTTTTTGCCTTCTTTGATTGGGGAAATGCGAGAAATACTGTGATTCAGCGTCGGAAATAATATGAGGGAATTGAGTCTCACCATGTTCAGCCATGTAACACTACCCTCTGTTATCAGGAATCTAGACGGGGCAGACAGAAACCTAAAATATACACGGCAAAGAATAATATGGAGAGACGTAAAAGGGGGAAAAAAGAATGCATTTCACAGAAGAACTTAGCTCTGGCAGAGAACAGCTACTTGTGTGGCACAGCAAGTTCCTGGCCATCTCTACCAAGCAGCAGCTACAAATTTTGGCAGGCACCAACACTTATCATTTAGATGACAGGTTAAGATCCTTTCATTCTCCAAGGCTTTTAATGGGTGATTGGTGCTGGCTGCTGCTTTTATCCGTCTGTTTATTTAGACTTCATCGCTTGTTGATACTGCTGTGTACATTTGTTCTTTCACTATGTCTTCTTAATTAAATTATGAGAAACTTTCTGTGTATTTATTTTAGACATTTCTATACTCTCCTTCAGCCACAGGCTCCCAGAGTCGGTTCACTCCATAGAGCCACGGAATAACGCTCAAGCAATCCAAACACCAAAACAAACAGGTAAAAAGCTGCAGATCAGGCGGCCACAGCTCAAATATTTGAGAGCCTGGGAAAATAAACTTTAAGTATAACAAAGTGGGCAGCCCTTTGAAAGAAGGCACTCTGCTCCCAAGGGGCCATCACTGTGGAGACCCTTTCTCTGCCCAACACCCACTTCACTTCAGATGGTAGAGGCAACCAATGCTGTGCTTCTTCTACTGATGCATTTGCACAGAGCGGATCTCTTCCCACCTTGCCCCTCTTGCTCCCCTTCTCAATAAGCAGCAGCGACTTCTACTACAGGTAAGCACCCATCATTCCACTGTCCGACCGCTACTGTTGATGTGAGAACAGGCACCAAGCTGTGTGGAGCTATGCTGCCAACAGATTAGGAAATTTTAACACAAAAGCTAACATACCATATATGCAAACCAAATAAGGGGAGAGTTCATGCACCACTGCTGGGAGATAAATAGGGGGTGGCAGTGTTTTCTGCCCATTGCAGACACTGGACGTGCCAATAATGTGATGGATTTATGCTAGCACAGGCCACTACAGCTCTTCACACCGGCGTGAAATGGTTGCACTTGCACCAGGTAGACTCAGCCTCATCAGTCCCTCTTCCCCTTTTGGCCTCAGCTACTTGACTGTGGCAACCAAAAAAATATCAACACACACCATAATACAACTGTTGTTGCTTAATCCAGCCCTCTTTCTTATGGCTTATGTGTCAAAACACATCTGTGATTTCATCTGGGGCAACTTTAAACATGCAGCAAGACTTTTAAAAGAAGGCAGTGAAAGGATGAAAGGCAAAATACATTTTTCTGATTTTGAACAGATGGGGGAAATCTGCTTTATTAGTGTAGGCTTCCCAGGTATCTTCCTGCATTTGTGGTATTTTTTACCTCCTGTGGTTTTAGCAGAGGTCAAACAGAAACACTTTATAACTCTCTAAGCCAAATGACAACCCAATTCTAAATTTGGAAATGTGCAAATTTTCTGCATCTCTCTGTTAGTTTTATAATTTGATTTTTTAAATAAAACTTTATTATTATTATTATTATTATTATTATTATTATTATTTTATTTTGAGGTGGATATCTTGTTCAGCAGTGAGGGTTGCACAAAGCTTCCACTATCCCACCATTCAAAATGATATCTGCAACACTGATAGCTAGTGAGATGGGGAACATGTCAAAGGAAATTTGAAATCAAAAGGGTTTAACTATGAGTTTAATCACCTTTCTGTGACTTACGTCAGCCCAACTTTTTCTGGAATTCACCCAGTCTTTGTAAGATGAGAAAGTGGAATTCTAAAGGATGTTGAGACTTACAGAATCATGGATCCCAGTTTGCCCATTCCTAGTTTAACTGAAAACCAACCACCAAAGCTGTTTTTTTTCCAAATAATATTTTTCATTTACAATGGAACCTTGGTTCTCAAACTTAATCCATTCCAGAAGTCCGTTCGATTTCCAAAATGTTTAGAAACCAAGGCACGGCTTCCGATTGGTGCAGGCGCCCCGGAAACAATAGCCGGCAGCCGCATTGGACGTTCGGCTTCTGAAAAAAGTTCGCAAACCTAAGCATTCATTTCCGGGTTTGCGGCGTTCGGGTTTCGATTTGTTTGTCAACTAAGCCGTTCAAAAACCAAGGTTCCACTGTCTTTTAAATACTTTAAATCTTGCATTAGAGACCAAAATATTTATTGTGGCATAAACTTTGGAGGACTCGAGCCTCCTCTTTCAAATAATACTTCTTGCCTCTGATAAAGTGGGCCCTAGAACATGAAATAAATCTGTTAGCATTTAAGCTTCAACAACAGGGGTCAGCTAGGCTTATCAGGCATGGGCCGGATCACTCCTGCAGAGATCATCTGTGGGCTGGACTGATGCAGCACAATGCTGGAAATCGCTTCTGCGCATGCCCAGATGCCAAAAATTGCGCCTGTTCAAAAGCAATTTTCGGCGTCTGGGCAGGTGCAGAAGCAATTTCTGGCACCATGGACATGCACAGATGCGATTTCTGGCATCTGGGTATGCACAGAAGTGATTTCCGTAGCCGCAGAAAAGAATCACCAAGCCGCGCCGGTTTAGCACAGCACGCAGGGACTCACTGAATGGGCGGCTCGGTTCGGGGGCGGCTTGTGGGCTGGTTAAATGGCCTCTCCCGGTCCATGGGCCTTAGGTTGCTGACCCCTGTTCTATAAGAATCTTCTCTGTTTTTGTGTATTGGAGAGATGAATATTGAAGCTTCTATGGAAGGGACTTGACAAATGACACTATTATATTATATTATATTATATTATATTATATTATATTATATTATATTATATTATTATATCTGTGCTATGACCAAGTGAGGGGCTGATACTTTATTGTAAAAGGTAGGACCCGTTCTACCCAAGCAGTGGTTCACAGCACTCTTGTTTATGAAAACGTCCTCCGCTACCCTGAGACTGTGCCTCATTCAACGACTATATCGTTCTGGACTTTTTTGGATGCCAAACAGGTTCCATAGCAAATTATCTCCATCCCAAGACATTAGTGATGCATGGCAGAAACTGGGTACCTTAGCTAAATGGTGTGGAGCTGCCCAACTGCAAGCCCCTCTTCTGGTGCGAGGTAAAGACTTTGTTATATCAGATTTGGTGTTTCCTGGATTCATTTATAATTCATTTGCCTTGTTTTAACCTGTATTATGCTGTCACTTACGCTGTTTTGTATATATGTTATTGTTACCCACCCTGGAATTATTTTTGCAGTGAAGAGTGGGAGAGAAACGTTTTAATTAAATAAAAGCATTTAACAAACAATTTGTAGTTCCTGTCTTTATCTGAACTGGAAATGTATTGATGTGAGTGCAAAGAAGATAGATATGAAAACATTTGATCAACATTTCTTGAGAGTTATGACAACTCAATATATTTGTATTTCTAATTTATATGGTCAAAACAACTTCCATATTTTAACACTCCCTTTTTGTCTGAATGTTACTTTAATTGTATTCTTCAAAAATCGCAGTAAAAACTTCAGCCCACTCAAAGACAGAACCAAGGCAGCTGTAAATGTCAGCATGGCCTGAGACTAATATCTGATGAACTTGAAGGTTATTTACAGGCAATAAATTTTTCTTTTAACACAATGTCAGTCTGAAGCTCACAATGGAATTCAACATAGTCTCATAGTGGTCTCACTGCAGTCAGTGGGAGTGCTTCAGAGTTTAGTGATGTTAATTAAACTTGCCTCTTCTATAGGTGGGACATTTTTAGGTCAGTGGAGGTCACTGGGTTTAAACAAGAACCCATACATTCATCTCTCCCCATCCCAAACATCTGCCTATAATCTCCCAATGACTAATGTGAGTATCAAGCAAAAGGGTCAGGGGTAAAAAAATCTTTGCTGCATGATAAATATGTATGCATGAAGCCAAAATATACCTTGACAGTTACAACATCATCTGCAAAGACGGGTTACTGGTTGTCCATCTTCGAAACCCATTACGAAAACTGACATATTCAAAAGTCATTATAAATAAAATATTGCCTTTCAAGCAGTTACTGAGGGAAGTCTTCCTCCAAAATAACATGATAGGAATGCTATTGCAGTCTTGAGTGCTCTTCCAATCAAAGCACATTAATCAAAGAAGGTCGTCATGTTAGCAACAACAAACCCTATTTTATGTACATAGTAAAGCCCAAGGGAAAAGACATCTTGTATAGTGACCCAAGGCATTTGAGGTTTAGCAATCACTATTTCTAAAATCTGGCATAAAAGCAGATAGTTTCCTCTTACTTTCCTGGAAAAAGAGTTTCCAAGCTTCAGGAAGGCAGTAGAGTCAAAACAAAAAGGAAAGGACGTTTGGACTTACCTTATCGTCAATGTCACTCTCACTGTCACACTGTAGATTAAAAAGAAAGAAATAGAAGACTCTGTTATGAAAAGATGCAGAAATTATACACATCAACGTATACAACTCAAAGCCTTCTTAGCACTAAGGGCCTCATAAGATATGTAGCACAATTAGAAGGGACTGCAATAATCACATTTATTTGAATTTTAGAATTCTTTGAGAGTATTGGTAAGCATGTAGATAATGAGGTGTGTAAATTTTATGAAATTAAAATAATAATAAAATAATAAAAAATGTCACAGACTCCCTCCATTTTTATTTTTACAATACAACCAGAATTTTGAATTTCCCTGGCAAATCACATCATTTCCCTTTGAAAAAGTATAACATTGAAATAAATAATCTCAGCATGTTAACATGAACTAAAATAACATACCTAAATAATGCTATTTAAATTTGGATAAATACACAAATATCCCAGTAGATAGGCATTAGCTGCCCTGAGCATTTGGAAAAGTGAGATATTTTGGGCTGGGTAAAAGGCCATTTGATGAAGTCCTTCACTAAAAGTTCCTAGCATATCAGTCATGGCATATGAAGGCAAATGTTCCTCCTATGTATTGGAAACTGTTCTGAGAGTGGGCTTTAACACCCAGTGGGGACATCCCTAAGAATCTGTATTGAGATCAGGACAATTTAATTTGTTCATAAATTATTTGGATTTAGAAATGAATACCATAGCTTGCAGTAGCAAACTGTGCAGATGACCCAAATTATTAAGGACAGTGAAGTCCTGAGTGGACTGTGAGGATCTCAAAAAGGATTTTTCCAAACTGGCTGCCTGAGCAACAGAATGGCAGAAGCGTCTCGATGTCTGTAAGGGCAAATTGAGACATAAACATTGACTCTTATCTGCTGTTCTGTTGACTAGTTAGCCAATTTGGAGAGATTCTTCTACAGATCCTCCTCACAGTCCATTTGGGACTTTACTATATTGATTCAATGTCTAGACGGGTACATTGGGACACAGAATCCAAAATACATATATATTGACTTGGGGACATGTGGAACCTAATTTGGCTGTTACTGTTCAGGTTTGGGATCAGTGGACGACCTTGGGGTCTCAAAGTTCAGCGACACCCTGTGTGATGCTAAAATTTGGTGCCCTCATCTCTTGCCTTCCATTCTACAACATACTGTGGTTATTGCGCCCCCTGCAGCACTCAAAGGCTCCGCCCCCAGTGTGACCAAACCAGTCACACTTCCATAAATCCGCCTCTGTTGGGCTCATAGTAGAAAGCGTACTAAAAATGCTGACTGTATGATTTCTATCCATTGCCAGGATGTGACCCTCAAATGCCTTTGAGGGAATGCAATCCTCAACAGAAAGAAAGCGTTGCCTACTTCAATGTGATTCTACTGGGAAAGAGCTATATTTATTCATTCATTTATTTGACATATTTATAAACTGCTTCACAGGCAAAAGTTGTTGAAGTGATATAAAATACAAAAGACTTAAGACTGCGGGGCATGCAATACTCTCAGCAGTCCCCTAGAGCTAAGGAGCACAGTTGCTGGCAAGGACAGCAGCAGAGGAAGTGGCGCGCCCAGGGGCAGGGCAAAAGCGGGGTGCACCGCGGGGGCCTCCAGAGTCTGCCTGCCTCCTCCCACTCAGCCGCCCTACAGCTGGGGGGGAGGCAGTGGGTGGACCATTTGGGGCAGCACAGAGCCTGTGAGCGCCCAAGCTACCGCGTCACTCCCAGGAGAGAAGCGTGGCTCAGGTGGGCTACAGGCCCCACGGTGAGTGCCGCCCGGCATTTTGTCACCCCCCTCAGTGGTGACACCCAGGGCGGCCCGCACCCACCGCACTCCCCTTCCTCCACCCCTGGGCAAGGATATATGGGGCAATGCAGTCCCTTAAGTAACCTGGTCTCAAATTTATCAATTTGTAGTGCAGTTGCTCTCCTGTGCTTAAAATCTTAGGAGACTAAAGTTCTTAAAACGTTTTCTAGATGGGAAAAAACCCATAAAGTCAAGAAGGAGAAGGGGTGGCAGTCGTTTTACATTGGACACACTTGCTGGCTTTGAAAATGGAATAGTTCTATTTTCAGCTGTACATATGGCAGGATAATGACACCTTGGAATGTTTAGGGATGCATAGATCTCACTGGCTGGAGATGAGAAAACATTACCATTGCAAAGTACAAATGAAGCTATTGCAGCCTTCTCTATGGGCAGAAAATGACCTCAAAAGCAGCAGGGGGGGTGGTTTCTACATTAAAACAGGGAATCTCATCTTCCCTGGAAAATATATTATGGCACATTTTGTCAGTTGCCCACCAAGGGCTGCTTCTCAAGTTACATTATTTTAGACAGAGGATATGAATTAGTTGACTTTGGATTTTGCGGTCAAAGCACTAGCAACCAGTGGGAAAGAGATTTGATCTTTGGCATCTTACACTGGTTCTCCCTCTGAGGGATACTAGACGTCTGCTTCTATCAAAATGGACAGAAAGACCTCTAAAACCTAGGAGCAGTTATTTGAATGCCATTTCCACTTCCCGGTGTGTCTGAAGGCATGTGAGGCAGCTGCCTCAGGCAGCTAATTCTGAGTATCCAGAAAGGACATCAAATGTTCATTATTGTTGTTGTTATCCAAACACAATTGAGTTCTATGGAAAGAGTTTGTTAGGTGAGTGTTTGCATAACAAGTCAACAATTTCTACTGAGCATTCCTGACCACAAAATGTTGGAACCCCCCCCCCCCAGCTCATCACGCCCCCCAGAAAACCCAGGAAAACTGCTTTCTGATTTGTCCTATTCAGGGCCATCTTACCATAGGTGCTAGGGGTGCGGGGCACCCAGATGCCAGGCTCTCAGGGGTGCCAGGCCGAGAGTCCGGGGCCTGAAAGTTGAGTGCGGGGAAGAGCCCACCCGTCAGTCGGAGAGCCACGGTGGGCTCTTCTGCTGTGGGCTCTGTGCCGTGAGTTTGGGGGTGACCGAGCCAGCGAGACCCTGAGGTGGCCAGCCGGCTCCACCCTCCTGCACACCTGGGACTGGGCAACCTGGGGGTGGGCTGCCGGGCAGATCTTTGCATCCTGGCACCGCATATGCTTAAGACAGCCCTGGTCCTATTGCTCCCCCTCAATTCCTCAGCCAACCAGCAAAAGTAAACAATGAAGTAAAAACTGCTCATTGTTCGAAGATATGAATCTGCAATGTGTATGGCAAGGTTTGGGTACTAATTCCTCTCATTTGGATAAGTGAATTTTCAAGTCTCTCCAGGTCACATTTCCTCTCTAGGCTACATCCTCTTTCCCCAAGCCACACCCCTCACTGGTCTTGCTTTGTCTTGCAGGACATTGGACTAGATGATGCTTCCAACCCTACAATTCTATGATTCTATAATACTTGCTTGCCTCAATGGAGGACAGAGAAGGATGCATGAGTGTGTGTAGAAACAAAGGTAAGATGGACATTAATTGTTCTGCTCACATTTGCCTCACATTGACTTGCAGGTGGCTCCCAAAAGGTTGCCCAGAAGAAAATGTGGCCCCTGGAATGAAAAGGTTTCCCCATACCTGATGTAAGACATTTAGAACACTAAAAATATTAAGGGAAAAAATAATAATCAGAAAATGCCATATGGCTGCAACTCTTTAATGCAACGAAGAACAAAGAAACACAGAACACACATTAATAATAGCAATATTTACAATAGCATAAGTAGGTTCACCTTACAGATCTTTTTTTAATTGACACAAATCAGAAGAATGGTTAACAATGTACATGTTATAGTACTTTAACATGTTCTTTGTTAACCATTCTTATGATTGATATTCCTTAAAAAAGAATGAAAAAAGATCTAGAGCATTCCTCAGCAGGAGTAAAAGGGAAATTTGTGGTCTGGTTCACACATGTGGTACTGTCTAAGTACATTCATGTACAGTTTTTAATACAAGACTAACAGGGATTTGATCTGCTTCTGGATTAAGTAGATAATTTCTGTGTTGTTTGCAGACTAAATTTTCTGGGCACGAGTGATTAGTCCTGGATTTCCTTTGATTTGTTTTCCTGCCTCACTGAACTATGGGAAGCTATCCCATAATCCTTTGGAGAGGTGGGTTTTTGCGTTGTTTTTTTTAAGGACATACATTGCTTGCCAAGGAAATAGAACCTTTTTCTTCCCTATTCTTGAACAGTCCCCTCTAAATGGATGTGTCAGTTTAGATGCATTCTGTGGACAACAGCAAATGTACCGTTTAACTTCTGACACACATTTAAAACAAGATGTATCTAAACTATTGATACCCAGGAACATTTTCTATCATATAAATATTATTATTTATGTGTATATTATTAGTATTAGTAGTGAAATGTATATTCCACCAGCACATATAATTAATAAGAGAGATCTTATACTGTAAAATTCTCCAGGAGTAGCTGTCTTAGTCTCTTGCAGCAAAAGCAATGAGGGTTTTTGTAGCACCTTAAAGGCAAACACATTTGTTACGCCATGAGTTTCTGTGGACACAAGGTGAACTTGCAAGTGATGAAGTGGGCTGGAATCCATGAAAGTTTTATACCATAGCAAATCCATGAGTCTTTAAGATGCCACAACACACTGTTGCTTTGGGCCTGCTTTGCGTGTCACAGAAAGCCATACAGTGAAGGTAAAGGTACCCCTGACCCTTAGGTCCAGTCGCGGACGACTCTGGGGCTGCACTCTCATCTCGCTCTATAGACCGAGGGAGCCGGTGTTTGTCCGCAGACAGCTTCCGGGTCATGTGGCCAGCATGACTAAGCCGCTTCTGGCAAACCAGAGCAGCGCACGGAAACGCCATTTACCTTCCCACCGGAGTAGTACCTATCTATCTACTTGCACTTGACGTGCTTTCGAAGTGCTAGGTGGGCAGGAGCTGGGACCAAACAACGGCAGCTCACCCCGTCGCGGGGATTCGAACTGCCGACCTTCCGATTGGCAAGCCCTAGGCCTTTGGACCACAGCGCCACCCGCGTCCCTGAGGTACCACTGTACTATTGTTTATTGGAACCATACAAATCAGCCACTCCTCCCTAGTTCTCTTATTTAATTACAATCTGTACCCACGTTTTGCCCTGTGGGCAAAACTAAGACTTATACAGCAAAAAATAATATTTAGAACCTACCTGACTACATTACGCTTATTTATGGAAGGGCTATCTAAGACATCTAGCTGCTGAAGACGTAACAGGGACAACAGTTCTTTAAAACACATGTTCTTACAATGTCCTACATTGGTAAATTTTTGGCAGAGGGTAATAGAGACAATCAACGTGACTGTATGGAATAATCTTAAATTTGCTGAGGAAAATATCCTTCTGAATTACCGTATATACCCAATATTTGTAACCTAAGAAAGGGACAATATGAGTGGACTCTCCATGCCTCTACTATGGCAAACGGACAGGTATTGATGAACTGAAAAAAATTAAAATGCAGCTCCCTTTAATGAATAGATCAGGGGTCAGCAAGGTTTACCTCGCCTGGGCCGGTTCACTCCCGCAGAGATCGCTCTGTGAGCCAGATCACGTCTGCGTAGACGCGATTTCCGGGGCCGCAGAAGCGAGTCCCCGCTCTGCGCTGTGCCGGTTTAGCACAGCACACAGGGACTCATCAAGCAGACAGCTTGGTCTGGGGGTGGCTCGTGGGTCGTTTAAACGACCCTGTGGGCCACTTGTGGCCCATGGCCCACAGGTTGCCGACCCCTGGAATAGATAGAAGATACGTACAAATTTGCAACACAGGAACACATCACATGTAAACATAGACTTGCCATGGAAATTTTTAAGAAATGTTTGGAATTCATTTTTATAAACACTGTATTACGTTAACTATAGGATAATTACAATAACAATCTTGCAATATTTATAAGGTTCTTTTGTATTGCATATGGGTATTATGTATTTTTCTTTTTCTCCCCCCTTTTCATGACTTATTTTACCCTGTGCACTTTCAATTTACACACACACACACAACTTTTTATCTTTTTTTATCTCTCTCTCTCTCTCTCTCCCTACACACACACACACACACAATTAGTTTTTATTAAGGTTTTTGTGTTACAAAGCAAACAGATAAACAGGGAAAGGTACATCTATATTCTCACCTTTCAATTCATAGTCTTTCCCACAGTTTGTTTACATTTGGTGAGAGACACTTTTGTCATAGACATTTTGCAGCTGGGGGAAAGGGAATGGAATATATATACATATATATTGTGTTTGCTTAGCTGCCAGGCCACACTGTGCTAAAAGAAACTGGGAAGAGCAAAGTGCGCACAAACTACTCCCCAAGAACCAGCACATCCACATGGTTTTAATAAACTAAAGTTTAGCTTATTGTGACGTGTGCAAACAAGTGTCTTACAGGTAGATCTGCTGGGTCTACTCAAGTTGCCACTGTATCATCAAAAACCCTTGAAGTAATGGTAAGAATTTTTGAGCGTGGAATAGAATATTTGAACACACACACACATTAAAGGGGTAAACGAGGTGAGACCTGCGGGTACAGGGCGGTATACAAATTTAATAAATAATAATAATAAACTATATTAATATACTGGAGTATATTGCTGGTGCCCAACACCTCCTGAGTGTGTGTAATTCATGAGAACCCAAGCCCCAGAAATAAATTGGTTCTGAGTCATCCTGCTGTGTAACTATTATCTGGAAAATCAGAGAAGCAGCACATTCAGAAGAGTGGGGAAACAAAAACCAAGGCGAAAGTTTGCTGGTTTAAGCCATGCAACAAGCTTTTCTTACAGAATGTGAGCCATGAAGGAATTTAAAGGGTGGAGGGAGAAGAGAAAGCTCTCCACATCTTCACCTCCCACGCAGCTGTTGTCAATGGGACAAAAGCCCTTGTCAAAATACACAGTTAAAGAAATGTGAGGAATGGCAACTGCTGACAGCTATGGGGGCTCATTTAAAGACAAAAGCCTCAATTACCTGAATTTTCCTACAGGCCTGTTAACACGCCAGGTCTATAAGTAAATCTGTAAACAGCCTATTGTGTTGTGTTCATAAAGGCTTGTAAAGGGATTACTGGCAGAGTTGTGCCAATTGCCTCTTAATTCCACCAAGAATGTTTGCAAAGGAGATCCTAATTGCCCCACTTTTCTTCTTCTTCTTCTTCTTCTTCTTCTTTTTGTAAAAACAGTTTGGGGGCAGAGGCAGGTTTAAGCCTGAATCTTGCTAGTGGCAAGTAAGCTTTTTAAAAATGAAATCCCAAACAAACAATACTTTCTGGAGTTTGCTTGATCTGCTATCAACGAGCGGGTTGTTGCCAAGTGTGTACTGGAAGTGAAGGCAAGGCTGATCTTTCTAGGGGCGAGACACAGAGAAAGAGAGACTCCCGTATTAGAGTTCACTTTCTTGAAAATCAAGAAAGGCCTTGATTTGGACCTCATTTAAACCTTAATTATTAAATGTTTCTGATTTTCAAGAAGTTGCACTGACCCTCTTGATTTATAAGCAACAGTGTCTAAAGGAATTGCTCTTTTCTAAAAAATAATGTTTAGGGGTACTCTCATTTTCCTACACATATTGAAATATTGCCCCTCAATGAGGCCAAACTTAAGATTCACAAAATGTTTAGGGGTATGCATACTCCTGCATACCCCCAGAAAAAAACACTGTCTGAAGGTACTGTTTCCCTAAGAGGAAAAAGTAAACCAATTTCAAGCTGCTTGAACTGTCATAATCCTCCCCAATATAAAGAAAACCAGCAGTTTAAAAAATAGAAATTATAAAATAATATACTCAGCAGCCATATGAATACTGCAGTTATCAAGTGACAAAAATGTAACTTTGCCTGAATCTAGATGACCTGAAAAGCTTTTCCTTACTGAAGAGAGCAATAAACATGATAGCAAAAAGTACCTTTGCTGAAACATCTTCCAAAGTTGTGCAGAGCAAACAACGTTCTACAACAATGCAAGAATTAGTAGCAAATGTTTAGAAAGCTGGAGATGGCAGTAATCCAAAACAGTCTCTTAGACTGGCCTCTTGTTGGGGGTTATAATATAGGACATACTGGGAGGTCACTGGATAATCATAAGGGCAGCCTCTGAAGGCATGGCAAGCACTCACCTGACCTCTGGACAGCTGAGACACGGCTTCTTATTGGGAAGAAGAGGGATGATGTGGCAAAAAGGTCGCCACAATGCAAGCGCACCACTTGAGCCAATATGCCACACCTGTTGGGTGCATTTGGACCATGCCACACTCCCTGCTGCTTCACTCCACCCACCATCAGAGTAAGGAGCAGATAACTTAGTGTTAGGTGGTCAGGTGAGCCCTCCTGCTACGCCATGGCATCGGCTACTGTGAAAGAGGCTCTATTGGTTGCATCCAACTACAGTTATATTCAAAGATGACCCACTAAAATCAATGGCTCTACTTTAGTCATGCTTATTATTTTCAATGGGTGCCTTCTGAGTAGGACTAACATTGGCTACAACCCTATACAGATATATTTGCACACATATAGCAATATTGTATTACGCACAGTATATGCAACTTTTGCAGAAGTTTACATATTTTACCATGATTCTTAAATACATTTCCATGTTTATTTAAATAACCTTGTTAATCTAAGATAGGTTACAAATTCTTTGTTTACAGCCTGATTTCTGGTGGCATTATGATTTAGTATTCTGTTTTATGTTCTGTTATGGTCAATGGTCAAATAAACTCATTCCTGTGCTTATTTTAAACAGCCTTTTTTGTTTAATCGTGGTTAATGCTGAATGGGTGCATTTCTGTACTGTTCAGATTAATAGCAGTACTATCTTCTCTCTCTCTGGATCTTGGAAGTACAACAGCAGGGATCAATCAGTTTGTAGGTGTTTATTCTGTTAATCTTAAAGTCAACTAACCAAGAAGGGGGGTGGGTTGAGGTGGTCTATAGCAACTAAGCAGAGTGGTATGATATTCACAAAAAGTAGCAAGCGTCTGGATTGGCTGTGTAGTTCTAAGGAAGTTTTTCCTTTGTATGTTTAGCTGAATAGCACCCTGCTACGTACAAGGCCTGAACCAGAAAACAAAACAAAACCTCTCTGTTCCTTTCTTCTCAAATTACATAGTTTTCATTCACTTTCATTACTGAAGTGTTATCAGGCGACCTTGTTTTCTGGACTCCATTTGCATTATTTAAGTGACCTTGGCATTTTCCAATACTATATTTGAATGGAATCTAAACCAAATGAATTACATATTTCCTCTTCTGCCTCTTAAGTATCTCAGGTAGTGGGGAATATTATCAGGGTTTTTACAATATTTCAGTTAGCTACACAGAGGGATTGGTGCCAGTTTGCATAGCTATTGATCCTACTGGACAAGACTTGTTTGTTAAAAGCCAAATTTCATATTTTTCATCTTATTTCATGGTCCAGATCTATTCCCTTAGTCCTCAGTCCTATAATACCACAGTGAAAGTAAACCGTTTATATAGCAGGGTTTGAGATTACAGAGGATTCTCAGATGGTACAAGAGAGAAAATAAAAGCATTGTAAAAGTAATGTAGGAAGAATCACTGTGTAAAAAACAGCAACATAGTTTGCTGCTTTAAATATACAGCAGACATATACTTCACATATGCATATATTACTAGAATCAGTGTTAAATATTTAAAACCAGAAATGGTTTGGGGCTGCCTGGAAGGCAGGTACTTGCACAGCCACTTAATGCAGATACATTCAAACTGTGCCATGGATTCTCAGCTGGAGGGGGGAGGCAAAGGTGGCTATAGCTGCAGTGCTTGAGGCCCATGGGGGCACTGAACAAGGCTTTGGGGGCAATATACCAGGAGCATTGCCTGCAGCAGCAAGCAGTAGCTAACAGGCATTAAGGAGCCAGCGGAAACGACTACAGGGCTTTGCATTGTTCCTAAAAAAGCACAGACACTGCTTCACCAAATCAGAGATTAAACAAACCCTTGAGTATTGGACTAGCCTGAGGACAGCCCAATGATTATGTGCAAACTGGAAATAAATAGATGATAGACAGATCAATAGATAGATAGATAGATAGCCAGATTTGGCATGGATCCTTGTAGCCCAATGTCTCTTAATGTCCTCCAGAGCAGTGTTTTTCAACTAGCCAGGATAGCTGTTGGTAGAGCATGAGACTCTTAATCTGTGGACCCACCTGGAACCCATGAGTGCATGCCCCGGGTGTGTGTGTGGTGCAATTGCACTCCCAAGGCCTAGGCCAATAAGAGGAAGCAAAATGCAGGCTCAGTTTTCAAGTTATAAGGGCGGAAGGAAGCTGTGATGCAGGCATTGTCGCAATCCACCTGAGGTGTCATGTAGCCTAATTGTGGAAGGCCAATGCTCTAGTCAGAAACAGCGGTTGCATGAGGGCTAAGCATCTTTAGGTGGTTGGTGTGGAAGAAAGTTAAAGTCACTTTGTTTGATCAGACTTAGAAGCAAATTCAGAGAGCAAGGCCATCCCTTAGGTTGATTTGGAGAACATGGGGCCAAACTCCTCTACCTTTGCACCAGTACTTAAGGTGTTTGAGAGCTGAGGCATGACATCACCCTTTTCAGTGGCAGTGACAGAAGAGGATGAAATGTGCATTGGCACTGGGCAAGGTTTAAATTGAGGTTTCAGTCTGTGGAATCCAAGGTTCAAGTGTGTTACGTAGTTTCATAAACACTCTCCAACTTTCCCTTACACAATATCTGCTTACATATAGCTCCCGCTTCTGCCCAATCATTGCATGTGCAAACTGGAAAGTTCTAGGAAGCTGCCTTACATTAGATAGGCTATATGTTCATCATTCTAGACCAATACTGTCTGCTCTGACTGGAAGCTGCTTCCAGGGTTCATGAAGATGGCCTTTTGCAGCCCCTGTTACCTGCTCCTTTTTACTGGAAATGTCAGGATTTTGAACACAAAGCATGTGCTGTCCTACATAGTTACCGTCCCCCTAAAGAGACATAAAAAAAGAAAAAAAGAAAGAAAAACCTAGACATCCTTTTATTCGAGACCGACAGTTGGACTGCCCAGAGAACACAAGTGACTCGTGAGTCATCCCTCAGTCCACCCTTGTAACATTTTACGGTGCTTAATTTTTGGAAAAAAGAAACATCAGGCTCAAACTTACAATGAAGCTATTTCCAGAGGTGAGTGCATAGGCCTTGATTTGTACCAAAATGTAGCCATTAAATGAACACAAGTGTCTTTGAACATGTGCGGAGTGCCGTTCCTCCCTTCCAGCTACCCCAAACCTGGGATTATGTGATGCGTCTTTAGTGGCAAGACATAGGAAGCCGCCTTATATCATTTCAAACTATCCGCCCTATCTGCCCATTCAGAGCAACTTTGGCTACCACTCTTCAGAGTCTCGAGCAGAGTTTTACACCATCCCTGGCAACCTGAACCTTTTAACTGGGGATGAAGGGGATTGAGTTGATGATTTAACATGCAAAGCACATACTCCAACCACTGAGCTATGGGTCTTCCCCTAACATTCAAGCAGGCTCGAGCTGCAGGCCGTTCCTTTCGGAACTCTAGAAGTATGTGAGCACTAGTTGCATTTACAAAGCATCAGGGAAAAGGCACTCTGCACTTCCTCATAAAAGTCTGCTGCTATTTTGCATCTTCTAAAGCTGAACAGGTCCTGGGGTTCATATGGTTTTGAGGCCTAGCTGATGGAGCCCCCTGCTCTCTGCACCTCACAATGATTTGGTGGTAGCAATGGTGGCATGGTGTGTGTGTGTTTCTGTGTGTATAAGGGATGGGGGGGTGTTGGGTCCCTCTGCCACATACTCAGGTTTGGCACCATATTAAAGTCTGCAGGGTGTTGCTTAAGAAGATGGGAAGAAGGAGCTTTATCATGAGCCAAGCTGACAGAAAAGCCCACTAATGGGACTTGAGGCTTTACGCACAGAAACAAAAAAACAAAAAAAGAAGGAAGAAACTGCCAAAACATTAAGCTTCCGCCAAGTGTCGAAGGGCTACTGATTTATTGCAGCAATTTTGCCACTGTGTCCTTTATAAGGTCCCCGGAGTCTTTCCCCACTGGCAAGAAACTGTGAGCTGTTGCGGCTCAGGGAGAAGCGTAGAAGCTAGCCAAGAGCTTTTGCGGGGTGGGGGGCTCGGGGAGGGAGAGAGAAGATAGAAAGGAAGAAAGGAAGGGGGAGGAAATTGAATGTTGACTTGAACTTGCCCCAGGCAGGAGAGAGTCCTCTTAGCTCCACTAGCTCTTTGACAGCTTGATGAAATGAGTCCAGGGCCTCCCCATGGCTAGACCAGCTCTGGCTTCCGAATGTTGAGGGGGAGCAGGGCGGAGGTGGGGGGTAGGGGTAGAGCTGTAAGAAACAGACTGAGCCTCAGGGCAGCAATTTCCTTCCTTCACTACTACCCCCCCTTTCTTTTCTCAGCATTTGGCTGGGAGAGGGAGGTCATAAGCACTATACATGTATAAACTGAGCTCTCTTTCACCCCCCTCTCTCTTTCAATCTTAGTGGTGGCAATTTGGCAACTGAGGATAGCCCTGAGCGCTATAACTAATTTTGAGAGGCAGTGATGCATCAACATGGCTGGTGCAGGCTGAGCCAAAGGTGTGTGAATGGGTGTGGGGGTGTTGTTGTGGAGGCCATTTTGTTAAGTGACCAATAGCTGTCACCTGCAAGCTGAGAGAAGGGAAATCTCTCTCTCTCTCTCCCCCCCCCCCGTGTGTCTTACATGAGGGAAATTAGGGTGGATTTTCTACCGTTCCCCTTTTACCACAGAGCACGTTAATCTTCCAATCCACCACTGTTTTAGCACAAAACAATAAAAAAATAAAAAGGAGAGAAAAAGAGAGAGAGAAAGGAAAGGCCCAGTGTTTGCACAGGAAGCAGTTCCTTGGACTCTATTATTGTCTCTGCACCCCCAAAGCTGCCTCCTTGTGTTACTTCCATGGGTCAAGGAGCCAATGGTTTAAAAAACACTATTTAAAAGTCTCTTTTCATTCCACAAGAGTGAGTTGATCTGCTACAGCTAGGGGTCGATTCCCAACGGGCCTCCGTATTCCCCTACCCCCCTCCAAGCCCCCTTTTCTCTTCTCTTTTCCTTAGTCTTCATAAATTAATCAGGAAGGCCCTGACTAAGTCATTTCATGCTGTACAACATAAAAGGAAGTCCCCTGATGCTCCAACCTAGGATCTATTAAAAGCAGAGAGAGGAGGGAGGAAAAGCGGAGGGGGGAGAAAAGCAGCGGAGGGAGGAGGGGAAGGAGGGGGAGAAAAACCCTTCAACCTTTTTGATTTTTTGTTAGGATAAAAGCTGGAGGACTTTGTTACAAATTCTAGCCTACATCAAAACACCTTAAATAATTCAAAGAACATGTTTAAAGGGAAGAAACTGAATGTTGCTCTGATGTTCAGTTGCTGCAAACACAGAATATCACCCCAAACAGCATAGCCTGTTAAGGGAGGCAGACAGGGGTGGGGGGAGCAGCCTTGAGCATTCCAGTTCTTTAGAAAAATGTCAGAACCTGTAAAAATCATAATTTCCAGCAACTCCCCCCCCCACAAATGTGTGTCTGTTTGCGTGCATGATATAAACTCAGCGAGACTGAAATGTAGGTTCCTGACAAGCTGTTAACAAGACAACTTTTGAAATTCTAGTCTGGAGCTCTCTGGGAGATGGGCTGCCATTTCACTGTTCTGAGGAAGTTCATGACATGACAAGCAAAAATCAGGAAACAGAGACCTAAAAACCACGGTGTAATTTTCATTTGCTTCTGTCGTGAAAGAATTCAGGCAGAAATATTAGGAGGCTGAACAAAAAAGAAAAGAAAAGAAAAGACGAGCATGTGTGTGTGAGAGAAAATGAACTGGAAAGTAATTGTTGGGATTTAACAAGCAGATCGTTTATACTTAAATATATATATATAATATGGGGATTCTATTACGTGTGTGTGCCCGTGCGTGCCCCTGGTGCCAGTGGTAGGCCAGGTTGGGTACTGGTGCCACTGGCAAAGGGCTACAGCAGCTCAGAAGGACCCTTACCACCCTGTTCACCAGGCTCCCAGGTGGCTGTTTTAGCATTGGGTGGGTAGGAGCGCCATTTCTGGATGGGAGCCATCTGCAGCAGCTGCACTGTGCGGGGTCTGTTTGTGTTGGGGGCCCATTTGTGGCCCTGTACTAAGGGCCCTCTGAAGTCCAATGCCAGCCCTGACAATGAGTGGCAGCTTCTAATTTACTATAGGGCAATATTGGTGGATGCTCTTGTACCTGCGGAAGCTTTAATAAAATAATATTGCTAGTATTATTTTAGAGCGTATAAGGAATCAGGTTCTGAAGCAACTGAAAATCAATGGCATAAACCACACTAAAGACAGGCGGTTTTGCCAGTCCTTTAAAAAATGTTAGGAAGTCTGCAGATTTGATAATAAATGGATGGATGAACAGAGATATATAGATAGAGAAATAGAGATATGGTAGAGGTGGCCAAACTGTGGTTCATGAGCCATACTGGGCTCCTGGGAAATTTAGGGAAATGAATAAAAAGCAGGATGAAATGAAGCAATCCTTAGTGTACACTTGAGGCACAATGAAAACCTAAGCCTTCCTCCCTACACCCCCCCCCCCCATTCTCCAAGCTACATTCTGAGACTAAGGATAGGGATTGTGATCTGGCCACAAAAAAAAGAGGATGGGAGAATTATGTGTCAATTTGAACAACAGAAGTGTAGCAAGATTAAATGGGTTTAAGAGATTGTAGAAAAAATTCTAATGTGCGGTTGGAAAGATTGATGGGAAACTGGATAGTCTCACTCATTAAATATTAACCCGAGATAAAATGATTAGACAACAGTGCAGGCCCAATACATTTTGCTGCCTGAAGCGGAGATGAAATGCTTTCCCTGGTCTGAATCAAAGTCCAAATGATATCTTACCACAGGGCTCAACATTTTAAAAGTTCTTGCTGCACCATTCGGACAAGTCCTGCCCTCATCTATACACCTCCCCACCCCTACAAGCAAAAACAATATTTAGCTAGGATATTTGGGTAATTGCGTTATCAGCAGCTGATGCTATTATGGATAGTATTGTCAACATGTTTATTTTGCACAGATTTTGACTTTAGTTGAATTGTCATAAACTGCACATTTTGTATTTTATTGTCTGATCCCACTGTTAAAAATGTTTGTTATTATTATTAAATTTTCATATTGCCCTTCATCCAAGGATCATAGGGCAGTTTACAATATAATTTTCTCTCTACAGTCTATTATATCTTCTCCCTCTACATCAGGGACAGGGAATTTGGGCCTCCAGGTGCTGCTGGACTCTCAGTGGCTCTAGCCAACATGGCCAATGTGCTGGGATTATGGGGGTTACAGACCAACACCATCTGGAGTGCCACAGGTTCCATATCTGCCAAGCATAGATAACACTTCATACATCTGATGACATGGACTGTAGTTCATGAACGCTTACCCATTCATAAATTTGTTTTAGCAAAACTAATGGAGTAAACTATTTAGATATAGCCAACATGGTGCTGCTCAGAGGTTGTTGGACAACTTCCATCATCCTAGACTCATCAGTCATGCTGGTTGGGGCTGATAGGAGTCCAACAAAATCTAGAGGGCACCATGCTACCTTCCCCTGTACTATAGCTTCATAAATTCAACTCTTTTTCTTTAGTTACTAAAATGTTCTATGGAAGTGAAGCACCAAAGATTAGCATAGGCTACAGTCAAATCAGACAGAATCTTATCTGCAAAATACTAAAAACAACTAGAAGTCCCAACTGAATGGTTTGTCACAACGTGAAAATGTGCACCAGTGTCAAAATGAAGGAGTGCAGTTAGTGCAGGATAGGCAAAGCAAAAAATAATTTATGATATACAGCTTTTATATTAATCTTCCCCAGCTTGGTGTCCTGCAGCCCCAGCAACCATTGCCAATAGTCAGAGATGATGAGAGCAGTAATCCAATACATATGGAGGGCACCAGGCTGGGGAAGGCTGTTTTATGTACTTCTGGAATGCAACATATCAGGCACATACAGTAATAGGCCTTGTTTGAGTTTGTTGGAAGTATTTGTTCATGCTGACATTTGTATAAATGTGGCACAATCTGGTCCCACCCACAGTGACAATGACCGCACATGCATTCCTGTAGGGCTCAACAGAGCCTTGCTTCCCCCGCTGGTGTGCTTGCAATCAGCACAACCTGCTATTAAAGGGAACTAGCAGCTGTTATAGGGAACCAACAGACAAACAAACAACTTTCCAAAATATACAGTAGATTGTAAGGATTACTGAGATGTGTTGTTATTTAGTACTCCTGGTGTGATAGAGAACATTGAAATTATATAGCCCTTCTATGTGTCAGATGGAGATAAAAGAAATTAATGTGGTTAAAGAAGATGAGATGGGAAACCAATAATTTTAAAATGACTCTCTCTGGGCAGTGAAAAGTAGCATCCTGCAAGAAGCTGATAACATGATAACAGAGGGGGAAATACAGCTCTTTGTCCTGTGATAGAAAATAAACTTTCCTAAGATTAAGTCACAGTATATCAGCCTGTTCTACAGCCACTGACTTAGCATATTTTCTTAAAGGAAGGAGGGTCATTTTTAATAATATTAATGGCTTCAAGTGCACTTTTTTGTATTGCTGAAATTTCCTACAGCAGTTTCCTGCCAGCTCATAATAGCCTTGTGCTGAGAAAAAAAACAACTAAGCATGTTCTCTGCTGAATAAATATGTTAATGAAGTCCCAAACAGAGCTGCATAACAGGCAGTGAGAGAGAGCCAAGAAAAGTTTAAATGTATTCTAGGATGAATAGCTGCAACATTATATATAACAAAACTCATGTTGCCTCTAAGCATTAATGAGTTTTAACCTGCTGACAGGAACACAGATCTCACGCTTATTCCTGGCCTGCGCTTAACGAGACTCAGCTTAAAGGAACTCTTGCTGTGAATTAGGTGGTTGTTTGAATGGCTACTGTGAGGCCTCTTATGTACACACACAGTAGCCCTCTTCATTTTATTTATTTATTTAGCTTTTCTACCCACCCTTCAGCACAAGGGCCCAAGGTGCGTCAATGCAGTGCTGGCCATGAAGCTTTATATAGTGCATAATTTGCTTATAACCTGTAAGACGAAACAACCTGAAAATAAAGTATCTTTGCGGAAGGCAGGTAAATGCATTTTTAAAAATGCTTGCATTTATTTTATTTTATAGAGATATGAGAAATGATCAATAGATATATTAAAACTATAGACATTCGGGCCACGATCCAGCCATAGTGCTGACCGTGTGCTATTTGCATCATGTATCACTCAGAGGAAACCTGCTCTTCCTATTTGCAGCCAAAAGGGCTGTGCTTCAGTGCTGAATGGCTGTTGCACATGTCAGTTAAAAAGCAAACTCCCTCCCCTTGCTCAGAACAGTTTTACAAGCTCACATCACAGCAGAAAAACTTTCCAACTGTTCCTAGTCACAGATATGTCTGCATGCGGCCCGAAAGGGTCTGGTTCTAACCCTTGGGACCGAAAGACGATACTGAATTTTGACACTTTTTATAAACTCTCCCCCGTCCACACTGCTTTCTTTTTCATGCAGTAGAAATATAATTCAGGCTGGACCACTTTGTTAGCTCAGCCGCTTAATGAAAAACTGCCACAATTACTACAACAAGAAGCCTGTTTCCCTATTCCTTGACACCATTTTTCATATGCAGAGATTTAAAAGAAGCTGCTCTTGAAACCATGACTATTTTTCCCTAACCAAAAGAAGAAAGAAAGAAAAAAGAACTCTTCCTAGCAACAGCAATTATGATACTTTCATGTCAAATGAATTATATTACTGAAAATAAATCTTTCTAAGATGCACAAGAGGGTTATCTGGCTCCAGTCAGACTTATGCATTACTGGTTTTATATGTTGTACTCTAGTTGATTAATATAGGTAATCAAATTATATAGCTTTCCACTGTGCTCTCAAATTCAAGGCTATAATGTTTTCAATGACAAAGTTCATAGAGTTGTATAAAAATGTACCTCGCGCTGTACCAGGCCTTTATTACTGTAGTAAAACACCATTTTCAATTTAGTAATAAGTGATATAAAACAGAGTGTCTTGATTGGCAGGGTTGTATTCATTATATGGGACATGAAGACAAGGTGCTAAGGTTACTGACGTGAGGCCATCAAAATCTGGGCCAAAATTAAATGGCCCACCACCCTGGAAGGTGAGGAGATGCTGGGAACAAATGGGTGTATTCAATGTTCTCCGTCCACTAGTGCAAAGGCAAGTTTTAATGTTGCTCAACAGAGGAGCCCAACACAACAGAAACCCGTTGCACAACAGATTGCGCAATCTCTTGTGAAGCAAAGTTTCCAGCAGAAACAACAACAACAACAACAACACCCTGCCCAGCCACTCTGGGCAGCTTCCTGCAAGATATAAAAACATAATAAAATGCCAAACATTAAGAACTTCCTGATACAGGGCTGCCTTCAAATGTCTTTTGAAAGTTGTGTAGTTCTTGATCTTCTTGATCTCTCTGATGAGAGGGCGCCACTGCCGAGAAGGCCCTCTGCCTGGTTCCCTGTAACTTCACTTCTTGCAGCGAGGGAACCACCAGAAGACTCTCAGAGGTGGATCTCAGTGAGTAATCTACTAAGTGACTATAACTCAACACTAAATTGGGTTTAACCCTTTGCTTTGTTCCCAGCATCTCACTTTCTAGGGAATGAAATGATGTGCTACATAGTGAACAGTGGATTAGGAGTCCCCTCCCCCATAAAAATGGACAACTCCCTTTACTAATATGCTCACTAAGGCCAGGAGCTCTCAGGACTAGTTGCAGCAACCCATGGTTCTCGGTAGGATTGCTGACAGCACTCCCCAGACCAGGGGCAGGAAGCCTCAGGCCTGGGGGCCAAATGTGTCCCTCACAAAGGAGATGCAAAGGAATAATCCTGAGCGCACCTATGCATATGCTCCCTATTCTTTCTTTGAAGTTGAATCACTTGATATAATATGGAGGATCTGTCAGTCCCCCACTCCTGCTTTATTGAATGCAATCCAATCCTCCCTGCCACCCGTGCACACAATTACTTCAGAATAACGCATAATGTAATTAGAAATAAAGAAATGTATACAACAAAGTCCTATTAAGGGTGAACCAATTTAAATTAATGGGCCTAAGATAGCCATGCCTGCTAATTTCAATGGGTCTACTCCAAGAATGGCTAGCTTTGGATATAACCCAAATACTTATAGAGCTCATTTTAGGGGAGTTGTGTTTCTATTTTATTCTTCTCAGCCAATCTGCCCGTTCTCATGTAAATAAATTATTGTTTGGTGAGTTTTTTAAAATAGTTTTTTGGGCGGTTGTTTTTTTTAAATCAGCTTCTTCTAGGTGGCTCTTCTTAAATAGTTAGGTCTCTTAATATCAGCTCCTCAACAAAAATGAGTTGTTTCTAACTTTGGGGCTTCCCAGAATCATCTGGTTAGCCACCACAGAAAGCAGGACATGGGACTAGATGCATTTCTCTTATGTAACAGCTGGAGCTTGATACATTTCCAAAGCTCTTCAGATGCTCCTTTGCTGTGACTGGATCCCAGCTGTTCATGTGACATTTTGCTGCTTGAGGAAGAGCAGCAAATAGTGACACTGCCCCCCACCACACCTGCAAATAAAGGTGTGTATTACCTAAGAAGATCCCATCTAGTCTAGCATTCTGTTCTCACAGTGGCCAACCAAGTGCACCCCAAAAGCAGGGTGTGAGCACAACAGCACTCTGCCCACCTGTGAGGCACACTGGCTCTGAGTGTAGTGATATAACTCTCACTTCTTCTTTTTTGGCCTTTTCCGATGTCCAGACTCTTAAGGTAAAGGTAAAGGGACCCCTGACCATTAGGTCCAGTCGTGGCTGACTCTGGGGTTGTGGCGCTCATCTCGCTTTATTGGCCGACGGAGCCGGCGTACAGCTTCCGGGTCATGTGGCCAGCATGACAAAGCCGCTTATGGAGAACCAGAGCAGCACACGGAAATGCCGTTTACCTTCCCGCCGGAGCGGTACCTATTTATCTACTTGCAGTTTGACGTGCTTTCGAACTGCTAGGTTGGCAGGAGCAGGGACCGAGAAATGGGAGCTCACCCCGTCGCAGGGATTCGAACCACCAACCTTCTGACTGGCAAGTCCCAGGCTCTGTTGTTTAACCCACAGTGCCACCCGCGTCCGCGTCCTGTCCACCCGCGTCCGCATCCAGACTCTTACTCCGCCTAATTAATTATTTTATTCATTTATTGCCTTTATATCCCACCTTTTCCTCCAACCTGCTCAACGTGGCATAAATTTCTCCCCTTTCCTCATTTAATCCCCACGACAACCATGAGAGGTAGTTCACACTGAGAGGCAGTAGTGACAAGGTCACCCAGTGAACTTCATGGCCAAGTGGGGATTTGAACCCTGGTCCCACAGGTCCTAGTCTGACACTCTCAACTACTACACCACACTGGCTCTCCTGTAGGAGCAGCCCTGTTTGGGATGACAGGGTACATTCAGCCATCCATACCTTATACCAAACAGGCCTGGGAAATGGCCTAGTGCCTTTTTGGTACCATGTGACGCAGGTAGGCAGGCAGGTGAAAGGCTCTATGTCTATGGAGTTGCTATGGACAACCTCAAATCCTTAGGAGCTCGGCTGTGTGGTTCTTGACACATTCCCTCAGTTGTCAATTAACATTAATCTTTCACTAGCACCTTTATTCAGCCGACGGATGTCTGGGGGCAGTGGAGCTCAGGAGGAAGAGGAGGAGGAGGAGAAAAGACAGCTTCCAAACAGGCTTCCATTATATACTCATCTCTGAAGGACGTGTTCACTCCACTAAATGAGTATTAAAGGGTGAACAAGGGATCTACTGTGTGCATATGAAATGAATGAAATAAAGTTGCAAGTGGTTTCTGAAAACATTTTAAGGGTTATTTTGATAAGCCTCATTAAACCAGGATCTTCTCAAAAAAATAAAAAAACCACAGTATATGTAAAGTGATACATAATATTGCCAGAAATTAATAGGGTTTTTTCTGCCTTGTTTCCTTGGCAACTTGGCCTTTCATAATGTTTTCAAAGATGTTTCTGTTTGTGTGTGTGTGTGTGTCTGTGTGTGTGTATATATTCATATATATATATGAATGAAACATATTCCTCCCAAATCATACCACAATAATCTTGTGATTAAAAGCACCGCCAGAATGTGGCCTTGCCGCAAGATGGAGAATTAATGACTCTGTATTAAATGATCCACTGATGTTAAATCAAATTAAAGTAGCCTTGCAAGAATATTTAACGCTTAATGATAGCCTCTGTATCAGAGCAGGTTTAATCTAGGATGCAGCTATAGATGTCATGAAAAGGAATTAATCAGCATTGCTCCCACTAAAACAGAAATGCAAAATTGCTGAACAGAATGAATTAGAAACAGATTAGAGAACTAGGACTTAAACATAAAAGAAACTAAGCTGATGCCACCCTCAGAGAGCTAATTTGATATACAGGAGAACTTAATTTGCCTTTAACGGTGGAATCAGACTGTTTGATGTTATTAGAAGAGGAGCCTACATTATGAAGCTGAGAAGGGGCACAGATATTCCTTTCCTTGTCAACTGAAATGAAAACCCATCCAAAATATCAGGGGCTGAATAATAATAATAATAAGCCAGATGAATGTGGTTATTGCTGCCTAAGGGACTACGAGAATATCCTATGCTGAACTCTTGCTAAAAACCGTGGGCTGCAAGAAGTTTTATTCATATAAAACATCTTAGAGCATGTTTGCAGCAGATTCACAAGTAAAACCCTGCAGTGACAGAGAACTCTGTATTAAGGGACCATATATGCATGCAGCTGATGCCTGAGGTGGTATGGGAAAGTGAAATCTGATTCCTGTGCATTCCGGATAATTTGCTAAAAAATCTATTACAGAAAGGGTTCTGTACTTTCGCAGTAAAGGCATAGTGCATACAGATAATTTGAGAGGGGGTGCTGACCAGAGCTATGCCAAGCACAATTAATTTCAGCCATTCCTTATCAGCAGTTCTCCTTAAACCTGCAAATTTGTTTTGATTTCCCCTGAATTTAGAGAGGAGCCTGAGGAGTGGGGATGAAAGACACCTCCAGTCTATTGGTGCTTTGATTTATTAAAGGTGCTCATCTTTCTGCCTCAATCTGACATACTCTAGGCAGCTCATAAGCACCTACACTCTTATAAGAGTAAGGCTCAAGGATGTGGCCAAGGTGCCCGGATCAGTCAGAGCCACCACTTGTGCTCAAGACCCTTGCCCCTCTTGGCTGATAAAAACCAGCAGGGAGATAACAGTGGGCTGGGCCAGGGAGGTGGTCAATGCCTCTTTACAAGAGGGGGTGGTCCCTGCCTGTTTGAAGAAGGCAGTGGTAAAACCACTTCTTAAGAAACTTTCCCTGGATTTGGAAAACCTAACTAACTACTGGCCAGTTGCTAATCTCCCTTTCCTGAGCAAGGTCCTGAAGCGAGCAGTCACAGACCAGATCCAGGCGCTTTTGGAAGAAACTGGTTTTCTGGATCCATTTCAGTCAGGGTTTAGGCACAGAGACTGCTTTGGTCACCCTATATGATGACCTCGGTCAAGAGAGAGACAAGGGAAACATGTCCCTGTTAATTCTTCTTGACTTCTCAGCGGCTTTCGATACTATCAACCATGGTATCCTTCTGGAGCGACTCTCCGAACTAGGAGTGGGTGTCATCAATTTTCAGTGGTTCCAGTCCTACTTGGATGGTTGTTCCCAGAGGGTGTTGCTTGGGGAATGCTTTTCAGCCCTGTGGAACCTTCAATGTGGGATTCCGCAGGGCTCAATCCTATCCCCCACGTTGCTTAACATCTACATGAAACCGCTGGGTGGGGTTATTCAGAGGTTTGGAGTACACTGTCAGCAGTATGCTGATGACACTCAGCTCTATTTCTCCTTTACATCTGCAAGTGAGGCAGTGGAAGTGCTGAACCAGTGTCTTGCCTCGGTAATGGGCTGGATGAGAGCCAGCAAACTGAAAATCAATCCAGATAAGACTGAGGCACTGTTAGTGGGTGATTCCCTAGACCAGATGGGTGGGAGAATGCCTGCTCTTGATGGGGTTACACTTTCTCTGAAGGAGCAGGTTCACTGCTTGGGGGTACTCCAGGATCTTTCGCTGTCGCTTGAGGCTCAGGTGGCCTCAGTGGCCCGAAGTGCCTTCCATCAGCCTTGGCTACTGGCCCAGCTACGCCCCTGTCTGGAGAGGGATAGCCTAACTACTGTTGTCTATGATCTGGTAATCTCAAGGTTAGATTACTGCAATGCTTTATACATAGCACTACCTCTGAAGACGGTTCGGAAACTTCAGCTAGTGCAGAATTCAGCCACCAGGTTGCTCACCAGAGCAAGATGGTTTGAGCATATTACACTGATCCTGATTCGACTGCACTGGCTACCAATTCGTTTCCAGGCCCAACTCAAATAATAAATAATAATAATAAATTTTATTTATATCCCGCCCTCCCCAGCCGAAGCCGGGCTCAGGGCGGCTAACAACAATCGAATAATCAAACATTCTAAAAACATTTCATTATAAAAATTAATTAAAATCAAATTGATGGCAACCGTTAAGCAAAATTCTGTGCAGATTGCCAGAGGAGGGAGTCAGGCTGCGCCCTGACCAAAGGCCTGGTGGAACAGCTCTGTCTTGCAGGCCCTGCGGAAAGATGTCAGGTCCCGCAGGGCCCTAGTCTCTTGTGACAGAGCGTTCCACCAGATTGGAGCCACAGCCGAGAAAGCCCTGGCTCGACTTGAGGCCAGCCTAACCTCTCTGTGGCCTGGGACCTTTAGGATGTTTTTATTTGCAGACCGTAGGTTCCTCTGTGGGACATACCAGGATCAAAGTGCTGTTTTTGACCTATAAAGCCTTAAACAGCTCAGGACCGCAATACCTCAAGGACCGCCTCTTTCCGTATGAAAGTACCCGGACCCTGAGATCATCTTCTGAGGCCCTTCTTCATGTGCCTTCTCCTTGAGAGGTCCGGAGGGTGGCAACACGAGAATGGGCCTTTTCTGCAGTGGCTCCCCGTCTGTGGAATGTTCTCCCCAGGGAAGTTCACCTAGCACCTTCATTATGCACCCTTAGGTGCCAGGCAAAAATGGTTGTTGTTTTTATTATGTATTTTGTGGTTTCATGTTCTGGTTTTGTTCTGTGAGCCACCCTGAGACCTCTCTCTCTATATATATAAACCAGGGATCAAGTGACAGAGAAGAGCTTACTCCCCTTTTCCTGCCAAATGCAGCTCAAACATTGAGGGGCCATGCAACAAGGTATTTCCCAATTACTTCAGGGAACAGGCAACTTAGCCTGGAAGCATGCAGTCCTTTAAGTATTCTGGTCCAAAGCCATATAGGACAAACAAGGTTATAATCAGCACTTTGAATTGGGCCCAGAAACAAGCCGGCAGATGATGTAACAGAGGAGTTTGGTAATTGGTTCTAGTCAAAAGATGTGCAGCTGTGTTATGTACTAACTGAAATGCCTGGACACTCTTCAAAGGCAGCCCCAAGTAGAAAGGGTTATAATAATCCATCCTCAATGTAACTATTTAAAGCTGCATCATACCACTTGAAACAGTCAGGGGTTCCCCAAAGAATCCTGGGAGCTGTAGTTTGTTAAGGGTGCTGGGAATTGTTAGTAAAGCCCCCCCACCCCCCTCATAGGGTTACAATTCCCAGAGTGGTTTCACGAACAATCCCTCTTCCCAGGGAAATCTGGGAATTGTAGCTCTGTGAGGGGATTAGTGACCTCCTAACAACTCTCAGTAGGGACGTGGGTGGCGCTGTGGTCTAAACCACTGAGCCTCTTTGGCTTGCCAATCAGAAGGTCGGCGGTTCGAATCCCCATGACGGGGTGAGCTCCCGTTGCTCGGTCCCAGCTCCTGCCAACCTAGTAGTTCAAAAGCACGCCAAAAAGTGCAAGTAGACAAATAGGTACCGCTCCAATGGGAAGGTAAATGGTGTTTCCGTGTGCTGCACTGGTTTTGGTGTTCCGTCGCTCCAGAAGCGGCTTAGTCATGCTGGCCACATGACCCGGAAAAACTGTCTGTGGACAAGCGCCTGCTCCCTCGGCCTGTAAAGTGAGATGAGCATCGCAACCCCAGAGTCGTCTGCGACTGGACTTAATTGTCAGGGGTCCTTTACCTTTTTAACAACTCTCAGGAACCTTAACAAACTACAGTTTTTGGGATTCTTTGGGGGAAAGCTTGTAGTCGGGACATAAATCAATGACTATAGTTAGGTAAGTGTACTAAATCTGATATACATGTCACACATCTCCAAGTCATAGGTGAAAAAATGCAAATAAATATTGTTCTGAAGCACCAGTACAGCTGCATGTGATTTCTTCAGTGTTAACTTTTTCTTAACCTTAAGGACATTTTTGATTGATGCGCCCAAGCAAATCTAGACTGCAGTTTGAGGCAGTACGAAGTAGAGGTGCTCAGATCTGTATTGCAATACTCAAGGAGTTCCCCCTTCAGTGCCTTGCTATGGATTTGCACCTAATGCCCTCGACCAGGAAATAGGCAGGGTCATGATCTGGGAATCAGGAGTTGTGCCAGGGAATCATCTGAGGAGCAACAAGACAAATTGCCTTCCCCTCCATTGCCTGGTAAGTGCATTAAGATCACCAAATGGCACCCAGATAGTTTTGTCACAGCCTGATGGTCATCCACTTGGGTATCACCAAGGCAGGGGTTTTCATTGGTGAAATAGGAGAGGTGTCATCAGTACTGGCATTCCACCAGCTATTGAAGACACATACATACCTGTTTAGACAAATGTTTCTCTGATCTCCTGACTTGAACCTCCTGTTTTAATTGTGCTGCTTTATTGTATATTTTAATTGTGGATGTTTGTTGTAATGTTTTGATGAAATTGTTTTATTGTGTTTTTTAAAAATTGTGTGTCCATCTATATAGCTTTATCATTGTAGACTGCTTAGTAGCCACCCTGGCATTTCAGTGCAATATCAATTATAAAAGGGTGGCTCTTGCCTTCTGCAGTTGTCACGAGTAGTTATATTAAAAATCACTCAGACATCTGTTAACAAATTAATTGGGGGCAACTTTCTGATCAAAATGGTTGTAATCAATTAGCCACTCTGCCAGCAGCACAAATGTATGTCTACTCAAAGTTAAGTCCCACTGAGTTGAATAGGGTTTATTCCCAGGTAAAAGACTATAGCAGGGGTAGGCAACCTAAGGCCCATAGGCCACAAGCGGCCCATGGGGGTCGTTTAACTGGCCCACGAGCCGCCCCCGAACTGAGCTGCCCGCTCGGCGAGTCCCTGTGCGCAGCGCTAAACCAGCACAGCGGGGTGACTCGCTTCTGCGGTGCTGGAAATTGCATCTGCACAGACACTGGAAATCACAGGTGTGTGCACTCATGCGCATGCGCGATCCAGCCCATGGAGGGATCTCCGCTGGAGTGAACCGGCCCAGGCGAGGTAAACCTTGCCGACCCCTGGACTACAGGATTGTGGCTTAGTTGTACAGTGGTACCTCTGTTTACGAACTTAATTCGTTCCGGAGCCCCGTTCTTAACCCGAAACTGTTCTTAACGTGAAGCACGCTTTCGCTAATGGGGCCTCCTGCCGCCACCACACGACTTCCGCTCACATCCCGGGGCAAAGTTCGCTACCCGGAACACCAACGTCCAGGTTAGTGGAGCTTGTTACCTGAAGCGTTCGTAAGGAGGATGGTAAGTAACCCGAGATTCCATTTGCCTTTATACAAATGGTTTGCAATGTGTGGTGCATGTCTCTATAACAGAGATAGACAACGTGGTGCCCTCCTGATATTGGTGGACTCCAACACCCATCATCCCTGATGACTGGCCATGTTTGATGGGGCTGATGGGTGTTGTAGTTCAACAATATCTGGAAAGCACCATGTTGGTCTATAAGGAGGCACAGACAGTTGCTCAAGTTCCCTCCTTGACCCTTCTGTTACCTTTAATATTCAAAAGAAGGGATGTTGCTAGGTACTGAAAACAACAACAACAACAACAACAACAACAACGGGGCACACACTCCAAATCTGCATAAATCTGCATATGTTAATTTATATATGTAATGATACAAATTTGGACTGACTTTCAGAGTAGAAAACTCTGGCTCTTGCTAGCATGGCTTAAATGGCCTCTGAGCAAATTAAGAGTGTGGACAGCATGCTCAACTGTCCTGTAAACAAAGTTCTTAAGAAATTTAATTTAAAAAGTAAGTTTTTCAAAAAAAGGGCCTCAGTCCCTGGGCATTCTCCCAACCACAGCCCTTTAAAGATATTTACTCAGAAGCAGAAGAAAGTGGGAAGTAGGAGACTCTTTAGGAACCACACTTGCCTTAGCAGCTGAGAAAGCAAAATAACACCCCATAATTCCAAAGCACCACAGAGAATAAACAGGAATACTTTGATTAATCTTTTTTTAAAAATATATATATATCAAAGGACTATCATAGTATTTCCAAAGCTCTGGTCATCAGTGTGAAAGGTTGTAATGCACAGCACACAACAAAGAATATGCAAGTCAGTATAAAATTCAGGGTGATTAATATAAGATTAGCTAATGTTTGTACAGAGCTTTGAAGATGTAAAGTACTAATTAGAATTTCTAGATTAGCTCGATTTATGCCCCCAATGCAATCCAAATCAGTAAATAAAATGTGCCAAGATTTAAACACACGCTGGCCCATAGATTAGGGCGCCCAGGAGGCATTATGAAACACTTTAATTTTTAAGAGGATAAATAAAAATTAATAAGAGAGAAACTGGAGTCAGAAAGCAGCAAAGAAAGACAGAGAAGCCAAGGCTAGTAATATGAAGAATCTACTACTTGAGCCAAAGTCTCCTCCAATTATGATACCATCTTAGAATAAGCATTATACCCCTTCTCTTACACCTGGTAGAGAAATGCCTCTTTTTATATTGTGGTCTGCTATACCACATTGATACAAAATCGTAAAAAGCCCCATAAAGAAAATATGTGCTTTGATTCAACGTTATGGCATATACACTAGCAAATGTATGCAGATACCATCAACTTATCCGTTAAATCTAGCACAATTAATCAACCCAGGTTCCTTTAATCAGAAGGACATGCCTAATTGAAAGAGGAAAGACCTTAAAAGAGCAGGGAAATGTATCAACAAATGTGTGCAGGGGTGAGAGAGAAGCTGGCACGAGTACGACCAAGAAAATAAAGGTAACTAGCGTTTTCAGAAAGAAGCCAGCTGAAAGCATGTAGCATGTCACTTTTGTCAGACAGACAGTTCAGGACAGAAGCAGGATGCCATCCAACAGTGAGATGTTGCCTCTGCCACCAATCTGGCCTTTTCCTGCTTAATTAAAGCTGCCGAACACTTGAGCTGGAAAACTGTAATCCCCATTAAACTGTCATTTTAGCTGTAGGTGATCAGACCTTTCAAGCTACACTAAGTAATTATGCTAGCAGGAACCGTGTGCAGTATTAATGGCAATACAGGACAGCCACAAATGTGAAGGCTCATTGTTGCTCGGTAGCTCTGCTTAGCAAAGGCAGCAATAAGGCAGTTTCTGTTACACTCCCAAAATCAGCATTTAAGACACCATTTTTGTTGTCCCATCACTCAAGGAGGACACCACCAGTTCCATGTACACCCAACATGGACATGTACATGCCCCTGTGGAAATGGAAATTTGTAATGCAATGTCATCGTACTATCAAGTTTTGAAAAGCCCCACCTGTCAATCCTATAAGGGACAGGAGCCCAACTGCTGAAAGGTTGGGCAACTCTGACTTTCAGGAGAAGGCAGACACAACACAGGCAGTTTTGGACTGAACTAATGAAGATTAATTAATTCACTGAACTAATGAAGATTAATTAATTCACTGAACTAATTCAAACGTCTCAGAATTACATCTAAAGGTTGTTTCTATGATTTCTGGGTGAACTAAGTTATTTTGTGAGGGAGTTTGGGTGATTTTTAATTCAATTCCATTTTAATCTGAATCCAATAATTTATCTCTATAATTAGAGATTTAATCACACTTAACTCTGTGTTTGATTGTGATAATTGCATTTATCATTTTTACCTTTCTGAAAAGTGATGAAGCTGTTTAGGCTTAAAGATCATCATGGTTGCAAAAAATAAATTGCTGACATTATACTGTGTGTGCATCTGTGTGTGTTCTGATGTTTTCTTATCATCTCCTAAAGTATATTTTATGCTTCAGCACAGCTGCTTGTAACTCTCTGAATCCTGGGTGGGGGAGATGTCAAGGTAAAAGATTTGTGAATTGAACTGGAAATGAATTAGTTCTTTTTCAGAGGGGCTGAAGAGGAATCAAGCAGCCACAGGTTTGGCTGGGGCAACTGGATTATTTGTTTATTGTGATTAATAATTATTCTGATATTTCCTGTCAGCATCATCGGTGTTTATTAGATATCTTACTGACTTATTATTGTTGCTGTTGTTATCTTACCCACCATTCACTTTGCGGTCCTAGGATGGGTTACACAATTTAAAAATACAATGATTAAAAAGTTAAAACAAATTACAATTTAGCAAATAAGGCAGGCCCTAAAGTGCCATAGGCCCAGGTAAAGACCTGAGTGCTATGTAATGAAGGTGCCAGACACACCTCTGTGGGGAGTAAGTGCCACAGCTTAGGGGCTGTCCCACAGAGTGCTCTCGTCTAGGCCGCTGCCCCCCAAAATCCTGAGGGTGGTGGAACTACGAAGAGGGCACCCCTCTGACTCCTTAACACCTGAGAGGGTCTGTAAGGAAAGACCTCCATAGGGGGGCTGCACACACAACCTCCTTCACTGGGATGAACAGGATGGTTCTTTCGTGAGCCTTTGCAGTTGTGCAAATTACAGCAGCCATGTGCACAGATGTTTATCTGTAACCTCACTCAGACCTAAGCTCAGCAGTAACAACGTCATGTGCTCCCTTAGGTTCCCCACATGGACAAAGGTAAGTGTGGAAAGAAGAGAGGATTTGACATATCTCCTTCCAATTGCTTTGTGCTAAAACTCCAAGTTGGCAGGCATACAGGGTTTTATGTCAAATATTTAATTGCAAATATTTTGCAAAGCATCTTGGAGCATTTATTTTGTTGGGCATAAAAGAGCCCTAGTGTACAGTATTCCTCCCCCCTCTCTAGTAAGTGGATGTAAAATGCGCACTGCACGAATCCTTATAATTAAAAAAATAGCAAATCATTGTCATTAATGCACAAGCAAGATCATAAATGAATGCATTATTAAGTCCTACTGAATTAATGTTTAACTGCAATAGAGTTGAAATTGAATGAGGCAATTAATCAGAGTAAGGATGGGGAGGGGAGAGAAAAGACACATCTGTCTTGCTTCAAATGCTTTGAGCAAAACGACCTTCAGGATGGCACTGTCAATCAAGGCAAGCTGCCTACCATTTTGGCGGTCCTGATGCCACCACAAGGGGGGCGGATGGGACTTTAGTCCATATGGGATAAAGACAATTCTGCACCTCTGAACTGCTTGAGTGACCCAAAGGGAACAAAATCTGGCACCTCAAGGACCTTATGCTATAAAGTAGAGGTGAGGAACCTTCTGCCTTCCAGCTAGTTGTTTGCTTTATAGATTGATAAACCACTTCACAGCCAAAAGCTACTGAAGTGGTGCACAATAAAATGAAATGAGATAAAATACAAAAGATACAAATGCTGAAAAAATGTGTTGCATCCAATGCTAGTCCTACTCAGAGTAGACCCATTGAAATCAATGAACACAACTAACTTGGGTCCATTAATTTCACTCGGTCTACTCTGAGTAAAACTTAGTTGAACACATCCCAATAAATCAATCTTCTACAGTATTTCATAAAATAACTGGGTCACACTGGGGAAAGCCTTTCTGAAACAAAAAAGGCCTTTAATAGCCACCTGAATATCAAGATGCTAAAGTAGGTGGACTCCAGTTCCCATCAGCCCAGTGGCCAACAGTCAGGATAGATGGAAACTGGAGTTCCTCAGATTGGCAGAGGGAGCCCTTCTTGTTTTCCCACCGGAAGTATTGCTTGCTGTGTGGAGAAAAAGGATGGGGACTTTATGGCAATTTTACTTGGATGGTGGAACTCCCTCCCCTTGGAGGCACGAGTGCTGCGTTTTCCATGACCTAATGAAAATTCACCTCTTCTCCCAGCCTTTTGGAAGACTTGGTTGACTTTGCTTTGGTGCTTAAAGGCTATGGGTTGTATTCAACTAAGTTAGAGTAGATGCAGTGAATTATTATGGCAGCTTTTAACCATTGCTTCTGCTTTCACTGATATGTCGGTTTTCTTTGGGTTGGAAACAGGTTTGGGATCACACTGTAGTGAAAAGCAGCAAATAAAATCCTTTAAATAAATAAACAATAGCGTAACATCAACTGGAGGGCTAAACGTCCCCAATCCCTGCTCTAAGTGCAAGGAAATGTAGATACTAAAGATTGGATCTGCTGCAGATATGAACCACTAGTAGTCAAATATTCCAGTAGACTTTTATTCATTATCATCACCATAGCCCTCACACTGGCCCAAAGTGATTTATCATGCTTGTCTCAGTGATCCTCTCAATACCCTGTCATTACAGGTCATTCTACAGATAAGTAGCCAGAATGTGGATGCAGAGAGGGACAGAGGGAGAATGAGAGAATTGGAGGGGGGGCGGCAAGGGACCAAGGTTACCCATGAATTTGTGGATGAGTTTGTGGACAAGTAGGAGGAACTTGGAATCAGGTTCTGGGTTAGCAGGAATGTGAATTCAGAACTCCCAGATCCATGGCCAAAAAACTGGGATCATATGAATTTGCTGCAAACCAGGTGTGTAACTAATTAAGGGGATGTTGACGGTAAGATATATATAGCTTTTTTTAAAAAAGTTAAAAACAGTAAAGAAAAATAAATAAAATTAGTGCTCTGTAAAGAATAGGACTGAACTGGTACCTTCCCTTTATGGTTATCAGCATATTTCAAAACCACTAAAACAATATATCTTGAAACTTTAAAAATATATATTAATATTTCCCCCTCAAAATCTTTTAACACTAATTGTTAGTATTAGTGTATATTTTATCTCTTCCTTTCTGTTTTGTTTGTTTGCTTGCTTGGTGAGGGACCCCCCTTTTTCTTTTGGTTAAAGCAAATTAATAGCGACTTGTCAGAGTTCCAATTGTCTTCCTCCTTAGTGGATTGCCAGAGAGACTAGTGCAATGAAGATAATCAGCATATTCATTTCCAGCAAGGACTAGGTTCAAGGCATGCTATTAAAGACGTCTGCTCTGATATTCTTTGATGAATCAACTAATTATTGCAGCTAAAGAAAAAAAGTTACTAAGATGTATGTGGGGGGAGAGGTGTCATTCTTTTTTAAAGGAAAATAGTTACCCATCAAGTTTCTGTTCTCATGCAGCATCCAACTGATATACATTTCCCTGACTAATAGGTAGATCAGAACAGAGTTACCCTTCATTATTATTTTTTGCACTTCCCTAAGTATTCAATAAGAACATAAGGAGAACCCTGCTGGATCAGATGCTCCAATGTGCAAGCAAAACCTAAGCACAACAGCGTTCTCCCCATCTGTGATTCCCGGACACTAGCATTCCCAGAAACTAGCTGCCAACCATGATGGTTATGTTCTTCATCTACTGTTGCAGGCAGCATGCTTCTGAGTGCCAGTTCTGCCGAGTGCCAGCAGAAGGGGAGTGTGCTCTTGTGTTTTGGTTCTGCTTTCAGGTTTCCCACAGGCATCTGGTTGGCCACTGTGAGAAAACAGGAGGCTGAACTAGACAGGCCATTGGCGTGATCCAGCAGCCTGCGCTTATGTTAGATCCCTCGGCCCCATTAGGCTTCTTCCCAAGACAAAACCAGTGGACATCAGCCTGGTTACCAAATTGTATTTTTCCTTAGTGGTGGCATTACAATTTTGCTACTTGCACTGTTGATTCCGAGGCTACAATTTGTGTGTGTGTGTGTGTGTGTGTGTGAGAGAGAGAGAGAGAGAGAGAGAGAGAGAAAGAAAGAAAGAAAGAAAGAAAGAAAGAAAGAGAGAGACCTACTGCAGATACAGCGTAATGCCTCATGGGAAGAGAGGAAGCTTGCTCAGCTGCAGAGCATGGAATTAGTACCAACTCCTTAGAAAAAAGGAGTGGGAGGCAGACCAAAGGTTTGGACAGCAGCCTTTCCTCGCAGCTTGAAAAAGGCAGTTGAATTCAGGGTTTCCCTGCAGCGTCTCTAATTCAGGGTTTCCCTGAAGAGGCTCTGCTAGCCAAAAGAGGAACGACTTGACAAGTGGAAGAAAGAGGCCGAGCGGCACCAAAGCAGCTGTGGGATCAATTATTGTTCATTATATGAGCACGCCAATAATTATAAGGCTGTCAGGACCTCTGGCAGAAGGGAGACTTGGACCTGGGTTCTTCTAGGAGTGGGAACCTTGGCTCTCATTGCTTCAAGCTGATGCCACAACAAATCTGTTACAGCAGTTCCACAGCATGCATTTAAAGCACACCCAATGCAGATTTAAAGCACATGGCTCCCTCCAAAGAATCCAGGGAACTGTAGTTTTCTCCTCACAGAGCTACAATTTCCAGCACCCTTAACAAAGGACATTTCCCAGGATTGTTTGGGGGAAGTCACATACTTTGAAGCCGGTGTGGTGTAGTGGTTAAGAGCGGTGGCCTCGTAATCTGGTGAACCGGGTTCGCGTCTCCACTCCTCCACATGCAGCTACTGGGTGACCTTGGGCCAGTCACACTTCTTTGAAGTCTCTCAGCCTCACTCACCTCACAGAGTGTTTGTTGTGGGGGAGGAAGGGAAAGGAGAATGTTAGCCACTTTGAGAGTCCTTAGGGTAGTGATAAAGCGGGATATCAAATCCAAACGCCTCTTCTCCTTCTTTGAATGAGCTTTAAATGCATGGTTTGGAGTTGCCCAAAGTGCCTCTTGACTTTACGGGCTAGAAAGAACAATACATCTTCCTGATGTAACCCATACACATGGAGGGGAGCATGAGCATTCCTCCCCACCTCAGACACCCCTGGATTTTTTTTGTAGGGGCATCATGCAAAACACAGGTAGCCAAGATGATGCCCAACTCCCATTCACCCAAACCAACATGGTGATGGGTGATGAGAATGGTAGCCCAACACATATTGAGGTCACCAAGCTGAATTCATGGAGTAGAAGGATATTGGTGGCTGCTGGCCATGATAGTTCTGCTCTGCTTCCACAGCTGGAAGAAGTAATGCTTGCAAATACTAGTTGCTGGAGACCACACAAGGGGATAGTGCTTGTGTGCTTGGGTCTGGCATGAAGGCTTTCCATAGGCATCTGATTGGTCACTGTGAAAACAGGATGCTGGACCAGTCAGGCCATAGTCCTGATCCAGCAGCCTCTTCTTATGTTCTTAAGATGGCTACCCCTGGTATATATGGTGATATGAAATTCAGTTATCTGAATGTGGATCCTTATTTAGCCCCAAATGGCAACATCCATGCACAAGACAAAAGTACCAGCAGGCTTGGGAGAACCCCAAGGTTTGCAGAAGTTAAAAAGAAAAGAAAAAAGTGGGTAGGTGGAGGGAGCCTAAAATATCCAAATCAACACTGTTCTGCAGGCAGAAAGTTTCAGGTTCAATCCCCAGCATTTCCATGTACGGTCAGGAAAGAATCCTGTCTGAAATCCTGGAGACCCATTGGAAGTCAGTGCAGACAATATTGCACTAAATGGTAGAAGGCAGCTTCAAACTAAGGGAAGGGCCATAGCTCAGTGGTATAAGAAGGTACCCAAACCCAAACCCTGAAGAGCTGCTTCAAGTCAGTGAGTCCGTGTTGACAATACTGAACTAGTTGGACCAATGATGAGATTCAGTGTAAGGCAACTTCTTATGAATTTGGGAACTCTCTCTCTCTCTCTCTCTCTCTCTCTCACACACACACACACACACTCATGATAAAAATCAGCAAAGCAATTAAGCTTCAACAAAAACAAGACAAGGTTCTCCCCACCCTCAACAAAGTGAATGTTAATTACTATGCTTTACAGGAGAGATAACAAGAGGGGGTTCCCCCCTTTTTCCCCCTAAGAAGCATTTTTCAAACAAAGAAATGAAAAATTCATGAGCGGGGGAAACCTTAGTGCTATGCTTTGGCTTTCTTGTAAAATAGTTCAGCTCTAGAGGAACTTACAGAGCCGAGCCTTAAAGACAGCTGTCAGGTGGGTCAGGAAGCAAAGGCCACGGATCACACCCACCCACACCCACCGCCAACACTTATTCACTGGCTAAATGCATCTCAGCCACAGTTATGTTTCCTGATGTAAAAGCACCCTGAGCCCAAGTCTTGCAAGGAGTTACTTGGCCTTTAGCTGCTCTGAAGAGATGTCAGCTCAAAGGGCAGCATTCTACAATCGAGTCCCATCAGTGCAAGATTTTCTGCTTGTGCGCCAGGAGCTCCCCTCCCCTCTATCAAGATTAGGATTTGGAAATGACAACTTGTTTAGGTTGGGGACCGTTGTTTTGGCATGGAAGAGGATCTTGGAATGCAAGCCATGATATGTGGGAAGAAGTCCAAAAGGCTATGGCAGCAGGTTGTTCAGTGTGGCTGGATACCGTTTTTGTGGGTGTGGGGCAAATAAATTTGCTTTCTTTGATAGTTATGATCTGAAAGTGGTAACATTAAAGCAAAGCAATCAAGGAGAGAAATCCTGCCATTTTTCAAGTTGTTGCTTTTTAAATAAAAAATAAAAATAAAAATAGCAGATTTCTCTCCCTAATAGCCAAAATGGGCTTTTATGCACATTATAAAGAAGTCAAAAAGACCACAAGTGTTCCTCACGTCCCTTTCCAAGTTAGCTGTAATTACTACACTACAGTCTTAGATTCTTAAACATACTTGCTTAGGTGAAGAAGTAGAAGAAGCATGATCAATGCCGTGGGGTGGAAATACTAAAAGACTAGTAAACAGGCCTTCTGGTTTCACCAGCTCCTTATCTTGGGCTAATGACAAGGTAAAAGCAAGTGCATTTAACCTCAACATGTTCCTCTTCAGCACACACAGCAAACTATTCTCTGCAGCTGTAACCACTGCAATGTTCTCAGCTAACCACACACTTGAGGCTTTCACATCGCAATACTGAGCCACTTAAGAGATGAAGCACAGCCTTCTTAACCACCATTCTCCACTCTTTGCGCCTTCAACAAGCTCAAATCTATCACTCCTGGCCACTTGTCCTTTACTGCTGCAGCATTCCCTGGACATCCACATTTATGCAATCACACACTATTTGAAATGTATGCGTATCCTCACTTTCCTCTCCATCAACCCTTATGAACCACAGGCTGATCTATCTTGGCTGCAAAAAGAAGAACCTCATAAACAGATTGCACTTGAAGTGTGGGGGGGAGAGAGGTAAAAGTGCTTTTGTGTCTCTGTGTGGCTGGCTGTTGATATGTTGGTCCTTCCCCAGGCAGCATCCAAACCAGTGAGATAACTGGCTGAAAACACTTGGGGAGGAAGCAATAGGACAAAGAGCCAAACTACATGACAGCCAGCAAAAGATTATAATGCCAGCTTGAAAAGCAGGGGGCTAGAAAGCTTACCTGCATCTGATGGTGGGATATCTGGTGTCCACCATCCCCTGACAGCACACACAGAGAATGTGCTGTTGTTTGGCTGCCTAGCTGCACCAGGTGACCTGAGGAACTAATAGGCGCCTGATTGGCCACATAGTAGAACAGGTTGCTCCAGGTTTGGTTGTTCATCTCACAGAACAGCCACACAACCTTTTTGCAATCTGACAGACAGCTTCTCTTTGACCATGCCATTGCCTATGACACTTTCAGAGCATAGTAAATAGGCAACAGCCTATACAAATTTAGCTCAGGGTAGCCAACCTGGTGTTGTTAAACTACAGCTCTCACCAGCCTTACCCGGCATCACTCTGGGATGACGGGAATTGCAGTCCAACATCATTTGGTGGAATCACATTGGCTCCTCCTGTTAAGAGGCTTTTTGTTTTACAATCAAGCAACATATAAATGTTAAATAATAAATAAACAAATGCCTAAACTGAAAATTATCCTAACCAACAAAAATAAATGATCATTTCAAACTTTTAGCTGCTGTCCAAAAACACACACACAAAACTAAAGATTCCCACCCCACACAAAATAGATAATTTGTTTCTACTGCTTATTTCATTTCAAAATAGGTAGCCTAATCTGTGTTATTTGACTTACTTTTGTTAGTGAAGGAGATTCAAAACAACAATGATATCTTTATAGGAATAATATTTCATAAGGGAAGCCATGAGCTTACAATGAAAGATTCAAACTTATAACAGTTTAGTTAAAAGTTCAGTGAAGTTGCTGCGAGTTTGAGAAAATGGCTGAAGAGAGGTGAAAGAACATTTATTTAAAGGTCAGGAAGATACTTTATGTGATGGAACTGCTGGTTTAGTACAAATGTGTTCAAACTGCCTTAAGATACTCACAAAAATAATATACACAGATTTTTTTAAAAACGACTACACGGTTCTGTGATTTCCATTCAGCACCTTGGAGGGTGCACATAAGCAAAAACAGCAACAAACTCACAAGCAATTGCACAACTTGGCACCCCAAGTAAAGCTGGCAGACCAAGGCTTAAAACACTGTTCTTGTGGTTGTGTGTCAGGATGATACCACAGTGGGAAGGCTTATTCAGCAGCTGCATGTGTTATGTGCCCTGGCTCTTTCACCCTCTCTCACTTTCATGAGAACCAAAATCCAGCCTCCCACACATTTGCCACAAACAGGAAGAGCTCCAGAGAAAGCAGAGCAGATTGCAGCAGTATGCTGAAACCTGGGCAGTTTGTTCTTAGACGAAAGAGGCAGAGCACCTGCAAATTTGACAAGGCAGTCCAGTGGCCAAGCCTCCCTTCCCCGCACCCCTAATTGCCAAGCATCATCTTGCTACTATCTACTGGGGAAAACATGGCCATTGCCCAGTTTCCATGACATCACATTGCAACATTTCACAGAGGTAAATAGCGACACATTTTTTTTTCATGTCCAACACACTACTCTTTGCTTCCAGTATAAGCTTGCTAAATTTGGATGCTTTGTTCGGAATCCTGCTTTGATCAATTTAGATTTTATTGTGTTGTTTTTTTAAAAAGCAAGGACCGCTGTGGTTAGCTGCTCATTTTCCAAACAGCCTCCAGAATAAAGAAGGTTGCCTTTACATGGAAACCACAAACTGATTTGGCATCTGTTGTACTGACCTTATTTGTGTTTATTCATTTATTGGTGCTTGCTTCCCACATAAATGTGCACTGCAGCTTTTCTGAATGCATGGATTGCATACACACCATACATTTAAAGCACATACCTTCCTCCAAACTATCCTGGAAATTGCAGCATACCCCTCACATTGCTACAATTCCCAGCACCATTAACACACTGCAATTCCTGGGATTCCTTGGGAGAAGTCATGTGGTTTAAATTTAGTCATAGGCTCCTGCTATTTTTAATATCCAGGAACCAAGAGGTGGTCACTCACAGGCTCTTTCTGGAAAAGTGTGAGTGTGTGCATGTGGATGTGTAAAGAATCTGCTCTAGCAATTACACATTTTCCTCCATTTGTTATTGTTTTGTTACAGCTTCCACATACGGTACTTGATCAGTAATTTCTTTTAGAAAAGCCAGTCAACAGGTCTCTAGTTGTGCCTTCCTTCAGCAGTACCTTTGCAAATCTCAACCAGCGTTCGAAACTCCCATTGTTCTAGGCACATTTTGCGACGGAATTTCATTAGAACGAGGAATTTCTGAGTTCTGAGCGCAGTACTGCGTCTAAGATTTGAGATTAAAACTGCAGAGTGGAAGGAAAAGTGGACCTTTTTCTGCCTCCCCACTTCTAGCTACTCTCTGAAGACTGGAGAAGAGACCCTCTTAAGAATATTAGAGGGGTGGGCAGGAGAAGGACTAGACCAAGTGAAAAATGAACACAATATTTTAGCTGCAGTTCATTCATTTTCAGATTTGTATTCTTGTTATAAAAAAGTGTGCCTAGACATTCCATTGTTGTGCTCATAACCTAGGTTTTAAGGTGTCCTTTGGTTGGCTGGAAAGGTCCTTAATCTGTGATAAAGTCTCTTGCTTGCCTGGATGGTGGATGGGTAGAGGTGTGTGTTGAACACCTAACCTTTGTGTGGCTGCCAGTCTACTGTACCAGGAGCCTAGAAATATAAATTCTCATTCAGGAGTGAGACATTTAAAATGAGATTAATCTTGCAGTGAACAAATTATTCATAAGAGGACAGATGAAGATAGGTGTCAGATGAACAAGCCAGTTCCATATGGAATTCAGACAATGGGTTATTCACTGACAGTGGTAGAGGAAGGTTAGTAGCCAACATGAACAATAAGGTATATACTAAATTCATTCTCCATTCATGCTCCTTTAAGGGAAGTGAACCACAGCAGCTGAATTTTTAACCCTTGCTTCCTTGAGGTTTTCAAAGCCAGGATATATATATATATGTTTTACATAACAGGCAGGTTTAAAAGCACCATAGATCCCATCTCCATAAGATAGGAAGGACACAGCAGAAGGCACACAGCTCAACTCATTATTATATTTAAAATGTTTCAGAAACCTCAAAAACAGATTAAGTAATGCAATAATAAAACTCTCAGTGAACCTGAGCAATAAAATCCATCAACAGAGGAGACGGGTAATATAATCTCTTTAGGAGAGAAAAAAAATCTCCTCTCTGCCTCAATTACCTCTTGCAGCACAAGATAGAGGATTTAGACTATAGCGATGGATTGAAATCTCTCTTTAGGGACATCCTTCTCATAATTGTACATTCATGCCTCTCTCCCCAGTAGTAGCCTAAATACAATTTACCCTTGCACACACTTTTATAGGGTTTTCTGTAAATCCCCCACTTTATTACCACCCTGGTTATAATGGGGAGGGGGCACATGGCAATTCCTGAGGGCTCGCTAACTGTGCAAGATATTAAGTGTGAATAAAAAAAGAATCAAAAGAAGGTCTATCTGCAATTTATAGTTCTCCATAAAGGACCTTGGGGAACTGCAATTTGAAGGTGAAAAGTAAATGGAAAGCAGATTTTAGGCTGGAAAATTCCATATGATCGATGCAAAGGGATTACGAGCTGGAATTAGCCAGAAAAAGGGTTTCAAAGGTGGGCTTAGAATTAAAACACATATCTTCAAATTATACATGAACCACAGAAGGTGGCTCAGTGTTGATTAAGCACATTGATAATATGCAAATACTCCATTAACCAATATGTGTGTGTGTTTTTATATATAGAAAGCAAAACATACAGGTTAGTGAAGAGATCTCAATTATTCTCCCAGGCCCCATATAAATAACCGAATTCCACCCACAGAAAGCGGTAATTATCAGCTGTGGTAATTTTCATTCACAGTTCATATATGTATTTCTCCAGAGGTATATATAAGGGGCAATAACACTCCATTCGACACACAGGGGAAAGATCACTGCTGCTCAGTGGAAGCAGCAAGTTTTGGGGAAGTGTTGGGCAAGATGCCCTAAGAATAGGCAGTGGCAGAGAACCCAATCTCAGCCCAAGGGATTCCTCTTCTGAGCAACCTTCCATGAGACAAATACCAGTGGTGGGCAGGGCTAAAGGCAAAAGTGGGCAGAACAAGGGTATCTTTGTACAGCAGCTTAGTTTCTGTACACCCCTCTCTGTCCTCCACCCAAGGAAGCAGGAGGCATTGTTCAGGGGCACATTCTAGGTGGACAAAAACACTCAAGAAGTGTGTGGCTAGTGAGTGGTACAGCCTTGGGAGACAAGAGAGTGGCTAGCTAGGGAGGGGATTATGGCCTGGGGATAGTCTCAAGGGAAATGCAGAGAGGACTGGAGGTGGTAGTGATCAACCAGATGCTTCTGGGAAGCTCACAAGCAGGACTCAAGCCCAACAGCACTCTCCTGTCCATGTTAACCCAACAACTAGTATTCATGAATGTGACTAGTACCCTTATTGTCTGTGAATTTATCTAATCCCCCTTTAAACTACAAACCTATGGTTCTGATCTTCCCTGTGTTGTTACAGCTGTTCTTTTAAAAGAAAAAAAGGACCCACAATCTATTTTAATAGTAGTCTTCCTCATACAGTAAATATGACCATGCCAATAGACTTGGCCACAAATTGGTTTTCCTCCTCACACAGTTAAAGTCCTGGTCCGCTTTGAGACATCAGGTGAGGGTAATGCATGTATGATGAACTTTTGCCCCTTATTTTACTTTTTACAGATGGGATAAAATGAGCCACAGGGAGCAGGCTAAGCAGCTGTAATAGTGTCATAATGGTACAAACAAAACTGGACCTATAGTATGTCAAATCCCAGTTCCCTATTCTTCCCTTACCAGACCACTTCCTCTGTTTATGCTATCCGATACCTATTAATCCATAGGAAAATAATACCATAGTGGCACAGCACATCTGCCTTTTGAAGCTTTTGAGTGGCTTTCAGGATTTGGCATCTTGAACTTTAAGGTGGGAGGAAAATGTTCTTCTGTTGATAAATCTTGAAGTTTATTTCCTGAAAGTGTGAACTGCTTCCATTTTTTCCTCTAAGTAACTTTAAGCCTTTTAATGTAAACACTGATGTGCAGGCTTGAGTCAGGAATTAAGTCTGGGGCATATACACATTATGTCAAATGCTCTTAAGGAAGACCAGCATTCCAGCTTAAAAGGCAGTTGTACAGTTTACTTTATTTATTTTTTGAGTCTGCATAGCCCAGTGCCTTGGTCAGTAGATGTGGACTTAGGAAAAACATATTCAACTGCCTTATACCAAGTCAGTCCATCTAACTTAGTATTTTCTACACTGACTGGCAGCAGCTCTCCAGGGTTTCAGACAGGTGTCTCTCAAAGCCCTACCTGGAGATGTCAGGGATTGAACCTGCAACCTTCTGCATTTCAAGCAGATGCTCTACCAATGAGTTACAGAGAGCCCATCCATAAGAAGAGCAAATAGGTTTTAAAACCTTGTTTGGACCCGGATTGCTCGGGTGGTTAAGTCGCTACTGCTCTGTTCTCTGGTATGTGAAATGGGAATAAAAATGTCCTTCCTGACAAATGTTGAGCTGATAACATATTAGATGTGCTACTGGATTAAATAAATCCTTGAGATATTTTGGGACTCCTTTCATTAGCCCAAGTCAGCATGACTATGGCCAGGGATGATGGGAGTTGCCCAAAACACATGGAGGGTACAAGGTTGAGGAAAGGCTGGTCCCAGTGATGTCATTTCCACACACCTACAGACAAATGCATAGGCTCCTTTGCCAGTCCAGAGGTGGGTGGACAACACCAAGCTCAGCTATGGTGCTCTACAAGCACAGCTGAAGACCTGCTGCTCAGTGGTAGAGCACATGCTTTGCCATCCGCACAGTGCTAGACTGAATCTTCAGTGGCAAATCTGGGAGAGAACAAAGGCCTTGGAAAGCGGCTGCCTATCAGAGGAGACAATATTTGCTAGATGGGCCAATTACCTGACTCTGTATAAGGCACCTTCTTGCATTATCCATTAGTCTCACTGGAAGACCCATGGCTGTGGCTCCCAAGATGAAAGCAAGGGACCGCATAAGCTTGCCCTCGAAGGGCAACATAGCCTCTTCCTGCCTCCCAAGCCTTGCCTAGAATCACACACTCTTGGATAATGGCCAGTTGTGAAAAGGGGGATGAAGGGCAGATGCATATTTTGCTTTTGAATGAAGACCTGATTCCTAGACAACTTGTCAGTCACTGACCTTTTCTTACCACATTTAGTTGTCTTTTATGTCAGTTTTCATATCCAAAGGGCAAATTACATGCTCAGTTGCATTATGATAAGGCCATTGGTTTTGAAGGGAGCTACAGGATAATTTTTGACTACATGGATATTATATTTCACTCAGAGGGGAAAGCTAAATTGCATTTCCTCCCCACAAAAAAAAACAAAAAACATATCTAAGGTGCTCTTTTGATACTGATAAACCCAAAATAAAAATAAAGAAAAGGAGCACAATTCTTTCTTTCAATATTGTGCTCCTTTTCTGTATTTTGATTTGGGGGTGATGAAAAGGCCAGTTCACAAAGCTGCTATTTGTGGATTTGGCAAAATGGAAGGCTGCCAAGATTAGTACAAGCTAGGGTTGATGGGGTGGGGGTTTTTTTGACAGTAAAAGCCTTTTCCCAAGCTTTTCTTTTTCTTTTAAAAATATTGTTCTATCTTTAAAGGAAACAAGTGTTCTGACAAAGGTCAGTTTTTATTCTGATTAACTGATAGCTTAAAGACTGGTGACATTTGCAGGAGAACCCTCCTACCCAAGTTTATGCCAGAAACATGAAGTGAGAAGCAGTGGATTTTGGGTATCCCCCCTCTGCTAGTAAATCTATATTATTATAATGTCAGATTCACAGTGCAAGCCTATATATGGCTACTCAGAAGCAAGCCCCATCAAATTCAATCTCCTGCTTAATCAAATGTGGGATGCAACTGCAACATCCTTAACAGCCATCTAGCCTTGAAATTGCCGTACAGTAGTTATAGTCCTGGTCTTTGGAGCAAGAGAACACATTTGCTCCATCTGCAGGAGGTGCCAAGGCTGGTAACACAAGATGGGCCTTCTCAGTGGTGGCTCCCCATTTATAGAATGCTAGCCCCAGGGTGGCACACCTGGCATCATTATTTTTCAGTGTAAGCTGTTTGTAAGACCCTTTAGGTAGCAAGTGACTAGTAAGTTAAAATGAATGAATGAATGCTCTCTATTTTTAGATGTTAGGCAAAAATATGGTGCCTTTGTTCCATGTTTTTAGGCACCAAGCACAAACAGGCCATAAAACTATTGAACATTTTATGGCCTTTTACTTGTGTCTGGGGGGAGGTATACTGTTTTTTGTTACTATATTAATATTTTGTGTTTTTATATTGTAAATTGCCCTGTGAACTTCAGCTGAAGGTGGTATAATCATAATAATAGTAATAGTAATAGTAGTAGTAATAATAATAATAATAATAATAATAATAATAATGACTTTCTTCAAAATGTGGTAAGCTAGGCCTGGGTGGGGGGACCCAATGACACCACTGAATCTGTGATAGATAGAGATAGATAGATGATAGATAGATAGATAGATAGCTAGATGATAGATAGATAAAATGTTAGCATATGTTATACATAATTGCTTTATCCTGAGATAATAAGATCTAATATCATGTCAATTCCTAGTCTAGACAAGGCCTATGGCTCAAACCAGCTCAGAGATTTTTCACTACATGTGAAAGAAAGACAGACAGATAGACAGAAAGAAAGAAAGGTATTTTAAGAGCTCGTGGGGATTTTCCATCATGGCTTTCCCCCATCCTTAACGTTGGTTTCCGTTTTCTGTTTAGAAGATTAACAACCCACAGTGTGAGATGTTGACATTTAAAAGCAATGGAAAAGAACTAATGAACACAAGTGTTTTACACACAAGCGTTAGAGTTTCTGTCTGGCTTTAGTGTTAAAAGGGATTTAATGTGATCCTGCTTCTCACCCCCTCCCTTCCTGGCCTAGTATGCTGAACCGTAATCCCCCAAAGCATCATTGCTACCAATTAACACTAGCTTTGGCCAATATTATTTTGTATTTTATTTTTGCATGGCAGCTGATCCCTTCCCACTGCTAGCTACTTAAGAGCACATAATAAGGTACCACTAGTTAAGATGGGCCTGTGACCTGGAATCAACACTTAATGTCCCATTGACATTTGGCACAGTTTCACAGATTTCTCTCTTCCCCTGCCCAGAGCTCTTTTTGTTTCCAATATTTTTTCCCTCCCCGGGTGGAAGAATTACATAATATAAGGCCTCCCCCAGCGGCCTGGCTGGCGGCATTCCTTGGAGTGGTCTTTTTGGGGTGTCAGTTGTAAATTTCCATTTCCCTTCCACCTGCAGAGCTCTTCACGGCGGCCAAGAATGGAGGAGAGACTAAAATGTCTCAGTTTCGTTTACTTAAGGCCAATTAACACAGCCATCTTGAGCTAATTTTTGTGAAAGCAAAGTCAACTTCAGTCATTTTTCCCAGGTGGAGAAATGGTCATGAGATTGTTTCAACATGTCTCCAGCACACAAGGAAATATGCCCCTGCAAAGCAGGTTGGGTGCAGATCTGTGACTTGGAGATGTGTCAAAACACAGCCAGCTCATCACCTGCAGAGAGAGCAAGAGAAGTCGCCTGGTGTTGACATCAATGTATCATAAAATGAAAGGGGTGTATGAATCAGCCCATTCTGGGAGAGGCGTACAAAAGGCCACAAAGACAACTGCAACAGTGGAGGTCGCTCCATTAGGGTGATGGGGCATTGCCCCACCAACCTCAGTCTGTTGTCAGCCAACTGTCTGCCTTCTATGACTCACAACCAATCCCAGCCCTACCAGGAGATGACAGGCGTGGAACCTGGGACCTGCTGCATGCATGCAAGCAAGCAGCAACAACCCCTTCTCATATTCCTGAGAGTGGTTGATGTTATTCCTGGGAGGCAGGGGAAGCAGCCTCCCAGGGGCCTTTAATCTCTGGCAGAGTGTACTTCCCTTCTGCAATAACCTTTTGCAAAAAAAAAAAAAAAAAAAAAAGAATTAGAGGAGAGGAAAAAGCTACCTCTGGAAGGATATTGCCTTCCAAGTGAGAATGGTGAACCGTCTCCCAACCACACTCCTGAGCATGAATCAATTTTCCTCCCGTCGATAACTAGCACAAAGGTTCTAACCTTCATTTGCGCTCCAAATACTCAATCTGGGATGTAGAACACATACCAATTAAGCAATTCAGCTAAAATAAGAAGGCCGTGAACCAACATCATTGCTGCTGCTGCCCCTGAGGGATCGAGGGTTATCAGCTTGGGGAAAAGGTAATTTATTGAGCTTAATACTCTGCGAAATGTTCTCATGATAATAAGATTGTAAGATCGTTTTAATATCTGAAGTCATGTTGAAAAGGTCATTCCTCATCTTTTACGCCTACCTAAGTTATGTAAATTAGAGCTACTCAAACAGAGTTGAGGATGTTTGCTGCCAGATTCTTTAAAAAAAAACTTTTTTGTTTGGATGAAGGACAAGAGAAGGTCACTGGCCACAGGTCAAACCAGGTCAGCCCCAAATGCAGCAGCTCTATCAAGTTACTCTTTGAGACTATCTCAGATTTATTTAAGTAATTATTTCCACTGCTTCTGAAGCAGAAAACTTATTTTCACTTATTAGACATATAAAATCGCAGTTATGTTACGTATGCCAGAGAACTGGAGCCATAACTAACATCGGACTGCCAGACTGTCTCTTACTGAGAAGGCCTAGGGATTGGCAGAGGAACAGGACAAAGCTTTTCCCTATTTCCAACATTCCCCAAGAAAGCCAATTTGGAGATCCTCCTCCTCCACTTTCCAGGCAAGAAATGCACATTTTATTGCTACTGTGCAAGTTTACCAATATGCTGAAGCTGTATTCCTTTTCAGGTATTTCCTTATTCATGCCAGAGGTGGGGAACCTCAGGCCTAGGGTCCAAATGTGACCCTCTTTATCTACCCCATGGGACTCTCCCCAGATCATGCCCCTCACTGGCCCTGCTCTGTTCCTTAAGTACTTTTGCCTGGCTGGAATCTGTCCCTGAACTCTGGCAGTGTCTCTTGCTTGCTTGTTTGCATGGATGGGAGGGATGTGGGAGTGTGGGAAGAAACCTCTCACTTTTGTCTGGCCCACCATGCAAGGGGGAAAGTCACAGTTGTTGTTGTTGCTCCATCCACTTTCGCCTCTGGCCCCATGCACCACAGGTCTGCAGCCCTAGGACTGAAGAGGGGTCCTCATACCCAAACCATGCAACGAACATTTTGTGGAAGAGGAAGCATGGAGAAGCATGGACACTTCACAAGTAGAAGGAGTTTTCTGAAGCAGGGAGATTGCTCTATTCACATAGGGCTCCTCTTGAGTTTTAGAACCCTGATCTTGTAGAGGCAGCAAAGAGTGACACACCCATCCCTGTTTCCTCTACCGCTGTCATGACCCCAAGAGTCCAGAAGCAATTATGGTTCAGCTGGAGGCTGTGGAGTCTTTAGCTAAGGAGGTGGACCAGGTTCAGGGCTCTGCTGATGGAGATCAGCAGACCACCGAGTCTTGAGTAAAACAGGCAGGCGCCCCCAGAACAGCCACCTATTGAATTAGGGCTTGGAGGGACAGGATCATAACCCTCACAGGCACATTGCTGTGAACCTGAAGAACCAAATACCTTCCACAGTACCTCAGCCCTGCAGTGGAGAGAGCACACCAGGCAGGAGGCTACAGAATGGAGAAGGAGCAATGGAATAAAAGGTTCACATTTCTTTCAGCCATTACAGCAGCAATGTGTGTTTGGATACCGGAATTGCACTCCAAGTCCACTAATCTGGACACCTCCTATTTGTCCCAAGTATCTGGTACTTTGGGGGTAATGTAACTGAAGATTCAACTATCTTGATAATAGCTGGAGCCATTGTAGTCCAGCAATCACAGGTTCTGGGACCAACTGGCAACAGCTCTCCTGGATCTCAGCCGGAGGTTTTTCCTAGCTCTGCAAACCAGGAATCTTTTTGATCTGGGGAATGAGCATAAGTTCTTTCTACTTCCTATGCGCTCCTCTTAGTAATGGGTAGGACTCTGAGGTGTGTGTGTGTGTGAAAGATATGAAAGATATGACAAACATTGTTCTAACTCTCAAGTCTTGTATGTGTGAAAATTCACTGTCTACTCCACTTATTAGCTTGCAGCTGAACAGTCTCTGTGGTTAAGCATAATTCTGGGTAAAACCTCAAAGCGTGCTCCAGTGACAGCGGTCTGATGTCATCACAATTTCTTTTTCATATACACTGACATGCAACCACAAATACCAAAGACAAATACATCGAGATCTCACCTTACTGTGGTCTCTTCTCACTTTAGAAGCTACAGCCAAAACCGTTTTAATGCAATGTTTACTCAGGGACTTAATATTATTCAGAACAGTTGTCCATGGATTGCAGAGCTGAAGGGCAGCAGGCTTTGGGAAATGTAGCCCTACGATGGGTAATCTACAGTTCCCATTATTCTTTAGGGGAAGCCATGTGTTTTAAATGTATGGTGTGTAAAAAAAATTCACTCTTTTAAAAATTAACATGAGTGGATTTCAAAGGCAGCAACTGTAAAATGGGGGGGGGGGGTTAAAAGCAATTTAAAAAGGGGCCCTCCAGGCATCCTTTTATTGCACATTCATGATGATCTGTGGCCATGACGGTATTGGGCTGCTCATATCTGATTCCCACTTTCAATACTGTTTGTGACTGTAAAAGGTTTGGGGTGGTCACACTGCTTCATTTCCAATTAGTGCTTATCCCATAACTACTTGCTGAATCATGCCACTTTTTATACCACAAATGTTCTGCTTTATTTTTGTTTTGCTTTCATTGTCCTTTAGCCCTTCTAATCAGCAGTAATGCGGTCACATTAGGGAAACATCACAGAACAAACTAAAGCAGAATAAATCTACCACTAACATACTATTACTGTGTCAAGAACATGTCGCAAAATACACTCGCAATAAGACACCAGTCTGAAAGGGCCCTACACAAACAAATAATGTTTCCACCCATGGGCAGGCATGCCCAGGCCAAACACATCTTATTGTATATGTGTGAAAGGAAAGACCAAAACTGTTATGTCACAATGAAGCTTCTCTAGCATAGTTAAGAATGTACAGGAATGTTGGGGGGAAAGAATGAATGAATGAATGAATGAGGAAACATTCAGTGATTTGATCCCCCTATTGCATTTTGCTCTGGACCAGTATAGCAATGGATAAGAACTTAATAAGAGCTCTGCTGGATAAGGCAAAAGGCCCACCTAGTTCAGCATTCTGTTCTCACAGTGACCAAACAGATGTCACCAGGAAGCTCTCAAGTGGGACCTGAGCACCAGTCCTCTCTGCACTTGTGATTTCCAGCAAATGCTATTCAAAGGCACACTACTTCCAACACTGAACATAGCCATCATGGCTAGCAGCCATTGATAGCCTTATCCTCAATGAATTTGTCTAATCCCCTTAAGAACATAAGCAGAAGCTGGCTGGATCAGGCGAAAGCCCCATCTAGTCCATAATCCTTTCCCCACAGTGATCAAACAGATGCCTCTGGGAAGCACCCAATCAGGGTTTGAGTGCAACAGTGCTCTTCCCACTTGTGATTCCCATCAACCAACATTCAGAGTCATGCTGCCTCCAACAGTGGTGATATATTAGGAGAGGCTTCCAGTTTTTGTCTTGTATCTCCATGCAGATCATACTAGTAGCAACCCGGTCTGTTGTGTGGTATCACCAAACTACCTTTCAACACCTGGCATCCTGACACAACAATCTCAAACCTGAAAGTTTCCTCCTCTACCCTCTGGCACATATGGGGCTGTACCATGGGACCAAGTCATATATAAAGAAGTTTACTTATTTTCAAATAGAAGATCTATAAAAATGTGTGCATTCTCCTGAGGTCTCTTAAGGCTTTATTTTATTCTGTAACTCTCCTCTCCAATCTGCCTACCTGATGCAACTGCTAGGAAAAGAAAGAATTATAATAAAAGGTTGATTAATTATGTGCAATAACCTGTACAGCATATCATGAAAATTCCATTCTTGTTTACTCAGCTAATTCACTTTTTATGAGTGTTTAGGCTTTAAAGCAAAACAAAGCACTAATTACCCAATTAACGAGCAATTAAGTTACTGCAGCCTAATAGCCTCTACAGTGGCTGCCTTTATGAGTCTGATGGTGAGTTAAGACACCCATTAAACAAATTTATACACAGCTGTAGCAAACACTACATTTCCGGAGATGTTACATTACATGCTAATATTTTTTTCACAGCCCAGCCCACCCCTTCAACGTCGCGCCTGTTTTAGAGAAGGCAATTTTCTGTTTTAAGGAGCCAGTGTCTGATTAAAGGAAATATGCATGTTTTTGTTTAGCAAAGTGACCATCAAAAAGAGGGATGGTGGACAAGTGAGAAAGGGCATGTTGGATGGCCTGTCAGAATATCCAGCTGTTTTAATGCAGCTGTGCATCATTCATCATTGCCTTGGGAAAAAAAGCTGTGCAGTGGTTCTTATGCTCTGGAGACCAGCAAATTGCCATTAATCCTTGGAATTTCTCATTTGGACCATCTGTTCCTGGTTTCCACCAGCATCAAAGTCCAAGGCTGAGTGCAGGCAGGATCCAAATGTATGTCAGTGGTTGCCCATCCTTCTGGGAGAATGACTACCATCATTGTCCATTGTTTGGTCTCTCTAGAAAGTCAAGAATTTGTCTGAAGACAGCTTATCTTTAGGTAAATGTCTACACACCAGTGCCTTTCAACCCTTGGGAATCCTCCCCAAAGATCCTTTGAGGAGAAGACTGGTGGTAATTAGGGGTGGACTTTGTAATCTTTCGTAATATGGCATAATATGTTCTAGTTCAAATTCTTAACATGTCTAATTCCAGTTCACCCAGCAAAAACAGTAACTACTTTCTGTTCTAGTTCAGATTTTTGGACTAATCCGGTTAATTTTTTTACATACTTTGTCCATCTGTTTCCTATGCATTTGGACACGTCTTAAGATATCATAATCCTATTTCACATGATGCTTCGTGAAATCAAGGAGCAGATTCTTCATCTATGTTTAGGTACATTCTGATGCCATTTGGATTCAAGATGGTGGACCGAACCTTTAAGAACTGCACTGATTCTTTTGGTTTCTTAGAATTCTGATCAACACTGGGTACAAGGCTGCTTGCAGGTAATAGAGGAAGAAGCCTTACACCAAGCCAGACTAACAGTCTGTCTAGCTATCCTAGTATGGGCATCAGATTTCCAGGGTCTTGGGTAAAGATATTTCCCCTGCTCAGTATCCTTTTGACTGGAGATGCCAGGATTGCACCTGGGACCTGCATGCAAAGCAAGTGCGCTACTTCTGAGCTATGGTCCCTCTGCATACGCACACCCAATGCGCATCTGTGCTTGCTTCTATCGTCCCTCGTTCTTCTCCGGCAAAGCCAGCCTGTTGGTTAAGACACACTGCTCAGCGTCATACCTAGCTAAGCAAGTCCACGTTCTCCCCCCCCCCAAGTCATTTCAGAGAGCGGGTGTCAGATATCAAACCCAATATCCTTTTTCTCATTAGCGCTTCTTCCCGTTGCAGACCTTCAAATGTGGTAATAATTAATGAGTCTGTGTCAGAAAATGAATAAAAGATGGCTCAGATGCTTCACCATTCAGGGCTGACCTTTCGCTGAGTCTACTGTATTAATATATTCTTGTGTTGTCGGACTCGGGGAAAAAAAGAGAGGAGCTAACTGCCTTATGAATTATTTATCAACACAAAAAGTCTTAACCAGAAACAGTGTTAACATTAATTCCTAACCCTCTGTGTCACAGCAAAGCCTGCCTGCGCTGAATAATTGAATTTTAGTTTTAGACAAGCAATCAAAGCACAAGGCGCTGTTGTCGTCAGCGCGGGCAGGAGGGGCTTATCTTTTGCACATCTGGTGGCACCATGCAACGCCAGGGAGGCAGTCAGACATGGAAAGCTGTCAGCAAGCTCACTGTGGTGCTCTGTGGTGATCCTCAAGTGAACACAGAGGCAACTTTTCTCAGACTTCCCCTTGTGCTACCAAGAAACAGCCCCATCTATGGCTCCAAAGCCATAAAAAATATTATATATAGCTTAGTACTGTCTACACTGCCCAACAGCAGCTCTCTAGGATTTCAGACCTACTTGGAGATGCCAGGAATTGAACCGGAAACCTTCAGCATGCAAAGCAGATGCTCTGATACAGAGTTATGGGCCTTTCCCCAATCTATGTTATGGCCTTATTCCCATGCCTTAGGCCATGTCAGCCTATTTGTCTGTCAAGCCCAGTTTTGTCTATTCCAGGTATGCGGAACCACAGGGATTGGGGCAAAATGCAAGCCTCCAAGGCTCTTCAGACAATTACCAGGCCACATTCCTCACTGGCCTTGTGTCAGGAGCGATTCAGGAGTAATTCACACCATGCAAGTTGGTGTTACTCAAATAAGAGTGGACTAGATGATCCGAGGGTTTGCTTCCAATTCTACAGTTCTATGACTATTCAAGTTTACCCTTTTCCACTAAAAGGAATGGCCATAGCTCAATAGTAGAATATCTGATTTGTAAACAGAAGGTTCCAGGTTCAATCCCCAGCATCTCCAGGTAGGCTACTGTCTGAAACTCTGGGGAGCTACTTCCAATCAGGGTCAACAATACTGAGCTAGATGGACCAGTTTGGTCTGAACTGGTATAAGTCAGATTCCTATGCCCCTAACATCACTTGCCCTTTACCCTCAGCACCTCCAGCACAAACTGATTTTGAAGTGCAAAGCTACGGTTTTAGCAGTTGCTGGAAACCACAGGAAGCGAGACTGTTGTGCTCAGGTCCTGCTGTGAAAGATTCCCATAGGCATCTAGTTGGCTACTGTAAGAAAAAGATGCTGAAGTAGTGGAGCCATTGGCCTGATCCAGCAGGGCTCTTCTTACCTGCTTACATTATGCCTTTCCTCTTTCTTGTTCTCTTGTATACTCTAAGAAGGGAATTCTGCCTCGGTCAGAGGAATGTGCCACAAGCAGGCACCGGCAGATATTCCTGTCGACCTCCCCGCGTCTCCCAACCTCTGCTGATAAGCAGGCGAGGTCCGGCGATTCTTCTCAGATGTATGAGAGGAACACACCGTTCTTCCTCTCTCCCCTTTGGTGTCCCCAGGGAGGGGAAAGACGCAGACAGAAAACTATTTACATCATTTATTTCTGCCTCTTACATCAGTACAGAGAATCATGTCTGCACTCAACAACAGCAAGAAGAAAACTCCTCCCAAGTACACCCAGTACGGGTCATATGACACACACACACTGAGCTAACATCCGGTGCTCAGTACAGAATGGACTGCCCCTTTGTTCCCATGGCAACAGTCACAAACATCCTGTCTGGCTTTCCAGCCACAAGCAGCTGGCTGAGCTGCTAGAGCCTTTGCTTGCTGCAGCATTGGTGCTTTATGGTAACATACTCCCCCTAAAGTATCAATGTGTGCCGCGAGCAAAGCGTCATCCAGAGAAGAAAACAAACAGTTGTTATATTTATAACATTCCCCTGTTGTTTCAGTTCCACCCTTGGAACTACCCGCCACTGGTTTAACCAATGTACCTCTCTGGTTGTGTGACTTCGCATTACCTCGGTTAACAACTCTCTGTTGTGCCTTTGTCTCTGACTCAGACACAGCTTCAACCTTCTTTGAGTTGTTAACAATAGCAACACATGCAACAGCTAAGTTAGCAAACTCCTTTGAATACCTCTTGGGTGGTACACCCTTCGTTGCTCTCTCAGACCTGCGTATGAGGTTCTGATCCTCTGTGCTCACTGGTTCAACCTTTGGACTCTGTTGAGAACCAGTAGCAATCAGTGGTTCTTCCTTCACCTGTGAAGGTCTATCCATTGTGTGAGATTTCCTCTCAATGACTGTTACAACTGAACTCTCTGAGCTATCGCTGTCATCATCAGTACTACTGAACTCTGTGACATCAGAAAAATCATCATCATCATCTGAATTGCCACCTGTGGGAAATGTTTGTTCTACAACCCGCTCTCGCTCTGGAGCACTCTCTAGGAACTTTGTGAGAATCACCTGACCAGATTCAGACAAAATTACTCTGTAGAGACCCTTTTCATAACCCACAAAAATGCCTCTGGCATTCTTTACACCACCTGGAGCTTCTGTTCTCACATGAGACCCGAAAACCTTAAAATAGGCAACAGAAGGTTGTCTATTGAACAGCTTCTCAAAAGGAGAACATCCCAACTCTGTTGAGACCTTTCTCAACCACACATGAAGATAGGACGCTAGCGATTCGGCCCAATATTCATGTGGCAAATGTGAACTCAGCAATTGCGCATTCATTCCCTTTTGCAATTCTTTGTTCACTTTCACACAGACCCCTCTGTTCCACGCTTCTTGTGAAACTGCCACTTTGTGGTCTATCCCTTTTCCATCCAGGAACTTCTGAAACTTCTGCAACAGAAAAACTTGTTTGTCATCTGTGAAAAGACAATCAATGTTAGCATCATGCATATTTTTAACCTTGTCACAAAACTCCTGAAACTTTTCTAAAGTTTCTTGCGGTTTCTCCATCATATAAACCCAAGAATAATTAGTGAAACAATCCACACACAAAAGGTAATACTTTGCACTGCCTCTAGATGGTTCTAGAGGACCAATCACATCAGCATACACCCGCTGAAATGCCCTGTCGACCTTCTTCGTCTTGGTGCTCACACTGGTCTTGGTCACCCCTGCAAGAGAGATTTCGTTAGAAACAGAAGAATTACATTTCATGTAATCACTTTGATCAAAAGTCAACAAATACAGTCCATCTTTCTCTTTGGCAGTAAGAAACAGTTCTCCATCTTTGTAGATCTTGCAGCTTTTAGCATCATAGGACAGTTTCAGTCCTTTCTTTGCAATCTGCGACACGCTCAGCAGATTAAATCTCAGTTCTGGAACCAGGTAAACATCATTTATAGTCAAGTTCAGACTCTCAAGATACACAGTCCCAATTCCAGTTGCTTCCAACTCTTGACCGTTGGCCTGTTTCACAGTGAAGCTTTGCTTCTTCAACGTCGAAAACAGTCCTTTGTGCGGGCACAAATGTTTTGTACAGCCCGTGTCGATTATGAATGCGTTCCCAACATCTGGCGTGGTTCCTTTCGCCATCATAGCCTTTGCAGGTTTCACCTGGCACTTGGTACGGCTTTTGCCTGACGCCTGAGGCTTCGTAGAGCTGCTCTTTGCTCCTCTTGACTGGCGCGGCTTCTTACAGTTTCGCTGTAGATGCCCAGTCTGTCCACAATTGTAGCATCGGACAGCACTCAATGCTATACCATGCTCTCCAGTAGCATCAGCAGTGGGGGAATTAGAACTCTGTTCTTCCCTCCCCCTGTCTTTTTCTTCCAGTGCAGCAAGTCTGTCGTGTTCATTCAGGACCACAGCACAAACTCTCTCCGCGGTCAGCTGCGCGGCCGGTAGGGAACCAAGCTGACTGGCAACAACCTTGTAGGTGCGGCTAAGGCTGTTTATCATCATGAAGCAAAACACTTCCTCCTGAAGACGAAAATTGCGTTCCACCATCTGTTGACGCAGAAACTTCATTTCTGTCAGGTGCGCTTGAACATCTCCATCAGGCGCAAGTCTCAGATTGGTCAATTTCTCAAAATACAGCAACGCTGAAGAACCAGCATCTCTCTGATGCGTTGTACGCAGCGTGTCCCATACCTCTTTCGCATTTTCTAAATGCTGAACATGCACCAACTGATCATCTGAGACACACAGAATTATAGCAGTCCTGGCCCTTACATTCTGTGACTCCCAACCTCTGGTTGGTGCTGCAGGGATGGGGTTTTCAATTACATCAAAAAGCCTCTGATTCTGCAGCAGGGCCTTCATCTTTACAGACCAAGATGAATAATTGTCATTGGTTAAGGGAAGTGGGCAAGGCAAACCTCCCCCTTTCTTGGCATCCATCTTGAAGCCAAGCCTCTTTCACGCTGTCAAACAAACTGTAAAATCCAACAGTTGTTTTTTTTTCTTTCTCACGCAGCAAACTGCAAATTGTTTACGCTCTTTGCACCTGGCAGCTAAACTCAGGCTGCTATTGAAAAGTCCCTTCCAAGAGCTCGTAAACCTTGTAGCCAAAACATTCTCTGATTTTGTTTCGCTTTCCCAGGCTCACACTCAGAGTCCAGCCCCTTTGCCAGTAATTTTCCAGGACCGTTACCTGGCAACAATGCATTTCAATAGGACATCTTATCTACCACAAAAATTTGTGGAATGCAGGCTTCAGCCTTCAAGCTGCAGGCCTCTTCCTCCGGAGCTTTTATTTTCTTTGAAACGCAGCTCCGTGAACCAGGGAATTAATCTTCCTGCGTTCACACTTTTAGCCCGAAATGCAGCATACCTTGAGCTCCGTTGCTTGGGAAAACACCTCTTCTTTCCACCAGCTGTCTGTGGAGCCTCTGGCTTTTCTCAGACGCTTTTCTCTTCCTCCTTGGAGCAGAGGAGGACAATCCACCAGCCTCTCATGCAGATGTCCGATGAATCGCAACCATCCGAAGGCTGCCACTGTTGGAATTCTGCCTCGGTCAGAGGAATGTGCCACAAGCAGGCACCGGCAGATATTCCTGTCGACCTCCCCGCGTCTCCCAACCTCTGCTGATAAGCAGGCGAGGTCCGGCGATTCTTCTCAGATGTATGAGAGGAACACACCGTTCTTCCTCTCTCCCCTTTGGTGTCCCCAGGGAGGGGAAAGACGCAGACAGAAAACTATTTACATCATTTATTTCTGCCTCTTACATCAGTACAGAGAATCATGTCTGCACTCAACAACAGCAAGAAGAAAACTCCTCCCAAGTACACCCAGTACGGGTCATATGACACACACACACTGAGCTAACATCCGGTGCTCAGTACAGAATGGACTGCCCCTTTGTTCCCATGGCAACAGTCACAAACATCCTGTCTGGCTTTCCAGCCACAAGCAGCTGGCTGAGCTGCTAGAGCCTTTGCTTGCTGCAGCATTGGTGCTTTATGGTAACACATCAAGGGCCTTGAAGTTGCCTATCAACAGTTCTATATTGACAGGAGACTATGCAGGCCCAAAGGTCAACTGGTCACAGTCTTCCATACTATAGTGAGAAGCTTTGTGCTCCATTTAAATATGGTAACTATTTCTACAGCTGCATCTACACAAATTACTACGTATATGGAAATTTTATGCAAACCAGTGTCCTCTTTTCTCTGCTTTTATAGTGACACATTTCCTCTTTTGGTGCAATGTGTAATTGGTCACCTTAACCCAGTCTCATTTCTTATGATCCGATATGCCTTTGGACATTTTTCTACTTACCAAGTGCTGCTTATGAATGTTCAGAGCAATTTTAACGGGATCTCAAAGGCAGAGCAAAGCACTATTTCAGTGAGATTAGGAGTTAGCCCAAGTCTCTCCTTAAGATCAGTATTTATTAGGTCCTTTCTCCCAAATACATCTATTTCCTTTGCTTGGGATCATGTTATATAAAAGATGCCTGGCTGGGCCGCTCAAAAGTTGAGAGCTTTATGTACAACCCCAATAAATGGGGTTTAGCATTGACTGCTATGCAGAGATTGACTTTTGTCCAATCTAAAGCCTTAAGGCAAGCAGCTTCCATTTCTCATGCACTGCAGAACTTTGTAAATGGGTAAAAACAGCTCTTCAGTTTGTCACTGTTCACAGACCCAGTGACCTGCTTGCTATTCCAATGTCTTCAGTGCCTAGAAACACTCACTGTTTGATGCATATGAGTGGGGTTTTGACAGGGGAGGGGAGTAAAAATTCCCATTTCAATATACCAAAGCAAGCTAGTAAAAAGAAAGGGAGAGAGACCAGTCATTCTCTTTTAAAATGACTAAACATCCACTCTTGCAGTTATGACATAACCTGGCAGATTTTTCATGTTACTTTGCTGTTTTAAGTGCCTTCCTCAATGTGAATCCAATTACCAAAAAGCCTTTGTTTTCGCTAACAAAGGGACTGTGTTTTGAGGGTCTCTGGCTTCGTCTGGCATTAATCAGTTCTCAGCTGGGGAACTCCATAACAACCACCTTGGGGTGCGTTTTATGACAGATGTACAAAGGCAGGGTGATTTGAAGAGTGTGGGAGCAACACAATTCCCTCTTGACTCCTCCACATTTTTCCTGAGAAGTGTATAAAACACCCAAGGCCTTATGTGAGGGGGGGGGTGTGCACTGCATAGTGACCCAAGCTCACATACCTCCCCAAGGCACATGTTGCCTCCACCAAGAAAAGCAACACTGGAAATCTCACTCTCTCTCTCTCTCCCCCCCCCCACACAGATCAAAGGTGGGGGGAAAATTCAGCCTGAGGGCCACATTCTCCTCTGGGCAACCTTCTGAGGGCCACATGCTAGTGGTGGATGGGGCTGGTGGCAAAGGTGGGCAAAGCAACGAACGTATTTTTTCCCCTTCATACAGCACAGCCATTTCTACCTTCCATCCAGGCAAGTAAGAGGCACCATCAGAGTTCAAAAACACATTCCAGCCAGGTAGAAACTCCTGAGGAGGGTGCAAAGCAAGCCTAGTGAAAGATGGCATAGGGACAGTTCAGAGGGCTAAGAATATTGAACATTTTAGATATCATCCAGTGAAAGTGTTGATAATATCCAAGGTGGATCTCAAACCGGGAACCTGCAGGATGATAGGCAGGGATTTAAGCTACATTGCCACCACCCAGATCTGGCCAAAGACAGGAGTTTCAAGGAGACCAATCAAGACAGTCAACGAAGCCTCTCCGTCCTAATAGGCCACAGTGAATCCTGGCTCAATCTTGCTTGCTACTACATATCATCACTTCCTTTGCTTCACTCACCTCAATCCACCCTCCAGTACACAGGAGCTGGCTCTAACAACCACTGGTATAAATTTTGGTCATGCACATATCTCTCTGCTCTCTGGCTGGTGTTACAGTCAGCTTTATTTATTTATCTATCTGCACACTCCATGCTGAGAGAGATAAACACTGGATCCGAAAGCACAGCTGACAATGGCATACAAATCATTGTGCTTTATGCCACTTAGGTAACAACCCAGCCAGCATGATTTACCTTTACAGGAACCATCATACATTTCACTTTGATTTACTAAGTCCAACATCGAGTCCCAGAACTAGATGGCAATACAGCAACAAATACAAAAACTCTGGAGCACAGCTGCATGGGCTCGGTGCCCCAGTATGGACCAGAATCTGCAGGGAGACTGCAGACCATTCTAAATCTATCTGCAGCCTTGCCTGTTGACTTGGGAGTGAGTTCTATGGGGATTCACGGGGAATGGAAAATGAGGGTGAGGGGAATAGAGTGGAGTATCCTGAAAGATGCCATTGCTGGCTGGCTAGCAGCCTGAACAGAGCACCCCACCACTACAATATTTTGCTGCAGGTCCCACTTAACAGTTATGACAAGTAACAATAAAGGGTTTGCATCAATCCCATTGGCCAGGCAATCTAATTTGATGTATTTTGCCCGACTTGCAGAAGATGGTTCTCTAGCTACATTGCTGTAATTTACATTATGTTTAGACTGTATTATTTTTATCTTTTGTTTTGATTCTATGCCACTTTGGACACGCATTGGCCAGAAAAGTGGAATATAATTTTTTTAATACTTTAAATAATAACAATAATGTGCATATAGATAGGGTTAGATGCCAGAACACATGATTGGAACAGCAATGTGGTAGAGCTTAAGAGGGCTCCATCATTTTAGCTGAGGGACTGAAACAGCTCAAGTCAAGCCAATAGAAGATCCGTATACCTATAGGAGGCCTATGGTTTTATAAGTCTAGTTTGGATTTAAGAAGCCATGATTTTCTGGTCCAGCAATGAAAGTAAAAGATGGAAATTTAAAATGGAGAAAAATTTCCACTGGTGAATCAATTGCAGTGAAAATAATAGAAGCATTTTATTTCACAGTACAGTACAATAAACTGCTCAACCGGCTGCATAACTTGGGATTCAGATTATGATTTTCCATGGATTGGCTTCCCCTTAACACACTTTCTCTACTTCTTTATCTCTCTTCCAAGTGCACGTTTACAGGTGAAATTGCAACAATGTTTTCTGAGCGTGATTTTCAGGCAACCTCTAGATTGCGTGGCAGCGGGTATTCACAAAGAAGTATGGCTCAGAGGGTTAATTCCCTTGTCTTCTTATAAAAGGAGGGGTGTCAGGTTTTGTTGTTGCATTGAAGCCTCCAAAACTATTCAGAAACCAGATTGAGCGGGCTGAATCACTGATGACTTATACTGCCCGAGTCTCATACTACTACCTTCAAGTGGAATTTCCCTCTTTGAGATTTACATGACCACAAAGCCAGATGCTGGGGGAGAGGGTGGAAAGGTCTGACTCTAATTTGGTCTAATGGGATGACAAATTGCAAAACAAGACAAAATTACCAGCAGTCTCAAGTAACAGAGTATAGATTGAGGCTAAGTAAAGTCTGACTAAGAACTCTTCTGTCCCTGTGTGTTGAGCCTTATTTGTTTAAAGTTTGTTTAAGTTTATTCATTCATTGATTGCATTTTTATTCAATCCTCCCTGAAAGGAATTTAGGACATGCAAAGCAAGACTAAATTATCGGCAGCCTCAAGTAATGAAGGATAGATGTGGGAGAGAAAACATTTTAAACTCAGAGGGCTTCTAGCCAACCTTTTTTTTTGGGGGGGGGGGGAACGGGACATGCCAGTGTTTGGTGGGGCCAGAGGCAAAAGAGGGCAGAGCAAGAGATGGGAATGTTACATCTGAATAGTAGGCTAGTTCTATATACTCAGGCACCCTTCTCTATCCTCCATCCAGGAAAGCAAAGTGTCAGAGGTCAGTGACAAATTCCAACCACGCAAGAACACTAGAGGATGCAAAGAAGGCTGGTGAGGGGTGTGGCTCAGGAGGGAGTGGCCTGGGGAGAGTATCAAAGGCCAGACAGAAAGCCCCGGAGCACGGCATTGACCCTTGGGTCTGAGGTGTCAGGATTAGTAGCCAAGGTTTATCAATGGCTACTAATCTTGATGGTTCTACCTCCAATGCCAGAGGCAGTACCGGTAAATGCTTCTGAATGCCAGTTCCTGGGAATCACAAGTAGGGGCTGTTGTGTTCAGGTCCTGGTTGTGGGCTTCCCAATGGCATCTGGTCAGCTACTGTGAGAACAGGATGCTGGACCAGATGGGCCACTGGCCTGATTCAGCAGGACTCTTATTATGTTCGTATGATAACACACACTCCCACCAGACAGGAGACATGCTGCCTTATGTTAGATCAGGGGTCTGCAGCCTTTTTCAGTCATGTGGGGGGCCGGACTATATTTTGAAAAAATAATGAAAGAATTCCTATGCCCCACAAATAACCCAAAGATGCATTTTAAATAAAAGCACACATTCTACTCAAAAGCATGCTGATTCCCAGACCGTCCGCAGGCCGGATTGAGACGGCGATTGGGCCGCATCCGGCCCCCGGGCCTTAGGTTGCCTACCCCTGTGTTAGATTCTCACAGTCACCCAACATCTTAAGGTTCTTTATCTCTGAACCAGACTTAAACCAGACAGCCTTTTAAACAGATAACTCCTTCAAACAAAGGGCTGCCAAGCAGGGCACACAGCCACTCTACAGGCAGGCCGAGCGTCTTCTTGAAGAGAAATATTTTCACATGGCCATCAAAGGAAGGGCAAAGCGAATCTCCCAAAGAGGAAATGCCAAAACTGTGCCCTCTTCCACAACCCAACCAAATGAATCCAGCAGATTTGAAAAGTGCTATCTTGGATTTGAACAGACAAACCCATAACTTTGATCTGGGATGGAAACAAGCCAGAATAATGCATCCATAGTGCTTATGAATACACCAATAAAACCATGTCAAAAGAAGATGCTTTGGTGCCTAATGAAGAAAAACCTATTATTTTTTTGTCACCACTTTCATGACTCCCAGAACAATTTGGAAGACAAATATCCATCTGGAAAGAGCCTCCCTGAAGGAATATGAGTGACTGTCTCTCTGCATCACGGAGGCGCTCTGGAAAGCCGTTTCCCCTGCCATTATGTGGAATGTTTTGGGTGGCTTGTTTGTGAGCCAAATGAAAAATAGCTCAAACATCTGGAACCAAAATCTGCAGCTTTAACAAAGAGAGAGGTCCAGTAAAAAGAATCCATGGTTAACCAATCTTGGACACACAAACACCAAATTCTAGTTGGGGCATATTAATAATATTCAGAGAACTATTAAGTTCAAAGGAGCCTGCCTTCCTATGGAGCGGCAGCTGGTCTCCCTTGGACCTGGTGTGGGTAGGAAAGTGATCTGGAGGTAGAGGTAGAGATCAGAATAGGTGGAGAAAACAGGAAGTGGGGGCACTTTGGTCACATCCACACCATAGACTTAACACACTATGATACCACTTTAAATAGCCATACTCCTCCCCCGCCCCCGCCAAGAATCCTGAGAGCTGTGGTTTGTTAAGTGTGGTGAGAGTGGCTAGTAGGCCCCTATACAGTGGCACCTCCGGTTGTGGACGGGATCCTTTCCAGAGCTCCGGTCGGATCCCGAGGTTTCCGCAACCGGAGGGACCACTTCTGTGCACGTGGCGGTAGAGCGCTTCTGCACATGCGTGCGCGGCAAAAACCCAGAAATATACTTCTGGGTTTGCCGCTTATGAATCCTGAAGTTTACATAAGCGGAGGGATATGTAAGTGGAGGTACGACTGTATTCTCCCCTCAAAGCTACAATTCCCAGAGTAATCTGACAACAATCTCTCTTCCTAGGGAACTCTGGGAAACGTAGCTCTCTTGACAACTCTCAGCATCCTTAACAAAATGAATTCCCCAGAATTCTTTAGGGAAAGCCATGTTAGAGTAAGTATAAGAGTGTTTGAAAGGTATGGGGCATGGGACTTCCGGGGTGGCGCCATCTGCAATGGCAGACTCCCTCTGAACTGGAGGGACCAGCTCCGCGCGAAACGGGTCTTTTCCGCTACGGCGAAACGGGGACCCTTTTAGAAATCACAGGCGGATGAAGCCTGTGACCATGGGACTCGGCGGGCACCCTTAGCGCCCCCCCAACCCACAAAGGAACCCATTAACGGGCTCCGAAGCGAAGAGGGGGAAGTGGTGCGGTGCTGCGAGTCAACTGCTTTTTCCGTGGAGCGAAGCCGCATAGCCGTTGCCGGAGAGCGCTGCCTTTTTCCTGGGACAATTTGGCATCTAAAATAATCACCCGTGAGTACATAAACTTTGAACAATTGGACTATAAACAAGGATTGGCGAGCAGAAAGGAATTGGACTTAAAAATGTAATCTAATTTGGTACTGAAATGGGAAGGTCTAAACAGGAAGTCAGCCTTCCGTTTCTCTGTAGACAGAATAAAGCAAAGACAACGTAAACTAGAGCTTAGAAAATTACTTCTAAAGGATTGGCTTTCATCATTTAAAATTGTTGAACCCCCCTTCGGTAGGAGGAGAAGAAGGGGGATCTTTTTTTGGACTGTTTAAACCTGCAGAAGCGAGTTCAAAGTAAAGTAACTTTCCTCCGTCCTGATCCTGGAGCGGGGTGTCAGGACTGACGTTTGAAGCTCATTGACCAGAGACAAATGCTTGTGACAGACAGTTAAAAGAAGTGTAATATAGTGATTCCACTATTTCCTTTCGCATTTTAAAGGAACAAATATTGACAAAATATCTCTAAAAAGAAACTTTGTTGCTATTGTCTTTAAAAAGAAAGAACAAACAGAAGTTTTCCCCCTAGAGGGAGACTGTGAAACTGTAACTAATTCCAGGGAGCTTGCAGCTGTTACAGATTACAATCGTGGGAAAGGACTTGTGACCTTGCAGGACAATGTTTTCAGAAGCTCTGTTGGGTGCTCTCTGTAAAATAAATGCCCTACTGGACCAGTTAAATCAGAAGACGGACTTGATGACTAATGCGGCCAGAACTGTTGAACAGGTAGTGGGAAACTATATGGAGCCCACCCAGGAACTAAAACAGGAGTGTGCCCTGACAGAACAGATGAGAGAAGAGGACGTTGCTGAATCTTGGGTGCCAGAGATGGAGGAAGCTGAGGCCCTGCAGGAACATGAGCCTTTGGATTTGACAAATGATCTTGGGAAAAACCAGATTTGGAAAGATAAAGTTTGGATTGGTTTGGAAATGGGGGGTTGGATTGACCCCCCCCATGCAGGGATGTTTGGACTTTCCGAGTCTGGCAATGGGCCGTCAGATGTTTGGAGCTGTGGGGGCTCTCAATTTTGGAGGGAATCTGAAACATGTTCTTAAATATCACATGGAGTTTAGTCCGGACTATGGAAAAGGGGCTGATTTGTTGAAAAGGGTCAAAAACATTACCAAGCTGGAGTTCCCACGAGTGAAAGGAAAATATGAAGAAGAGCTGCGGAAGGGACATGGAAGAGACTTGAGGGCCTCGGATATAAGGTTACCAGGTTAATGCGCTAGATCAACGGGATAAAAAGGACTGACAAAACCCGGGACCAGGAGGAAGGGACGCTTGATGAAGATTGGATTGTGCTTATTTCTTTTTTCTATCGTTAGGATTGTTTTATAAAATTGATGAATGTTAGAAAAATGTTGAAATGAAATTACTTGGCTCTAGCAAAAAGGTTTAAAGAATTAGGTAAGAATATTATGGTTATGAGAAGTTGGTAAAGCTTTAAGGTTTTTTATAAGATAAGATGAAAATAGATTAAGGTAATGTAATGACAGAATATTATGAATTATGGAAAGGATTTGCCGTGATGATTATTAATTGGGATACAAGAAAAGGGAGGAGGAGGAGGTCAAAGAAAGAAGGTAATGAAAGTTGAGAATTTGAGAATGATGGATTTATTTTTTATTTTTTTTCTTCTTTTTTCTGTTTTGTCTTTTTTTTTAGTAATTCTAAAAAAATTTTCAATAAATATCATTAAAAAAAAGAAAAGAAAGGTATGGTGCATGGATGTGATCTTTCCCCTCACTTTTTCAACTGGCCCCACTCCTGTACTTTTAACAGCAGCCTGGCCTGCAGAAATTAAACAGGTGAAGTGACTCATGGCATGGCTATATCAATGGTAGAGGGAAATATCCAGCCAGAACATGTGTACAGTAAGCCCCGTTGTGATCAAGAATATTTACGCCTTAGTGCAGATAGCCAACGTGGTGCCCTCCAGATGTTTTCTGGACTCCAACCCCCATCAGCCCCTGCCAGCATAGCCAATGATCAGGGATGATGGGAGTTGTAGTCCAGCAACATCTGGAGGGCACCACACTGGCTATCTATGCCATAGGGAATAGGACTGCAGCATTGACTGGTGTACTTTCTGTACCCCATCAGGGTGCTGCTAAACTTTCCTGGGTTTTGCATTTCTGTCAATGGCTCCACTTCCGATGCATCTGAAATCTGCTATACACAATCAGAGTTGGTGTAGAGGCAACAAGTTCCACCATGGTCTCACTAGCAGCTTTAAATCAGCATCCAGCAAAAAAAAATATTGGCAGTCCTGCTGCTGTCATGTAGCCTAGAAAGATGCCTCAGGTTGTGCATCTGTAGGAACAAGGAGGCGTAAGGCCTCAATGAAAGGTGGAGTAACTGTACTAAATAAATGACAGACGTACGGTGCTTGGTTGTTTGCCCTTGCATGGAAATAAAGAAAAATCTAGGCGGTATAGGCAGTTCCGAATTCTATGCAGAGCACAGGAAGTGAATACCGCTGCCAAAATGATTAGAAAAAGTGATATCCAGATGGGAAGTGTTGGCTCTGAGGCTTCTCCCTAGGAGACAGAGTAATGCTGTATCTGGAAGATAGCTTTAGGGGGCTGAGCGAGGATAAGAAGAGCTCTGGAAGGAGAGAGAATTGCAGACGTTTCTTCGTGGATGCTCAGACCAGATATTCCCCCAGCAGCCATATGTGGCTCATTTCAGATGCTGACGTTTGGGGTTTGGAATGGACACACTTTATGGTTTACCAGGAGGGTAGAGAAACTACATTTGCATTTCTCTGCCATAAAAGACCTATATATTGACTCTACTTCCTGAGGAGAGAGAAGCCCTGAGTGCCACTACTTCCCATCTGGATATCTGTTTGAAGACTGTAAAATAAATTAATGGAGGGATAAAAAGAAAAAGAAAAAGATAAAGATCCCCCACTGAACAGGTGTTCCCCCTCCCAATCTCTCCTCCATTCTCCGCCTCCCCCCGCGTCCGCCAAATTACAAGTTGCCAGGAAAAGACGTGGGCCCAGCTCAGTTTTATTTCACTCCCAGCTCCTTCCATTAAAATAATAACAGGCTTTATGTTCCTGAAGCTGTAATTAAACAAGTGCTTTGGGAGGAAGTCCTAAAGCTTGTTGTACTGGAAATAAAGGGGAAGGCAGAAGCTGGGTAGCTTCCGATTGGCTGGTCCCAATTCAATTCCACTATTGTCACGTGACTGGGAAATCAGGCACTCGTTTTTTTAAGCAGTTCTGTGTGCTCTAAATGGATCCCTGCATATCAATCAGCAAGGTACAGTTTCTAACTAGGGTTTAAAAGGAAACTGCAGAAATATCAGGTCTTCAAAGAGCCCCACAGATGAGATGCTGCATTTAGTTAGACAAAAGCAGGCTTTTAATGGTGTGCATTCATTACCCTTCTGGGTCTAGCAGCGATGATTGTACCAATTATGTCTGATATTGATCTTCACTCTTCAAGTATGAAGAGTTTAGTTCTGTCTAGAAAGAGTCAGTCATATCAGGAGGAAAAAATTCTTGGCTCCTGTTGGGCCAGAAGCTTCACTGCTGTATTATTGACATGGGGAAATTCAGAACTTGTTCTCAACAGCCTTAGTGTGAATTCAGGTGAAATAATCAATTAGGGGTAAATGTTACAGAGAGGTGACTGCTAGTTCATGCTGCCCTGCTGGGTGTGATGTCAAAGAACGTTCACAGACATTCTAAACTGAGGAAGGAGATGGGTCACTTGTCTAATCCTGAAAAACCATTTGGATGTTGTGAGACTCTGGGTATGTGTGGGATAAGTGTTCTATTGGTTTGAAGAGGTTTGGTAAAAGGAATGCATATACTGATTTAAAATAAGCAACCAAGGCCTCTACTTCCAAGTGCATAGTATAAGCAGTGGGCTGCTAGAGGCTTGTGATAATAGTTTGTAAATTGCTAAAGAGCAGCAATAACTCACACATCAATACAGAAGAGTGCATTGCCCCAAATGTCCCTTTCTAACAGGTGATGTGCATTAAGTAGGAGGAATTATGGTGAACTGCATGTCAATGGGAACACTTCGCCATTGATAAGCACATTTGACTTTTTGGGGTGGTGTGGGGAAAATGTAATTGGAGAGGTGAGTGGAGCTTTGAGTATGTCTCAAGGCACAGCACGTGGCATGGAAATGAGGGGCAAGCTCTTGTCACAGCTACATGGAGAGAAGGAGATCTGTTCAGACGGTGTAATTTAGTGTTGTCATTTTCAATGAAACATAAAAGAGAGTTTGGAAACCTAAGGCGTGTAAAAGTGCCAAAATTTATAGTTTTTCCTTGAGACTGTGCCATGATACCCTAACCACAGGAAAGCCATTCCAATTAAATTTCTAGGTTATCACGCCCAGTTTTGTTTATCACATTGTTTCTTAGGTCTTCCTGCAAGGATTTTGAAGCAGCGGAGAATCATTCTCCTAACAAGGGAGGGAGGGAGGTTTGTGGGGGTGGAGAACGGTGATTTGCCTGAAGTCACAGGGCTGGTTCAGATATCATGTTAAACCATAGTTTAGCATTACAGGAAGAAGACCACCTGCCCCGCCTCAAGTTGGGCTCCTACGCTTCTGCTTCTGTCTCTCCTTCCAACACTGGCAAGCAGAGGAGAACAGAAGCTTTTGTCCCCATGATTCCTTAAGAACAGCTTGTTGGACGAACTGTGGTTCATCTAAGCCAGTCTTCTCCAAACTGTTCTGCCCATCAGGTCCATCCAGCATGGACAATGTTCAAAATATCTGGAGGCCACCAGGTTGGGAAAGGAAGATCTAAACTGTGGTTGTTATTTTTTTGGGGGGGGGGGGGCAACTCCAAATCATGAGTTAGGAAGATAGCTCATTTCTTTAAGGGCTCACAGCACCTCTCCCTCCCACAGAGAGGCATTAATCACTCTCTGAGCTAGCCAGTCAATCTCCTTTGGTTAGGTTTAATAAGCTATGACAGGTAAAGGTTGACAGGTATTAAAAGATATTTACCACTAGTTTGGAGGAAGGTTAACAGGCTTCACTAAATCCTGGTCAGAGGAGGCACGGGAGCAGGAGCAAAGGTGTTGATGTACCTCACCTCTTGCTTTCCCAATTCTTCTTTCTTACCACCAGCATTGGCGCATTGAACCCCTTCCACCCCATGCCCCCCAAGCATGGCGTCATTCTTCATTTACTAATGAGGCTAACACAAAAATACAGTGGGCATAATCAATTAGGATCACACCCCACTTCTCATCTCAGATGCAAATACTATGTGCATCCAAGGGAGGCTCAACCTTGCCACCTAACACCATACACTTGTAAATACAAGGGGGGGGGGGAATCAGCTCCAAGTAATAACTGACTAACTGTCCCTTTGCACAAAACAACAACAACCAGCTGATCCATTAGGTTGGCCTGTTGGCAGTGAACTGACAGCTATAGATGATGTTAAAATTGCTCCTGAACTACTGAAGACTACCCACTGTAGTTGCTGCTGCTGCCTCTCTGCTGAGCTGGATACTCAGCAGACCAGTGCCAGTGAATTCTTAACTAAGCACACAAAACTACATGCCCTTGCTCTGTTATGTCTATCTACGACAGTGATGGCCAAAATTGGCCCTCCAGCTGTTTTGGGACTATAACTTCCATCATCCCTAGCTAATGGGACCAGTGGTCAGGGATGATGGGAATTGTAGTCCCAAAACAGCTGGGGGGCCAAGTTTGGCCATCACTGATCCACGACAACTACACTAACAGGTATTGGGAGATGGGAGAAAAGGAACAACAAAAAAGGCTGCAAAATATTTTATATTTCTAATCATGAAATACGTTGCCTCATTCAGAGTGGCCCTTGAGAAATGGTATCTCAAAAACAGAAGAGGAAGGCTTGCAAATGAAAGTTAATGTTTTAAAAAATCCTTTGTCTTGATTTAACCCAAAAGTGATGACACTGAACTTCTTGGTGAATTGCAATTCAATTGTGTTCTTCCTTTTAATCTCATTTGTTCTGAATGGGCCACCTGAAGATCAGTTACAGAGTGCCTTGGAAAGCCGAAACATTCCCCCACTGTTTTGGGGTTTCTGCCATTTCTGGTGTCAGATTTGTGTTCATTTATTGTTTTGCGAAGAGGCTGGCCTGTCTGTCCAATGTAGAATGCAGAAGGGCACTGTTGGCATAAATCACGATTGGAAGATGAGCAGGTGAATAGAGAGACATGCTCTGTGAGTTGAACTTGCTTTGCCTCGGTTTTCTTTCCTCCCTGTACATGAAAGAAAGGTGCTCAGAGGTCATACTAATCAGATCAAGCTTCTGCAACCTTTTGACAGACAAGCCTTTTTACTGCTACCTTGGCAGCAGGTAGAGTCAGGATAAAACTGGAGCTGTTGAACTGAAAAGGAAGTCACTGCATGAACATTTTTGAGTGCAAGAAAAGTCAGTATCCAGGAGGCAAGTGTTTAAAAATGCTGCAACTGCTATGCTTGCAATATGGCCATCAAAAACTTAAGTGCCAGACAAAGGACTCCCAGTTCCATTTCTGCCGAAGTGTTCAATCCATAAATCAGATAGTACATAGGCCAAAGCACTGGTTAGATTGTTTATAAAGGTATAATTAACTGGCTAAGTGCTGGCTAAGATGCTGATCCAAAAAATGATATGCCCGATGCATCTTCCATCTGAAGAGCTTGGCAGGTAGTAAGAGCTCCTAGTCTAGAAAGTGGATGGAGTCTCAGGACTGGGCAAGTAAATGGTAAGGTAAAGGTAAAGAGACCCCTGACCATTAGGTCCAGTCGTGACCGACTCTGGGGTTGCGGCGCTCATCTCGCTTTATTGGCCGAGGGAGCCGGTGTACAGCTTCCGGGTCATGTGGCCAGCATGACTAAGCTGCTTCTGGCAAACCAGAGCAGCACACGGAAACGCCGTTTACCTTCCCGCCAGAGCAAGTAGACCTATTTATCTACTTGCATTTTGACGTGCTTTCGAACTGCTAGGTTGGCAGGAGCAGGGACCGAGTAATGGGAGCTCACCCCATCGCAGGGATTCGTACTGCTGACCTTCTGATCGGCAAGTCCTAGGTTCTGTGGTTTAACCCACAGCGCCACCCACGTCCCTTTAAGTAAATGGTAGTTATTGCCAAAGAAGAAAGCCTGACCTACTCTGTCAGGACATTATCTCTGGTTAGCTTGTAAAGCAGCAAAACAGCACATCTCTACACTTGGTGTCACTTAGTGGTTAGGGACCACAAGTCTCTGTATCTCAGCCCGAATACATATGTATGAACACCACAGACACACATTTGCAACATGAGGAAAAACAAAACAGACTCAGCTGTTGTAAAGATTACAGAGATGGTATATGCAAAGTGCTCTAAATAATCTAGACGGTATACTAGTCCTACTTAGAGTAGACCCGTTGAAACTAAGGTATCAATGGGGTTTGCTCTGAGTAGCTTTATGCTCACCCGACATTTATAGCACAATACATTCCCTCCCCCAGATAATCTTGGGAACTGTGGTTTACCACTCACAGGGCTACAATTTTCAGCACCCTTAACAAACTGCAGTTCCCAGGATTCTTTGAGAGATGTTGTGCGCTTTAAATGCATTGTGTGTATGCAGCCTCAGTTGGAAATACCATTGTGTAAATTGTTGTTGTTGTTCCTAACCTAAAGTATTCGTTCCCTGGTTGCAGAGGCTCACTGGAACAGGCCATCAAAGAGGCAAATCAATCTCATTTTTAATTAACACTCTCCCCCCTCCCCAATGCCTTTTAGGAAAGTGCCTTCTAAAATGTCACACAGTTCAAAGGAAAGCTGGCAAAGGAGAGAAATAGCGACTCATTTATCAATCTGATTATTAAAATGACTTTATATAATCTGTGCTTCACATTGCGGGCTGTCAAAACGGCCAGGTAATCATATTAATGAGATGGACTGAAGAGGAGAACAGCACAGTTAGTGTCTGTTGCTTTGGGGGATATACCTTGGATACGCTTACATGCTCCAGGCTGGTGGCATTGGAATGCAGAGGTTTAAGCTTGACACACAAAATCCAAAGAGCAACAGCTCATTGTGACACTGCAGGCAGTATTAACATGTATGGCTCTTCTGCACTTGAAATATAATGTGCAACAACGACACTTCATAGCTAAGAAGCTGCCCTATACCAAGTCAGATCGTGGTCCACCTAGGTCAATACTGTCTACACTGACTGGCAGGAGCTCTCCAAGGTTTTAGGCACCGGGTGTTCCCAGTACTGCATGGGGGCACTGAGGGTTGAACCCGGGCCCTCCTGCATGCAAGACAAGTGCTTTACCATGGAGCTAAAGCCCTTGCCATCTCTGAATTAACAATTAGGCTGCATATGTGCTCCAGCGCCTGCTTTTCTAAAGGCCCTGTTTTGTAACAATCTGATTTTGTTTCAGCAGGACAGGTCCTACCATTAGGCAGAGGGAGGCAACTGTTTCAGGCAGCGGATGCTGGGGGGGGGCACTCAGTTTCAGCAGCATTGCCAACTGTTCCTCCTGAGTCACACACACACACACACCGGCCATTTCCACCTGCCTGAGGACAGAGATATGTGCCCCACGTCTGCCCTGCACCAGCTAAGCTGCTGCCCTTAGAAGCAATGCAGTATGCTGTTCCCTAGGCACTGTTGAAGTAACATTCATCTTCTAGTCCAGTAAGCGTCTGGATGTAGCATAGAGGGTGGTCTTGAGGGGAAGGGCCATGGCACAGTGGCAGAGCATCACTCACACACAAGCAGTAGGGATGGGGGAGAAGTTAGATTCGGTTTGCATTTAGAGATGAAGTGACCTAATTTGCACGTTCCAAAACAAAATGTGAACCAAAAAGCAGACGTCCTTCAAAATACGCACTTCTCTGGATTCTGCAACGCAGTTCCCTGGCTGAGTAATTTGTACACTGATGCATGTACTAGGGTGAAGTGCGCATAAAAATGCATATATTTGTGAAAATAGCATACAAAAACGCATTACGTAAGGGGAAATGGCTTCACAAAGATGTGTACATAAAGGCAAAATTGCACACAAATATGCGTATACTAGGAAAAATTAAGAGTAAAATGCTAATGAATTTTTGTAAGGATTTTTTTTTTTTTAAGTTGCAAACTGATGTGAACTTGAAGAGTGTGCAAATGAGAAATCGAAGAGAAACCAAAACTGACTTTCATCCATCCCTGGGAAGTAGAAAAGGAGACTATTCTTGGGAGAGTCACTGACTGACGAACCTTGTTAAGATATGGCCAGCAACGCAAGTAAGCTAATCAGGTCTTGGCTAGTATTAAGTCTAAAACAATTTCCAGCAGAAATGTGATTAATCCATGCATGACAGCTTAAAGGTCAAAGCTAGAAATGCAGTCCTTCTTGACTGCAAGGAAAGAACTGACTTATTTTTATCTCTTCTTTAAAAATTACAGCAGCCATGAAGTGGCTCAAGGAGCAGAGTAATGAATGCCATAAACCTGCCTCATAAAAATGGCATTCATGCGGTAATACAGCGGGTCAGATGAGCAGGGAACATTTCATTAAAAATTCCCCTTTCTTGCCTACCCAAGAGAGGCTTAAAACTAATCATATAAAATGGCTGAGTGACACCATTAACGAGCATTAATATTTTAAAGCTTTAATAGTACAACAGAGCGGGGCTGTTATATCAAAATTATACAGCCTTATTAGATGGTGCACTTGGCTGTATTACACTTGAAGTGTCAGTTTCTCTGGAAGAAAATATTGAGGTACCCAAGATCCATGGCATAAATGTTTTAAGGTTTTTGTTTGTGTGCATGTTTGAGCTCTGGAGGTGGTGACGGATCCCTGATGTGAGCAAACTTATGATCACTTGTTTAGTGTAGCAGAAAGTGTGAGAGAAAGGCATAAAGCTTTGTTGTGAAGGTTGAAGGCGCAGTCCAGACCTCTGGTCCAGCGCACTGAGAAGGGTTAGTTAGATGGGGTGGCAGTCTCCCTCCAGCAAACCCAGAACATCTCTGCCAACCCCCAGCCATGGAGTGATGCCAGCACCACTCTGACAGCACATTGCTCCTCTTTCCAAAGGCCAAAAGGGAGACCCTGGACCAGAGCCGGATTTAGGTTTGATGAGGCCCTAAGCTACTGAAGGTAATGGGGCCCTTTATATGTCCAGCTGTCCTTTGTCAACAACAAATTGTCACTGTTTTTTTGTGTTGAATATATGCTATATGGTAATTTATGGACCTAATAGGTATCTAAAGCCATTTGCACATGTTGCCATGCAACCAATCCGTGCAGAACGTAGGTACCTTATATATAGAAATGAGCAAACCAGTGATATTTTAGGGAGCAGGCTAGCAGGTGAAGCCCATTACTTACATCATAGGAGCCTACACAACACAAAACACTGTTGCTGTATGTAAGTTTTGTTTTATTTGTTTTTTATCTTATACAGTGGTACCTCTGGATACGAACGGGATCCGTTCCAGAGCCCCATTCACATCCTGAAGTAAATGTAAGATGCGACTGCGTGTCTGTGCATGCGCAGGTTGCGTTTCGCCGCTTCCGCGCATGATGCCATTTTGAGTGTCTGTGCATGAGGCAAAACCCGGACGTAACACGCTCCGTTACTTCTGGGTCGCCGTGCAGCGCAACCCGAAAATACTTAACTTGAAGCTACTTCAACCTAAGGTATGACTGTATTTTGGAAATGTTTATCCAGGTTTTTTTCCCTTTAATTTTTTTTGGGGCCCCCAAGAGAGTGGGGCCCTAAACTACAGTTTATTTAGATTATACGTAAATCCAGAACTGCCCTGGATTGGGATGTTTGGGAGGTGAGATGGTCAGGCCATCCGGGATCTGCTGAATCCCAAGCTGCCCCACTGCTATCACTCGACAGGATCAGGGCTGACCGTGACTGCCACTCCACATTGGTGCAGCCACTCCACCTTCCACCTCAGCCAGGATGCATGATGAGGCTGTAGGTGGGGTGGTGGCTACTAAGATGCCCCAACACTGGGCTGAACTGGCTGGGGTTTGGAATGCTCTGTGACTTACTCCATTAACTTCTAATACAGATAAACAGAATAGGAGAGAATATAAAGTTGTACCACACAGAGGTTTCATTCACAATTAAGTACACAAAACCTGTTGATGAACAATGTATGCTATCGAAACAGGGATTCCTGTATAAAGCCAACATACAAAAAAAACCAACCTGGGTGAGCTCACAGAGCAGGAAAGGCAGGATATAAATTTAATAAATAATAATACTTTTGGTGCCTGCCAAAGACCTTTTAATTTTTCAAGGCTTTCTAATCATACATTATATGTATTTATACCTGCTGATCACTTTTTAGGCTGATCTGTCTTTGTCTTATTATTGCTGACTGCTTTTATGTGGCAGTCTTTTATTTCTATTTCTTTTCTTTATTTCAGTTTCATTTGCTTTTATTGTGATTTTTAGATCTTTGTGCCTTGGGAATGTTGAAGGGTGTTAGGCTGCAAACACATTCAATCAATCAATCAATCAATCAATCAATCATCAATCAATATTAGATGAGTTTCAAAGTAATATATGAGTGGGTGGAAAGGTGGGTTATAATGTCAATCTGCTTTTCAATATAAATGTTAGCCACACCAAATTCATCGTACACATCTAACATTTCAGACTTTCAGCCATTCAGAAAATATTGAATGGCTCATATCTTCCAGACTTTATCAAACCACAGCTTAATATAGCATTTAGTAGAGCAATGTAGGAGGGACAGAGGAGTGCAGTTCTGCCACTTTATTCAGAGCAGAAGCAGCCTGGGTAATTGACATACCTCCCTTGCTCTAGCAAGTGAATGAGGAGATAATGAGGCTTTCAAGTTTGTTTGTTACAGATTAGCATACAGAATGTCAGAAAATGAGGAAAATAATTAAACCAAGGCTGGATACTTCTTTCTTTCTATTTTGACGTTGATTGTATTCACACTAGCAATTTAAATGGCAAGACTTCTGTGCAAGATTACATTTCTAATTAAAAACGAAAGGTTGCATTTAATCTGGCTAAAGTGCAATGTGTTTTACAAATTGAACTGATGCAGTCAGAAGGACGCATCACTAAGTTCAATGGAGCTTACACTCCCAGGGAACTGTGCATAGGATTACAGTCATGCTAATCTTGCTACAATGGGTGTGTTATACTATGTACTGTTGCTCTTTGGTCATGTGTATATATAATACTACATTAATTTTGGGACTCTTATTTGGGATGTGACTATGGGGGGTGTTGTTGTTTTTTATTTCCCCCCCCTTAAATTTGTATACCACCCTTCAGGAGTGGTCACAACATAAAAATATAGCATAAAAGCACAAATACATGATAAAAAACAAGATATTTTTTTAAAAGCAAGTCACTAGTTCCCCTCTTCTAATGTGAGCTCCAATGTTCAGAATGTGCAACTACACCACCAGTTAGTTTTCTAAGAGGATGGAGGCATAAGCATAACCCAATTCCTTTAGAAACAAAGGAAATTGCCATACACTGAGTCAGATTATCTACACCAGGGGTAGGCAGCCTAATCACCTTCTCAATCCGGCCTGCTGATGGTCCGAGAATCAGCGTGTTTTTACATGAGTAGAAAGTGTCCTTTTATTTAAAATGCATCTCTAAGTTATCTGTGGGGCCTGCCTGGTGTTTTTACATGAGCAGAATGTGTCCTTTTATTTAAAATGCACCTCTGGGTTATAGGAATTTGTTCGTTTCTCCCCCAAAAATATAGTCTGGCTCACCACATGGTCTGAGGGATGGTGGACAGCTGAAAAAGGTTGCTGACCCCTGGTCTACATGGACTTTCAACAGTTCTCTAGGGTTTCTGGCAGTGGTGTCTCCCAGGCTTAGCTTGAGATGCAGGGGACTGAATCTTGGACCTTCTGAATGCAAAGTAGATACCATACTCTTGATTCATGGTCCTTCTCCTGGCATTATCTAGAAATGTACTGTATAGTAATATCCACCCAAAGCATGATTTGATGTTACTACGTTTTATGCGTTTCCGTGTGCTGCTCTGGTTCGCCAGAAGCAGCTTGGTCATGCTGGCCACATGACCCGGAAAAACTGTCTGTGGACAAACGCCGGCTCCCTCGGCCTATAGAGCAAGATGAGCACGCCACCCCAGAGTCGTCCGCAACTGGACCTAATGGTCGGGGTACTTTTACCTTTATCTTTTTACGTTTTTAGAATTTCTGCAGCATTTCACCAGCTGCTGTTTTGCAAGGATGGGAAGTCTGGTGCATGATAGTTTCATATACAACTGAAACTGAAGTTCAATTGTATAACGACAAAGTAGTCTCAGTTCAAACATTTGGTGAAACTGCTAAGAGCTCGGTCAGCATTCTTAATATTTGGATAGCTTGCAGCATTAATCTGATCTTATTGATTGCAGAATTTTCCCTGTGGTCCTTTTCCCCTGCCTTAAACTTTTATGATTTGTAGGGTAGCAATTAGCCTACGCTGACAATAACATTTACAGTACGCTACCTCCTTAAGCGAGCATTCTGCTTAGGGAACATCTGAAAGCTCAGCAAAGTTATCATTTAAGAGCACCTCTTAATTACTTTGGCATTATAATGAAGGCTCCTCACATAGGCACCCAGCTGTTTTGTTTCGCCTTGTATAAAGACAAAAAGTGGAGAATTGCTCAACAGCTCCCTGAGTGATAAGACACTAGGATTCTTGAGATTGAAGAGATAATACTGATAACTTTGGGCTATTTCCTCTCTCTCTCTTTTCTGTCTAAATGCTATAATTTTAGTGAGCAATTTCAGAGTGCAGGCAGCAATGTCAGGAGTCAGCACAGTGCATGTTACTTAGACAAAGCTTATAGTCAACAGATCCTATGATTTCACAAGTGTGTGTTTGTGGGGGGGGGGGTGACAATCAAAACACAAAGAAAAGAAAAGAAGCCATATGTTTTGAGTACTCCCGCTTTTTTGAGCTCTGCAAAACAAAGATCTAGCCTAGTCTTCTCTCTAGTGCTAGATTTCCACATCCAGAGGGCTTGTCAACGTGGATACCGAACACTCAAAATATCATCTTCGCAACAGTGCAACATTCTTCCTGGAGTCAGAGTGAAGTAAGCAGACCTTCAAGAATAATTTTTAAAACTATCCAACAGATAGTTTTAGCAGGTTGCTTCCACAGCTATAAATCATAGTATATATTAAGGTCCTATAGCATGAATTTAAATCTTTGCTCCCAGAACAATGGTCTTTGCCATCCTCTTCGCTCTTCAAAATTAGTTTTTCTTTCTTTCTTTCTGGAGCCGCTCCTGTTTAAGACTATAATTTTTCTTCCCTTTGTGATAATCTGTGCTTTAATTGAAAACAAAACCAAAATAAAAGCAGCACCAAGTATACTAACAGCAAACCCAGTTCTCTAACCACAATGGCACAATCCTTGCTCAAGAAGAAGGCTTGGGGAAAACCCAGAGATTTGCATCCCCACATACAATAGTTGGGGAAACTCCCTAAAAACAGCCCATAGAAGACTGAGCATGGACAGTGGGCATGGCATGCTGACTGACTGGCTCTTGTGGAACGGAATGAAGTACTTGTGGAAAAGGGCATGGCGGGTATAAATCCTGAACAAAGCATTCTGCAATGAAGCATTTTGTTCCAGTTTTCACTTGAAAATTGTATATATAGAATTAGGAACCAACTCAAAATTAGCTATATAAAAAGGCAGACAAAAAACGAATTTGTAGTAATAAAACATTTTGTGAAAGGGCTTCATCTTAGCATAAACAGATCGTTAAGATTCTAAAAAACTCCTCCCTGCCAAAGACCACTTGAACATTTCTGAGGGTCTTGGCAGACCACTTAATGATTTTTCTACCTTTTCTTCAGCAATGTGACATGATGGGTGCTAAAGGAACTATTATTGTATAATATGTAATTAATTTTTTAATAGAATAGAATAGGCAATAGAAAAACAAAAACAAAACAAAAAACCAGTATGGATCAATATAAACTGACAACTCTTACTCTGAGCCACTCCCTTTCTCTTGCACACAGTTTCTCTTAGCTTCTTCCCCACTTCCTCACTGTTCCTTTTGTTCCCATGTACTGACTCTCCACTCCTTGCAAGTGCCTGTCAGACCTTGAGGACCTGACGCTCAAGGATCACTAACGGTCTGTTCTCTGTCATTCTGTGTTCTTAGATTGTTGTAACGCCTATGTACTACAGTCACCTTGCAGATTTTGGATGAACAAGCTGGATCTGACCAAAGCAGTCACCTGCAAACAAGAAAGTTATCTGCTATTATCTCTTTGTCTTCAAATGTAAGATCTGACAATACTTCATAGGGTAGCTGTTTGGTTTTCCCATTCAGTACTTACTTAAAGAGAATGATTGCCTACTCTTGGGGGTGTGGGGGCAAACTCCTTGTGCATGGGTGTAGCCAAGGGGGGACAGGGAGGGGCAACTGCCCCCCTAAATCAATAAAAATACATAGCAAATAGAGGTTCTGCCCCCCTAACAAAAGGCCTGCCCCCCCTAACAAAAATCCTGGCTACACCCCTGCTTCTTGGTGCTGTTTTAAGAGATGCAATTGCTTGGTTTCTAGCCCAGTGGTATACCGTATTTTTCGCACCATAGGACGCACCGGACAATAGGACGCACCTTGTTTTAGAGGGGGGAGAACAAGAAAAAAAAATTCTCCCCCTCTCTGCCCAGCGCCCCTTCAGCGAAGCAGAGGAAGCCACTGCGCAGAGAGAGGTAGAATTTCCCTCTTGTTTTCCCGCTCTAAAACAAGGTGCCGTTTAAGGTGCGTTCAGGCGGCTACCTTGGAAGCCTGGAGAGTGAGAGGGGTCGGTGCACACCGACCCCTCTTGCTCTCCAGGCTTCAGGTTCCTTTTGACCTGCTCTTTGGGGCTGGCGGGGGGAAGCCCACCACCAGCCCCAAAGAGCAGGTCAGGGAGCAGCGGAAAGGCGCAGCGGAGAGGCTGCTGCCATAGTCGCACGTCACTTCTCCAGCCGGTAGAGGGTCGCGGGGCTATGGCTGCTTTAGCCCCGCACACGCTCTCCCGGCTGGAGAGGTGACGCGCGGCTATAGAGGCTCCTGCCATAGCCGCGCGTCACCTCTCCAGCCGGGAGAGGGTCGCGGGGCTATGGCGTCTTCGCTCCATAGGACGCACACACATTTCCCCTTCATTTTTGAAGGGGAAAAAGTGCGTTCTATAGAGCGAAAAATACGGTATGTCATGCCAGTATAGTGGTGAATTTTGAAGTGCAGGAGTTCATCATGTCAGCCACTATAGCATACCCTCCACTGAACTAAGTGGTGCTTACTTCTCACTCACTGCCTCCCCTTATGAAACACAGCAAGCTACAGCAAAATATCTGCCACCAATTGAAATCAACCATTGGCTTCTAAACCATCTTGCAATCTTATTATTTCAACTGATATCGTGAAGTATGAACCACATCAAAGAAAAGGAAAGAAGCATGCAGCATCTGCTTATTTTCCCCTTCTCCAAAATACCTCCTTTCAAGCACCCTTGAAAGCTCATTGTCACCTCATTCACTAGATCAGGGGTGCGGAACCTCAGGGGTCCAAATGCAGCCTCCTGGCCTCTTTCCCTGGCCCTTGGAACTCTCCCCAGGCAGCACACCCTCTGGGCCAGACCACTTTGCACCTCGGATTTTTGCCTGGCTGAAATGCCTTCCTTTAACCCCCAATAATGACTCTTGCTTGCCTGTGTTGAGCATAAAGGGGTGTGTGTGACCATGTGTAGAAACTACCTTACTGTGCAAAGTTAAAGCACACGCTTGTTGCTTCGCTCACTTTTGGCTCTGTCCTCACCCACCACTGGCATATGGCCTCAGAAGGCTACCCATAAGGGAATGTGGCCCTTGGGCTGAAAAGGGCTCCTCAGCCCTGCACCAGAGCAGCGGGTGGTTGGTGCTCATTGGGGCAAAATGCTCAGAGCCAATGAGAGGCTGTGCCAACCTGCTGGAGTGGGTGTAAATCAGGAAAGCAGGTGAGAGCTGGCTGAGGTTGGTGGGGCAGTGGCCCATTTGTCCTAATGGAACAGCTTTCACCGCACTAGAACAAAAGAAAGATCCACTGACCATCTGTCTTGGGTACTTTAGTTGAGATTCCTGCACTGCAGGGGGTTGGACTAGATGACCCTTTGTGTCCCTTCCAATTCTACAATTCTATGATTACTCCAGTGCTCCAACAGATGACCTCATTGTTCCTACTCTTAAAAAAAAAGAAGTCTCAATGCTCTGCTTTCCTGCGTTCCACTATACAACTGTTTTTAGCCTTAGCCAATCCAAAGATAAATCACTACAGCCTTTACTTTCTGTCTGAGCCACCAAACTGTATAAGAAAGCAGCACATCCTGAGGCAAATGCTTTATTTCAGTCCCCCTTATCAGTTGAGGAACATCACCGTTGCTCTAACGATTCGTGTTTTCTTCCCTTCCCAGCCCAGAGGCCACTCATCTCTCATTTAGACCCATGGAAGGAACACCTCTGCCCGCTATCTGCAAACATTTGGAGATTTGACAAAGGATCTTTGCAGTTGGAAATGGCGTCGATTTATTAACGATTGGCATGCTGTTCTCTTCTTTGATAGCCCTTTGGTTATTTTGAAGATACATCCCTCTTTCTTCACATTTGAATCAGAGGCTCTTTCCCCACAGGAGAAAAAGGTTTTTTGAAAAACACAAACCACCCTCTCCTTCTCCCCCCCCCCTTTTTGATTGACACCCAAGTCCTAGCACAATGTAGCTATACAATCCTTTGAGCACAGAGGAAGCATCATAAACTCTGGGCAGATTCCATTCTGCGAGTTTCACTTCCTTTTATTATTTCTGTCCAGCCCTAAGCTGTTATCAGCAGGCCTAGCAAGATATTGCCAAGGACAACCTCATCTCTTCCCCATCAAGAAGAGAAAAATGAAGAAAGATCAGATGTGCAAAGATAGCATGTGCACCCCCCGTCCCCGCCAAATGGCTACACTCAGTGGGCATAGATCAGGTCTGACCAAATTATTTTTTAAAAAACCTAGGCTGAATAATGTGATGATGACTTCACCTGCAAGGCGCAAACCACTTAATCCAGACAAGTTGCAAAAACACTCTTGAGTGGGAGGTTTTGATGTCTGCATTTATTTGAGGTTATAGAGCCCCATCTATCTCAAGTGCTGATGGCAGGAAAAAGCATTGGTGGGTGGCAGTCGGGCCAGTCCTGCCAGAGAGTGAGTTGACTGTCTCAGGCGACTGATTTTGGTTGGCATGAAAGGGCGGCAAGTCCTTAGTCACTTAATTTATTATTGTATTTTTACTGCTGAGGGGTGGGGAGAACTGCTTATGGGGTTCTCTGGCTCAGGTTCCAAAATAAGTGGGCTAGCAACTTACTCCTATTTGGATGCTCAGATTACTCACAAGTAAACAAACGAGGGCAGCACTGTTATGACAGTGGCAGAGGCGGAGCTAGCTGCTCCGGCACCTAGAGCGGCGCACATGCCCACGATGAGCATCCCGGAGGGGGGTTGCTGCCTGTGACGAGCATCCCAGGGGGGCGACGCAGGCTGTCACCCCCCTCAGGGATGACACCCGGGGCGAGCCACCCCCACCGCACCCCGCTTCCTCCGCCAGTGGAGAGTGGAGTCAGATTCTTTAGGGGATGACGACAAGCACTCTGAAGCAGAAGGGGAAGAAGTGCTTCTTAGGTCAGTTCCAGGGGCCAGAGCCCCCTCTCCCCAAGGATGTGGCACTGTCATACTCTACATCAGGGGACTGCACTGTAGAAGACCCAGGAAGACCTGAGGTTTCCTCCCCTCACAGCTGGAGATTATGGGAGAAGGCTTGGCCCCTTTGAGTTAAACAGCACCTTGCAGAGCAGGCAGTGATAACAATTAAGCTGCCCTTGCTGTATAAAGGCTCAGTTGCAGCATGTTCCTTGCTGGAGCAACTTCAGAGCTCTGTGTTCCTCAGAGCACATCCTGAACCCTGTCTTGTCTCATATCCCACCTTAACCATGTCCCATCATGTGTTGCCTTGGCTTGCCTTACACCCTGTCTGGACTTTGCTGCACCACAGAACATGACAACTGCACCGCCAAGACCCATCCCAGTCTGATGTGTCCCCTACATCCTGTTTACAGCCCAGTCTGAGGTCAAAAGTATGGAGTGGGAAGCCTTCTGTATCTATGCAATCAGGTTCTAAATTATGTGGGGAGCGTCCACAAATAGAAGAGCCCCCCTGCATCAGTCCTTTGTCCTCAACAGAGGGCATATATGTCCCATATCAGGTGGCGCTTGACAGTGTGCCCCTCTCCACCATTCCTCTTTGCCTGCCTGATTGTTTACACATGAGTAATCTTGTTGGCCACCGTGGGAAGCAGGCTGATGGACTTGATCAGAGCTTTCCAAACTGTATGTCACGACACGTTAGAGTGTGTCGGCTGCAGTGTGTAGGTGTGTCACGCGAACTCCTCCCCGTGCTCCTTCGGTTTGCTAGTGGAACTGAACTCCTGTGTCGCGAAATGATGCATGTCTAAAAAGTGTGTCACCAACATGAAAAGTTTGGAAAGCTCTGGACTAGATGAATCTTGTGGTCTGATCTGTCAGGACAGATGTTTCTCTTCCTTACGATGTGACTACAGAGCTAGCGGGGGGCTGTTAAATGCTGAATTAATCTGGTATAAAAGGAACATCTGTTAACCAGAGTGAGAAATAAAATAATTATATCAATCTACATTAGAGGAACTAAAACCATTTCCCTAACACCAGACCTGCCAATCTCAGCTGGTCCTTAGCCAGCCCTCATCTGTTACCTACAGATCCAGCAACTGTAATGCATCATGTTGGCTACCCTTTGCCTACAGGGAACACCGCAAGCAATGGAGGCTGGGCCATTGGAGCAAACGGGGCACTGACCCATCAACTTCAGATGGCCCTCAACCAGCTGCCTTCTTATTAACAACCAACCCGGGGGGGGGGGGGGCGTGCTTGTTAACTTCCTCCTTCTCAGTCTCAGTGTTGCCCTTGTAGAACCCAGCAGAAAAGAATATGGGGATCAAACTATAATTAGTTAGCTCTGCCTGTCATTGGCTCTTGCGCCACCTACTGTTGGTCTCCCTGCCTTCCCACCTTCCACATGCAAATGGATACCAACCATAATGGACCAACAGCTCACCCTGCTCTCTTTTATCTGAGCTACCAGACACCCCTTTCGATAAGTAGCTGAGAATCTGCTTTTGTCTTCCATAGCCTGAGGTTTGCGAAACTTATCTCCCAAAAAGAATTGAGGCATATCTTAAAACCAGTCTCTTGATCTGATTAGCCTGGATTTGTGAACACGGGGAGATGTTTTATATAGAGATATAACATCACAGAAAGGAATGAGAGGTGCTGTTTGGGACTTGGCAGCAGCTCTGTGTTGGAGTGAATTGAGGAGCTCTGGGGGGAAAATGGAAGAAATTTCTTACAGTTACACTCATTCATCTTGCCATGAGACTCTGATATGGAAATGCAAAACTCCAGCTGGCCTAGTAGTTAAATCATTATGACTGTTATGAACCTCATCTTGTACAGCAAGAGGCAGGTAAAATATGCCCATTGGTTCAAAGTGCTGCTCTCTTCCATGTGCCAAACTACAGTGTATCTGGAGGACATTTATGCAAATAATTGCTGGCAATAATTGTAAATGGCTACACATGACGAAATGCTAGTAAGCTAGTAAGTGTGAGATACAGAGCAGTGTTAGGCAGTCAGGCAGTCAGGGTGTGGTGTACTGTATGTGTTTGAGGTAGGGACAGGGACAGGGACAGGGACAGGGAGAGAGATAGACAATAAATATTTTGTAAAGCAATGTGAAATCCCCATTCAGATGCAATGCTAAACTGTGTTTCAGCATTAGATAGACAAGTCTCAGGTCTTCAAGCTGCAACCTTTTTTCTTTTCCTCTGGCTAAAAGGTAGGGAAGAGAAACATTTGTTCCCGATTTAAACTAACCACAGTTACCTGTTTTGTTTGAACCCAGATGAACTGTAGTTAGTTCTTAAATATGGGAATGGGGGAGAAAGCCAGCTTCAAATCATGGTTTACAATCCAGGCTTGTTTCCCCAAACCATAGTCAATATTAACCCTAGTTCCAGGTTGGATGTAACAATAAGCCACAGTTGATTGAAAGTAGCAAAAGCTTCCAATCTGCTCATAGCGGCCATACCAGAGGAGGAAGTGGAAAGCACACGGACCTAAGATTCATGCATGTGATATTAAAATAGCAGAGGAGTGTGCAGTCTTTTTCTGTTGAGGACTGCAATCCCACTGGTGGTGGTGAGACAGAATAAAAAATGGACAGGGTCAGAAAGACAGGTAAGGCCACCACCTTTTCACTCTCTTTCTGCCACTTCTCTATTTCTCTTCCATCTCCTTCTCCTCTCTATTTTCATTATGCTATCCCTTTCCCCCTTGTTATTTCCCCATAGATCTGCTGGTCTTCTAGGTCCTGGTTTGACACTCTAACCATTTCATCACACCAATGTTCTGTCTACATGACCTTTCTTGGTGAGGAGGGGGATTAGATATGCACACATAACGCAGCCTAGCCCAGTCTTGCAGTCCTTATGCATTCAGTATTCATTTGTTTATTTCAGAATGTATAAACTGCTCTACATTCAAGGAATACATGTACAGAATATATGTTTGATATATAGGAAGCACACTCCTTAATTTCATCATATCTCTGCAGCATTTCAAATAAAGGTCAATGCCAGACTGCCAAAATGAACTGTGAGTCTCAAAGGGCATATCTGTACTACTTAAAATAATAGCTCAGCAGTAATTCCTTCTTCCCAAGGAACCCTATGAGCTGTAGGTCTGTAGAAGAGGAGAGGGACAGGTAGGTGGATCTGTAATAAAGAATTCTTCAATTCCCACTGGGGAAAGCTATGGCACACCCCTTTAGATACATCAAAAAGTCTTCAAGAGACGCATGAAAGTTAAAACCAAGGATGCTTGCTGAATCTCTGCCGGAAGAGTGTTTCTGTTGTGGTGTGCAATGGGCAACACTAAATGCCTGACTTTGGATTGAAGCCAATCTGGCCTCTGTAACATGGGGAGAACTAACAGAGCCCCTCTGGATGATCTCAGTGATATAAGAGCTCAAGAGGCCCTTACAATACTCTGGACCCAAGTTGTTCAGGGATTTGTATTATCAACACAGAAGCCATGAACCTGGCCCATAGCTTTGTTTCTCCATTCTTAAGAAGAATAAAGCAAGAGTTTTGCAAAAGCACAGAGCCAGTTTCAATGGCATTCAGTTTCTGTGGATGAGTTTGTTAAAGGCTCAAGGGTGGTGAACTCTTTGTTCATCCCCCAAGCCCACATATATATATATATATAATCCTCATTAGCTGCCACTCAGCTTTATATATTTATTTCTTTAAATTAACAACTGAATTCCTCTTGTGAAGCTCTGGGGCTCAGCTTAAGGATGTGTGTGTGTGAAAGAGGGTGTATATGCTTCAACATTTTCCCTTCAACATATTCCTTTATCTGATAAATCAAGTCAGGCCTTTGTGAGCAAAAGTGACGTTCTTCGTCAAAGAGTGAAGGACTGCCTAATTTGACGACATGTGAAAGGATGTAGGGTGGAGAGTTTGTGGGTGGGGGAAAACAGAGGGACCCTTGGATGTGCCTGTAAAGTTGGGGGGTGGAGTGGGGAGGGAAGGAGCCATCTTAGTGTCAAGGTGACACTGTGAAAAGAAGTGGGGGGGGGGGGGGACAGTGGCAGATTGGTATTCTGCAGCCCTCCACACGGCTGACTGACACAGAGATCCTTCGGAATTGAGGGAGTCTCACTCCATTAATTCAAAAACTGATTTGAGGCGGAGGGGGAAGGCAGAGCAATATGTATTAGGTATTTGTTACAAAACTATTGTGTCAAAGCAATATTTAGTGGTAAATTATGACACTATCGAGAGTACGATGCCACGTACATAAATCAATTGGTCTCCCATACCTGGCAGGAGTGTGACAAAAAGATAAGAACTAATCAGTGATATTATTTCACTTGGCTAGGAGAGGAGAGAGTGAGTGTTGTGGAGGGGGGAGAGGAGAGGAGAAAGGGAAAGTAGAGATCTTTGTCTAGATAGAATAAAGGCAAGTGTGAAGCCGGCATACAGCAAAATGGTAATTATGTCTTTATGGAAATATCTTGTTAATTACTATGGCATATTTTTTGTTTTGTTTTTTGTTTTGCTGTTGTATGATTTACAATTCAATTGTCAATTTGCAGTTAATTTAGCCCCTGCCAACCTATTAGCTATTTACAAATCACACAATCGCTCAAGTGGGAGAAGTATTTGGCCGGTGGGCAACAGCTGCCATCTTGGGAGTGCCAAAGGCTACCAGTCTCCTGAAAAAACCAGTTACTGACTGAAACAGCCTTGGGCACCCAGGTTGTAAATTGGGTGGGGGGAGAGAGAGAGAAGAGGAGAGGAGAGGAGAGGAGAGGAGAGGAGAGGAGGAAGCGAGTTTTAGTATAAGATTAGCTAGCCATTCACTTTCTTAACAATAAAGTAAACTAATGGCTTTCTTTGTGTATTTAAGCAACCCAAAACTCTCTTTGCCCTCTGATCAGTCTATACCAGTGGCTTCTGGGCAACTCTGGAACTTTCCAGCAGCTCAAAAGGAGGTTTCTCAACAGATTGTGATGGGTCAAGATAGCCCATTTCCATCAGGTGTGTTTGGCGCTGGGTTGCCACCATCCTCTCAAATTACTTGCCTTAAAAGGGGGGTTATTTGCAACCAAGTGGCAGTTCTCAAAAACCTGGGGTTTGTGGGGGGTTTTCTAAGGAGCAGCTACTCTACCACTTCATTCAGGATGGCAGGCACCACCCTAACGATGCATTCACTATAAACTTTACACACCACTTCTGCCATGATGGGCAAGAACTGAGAGGGTAAGTGGCTGGCTGAACAGTAACAAGCACCTTCACCTCATCCCTGGGCCTTGAGAGCTGAAAATAATTCTACAAAATCTGACGAGACAGTGCAATGGACACTTCATTAGGACCTGTCAAAACAAGGGCACCAAAGTTGTCGTGGAGGTGAGCAATCTTATGCTCAAAGTGCTTAGCAAACAAGTTGCAGCAGGATTCTGGGGGCGATAAAGTTTCATCTGCTGAGTAAGATGTCAAACCCGCCCACCATTCAGAAAAACTCTGCTGGACTTGAGGATGCAATGGAGGCAGTAAACAAGGCTCTATTTGCAGCTTTCACTGTCACGCAATAGGCTTATTTTTTTCCCATCACTGCTTCCTGTTGAATGTTGTAGCCCAGGAAGAGAGAGGAAAATACTGGAAGTAAACCACTGGCTGTGCAGATGGTGTTATCAGAAAAGGTTTGGTACGGCAATGCATCTTAAGAAAACAAAAAAATAAATAAAATTGATGCGAAAAGAGGACTTCACTTAAATTGCCAACACAATTCTTGAGCTTTTGTCTATTAGGATGAGGCTTAGGAACTTGGAAACGGCAAACTTCCAGTATTCTGTGGCCCCACCTCGTGATGAATGGGACACACTCAGCTATGCCTATTCCCTGCTCATAGTCTCTCCTCCTTCTAAGGAGAAACACGTGTTTCAGTGCCTTCAGTGTTGCAAGCACAACACATAAACTTCTACCAATGGGGGAATTCTTCTTGCTGAACCATCTCAATGATGTTAGGGTAGATAAGCCTTTTTCTAGTTAATATTCGTCCCCAGCCACATTCTAACTTTATAGATTATCATTTCTCTTTAATAAAGGGAAAAACCCCAAGTCCCCTAGGTTTGGCTGGTGATGGATCTTTCATTTATTTTGTTGCAAGAAACCAAATTAAGAAAATTACTTTCTAACTAATTTTATAGTGCTAGAGAATACCAAATGATGTGCTAGGGAAAAGCTTCAAGCTCTCCAGATGAAGCCGTTAAAGAAAGAAGTAATAATTGGAAATTGACTATGAATAAATCTTGGCAAAATTAAAGCAGCATTTAAAATATGTGCAATAGTTTTGAACAGGTCAAGAAATCAAATGGTAGACATCTGAAAACATCTAGGGTTACGTGTGAAGAAGAAAGAAACCTCCAACAAAATTCACTGCTGTTTCCAAGGTCAAACCTTGAAAAAGCTTAATATGTGTATGTGTTATGAGAACACTGTCCATGAACTCTTGGAAGGTGCATGGAACTGTGGCTATAAAAATGGGCTGCAGCTGAGTGGCTGGGCAAGTCCTGGTTGCTGCTCACCTATGAAAATTCACATTTATTCCTGATCATTTGATTCTAAGTCTGTTAAGCATGGTGGTATTTGCCCTTTGGTCACGAGATTTGAGACATGAGTGGGGATTGGCTGATGCCGTCATTAAGGCACTCAAGGCTCCCCTAAAGCAGCCATATTATTTATTTCACTCTCCTTTTCCTCCAAGGAGCACAGAGCAGCACACATTTGCTTCTCTTCTTCCATTATTTTATCCTTACAACAACCCTGTAAGGTAGAACAGTAAAGGGTAGTGCACGGTAAAGGCTAGTGTGCCAACTGCATCCATTCCCTGAAATGTTGGATCTAACCATGACAAGTAGAAGATGATGGGAAAGTCTCCTATCTGAAACCTCAGACAGCTGCTACTGCTGCCAGTCAGAGACAGCAATGCTAGTCGGGATGGAGCAACGACTCAGTATAAGGCAGCTTTGTATGCTGCGGAGGATCACTTGCTCAGTGGTAGAACACCTGATTTGCATACAGATGGCATCTCCAGTTTAAAAACACAACAAAGCAATGTTGTACTGCTGCCTGTAAGGTCTTTCTGTTAGGTGTAACTGGACCAGAGCTTCCAAAGAGATTGTTTGATTTTTTTTTATGTATGCTATGATGGTGGCAATAATAGTTTATGTGCAAAAATGAAAAGAAGAAGTCCCAACGAAAGAAGATTGGCTTATGAAGATGACAGAATATGCTGAGACGGCTAAACTGACTGCGAAAATTAAAGAACAGAATGAATTTTTTTTTTTTAAAGAATGGAAATGTTTTGTGTGATATTTGGAAAAAAAATATGGTTATGTTAAAATGTATGCAAGGATTTGAAGTATAGCAGCAGATGAGAATTGCAGTTTAATAATTTTATAATTAATGTATATAATGGGCAAAATATAAGTAAGATAGCAGCTCTGTAAGATAATAAAAAACACAATGGAAGGGTGGGTGGGAAGTCAATGGATATGAGAGATGTATTCTGATTGTTGTTTAAAAGAAATTGTAAAATTTGAAAGTTAATTTTAAAATTATATGGGATGATGGCATGATGGGATGATGGCAGTTGTAGGCAAACCACGTCTGGAGGGACACCGCTCCTCAATCCCTGGAGTAGAGAATGCTAGGCTGGCATAAGACAAGTGAACGCTTAAGCCTATAATACATTTTAAAAAACCCCAAACCTTTTTATCACCCATTGCTGAACTTAAAAAATAATGATCAAAAATAATAACAGTAAAAGGAAGGGAAGTTGGGGGTGGTAGGATTTAAAGCCAAGCCAAGAAATATTTGTGCACAAATGGCTACACAATCTGTGAACAATCTGCATCTAGCGCACAAACACCGCAATGAGAGAGAAGTGGGAGAACAAATATGGCAAACCATATGGGCAAATTCCCTCCGAAGCTGGAGCTTAATTTGGAACTACACCAGGGCTGACTTTGTACACATCACACACGCTTGTGCATCTTTCCGAGTTCAGGCTTGGAGTGTGGGGTGGAGCGCAGTGGAAGAAGTGGAGATACTACTGAAGGGTTTGAGTGCCCAATGAAGGTATTACCATTTAAGCCACAGGGAGGGAGGGAGGGAGGGAGGGAGGGAGGGAGGGAGGAAAAGCTCAGCAGGAAGGAACTTACATTACTTTCCAAAAGACACACCATCTAAAGCAGGTGCATGCTGGCTGTCCTTTTGTGGGATTAAACAGCATACATCTGCTCAAACTATACGTATTAACAACTGCTAGTTCATGCCTTTGTTGTGTGTTGTATTTATTACTGAGAAAATAGAAAACTCACACTGCTGATTCTGATATTTTCATACTATTTTTTTAAAAAACAACAACACCCTGCACCTTTTCTGATAGTAACGCTTGCTCAGCAATGCTTCGCGTCAGAAAAAATAAACCTGTAACACAGGGAGAGGAAACCCTTTTGACTTAGTGGGTCAAATTTTTATCTTCCTGCCCCTGCAACCACAATGGGCTAACACTGACAGGTATGCTTGAGGTGTCCACAATGACATCATTCAGCCTTGCTTTTTCCAGTTCCCTCCAAGGATCAACTAATATTACCTGCCCATCAAGGTAATGCCACTTGATTGACAGCTGGCTGTGACTTCAGAAAGATGGCTTCATGGGCCAAGCTGGAACCCCTGGCAAACCAAGGTTGTCCTGTGGGTCGAAGCTTGCCCATCCCTGTTGTAACAGAAAACTGTGGAGGGACTCTGAAATGTGATCTTTGACCTAAAGGCTTAAAGCGCCTTTATCAAGCTCATTACTCTCAACGCCAAAAATTTGTAACAGTGGACAGCAGTCCTCTAAATGAGAGGTGTTTAGGAAAAGAAAAGGGGGGGGGGGGTTGAAGGTGTTCCCATAAATTGGAACGAAGCACTAGTTTATGGATAATTGTGTACATCTGTGCAAAGTGGGACTGTCTGCTTGGAGTTCTAGGTAAGACTCATGAGGCTTCAGGAAAACGTGTCCGTTTTTAACATCATGAAGGCTAGGATGGCTTCATATAACTAACAGGGGCAGCTCATACATACATACATTATTTTAGATGTATGCCGCCTTTCCACAGTTCAAACCATGCTCAAGGCAGCTGAAAAAATACGTAACTACAACATAACAAAGGTAGTCATACACAATAAACAAAACATTAAAAAAATACATAACTGAACAATTTCCACATAAATCACAAGGAAATTTAAAATAAATATACAAAACAACAACAGCAACAACCCCTGCCCCTCAGCAAAGCATTCAAAACGCTCCAGGAGTGCCAGGGCAAAGGCATGAAGCCACTAGAGCTCACATGTGCAAAAGGGATTTCTTTATTAACTTTTACATGTGGGGCAACATGTATAAATGGGACTATTCTCAACCCGTAATTAGAGTGCTCTTATTTAGAATATACTTGCCAGTGAGTCAAGCCCTCCTGCAGGATACTTTAAAGCTGTTTCTCTCTCTCTTTATCTACCTACCCACCCACATTTGATGGATACTGAACATAATCATCAAGGCCATGTGTCCTCCATAGGCATAGTCAAGAAGGGGGGGGGGAGCAGCTGCCCCCCCTCAAGTAAATCAATAAAAAATACTTAACTGAAGCCTGCCCCCCTAACATAAATCCTGGGTATGCCTATGGTGTCTTCTTCAGGTTTCAAAAACTTTTTTTCATGTCTACAGTACAGACCTTGAGTTTTCCTTGAGCATATCTCCCTTCTTGTTTCTCGGTGGCTCATTTCTGCCAGCACTGGCTACCTGGGTTTGCTAATAGAGGGAATGATCCAATCTATCCCCCCCCCCCCCAGCTCTCCAAAAAACACACTCGAGCTGCTCCAGAGTCATGTGCAGCTCACGAGCCATGGGTTATCCTCTGCCCGTTGCTCTACCTTTCATCTGCCTCACCTTAAATACTATTGAAAACTTGGCATCAAAATCAGGTATTCTGCAGGCCATTTAGCATTCATTTAATGTCCGCTTGCAATAAAGTATTATGGGGAAATAACACACATGTTCTTGGACGAGGTGATTACAGTATGAAGCTGATTGTATAATGAAGACGTTCCTCTGAAAGGTGTTTTCCATTGTTAGGTGCTTCTCTGCACTCTTTTGCGGCAAAAATGCTCTTTGTTTTGACAAGCAAACTGAAAATTCTGCTTATTGCTTTAACAGCAACATTTTAACTGTCAGTCTCAGAGAGAGTAAAACACTCAGAAGTTCAAAAACACACAAGCTTTGGGAATAATTTGGACAGGCTTTCAATACTGTTTACATACATCTTTTTTAAAACTACCAAAATGCGCAATTAGCTTGGCAGGCTACATTTCCTATCTGAGCTGGTAGAGTCATTCCTAGCAGAGTGCAGAGTTTCTCAAGGGGCGTGTCAGGTCATACACTACATTCTCCTTACACTGAATGTGCTAATGCAAAGCCCCTAAAAAGAAAGCTGAAATATTGTGACTCCTAGAAGACTGTGTGTGATGGAGAGAATGCCCAACATTCACCATCCATGCTAGCTCAGGATTTAATATTGGTGTGATGCAATCCCTGTTGCTGTACTTTTGGGTTTTAAGAAATAATAATAATTTTTAATGGGTTGACAGTATTTTTTGTTGTTAAAAGAGGCAAATGGCATTTGCAAGATAAATTAATAAATAAAAACAAGTCAGAACTGCTAGGGTCCTTCGCTGTAATAGAAAATAAAAACATCCTTATGTCTCCTGGAAATCTAGGTGCCAGAGTAGTGCCCTTACTACATAGCCTTTACAAAATGAGACATACGGGTCCATTTATTAGATTGGACTGGTTGGCTGAGCAGATGCTGTATTAAATCTCACTGCATAGAGCCAATCAGCAAAATGAACAGGGGATCCAATTTCTATCAGTGAAGGAAATCTGACCATAAATGTGAAGTGGGGTTCCAACATTCCTGCTTCGAAAACGGACAGGGCTTGGGTTTGCTCTCTACACGCCCCCGTTCTCTCCCCCCAGGCCCGGCCCCTGCCCGTCTTCAGTAGATCATCATTTCACAAGTAATGCTATGGATGCTTTGACTTAATGAAGCCAATGGTGTGAATAATTAAAATTAGCTGATGAAAGCGAAATCAAGCAACACCTTTTCTCATAAACTTAGAGGAGCTATGTGATCTTAATGAAGAACTAAACAGACTGAAAAGGGAATTATATTTTACCCTTAAAAAAAAAGCTATTCCAGAAAGCTATAGAAATCACATTATAAGCGACTAGCTGCATTTAATCAAGGATCACGGTAAGCGCTCTGCTTGAATCGCACACAGCCATTTTGTGAGTAGGTCTGTGCACTGTATCTTTCCAAACTGCCTTCTGACAAATAATAGGAAGCATCAAGGAAGGAAACGACTGTAACGTCACCAGCAAAGCTGTGGTGATGACAAAGAACATATGTCTAATTAGCTATGAAGACAGTTGTATAAACATTGCTGTGGAGAAGACAGTTGTCTCTAAACAATTAAATCCGGGGAATTCTTTAACCAAACCATTGCTAAAGCTGGTTTTTGGTCTGAACGCCAAACACTTTTAGTGCTTTGCCTGGGCCTTCTTACAGCAATGTAATCATTCAGCAAGCAATGAATGTGTGACCTGATGGCACATGGCACTTTCTGCCCATCTTTGCAGATAAAGCAAAGGAAGTTGGGATCCACTGGCTGATTTCCTAGACTCTTGAATACTTAAAAGGAAGCTCAATGGAAACTTAAGAGGCTGGAGATGGGAAACCTTTTTCAGTCCAAGGGCCGCATTCCATCCTGGGAAGCTTCCAAGGGCCACATGCAAGTGGTGGCAGGGCAAGAGGCAAAGGTGGGGAAAGCAACAAATTCAATGTTCATTTTTGTACCGTAGGCAAGTTGGAGCTGGCCCAATACATTTTGGCACCTGTAAAGGTAAAGGTAGGGACACGGGTGGTGCTGTCGGTTAAGCCAAAGAGCCTAGGACTTGCCAATCAGAAGGTCAGCGGTTTGAATCCCCGCGACGGGGGTAAAGGGACCCCTGACCATTAGGTCCAGTCGTGGCCGACTCTGGGGTTGCGGCGCTCATCTCGCTTTATTGGCCGAGGGAGTCAGCGTACAGCTTCCGGGTCATGTGGCCAGTATGACTAAGCCGCTTCTGGCGAACCAGAGCAGCGCACGGAAACGCCGTTTACCTTCCCACCGGAGCGGTAACTATTTATCTACTTGCACTTTGACATGCTTTCAAACTGCTAGGTTGGCAGGAGCAGGGACCGAGCAACAGGAGCTCACCACGTCGCGGGGATTCAAACTGCCAACCCTCTGATCGGCAAGTCCTAGGCTCTGTGGTTTAACCCACAGTGCCACCCGCGTCCCTTGCACCTGTAGCAAACTACAAAATGCCCCCACCCCCGCACACACAGCCAGAGAAGAAGGAATGAGTGAAGATCTGCATCAGGAACAAGGATGGACCAGTCTTGAGGCTAGTTTCTGCACACACTCCCACATCCCTCCCTGTCCTCCATCCAGACAAGATACAGGCATTACTAGAGCTTAAGGGCACCATTATAGATCTGCGATGCACAATTAGATATTACTTTACAACATAGAAAGTCCAAGATCAGTTGATCCAAGATCAATAAAGAAAATGGGAATATTATTTTCACAGAAGCAAAGAGGACTAATAGTAATGAGTATTCACATGTAATCTGTACCAATTAAAGTCAAATTTGGTAGAAACACACCAGCTATGAGTCTGTTTTTTAAAAATATACATCAAAAACATTCCCCATCCTACGGCGTAGTCCATTGGCGTAGCAGTGCTTCACGAAACATGTATTGAATGAATCTCCCCCACCCTGAAACTGCAATATGCAGAGTCTTATTAAATCAGATATTAAGGGGAAAGTTCGTATTTTAATGAGAACTTACCAAATTTGCACTTCTTGAACCAATACACAAACCCAAACGCAGCTCTGCTTTTTATTATTTTATTTAACATCTCCCCCACCCCCGCAAGAATAGGAACTACAAACAAATAGCAAGGAAAATACTGGTATGACTTATCAAATCATGAGAATGAATACATTAATATATTATAGAATATTATATCAGAATAAATGCATTGCTTTTATGAACATTTAGGCTAGTGCAAACACTTCTAATTTGCTCTAATTCCACTTTTATCATACAAGCACAGCTCTCCTTTGAAATTCACACTTCTCCAAATTTTGTGATGCTGTTCTCTAACCATACATACAAGTTGCCACGCTGGCTTGAAAAGCACACAGAGAAATGTATGTGGAAATGGGTGAGCCAAATTTAAGATTGGAAGAAAAGACAAACTGAGAGAAACGAAAATGACGGCCTCCTCTACTCCCTGCTTGCTGCCCTCAGCTATGACAATTAGGGAAGGTTTGATTCCTGCATTGCAGGGGATTGGACTAGATGACCCTTGTTTCTTCCAACTCTACAATTTTATGAGTCTAGGTAAAAAGTTAAATTAAGAATAAAAACTAACTAAATCACCGGGGAGGGATGGTCAAATCAAAGACAGAGATCAGAGGTTATGGCCAGAAATGCTGCGGTTTTTAAAATGTAACTTTAAGGGACAAATCTGAAAGTAATCTGTTATTAAGGAGTCCCATTTGAATGTAGAAAATACTTGGATATTGTCTAGTGTCTCCCACACATGTATATCCCTGCATATACCTGGCATGATATTTGTGTGCTCAGGACACACTTTACATTGGAAAGCAATGTATGAACTGACAGGTGAAAGAAGCAGCCACAATTAATGTAGCAGAATCAACCCTAATGCACTTTGAATGAGGGAACAGAAAGGTCTACTATTATAAAATGTGGTTGTTATAGTGAGCATTCTCCTACGGTATGAAGAATTAGAGTCCCCTTCTATCCACTTATTCCTGAATTGTGAGTGAACATGGTCTCCCCGTCAACCTTAATATCACCTAGAAAAATTGGGGGATGATAACAATGTATAGGACAAAAGCATACAAATTTCGCTTTTATCTCTAGCAAACAACTTTAAAAGCAGATAATTCCTAAAAGCAGTAAACTCTTCCTCACAGTAATTTTATTCCTACTGAATATGCAAAGAGTCACTATTGCTGCGTCAAGGACAGTTATTTACCAAAAGTAGATTGCTAAGGTGTTGCATCTAAATGTAATAATCTTCTAATGCAAAAAACCATTAGGACTTTTAACTTGGGAAATTTCAAAATCTAATGCATCCAACTACATCTGGTAAATTGCAATTTAAGTTACTGTGGGTTCAGAGGTCTCATTTCTATATCAAAAAGAGAAATTTGCAGGGGATTAGAAGCTGCTTACAAATGATCAGGTGACTGATGTTCTGAAAACCTATATTCACATGCAAAATGGTCAGATGCAAACTAATGCAAACTTAGTACTTGCAAAATTTCAGAGGAAAAAGATGGCAAAGATCAAGGGTTCATTGACCACATCAAGGTACATGTCAAGATTATTTGGTTGATGTTTGTATTAAACTCCCCTCCACCTGCTAGACATAAAGTCTTTGTCTCTCTCTAACAGGAGAGTAACCAGTTCAAGTATCAGCTTGTAACCTTTCATTGATTGCAATGGGTTTGCTCTGAATCCATAATTAACAAACAAGTATAAAAAACCCCAACCACACACTATGATATAATGTTTGGTATTTCTGTTGATTTCCACTGTTGGACAAAAAATACCCTTGGTGAAATAAACAGATTTAAAATATGTCAGCCTTCTCCAAACTGGTGCCCTTCATAGGTGTCAGGGAACTGACATCGGAGCTAGAGGTGGAGGGAAGGCTCTCAAATGATGCTGGAGAAGGGCCCAGAAGGGAGAGAGGCAGCTCCGCAGATGGGGAAGCAAATCAGCGCTACACCAGGGATAAGGAGGGGCTGATGGGGGAATCGGTGAGAGGGCTCCAGGACTCTTCACCGGACACCAGCGGGGAGAGCACTGGTCCCCCGCTACCCACGCCCACCCTGCGCAGAAGACTTCCGCGCAGAGAGAGTAGGAGGAGACTGGGTGTCAAACAACTTTTATGTTGGAAAAGATTTAAGAAATGCCCACTGACGGATTCTGCTAGCGACTGAGGCAGCCACAAAGTGAAGGGCTGCCCAGACTGAAAGGTTTACCAAGGCAACAAAGCCTGGAGAGGCGGCAACTTACGCACGAGCAACCCATACTCATTATAATAGGTTTTAGACCACAGTCAGCAGCCCTGCCCATTAGCCATGCTGAGTGTGAATTCATTTAGTAATCTTTTGAATTTATATCCCCACCTTCCTCCCAAAGGGGCCCAGGGTAGAAAGCACATCCACATTTTCTTTTTAAAAGCAACAAGCATACTAAAACAATTAAACCATTCTAAAAACAGTTACAGCTAAAAACTTTAATCCAGTTACAGTCCAAAACTTCTGCAGTAATTCAAAACTTATATATAATTTAAAAGATAAGTTAATGCAGAATGTAATGCAACAGCCTGTGCTGAATTCTATTTATTCTATCAAAAGTTATAGCCAAATAATCAGAAAATGAAAGCACAACTTGCCTTACATAACAGGAAGGGGATTTCCTTAACTCAAAACTGACCAATGACAAACAGAGTGAAAAGAGTTGACTGGTCACCTAGAAAGCAATGTAATAGCCCTTACATTGAAAATATAGAAATATATAGAAAATATGTAGAGCCGGTTAAAGAAACTTATTAGTCAGAAGTAACCAAGGAATAAAGCACAAATTGGCAGAAGCAATCATACAATCTACATTTCACACTATAAAAGGTAAAGGACCCCTGACCATTAGGTCCAGTCGTGACCGACTCTGGGGTTGCGGCGCTCATCTCGCTTTATTGGCCGAGGGAGCCAGCATACAGCTTCCGGGTCATGTGGCCAGCATGACTAAGCCGCTTCTGGCGAACCAGAGCAGCGCACGGAAATGCTGTTTACCTTCCTGCTGGAGCGGTACCTATTTATCTACTTACACTTTGACGTGCTTTCAAACTGCTAGATTGGCAGGAGCAGGGACTGAGCAACAGGAGCTCACCCCGTCGCAGGGATTTGAACCGCCGACCTTCTGATCGGCAAGTCCTAGGCTCTGTGGTTTAACCCACAGCGCTACGTGCGTCCCCCAATTTCACACTATAACACCTGACAAATTAAAATCCTTGGTTTACTCCATGGGACATGTTTGTAATTGCAGCAAAAGGTTTCACACGAAGTACCAAAAGAAATGGTTTGAAGTTATGAAATACTCCTTATCATGGTTATTTTGTGTATAGGGTCTTTTATTTGGCTATAACCTTTGATAGAATAAAGTTTCTTCCATTAAATTCTGCATTAGATTATATTTCTAATGACATATAATTTTATGGTATTATTCTAGAAAAGACTGATGTTGTGAACCATTGCAGGGGTTTGGATTAGATGACCCTTGGGTCCCTTCCAACTCTACAATTCTACGATTCTATGAAACCTCAGAAATACATATTTTCCAAAGGTTTGCCACAATTTTGGCCACTAGTGTCAGTTGTACAAAGCACACCATGGTTCAGCTATTCATTAGTGCCTTAACATGATGAAAGAGTTCAATCAGTTTGCAAAATTGTGTGCCATCCATAATTAAAACTGTCCAGTGAGCTTGCAAGATTTGGTTTGCCATCTATAATTTACATTCCCCCCTTTTGCTATAATGCAATTTCCACTTGGCCCAAAGGGGGTCCTATGTGATCAGTATTAGCACTTTACTTTGTAAATTAATCAGAATCACCTAGCAAATAATTACAGTCCTCTCTTCCAAATCTATTATCTTCCAGCTTAAATTTGAGCAGATGGCTAGCTTGGGGGTATGTATTATTCGAGGTATGGAATTAATTGAGGAATTCTTACATTGCAAATAGAGAGCATTTTATTATTGTTGAGCAGCATTCATACTTTGCTTTCTTATTTTCTTTTGCTCTCATGCTAGGTAAACATCTCACAGTGAGGAAGTTTCATTGTTAAATGCTTAGACCAGAGCTTTCCAAACTGTGTGTTGTGACTCGTTAGTGTATCGGCTGCAGTGTATAGGTGTGTCGCACAATATGTGTCCATATCTCTTATAAGGGGTTATAGTTTAACCTCGGGTTTGTTAGTAAAACCGAATTACTATGTCACGAATTCAGTGTGTGTCACCAACATGAAAAGCTTGGAAAGCTCCGGCTTAGACAGTTTTGGTTGGGAAACAGGATTTTCCCCCCTTCAGTTTTCAACAGCCTTCATGATTTGAATAGCTTTCGAGAAAACTACTTCAACTGGTTGCAGGGCCTTAGTTTTCAGGGAAAAGGTGCCAGGACCAGCCTCAGGTTTCAGGTGACCGTCAGCAAAATGTCCACTAGGAAGATCCTCTCCTACACCTGTGGGTCTCCATGGCAGTAGGGTGGCCTTTGTCAAACTCTACCAAGGCCAGTACTCAGTGGCGTAGCGTGGGGGGTGCAAGAGGGGCCGGCCGCACCGGGCGCAACATCTGGGGGGGGCGCGCTCGCCGCCTCCGGAGTCGCCGAAGAGCCTCGGGCGCAGGCTGTAGCAGAGCCCCATGTCTCGCGGAACCGACAAGCTGGCAGCGGCTCTCAGCGCTCGCCGCGGTCCCCGCGCGTCAGGGCCGCGGAGGGCGCGCCAGGCAGCCCCTCCTCACAGCCCCCCCGCCGCCGCCGCTGCTGCTGCAGCTGCTGGGCCATGTTGCATTTTCCTCGCCTCTCTGCCCTCCTCCTCCTCTGGGCAAGCGGCGTCGTTTGGGCGGCAGCGCCAGCGGCAACTCGCCTCAGATACCTGACACGGACCCGCCGCCACCGCCGTGGCTACCTTACCGTAAATACCCCAGCCCAGGCAGCAGCAAGAAGAAGCTGGCAGCGGCGGCAGGTTAGGGGTTAGGGAGCGCAAATTACTTGCCTTGCCCCGGGTGCTGACAACCCACGCTACGCCGCTGCCAGTACTCTCTTTGGAGGGCTGTCTGGGTGCCCATGTATCTTGCCTTATAGGAGAGCCCTCTATCTGAAGACATCCTTAGGAAGATGTCCTATGTCTGGTTTAAAGAATCCAGTAATTCACAATCTGGTCTGTATGCAAAGCCACCTTACCTTTTTTTTTAAAAAAAAATGCTATTCCTCTCAAAGCCTGTTCTCCTAGTGTTGGCAAGAGGGGAGGTGTGTGCTACGTAAATCATGACAGCAACAACGAAGTTCTGGGAGCTCATTCCTAGCTTCCTTCCTCAATTATTTTTCTTTATAACTTCCCTGCTTGGACTCTTTCTTGTTTCATAACACACAAAGGGAAAACAGAGCTCAAAAGCAGCAATATAAGTGGCTGCTTTTCCTCCCCACCCCCCAACAACCTTTTGTCCATGTGCCAAAGAAATAAAAGAGAAAGAAACTGAAAATCCATGAGCCACTTTTTCCTGGCTTGACTAAAGCAAGATGATCTGTTATCAATTTATGACAACTTTTGTTCCGATAAAGCTTTCCTGTGGCTTGCTGTCAATATTGCATGATGAAATTCTAAATTCATGGGTGAGGATTACAACGCTGAACTTGCTATGAAATGCTTCTCTTTACTCTCAGCGAAAGCAATCAATGCAGAGGTAACTATGCTGTGCAGGGCAGTTAAATTGGCCATGGCGAAAATAGAAGGCTTTGGTTTCTTTTTAATTTTGCTGAGCAACTGTTGTCCACAACAATTGTTGAGTGAGCAGGTTTTAGAGCCATTAATGCCCTCTTGAAGTGCACAGTTCAAACTTTTTTTGGGGGGGATGTATTTTTATTGCAGGGATATCATATTTTACCCAGTACTAGGAAATTTCCCCAGTACCATATTTTGAATCTGGGAAACCAAGTTTGGGTAATTGATAGCTGGAATTTTAACTTCACAAAAGTAACTGGCATCTGTTAGATATGCAACGTAACTTTTCATTTTCACCTAGCGATTCATCATAAAAATATCACTCAAAACAAAAACAGTAGGGAGTGTATTATGCCCCCCAAGGTAGATGTTTACATAACATTTACATAAATTAATTTATATGTACAGTGGACCCTCTGGATACAAATTAAATTTGTTCTGGGGGTCCGGCCGCAACCCGAAACGTCCACAGGCAGAGGCGCTGCTTCTGCGCACACATAGGGCTTGAAGAAGAAGAAGACGAGTTTGGATTTGATATCCCGCTTTATCACTACCCTAGGGAGTCTCAAAGCGGCTAACATTCTCCTTTCCCTTCCTCCCCCACAACAAACACTCTGTGAGGTGAGTGGGGCTGAGAGACTTCAAAGAAGTGTGACTGGCCCAAGGTCACCCAGCAGCTGCATGTGGAGGAGCGGAGACGTGAACCCGGTTCACCAGATTACGAGTCTATTGCTCTTAACCACTACACCACACTGGCTCTCACTGATTGAGAGCTTCTGCGAATGCACATGCGGTGAAACCTGGAATTATATGGCACATGCGGTGAAACCTGGTTTGCAGCGTTCGTAATCCGAAAGTTATGTATCCGGAGCGGTATGTAACTAGAGGGTCCACTGTATAAACATTCATCTAGAATTAATTACTATAATTACTATAACCACCACAACACTATGATCAGGTAAACCATGTGCCTGTTTCAAAGATCAAAGAACTGTAGATTCAGAAGGGACCACAAGGGTCATCTAGTCCAATCCCCTGTAGTGCTCGAACCCACAAGCCTGAAATTAAGAGTCTCATGCTCTCCCAACTAAGCAATCCAAGCCTTCGAATTGCTCAGTCTGCTTTCCTGGTTGGGGAAATGGCTGTAGTTCAATGGTAAAGCACCTGGCTTGCATGCTGGAAGTTCCAGGTCCAATATCCAGCATCTCCAGGTACAGCTGGGAGAGAACCCCCATCATGAAATCATGAAGAACTTCTGCCCGTCAGGGTAGACAATGTTGAGCCACTTGATATGGGGACCATTTCACCACTACCATCTCTTCTGCCACATCTCATCCTCCTGCTCTTGGCCTTCTATGCTTTGCTCTGAGTGGTCCTTTTTGAGAATGAGGTATTGTGGGTGAAAAGGCCCGGAGAATGCCTGCATCACCACCACTTCGCCTCAAGGTAACTTTAAGTGGTCATTTCCCACCATTGTTTCAAAGCGGTGGTAGTACAGATATTCTCTGGCCAAACTCACCCACAAATCTTTGCTCTGAGGAAGGACTCACAGGTGAAAGCAACATCAGTTGTGCCTCATGGGTGGTCCTGAAGTCAGCAGATGAGATAGTGGTGGGTTCAAAATCTGAGACCCTCCCAATCTGCCATCTGAGTCAACATGGCTCATGGTAGAGCAGACTCTTCAAGCAGAGGGCTGTCTTGTTTATAGCAGGAAACATGATCATCCTAAACAATTGTAACTTTCCAGGAGCAAAGAAAGATAATACAGTATGGACAATTGCAGCTGATGTGAATAGTACTATGACTTCCTCATATTTAAAGATTATGAACAGCATCACAAGCAAGTATGAACATTTAGAGTTAAGCCAAAATCCAGATGTACAGTAAGGTATGGGCCCTGTGTTATAGAGCTGAATCCATTTTCATATTCCTTACAAGAGAAACTGTGTGTTTACTACACCCTGTTTAAATCTGATAATGTCTCCAGGAGATCAAGGCTGGACTAGCCTGCTTGGCTATTCCCATCTGAGAAGCGGCTCATTTCTACTTAAAGTAAGGCTATATACATACCATACATTTAAAGCATGTGACTTTCCCCAAAGAACTGTTGGAACTGTAGTTTGTTAAGTGCTGAGAACTATTGCTAGGTAGGGGCTAAGCTACAGTTCCCATGATTATTTGGGAGAAATAATGTGCTATAAATGTACTGTATGTACTTAGACTTAGAATATCAAACGTCAGCAAGGTACCCTCACCTTACTCCTTCACATTTGAGCAAGACGCCCCAAGGTAGGAATGTCCTGCCACTTACTGTTTGTTAGTCTGTTTTTACTACTTTAAGGCTATGGGGTTCCTGGCTCCAGGTTGGAGAACTGTACCATTTATTTCTGCATGTAACTACTAGCAATGCATAGATAGATTAGATGCACTGATCTAATGTTTAAAAAGATGAAGCAAAATAAATCCAGGACCTTTGTATCCTGAATATGCTAATCCCTGTGAATATATATATATATATGAAAGTCACACAGTTCTGCCTTAATGCAATAATTAAAGGGTTAATTATATGTGCCATAAAAACTAAGCTCTGTGATTTATGGTGCACACCCACCCCCTATAATCTGGTCATAAATAAAAGGGCTGGTGATAAGGAAAAGCTGCAGGCAGGAGAGCAACTCACCATCTTTAATGGGCAGTTATATGACATGCTTCTAGTACATTGGCAGTAAATCAGCAGAAACATCTTTTATAGAGTTCTGGGTTTTATGATGTCATTAACTTTCCTCCTTATACTTAAGGGATAATGAAATAAAGTTGTGAGGAGGGATCAAAGGATGAGCCTGGGCTGTGCAAGTTTGAGGTTGCCACAGGAGAGCTGCACTCATTCCTCCTTGCAGGCGAGGATCGTGGTAGCGCTGGTGGTAAAGAACTGGGTGATTTGGAGAGGGGAGGGGAGCGAGAAGGAGGTGAAAGACCACAAACTTTTGGCAAACTCTGAATAGCGCACAGAACATTAATGAGCAGTTTTATGAGAAGCAACTCTTTAATCAATGGTCTGTGGCTTCCAAACGTTGCAATTTAGCCTGAATTTTTAACATGCTGGATGGCAAGATCAACCTGAAGTTCAAAGCCGTTTTCAGTCACAGAAGCTGCATTTTAAATTGAAGGTTAACGTGACAGTCTCAGAAGGATAAGCATCTGCAACAGTGTAGTCTCGTAAACCAGCTAGAGCAGGCCGGCAGACTGCTTCAGAAACCCAGCTTTTTCGCAAAGCACAGTTGAGGATCTCAGGAGTTAAGCCCACTCTAGTAGATGACAAATTCCATCAGTTGCACCATTTTCCCCCCTCATGAAAGACAGTGAATTCTGATGTGTTTTGGGCCATAACCCTACCGCAGTGGAGAAGAGAGATATCTTGTAGCAGATAATGCTAACAATCCTGGTCTGCCTGCCCACATCTTGCACAGGTTTTTATTTTTAACTTCACAACCATTTTTCAGATGCTTGACCGAGCACAGCAAATGTGTAAAGCGAAGAGTGTGTGCACCCTCTTGTCACATGCATTTGCGAGCAGACTCAGTTCACACATGAAACAAAAAAACATGTAAGTCAAACAGTAAAGCAATATGTAATTACTGAAACAGAATGAAAGCCTAGAAACACGTGTGTGTGAACAACTAACACAACCCACACAACTAAAATACGCAAGAAAGAGGCCACAAGTATATCCTTCAAATTAAAGGCTGAAAGCCTGGTGTAAAGAAACGTGCCTAAATATAGATAATGATGGTGCCAGGTGTGCCTTCCTGGGGAGAGGATTCCACAAGTGGTCAGCCACCACTGAAAAGGCTCATGCTCCACCCTCTATACCCCTCTCGGAGGGGGCACATAGAGAAAAGGCTTAGATAACAAATGCAAGGTCCAGCTTGGCTACTGTGGGGAGAGACTTTAAAGATAAACTAAACTATAAAACTGCAAAAATGACAATGATCACCAATACACAGTAGTTGGCGAACATAGATGGAGTGGGCCATGGATATGAGCTGACACCAAGCAGGCTGGATGGGAAATCAGTGGGAAGTGGTGGTGCTGGATTGTTCCAATAGCAGAAGACAAGAGACACTATTTACATTACAGGAGTGGCAAGTGGTCTCCTCTGTGGTCCAACTCATAAAGGGGGCACCCAAGTCCAAGGCCATTTAGGGCAGGAGTAGCCAAGGTTGTGCCCCCCAAATGTTTTGGGACTCCAGCTACCATCAGCCTCAGCCAGCATGGCCAAGTCATGGATGATGAAAATTGTAGGCCAATAACATTTGGAGGACACAACTCCTGAAAAAAGTAATGTGGAGGAATGAGAAGAAGAAGAGGAGGAGGAGGAGGAGGAGTTGTTGTTGTTGTTTGGATTTGATATCCCTCTTTATCACTACCCTAAGGAGTCTCAAAGTGGCTAACATTCTCCATTCCCTTCCTCTCCCACAACAAACACTCTGTGAGGTGAGTGGGGCTGAGAGACTTCAAAGAAGTGTGACTAGCCCAAGGTCACCCAGCAGCTGCATGTGGAGGAGCGGAGACGCAAACCCAGTTCACCAGATTACGAGTCTACCGCTCTTAACCACTACACTACACAGGGACCGACAAAGTGATCTAACCTTACTAGAACAGTGTGGTATGGGAGCTGTGCCTGTAATGTAGAAACTGATCAAATTATGTTCTTTCAGAGGGTGAAGAGCCTGGGATACCAAAGCATATTATTATATTTTAATTATGCCAGAAAATATCCTTTATTAAGTATCGGGAATGCATTTGGTTAGCAGGCATGAAGCTTAGGCTGCTGTTACTCATCACTTTATTAACAAGAATTGACTTTGCTTGAAATATGAATGTCATAGCTCAACTGAAGAGCACACAGCCTTGTTTCACAATGAATGATAATGGCCTAAACCAAACGTGACCATCTATCTCTTGCCTATCAGTATCCACCCTTCTTGGTGCTGTGGTTTTAACTCTCATCAAGCAACTGCATGGATGAAAGGTATGTTTTGTGAGGTTATTAACAAAATAGAGAAGGAAGGAAGGAAGGAAGGAAGGAAGGAAGGAAGGAAGGAAGGAAGGTGGATAATCTTGTGTACTGTGACACCGCCTTAAAATAAGAAAATTTGTTATGGCAATGTTTCTTAGAGAGCTTTATGCATTCAAATATCTCTAAATGAAGGACTGCTCCATGCACTGAACATAACAATCTAGATGATTGTATACCATTACCGAAAATTGAACTCAGCCTGTATAACCTATGCAGAGCTCCAATTTATCACGAGAAACATTTCACCAGCCTATTCACATAATGAGTGTGGATATAAAGTTAGCACCAAGGAAGATGAGAACCCCTCTGGGTTGTTTAACTCAGCCTCTTCTGTCATTCCCTACATTATTCTTTAGAAAATATGTGGAGGAAAAGAAACCACAGGGACCTTGCTGTGAAAACAACAACAAGAAGAGCGATTGGTGCGAGAAGGGTAAGTGAAGTGCCTATGGTGGGATTTTGTAAAATCTAATGTAAATTAAGGGACTCCTGTCCTATCAGACAAAAATAAGTTATCCAGTTCCAAAAACATCCCCCAACTACTCTATTGATTTTGCAATAATATACAATAGATGGACACAATAACATCCATAAAGAAAAACACGTAAATGTCCTCCCTCCTCTTATCAGAAGTCGGATGAGTATTCTTATTCAAATTCTATTGTATGATCTCTGCTCCTATTTGTTTACCATCTATTTTTCACCCAAAGGAGTTATGATACCCATGAGCATAGTTTTAACAAAGGGTATGCAATAAAGTCCAGATCTGTACTGTACACTTACACAGTGCTCTCCATTCCAGACATAGTAACATGTATAACAAATGGCCACCAACTGGCATGAAAGTGTCTGGTTTCTTTTATCCCTTCAATACTGTTACACCATGATGTACCTAACACAATTTTGATACATGCAGCTATCTAAAAAAATTTAAGCTTAATCCTATGCACTTTTATTCAAAAATCAGCTCATTGTTTCATGGGGCTTCTATTGAGGATGAAGTACAGATTGCAATCTAAGAATTAGGTTGGGACTTCTGCACAAGCAAACACTGCTCCTCGATTGCAAATGTCATAAGATATTTAACACCTGAGGTTCTCCTTATGCATGTGACACTCTACTCAGTTGATTACTCAATTTTTTCACATGAAGTTGACCCTGGAAAGTGTTAAGCAACTTCAACCGGTTCAAAATGTGGGTTGCAAGTTGGTAAGTGGAGCTCACCAGTGATTGCATCTCTCCAGTACTGAAATAAGTTGTCCATCAATAGTTAGGACCTGGACAGTAGACTGAGCAGGCAGCTGGTCATATTCTTCACCACTATGGTGAGATGCACTGCACACCTGTATAATTATAGTGAATATTTCTGATGCATATCTATTCATATAAATTGGCATAGACAAAATTTATGCAAATTTCATTTTTTAATGACTTTAGACCTTCCTGGGGTGACAACTTGACTCTGGAATTCCATCTCTAGCAGGGCTAGTGCAGTACATTTTGCTGTCTGCAGCAGCTGCTTCACATTGCCTAATGGTATGGCAGGCCCAGCTCCACAGGGAGATTCTAAGAATCATAGAATTATAGAGTTGGAAGTGTCCCCAGGGGTAATCTAGTCCAACTCTCTGAAATCCACAAATCTCCACTAAAACATCCATGACAGACGAAGCAGAGTCCACAACTGCTCAAGGGAGTCTGCTCCACTGTCAAACAGCTCTTACTGTCAGAAAGTAATTCCTGATGTTTAGTCAGAATCTTCTTTCTTGAAACTTGAATCCATTGGTTCACTTGCTCCATCTTCCATGTATTAGCCCTTTAGATATTTGAAGATGGCTATAATATCTCCTCTCAATCTCCTCTTTTCTGGGCTAAACATACCTAGCTCCCTCAACTGTTCCTCATAAGGCTTGGTTTCCAGACCCTTGATCATCTTGGTTGCCCTCCTCTGCACATGTTCCAGCTTGTCAATATCCTTCTTAAATTGTGTTCCAGAGAACTGGAAAAAGTATTCCACGTGTGGTCTGACCAAGACAGAATAGAGTGGTATGTTTACTTCTCTTCATCTAGACACTATACTTCTGTTGATGCAGCATTAGCTTGTTGTTGCTGCATCACATGACTCACGCTAAACTTGTGGTCTACTAAGACCCCTAGATCCTTTTCACATGTACTACTAGTAAGCCTGGTGTCCCCCATTTTATATTTGTGCAGTTGCTCTTCCTGCCTAAGTGTAGAACAGTGATGGCCAAACTTGACCCTCCAGCTGTTTTGGGACTACAACTCCCATCATCCCTAGCTAACAGGACCAGTGGTCAGGGATAATGGGAACTGTAGCCCCAAAACAGCTGTAGGGTCAAGTTTGGCCACCACTGGTATAGAACCTTACATTTGTTCCTACTGAAATTGTTAGTTTGGGTCCTGTTCTCCAATTGTTAAGGTCATCTTCAATCCCAAGTCTGTCTTCTGCAGTGTTAGCCACTCCTCCCAGTTTGGTGGCATCTGCAAATTTGATGAGCCTCCCCTCAATTTTTTCACCCAAGTCATTTATACAGATATTGAACAACAACGGGCCCAGGATAGAATCCTGCGGCACCCCACCTGTCACCTTTTTCCAGGATGATGAGGACCCATGAATGAGTACTCTTTGGGTTAGATCAGTTAACCAGCTACAAATCCACCTAATGGTTGCCTTGTCCAACTCACATTTTACCAACTTCCCTGTAGGTCAGTGATAAGAGTGTCTGGTTTTCATGCAGAAGGTCCCAGGTTCGAGCCCCAACAATTTCATGTAGCATGAGAGGAACTCCCTGCCTGAAACCCTGGAGTGCTGATGCCAATACTAAGCTAGATGGACCAATGGTCAGATTCGGTATAAGGCAGTTCCCTGTTCCCGAGGTGCCTTCATTATTACTGTTTTGGTGCCAGATTACTCCCGTGCTATTTACCTGAGCTTTTAATTAACATGTAATGATTTTTCATGGCTTTAATTGTGTATTGCTATATTATCTGGCCTTGTAGCTTTATTTTACTATTGCTAGGTCTAGGATATTTTATTGTTATTATTTTTAGTGTCTATTGTAAGTCACCTTGAGGCTTTTTTGTAGTGGAGAAGCACTGTAAAATTGAATTAAAATAAATAATAAAATACAGAATCTTTGTATGTGAATATATTTAAGAAATGCATTTAGTGGCCCCAAATTTAGAACAGTGAGAAAATAACTACCCTTGGGAGGAATATGTACTAGTTGGTCAATATTAATGATCAAAAGATTTTATCATTTTCATGTTACTCAAATCTGCAATACAGCTAAATTGCATTCAATCCTCTCTCCTCTGAAGGATTAGTGACTTGGAAGAACAAAATCCACAACCACCAGACTTTGAGCATCATAATTTCTCATGGCTATGCTGCAGAACATTAAGACAGGATGAGGAATTAGCTGTGCCAAGGAGAAAATTTGCTACTGTCAAAGTTATTTAGTTTTTCATTTACAAATACGATGTGATGGAACCAAAGAAGGGGGAAGGGAGGAGATATATTAACCAGCCAATGTTAAAAACTGTAATTCAATATCTGGTCATAAATCTTTTTAATAATGCAAGGTTGGGGATGATGTTATTTTTATATATTAAGTATGAGATATTAGTATTTATTTAAATTAACAGAAGTCCAGATATATTTAAATACTTGATAGGGTTGACATTTCCTAGAAGGAAGGTGGAGTTTATTTAGTGCCCCACCCTTAAAAACAACAACAAACCAACTTACTAAACTCAGATCATTAATGTGGCCTGCTGGGCGTATTTTGCATTTAACCACTGAACAGTTATTTATTATTCTTCCCCTGAAATTTGCACAGTGCCTCTTTCATCAGTTAAATTCCTCCTTTTGAAACAAGCAACATTTGAACAAAAACAGTCTTTCTTCCCCGCCCCCCTTTCTTTCTTTAAGAATCAAAGCATCCCCCCCCCCCACTCCCTTCTACTGAAATTAAGTTTTCTGGACTGAATTACCCAGCTTACACCATAGCAAGTTCAGCCACTGGAAATTATTTAGAAATAGCCAAACTAGAGGGCCAAAGGCCTCAGGCCTTTATCTTAGACTGCATGATTGATGTGTTGTGGGCCCTGCTGTGTTTAACAGTGATTTCTATCTGTTGCTAGCGGCAACAGTCAGGGTCTCAGCATGAGGCCAGCAGCAGCAGGCCTCGCTGCAGCAGCAGGGCCGCACACAGGGACAGACAAATAGTCTTTTCAGCTGGACAGGTCTCATGGGGGGGTTTGACATAAAGGGCCCTTTGGAAAAGCTGGAATTGTCAGTCCTTTGATGGCCCCATGCTGGGCCATTAGCTTCTGTTACTAATTTGCAGCGTATGTGCGAGGGCAGAGCGGCAGGAACACCTGCAAGCTGCTCAAATGCATTGTGGGAAGGATTTTATGGGGAGAGCAAAAAAGGGAAGAAAGGACGAGGCATAACCCCCTCCATCTACAAGGGCGTTTGACACTGCCTATTATCATTTTAAGCCATCAAAAGATGACTGTGAACTAGCAACAAGGGCTCCAACTGAAACTGGAAAAGCAGAAAAGCAGCAAGGAAGGAGAGGGAAACGCTTTTTGGATTTTTATTTTTATTTAAAGGCCATCCACCTTAACACAATGAGAGGTTTTTCAGGATCCGCCCCCCCTCCCCTTTTCAGGCAGAGGAGGCAATCTTATATAGGCCAAAATACCCAGCTAGAGTGGAGTTTATTAGGAACAGAATTTCTAAATTAAAGCTCAATCTCCCTGCTTAACTTTCTTTGCTTCACTAATTCCACACCTGGAAACAATATTAAACTAAAGCTGAAGATCAAAATGTCGAGGAGCAAAATGTTAGGAGGCAGATTCTTTGAGACACGTATTTTTAAACAGGAAGGGACACTTCAGTCCTGAAGATTTTTAAACAGGAAGAACACTTAAGTTCTGAGGATTCGAGTGTGAAAAACTGAAAGTCTCCAGCTACTTAATGGAAGGAAATTTCTAATGAACTCTACACTGCGCGTTGCTAGACATCCAGGACTGCTCAAAACAGTGTATCACCAACAGACATTATTTCCTGATGTGCAGAACAGTTTTAATACTTGGAAACGCGGGGTGTGATATAGAACCCCCATAATGCAGGGGGTACATAATATTGTGTATGATAACAGGTATGTGGGAAATGTTTGTGGAAATCCCAATGGAAAACCTCTGTGTCCAAGAAAACCTGCCGAGTGCCCACACCAAATACAGTATCTTATTCACAAACCTTCCTTTGATTTATGTTGATATGCAGGATTAGGAAACAATAACCCTTCCAAGATTGCAGCTTTAGCAGGCAGAGGATGTCACTTTTTTGTTTTCAGTAAATGACTAAAATAATATCAAGCACATGCTGTAAAACAATGAACTAATTCTGTCCCTCTCCCCACTCAAAATGGCTAATGAAAATGTTTGTTCTCAGGCTGAGTTGCCCTCCAGAGTACATTTTTTCCCTACCAAGCTATAAAACATGGGTGCATAATTGAGTCACTGACAGCACTTGCAGTACAGCGGTGCTCACAGATGTCTGTTTAATAAAAACAAATGGTAATAAGGGGATCAATAGAATGCCAAAAATAATCCTGACTTTTACAATGTTTAGAAAACCATAAGCCACATTTTCCTGCTCTCACAACTTCTTCTGTGATCACAACACTCCAGTTCCTCACAAAGAGAGTTTTATAAATATATGCAGTGCAGACTCCTTTCTTTACCCTTTCTGTAAATCCCTAGAAGTCATTTCCTTATTGTGTTGTGAATCTCCTTCCTGGTGGGTTCTCGTTCTCTCTCTCTCTCTCTCTCTCTCTCTCTCTCAGATATATTGGGGTCTGTTCAGATACTGCTGTACTTCAAGCGACTGCAGTGGTGAAGAGACCAATTGGTTAGCTAATTAAACTGTGAACCTAATTCTAATTTCACTTCAGAATGCTGCCTTCCGCAAGCCCCTTTCTCTTAACCCCAGGCCGCTCTGCCCAGTTCCACCCCTACCTGCTGTAAGATACTGATCTTGGCCAACTTAATAGATTCACACTGTATGGTAGGGAATCTGCAATCCTCCAGATATTAGACTGCAGCACCCAAGAGCCCCACAGCAAACAGTCTGGGATGAGGGCCACAGGTCCGTCCTCCTTGCTGTAAGGTCTACTGAGATAACGGACATGGGAACTACTAGGAGGCTGTGCCAAACGGTTGATGGGAAAGGTGGGTCTTTGAGAGGCAGGCTTGGAAGGAAATAAGAGGTGACATTCACAAAGGTGTTCTGGGAAACAGTTTCATACATAAGGGGCAGCAAGGGAGAATGAACCTAAGTCATTTTGAGGGAGAATGATTTGAAACTAAGTCTCTCCAGTCAACACTCTTACCCAGTGTGCCACCCTGGCTCTCAAAGAGGCCAAAGCTCTTACACTTAGGAGAGGAATTTGGAAATTTCATGGTCTGGAAAAGTTTACATTATATTGTTCGGTTTGGGTTCCTATCATTTTCTTTTATAATGTCAACTGAAGAATGAGTTTCTCTTCAAAACTGGGATCACTGGGCTCCAGTCCTGTTTGCTACAGCCGCTCCCCAGCTCCCAAGAATTCCCTTGCGTCGAAGATAATGGAAATATTAATTGTAATATTGTACTTATTTTGATGATTCTGGAGTACCGCTTTCATGTACTGTATGCCTTATAATAGCAGGTACATTGTGACGAATACATTCGTTGTACTTTGCTTGCCATATATTCTTTGTATGCTAGCCCGAACCCCTGGTTTTTTTTGGGTATTTGTGTATGTACCAATACAGTGGGTTCCTTATTTTTGTGCTTACTGCTTGAACAGTGGCAGACCTTGGGGTCTCAGATTTCAGCAGCGCCCTGTGCGATGCCAAAATTTGGCGCTCCCCACCTCTCGCCTTCCATTCTACAACATATAATTTTTTGAAATATCACATTTCATTTTTTTCGGCAAGCAGGGAAGTTTTATGTTTATGTTTTTGTTATTTCTGGAGAAAGCAGGGCTCACTTTGCCATGTCTGGCAAGGCTTTCTATTTTAAGGAAAATATTTGACAGAAACAGACACACATGTGCTGACAACAGTTGCCACTATTTCAATGAGTGCAAGTAGAGTAAGCAGACGCCACAAGGGTGTCAGCAGAGCTGCGTAAACATGTGGAAATGAGGCTCCAAAGAGAAGATGCACATTTAGTAAGGCTCAAACCGATCGAAAGGATTGTTGGCCAGGAGATGGAACAGTGTGTCATTCTGGAAGGGGAGGCAGATGGCCTTTTTGGCACCCTGGCATTGGAAAATATTTGTGGATTTTCCATCACATTCAAGATGTCAGCTGGTGGAAATGAAGAGTTGTTGAACATTAGTCGTACTTTGAGAAGACCCATTGAAATTAATGGATCTGTGTGAGTTGGGTCTATTAAAGCCAGTGGTTCTACTTTAAGTATAACTTAGTGGAGCATGGGCCCAAAGAACAAATCAGTCTCTGGAGAGGGGAAGGGGAGAACCTGCAACCTTCTATAATAGCGCTCACTAAGGGAACGGACCTAGCAAGGCAATAGCTGTTCCTCATCCTTGTAGCCAGCAATAGAAAGAACACCTTCACATGGCTGGATACTGGAGTGGTGGACCCACCCTCACAAGGACAAGGAGAATTGGAAGCTGAACATATAATAAATAATTTGTTGGCATCTTCTCACTTCCAAATTCCTTGTGCCTCAAGGTATGTGCCTTGCTTTACTGACTGTCTCCTCTGTGTCTGTAAATCTAAGCAACATTATTAGACCAGGCAGGCTATTATTCATCCCATCATAATTTTGTACCATAATTAATGGGAACCTTCTATTTACCAGGAGGCACTTCAGACACAGTCTCTTTGTGCCCCCTCCCTCCTAAGTTCAAATTCCAAGGGAATTCTACAATGAGCATGGTAAATACCTTATTACTGGGTTTTTTATTTTTTTAAAAAACACAATAAACTAGAAGCTTCCAGACATTTAATTACAAAATATATGCAAATGAAAGACATCAACAAGCCTACAGGAAGATTCCTGCTTCAGTATTCTAGAGAAGCCTCAATAAATATTTCAAGGTTTCAAATGGATGCTTTGCAATCGTATGCTTTTCATTTGCATGAGTGCCGGAAGGAAGCGTTCAAAACCGCCTCAGAGCAAACACAGAGTATTTTCCTGTAAAACTTTAATTGGGAAACTGACACTATATAATCTGTACATCATTGCCTCTGAGCTGTTGTTAAAAAATTAAAGCAGCATCAAAGAGCTGCTTTGTTAAATTAACACATGTTGTATATCCCAGACGTGCTCTGTGCCACAGAAGGAAATTGCTTTGAGCCGTAAACAATTTGATAGGAAAGCTGGCAGGGCAGAGGTAGCAAAAGCATATAAATAAGAGGTTCAAAGCTGAGGCTATCAAGAGCCAATAGGTCACAAGTAAATGGGCAATGAGTTGTGGTTTTGTATGGTTATGAAAGACAGGTATTTTTTTTAAAGAAGGAAAACCAATGTCTGCAAGAAAGATGCATTAACAAACAGTTTCCTAAATGTGTTTCAAAAACAAATGTCCTCGCCAGGGGAAACCACTCAAAATGAATTATGAAACCCATGTTCTGATTGAGTTCATTCTCCTCCAGCTTTACTCTAAAGCAAATAGACTTTACAATACAATACAAATGGCTTGTTAGTCTTATTTAGAGAAGACCCATTAAAACTTAGGGACTTGACTAACTTACATCTATTAATTTGAATGGGGCATATAATTTCAAGGGGGCAGTCACAAATTATGCAGTTGAGTTTCCTATATTTGGAGAAATCACAGGGGGTCAGCACACCTGCAGTGCACTGGATAACTTCAATCTGAGTAAAACTTACTTGGATGCAACCCTATGTCTACTCGAGCCCCATTGAGTTCATTAGGGTAGGTGAGAATAGGATTGCAGCCTTACTCAGCAGTTGCAAGAAATAATTCAGTTCAAGTTTAATGGAAGGTGCTCTCTAGAGCAGGGGTTGTCAACCTGGTTCCTACTGCCCACTGGTGGGCTTTTCAGGATTCTAGGTTGGCGGTCGGGGGTTCTACGGCACAAGCTGAATCCTCCTTCCATCAAGCACTGGTGGGCGGTAAGGAAATTTTACTTTCAAGAAAGATGCATTAGTGGGCGGTAGGTATAAAAAGGTTGACTACCCCTGCTCTAGAGGATGCTGAATGCAACCAGGAATATTTCATAATTTCTGTGTTGAGTAGTTTCAAACAGGGATGACATTTGTGCTAAAAATTCACTGGAAAATCTAGAAAGCATGCCTCTTTCAAAATCTCCTTTCCATCCAGTCACTTGGGCTTCTCTTCATTTTACTGAACAAAGTGTCCCTTCTCTTTCTCTTCTTTCAAATACAGATTACACTCCATCATCTCACGAAAAGGTGGGTGCTGCCTCTAACCCTGTGCTAAATTTTTGTCTTGGGCTCAATAAACCAGAAGGCTTCCTCCCTCAATCTGGTTATCCATTTCTGCACACTTTCCCAACTCTACAATATCCTTTTTTATATGTCGCAACCAGATTTGTTCACAGTAGTCTGCTGATCTGCACAGGTAGCAAGGTAGCAGGGGGATAAGCTAAATATTCCAGGAGTGTAAGGAAACTGGCTGGCAAAGCTGTTTCATGGCCTGAAAATCCACAACTGAACTGAGCTGAGATGTCACAAACTTTTATATCCTCAAAGTCTATGTGCTGGGCACTATGGCTCGAATTGTGCTACTTGCAAAAGATCAATGTCTCAGATCTTTGTTGTCAATTGAGAAGTTAACCATGCCACTATAGGCTATAGACCACTGGTAGCTAACACAGTGTCCTCCAGATGTCGATGGTTTACAACTCCCATTATCCCTGACCATTGGACCATGCTGGCTGGTGCTGCTGGGAGTTGGGAGCTGAGCAAAATTTGGAGGCTATCCACCTGGTCCATGAAGTTGGTTTAAGAGTTTTGCATCTTAACACAAGCCAAGCCAATGAAGGGCTTCTGGTCAGTCCTGCTGAAGCAGACTAACCAAGCAACTCTTGCAGAAATAAGATAAGTATTTTATCTCCAACCCCACACTGTAAAACCCTGTGGGAGGTTAAAAGCAAATGTCTTCCATACATAAATGAGAGTGCTCATGTAATTTTATCAGCCTCTCTGGAGTGACCAGCTATTCCTGTCAGAACCACTCAAATATATCTCTTCCTTGCCATTACTAGAATCCACAAGGCAACTAGAAACGCTACTCAACTGCACAGCTTAACTGATTAAGTAGGTGGGAACTGATGCCAGATCAGCACAAAAGTGTCTCTCTGCTAACCAGAAACCAGCCGCAAGCTGTGTCAGGGGACTGACCGCAGATATCATGCTGATAGCAAAGAGGCTTGAAATTACAACTTCCTGTTTCACTGCTCTCACGGTCACATGCAACCTCAGAGAGGAAACACTAGCAGGAAGAGAAACGCCTTCAGATGGTCAGACAACTGCTTAGTGTGATACATGTCCCTGTGGTTCATTTTTTAGCAGTGATCATTCACCGCAAGACAGAGATGACACTCTTAAAATGTGTCATGATACGCCTCTCTCTCTGTCCAGAAATACACATGGACAAATTGATTTGAGTAGAGCCAATCAAGGTGGGGAGATATTATATATATATATATATATATATATATATATATATATATATTGCAATCTACAAGTGTGGGGAAATTGCACAAGAGATGGAACTACTATTTTTAATCATGTTTCCACAGCTGCTGATTGTCAGGTGAAAAGACTGAGTGTTCAAAGAAAGAGAAAAAATGCCAAAATAATACTTGCACACTGTTGGGTGCTTCTGTGTATGTGTGTGTGTGTGTGTTTGTTTTTGTGTGTGTGTGTGTGTGTGTGTGTGTGTGTGTGTGTGTTTTGAACTGTGGTCTGCAGTGCTTCACCTTCTGAAGTACCAGCTTGTGCTCTGGGTCCTCAGGAGGCCAGACAGATTAGGTTTTAGGGGAAATATGTAATATAGGCTGCAGTTCAAGCTGGGGAGAGTCAGCTGCCCTCCCAGCTTGATAGCGTCAGCTGACACTCCAACTCAATCAGGGCACACCAAGCCCTAAAAAGTTCTTGCCGCCAAGCCAAGTTCAACCAAGAGTCCTGAGGAAGACTCTCCTGCTGTCTTCTCCTTACTACTGTCTCACATTTTAATTCCTGCCTGCATTTCACTCCACATCCGGATCCTTCAACCCTCTGTATCACGCTCTTGAAACTTGACATTCTGCCTGGCTTCAACTTTGCACTTGCTACTCATCTTCCTGAGCTGGTGCCTGAACTCCGGACATCTGTTGCTCTTCTGATCCTCATCCTCTTGCATCTGAGCTGAACTCCAGCCACAGTGCATCTCTGAGCTAGGCCAAGGCCTGACGTCTCATCACATACACAGGGCATGGTGACACCAGTAGCAGAGAAGGGGGGGGGCATGAAAGGGGCAGGGAAAACTGGGTGGCACTTAACTTGGGGTGGCACACCAAACCCCAAGGTGCAGCGCCCTCCAGCCCCTAACCTGCCACCTCCCCCTCAGCTGCCCTCCAGCAGAAGGGCGCCTGGGAGGGACACAACACCTCAGCCCCGCACTGCTTTTGCAGGCAGCATGCATGCACATCATGTCCCCCTCACTGCCCTCCAAGTGGAGGGGACCAGGGAGGAACGCAGCTCCAGAGATGCGCCTGGCCCTCAGTATGCCCCACCCTATGGAGCTGTGTGCATGCGATAGCGTGCATACCCACCCCGGGTGTCACCGGGTTCCCTACGCCACTGAGAGGCACTGTGACATCATCATGCTGGATACATGTTCTCTGATCAGTGGGATCATACAGATAACGGAAAGCGGGGGGAAATAAAAGCAACTGAAAGGGGCTATTGTGATGGCCACTGGCTATAAACAATAAAATATACTGACTGACAAATGAAAAGGGCAACAAACAAGAGCAAAACAGTGCAAAAATGTGTGCAGAATGTCTTTCAAGAAACTTTTTTTTTGGGGGGTACTCCCTGTTTTGCACCAAAGCAACCCTTTAAAAATTCGTCTCAGATTTAGTCATTACAGTGAAAAATAAAAGCCAGCCTCCCTAGCTTTGACCTAACATCTGCCTCTGGCCACCCTTTACCTTTTATTGCGGTCTTGGAACTTGAAGTTTTGCCTAGCTGATTCCACACTAGCCTCTGGCCTTTTGATCCTCATCTGCCTGATTCAGTGTATGACCCCTAGTCCATTTCTGACCATGTCTGTTGCCCTTCTGATCCTCACCAGCCTGCACTTGGACTCGATCCCTAGCTGCAGTCCATTTTGGAATTAGCTGAAGCACATGCAACCAAATGTTTTTGTTGAAATCATAACTGGGCTGCATGAAGAGAGAAATGGCAGAAATTTCAAAAGGAAGTGGAAGAGAGAAAGAAAGAAAGAAATGGTTCATTGTTGACTGTTGCAGTTAAAAGTACGTCTGAATTTTTAAAAAAGCTGAAGACCACAGGTCTAAGTGGTCTCTGGAATGCTTGCAGTTCACCACACTTCGGAAAATGTTGCAAAACTGTATTCAAAGCAGAGCAATCTGGATATATCATCAATCATCAATCTAGTTTAACTCAACAAAATCCACAGGGAAAATTCAAAGTGAGTAAACTTTGCACTGCTAATTATTTTCAAGTACGTAGTTCAGTGTAAACTGTCCCTAATAAGATGAGGAGGGAAACTAGCATCTTAGTGGAGATAGTATTGGCACCCCCCCCACTCCCAATTGTTTACATGACCCAAGTACTCAAAGTGCCTGGAGTGTCCCAGCAGGGCAAGCCTGGGGGTTGTAGTCCAAAACATCTAGAGGGCACGAGGTTGGTGAAGGCTGGTAGCTGAGACTATACACAAGGGAGGAGGTGGCATTCTGTATGTGCTGCGGGGTGTGGGGGTGTGAGTACTATCCTCTTTATTGGAACCTTAGGACCCTGGCTGAAATTAGCTTTCAACACACATTTACTTGGGAATAAGTCCTATTGGACTCAACAGTGGTTTACATCTGAGTGGTCACAAATAGGATTGCACTGTCAACTCTGCATTCATTTCCCAAACACACCATTGCTCCGGAAAGTCTCTCCCCATGCCTAAAAAAGCTATTTATTTATTTAAAAAAAATACATTTGGTGTGCAAATATTGAAAACAACAGCAACCCCACTGTGCTCTGCCAATAGCCACCAATTTGCATGGTTTTAAAGAAGGATTAGACAATTTCACAGAGGATAAGTCTACCAATGGCTAGTTCTACCTCCACTGTTGGAGGCAGGATAAAAAAAATCCTTCCAGTAGCACCTTTAAGACCAACTAAGTTAGTTCTTGGTATGAGCTTTCGTGTGCAAGCACACTTCTTCAGATACGCTGAAACAGAAGTTGCCAGATCCTTCTATATAGTGAGAAGGTGGGGAGGGGTATTACTCAGAAGGGTGGTGGGAATGGGAGATTGGCAGATAGCTGGGATGAGCCTGCTGACGACTCTTAACGACTGTAATGGGTCTTACAGGAAAAGGCAAGGGGTGAGAAGGTGAGAAATGGCTTAGTCATGTATAATGGGATAAGAATCCAATGTCTTTGTTCAAACCAGGTTTCTCCATGGTTTTAAGTTTGGTAATGAGTTGCAATTCAGCAGCTTCTCTTTCCAGTCTATTTCTGAAATTCCTTTGTAGTAAAACAGCTACTTTGAGATCTTGTATAGAATGTCCTGGGAGATTAAAGTGTTCTCCTACTGGTTTCTCTGTTTTGTGATTCTTGATGTCAGATTTATGTCCATTTATTCTTTGGCGTAAGGTTTGGCCTGTTTGTCCAATATAGAGAGCTGAAGGACACTGTTGGCATTTGATGCCATACACAATGTTAGATGATGAGCAATTGAATAGTCCCGAGATGGTATGTGTGATGTTGTTGGGGCCAGTAATGGTGTTGTCCGGGTGTATGTGGCAGCAAAGTTGTTGGAGGCAGGGTATTTCTCAACATCAACTACAAGCAGGGCAGGGTGTGCTGTTACACTCAGGTCCTGCTTATGAGCCTCCCATAGAACAAGATGCTGGACTAAATGAGATTTCGGTCTGATCCACAGGGATCTTCTTAAATAGGCAACATACCTGGTATAAGAAAGCAAACAGGCAGCCTGAAGCACGATTGGGGGGCAAGGCTCAGAGTTGCACCAGTGGTCAAGTTTGCATCTAAAGCGAGTAGCAAAGCTGCATTCATACTTCATGAGAAGAGTCATGTCGTGACTCTTACTAAGATTGTTACATCCAACTTGACTCTTAAATATACATCCTGAGTAGCAGATGTAGCAGACTTGTTACTGTAGGCTATGTCTCCTGAGGGTGAACAACAAGCCCTTTGTGAGAACCTAGAGGGAAGGAAAGCTGGTGATTTAACAAGGAGGAAAATGTGTAGTATCAAAACAGCTCTCTTGTGACTTACTCCTCACTTCTGTTCATGCCTGACCAGCTTGTTTTTAGTAGCATCTTGACTATTACATCTTCCCTTTGCACCGTAAATCCCAGCTGGAAAATGCAAGAGAAAATGTGGAAGACAACAATTTCAAAAAATCAGAAACTCGGACACAAAAATTATTGGGAGAAGCTGCAGGCAGACATAAACGAAGATGTGACATGTACAATTGGATTGTTCTAGGTTCAGAATTCGAAGTAAAATTGTTCACACATATATTTAAATTCTGGAAAGGCCTCCAGACCTACAAAGCTAATGTGCTTGATAGGTGAGCGAGAGATGCCATCAGAGCAGGCATACAAATCTCAGCATCTTTCCCTAGATAAAAGTTTTTGATGCTGAAGAATGAGGTTAATAATATAGCTATGTGCAAGGACTCCTCCCACCATCCTCCACTTTTTCTCTCAGGGTAATGAATGAGTTTGGGTTTTAGACCCTGGAGTTGCAAGCACCCTTGTGGCACGCCATACAGGTACATTCCTATCAAAAGAAAGAGTGTACAAACTAAAATGTGGATGCAACTGAAAGCAGCTCAGGGCAGTGATGGCTGGTGCCCATCGTGGCTGGCAAGGCGGAAGAAGGCAGGAACTGAAGCCCAACAGTAGTTGGTGCCAGAGCCAATGGAAAGCAGATCTAACTAATTCTAATTTTGTCTCCATCATCCACTCTTATTTATATAAGGGGAAAACACTAAGACTAAAGAAGAGGAAGCTGACAAGCAGTGCCACATCCTCGGCTGGTTCGAAGGAAGAAGGCAGGCAGGTGGGCAAGTGATTAAGGGCAGACTGAGGTTGGTAGGGCAGTGTCCCATTCAGCATTTTGCCTGGCTTCACTGCTCAGGGGGATTTTTTCCACGCCAACAGGCTGGTTGTGAAGCCATTCTGTTAATGAACAACATTTTTACCAAAGAGCTAAAAGAAAAACCCCAGTTGAAAAAATAGCTTTATGAAACCACAATGTCTCTTTTAACTGTTGCCCAGGGATGGGCTGCAAAGATGAGGCAGCAGCTGTAATTGGAGGGCCTGTGAGCACAACAGCTACAAGCAGTTGCTGGGAAAGCTTAGACTAGCTTTTTGAAGCTGGCAATAAGAGCTGCCTCATGAACTCAGCCTCGCAGCTCCAGAAGATTCGTTTTTCCAAACAATGGGGTTCACAGTAACCAAACAGCTGTTCGGCTTCCTGGTTGCCATGCTTGTGAGCCTCACAGCTGATAATAATGTGAGCCATTTCAACATAGGATGGTTAGCAGCAGGAAGTGAAGATGCAGTGGGGATGAATTGTGGCATGTCAGCAAAGTCACTTAAATAATACAGACGGGAGACCAGAGTGAAAATCCTGAGGAAACTGAACAAATTGAAACTGTATAACTTGAGGAGAAAGAAACAGAGAAGTTTTTGTCTTTTTTACTTCAGGCCTTGTACATAGCAGGGAGACATTCAACCAACCATAGAGAGGGAAAACACAGCACTACGCAGCCAATCAGAGCACGTGCTACCCCATGAAAGTGTTGGGAAAACGCCTGAGCAGCTTGGGTGGATAAAAATCTTAACAGAAAGACCCTCCCACTCTGCCTGGTTGCTATAAGCAATACCTCAACCCAACCCCATGGTTAGCTGACTGATAAGAGAATTAACCGTTAAGTTACAGCTGAATGATCCCTGCTGTTGCACTCCCAACATAGTATAGTGTTTCACATCCCTACTTTCAACCCCATGCACTGAATGCACTGTTGCTAGTAGTCAAGTGGCCTTAGTGACATATACAGTACTGCCTTTCATCAGCCAAAGCTGCTTGTGTCAAGGTGTGCCCCCACTGGGACACACAGGGCCTGGTTACAGTCATCCATGTTCAATGGTGGGTGTGATTGCCAAAGTCATTTGTCCTGGAGCTCCACCCCTTTTCCATCCCTTTTCTTTTCTTTTATTGCCACACACGTAAAGCTGAATGTGCAGAAGTTAAAAGCAAGTAAGTCGCGAGCTTACTGTATTACCAAAATTTAAAGAGCTCCACTGGTTCCTGACCCATATATGAGCACAATTCAAAATGCTGGTGGCTTACTTTTAAAGCTCTATCTTGTCCTTTGCAGGCCTTGGCTTTTAATCTCTGCTATGAGGCTCTTAATCTCAGGGTCTGGGTTCAAGCCCCATGTTGAGCAAAATATTCCTGCATTGATGGTTGGACTAGAGGACCACTGTGGTCCCTTCCAATTCTTTGATTCTATGATATCCCATATACACATTTCTGTTGTGATTGCTTTAAGCATTTGTTTTCATTAGTTTTTTTCCTTATATGTAAAACAAGTGTACATAAACAGTGTACATTTTTATTATAAAATATGCAGTGTTTAACTAACTGAACCTGCTACTAGTGACTTCCTTTATTTCCAAGTCTTGGTACTACTGATATGAAATTCAACTGTGTATTCTACCCAGCCATCTTAGCTCAGTCTGAGTCTAAAAATAAAGAGGAACGAGGTGGTTAGAATAAATCCCCTTCAAACTACAGATGTGGGGGGGGGGGGCGCTTTTGAATAGATGTGATGTTGATGATGACTCAATGATTCAATATTGCCACATCATGCATATGTGGGACACCATACATTAAAGCAACCCCCTTGCCCAAGAATCCTGGGAAATGCAGCTCTCTAAACTATAATTCCTGATACCAATCCAATCCAAATAACTTTATTGTACTAGCATTGGCCAGGACAAATCTGAAACCAAAAGAAATAGAAGCAAAAGGGGTGCTGCGCCACAAATTAAAGTCCCTATTTAGATCTCTATGTCTCCTGTCCAGTTCACTGTTATGTCTTCTTTCTGATCTTTTTGGCCGCTAAAGCAAAAAGGGTGACTTTCTCTGGCATGCAGAGATATCTTCCTGGATGTTCGATAAGGTGAGAATCGCCTCCTGGGTCCAATGTATAGCTTGAAAATGCAGCTCAGTAAAGGCTCTCCGTAGATTCAACAGGTAACTGGCTCTCCTGGTACTATTAACAAACTACATTTTCCAGGATTATTTTTTTGGGGGGGTGTTTTAAATGTATGGTGCTCGTGCAGCCTAAATCTCCGGAACCTTCTTTCCATATATGTGATAAATCTACTACTGTACCTTTCTCATTCATATAATTTCTTTTGTATTTGCAGTAATCTAGAATAGCAAGACACCTGTAGTTTCCCCAGGGAAATTGTATTATTATTACACTTTGATTCTCATATTTGGGGAAACTATCTTAGCACATGGAAATGATGAGCATCCTTTGCTCATGTACTTACTGAACAGTCTAGATGTTCCTTTTGGTCTTTGCGGTACAAATCCAGTGCACAGAAACATAGGAAGTTGCTTTATGGGTCCATCTAGTTTAGTATTGTCTACACTCCAAAGGCCCTCCAGGGTTTAAGGCAGCAGACATTCCTAGTTCTACCTAGAGATGCCACGGGTTGAACATTGTACCTTTTGCATGCAAAGCAGTTGCTCTGCCACTGAGCTAAACACCTACAGGTGTGAGAATTGCAACTAGATAATGTATACAAAGCAGACTGTTGGTTGAGCTAGCTTAGTGTTGTCTACACTGAACAATAATTAAGCTGACAGGGTTCTGCCAGGGATTGGAAACTGGGACCTTCTGTGTGCACAGAGAATGTTCTACCAGTAAGCTATGGCCCTTCCCCAAGAGTCTCTGCCTCTGGTATTTCCCTTGTTCTTGCAACCTTTTCATTTCATAGTTAAATAGGCCAACACAGCACACCATTTACCCCTTTTCTGCTCAACCTCAGCTGCTGTTGTCCAGTGTTGTTCCAACTTTAATGAACACAGGAAGAGAAACTGAAGTGGTGGTGGTAGGGACAAGCAAAATACAGAACAAAAACTAGCAAAGCATGGCACCCCCGCATGTTAATTTTCTATTATGAGTATGTCACAGCATGTGTACAACAAAAAGGCCATGGCTGCCTTTGCGTCATTAGCAGAAAAAGAAGCTAGGTACCAAGAACCTTTGCCTGGGTGGTCATAGCTCACGTTGACAACACGGACTTTGGACAGCAGGAAATAAATGGGGAAACACAAAGCCTCAGCTAACCCCACCTGAGCCTGCTTTAGAGGAAACATCAAATAGCAGTGCTGGCTTGCTGAGAAAGGAGGGCTTCCTCTGCTTCCTGTAATGCTTTTGTTTAGGAGAGAAAGAGAGAGGGCAAGCAACACACACAAGTGAGACACATCATTCTCAGAGTCTGTGTCTGCACCAGCACTTGTTCAAAGGTCAGCATTGATTTGAGGCAGGTATTAACGTGCGCTGCCTGAACTAACAGTGTATGGGAATTGGCATATACGCTGTGGTGTTAAAAACAGCACTGACCCAACTGTACCTGTTTGATGGGGGCAAGTTTGCTGGCTTCCCTTTCTACCTTAGCAGAAAGGTTTGGGTGTGGAAATACGTTTGTTCCTGTAAATTGTGTTAACCACAACTTTTCTATTTTCTTTTGGGCTAGGAGGGAACTTAAGAAGGAGAATGAAGGCCAGAAACTATGGTTACACTTGCTTAGAGAGCAGCTAAGATGCACAGCAAATGGATAGGGGATGAAATACAAATATGAAAAAAGATTAACAAATTACAGTGGACACAGCTGAAGTGAATAAACATCTCTCCAATCAGGAGTGTGCTGGCTACTGCTGTTAATCCCATGGGCACATACTTTAGGTCCATGTAGAGGGCCTTCCTTCCAAAACAGGGTGCTTTCTACAATAATTTAAGCTTAACACCTGTCTCTTCATATGGACATCCCTCAAGGTATACCACCCTTCACGCAGCCCGCCTAAGAAGAAAGCCATGTTTGCCAAGGCTTTCCATTCTGTGTTTTTCGGGGGGGGGGGCAGGTGCAGTAAGAGCTTCTAGAGGAATAGGATCCTCGTAAGTTTCCCACCTACTGTCAAGGAAAGGTAAGGTGGCTGTCAGTAAGTACCAGCAGGGTGAAGTAGTGGCACTTAACCAACCTCCCATTATAAGCGTTATTGCTGCAGCTTATGAGGAGATGGGCAGAAGCATATTCAGCAGGGTGCAAACACACCATTGAGAACATCAGATTGGCCCCACCAGTTTATTTGCACTTACCCTCCTGGTAAGCTGCAGCAATACCTGTGATAGGAGGTCAGATAAGCGCCGAACCCCATGCATTCTAATTTACAGAGCACAACCCTCTATTTAAAGAATTCCTCATTTTGAAGGGCTGTCTGGCCCAAGTTGGGTTTAAAGATAAACAACAACAAGAAGGGGGGAAAGAAGGGCAGCCTTGAAGCTGCCCATCAGCAAACTGAGAAGGCATGCAAAGTCACTTGGTCACAGTCACCTCCACTCTGGTGAGATCACTGAGATGTACTGCATTTCTATTTAAACAGCAGTGACTATATCTAAAGTTGCATCTATGGCTGGTATTCAATTAAGTTTTACTCAGAGCAGACACATTGAAATTAATGGACCTAACTTAGCCATGGGACGTGGGTGGCGCTGTGGGTTAAACCAGAGAGCCTAGGGCTTGCCAATCAGAAGGTCGGCGGTTCAAGTCCCTGTGATGGGATGAGCTCCCGTTGTTCGGTCCCTGCTCCTGCCAACCTAGCAGTTGAAAGCATGCAGTGCAAGTAGATAAATAGGGAAGGTAAATGGCATTTCTGTGCGCTGCTCTGGTTTGCCAGAAGTGGCTTAGTCATGCTGGCCACATGACCCGGAAGCTGTACACTGGCTCCCTCGGCTGGTAAAGCGAGATGAGCACCGCAACCCCAGAGTCGTTCGCGACTGGACCTAACGGTCAGGGGTCACTTTACCTTTACCTTTAACTTAGCCATGCTCATTAATTTTGATGGGTCTGCTTTGAGTACAGCTTAGCTGAATACCACTCTCTATATATACAAATTAGTACATGCAAATTGGTGTCCTTTCCAGGCCTTGGCTTTTATTCTCTGCTATGAGACTCTTAACCTCAGGGTCATAGGGTTCGAGCCCCACTTTGGGCAAAATATGCCTATATTGCTGGAAGCTGGACTAGACAACCATCATTGTCTTGAACGGAGCTATTTATTTCCACAGCAAACCTGCAGCAATGAATTTTGGAAGCCTTTGTGAAGATGTGCTTGTCTTAACATAGTAGCTTTCTTTATAGACAGCTTACAGATGAGGTTCCCCTCTCTCTGCCCTAACTTCCTCCCTTTAAAATGATGTGGTTTTAAAAAAAAGAAATCAGAAAAGGGGTCACATACCATCCACGCCTTGAAGGGTTTCAAGAAGATCACCATGTCAGAAAGGCTACATTTGCATGAAAACTTGTAGGTTTATGTAAATCAAAATCATCCAATTATGCTCAGGCATAATAAACAAAGGAGTGTGTGTGTTGTATCTGCCTCAGCAAAACAGCCTTTTAGCAATGCCTCAAAACGCTGAGACTGATGTAGATACCCAGTTTTGGGGAAGGGGAAAGGGAGAGTCTCTCTCTCTCTCTGTGTGTGTGTGTGTGTGAGAGAGAGAGAGAGATTTTGGGGATGAGTGACAATTTATGGGACAATTGATCATTATTAAAAGCAGAACACAGTTTAATTGGAAACAGAGGGAGGTTATTTTGAAAGAGAATTAATGCAACCAATAAACCAAAAATATACTTTATGAGAGACGTAGCAGGGTCCACATGTCTACTTGCATAATGCAGAAAACACTCCACCTGGCACTAGGCCTGGGACACAGCAGCAGCCTCAGAGCTTCTGCTTCATTTTTATTTTATTTTTGCATTCTCCTAGTCTTTATGTTTCCCCTGCAGAGGCTATACAAGCAGTATCTAATAGCGTATAGCGACTCCAGACTGTCCTATCGAGAGCAAGGAATGCAGTGCCAATGCCCAATATTGCTACCTGGGTTCTCTTCCCCCATAGCTTTTGTTTCCTGGCTGCTTGCTTCCTAGGGGTGGGCCATAGCTCAGTGGTAGAGCATCCTGGGCCTTATCAAGTTATACTTCTAAGTTATGCAGTTACTTTTCTAAGACAAGCATGATTTGAGTGGCATTGTATTGCCGGGGGGGGGGGGGATTATATTATTTATTTATTTTTGTTTCTGTCGTTTATTGATTCTGTTTTTGCTAGAGGAACTGGGTTTATGTTTTGTTTTTGTTTTTTAAAAAGAAAAATGTGATACAATTTAAAACAAACAAACATTACTTTAGTCTTTTCTGGATTAAGATTTGTTTGCTTGGCTCCCCTAAAGGCAATCCCTATAGGCACTGAGGATGCACAGAGATTGCATTTTGGGAAGGAGCAACAAAGCAGAGTTGTAAAAGAAATCAACAAAGCGCCTTTATGTATATCAGTTTGCAATGTGTCTAAAGAGGTGTTTCACTGAAGTGAGAATTGAGTGGATGGAGTGATGAGGTGGGTACAAGGAGACTAAAGTTACTGTGAATGTGGGGGTTGTGTGTGTTTGGATTAGTTTTGTGTAGTGTGAATGTGTACTTTGGATAGTGTGAATGTGTAAGCTAAGTGGTTTTGGTGACTGTATTAGATTTTTTTTAAAAAAATATGTATTTGATGATATACCGTATTTTATGATAGTGTAATTACACTGAATTTTGATGCATGCTTTTTGTGGTTCCTAGGCTTTTTCTGTTGTTTTTGTCCATGGAGTTTTCTTGGCAGGGATACTGGAGTGGCTTGCTAGTTCCTTCTCCAGGTGGATCACATTTAGTCTAAACTCTCGGCTATGACCTGTCCATCTTGGGTGGCACTGCAGAGCATAGCTCATAGCTTCTCTGAGTTATTCAAGCCCCTTCGCCATGACAAGGCAGTGATCCATGAAGGAGCAGTCACGAAATTAAAAGTCGCCTGCTTCTTGGGAGAAAAGCAATGACAAACCTAGACAGCATCTTAAAAAGCAGAGACATCACCTTGCCAACAAAGGTCTGTATAGTTAAAGCTATGGTTTTCCCAGTAGTAATGTATGGAAGTGAGAGCTGGACCATAAAGAAGGCTGATTCCCGAAGAATTGATGCTTTTGAATTATGGTGCTGGAGGAGACTCTTGAGAGTCCCATGGACTGCAAGAAGATCAAACCTATCCGTTCTGAAGGAAATCAGCCCGGAGTGCTCACTGGAAGGACAGATCCTGAAGCTGAGGCTCCAATACTTTGCCCATCTCGTGAGAAGAGAAGACTCCCTGGAAAAGACCCTGATGTTGGGAAAGATGGAGGGCACAAGGAGAAGGGGACGACAGAGGATGAGATGGTTGGACAGTGTTCTCAAAGCTACGAACATGAGTTTGACCAAACTTCAGGAGGCAGTGGAAAATAATGGCGTGCTTTGGTCCATTGGGGTCACAAAGAGTCAGACACAACTAAACAAAAACAACAAGGTTTTTTCTGTAAATTGTTTAGATATATTTATTATGTTAACTAAAGTGTGCAATTATGATTATTAGTAGGTTGTTTGATTTTGAATGTGGAATTTTTTTAAAAAAAATTCTTATACTGATTCCTTTTTCTTGTGATTTGTAAACCACTTAGAGGTTTTTGTTGAACTATGAAGCAATATATGAATTAGCTATATAAAATAAATAAGTACATTTGTATTGTGATATTTTTCATCTGGCTCTGTGCGAAATGCAGACAGGCCACATCATGTAGAACTGCAAAAGTTGCATGTGTAACTGTGATTACCCTCAAGTTCTACATTTTATGCTATGTTTCTTGCAGGTAATGTCTGGCAAAAAGCAGCATATTTTAGGGACCTTGAGAATGCCACTGTTAAAAAAGTGGCTTGGTACTTAAGGAGACAAAAAAATAAAATAAAACCCAAACAAAAACAAAAAACGAACCTAACCCCAAAATATCAGAAGAATGAACCCCCCTGTATTATCTTCAGAGTTCCATATGGAATTGAATGGTAGTTAGACCTGGTGGCATCAGAGAAATAATGGATTCTTGCCTTATGACATATCCATTTAGAAACGGTGCCAAAATCCAGAAGTAAACAGCTTCCTCAACAGCTGGCCCATGATCAGGCAGAAGGTAGTTTAATGGAGAAGCAACACATTGTGTACACCAGCAGTTTCTCAACCTCTCAGACCTAACGGTGGAGATGGGTAGTTTTAGACTCTGGACTTAATGGCCCTGTTTATCCCACTCCATATTTCAACAGCAACAAATATTGCTTTACACATTTCAGTGTACAGTTACAATGTACATTACAATGGAACAATATATAATATATAGGACTGGCTTTGAATGTGTTAAACCAGGAATGCTGCAATTGGGAGCCTCCATCTCACTGTGATAATGAACATTTATCTATTGCATAAAATATATATACTGCTTGATTGCAAGAAAGAAAGAAAAAACTCAAAGCAATTTACAAAAAGAACAAAACAATAAAATTGTCAATAAAACCGTTAAAATATTCAAATAGTAATTAAAATCAACAATGAACTAAAAACAAATTAAAACACATGCCAACATTCTACATACCTGGGTAGGCTTGCCTAAACATATGTGTTTTTCATAGAATCATAGAACTGTAGAATTGGAAGGGACCATGAGGTTCATATTGTCAAACCCCCAGTAATACAGATATCATTTTGCCCAACACGGAGCTCAAACCCACAAACCTGAGATTAAGAGTCTCGTGCTCTACTGGCTGAGCTATCCCAGGTGGGATAGCAGGCAATGAAAATGGCACATGGAAGAGGCCTGCCAGATGTCATGGCATCATATAATTGTAGAGTTAGAAGGGATCCTGAGGGTCATCTAGTCTATCCCTTGCAATGCTAGAATCTCAACTATGTCATACATGACAGATTGCCATCCAACCTCTGCTTAAAAACCTATAGGAAGAAGAGTCCACCACCTGTCGTGGAAGTCCGTTCCACTGTCGAACAGCTCTTACTGTCAGAAAGTTTTTCCTGATGTTTAGTTGGAATCTCCTTTCTTCTAACTTCAATCCACTGGTTTGGGTCATATAACGTCCGGAGCAGAAGGAAACAAGCTTGTTCCATCCTCTATGTGACAGCCCCTTAGATATCTGAAGATGGCTATCTGCTCTCAGTCTCCTCTTTACGAAACAGGCAGGGAGGGTGAGTGCTGCCACACTAAAATATTGATTTCTGAGAAATGTGGATCATGTATTCTGAGGCACATGTAACGGTGCCAGTTCAAAGACTGCAGCAGTTGGGTAGACAAATATGAGATAAGGCAATCTTGCAAGTGAACGGGTCCAAAGTTGTTAAGGGCTTTATATACTAATAGTAACACCTTGAACTTGGCCCAGTAGCAAATCAGCAACCTGTGTAGTCTCTGAGCACAGGTGTTACATGCTGAAGTGTCTCACGCCTGTCAGCAATAATGCTGCAATAACAGTAGCTTCTGGATCACAAGTGCATTACATTCCCTTTACATTGAAATGAATGACATGGAATAACGTGATAACAATCTAATTTAAGTATGTTATGTGATTAGTTATGCAAATTCAGCAAGTTATGTAATTTTGCCACAGCAGACAACGGGACAAATGATGTACTTTTTCACAGAAGATGAACTGGGCACATTTCCCTTTATTATTTTTCATCACTATTCAAAACAGCCCCATGGCTCAGATTACTAACAACAAATTTATACACACTAGTTCATGTAGAAAATAAAAGAAAGAATGTGTTTGGCAGGTGGTGAGGGGAAACAAGCTATGATCTTAATTCCCTCACACTCACACACAAACTGAATTCTTCCTACCTTGCAGAAACATACCAGGTTCCTTATTGATGCTGAATTCTAATTTCACAAGCAATGGAAGTTGTGGGAAAGGAAGTGGTAGTGATGAGGGGATTGTTATGTGAAATTGTTTACCCCCTTGGAAACAATATCAATTTTTGCAATTTTTGGAGAAAGGGACTGCAAAACTATATTAAAATATTCACCTATTCCCCAAGTGAGGGCCCTCACTTTGACTTGGCTTTGTGACATCACCATACTAGCTATACGATTCTTGACCAATTGAACTGCATAATCAACAAGAAGGATCACACTCTTATTGAAGTGAAGTACCACCAAAACAGATGCTTAAAACCAATGAAAACAAAAGCAACAAAACAAAACAAAAATCAGGACAAATAAAAAAAAGACCCAGTATGAAAAAGGAAATGTTTTATGGTTGGCAGAACATTTTCAGGCCCATGAAATGGCTTTTTTTTTTGCATCAAGGAAGTACACACACACACACAAACACACACACATATATTATGCTCAGGCGATGGGTGAACCCTAACGCTCACAGCCCACTTTGGGGTGTGTGTATGGAATCTCTACAGACCACAGTTTGAGATATCAGTGCTTATTACTCAATCTCTTTATAGCCCAGCAATCAAGAAACAAACTTATCAGAACTCCAGTGGCTTTCAGATAAACAGCTCTATACTTCTACATGCCTGTTTGTTCAGCAGATCAAAAGGAACTTCTCATGAAGGGAGATAAAAATGCCTGCCCATGATTTATTAACACCAGGGTGGTGGCAAGGCCTCTGACCTTTTTCCATTAAGCTCTCTCTCTCTCTCTCTCTCTCTCTCTCTCTCTCTCTCTCTCTCTCTCTCACACACACACACACACACACACGAGAGAGAGAGAGAGAGAGAGAGAGAGAGAGAGAGAGAGAGAGAGAGAGAGAGAGATACTCTACAAGCGGAGTTGTTCCTCCCACATTTCTCACTACCAGCCCAAGGCAAAAGGTTTACTTCACTCACTCAAACATAAACTGAAAACCTGACCACAATTATTCTGCTTTGCATAGTGTTGGCAATTGGTGCTTGAGGAAAAAAGGCATCCCCCACCCAAATAAAAAAATCAGGAGATAAGTTTAAATGTTTCCCTGGTAGACACAATGATTTCAAAATTCCCACCAGATGCAAATCATGTCCATCTTGCAGACTCAAGAATTCTCTAAAAACATTCAAAACCACATTTAATGATGAGTGATGCTGTGAGCGGTTGTGCTGCTGCCATTCACCATACCAAGATAGTCCATCCAGGCATCATTCCAAGCACTGGCCATCTGAAATATGTACCCCGAATTGTAAAAAACACAGACCGTTTCCAGTTACAGCTTTTGCAACCATAGTTACTACTGGCAATTAGAAATGCTAAAAGGAATTAAGATTTCCTTCTCTCTTTCTCTTTCACACTGGCAAGGGAATTAATTTAAGGCTTCAGTGAGAGCAGTCAAAAGAAGACAGGACTTGTCTGATGCTATTTGGCAGTCAGCTTTGGTTCACTTCGCTCAGTGCTATTCGCTTCTCCTTCTCTTTTTAAGAAAGCTACTATGATCAAAATTAAGATTCAGAAGCACAAGTAAAAATCCAGACAATATTTGCTTTATCTGGCAATTATGATTTCAAACCATCTCATCCCTTCCCTCTGAATGAGCAACCACCCACAGCAATTTTACAAAATGCAGGTGGAAGCGAATACAGTTCCAGCTGTATAGGTGGAATTATAGAATACTACCTTGTTCTTACACCACTATTTATTTACTTAGTAAGTATGTGTTCAGTAGCAATCTACCTGGATACAGAGTGCTCTTTTACTTTTTTTTTTTTTAAAAAAAGGAATAAAAGAATCAAGACCAGCTCCAGAATCACACTATGGTAACTCTGAGTTGATGGCCAGATATTTATGAATCTTGTTGTTGTTGTTATTATTATAAACATTTTTGAACCTGGTTTTATCACATGGCATTGCACATTGAAAGTGCAATCTGAAAGTCAGAATGTTTATCTAAATATATTTTTATTCTGCCCTTCATCAAAAATTGATTTTATGGCCCATTCTGCACATAACACTGGACCATACGACAGTAGTAGCAAGCCCCAGGCCCACACTTCCCCTCCTGCTCTACAATGGCTGTGAGAAGAACAGAAGTATCTGTTTCCTGTTTGAAACTACCCAGTGTCTGTTGTTTCATACAAACTGAGGGGTGGACTCTGGTTAGTTTAAATCTGGAATAGGGACTCATGCTCCCATCAACTTCAACCAGAATGGCCAATGGTCAGGAATGATGGGCGCTGTTGTACAAAAATCTCTAGAAAGCCGCAGGTTCCCCACCCGCAATTTAGAGAAACTGTGGTTTGTTGAAACAATTCAAGATCAAAGAACACTAGATTGCAAGAGGGAGGAGTACACAACCCCAAGACTCGTTCACTTAACACTAAACTATGGTTTAGTAAATCAATCTGGCTAACCTGATCCAGAAAAACACACCCACCCCACTCACACATGAAAACAAAGTTCACCACAGCCAATCACAAACAAACAACCACACCCTAGGCCAATGCCAACCTCTCTCACCACCAAAGGAATACAAGCAAATAGTAAAGAGGACCCACACAATTGATGCTTACACAAACCCCACACAGACACTAAGTAGAATTGCCACCCGATCTCACCCCACTCGCCATGCCCCCCCTCCACATCTTTCCCCATTTTCTTCCTACCTTAACACTAATGTCTCAACAAATGAAACTGATCTGTAGAAAATGTAACTTGAAAAAAGAGACATTGCGCATACTTTTTTAAACCAAGAAATCTTTCATAAAAATATATTTTTAAAAAATCAAATATCAAATAGTATAATGTCTGAAATAAGCCAATAGTTTTGAAGCAAGACTGTTTCAGAAATGACAAGTCTAGGTTGTAGGCTGTAAGTGCTGTTACTTTCGGGAAAGAAAACACCTTTGTACAAGCACTTTCAGGCAGAAACAAATTCAAGCGAACTCCATCACACCTGACTGATTCTTTCCTCTCCATTTTTGGAGTTGGAGAGAATTCACATGAGTTGGTGAAGCCAACATTACAGTCAAACGTATGTGCATATGTTCAACTGGACATAAAATGTAACGTGGCCAAATGGGACAATAAAAGGCTGATTTGGCCTTGCATCGAGAAAGTCAAAGGTATGCTGCAGGCAATCTATGATCTTTGGATTTGTAGATACATGGTTTGCATGAATGGAAAAGCAGAACAATAAAACTGGAGAGGCTCAGAAAACAAACTGTTTTAATACTCTCTCATGCAGAGAGAGGCGGTTTAGCAATGTGGCTGCGCTTTTCTCAAAGCCTCTTTTGCATGCTCTGTATTCCCACAGCATACATGAACATGTAACAGGTAATGTAATCTTCCACAATCAAACAGTGATAGAAGTGAAATCGAATAATTAGCTATAAGGTGACTTACCGAATAACCTTTTCCTGAAAGTGATTGAGCAGAACTCTGTGGAAAGAAAAGGTACATCAGTGTAAGTAACAAAGGGAGTTATGCGTAATGTCACGAAAAATTGCAAGTTTCCCTCTCCATGCAATTGCAAAGTGCCATTTCCTAGGTAACTCTTACCAAGATCCAGGAATGCTGCTGCCAATCACCCCACACTTGTAAAAAGATGCAGATTTACATGCAGGTCTCATTTGAAGACAGACTCCGGTTTTGCCAAGGAAGCAGGCCCAATAGCCCTTGAACATGCATAGCTTCATAAAGCAGACCGCTACATAGTAAGGTCATTGGTTCATCTAGCCAAGTGATCATCTTCTACAATTCACAACCGGTCTCCAACGAAACCTCAGCTACAGGTCTTTCCTAGGCAATAGGAGATGTAAGTTCATGGCTCAGTGGTAGAGCATATGCTTTACATGCAGATGGTCCCAGGTTCAATACCCAGGTAGATAACTGAGATAGACCCCTGTCTGAATCCATGGAGAGCTGTTGCCAATGAGTGCAGGTGAGGTAGTAGGGTATCTATGGCCCTTCAAATTTCATTTAACTCCCATCAGCCCCAGTAAACATGGCCAATGGCCAGGTTGTGTGGAGTTGTAGGCTAGCAAAATCTGGAAGGCCACAGTTCCCTACCCCTGGTTCAGAAGACAGTGATGGTCTGACTCAATAGGAGGCTGCTTCCTTTAAAATCTATCACTGTGGGGAGCTGGTTAGCATATAATGGGTTGCCTTATACTGAATTAATTCTAGCCAGGTACCGTGCATTCTCGCTCTCCCAAGATCATTCCCATCTGTGAAACCAGAGACTGGATTGGGGCATTCTATAGACTACGGATCTAATTTGGGACCTCCTACTTGCTTCTATAGTTCAGGCCCAATCCCTATAGTAACCCTTTCCATGTTTCCAGTTACTACAATCCTTGTACAACTTGTGCTAAAGGTGCTTCTACCCATCTGGCACCAACCCCATTTATGAGTTATATCCAATTAAGGCCTACTCACTAGACCTATTAAAATTCATAGACCTAAGTTAGTTAGGACAGCCTTGTGGGACATCTTCAGGAGAAGAAAAGGCTTAGGAGTAAACTCTACACAAATCTCGAGTGGAGTCCCTAAGACAGTTGGATGGCTTCTTGTATGTCTCTTTCTGGCAGCCAAGATGGTGTCAAATGCATTGTTCTACTTTCCTTTGGACTACATCAGTGAGGTTTTGTCATATGGCCAGCCCAGGTCCTCCATACACATTGCCCAGGTTTGTGCCCCAGAGAGGTCATTCTGGAGCTATTAACACAGCAAAAACAATGTGGGAGGCAGCAGTTATGAGTTACTGGTCTCTGTAGTCACAGTGGACGCTGCGATTCTCCAACAGTTTGACTTTGCCCCAGGAGGCACAATCCTTTTGAGACAGACAGATGTCAACAACAAAAAACTCTGAGTAGGACAAACACTGGACACAATCATTTATTTTTCTGGGCATTTATGCAATACCAACAATATTCTATTCTATTGCTAACTGATTTTATTTTGTGTGTGTAATTTTATTACAGTCAAACCTCGGTTGTCGAACGTAATCTGTTCTGGAAGACAGTTCAACTTCCGAAACATTTGACAACTGAGCCACGGTTTCCAATTGGTTGCAAGAGCTTCTTGCACTCAAGTGGAAGCTGCGTTGGAAGTTCGGGTTCCAAAAAACGTTCGAAAACCGGAACATTTACTTCCAGGTTTTCGGCATTCGGGAGCCGAAAGGTTTGAAAACGGAGCCGTTCAAGAACCGAGGTTTGACTGTATTATATTTTCTTTTATTTGCAAATTGCTTTAGGGCTTTTCAGTAGAAAGTAACATGACTGGATAGCTCAGTTGGTTAGAGTGTGGTGCTGATGATGCCAAGGATGCAGGTCCAATCCCCGTATAGGACAGCTGCAATGCAGGGGTTGGACTAGATGATCATCAGGGTGCCTTCCAACTCTACAATTCTATGAAATTTAATATTAACCTAACATCACCTTTTTAAGAAGAAAAGGGGAGGGGGATTGTTGTAAGAATTCACCTCTACACCACCTTGTTTGTTACCCAGGTGAGGAACAACCACCTTTTGAATAAACCACAGAACCAAGGAAACTATTTTCAAGTCCAGCATCCAGATTTAGGGACCCAGCTAAAGAACTGGAATAACATTGGCACAATCGTGGGGCTATTGAAGCTCATACTGAGAGTACTCTGCTCCTACACCAGGAGGAAAAAGAAAATCCCTGGAGATTACTATTGTCTGGGCTGGTCCACTTTAAAGTGTAATTAGAATAATTGCATAGTTGAATATTGCCACATTGGGGAAAGAGGGAAATCTTTAACATATAAACTAGCATGCCAAAGAGAAAGTGAGCCTAGAAACCTCCCATTTTACGTAAAATATTTGATGTCACCCCCCCCCTTGCAGTCCCAAGTGCTACAGCCTAGACAAGAGTTCAACACCTGGTTTGGTTTGTCTTCCAAGCTGACAGTTTTGAATATTCAGAATTTGTAACCCTTTTAAAGATTTGTTCCTTGCAGTATTTCCGCTTTACTTCAGCCACTTCAGTTTAAAACTATCAATGGTTAACAGATCAGAGAGCGAGTAAAAGGAAATAGCATGTCAGCCTGGTTTATTGCTGGTTGGACCCGTTTAAAAGATATTAAAGCAAACACTCAAGGCTAACACATATCCAATACAGGTTCCATTATGCAGCTATTTACAAGTCTAGTCAAAACGCAAGATTCCCATCACCTCCCTTCCAAACCTACTTTACAACATGGCAGTGTTCCAAAATGTTTTTATTGATTTTGTCATATTCACTCATGTTGTCGAAATGGACATGGTTTTTCTGTCATGCAGCGAAGAAGAATGACCAGATGGAGTCAACTAGTCGATGGGGTTAAGAAAAGGAGATGAAGTTGCCAGCAAGCTGAACCAAGTTCTTAAATCTTCTTTAGACTGCCACTCAAAACTGAAATGTACATTGAATATGTATGAGACACCCCTAGAACATAAGAAGAGCCTGCTGCCAACGACCCATCAAAGCCCAGCAGTGGTCAATCAGATGCCTCTGGGAAGCCTGAAAGAAGGAACTCAGCACAAAAGCACTCTCCCCACTGTGGCTTCCAGGAAGTGGTATTCAGAGTTAATACTCATAAAGACATATTAATAAGCACAGCTTTATTCTACATGGACTATCTTTTAAAGAGATACAAGTTGGTGCCTATCACTATCTTTTGTGGGAGAGGACAAAGGAATACTGTGATATATTGATACAATGCGATGTTTAGCTGGTAATATATTGCGATATTGAAAAACAGTTATTGCCCATCCCTAATCCACACCATACATTTAAAGCACATTGTTGTTGTTGTTTAGTCGTGTCCGACTCTTAGCTTCCCCCGAAGAATCTGGGAACTGTAGTTTGTTAACTGTACTGGCAATTATGGCTCTGATTTTCAGGCTATAGCATGGGAACGGGACAGGACTTCCCATTGGCCACTGTAAGAGCCAGATGCTGAACTAGATGGGTCATTGGCTATTGTGGTTCTTAAACCAGTTGAAATTACTTCTGAGCAAATACACATAAGACTGAAATTACAAGGTTTAAGTAAAAGAGGGGAGCGGAGGAGGACAAAATCCAGCTGTTTCATTCCTAATTCCCTGCTGGGATTTTAAACACAGCCTGCAGAGTCCTTTAAAAGGTAGAATTGGCACAATACTTTGCAACACATGCAACTTTTCTTTGGAGTTTTCAGAGGTAAAAGTTCCCTATGAAGATGAATATATTTTCCCTGTTTAAGATTAACATTTCCTGGAACTCAACACTGGATGCTTTCCTTTAGAACTGGATTTGTTATTGCCTGTGTAAAGCTAGTAAAACTGGTGAACTCTTGTGGATCCAGCTCTTTAAAACCTTTTCCAGCAGTTGGACTGACTGAGAGCAAACATTCCTTCCAGAAAAGCCCATACATGCTTCTTCTTGCACATCAAGTGCCGTTGACGAGTTTTGAAACAAACGTGTGCTTGCTTTACATAAAGTTCTTTTTTAAAAAAGAAAAAGAAAAAGCGCAGTCCGCACTGAAGCCAATCCAAAAGGAAAAAGAATGTGCTGGGTAGAAACGATCTGGAAAATTATTTCCATTAGTACTACCAAGGGATGCTTGAGGAATTCAGTCTGTGTGTATTCCAGAACAAACTGACCTGATCCACAATTCCCCAAATATTCCAACACAGTGCATAGGTCATTTTTTTAAAAAATGCATAATTTGCAACAAAGTATTCATTTAAACATGGGATTGCATCCAACTTACTTCGAAATAATCAATTTCAATGAGCCACTCTGAGTTAGTTAGCTCAACCTATGTATTTTAAAGCATTTTTAAAAATAAATGATCTGAAGATCAATGTTGCATACAGGACAGAGCAGACCTCTGGTGACCACATGAGAAAGTGACACAGGCCCCAACAGTATGATACATTTAAAGCATTATCATATCACTTTAAACAGTCATGGCTTCCCTCAAAGCATCCCTATTCCCCTGACAGAGCTACAATTCCCAGAGTTCCCTGGGAAGAAGAACTGATGTTAAACCATTCTGGGAATTGTAGCTCTGTGAGGGGAGGGGGGGCGTTCTCCTAACAACTCTCAGCACTCCTAAGAAATTAAAGTTCCCATAATTCTTTGGGGGAAGCCATTAATGTTTAAAGTGGCATAATAGTATTTTAAATGTAAATGGTGCAGATGGGGCCACAGACTAGGGACCTGACTCATTCTTTAGATTTACCCATGCAATTCATGCATTACCAAAGCAGTGTGGGAAACATTTTCTCATGATCAGGCCCCACGCCACTCTCATAGCAAGTCTAGAGAGGAACCAAACAACCTGGGTGAATAATATTCTGTCTAATGCATATTTTCCTCTCCCTGGTCTGGAAAGGAACCATGTCACTCATTCATCCCAGTGCCTATAAAACCTAAAACCTAGGAGTGACTTGCAATCTGCCAGGATTCAGAGAATCAGCAGTTAAGGTGCAAAATGTTCCTTCAGCCTCTTTAACCAAAAGGGTTCCTGGCCTCCCTCCTGTAGAGAAGGTACCAATTACCATTAAGTGTAATGTGCTGGCGCCTTCATAACTGCAGACACCTCGCCATAAAGGAACCAACAGTTCTTTTCATGTAGACGAGCCATTAGATGCCTTTTGGTAATTTTACCAACCTGGGCTGAATTTGACCCACTGAGGACTTAAGAGTTAAAAGGCTTCATTATCCAATTACCAAGGCTCTTGAGACATCCCTTCAGTCTGTAATTTTGGTCTTTTTTAAAAAAAAAACCCCCACAAGATCTCCCCTCAATTTCTTAAAGGGGGGGAAAATCCGCAACCAACAACTTTCTCTGCTTGTAATTTGGAGGGGGTGGGGGGAGGGAGAGAAAAGAACTTGCTAGTAAAGGCAGAGCTGAACTGCAGGGGTTTCAAAGCTGATGTTTTACAAGCAGCTATGGCAAGTTATTTCATTTATAATAAGATGCAATGTAGGTATTTTTGCACTGTGTGTCTGGGAGAAAGCAAAAAAGCAAAACAAAAGGGAATGTGATTTAGTGTGCAAAGGCAAGCTCCACTAAATTCAAGTCTGTGCTTAGGTATCAAGAAATATACCCAAATAAAATGTTGACACAGCTTTCAATCAAGTACCTTGTGTAGGAAGCAGAGAGTTGCATCCAACAAAGTTGCCCCAGTCTTGACAACTGGCTGTTTATATCTGAAGCACCCTCCTAAAATTCACTTGCAATATGGCCAATTTGCACTAATCCCGGAGGAGTGTCCCTACATGACAAACCACATCCCACCTGCTACGTATATGCCTAGGAACATAAATAAATGAAGTGGCCCTTATTTTACTTTTATATTTTCTTGTTAACTATGTATCCTACCTTTCCACCAAATGTCGGACAAAGCACCTAAGAAGGGTCAATGCAGTGCCTTCCAGATGCTGTGGACTACAACTCCCATCATCTGTGACCACTGGCCATACCGGCTGAGCAGATGGGAGCCATAATCTATAACAGCTGAATGGCACCATGTTGGCTATCCCTGCCAGAAATAATACAGTTGAGGGGACATCATACATTTTAAACTTCTTCCTCGTTACTCTTCTCTTCCCTCATCCAACTTTAAGCTACAAGCTCCATGGAGAAGAGGCTTTTTTCATTGTCTTACCTTTGCAAAATTCCATTTAGGAAAATTCATTCCATGTTTTTTCCCCTCCGGGGGTGGCAGGTAGCTTATGCATTTTAAAGATCTTGTTGCATTGATATGTGACAGAGTTCAAACTTCCTGTCAGCCTACCCAGCCCAAGTCATGTCTCTGCTCTGGGAATTTAGCTTTCTAAGCAATGGAGATACACAGCAAGTTTTCCCTCCAGACCATACCCGCTTTAAATTGAGGATCTGCGGCTAGGAGGATGAGATCCCCTACACAGAAGGGCTTTTCTTTTCCCCATGGCCATGCAGACACAGTCCCTCTCCCATGTTTCCAGAGGAATATCGGCTGACATGTCAAGCGTCAGGAATGCATCAAAAACTTAGCCACGCTCAGAGTTCAGGGCCTGACCTTGGAAACCACAAGAGATGGGGCAGCCCGTTAGTGTCTTCACACTTAGGAAACTCTGAAATGTCATTTCTCTACTTCAGTTCATGTGCATGAACAAACAAAAGAAGCCACGCAATGTTGCTGTCCTTGGCAAAACATACAACCCTTTCTCCTCAGCCACTCTAAAGTGAAAGGGAATTTAAAGCGCCTGGAAGTATATGACTCCTGGTTTTTAAAAATGAAAAAGAAAAGAAAAGAAAAGAAAAGAAAAGAAAAGGACAAAAAACATGATGAGGTGGAGGGGATGGTCAGGGAGAAGAAAACTACTAATGCATTGTGAGTGATCCCTGGAGGGAGAAGCTCAGGTAGGGTGAGGCCTAGTCTTCTGAGGCTCAGACCCAGCCCAGGCCACACCTATGCCATACACCTAAAGCACTATTGTGCCACTTTAACAATCATGACTTCCCCTAAATAATTCTGGGAGTTGTAGATAAGGGGTGCCTATTCCCCTCACATAGGGTTGCCATATTTGAAAAATTGAGCTTTTAGGAAACCACCATAATTGTTGACCTTTTTTTAACGCCCTCACAGAGCTGCAGTTCTCATAGTTATTTAACAATCAGTCCCTCTTCCTAAGGAACTCTGGGAATTGTTGCTCTGTAAGGAGCTCTGTAAAGTGAGATATGGGGTGGGGGTCCAGAGCCCCTCACACTATCGCTTTCTCTTTTTCACAGACAAACAGCCAGCCAGCCATTCACACTTTCCCAATTATTTCGCCTTCTACCTTCTCCACCTCCTAAACCCCCTGTAACCTAAGAGGTCCTATATCAAGGCATCATTGTTAAATAAGAATTTAAACCTGAGCCATAAAAGTGGAGGATGATTTCTTATAATTTCTGGTTTCCACTCCTTCGCCGCCAGGTAGATTTCTCCTTACCCCCAATAACATTTTTAAAAGTCACTTCATCCAACCTGACGGAAGAGAGCTAGAATGAGTGAAAGAAAAAGAGCCTAAAATGGAGTCTGTGAATTCTGACTTTTTTTTTATTTTTAAAACGTTAAATAAACACCCGGCACTCTTATCTATGTCTCCATCCATCCATCCAAAGTGGCCAACACCTCTTGCAACATATTTCCTAATCAGCTGGTATTTATGGTTGATATTTTATATTTCCAATTTCCCCCTCAGGGCTCATGAGAACGCTGCACACCTGCCAACCTTTTCGACTGGGTCCATAATTGCCAATTTGCTCTTTGCCTTAGTATATCACTCAATTTAGCCCTTGCTGTGCCCTGCATACATCCTCATTCATCTAGATGCCCCCCATGACAATTAGAGTGTTAGCTTCAGCTAACTAGGGCAACTATTCTACTAGGGCTGGGAGACAATTATTAGTCTATTTTCCCATCTTGGGGGCAACAAAATTGAGAATCCATGACAATTACATCCAGCAATTCCACACTCAGCGGCTGCCTTCTCCTCCTTTCCCTCCCCTTCCCCATCTTCCATACATTTCAAATTAACGCAGCTCTACCACCACATTCAAATGTTCTGTGTTTGTGGGGAATGAGGGTCCTATTTAAATGATAATGAGGAACGATCCATTCAATTTAGTGACGGAGAAAATCCATTAAAAAACGCAGGCAGTTCTTAAGCTGATGGGTCAAGAAAAAGATAAACCCTTTTTTAAAAGCCATTATGTACGGCTCTGTGTGGATTTTTTACACTGTTCAGGACATCAGGAAAGATTAGGACAATTATGGAACAAGGAGCAGGGAGGGAGGGGTGGGAGGCAAAACAGAACACCCTCTTTCCCTCCTGGGACCACCCCAAACCGCCCTCTATTTAATTTCAATCAAAATAAAGCACAGGAATATTCTGTCTTTTAATTCTCTCTTAATACCATGTGCCTAACTGTGAGGAAGAGGATTTTGTTGTTGTTTTACGTTTTCGTAAAAGTAGCTGGTGGTTCTACCAATAGTTACATTGGATAATATTTTAACCATGTGTCATAGGGACTAAAAAGGGATTTTTGCATAGGTGTGGCAAGTTGCTGACAAGAACACAAGGGCAAAAGAAAGAGCAGTGCTAAATCAGACCAAAGGCTCATCCTCTTCTACCTCTCCTGTTGGAGGCAGCAATGCTTCTGGAGGCTTCACTCGGGGCAAAAAACCTGGCTAGTGCCCCTCTCCCCGTAGTTACGGCTCTGGCTTCTGAATACCAGTTGCTGGAAACAGAGTGCTGTTGAACTCAGAACTTGCTTGCAAGCTTCCTTTAAGAATCTGGTTGGTCACTGTGAGAACAGGATGAGCCTTTGGCTTGATCCACCAGTCTCTTCTTATGCTCTGATGGACAATGGTCAGAGGTGGTAGAAGTTGCAGCTCAACAGTTCCCCATCTTTGGTCGACTCTGACTAGCAACAACTGTCCAAGGTCTAAGGCAGACACCATTCTCAGCCACGCTACCCAAGACTCTTTAACTGAGGAGCAAGGCACCTCTTCCAGTCTGGGGGGGCCACATTCTTTCTGGGCAAACAAAAGAAAGGACTTATTCATACAGTGCACATGGAACTCACTACCACAAGATAGAGTGATGGCCACCAAACTGGATGGTTCCAAAAAAGGATTAGACAGATTCATGGGGAGAAAACTGTCCATGGTCCCTAGCCACAGATCCTTGGGATCACAAGTAGGAAAAGTGCTGTTACACTTGGGTCCTACTTTAGGCCTTGCAGAAGCAGCTAGTTGACCACTGTGAGAAAAGGACTCAGGACTAGATGGGCCTCTTGCCTGATCCAGCAGAGCTTTTCCTAAGAGATGGTGCTAAAATAAATTAATGAGGACCCAATTATTGAAAAGGAGGAAAGAGATCGGAAATGGACATTTTAGGGCAAGTTCTACCTATTCTAGGCCAACTTGTTTTGAACATCTGGTTTTTCTTGATACTGTACTTTTTAATGTGTGTTTTATATTGTTTTACGTGAGCCACGTCGATGTTTTGGTGATTAAGTGGTATGTAAATCCTGTAACATAAAACAAGATAAATCAATAGGCGTTTGTGGCCTGAATCAAGAAAAAAGCCAACATTTTAAAAAAAATCCTTGAAGGGTGAGCACACTAAAGGTGACTAGGCTACTTAAAAATGTAAAATTGGTATTCTCAGGAGTGTGTGTGTGTGTGTGTGTGTGTGTGTGTGTGTTTGTTTGTTAGAGAGAAAGAGACACACAGAGAGAAGCAGACAGCGAAAATCTGCCTTTTCTATGGATGTTGTGCAGTACAGTGCCAGTATGTTAGCAGGGAAATTATGTGTGTGATGCGAGCATGTCCTGCAACATGCATGCACAGCCACCAGGAAATTTTGAGGGGGTTCAGCCCCCTCCTTGAAAATTTTGGGGGGCCCTCGGTCCCCCAGCCCTCCAGCAGATGGCACACCTGCTCACAAGCATATGTATATGAGTAGACAGAGGGACAGCCAAACTGCTATGTTGCCATGATTCACCACTTCTGCTGCCACTGGAATGCCCCCTCTCGCTGAAATTGTTGAGAGGGGCATGTTCCGGTGGTGGCAGAAGCAGGGGGGCAGGGGGGCCCTGCCTCCTGCGCTTCCGCCACCTGAGGCGGTTGCTTCACCCTACCTCATAGAATCATAGAATTGTGGGGTTGGAAGGGACCCCAAGGGTCACCCAGTCCAAACCCCTGCAATGCAGTAATCTCAGCACACGGTCCAGTTTGGAACCATACTGGACCCTGCTTAGCTTTGCAAATCTGCTAGCTGTGTGTGTGTGTGTGTGTGTGTGTGTGTACACACATGTATGTGCATACAGAACAACTTGTGGAAAGGGGGAGTGCATTTAGGTAGCTTTAACATAGGATTAAGCACACCCTCCCATCAGATGTCAAAGAAATAAACAACTATCTGATGTTTAGAAGACATCTGAAGTAAGCCCTGTTTAGGGAAGTTTTTAATAACTGATGTTTTAATGTATTTTTAATCTTTTGTTGGAAGCTGCCCAGAGTGGCTGGGGAAACCCAGCCAGATGGGCGGGGTATAAATAATAAAATTATTATTATTATTATTATTATTATTATTATTATTCACGTCTGCACATCCAAGATCAGAGGCAGCATGCTGGAACATTAAGGGGAATCCAGTCCAGTTCACCAGAGTCTGGAGCCCTACCAAGCCCAGGACCTCTAGAGACCAGGCCCTGAGGTAGTTGAAGACACAGCTTTCTGGTGGGCTTTTTCACTCCAAATGCATGCAATAGTTTATTCATTTATTTATTGCATTTCTATCCCATTTCTATCTTTCTCCTCTAAGGAGCTCAGGGTGGAATGCATGGTTCTCCCCCTCCTCATTTAATCCCCAAAACAACCCTGTGAGGTAGGTTAGGCTGAGAGACTATGACTGGCCCAAGGTCACCCCATGAGCTTTGTGGCCAAGTGGGGATTTAAACCCCTGATCTCCCAGGTCCTAGTCTGACACTCCAGCCACTACACCACCCTGGCTCTTTGTTCAGTTCGTTCCTTGTGGTATGGTCTCCACACTTCCTCTAAAATTTGTATCTCGCACATGCCCAAGTACCAACTGCTGAGGAACAGAATAGGGCTATTGTCTGTGGGCCTCCTAGAGTAAACAGGGTGTTGGAATAAATACACCTTTTGGTGTGGGTGAGAGAGACAGAGGAAGAAGGAGGGAGAGAAGCCATTCAGTAGCTGCTGCATGCACAGTGTGGGTGAAGAGGAAACAATTGTTGTTTTAAGGGGGGGAGACACAACTGCATCAACAACTACCCAAACCCAAACCAATGCTGGATAAACAAAATCATTTACCACAAAGATGCCAAATCCACCTCCCCCTTCCCCCTGCTCACTTTCCTTTCCGATTCACATGTTTTATTTTCCCTGGAATCAGATCAGAGGTACAGGGATGGGATTTCCCCACCCCACCTCTCTTATTTCTTCCCACACTACACAGGATGTTTATAGCACCCCATTCCTGCTCAAAACATGTAGAGTGAATTCCACACGCACACCCTACAACACCAACACCATCACATTTTGCTGTCAGAGCTGTCAAGCTGAATCCCGCTTTAATCTGCCAAAAGCACTTTTCTGCTGACATTTTTAATAAATACTTTCAGCTTTTAAACACATTTGTGGGAGCCATTTTGCCCCCTCCCCCTCCCTTCCTCTTCTCCTCCTTCAGGAGAATGAGCTCTGAAAGCCTTAATAGCAAATACATTATGCTTATCAAAGGCTTCCTCCCCCTTCCTTTTTTGCATCCTGAAGCAGAGGTAGTGTTTTCAATTTTAAAGCTAAATTAACTGTCCAATTGAATTTGGCTGGTGTGAGCTGCTTTTTCCTGTGACAGGTTTTAGTTATGAAGCATATTTCACATTAATAGAACGGAACATGAAAACCCCACTCTCTCTGGGATGTAACCGTGGCTCACCATTGAAATGTTAAATTTAATATTTCAGACATGACTCGTGCCAGTGTTTGATTATTGTTCGTCATTTAAATCTCTCCTAATGGGGGAAGGTCCTAATTAGCAAAAAATCATGTTTTAATGAAGGCAAAATGCTAATTGCTAACACAAAAAAGCCTTCACATAAAATTATCCCAGCACTTCCATTGATTTCTTGGTGATTTAAAAAAAGTAAAAATAAAATAAAGAGCCCATTTGTGTGTTTATACACTTAGACGTCGTTTTGCATTGAGTTTATCATAACATTTCATTCAAAAGCAGCGTTTCCAATCACCCCCTAACCCTGCCCCACTAATCACAATCTACCCTAGCCCCCAATTCAGAGCAGGAGGAATCATCAAAAGAGGTGAGCTCACCCATGCAGCCCAGAATAATTGGAACAACAGTTGGTTGTTTTTTTAAGTACAAAAAACCACACAAACAATTTCATGTACACCCCAGCCCCCCCCCCAACTTCCCCCCTCAAAGTAATCATCTTGAGCCATCTTTTGCTCCCAGGAAGCAGAATTCCGTTTTGTTTTCCCTGCCTCTGATCTTTCACTTATCATACTATTTGCGCTATGATTATAGTGTTTGCAAGGGAGCTCAGCCACTTATGCCATAACACTCAATCATGACATGGGGGGCGGGGGGAGAGAAAGTTATTACACAGTGACCTCTGGATGCCAACGTTTGTTCAGCGAGATTTATGAAATTGCCACAACACAGCGCCGCCCGTTTCTCAGTGGTACTCACATCGCTGAGGCAGTCCCTGGAGCTGCTGAGCTGGGAGCTGGTGGCCTCCCGGATGCTGTCGTCCTCGCTGTTCCTGCCACTTCGCTTCATGGGGACTTTCATCTGCAGTGATCAAAAAACATCATCCCATTGAAACAGTTATTTTAGTAAATCCCTCTCAGTTCATTCACCACCAGTCAGCGCTGAAGCTCATCTGGGGCGCAAGGCACAGCCCCACCGTGTTCTTAAAGCAGTGGCAGGGTAACTTTTTCTCTCTCAATGGCTTACATGCTCTTTGGCAGGGGTCAGCAAACTTTTTAAGCAGGGAGCCAGTCCACTGTCCCTCAGACCTTGTGGAGGGCCGGACTATATTTTGGAAAAAAATAAATGAACGAATTCCTATGCCCCACAAATAACCCAGAGATGCATTTTAAATAAAAGCACACATTCTACTCATGTAAAAACACCAGGCAGGCCCCACAAATAACCCAGAGATGCATTTTAAATAAAAGGACACATTCTACTCATGTAAAAACACGCTGATTCCCGGACCATCCGCGGGCCGGATTTAGAAGGTGATTGGGCAGGATCCGGCCCCCGGGCCTTAGTTTGCCTACCCATGCTCTTTGGGGTAATTTCTTGGGGGCTGAAAACCAGCAGTGGCTGTGGCTGGAGCCAATGGTAGGAGGAGCTGGAACCAATGGTAGGAGAAACTGAAACTTTTAAAAAAAAGGGGGGGGGGGCAGGACCAGTGCCAGAAGCCTAAAGAGCACATTTTCCCTCTTCCTAGCTGCCCCACAGTTCTCTCCTCCTTACCACCTGCACCCAGTTAGGCCTAGGGCTGCATGAAATTAGGCCACGGGACACATATTGCCCTCGAGGCCACAGATTTTTTAAATCCTTGTTCTAAACCATTGTAGAAGAAAAATGGGGGCAGTTGATTGTCTGAAAGGGACCTGTGGCCAAATGTCTCTCTGGGCAAACGTATTATATTCTGTATATTTTTAATGACTTGCATGTGTTTTTGTAGGATTGTGTCAGTACGGTGTTGTAATTTACTTACATTCATTTTTAATATGCTGTAAGGCCCTTTGGAGAGTAAACGAAAGAAGTGTCTCCCAACATACACAATGACAACAAATAAATTGGGATCAGAAAAATAAAACGATACTGGTAAAATAATGTAGGTTTGTAACACAAATGTATTCATAAATAAAACTTAAGTGTAAAAGACTAAACAGATTTTTTTCAGTTGTCATTGATGTATGAATTTGTACGCACATATGCTATTTGACATTCATACATTAATGAAAACTGAACAAGATTTTTTGGTCAAAATATGTTTGGTCTTTTGCATTTATATTTGTGTTTGGGGTTCTTAACAGAATCACAGAACTGTAGAGTTGGAAGGGATGGCAAGGGTCATCTATTCAAACCCCCTGCAGTGCACGAATCACAGCTTCATTGGAGGTTTCAAAACAGAGGTAGGATGGCCATCTTTCAGAGATACTTTAGCTGAACCAGTTTCCAAAGCATAGTCCACTGCAATAATCTAATCTGGAGGTTATGCAAGGATGGAGTCCAGTGGCCAAGTCATCTCAATCCAAAAAGCATCAACAACTGGCAAAGTAGCGAGAGCTGGAAACAGGCAGTCTTGGACACAGATGCTGTCCAAGCCTTCAATAGCAGTACAGGATCCAGGAGTAACCCCAATCTAGGCAACTGCTGCTTCCAAGGAGGCACAGTCCTCTATCTAGAGCAAGCTATCTACTCAATTACTGGACCCAACAACTCAAATCATCTAACACCTCCATCTTGTCTAGATTAAGTTTGAATTTTTTGGCCAAATCCAGCCCATCACCACCTCCAGGCACCCATCTAGCACCTGAACCACCTCTCCTAATTCCGATATTACAGAGAGAGTTGCACACTATTTGCACGTTGGTGACACCTCACTCCAAATCTCCTGAAGATATCTCACGACAGCTTCATATTGGTGTTAAACGGCATGTGACACAAGATGGATTCCTGTGGAATGCTATAGGGTAGTTCCCATGGCCCCAAGTAATATCCCCTATTGCTATTCTGGAGAAGCAACCATTAGAAGCCGAACCACCATAAAACAGTTGTGTATCCTTTGTCCCAACCTCACAGACTCCCTCCAGGAGCATACCATGGGCAGCAGTATCAAAATCTACAGAGAAGTGAGGGAGAATGAGCAGGGGATCACTCCTCCATCTTTCACCTGATGTAAGTGATCAACCAGGGTGACCAAGACACTTTTGGTGCCATGACCAGGCCTGAAGCCAGATTGAACAGGTCTAGATAACCCCTTTCCCACTGGAAGATAGTTGTTTAGGACTTCTGCGCCCAGTACCCTAAATGAGGGACACATCTCTACCTCCTTCCAGGAAGATAACACCGTAACCAACACACACCTGGAATGACCCGCTCAGTCAAGTTCCTTTGTCTAAATCTAGTAAGTCAAGATGGGCAGGACCAAGGGGTCAAGTTTGAACCCCTCTAAGAAATGTATTCACATCCTCACACCATAACAATGGAAACCGATACAGTACAGCCAGACCCAATGATGCTCTGGATACCTTCTCCAGACTCACTCTGCGGCATCTAATTCTGCCCAGATCTGTGTGGGCAGAATTACTACAGTATGTCTTCAAGGATGGAATAGCATTGCTCTGCTGGCTAGATAAAGAAAGCTCACTCGCCATACAGAATAATATTGCTGGATGGCTACTAGAGGATGCAATGGTAGCAGAAAAGTAAGCTTTCCACACCACCATCAATAGGTGCAAGAATGTGCTGGGTCAAACTCAGACTGGAATTTGCACCAACTGTGCTCCTGCCATCGACCTTCCTTCTTCATCATGCACAGGTCTCTGGAATACCATGGAGGTTTGCGTACAGCACAGCATCAGTGACGATACTCAGGCACAATCATACTGATGGCCCTACACATCTCCTGGCTCCATAGTGAGACAAGGACCTCAACAGGAGCACTAGCAAACACTGGATTTCTGAGGGGTATGTGCTGAGACCTTTTGTGGGAGTCATAGGAGGCACTGGTGGGAACACTTACGTTCACAGGCATCATGTTGATGACCACGGCATTACAGAGCTTTGCAACTGCATGTAAGTTTGTGGAGGAGACTCATTTAACAAAGCCAACTGCTCTCTGCTGCTTTATCAAGTCTCCTAGCCCACGGATTGTAATGCTAGCCTAACCACCCTAACATCTCCTTTGAGATTAGACAATACTTAAAACAGCAGTACCTCATTTTTCATATATTCAAACCCTGTTTGTCACACAGGATGCTATGGCCTTATACCAAACCAGTCTATTTGTCTGGCATTTCAAGCAGTCAGTCTTGCATGCCCTGCTAACTAAGATCCTTGTAATGAGAGAGGCCAGAGAATGAACCCAGGACCTTTGCAGGCAAACAGCATCCTCTACCACAGAGCTAAGCACTTTCTCCAATTTTCTAGTCCCTGGTGTATCACTGTCTTTGCATTTTGGAGACTCCTTCTTAGTGTGAATTGTTAGAGTTGCCATCTTCCCAAACTCAGCTCCACTCCCACCAGTATTTAAATATTTGAGAATGGGGTGGATGGGTGGGTGTGGATGCATTTTTGGCTCTAATGCGCCTGCATGTGCGTGAACATTAAGATAGCATGTCATACACAGCCTGACACTTTGCACACTGGGGAGGCTCGTACTCAACTGCTGATAACAGGTTGTAGGGCAATTATGCTATTCCTGGCCTATTTTTAACTGAAGGAACACACAGAGACACATGCAGATGCAGATACACTGCCAACTTTTAAATCAGTAGAAGGACAGGCTGTTGCAGAATAAGTGAGTGCAGGGTACTGAAAGAGAAGCTCAATCTTCATTTATGTGGAAGGTCTCACATAGTAATCCTTGGAAGAACAACAGCAACACTACAAAAGTGACAGCTATTTTCAGCACTGAAATGCTGGGGTGGGAGTTAGAATATTAAAAGGAAGATGCCTTATACCAAATTAGATCATTAGTCCCACTGGGCTCAGTTCTGTCTACACTAACTGGCAGCAGCTCTCTAAGGTCTCAGGCAGGGAGTCTTTCCCAGACCTACCTGGAGAAGCTGGGGGTCAAACCTGGGTTTTTCTGTATGCAAAGCTGGGACCCCATCACTGAACTATGCCTGAAATACAGTGGCTTGCCTAAGGCTACCTACTAAGTTCATCACCATGGTGTGAATTGAAATAGGAAAACTGGGGCAGAGCATATACTTTGTCTGCAGAAGGTCCCAGGTTCCATCTCAGACAACCCTGTCTCAAATCCTAGAGAACTGCTGTCAGGCAGTATAAGTAATACTGCATTAGATGGTCCAGCAATGAAATACAGTGGTGCCTCGCAAGACGAAAAGAATCCGTTCCGCGAGTCTCTTCGTCTTGCGGGTTTTTTCGTCTTGCGAAGCAAGCCCATTAGAGGTTTAGCGGCTTAGCGCTACAGTATTAGTGGCTTAGCCGGCTTAAAGATCAGCTGATAAGCGGCTTAACGATCAGCTGATAAGCGGCTTAAAGATCAGCTGATAAGCGGCTTAGCATCAGCTGTTAAGCGGCTTAAAGATCAGCTGATAAGCGGCTTAGCATCAGCTGTTAAGCGGCTTAAAGATCAGCTGATAAGCGGCTTAGCATCAGCTGTTAAGCGGCTTAAAGACCAGCTGATAAGCGGCTTAGCCATCAGCTGATAAGCGGTTTAGCGGCTTGGGAAAAAGGGGGGGGGAAGGAAAAAAACCCCGCAGGAACTCGCAAGACATTTTCGTCTTGCGAAGCAAGCACATAGGAAATTCGTTTTGCGAAGCACCTCCAAAACGGAAAACCCTTTCGTCTAGCGGGTTTTCCGTCTTGCGAGGCATTCGTCTTGCGGGGCACCACTGTATTAGAAAGCAAGCTTCAAGACACAGATTCAAAATGTATGCATGCAGGTCATGTGTGCAGCTTGCGACCTCAGCCCTGCCCATCCCATGCGCAGAGCCTACACACTTTGAAGATATGAATGGGGTTCTAGATCACAAACTGCAAGCGCCACGCATGCACACGCCCACACACCAGCTCCTCTGCAAAGATGGAACCACTGTAATTACTTCAAAGCTATCAGTAAACATGGCTAAGTGCAAAGTTGTTTGCAACTGAGAAGCCTCCATATCACATTTCCTTCTCAACAGCATCATGTGGACTCATTTTCTGTCTTGGTTTATGGCAGCTTCCTTTGTATATACATCCACAGAAGAGAGGAAGAAAGTTATGAATGTAAAACCGGCATGGGACAGAAATAGGCTCATCCATCTATCCCTAATTAATCTCTCTCCCTCCCCCTCTCTCTCTCTCCCTCCCTCTCTCTCTCCTTCCCTCCACATACATATCTATATACATATTTACACACGCATGCATGCACATGCACACACACACTCACACTCACACTCACACTCACACACAAACTAACTAACTAACTAACTAACAGGATGGACTGATTACCCTGTTCCGTGTCAGTTTTGCATGCATTCAATCAATAAGTCATACAAAATGTGCATTTAAATCATATACATTTCCCCCAGTACTGTATACACAATTTTGTACGCACTTTCCTCCAAAAGAAGCATTTTCTATTTCCCATGCCCCTCCTTACATATTTCTGGATATTTTTTCTATGCATCCTCCCTAAAATATTCATTTATACAGTGGTACATCGGGTTACATACGCTTCAGGTTACATATGCTTCACGTTACAGACTCCGATAACCCAGAAATAGTACCACGGATTAAGAACTTTGCTTCAGGATGAGAACAGAAATTGTGCTCTGGCGGTGTGGCAGCAGCAGGAGGCCCCATTAGCTAAAGTGGTGCCTCAGGTTAAGAACAGTTTCAGGTTAAGAACGGACCTCCAGAACGAATTAAGTACTTAACCCGAGGTACCACTGTATATGTATTCTCCTTGTGAAACATGCATTAAAAAACAAGCAAACCCATCGTCACAAAAATCTGAAGAGGTGCTCCATCCAATCGATAACTGCATTATGATTTACCTCTATGTTTGGGAATGGGAAATTATAGGTCAGTTGACTTTAAAAATGTGGACCTGATAAATTCTGCTCCATCTTCATTAACTCAGCTGCTTTTATGGTTTTATTTCAATCAGATGACATGAGAAGGTGCTTTGGATCGGGGCAGTCATCTCTTTGCTACCTCTCCTCTTTCCAAAGTTTGCATACGAAAAACAACTGTGCACTTCCAATTCACACACAGAAGTAAATGGAGAGAATCTGACCTAACAAGGTCTTGCGTGGGCAAGCAAATTAGAAGCATCACTGCTGCCATTAACCTTTCAGAGTAAATATCAATTATGAAAACTTGCTTCAGTACCTATGTCCCCTGTTTGCTGCCGTGAATTAAGAGGGTCATCAGCCTTTTCGACAGATCTTGTTCATTTACACCTGCTGCCTGCCAGCAGGGGAGCCCACACCCCCGCCGCCAGTGCACTGAGCCAACCTGCTTTAATTCATTGGTAATTATCTTAATGAGACACACGCAGGACTGAACTAGGAGGACACCTTGTTCTGCTAAATGGGATGTGCTGGTTTCGGGGGGTACCCCTTGGCACAGCTGGGTGTTGTAAATGAAGTCTGTTTCTTCAAAGCTGATCCTTGCTCGCTTGAAATTTGACAGATCTCCCTGTCATTTGGAGAAGGTCCCAGGTCCAATCTCTGACATATCCAAGTAGGGCTGAGAGAGAACCCTGCCTGAAACCCTGGAGAGCTGCTGCCTGTCAGTGTAGAAAATACCTAGCTGGATGGACCACTTGTCTGACTCAGTAGAAGGCAGCTTCTTATTAGGGAAAGGGCTGTAGCTCCATGCAGTGGCAGAGCTTCATGCTCCGGCACTGGGGGGGGGGGCGTGGCAGAGAGCAGGCGTGGGCGTGGCTGGTGCACGTCCGGGGGGGCGTGGTGCGTATCCCGGGGGCGTGGCACGCCTCCCGCAGGGGCATAGCGCACATCCTGGGGGCATGGTGCACCGCCTACGGGGGTGTGGCGAGCAGTGCGGGGGGGCAGCTGCGATGGCTCCCCACCGGGATCGCGCTGCTGGGGGCGATGCGCTTCCCCTGCTCCTCTCTTCCTCCACCAGTCGCTCCATGGCAGAACTTGATTTGCATGCAGATTCTCCCAGGTTCAGCTTTACATTTCTTTACATCCACTGCCACAATATTTAGTGATGGCTACCAACTGTGGGTTAAACCACAGAGCCTAGGACTTGCCGATCAGAAGGTCGGCGGTTCGAATCCCCGTGACGGGGTGAGCTCCTGTTGCTCGGTCTCTGCTCCTGCCAACCTAGCAGTTCGAAAGGACATCAAAGTGCAAGTAGATAAATAGGTACCGCTCCGGCGGGAAGGTAAACGGGGTTTCCGTGCGCTGCTCTGGTTCGCCAGAAGCGGCTTAGTCATGCTGGCCACATGACCCGGAAGCTGTACGCCGGCTCCCTCGGCCAATAAAGCGAGATGAGCGCCGCAACCCCAGAGTCGGTCATGACTGGACCTAATGGTCAGGGGTCCCTTTACCTTTTTACCAACTTGGAAGGCTTCAATATAGTATTAAACAAATTCATGGGGAATGAGGCCATCAGTGTCTACTAACCCTGATGTTTGTGTTCTGCCTCCACCCTCGGAGGCAGTATGCCTCTGAGTGCCAGTTGCTGGAAATCACAAGGACTTGCTGTTGTGCGCAGGTCCTTCTTTTGGACTTCCCATAGGCACTGGCTTGACCACAGTGAGAATAGGATGCTAGAGTATGATGGATTCAGGAGGGCAGTTATGTTCTTAACACCAACATGGTGTCTTTCAAGATTTGAACCAAATGGGCATAGGTTCTGGTCCTAGGCCCCTCACCTGCTATTCCATTTCAGTTCCACCTGGTTTTCAAGAATAAATATAGAGCCTATAATATAAATATGTGGAATATGTACTATCTGAAACATTTTCACAAAGATGGACAATTCCTGACTATTAATGAGATGCAAATTCAATTGGGAAATGTTCAAAAACAATTAAGGTCCTTTTAAACAAAGTCCTAGGATAGAAATGGAGGGAAAAAATAGTGGAAGAAAATATAATGCCAAAAGGACTAATAGCATATTTGTAAGGTAAAGGTAAAGGGACGCCTGACCATTAGGTCCAGTCGTGACCGACTCTGGGGTTGCGGTGCTCATCTCGCTCTATGGTCCGAGGGAGCCGGCGTTTGTCCACAGACAGCTTCCGGGTCATGTGGCCAGCATGACTAAGCCGCTTCTGGCGAACCAGAGCAGCGCACGGAAACGCCGTTTACCTTCCCGCCGGAGCGGTTCCTATTTATCTACTTGCACTTTGACGTGCTTTTGAACTGCTAGGTTGGCAGGAGCTGGGACCGAGCAATGGGAGCTCACCCCGTCACAGGGATTCGAACCGCCAACCTTCTGATCGGCAAGTCCTAGGCTCTGTGGTTTAACCCACAGCGCCACCTTCGTCCCTTATCATATTTGTATAAAACCATTATAGAGGTTCAATTTTGTCCACAGCAAAATTTGAGACGGTGGTGGGAAGTGAATTGGGATTTAGAAACTCAAGAAGATGCATGCAACAAACAGTGGAGAAAAGTGCCATACAAAGCCAATAGAAAACAACCAGAGAAATAAAGCTTTAATGCAGCCTTTGTGAACCTAGTGCCCTCCAAATGTTTTAGACTACAACTACTGATGTGAGTTGCAGTCTAAGATATTTGGAGGGCACCATGTTTAGCAAATAATGCTTTTTTACAGGGATGGGAACCCATGTCCCCAGATGTTGCTGGAGCACAACTCCCATCACGGCTGATCATTGGAGGCTGATGGAAACTGGAGACCAACAACTGCAGGGCCAAAGATTGCCCAGGAATTCACGTGCAGGTGAATATAAGCAGATGTAGCTAGACTGAATTTTTCCTGGTTAATAAAATGAATATCATCCGCTATTATCTCTGATTCAGGAAATCCTATGTGAACCAGAGGGAGAAACCAGCAAAGTTTGAACCGTTCCAACCTGCTCACAGGCTCCAGGTGCTTGTGAGTAATCCCAAGCCACCGTGCCAGCCAAGAATCATGAGCCACATGCCACTGGATATCATGTCCCGTGATTAAACATCATAACTCATTCCAGCCATAACTTCTGCTCGTTATAGTCTAGCTTTCCTTTTCCTTTCCTGCCATGGCTCTTTGTTCTTCCCTGAACAGTAATTTATTTTATTATTTTATTTATTTATTTATTTATTTATTTGGAGTAGATTGGGAAGGACAGGAAAGGACAGGAAATGGAAAAGTGTTTTCACCCCGAAAACCCAGTCCCCCTTCCTTAGCACTCCATATGAGTATCTCTGCCTCCACCACCACCACCTGACTTCCATTTCATCCAAACAGCTCGACTCTCCAGTTAAAGCAAGAGTCTCCTCTCAGGTCCCAGGTCATCAGAAAGATTATTTTTATTTAGGGTTGCATCTATTTTCAAATTGCAAGCATTCCCCCACCCCCACCCCCTTTGCTCATTATTAATAAATACACTTCAATTTATCAAAAGCTCCCTTTCGAGTGCTACTGGGAGCCCTGGGGCAAAAGGAGACAAATTCTTTTCTTAAGTTGTTCTGAAAGGTGCTGGGCTCAGCGACCCTCACCCCCATTAACCTACCAAAGCTAGTTCACTCCTACTGGGAGCTCTGCAGCTTGCACAGCGGCAAACTCAAACTGATCTTGTGCCATCTCAATATATTTGTTCATTATCTTGCGCACACACAGAAGCATTTGGAAATGTACTTGGGGCACAGGCCAAATTGAATCATCTGCCTTCATTTTCTACACGATCTGAAGCTACAGCTGCTACAACAGGCTGTGGGATTTCTTCCCCCACCCCAATTTTTCCCTCCCTGACCCCCCTCCATCTCTCTCTTAAAGCCACATCCATCTGTTTTTGCTTGTTTTTTTAAGCACTTTATAAAGTTTGATTCTTAGCATACAATTTTTTTAAAAAGTATCACAATTAAAATTTCAGGAAGATTCCTTTTTGTTTTGCAGCAGAAAGGAGAGAGGAAAAAAAGCAGGTGAGGGAAACTGTGCGCCTGCCCCCATGAGATAATGCATATGCAGAATCTTTGTACTGCAAAGTTTACAAAGGAGACAAGTACAAAATGTGTACCGGATTCTTCCAGGCGATGCATTTTTCTCCCAACTATTGTTGTAGGGGCAAACGTTGTTGGATTATTATCATCATACTAATTATCATTTAATTTATTACCTGCACTTCACCCTAAGATCCCAGGGTGGTTTGCAGCATTAAAACTCAACATTACACAACACAACACAGTATTTAAAAGTAAAAAAAAATAAAAAATAAAAATAGTTACAGAAATAAGCTGGGTCTGAAAAAAATACACCTCAAGCCAGAAACCAAGGCAAAGAGGTGCATGTTCACCTAGAAGCTGCATAATGAAGGTGCTAGAGGTACCTCTGTAGGGAGTGATTTCCACAACTTAGGGGCTGCTGCAGAGAAGGCCCTCTCTTGGGGCCCCTCGTCCACAAGCGTCTGGAGGTAGAAGAGACTACCAAGAGGAACTCTGCCAATCTGGCTCTGTAGGGAAGGAGGTGCTCTCTCAGGTATCTGGGGCCTGAGTTTTGGGGCTTTGAATTGGGCCCAGAAACAAATGGAAACTAGAGTAGCTGTTTCATGAGATCGAAATGGAACTCCAGCCAGTAATCTGGCTGCTGCACTTTGGACCAATTAAGTGTCTGAGTCTTTTCCAAGGGCAGCCCCACCCAGAGCACAATGCAGTAATCCAGTTTGGAAGTTGACAGCTCCTGACATCTCAGATCACTGCTCATGCTAGCAGGGGCTGACTCGTGTATATAGTCATAACATTTCTCAAGAGTCACAAATGGGACTAAACCAGGGGTTGGCAAGGTTTACCTTGCCTGGGCTGGTTCACTCCAGCGGAGATCCCTCTGTGGGCTAGATCACGTGCACGCGTGAGTGTGCATGCCAGTGATTTCCAGTGTCTGCGCAGACGCTGCGCAGGGACTCGCCAAATGGGCGGCTTGGTTTGGGGGCAGCTCGTGGGCCGGTTAAATGACCCCCACGGGCCGCTTGTGACCCATGGGCCTTAGGTTGCTGACCCCTGGACTAAATATAGGAAGAGCCCTGCTGAATCTTATCTATGCCAGGTAGAATACAAGGAACGGTACAGCATTTGCTTTGCACTCAGAAGGCCCCAAACTCAGTCCCTGGCCTCTCCAGGTAGGGCTGGGAGAGGCCCCTCCCTGACGGAGAGCTACTGCCAGTGAGTTCAAACCAGGGAAGAAGAACCTGTGGCCCTCCAGATATTGCTGTATTACAGCCAGAACCAGTCCACCCATAAGGTGAGGTGAAGCAGCCGCCTCAGGTAGCAGAAGTGTAAGAGGTGGTGCTCCACCTGGCCAACTACTTCCACTGCTGATGAGGAGGCGGCGTTCCAGCACACGGTGTTGCCGCCCGTCTTCCCTGCCCCCAGGGGAGAAGCTGAGTGGTGATGCTTGGAGAAGAGCCCCAGCGCACACCAAGTTGGGTGAGAACTGGGGCATTCCTGTGAGCCATGTTGCTGATCAGGCTTCCTTCCACCTAGGGGAGAAGCCAAGTAGTAATACTTAGAGGAGCATTCTGGCTCTCATTGAGTTTAGCGAGAGCAGGAACATGGCGGCAGAAAAGGGCGGGTGTGGTGGCGGGGGGCAGGAGGCAGCAATTCCTGTTTTGCCTCAGGTGGTGAAACGGAACAGGCTGCCCCTGACTACAACTCCCATCAACCTTGACCACTAGCCATGGTGTCTGGGGCTGATGGGAGTTGGGAGTCTGACAATATCTGAAGGGCCAAAGGTTCCCCATGCCTGGTCTAGACAATACTGAGCTAGGTGGAGCAGCAGTCTGACTCCATATAAGCCATCTACATGCGCCCCATTGTATTTTAAACTTAGAGAGGTCAATGAACACATATCTTATTTTAATGAATTGACTTTTGCACAGCTTCGAAAAGCTTTTACAGAGCTACGACTAAATACAATAAGCTCTGCTTAAAGAGATGGGAGACATAGAGGCATACCAAAAAACGAACGTGTTTGCATTAGGGGATGTTCTGAAGTAGAGGACCTTATGCATTATATCTTGCACTGTCCGTTATATAATGATGCAAGAAAAAGATTTTTGGTACCTATAATGACAGGGTCCCCTGGCCAGAACCCCCTTGATATGATGTTATATCTCCTTGCAGACACAGATAAGTATGTGACCTGGCGGGTAGCACTTTTTGCAACTGCTGCTAGGAAAATTAGAGCAAATTATATAGCCAAGGAAGCCATTAACTGTAAAGGAGATGAATTTATTTGATCCTATCTATCTACCTCAGGCTATGCTCTATCTTTGTCACCAAACTCTGAGTATAAATTGCACACTGTATTAATTGATATTGTTTTTAACATTAGTGACCATGTGATGATTTTAGCTTATGAATTTTATTGTTTAATGTTTTTATTTGTACATTGGGGTACTTTTATAGCTTTGTTTAGAGTATGTAATGTTTTAATAATATAAATGTTTTAAGTCTTTTTTTACCAATTCAGTATATTTTCTTTTAATTGTCAAATAATTCTGTGTACATTGCGGCAGCCTTTGGCTATGTGCAATAAAACTGACTGAGACTGAGACTCCATATAAGCAGCTTCCAATGTTCCTGATCAGCTCCCATAGCGACCAACAGCAAGATCTCCTGACGGGCAACTGGTATTTAGAGGCATACTGCCTCTGATATTGGGGGTAATATAGCCACTGTGACTTGTAAAAGGTAAAAGCAGTGCTTTTTCTGGGGGGGACGCAGAGGTACGCATACCCCTAAACATTTTGTGAATCTTTGTACTTTTGTCCATTTGCTGTATTTATTTTCCCCGGTTTTAACTATAAAATGGTGAGAGTACCCGTAAACATTTTTTTTTGGGGGGGGGGGGGGAAACCCTGGATGGTTAAGTCCAGTCAAAGGCGACTATGAGGTGCAGCGCTCATCTTGCTTCAGGCTGAGGGAGCTGGTATTTGTCCACAGACAACTTTCTGGGTCAAGTGGCAAGGCAGGACTAAACCACTTCTGGCACAACGGAACACTGTGATAGAAGCCAGAGCGCATGAAAATGCTGTTTAATTAATAGCCTTGCCCTCCTTTTAAAGCCATCCGAGCTGGGGACCACCAACGCAGATTGTGGTAGCAAATTCGATAGTTGAACTATGCACTGTGTAAAGAAACACTTACTTTTGCTTCCTCCAAACCCCTCACTCTTTAGCTCCATTGGATGACCCCATATTCCAGTATTATGGAATTATCCCCCTGTCTACTTTTCCTTTTTGTGGGGTAATGCAGCCCCCAGGGCTGTCTTAAGCATATATGGGGTGCAAGGATCTGCCCCAGGTTGCCCAGTCCCAGGCACACAGGAGGGCGGAGCTGGTCAGCTGCCTCAGCATCTCGCTGGCTCGGTCACCCCTGAACTCGCGGTGCAGAGCCGCCCACAGCAGAAGAGCCTGCCATGGCACTCCGACCGAAGGGTGGGCTCTTCCCCAGACTCAACTCTCGGGCCCCTGACTTTTGACCTAGTGCCTCTGAGAGCCCGGCGCCCGGGTGCCCCGCACCCCTAGTGCCTATGGGTAAGATGGCCCTGGCAGCCCCTATGCTTTTCTAACATTAGGAGATTTAAATACACACACCTTCTCATTATGAGTGCCCAGTCTACTTTAAAATATCTAAGAAATTAGGTGAAAGCCTATTGTGAAGGTGAAGTCATTAGAATTGCACCCACAGTTGAGTCAGAAGATTTTGAGCAGGCAAGCTTTAAGTGGCAGACTATGCTCAGCTGATGTACAGAAGGTGCCAAAATTATAAATGCCTGTTCTTGCCAGAATTTGGTAAAAGTCAGTGAGCTGCCTTCATTTTTAAAGCTCGAAGCAAACAAAACCATTTGGCTTTATAAATGCATTTCTTTGACTCTTACAAAAAAAAAAAAGGACCTATGTATCAAAACAAGATGGAATCATATTGCATCTGACTTGTTTCCTTGAAAATCCAGCCCTAATGCATTCTAACAGAATTTATCTATCCCAAGCATACCTCATAATGAGATCAACTGGGAAAAATATCAGCCTTGTTTGTATATTTTATACGTGCTCTAACTTGGCAGTTTGGAGATTATGTATTCCCCAGGTCCCTCCTTAAATCGCTTCACACACTGCAATTTGATTTTCTTTGCTTGCCCTTTTCCACAATTTCTCCCCCTTACATTTCATTGAGTTCTGGCTCACAGGGCAACATTCCCTTTGAATTAAGGGTGCAATCTTTTTTCCTCTCAATAAGGATATGTGGCACGAAAAAGCAACGTTACGGTTTGAAGATTTTATGATTGAAAGAGGACTCTGGTGTGCGCATGCTTGCGTGGACATTTGTTTTGTTTTAAATCCAATGAAAAGGCAAATCCTGCAATTCTAAGTAAGGTCTGTAGATGTGTGTGCCTTCTGATCTCACCAGTCAACAGGGATATGCATCGTGCATGTTTGCAAACAGAGTGCACCTCACACCCAATTACTGTAGCAAAGCACATGCATTGGACATAGGTATCACGCAATGCGAGACTAATCTTTCTAAATTGATGGATCATGCAGCTGACAGTTAAATTTGCAAAAAAGGTGGTCATGGAGCTAAAGTCCTAGTACACTGTCTGAGTGTGTTGTCAATGTAAACATTGCTTAATTCCCATAGAATGCAATGCATGGCCGGATGAATTTATAGCAAGGTGAATGAAACCACTTTTTAAACCTCCAAAGGGAAAGAGACATTTAAACCATGAATTTGAATTCTAATTCTTTAAATAATGCACTTCCTGAACAAGAGCATAAAATAAGTGATTGGTGTAACAGCTCAACACAATGCTCACTTATAGATAAATAAAACAAACTACCTAGGAGCATGAGTCAAAAACTAGGATCATGTATGTTACTAGGTTATGCATTTTTTGTGTTTTTATATTGTAAAATGCCCTGTGATCCTAGGATGAAGGGCAGTATAGAAAATATAAATAAATAAATAAATAAATAAATAAATAAATAATAAAATCTCTCCCTGCTCTGCACCTTCTCGAGTGCTTTTACTGCATGGGAAACTGGGAGGTATTTGGGCAGGTGTGTAGAAATCTATGACTTGAGGGGATGGAATGAAGCCTACTGTGCAAAAAAAGAGATTCACATCCATTGTTCCACTCACTTTTACCTCTGGCCATGCCCACTGCTAGTCTAGAAGGTTGCCCCTGAGTGAATGTGGGCCTCAGGCTGAAATGTGTCTGAAAATAGGCCTTAAACTGCTTCAAACCCATAACTAGGCTTTATTTCATCCTGGTCAAAGACCTAGCTTGGCATCTCCCATGCACATTTGTGTACACACACACACAGTGGGAGCCTCAATGGTGCCCCCCTGGAGGCTTCACCTGGAGCAAAAAAAAACTGGCTAGCTCCCACTCCCACCCCCGTAGCTACGGATCTGTTGAACATATTATGAAACACAAAGCATTTAAGCTGCTTAGGGAAGTCCAGAGGCACAAGATGCACCCATCAAACATTTTGTTAAGAAAATTTCCAGGAGGGTGAAAAATTAGGACCAAAAAGAATTGGGATCTTCTGTGATAGATGATACAAGACGATCCAACTTTCCCACAGGAAACCACTTTTAAAAAGCCTCTTTATCCCGTGTGTTTCCAGCTAAAAAGGCTCCCAGTGTGCCTTTACGATCAATAAAACAACAAGAAGACAGTCTTTGCCCTCAGGCTTACAATCTAAAAGACACAACACAAAAGGGATAGGAAAAGGCTCTAGGTATCAAATACTGCCTCAGGGATTGGAGCCTGTGCAGAAGAGTGTGGTCTTGTAAATAAGTCCAAAGTTACTATTCTGTATAAATCTTTACTTGGTTGCTGGGTGTTAATGTTTCTGGGTCCAACAACAGGCACCAAGAATGAGGAGTAGCTTTATAAAAATAAGCTTTGGAGTAGCCTCTAAAACCCTCTGCTAGAACTGAAAACTGAGACCGAAGGAATTGTTTGGATCACGTGAATCCAGGACAAGTTCTCAAACTGCCAAGTCCTTAACATTAAGGGAGAGTCCACAATTTACAAGCTCTATCCTTACACTGGGGGCTAGGGAAATAGGAATGGAAACTGCCTGTACGGTGGTACCTCGGGTTACATACGCTTCAGGTTACATACGCTTCAGGTTACAGACTCCGCTAACCCAGAAATAGTACCTCGGGTTAAGAACTTTGCTTCAGGATGAGAACAGAAATCGTGCTCCGGCGGCAGCAGCAGCAGGAGGCCCCATTAGCTAAAGTGGTGCTTCAAGTTAAGAACAGTTTCAGGTTAAGAACGGACCTCCGGAACAAATTAAGTACTTAACCTGAGGTACCACTGTATTCACTTCATTTATGTGTCCCACGTTCAGAAATCAATCCAGCAAATACAATCGGTATCTGCCGTTGTTCTTCCTTTCAGTCCACAAATATGCAGTTGGTTACGTTTACTGCAGACACCCCATTTGCATTGTGTTGCCTTTTCACTGAAACGGATGAGGTGGAATAACGTAATGACAACATAATTATGCAAATCCCATAAGTTCCATGATTTCACCACAGTGGACTGCAAGATGACTTGTGCAGTTTTCAAGGGAAGATGAACTGTAGCAGAACGGAAGCAGCGATGCATAGAGGTTGGAGTGGAAAATGATGCCTTCTTACATCCCTACTGGGGACCGACAGGAGAAGGAAGGAAGGAAAGCTTTATCCCTCCTGCAACATCCCACCATTTTTCTAAGCTGGGGGCAGAGGAGGGGACTCCCCTCCTCTGGCAGGCCACTTGTCTCCTGTGCTAGGCATTGAGGTGGAACAAAACATTCCATCTCTCCCCAGTCAATCCACTCACTTGCCCAAATGGATTTTCTTTTCACCTATGGATACCAGGCTAGTATTTAAATCAGGGATGGGGAACCCGTGGCCTTCCACATGTTTCTGAACAGCCTGAGCCCACCCATGTTTAAAAGTCTGGTTACTGGGAAGCAAGTGCTATCAAATACAACACAAGCCACTGATAAACTGAGGTTGAATTGAGCAAGGCGGAAGATGATGTGTTAGTATGAGACTCAGAGAGCAAGCTAGACTAGGTTTACACAGTGTTTTCCCCCCAACATCACACAGGGAAGCGATGAGAACCGACAGCTTTAATGTTGCTGTCATCTACACATAAAGATACCATCTATTAAAGGCTAATATCAAACAGCTGGGATCTTCAAAGCAACTGTAAATTTAATATACATATTAAATTTTCCAAATGCAGGATGCGACGTCTCATAATGTTACGGAACCAAAGAAGAAAAACTATCCTTCAATTTACTGATGTGTTTCCTTGATGCAAATGAATAGTCATTCATCAAATGCTAGTAGCTGTGAATAAAAAAAAACCCAGCATGTGTGTACACACAAACATACACGGACATCTGGAAAAGAGCTATACTAAGAAGATCTGGAATCCTGGACTTGGATCAAGAAGTGTCACGGGCCGCTCCCAAGGTTTGAGTGGACACAGAGGGCTTTGCACAGCAGAACCCAGGCACAGTCCATACAAGAGCTTAGATTGGGAAGCAAGCCGTGTTTGGATGGATGGGTTGGCAAACAGGCTCTTCCTGCTTCCTTTTGCTGGGCTTCTGGGAGGCTAGGGGCCAAATGGAGCAGAGCACAGCTGGAGGTAATTTAGGTAGACAGAGCCTAGCCAACGTCCAGTGAGACTGACTTGAGGAGTGATAGCTGGCAGGGAGATTATTACAAAATGCATAATGGATAAAATACGTGCTTAAGAGTAATTGAGACTGAGCTGAAACAAGAGGGGATTTGGGAAGCAACTCCACTAGAGACGGTGATCCAGCTTCTATCTCTTGATCACAATAGCCGGAATTTTATTCCTTCCTCTTTCAGGTCCAGAACTTCAAAGAAGTCAGCGACTTACCGTATTCTGGCCAGGCTACAAGCCCTTTCCACTAAGACAGACCTGGGTCACATCTGCACCAAAAGTTTAAAGCACTATGATGTCAGTCATGGCTTTCCCCAAAAGATATTGGGAATTGTTGTTTGCAAAGGGTGCTGAGAATTGATAGAACCCATCCCTTTCCCTTTAGAGAGCTGCAATTTCCAGAGTTCCTTGGGAAGAGGGATTGATTGTTAAACCATTCCTTTAAAGTAATATGGGGTCTCTATACAACTCTCAGCACCCTTAACAAATTACAGTTCACAGGAGTATTTTGGGGGCCATTAGTATATTAAGTGATATGATACTGCTTTAAATTTATAGTGCAGATGGGGCCTCAGTCTGATTTACCTTGAGAGTAGTTCCAGATTAAAATTTATGGTTAAACCATACATTTATAGTTTAAACATATAGTGTAGGTGTGGCCCTGGGCTCCACCGGATATCACGCAGCAACATAGGTTGGTAGCAAGTTCCAAGGTAGAGCAGTCAGGCTCTGCAGAACCAAGGAGAGATTCCAGTTTAGAGCTTCTGGAGAAGGCTAGATGTTGATCCACCAGAATCTAAAGTCAACTGAGCCTGCCTGTACTGTCTTTAATTTTGAATAAACAAATAAATCATTCTTTATATATTCTTAATTGTTATTTGCTGCCTTGGGATCCATCCACCTTTGGGAGGAAGAGGATAAATATCTCACAGCCATCACAACAATAATGCGCCTCCAGCGGAGCTTGCATCTTGCCAGAGCGCTACATCACAAGCAAAGTTTCAACATCTTTGGTAGGTTCCTAGGCTTGTAGCTGAGCACTCTGAACACAGGAAGCTGCCTTAATTCCGAGTCAGTCTGTTGGTCCATCTATCTCAGTAATGTCTACACTGACTGGCAGTGGCTCTTCAGGATTTGAGATGGGTGACAATTTCCAGCCCTACCTGGAGATCCTGTGGATTGAACCTGGGGCCATCTGCAAGCAAAACAGATGTTCTACCATTGTGCTATGGCCTGTATTTCCCCTGGAGGCAGAACACTGAGAAGGGGCTCTTGTACCTTCTCCAGTGGGGATTTATTTAGTTATTATTTCAGTAGTGTCTATTAGCTTAATGCCACAGTTTCTATGTATACAATTAGCTCAGCACATGGGCTGCAAAAGGGATACCACATAAAAATCGGGGGGGGGGGGCTTACTTAAATATATGCTGAAATAATAATAAAAAAGTCACAAAGCATTGGAAATATAAATGAGAAAGTATCCAGCTCAAAACTTCTAGGTCACTGAGAGGCAATATGCCGCTGCCTTATGGAACCATTTACATAAAGCTGTAGAATATAATTGTTCAACATAAGGAAAATGTATTTCCAAGGACATCCACCACTTCTATCATTCTACCATTTAAAATTTTCAAACATAATTTATGTATTTGTGATACTGAAATGCTAATAAGCTCAACATTTAGATCATCTGAGCCTCTGATGCCTTTAAAAAAAGAAGCCTTGAACATCAGGTCTGACCATTCAATCCTAGCCAGAAGAATATGCAAATACCAAAAACTTTTCCCCTACTCTCAAGCTGGTTCACTATAACAGCATCTCATTATACATTTACAGCCCAAATGGACCCAGAAAAAAGCTCCACTGCATCCAACGGGCTTATTCTCCATTATGTGTATTTAGGACCACAGTTTTAGCTTCGCATTGAGTGAGTCATTTAGGATTGCAGCGTTAGCTTCTTACCCGTGAGTCGTGGAAGATGTACTGCTCAGGAGGATCCCTAGAGAGAGACTATCAGGGTGGAGGTATTATTTAGGACATTTTGTTGGAGTCAATATTTAATTTTGGAGACAATTTTTGTTCTCATTGGTATTTTTGTATCTTTGTTGTTAGATCTTTGTTGTTGTCTAATCTTAATATATTGCTGCACATACTCGAATGTGGCAAGAGACTCAATGAGCGCAAGCGCTTACCAGGGGTTTGCTTTTCTTAGAATGAACGTCAATGGAGGCTGCAGTGTCTTTAAGATATATGGTTTTATATCCTGAGCATAGGATGGAAGGCTCACGGCATTAGCCATTTGTCTCTAAGCCACCAGGGTCCTCTCTTGCGGGTGCTAAGTCATTATCTTACAAAGAAACTGGGTTGACCAGTTTCCTCTACTACAATCGCAGCCTTGGTTGGGGCCCACAGATATCATCCAGACCAGCCCCCCAAGCCCGTAACAATATACTTACTGAGATGTTTTCATGCACTGTTTATGACTACTTAACTTTTGTTATATTTTTTGTAATTATGAAAATTCTGAAGACGTGGCCCCTGGTGTGTAAATACTCAAATGTCTGAGGCATGGGAGACCAATAACAGAAATCAACCCAAGTTACTGACTCATAAATCTTATATATTCTGAGAAAAATTCTTTCTAGAATCTAAACTGACTTTGCTTTATGTTAGCTTTTGGGACCTTGAACTTGTTATGAACACACAAGCTGTTCCCCTGACAAGAGTCTACAGCAGAGCTTTCCAAAGTGTGTCACGACATGCAGTGTGTAGGTGTGTCGTGCAAACACTCTCTGTGTTCCTCCCAGGGCTGGAAAGGGGTTGGTTTAACCTCCAGTTTGCTAGGGAAACTGAATTACTGTGTCACAAAATGATGCATGTCTAAAAAGTGTGTCACCAAGATGAAAAGTTTGGAAAGCTCTGGTCTACAGAAGTAAAAATTGTTGCAATAAATGGCAGGTTTCCTTCCTGATATTCTATAAAGATTTTATTAGTTCCAACGCACACATCTGTATGGACACGCTTATAAAGCTTCCATGTGGAATATGTCTGTATGTGCTTGTGCAAATAGGTGAGGGGGGGATTATTTGCTATACAGACTGACTAATATATAAAAGGGTTCTTGTTTAAACAGAAGTCCAACATATTCCGATCACAAATACAGCAAAAAAAATGCCATACAAATGCTTGACATTTTAAACAGAACGATCCTTTTGCTGCCATGCTCACCCAGTTCTAGCTGTCTCTCTTTGGCCCCATCTGCGCTTTATATTTAAAGCACAGTGGTGCCGCTTTGAACAGTTATGGCTTGTCCACAAAGAACTTTGGGAACTCCCCCCACAGAGCTACAATCTACTGAGAGGTTTAACAGTTGATGCCTTTTCCCAGGGAATTTTGGTTTTTTTTTTTTGCATATAGATATTTATTAATTTTTCAAGAGAAAAAATAACAACAAAATACAAATAAAGAAAAGAATATACACATTAAAGAAATTTTCACTTAAAATTTTACATTGTTGCCTCTTTGTGGACTTCCTTCAGCTCGTCTGTAAATCTTTCGTAATAAAAATTAAAGTTGCACATTTCCTAGTTTGTATTGTCATTATACATTTCTCCTCTCCTATTTTCTTTAAACAATAGCTCTTGATCTTTCACAGTGCTTCTCTAAATCCCCTTAGCGTTATTTGTCCTTTACTAATATATTCCAGATAATCTACATATTTTCCCCATTCCTTGATAAACTTTTGGTCTCTTAGATGTCTAATCTTCCCCGTCAATCTGTCCAAATCCGCGTAGTCTAATAACTTTAGTCTCCACTCCTCCGTCGTAGGCATTTCCTGTTTTTTCCACTTCTGGGCCAGAATTATCCTTGCTGCTGTGACTGCATAGTATACAAATTTATGGTCTTTCTTTTTTATTTCGTCCCCTAATATCCCTAACAGAAAGATTTCAGGTTTTTTGGTAAACGTATACTTTAACACCTTCTTTAACTCAATGTATATTTTTTCCCAAAATTCTCTCACTCTCCCACACTCCCACCACATGTGGTAAAAGGAGCCCTCCTTCTCTTCACATTTCCAACATTTACTGCCTACTTTGTACATTTTTGATAGCTTCACAGGTGTTATGTACCACCTGTAAAACATCTTCATAACATTCTCTTTTACCGTTATACATGCCGTAAAATCCAGACCCTCCTTCCATAGTTTCTCCCAATCCTCAAATTGTATGGTATGACCCACATCTCTAGCCCATCGAATCATTACTGTTTTGACTTCCTCATCTCCCAAGTTCCAATCTAAGAGCATCTTATACATTTTAGATATTATTTTCACATCATTATTTATAATTTCCGTCTGGGATTTTGAATCTTTATCTGCATACCCTCTATCTTTTATCTCTTTTCTAAACATTTCATTAACTTGGAAGTGATGTAGCCAATCATACACATACTCCTTAACTTGCTCGTATGGCTTCAATTTCCATTTCCCATCTTCTTGAGTTAACAGTTGTCCATATGTTGCCCAATTACTTCTCATGTTAATTTTTTTCACACTTATCACTTCGAGGGGTGAGAGCCAGTGCGGAACTTTAGGTTCTAATATATTTTTGTACCTTTCCCATATTTCAATAAGTGGACCTCTAAAAATATGATTTTCGAATCCCTTATGTACCTTCCTTTTCTCACACCATAGGTAGGCATGCCAGCCAAACCTATTGTCGAAGCCCTCTAAATCGAGTAGCTCCTTATTTACTAGTTTTACCCAGTCTTTTATCCAACAAAGACATGATGCCTCGTAGTATAATCTCAGGTCTGGCAGAGCAAATCCTCCCCTTTCCTTTCTATCTGTTAAGAGTTTAAATTGTATCCGAGGTTTTTTGCCCTGCCAGATGAATCTTGAAAGCACTCTTTGCCATTCTTTAAACATTCGGCTCCCCTTAATTATAGGTATGGTCTGGAATAGGAACAGTACCCTCGGTAAAACATTCATCTTAATAGTATTAATCCTTCCCCAAAAAAACAATCTCAATCCTCCCCATATTTCCAGGTCCTTTCTTATTTCTCTCCACACCGGCTCGTAGTTATTTTTAAACAGATCTATATTTTTAGGTGTTAACCAGATCCCGAGATATTTTACTTTCCTAACCACCTCTATTTGTGACTGATGTTGAATTATTTCTATTACACTTTGGTCCATATTTTTGACTATCATCTTCGTTTTCCTCTTATTTAGTTTAAAGCCTGCCATTTCCCCGAATTGATCCATTTCCTTTAAGATTTCTTCTATTGTAGTTGTTGGGTCCTCAGTCATTATTACTAGGTCGTCTGCAAAAGCTTTGATCTTGTAGGCATTTTGTCCGATTGTCACTCCTTTAATCTTATCATTTCGCCTAATCGAATTTAGAAGTACTTCTAGCACCATTATGAATAGTAGTGGGGAGAGTGGACACCCCTGTCTTGTACCTTTCTGTATCTTTATTTCTTCTGTCACAACATTGTTTATAATCAGTTTAGCTTATTGCTCCGTGTATATTGCTCTTATCCCGTTAAAAAAATCTTTGCCCACTTCCATATGTTCTAGATTTTTCAACATGAAGTCCCATACCACGTTATCAAACGCTTTTTCTGCGTCCACAAACATCATTATTGCCTGCTTGTCAATCCTGGCAGATAGAAATTCTAACATATTAATTATATATCTTATGTTGTCCTTCGTATGCCTGCCTGGAAGAAAACCAGCCTGGTCTTTGTGGATAGCTTCTACTAGTAGGGACTTCAATCTTCTCGCCAGAATTCCTGCAAAGATTTTGTAGTCCGTATTCAACAACGAGATTGGTCTATAATTTTTGACTTGAGTTAGATCTGCATCTTGTTTGGGGATAAAGGTAATAAATGCCTCCTTCCAAGTCTCCGGGATTTCACCTTTTCTTAATATATTATTCATAATCTCCTTTAAGGGATTCACCAGAATAGATTTCATCTCTTTATAATAACCCGCTGTGAATCCATCCGGTCCCGGAGCCTTCCCTCTCTTTAAATCTTTGATTACATCCTCTATCTCCTCTATTTCTATTGGCATGTTCAGTCGTTGTTTCTTATCTGTTGGGATTTTTTGCAGCATCTTATCTTTCAGAAACCTCTCTATCTTCCTTAAATTATTTCTGTCTTTGTTTTTGTAAAGGCTTCTATAATAATCCAAAAACTCCTTCCTGATTCCTTTTGGATCTGTTACTTCTCCTCCCTCTACTATAATTCTGTTTATTGTGCCTTGTTCTTTCCTTTTTTTTATTTGCCATGCAAGCCATTTGCCAGATTTATTTGAAAACTCAAAGTTCTTTTGTCTTAATTTTTTTATATTCCACTCTACTTCTCTATTTATTATTATGGCAAATTGGGCTTGCAGAATTTTAATATTTTCTTTTGTTTCCTGACAATTAGGTTTTTTGATTAATTTTTGTTCATTGTCCATTATCTGCCTTAAAATTTTTTCTTTTCCTTTCTCTCTATTCTTATTTTTAATCGCATTCTGCTGAATAAAGAATCCTCTTATTACAGCTTTGCTTGCGTCCCAGACTACATTGATATTTGTGCCTTTATCGCAGTTATCCACAAAGTAGTCTCTTAACTTCTTTTGCGCATTTTCTACGATTTCCTGATCATTTAGAAGATATTCCTTTAGTCTCCATCTGAAGGTTCTTCTCTCAAAACTCTCCAGTTCGCATTCTATCGGACTGTGATCAGAGATTACTCTCGGTCTTATTTCTACTTGTTTAACTCTAGGGCACAATTCACTCGAGATCCAAACCTGATCTATTCGTGACATCGACTGATGTGGTTCAGAGTGAAAGATAAACTGTTTATCCAGTGGATGTCTGAGACGCCAAATATCTATCAGATTGCAATTTTTAACCATTGAGAAGAAGGATTTTGGTAGTTTCCCTTCTTTACTTATTCCTTCCCTAAGTTTATCCGCTTCTAAGGAAACCACACCGTTCATGTCACCCATTAAAATGATTTTCTGATCCATATATTCTGCTAATTTCCCTTCTAAATTTTGGAAGAAATCAGTCTTATTACCATTTGGCGCGTAAATTCCAATCACAACCAAATTCTCTTTTGTTTTTTTTTTTGCATCAAATCCCTATTTGTCTCACAGAACTACACTATTCAAAATTCCCAGAGAAATTTCCCAGGGAATTTTGAATAGTGTAGTTCTGTGAGACAAATAGGGATTTGATGCAAAAACAAAAAAAACAAAAACAAAAAAAAAACCACACAGACGAGCCTCTCTCGGACCATTTCATAACCACAGTTGATTCTAGTTCTGCTGGGTCTGCTCTGAAAGAACATGAGACCACAACTTTGCTGAAGTTGAGCAGGTCAGGGTTTGGTCAGTGCTTGGACTCAGCAGCAGAGGAAGCTGCTTGGGCGCCTGGGGCAACCCTCCCATAGGGGTGGGGCGCACCACGGGGCCTCCAGAGTCTGCCTGCCTCCTCCCACTCAGCCGCCCTACAACTGGGGGGGAGGAAGCAGGTGGACCATTTGGGCAGCATGGAGCCTGCGCACGCCCAAGCCACCGTGTCTCTCCCAGGAGAGACGTGTGGCTCAGGCGCGCTGCAGGCCCCGTGGTGAGTGCCGCCCGGCATTTTGTCACCCCCCTCAGTGGTGACACCCAGGGCGGCCCACCCCAACCGCACCCCCCCTTCTTCCGCCCCTGTGGAGACTTCCTGGGAAGCAAAATTTTGCCACCTTCCTTCGTTTCCATGGTGGAAGACAAGTGGGCTATAAATCTATGAAAATAAATTTTATTTTATTTTCCCTGCAATTTTCTCTGTTCCATTTAAAAATAATTTCACCCACACCAAGAGGGGGTGTAGTACATGGAGAGTGGGAGGATCTGCACCTCAGGGTTAGAATACCTGCTTTGCATTGAAAGGGTCACAGGTTCAATCCCTGGCACCTCCAGCTAAGGCTGGGAAAGTTTCCTGCTTGAATCCTGACTGAGCTGCTGCCAGGCAGCATAGACAACCCTGAGCCAGATGGGCATTTGGTCTCACCTGGTATAAGGCAGACATTCTGTTTGTAAGCACAATAAGCTAGGAAGATCAGGAGCTGTTGTAGACTGGCTTGGATGCAGAAGAGTGGTGGGAGGCACCAGCCGGGGAACCCCCTAGGGAACCCCCGGGGGAAGAAAGCTCAGGTCCAGGTGAGTGGCGGTGGGAGGCGTTGGAAGCTGGAGGGGCAACAGGGTGAGCAAGAAGAGTCTGCGACAGAGTGCAGTTCAGATTCTGAGGCTGAAGCAGAGGCTGGAGAGGAGAGGGGTCAAGACGCTGCTGAAGAATCCAGATAAATACAGTAAAAAGAGCAGAACAGAGATTAGCCGTGTGCAGATGCAGTTTGAGACTGCGTGGAGAAAACCTGGGAGAGGAGGAGCCTTAGAGTGGAGTAAGACTTCCAAGGAAGAGTTGCTGAGACCACTAGGCCGAAGCTGTGGCCTGTTTCCTTGAATAAATATTTAACTTCACTGGCCTTAAGTGGTTTATTTTTTGTTGCAGACCTATGCCTGACTCAAGCCCTGACAGGAGCATGCTGGCAAGCCCCTACCCTCTCCGGCATGCCACTATCTTCCTTTTGCAGCTCTCAGTGAGCTGGGAGGTGGACATATGGAGCTAGGAGCTTCCTCTACTTGATGAAGTTGTCTTCTGACTCATGGAGGGCTAAAAAACAAGACAATGCCAATGTGGGGAGAGGAGGGTTTGGCGACAAGCTCAAACTGTCCCTCACACGACTGTTATTTCATGTACTCGTGTGGAAGGATTCTTACTGTATAGAGGACTATTATATCATGCTTGCCCTCACCTAACAATCTGAGATTACCACCTCAGTGAGGAACAGGCCTATGATTTGTTAGACCAGGGGGTGGAGGACTGTATTCTGACTAAGGGCCATGTTCCATTCTGGGCAGAGTTCCCAAGGGCCACATGCCAGCGCTGGGTGGGGCAGCAAATGTAAATTTTATCCTACCGATTGCATGCACCTCTACCTCTCTATCCTCCATCCAGGTGAGCAAGAGGTGTTACCAGAGTTTGAAGACACACTCCAACCAGGCCAGGCAAAAACAAAATAACCCTCAAAAAGGGTGCCCAGCAGGACCAGTCAGGGGTGTCATTTGAGGAGAGGGTGTGTGGCTGAGGAGAAGTGCCACAAAGAGGGCTGGAGGGCCACACTCTGCCCCTAGGCCTGAGGTTCCCCATCCCTATGAAAGACAGTTGCCGTGGATACTTTCTGTGAGACAGGAGTGAGGAGCGATGCTTCGTACGTCACTCTTGCCATTGAGGTGTTTGGGTTCTCATAACAAAGCTGGCTCCATTAGGAATCACATAGATAAATTCCCCAGAATACCTCAGGGACACATCCTGCTTTTTTGTTTTTTTCCTGCTGGGGAGGGAGGGACACCCTGAACCACATGAATTATTTATGCTCCAGCATTTCGGGTGAAGTCACTTGATAATGTTCTGCCCTGAATAGCTAAAAAGGGGGTGACAATTGTTTCTGTTAATTATTGTCGTGTTTTGCTTGGTGATTAACATTCACGGCTGAGGAATAGGAAACACGTTTTGTCATCCGTCCCCCCACCCCCCCGAAGTCGCGCTGCGATAAGGACATGCACGGGGGCCCTGTGGAATTGTTGTTTATCACTTAATATAGAAAACGGATCAGCTGAATAACCCAAAGAGCCAGGGAATAAACAAAAGCTGGGAAAGCTGGATGCTGGGGATGCTGTGATTCGACACCAACCATTCATGTCCTGCTACTGTGCAACTGGGGGGGCGGGATCGGACTTTGCTCTCCAGCCACTAGGACTGACTACTAAATCTTGCTACACAGCATACCGTCTGAAACTAATTGCTAGCTTTGTCATCGTAAGGCAGAGCTGGGAAACCTTCTCCTGTCCAAGGGCCACATTCCCTTCTGGGCAACCTTTCGGAGGCCGCAAGCCAGCATCACGAGGGGAAAGAGACAGAAAGAAATGCGTTTAGGACCACAGTGTACACAACTGCCCATTGCTTCAGCTGGTTTTCGATGTGACGTCTGACTAGATTGTTGTCAATAAATCTGAACAAGTTAATGCCACAGGGCCCCCCTAGACTGGTGGCTTTTTGTTTTGTTTTCGCAGGTGTATTCCACAAAAGATAAGAGATTGTCTATTAGGAAGCTGTTTTATAGTGAGTCAGAACACTGGCCCCCACTTAGCTGACTGGCAGAAGATCTCCAGGATTTTGGACAGGGGTCTACCAAGATATGCCAGGGATAGAACCGGAGACCTTCTTTAAAAAATAAAATAAAAATAAAAATGCTTTTCTTCTTAGAGATTGAAGAACAACATTTATACAGCAAAAGAAACCCTTAGTAGCTAAGATGCAGCACAGAATAAAGCCAAGTTACTGTAACACAGCAAAGGAAAGCAAGAGTCCCAGTTATTCTGCACAAGAAAAACAGCCCAATATCAGGAACCAAACCAGCCAAAAGATTATACATGCTGCGGTAGGAAATCCCTTGTGGTCCATCTTGTTCATATGCGTAACCAAACAGTTCCACTCCATTGTGAATTTGTCTGTGGCCTTTTCCTTTCTCCCCCTTGCCATTTTGGCTTTCATTCAAAGCCATCTGCCAAATCCTTTGGTACTATAGAGTGCTTTTCTTCTAGGAAAAAAGATACTGGTACTGCGTACCCTTGAGTACTTTCAGGAAAGAAAGAAAAACCCTAAATGCACTAGTGCTATACCATAGGAAGCGCTCCCTCTAATCCCTTCAAAAATCTGGCAGTCACCAAACTGGCCGCTAAATATCCAACCAACGGTTTAAAGTGAACATTCCAGTTTTTACCTTGAAATAAATTCAACAGGCTAGCTCACTTGTGTTTTAGGACTGTTTTGCACGCGAAGTAGATGTTCTACCACAGAGGTTGGATCTTTCCCTTCATCTTCCATGTAGCGAGGGATGGCGTTAGCCTTACTGCTGTAGATATATTCGCTCAGTGGCAGCAGGGGAATAACAATCATAAATATAATATTGCTGTTTATCATAGGGCATACTGTCCAGACTTGGATTCTGAGTCAGGTGTATCTGTAATACCTAACAGATTGTCCTATTACAGTACAATCAAATATTAGGTGGTAGGGCCCAGCTCAGGCCATTCTCACCTGTACTTCCCTCAACTGAAATCTTCCCCACTTAATATCAAATTGTCAGTGCCCTGTGTTGTATACAGAGATATCCCTCCATCCTGCATATTTTGACCTCAGCTGAATATCTCTCTGCCACACAGCAGGCATGCATCTGCCTTGCCTAGCGCACTTTTCTGCTAGCGCTTTTTAGATTAAATGCCGCCCACATTATACCTGTGAATCTGCAAATCAAAGCAATATCAGTGTTAAAGGAAACCATTAGCACAGGGCGATGGGAAACAGCCTGCCTCAGAGAGCCAACTGCGTTACCTCCCCAAAACAAAGCAATTAACATCTGAGTTTACAGGGAAATATGTTAGCACAACAGATGTGTGCGCATGTTTTCTCGGCCCTTTGGTAAAAGGCACTGTTTTGGGGGCCAGATGTTTTCGTTCATGCCAAAGAAGAATCCAGCTGCATCAAGCTGTGAAAATTTCTTCTGATCTGTCAAAGCCTGCCATGAAAAGGAGGGGGAGGGTGGGGGAGAGAAAACGAACCTAAGTTTGAAATAGAAGCCTGTTCCCCATCGGGAATTCCTCCACCATCTGTATTTAAAAGCTTTCGACTACTTGAAGCCTTCTGCAGAAGTTTGGAATGCACTTGGTATAACACACACACATCACACACACACACACACACACACACACACACACACACCACTTTCACCATTCCCTTCCCTAAAATATTACAGCAATGCTTCGATAAATGATGCAGTAGATGCGGGCTTGCCTTCCTATAGGTTTTAATTTGAAAGCCCATTTAATTTTATTTGTGAACTCGAGGGAACTACACACAAACTAGCACATCTAATTCCTGAATCCCTCCAATTGAGTAATATATTTTCACCTCTCGCCAGCTTCTTTCACAGGCCCAATTTGAATGCAATGCCAGGCAAGCTAAAATAATAACAATAATAAATTGCTTACCTGGGAAGCATTCAGTGCAGCTGCTTCACATTTTACCATGTCCTGAGCTCTGTCACGATTCTAGCATTAGCATTCCATGGACCTGGAACCCCTGGCATGTGTTGTACCACACATGGAGCACAACTGCCCATGGTCTGATTTACACCATATCCACACCATACATTGAAAGCACAAAGAATCCTGGGCACTATAGTTTGTTAAGGAATCTTAACAAAGAATCGTAGTTCTGTGAGAAGGATTCTTTTTTGGGGGGGATGTGCACATTTCCATAGTTTTGCAGCAGGTCCATAGCACACAATTTCTACACTTTTTACATATTAACATTCCACCATCTGCCCTGCTTGTTCCAGGTGTGCCTTTCAGATTTCTCCCCTCTTGCAGACTTATCTCTTTGGTGGGGAATTAAACACGAGCCACTACAAAGATGATCACAATGGAGTTTCTTAGGATGAAGGCGGGTGCCTCTGATGGACAATTTAGGTTCCACCTGGTGCTTCTAAGAAGATTTGCAGCTCAAATTATTAATCAGCACCTCACACAGCCGGGGCTGAGAGCACACTGCTGGTGCTACATGTCATCAGCTGTTAAATCTGGATTTGAGAGCAGACTCAGGAGAAAACGAGGCATGATTGCAAAAATGGACGTTTTTAAACTGGCAAAGGGAGCTGGTATTTCTTCTCTCAAAGAAGGAAATGATGGGTGGGGTAGGTGGAGAAACATACAGGGCAACTGCCCTTTGACACTCTTTTGCAAAGACCAGAAGTGTTTACTTTTCCCATGATGACAATTGCCATTTCAGAAGTTTCTGCAGGAAATGAAGAATTTAGTTATAATAACCACTTTTGCACAATACAGCTCCTGTTAATCACACATAATCATGCTGTGAGTGCCTCAATTTGCATCGGGCTACCTGTAAGTATTACTTTAGTTGACCTTTCCATTTAATCTGTCCCTAGGAAAATCTACAGAGTTACACTTTAAAATCAGCACCTGTGAAAGGGAGGGAAAGAGAGGGGGTGGGTGAAATCTTTCCAAGGAAGTGATGCAAGTATTTTAAGCAAACAAACCCAGAAGCTAATGTTTAACAGATAACAGACTGTGCCCAGAATACCAGGGTATCTTCCCCCTTAAGATTAGGAACAGATCAGAAGTGCAGCTCTGGTCTGCCCCCTGGGGAAGGTTGATATGTATGAGGGCTCAAAGCAGGGCCTTTTCTCCACTGACCCCTAAACCATGGGTAGGCAAACTAAGGCTCGGGGGCCGGATCTGGCCCAATCACCTTCTAAATCCGGCCCGTGGACGGTCTGGGAATCAGCGTGTTTTTACATGAGTAGAATGTGTCCTTTTATTTAAACTGCATCTCTGGGTTATTTGTGGGGCATAGGAATTCATATTTTTTTTCTTTTGTTTTTTCAAAATCTAGTCTGGCCCCCCACAAGGTCTGAGGGACAGTGGACTGACCCCCTGCTGAAAAAGTTTGCTGACCCCTGACTGTGCAGCTACTTTCTAAGAGAGACTCAACTGATTCGGACATCTGTGCTTTCAGAAAACATATTGAAGGCTCACATTAATTTGACTTTTGGGTGGGCTAGGGTGAAAGTCTACCCCCCTTTTTAGTTCTTGGAATAGCATACCCAACATTTCTCCAGTAAAAATAGGGACATCCCATTCCATAATGATAATTTTACTATTTAAACCCCACACATCCTATTGGGTTGCCCCAACACTCTGGGCAGCTTCCAACATATATAAAAACACAATAAAACATTAAACATTTACAAAAACTTCCCTATACAGGATTGCCTTCAGACAGCTTGGTAGTCAAATAACTCCATACTTTCCAACATTTCTCCAATGAAAATAGGGACACCCTAAGGAAAAGTGGGACATTCCGGGATCAAATCAGAAACCAGGGCAGCTTCTCTAAATCAGGGATGTCCCTGGAAAATAGGGACACTTGGAGGATCTGGAATACCTAAACTAGCTTCCTGGTTACAGAAAAACAAAAGATGGCTAGCCCCCCCCCCCCCCGCTATGGCTCTGCAAAAAGTTGAATGATGTGAGCTAGAAGAAAAGGAAGGCTTTTCAAGATATATAATCTTTTCATTAGGTAAAGGTAAAGGGACCCCTGACCATTAGGTCCAGTCGTGACCGACTCTGGGGTTGCGGCCCTCATCTCGCTTCGTTCGCCGAGGGAGCCAGCGTACAGCTTCCAGGTCATGTGGCCAGCATGACTAAGCCACTTCTGGCGAACCAGAGCAGCACACGGAAACACCGTTTACCTTCCCGCCAGAGCGGTACCTATTTATCTACTTGCACTTTGACGTGCTTTCAAACTGCTAAGTTGGCAGGAGCAGGGACCGAGCAACGGGAGCTCACCCCGTCACGGGGATTCGAACCGCCGACCTTCTGATCAGCAAGTTCTAGGCTCTGTGGTTTAACCCACAGCGCCACCCGCGTCCATTCTTTTCATTAGCTTCCTTTAATTCATAGTTTGGTGTGGTTAGGGCACTTTGTATAGGGTTGTTAGTGTTGTGCTGAACCAGAGTCTCCAATTTCTGGAAAGTTTTGTTCCCCTTTGGAAGAGGGTCCAATTTCACTACCCCATTTTCAGGGCAATTTACAATTTCTGTGGGTGTGGGGCTACAGCATATTTTATTGCTGCAAGGTGGTCATGGGTGGCACATGCATTTTTCTTTCCCAGGCAGGGATCTGTATCAAGGGGGCGGGCCCGAGAATACAATACTTTAAAACATACAAAAAGTTGAAATATTGAACAGATTAAAATGCACACCAACATTTCTAAACCTCTGGGCAGGCTCCGAAAACAATACAGTGAAGGCGCCTGCTTGATATCAAGTGGCAGGGAGTTCCTAGGTTTAGGCACTGCCTAAACAATCAAGTCTTTACACATGCGGAATGGGTATTATGTAGCTCCTGAAGTAGTGCCAATTCCACTGATCAAAGCGGCTGAGCGGACACATGTGGGATAAAATGACAATATAGTAAGGGTTCTTAGCAGATCAGCAACCAGTGCAGATCTTTGATCACAGGTGTTATATGCTGCCAAGGCCTCACTCCTCCCAGCAATCGTGCTGTAGTTTGTTGACGGTGGGGGGAATTGCAGCCCTGTGAGGAGTAAGCTACAGTCCCCACAATTCTTTAGGGGGAAGCCCTGTGCTTTAAATGTACTTCAGACGTATAATGTGTATTCAGCCACCTCCATTGTCTCCTTTCTGCTTTCCTCTCCCCAAATTTTAGACCGAGTCACAAGGCAAATCACCAACAGCCTTGATAAAGGAGTGCTAATTTTTTCATTACAATCTTTCTCCCGAGGTTTGGCATTTTAATAATTTGTTCCGTATAAAATTTAACATGTGGGAAAACTGTTCCACGCAACCTTTCCAGATGCTCTCTCCCCCCCCCTCCTACTGCTAATCATGTGAGCCCCATGGCTAAAGAAGTAGATTTAGGCCATAATTAAAACTTTATGCTCTTTTGTAGTTATATGCAACACACGATTATATTTATATGAGGAACACGCCACATTTGCAAATTCTTGTTTTACTAGGGATTGCCTTTCAAATAAGCGTTGAGCTCCATCCCTCTCTGCTCTTGATCTGTCATGAAATAGGATTCTTTTTTGCAAAGAGCAGCTGCAGTCATGTCAGAAAACACAGGATATGCTGTCAAATCTTTTTCAGCCTCCCTAGAATGGATCAAGGGCCATTGCTTATGGAATACTTTTGCAACCTCTGGTGCTAGACGCATGTAAGGGCAGACTTTCTGGGTGAGGTCAGAAAGCATTTTCAGCCTGAGGGCCACCTTTCCCTCCTGGGCAGCCTTCTGGGGGCCACATGCGATTGGTGGGTGGGGCCAAAGGCAAAAGTAAATGAAATATCTGGAAGACCACCAGCTTGGGAAAGGCCGCAAAAAGCTGTTAGTGCAAAACAGATCTACTGGGGAGAAAAGCACCACCAGACCCTATTTTGCAGGGACATGCCTGATCCGTCCCGGTTTCTGATTTAATCCCAGAATGTCCCTCTTTTCCTTAAAGGTACCCCTGCCCATACGGGCCAGTCGTGTCCGACTCTAGGGTTGTGTGCCCATCTCACTTAAGAGGCTGGGGGCCAGCGCTGTCCGGAGACACTTACGGGTCACGTGGCCAGCGTGACGAAGCTGCTCTGGCGAGCCAGCACCAGCGCAGCACACGGAAATGCCGTTTACCTTCCCGCTATAAAGCGGTACCTATTTATCTACTTGCACTTAGGGGTGCTTTCGAACTGCTAGGTGGGCAGGAGCTGGGACCGAAAGACGGGAGCTCACACCACCGCGGGGATTCGAACCGCCAACCATGCGATTGGCAAGTCCTAGACACTGAGGTTTTACCCACAGCGCCACCCGCGTCCCCTCTTTTCCTTAGGATGTCCCTATTTTCATCGGAAAAATGTTAGAGGGTTAGCAATGTTAGCCTGTCTCTATTTTCATTGGAGAAATGTTGGAGGGCATGGAGCTATTTGACTCCCAAGCTCTCTAAAGGCAATCTTGTATAAGGAAGTCTTTGTTTTATTGTGCTTTTATACATGTTGGAAGCTGCCCACAGTGGTTGGGGCAACACAGTAAGATTTGTGGGGTATAAATAGTAAAATCATCATTATGGACTGGGGCATCCTTATTTTCATTGGAATGTGGGAGGGTATATGCACCACTGAGCAAAATGTAATTTACTTCTGTGTAAATGTGACAGGGATCATGCTGCAAGTGCTATTAGCCAATGAAATCAGGGCTGCTTCATACGTTGGGTTTTCAGTACATTTAAATGGCAGCTGCACTGCATTATTTTTTTCATGTAGACAGGAAGACATGGTGAAAAGTCTTGTACATGCCCTGAAGGTGTGCAGAGGAAGAGATCCCACACTGCATGTACACAAAGCAAGCCCTTGTCTACCATGACTTATGAAGCAGACTGAATGGACTCAGGTTAAGCACTGAAGGACAGGTAGCTGGAGCACGCTTAGATGCCAAAGCACATTAATAATAATAATAATAATAATAATAAATAAATAAAATTTTATTTATACCCCGCCCTCCCCAGCCGAAGCTGGGCTCAGGGCGGCTAACAACAATCAAAATAATCCAACATTCTAAAAACCTTTCATTATAAAAATTAATTAAAATCAAATTGATGGCAACCATTAAGCAAAATTCTGTGCAGATTGCCAGAGGAGGGGGTCAGTGCTTGATTGATTCTGCTGTTCGGTTGTTTGGCTATGAGAAACTGGGTCTCCCAACACCCAAGCACAACACTTTGTGGGTGAGGCAGCATGGGCTCTCAACAAAACAGTGTGCAAATGTTTTATTTAAGGACTGTACACTTCTATATAACTAGAGAAGACAGCACAACTCCGTCGTGTCCTTTAGTATTAGGATTCTGGGTTTGTATCTGAAACATTGTGGCAATACTATGCCATATTCAGGAAAGCATCCTCCATCTAATCTACTTACACTGCACATAGACAAAATATCCTCGAGCCATTTTGGGTTCTGGTTACACACACCAGAGCACTCACATAGTTATAATGTGTCATGGAGCAGCTTTAACTTATTACTTGTGTAGATAAGTCACACTATTGAAAAGACACACGTGTGTGTGCGCGCGCACGCACTAGGGGTAGTCAACATGATTGGCGCAAAACAGGAAAAATCTAGTTAGGGTTGATGGGAGTCAATGATGATACAACAGTTACAATGATTTGGGGGCGGGTGACCATCCCTAAAGGGTGAAAGCTAAGTTGTGAGCAAGCTCTAAACCAGGGTTTCCCAAACTTGGGTCTCCAGGTGGTTTTTTGGACTACAAATCCCATCATCCCTGACCACTGGTCCTCCTAGCTGAGGAAGATGGGAGCTGTAGTCCAACAGCTGCTGCAGACCCAAGTTTGGGAAACCCTGCTCTAAACCAAGTACATGCCCATGACATTTTGTCACAAACCAGAAAATGGAGTTCCCCATCATTGCTGCCTCCACCTCCCCACTGCCGCTACAACTGTCTGAGGCAACTGGAGGCAGCCCAGAGAAGGCCAGGTGCTCTGAAGGAAGCATGGGAGGAAAAAAGGAGGCAGGAGAAGAGCCAGAAGCAGCAATAATGGCTGTGCTTTTCTCAAGCAGTGGCCACAAGCAACAAGTGCAGGAGGAAGCAAGCCGCGTGCCCTTTGGGAGCCCAGATCTGCTGCCCCTCCAAGCTGTCCCCAGCCTGCCGCCTGAGGCAACTGCCTCTCCAAAGCTAATGGGTGGGTTGCTCCTATCTAAAGACATGTATGGCTAATAGAAATAAATTAACTAAATTACTTAATTTTTTAAAAGTGAAAAGGAAGTCATAGAGCCAAATCATATCTGAAGCCACACCTCCTGGCACCAGAAGACCTGTCCTATAATCCCAGATATCTATGTGAGCAGCCTTTGTTTGCTTCGTGCTCTCTTAACAGATTAGGTAAAGGGACCCCTGACCATTAGATCCATTAGGTCCAGCCGTGGCTGACTCTGGGGTTGTGGCGCTCATATTGCTTTATTGGCTGAGGGAGCCGACGTACAGCTTCTGGGTCATGTGGCCAGCATGACTAAGCTGCTTCTGGCGAACCAGAGCAGCGCACGGAAACCCCGTTTACCTTCCCGCCGGAGCGCTACCTATTTATCTACTTGCACTTTGACGTGCTTTCGAACTGCTAGGTTGGCAGGAGCAGGGACCGAGCAACGGGAGCTCAGCCCGTCGCGGGGATTTGAACCACCGACCTTCTGACTGGCAAGTCCTAGGCTCTGTGGTTTAACCCACAGCGCCACCCGCGTCCCCCCTTAACAGATTACAGCTCCCCAAATTCTTTGGGGGAAGCCGTGACTGTTCAAAGTGGAACTATAGTGCTTTAAATGTGTGGTATGAATGCAGACAGAGTGTCATAGGTCAAAGCTGCAATTCAAACCATGTCTGGAATTAAATTCTATTGAATTCAGTGGAGCTTCCTCCCAAGCAGCTTTGGGGCAAGGACTTTGGCCCTAGTTGTTTCTGACATGGTGAAATCTGTCCCTGGACTGAACAACTTAACACGGAATATGGGGACCACATGATTTACCATTTTGGGAAACAAGCCCCCTCCTCAGAAACTGGGTATACTGGGATTATACAAAAAGAACTAGTATGCTAGAACTGATATGGTCACTTGCCCTGCAATTTATTTATTTTGTGTATAGAATAATATTCCGTCATAGCAGCACACACCTTCAACTCACGGGGGACAAGCCAGACACAGGTTCCCCCACCTGCATGAAAACTGGACCTTTGTTGGAAGCAGGAGCTAGCAAGCAGCCCAAGAGCATCAAGAGGGCACCACGTTGCCTACTCCTGCCTTAAAATTGTTGAATAGATTTACAGACCTGGCTGTAAGAGAATAAAATCTGCCAGGCAAGGGAATGGATCATTCACTTCTCAGCACCCAGATGAGTGTTGTGAGATGAAAGTCTGTGGAAACAGCTACAACACTGCAATGAGAACCTGGTTTATCTTACAGTGGCACCTTGGTTTACAACCATAATCCATTCCGGAGGTCCGTTTGTAAACCAAAACAGCTTGTAACCCAAGGCACGCTTTTGCCAATGGAGCCTCCAAAGAAAATTTGTTTGTAATAAAAAAAGGGGTTGTAATCCAAAAAAAGGTTGCAAACTGGGACACACACGTTTGACGTGTTTGTAATCCAAGACGTATGCAAACCAAGGTACTACTGTACAGTGGTGCCTCGCAAGACGAAATTAATTCGTTCCGCGAGTTTTGTCGTCTTGCGATTTTTTTCGTCTTGCGAAGCACGGTGTCGGGAAAGTTTTGGAAAAGCTTCAAAAATCACCAAAGTCTTTAAAAACCTCAAAAAAGGCTACCACACCGCGTTCTATGAGTTGCTCCTCGAAGTCAAGTCGCAACTGTATTAACAGTGTTAAGAAAAAGGAAACAAACTTGCAAGACGTTTCCGTCTTGCGAAGCAAGCCCATAGGGAAAATCGTCTTGCGAAGCAGCTCAAAAAACAAAAAAACCTTTCGTCTAGCGAGTTTTTTGTCTTGCGAGGCATTCGTCTTGCGGGGCACCACTGTATTTTTTTGGGTTGGGAGGGTGAATGATTCTACCCTAGAGTAATGGCAAATAATTGAAACAGTAGAAGCTGCTGTCCCAGCATGGTCGATTTTTTTTTTCATTTTAAACAAAACTGCCCTGGGGTACAAAAACCAGGGAGTAGGGATGGGAAAGCTAGGAATATTTGCCACAAAACCTACTGGGTTTGTGTAAGCCTTAGTCCAACTGGAGGTGCCCTGAGCTACAGCCACAACTAAAGAGATGCCAGTAGCATGTGAGACAGGCACTGGCTGAATTCTGCACTCTTCACTTTGCTGATGAATATAAAAATGACCTCGAACTAAGAAATCACGACCTTGGAAGGTGAGCGCTGATTTCTAGCTTTATCCACCTTTAATATCACAGCTTAAACTAAATCAACAGTGCATTTTAAAATCTATATTGTATCCTTCCAAATCTATTTGAGAAACGCTGAAAGTCTTGAAATGTCATTTGTAGGAGAGGGGAGCTTATGGTAGGTCAGAACTGTATATGTCTTTGAACTTATTATGAATGTCACTTAAACTTTCTGATGCTAGGCCAGGGAAGCAAACCCCATTTACTGCAAAATGGTTTTTTTTTTTTTGTGGTGGTGGGGAAGTAGGGTGACATATTTATTTTTAAAATGTAATTCTGTAGTTGTTTAATGCTTTCCAAGTTTTTGTGGAAGTTGGTGTTTGGTGTACAGCAGGCCCAAATCCCAGATGTGTATGTGGGCAAGCTCTGGTTACCTATGCACTCTACATATGGTCAGAGAAACTCCTCCACGATGTCTGTCTGGATTCCTTTCTGTTTCTTTTCCTTTTTCTCCTCACCTCTAAAAACAGTTGGGCCTCCTTTTGGCTTTTTCTCCTATCTCCACATGCTGTATCCCTGTGCTTCTCAGTCCCCCCCCCCCTTATCTGAGCTTCTGTGACCTCACACTATCTCAGCCAATGGCAGGAGGACTATACAGATCTTTCAAGAGCTGAGGCCTGACAGTGAAAACAGTTCTAGAGCTCTCTGGAAGTCCTCAATAGATTGAGTGGAGTGATAAAAAGGCAACATGCAGGTATATAGTGTTTTTGCTCTGTGTTGAAACCAGCTCAGTAGTGGAGTATCTGCTTTGCACACAGAAGATCCCAAATTCGATCCCTGGTATTCCCAAGTGGGGCTCAGTCACTATTGACAATATGGAGCAAGATGTGAATGTTAGAATGATGTTGGATAGAAATTAAGTGGTTTTCAGCTGTAATACTATAAGGGAATATGAAAAATGGATTATTAATAGGTAAAAATTTAACGTTACAATATTTTAAGATTAAAGATTACGATAAACAAAGAGGGTAAGGATTTGCTGAACCAACAAACCGAACTGGAATACAAAAAAGGGAGGCGTGAGGAGGTCCGGGAAACAAGCTAATGAAAAACAAGTAATGGAAAGATTGAGTTGTTTTTAACCATTTTTATTTTGAATTTTTTTCTTTTCTTATTTTTATTTTGTAGTATCTTGAAAATCTCAATAAATATCTTATTTAAAAAAAAAAGACAATATGGATCAAGATGCACCAATGGTCTGACTCTGTTCCAGGTTGGAGTAGCTCTATCTCATCACCAATTTGATCAGGCAACAGCAAACATTTCCTGGGAGCTTAACTTGGCAACTCAACCATATGCTATGCTGAAACCAGAGAATTAAGCTTGGTTGTCCAAATTCCCCCAACAGTTCACTCAACACAAAGGTATTTTGTGAGCTTAGATCCATCTCCTGCAGATAAGGCCCACGGGAAATAAAGGCGACAAGAATACAGAATTTACTAATAGGCATTATTTCTCTGATAGCAGCGAGCTAAAGCTGTGTCTAGCTTGGCAACAAAACTGTTCTAGACCTGATAAAAGAATAAATGCATAAAAGGAATAATCCCCCCCAGATCCAAGGAGCATTCCAAGGGTATTTATTCACTGTTTTTCTGAAGGCTCCGTGCTAACTTGAGCAGAGACTGCGGCTCAAGAAACAGCTGCCCACATCCAAACCAAGCATTCACACACACACACAAAGGATCCTGTTACAAGTAAAAAAAATTTTTATAAAAAGCCCAATCACCATATAACAAACTGCAAACTTGACAGTCTGTCTGTCTGAATTAATGTCAATGGCCATGTGTCATTTATTTCTGCAGAGAGATAGCCGTTATCTGTGGGTTACACACGGCAGAGAGAATTGCTTTATTGGAGGGATGCCAGTCCGGCTACAGCGAACACCTGGTGTGACAATGTGGGCAGGCTCTAGTCTGCTGACACAATGGACACCAACCTCCTTGTGTCTGCACATGCACAAAAACTCTCTCTCTTTATCCCCCAACCCCCTGCTCTCACACACATAGGGCCAGTGTGGAGTAGTAGTTAAGAGTCACACTAGGGCCTAAGGATCCATGGTTTGAACCATGGTTATGAAGCGCACTGGGTAACCCTGGTCAAGTCATGAACTCTCAGCCTAACCTACTTCACAGGGTAGTTGCAAGAATAAAATGGGGAGGAGGAGGAGAACAATGCCTTGAGCTCCTTGGAGGAAAGGTGGAATGGAAATGGAATAAAATAAACAAATGAAATATATGCACACCTCAGAGAGATGCTGGGGGTGTGCATTGTAAGTGGGACCTGCAAGACAATGCTGAACAGTCAACTACTCCTGTTCAGGGTGCCAGCCAGTCGGCCATGCCCTTCAGCAGGCTACCATTCCATCCTGTCTCCCATTCACCCCAATTTTCCATTTCTTTTTACTCAGCTGCTTGTGAGGTGGTTCTGTTTTCTGCGGTCGTGGCAAATTTGAGAGCACTGCCGAGACAGCGTGGTGAATTGTTAATAGTAGGTTTTAGTTTATGTTGGGCAGATTGTTTCTGTCTGGGGTGTATGGGTTTTTTCTTTTTTTAAAAAAATATTATTATGAGCTGTGGTTGGTTTTAACGTTTTAAAATTGCATTTGTATTGGTTGTTCTTTATATAACAGTTGGTGGAGATTTATTCCTTTAAAAGTGGGTTATACGTTTATCAGGTTTAAAAACAGCACTGTATGTAGACTTCAGGGGATAGTAATAAGTCTTCGATAGATGTGCTCAGTGTTTCACGTTTGTTCTATGGCTGAGGGCTATGGCTAAAGACTAAAACAGATTCATATTTCACTGGTATACACCATGAGTCCTGGATAAAGAGTTAGTGTTTCTTGGGCACAAAACTTTGGGATTAGAAACCATCCTGATTATATACGTAGCTAACCTCAGAGGACTGAGGTTTCCTATTTTCCATTCATCATGTACAGTCCTTTGTGGGTGCAGCAGAATGAAAATCCCAGGGACCAGAAGCATACTCCCATTTACAATGCAGAAGACCTGTTACTCCCCCCCCCCACCCTTCAAATGCTTCCAAGGAGTATCAGTGAAATTCACTCAGAAATTTTGTTTGAGAGGGGCTTGGACTAGAGCTGGAAAGACCCAGGTTCCACTTTTCTGGGTGACCTCTGATCGTTCTCCCTCTGGCTCTCTTTCTGTAACCCCTCTCTAACCTACCTCAAGGCTTGTTGCGAGGAGAAAATGGAACAGAACAATAGAATTGGAAGGTTGGAAGGGATCCCAAGGGTCATCTAGTCCAACCCCCTGCAATGCAGGAACCCAGCTAAGAATTGTAATAACTGAAAACCTTTCTATTTTTTCTTGCTCTAACCTACCTCACAGGGGGGGTTGGGAGGAGAAAGCGGAGAATTGTAAAGCACTTTATATGGCAAACACGACTGGGAGGGGCAACTGAACAACCGTATGGATGCAATGAACAAAGCTAATGGTGTTTGCCAGCATGTAGAACGAAAGCTGCTATCTGCCGAATTGCACAAAATAAAATGGGAAGAGGACAGATGCAAAGCAGTTCCAGTGAAGCTGTAAACTAGGAAGCGCTGGCTCCGATCTGCATGTTCATTGGTCACTCTGCTCATAATCTTTCATCAGAGGAACATCTAAACCAAGAAAGCTTTAGGGCATACTCTATTCATTTAGCAGGGAGAATATTCATTAAATCTTATTAAATGGCTTCAGAACGTGAGGCGTGCGTCTCTTAAAGCCAGTGGATTTGTTCAAACGAGGGGGAATGTCGGCATTTTAGATCATTTCTGTTTGTTAAACCATTTTCTTTTATCGTCTGCTTTAAATGGATATGTATTTCTAAGCGGGGCTAAAACTTCCCTCTTTGTTCTGTTTGCTAAGAGAGCAAAACACAACAAAATGAAACAAATTTATGACGCTATCGCTGTGAAATGTCTGCAAGCGGCAGAGGGAGGGGGGGTACGACTCCCCTCCTCTCATTTAACCGGTGAGTTTTGAGGGACAGAGGGAGACAGGGAAGAGAATGCACTTAACCCATTTTCTAAATATTCACCCTCAAAGCAAAAATATGGAAAAAGAGAGAGAGAGAGCGCCCTTTCCAACCCTTACTAAACTAGGAACAGAACATAAAAAGCTGCCTTATACTGGTCCATCCAGCTCAGTGATGTCGACAGTGTTGCCATATTTGGAGTTTCAACCTGGGACTTTCTGCAGGAAAAGAAAGATGCTCTGCTGCTGATCTATGGCCCGTCCTCTGCCACTTAGTCAAACTTGCCCCCCTGTCTGCATCCTGTGGAGCTATGGTCAGTTCCTTTTTTTTTTTTTATAAGATATTTATTAAGATTTTCAAGATATTACAAAATAAAAATAGAAAAAAGAAAAATACAAAATAAAAGTAGTTAAAAACAACTCAATCTTTCCATTACTTATTTTTCATTAGCTTGTTTCCCGGACCTCCTCACGCCTCCCTTTTTTGTATTCCAGTTCGGTTTGTTGGTTCAGCAAATCCTTCACCTCTTTCTTTATCCTAATCTTTAATCTTAAAATAATGTAACATTAAATTTTTACCTGTTAGTAATCCATTTTTCATATTCCCTTATAGTATTGCAGCTAAAAACCACTTAATTTCTATCCAACATCATTCTAACATTCATTAATTTTACAATATTTCTGTAAATAGTCTTTAAATTTCTTCCAATCTTCTTCCACCGACTCTTCTCCCTGGTCCCGGATTCTGCCGGTCATTTCCGCCAGTTCCATATAGTCAATCACCTTCATCTGCCATTCTTCCAGAGTGGGTAGATCTTGTGTCTTCCAATACTTTGCAATGAGTATTCTTGCTGCTGTTGTAGCATACATAAAAAAACTTCTTTGGCACCAATTGGCCAACTATGCCCCGGAGAAAGGCCTCTGTTTCTTCAAGAAGGTATATTTAAATACTTTTTTCAATTCATTATAGATCATCTCCCAGAAAGCCTTAATCCTTGGGCACGTCCACCAAAGGTGAAAGAATGTACCTTCAGTTTCTTTACATTTCCAACATTTATTATCGGGCAAATGATAGATTTTTGCAAGCTTGACTGGGGTCATGTACCACCTGTATACCATTTTCATAATATTCTCTCTTAAGGCATTACATGCCGTAAACTTCATATCTGTGGTCCATAACTGTTCCCAGTCAGCCATCATTATATTATGTCCAACATCTTGTGCCCATTAATTCCTTATATCCAAATGGCGAATGCTAATGTTTTGTTACTCTTTTTTTGTTTGTTTGTCCTGAGACCTGCGGTATACATAGTTCATTAACAGTTAAAACACACTCAGCAAGCGTTCGCAACTTCTTAGGAGTGCCAACACTTAGCAAGTTGGGGAAACTCGTCTTTGACGGGAATTATTGATAGATATATTGATTCCATTCGGATAACTGGGTCAGTTACCTACTGAAACACTTACAGTGTGTACAGTGAGCTGAATTTGGGTAGTGGATCTAGGTTAGAGATTAGACTTTACCTGTTGCAATCACATCCACAGGCAGAGATGCTTGTTGGTAAGAAAATAACAAAGTTGTTTATTGCAGGAAACGCATAACATGGTTTAAAAAGTTTGCAGTTCCACTCATACTAACTAGTTCAGAAAAGAACAAGGCAGCTATACTTGCTCCCTTGTTCTTTAATAAATAAAGATGACCTCTTTCTTACCTTGAGGTCTGAAAAAGAAATGTGAGGAGGAGGAAGTTGTAAGTGGGATGCAGCCTAAGATGAATCAGTCTAAGCAACAAGGAGATGCAGAAGTAAGCCAGTAGGTTAAAAGTACAGTGGTACCTCGGGTTAAGTACTTAATTCGTTCCGGAGGTCCGTTGTTAACCTGAAACTGTTCTTAACCTAAAGCACCACTTTAGCTAATGGGGCCTCCCGCTGCCGCCGTGCTGCCACCGCATGATTTCTGTTCTCATCCTGAAGCAAAGTTCTTAACCTGAGGTACTATTTCCGGGTTAGCGGAGTCTGTAACCTGAAGCGTATGTAACCTGAAGCATATGTAACCCGAGGTACCACTGTATAGGGATAGTCTGGGAGCATGTATATACTTTCCTCTATCAGTTTTAACATGCAAACTCTTCTTCTTCTTCTTCTTCTTAATTTTATTTATACCCCACCCAAGACCGGGCAGCTAACATCAGGTATAAAAACTGATGATAGCCTTATCCTCTATGAATGCCACCTTTTCCTCAGCTGCTAGACACTGGGTCAATATTCAGCAATCTCTAACACTGGACACATATATTTTTGGGTAGAGTTTCTAGATAAGCCTGAAAAAAGCCTACAGGGAACCATATTTAGCCTGAGGGCCACATTCCATTCTGGATAACCTTCCAGGGGCCATATGCCAGTGATGGGCAGGGTCAGATGCATAAGTGGGTGCAGTAATAAATGTGTATCTTACTTTTGTACACTAGGCTAGCTTCCACCCGCACATGCACACTCTCCTCTCTGTCTTCTGTCTAGGCAAGAAGCAAGAACGTTCCAGCCAGGCAAAAACATTCAAGGAGGGTGCAAAGCAGGGCTGGTGAGGTGGATGGTCTGAGGCATAGAAGCCAACTCCCAGGGTCTGAGGGGGTTGTGCCCCCTAAAATATTTGAGGAGGGCATATGCCATTCAAATGGTGTGGGTGCACTGCCCCCCCCATTTTTTATTCAAGTTGGCACCCCTGGCCTTAGGAGAGTTCCAAGGCCTGGAGAGCTGTATTTCTACCTAGGGGCCTGAAGTTCACTAAAAGTTCACTGGCTCTCAAAAGCCATCGAAGGTGCTAAAGGAATTCACTAAAGGAAGGTGGTAAAGGGAAGTGCCAAAGGAGTGAGGAACCCTGGGAAATTCATCCTGGGTGGCATTTTGAATGATAAACTTCCCTGTGTTCCCAAATTAACACACATACACACACCATTGCCTCCACGCAACGTCACAATCAAACATTGTGCTTTTGGTCCATTATCAGCCAGTATGTACTATGGCATGGCATCAAGGAGGAATTCAGTATATCTGGTCGGAACAAAGAGATAGAATAAATGTCCTTATCGTTCCATTTTACTGTAAATAATCCTTAAGTGCAAAGTCAAATATCAGCTATACTCAGCGCGGCATCATAACAAAACAGGCACTGTTAACCTCCTGGTCCCAAACTGTGCAACTCTTAATTAACATCTGACGTGTATCCTCTTTTGTAATCACCCATTACTGATTAAATGACAAGACGCGGAGTCAGATGCTTAATCCGATTGGGTAGCTGCTAAGTTACCAAGGTGCTACAGTGGGGTTTTTTTAAGGTGTTTTTTTTTTAAATTGCCTGCGAATTGATTTCTTTTATTGAATTAATAAGTGTTATCATACTGTACAGAAGGCAAAATTGCTGCTGAATGTGAGCGATAACATATAATTACAGAAAATCAAATCCTAATCTACAAAGCTAAACCAGGTGTCAACATTTTAATTGTAGTTAGGGGAGTGCAGTTAGCTGGAGCTGGGTCGGGAGAATTCCACGGGTGTCAAAGGCAAGAGAAAAGTGTAAGAGAAAAGTGCGGTCTTCAGCCTGGGAATGAGGTCACTTAAACCTCCAGAGGGGTGTTAAAAACCCACAGATAACAGAAAGCTTTGTATTTAACTTTCTTTCTTGTGTGTGTGCGTGCGTGTGTGTGTGCGTGCAGGGGGGGGAGATGTTTACATTTGTGAAAACCTAGCTACTAAGTACTAACCAGCCTGATTAATCCTTGGTTAATTAATAATAAAGCACTGCCTTTGGGCAGGGAAAGCTGCTCTTAGGGTTCAAGGTTCCCCCCTCCCTATGCATTTACGCTGCAGCTGATAATTTGCACAGCATGCTTAATTTGCTAAGTGCTTTACATTCTTTGTTGCATTCACACTTTACAACAACTCTGCTGAGGAAGGGCTTCATGGTTTCTGTTTTACAGTTGGGGGGAACAAGGGGGAGAGGCTGATAGCGAGGGCTTTGCGCAGGCTGAGCCTCTGTGTGTTTGTCTGATGTATCCCACCCCACAGGTATTTAATCAAAGCATGCTGCTTGGGCTGGAGGAGTGAGCCGCAGTCGTGTCCTGCAAGCCATTAACCAGCGAGGAAGAGGAGAACATACCAGTGAGATGTGAACAGCCAAATAATTCAAACAAGGAGTAGGAGGTATTACCAAATACCAAACTGACAATACAGGAACTATATTTTTGTCACCTGAATACAAGTTTGGGCCTGTATTAAAATATCCTGTTGTTCTTCAAAAAAAGAGAAAAAGGAAGGAAGCCTACCCCATCCTGGAAAAGATTCATCAGCCAGTTGTCTCCATGGCAACATGGTCACTCTTTAGTCATGTAGATATGATGCTTATAGGCCCAGCTAGGGCCATCAACTTAACAAAGAAACTGGTCTGACCAGCCTGGCATGTTCCCTCTACTACAGACTAGTGTCTTGCAGATACAAAAACACAGGTTGGGTTGGGACCCTCATCTAAACCAACTCCCAATCCTATAATGATAGTATTGGCAAATTGCCTTGATTGGACACACTGGACACGACTAAATGACTTAACAACAAAATCTAGAAGTAGTACCTCAAGGATGTAAGGAGGCGGCTGGAAGGGAAGCAGCAATACATGCCCTCCAAATCGAAAACAGACCCCAAAAGAAAAAGATGTACCCAACATCTATCAATTTCAATGCTGACCCACTGAATTGAAGGAACATGACTAACTTAAGTCTATTAATTTCTATGGATCTGCTCTGAGTAAAACGTGATTGACTACCCCCAAAACCATTTAAAAACATACAGACTATTGATAGGAAGCACTGAGAGTGTTTTAGACTTCTTCTTTTAAACAGACTTTGGAAGAGGTAGCTAACTGTATAGAAATACCTGTAGTAAATAAATAAAATGCCAAGTTCTGGAGGGCAGGACTTCACACCCGGAGGGGATGGATGCATAGCATGTCCCAGAGGTGCTACTAGCATCTGTGGGTGCCACTGGTGCCCCAAACCCAAGGATGTGTCAATTCCATCCTCTGACTCAGAGGGCTCCACTATGAAAGGCCAAGGAAGACCTGAGGCTTCCCCAGTCTTGTCACAGTCCCTGACCCATTCTCTGTCTCAGACTGAAGACTCACTTCCGCGATACGGTGTGTTCCTGATGACTTTAAACCTCCCTCTAGGAATGGCACACTTGTTGGTAGAGGGAAAGTGGCTGGGTAGCTAAGAGCGGAAGGTTGTACCAGTGACGACAGCCTCTAGTCTAAACCCAGAAGACAAATTGATTTAATAACTAACTTAGCTAAATCGTTTTCTAAATTGGTGCAATTAGTAGCTCAACCACTTTTGCGGGCACTCAAATCAGCTTAAGTGGGTCAGGGAGAGATATTGATTTTTGCTTTCTTTGGCTAAAACAATCCTTTTACTTGGATCTGATTTAAGAGCTCATGCTAGTTGGTCATGCAGATTTTAGCTACAAATACGCACACAAATACAAAACAAAACAAAACAAAACAAAACAAAACAAAACAAGGTAATTATTTAGTTACATTTTATTTTTCCACATTACTCCAGGAGCTGAAGGCAAGGTTACAAGATAAATTTACCATCCTATCACCATGTTAGGGTAGGTTAATTAAAATAACTCAGGGGACTGTGAGAAATTAGAATGGCACCCAACCAGCACTGAACGAGATACTGCTTCCCCCTGCGGCATCACCAGGTAAACCCACTGTAGGCGTCAGCTGAGGGCACATTGCCAAAGCTCTTTTCAAACTTGGAGATGGCTCTGGTAGGGGAATTAAAAAGCAACAACCCTACATTGGTATACACCACAACAAGTAGATACATACATAATAATTTATTTGTTCAACTATAAGCCACAACCAAACAGAAAACAAAAGCCACACAGAGCTGAACAACAAATTTAGCTCTTAATTTCCTGGCTGCCACCACAAGTAAAGAAACACGAAAAGTAACATCGTTCTCATTATCAAATGGTGAAAAATCATACAAACTCACTGTAACTCCAGTAGTTATTTTTCTACGAGGAACTTTGTAAAGTGGGTACAGAGTAATATAACAGGCATTATCCTCTATGGCAGTTTTACAAAATGCATAAGATGCTGTTCCAAGGGAACAGAGAAACCTACCTAACAGGATTGTTGTAAGGATAAAACAGCAGCAGCAGGAGTATGTATGCCACTTTCAACTGCTTGGAGGAAATGTGGACAACAACAACAAAGACCTTGTTGCAAGTACAAATATCTTTTGTCTTTTGAATAGCCTTTGGCCTACAACCTGTGGTCCTCCACATGTCAGACTCCAACTCCCATCAGTCCCAGTCATCATGGCCAGTGGTCAAGAACGATGGGATGTGTAGTCTAACAACTCCCCGAGGCTCTAAGGTCTAAAGCAGAGGCTGGCAGACAGCATGCTAAATGCACCTTTCCTGTGCCCCTATCATAAGTCCTTTCTCGCTTGCTTCTGGTGCTACAAGGAAACCAGGTTGTTGCTGCAGAGCACAAACCACTAGTGATTAATCCAGGCGGGTACCCCTCTGGCTTCTGAAATGTCACCAAACATTTCCACATCCAAAAGGGCTAGAATATAAAGGCCGGAGAGTCACTGGGTGGGGGCAGGAGAATCATGAGTACCACCTTGAGCTCCTTAGAGGAGAAAGTGGTATATGGACTTGATAAAATAAAAAATAACCATGAGCGTTTTGTCTTTAAAAGAAACCCCAAGATTTCCACGATGCCAAAAGCTCCACATAACGCCAGCATCATAGCTGGCTCCTTCCAGATTTCATTCTGGCAAATGCATCAGGACCTCCTTCCCCACACATCATTCTGCCCATGTGCACCACCTCCAAGTTTTTACGGGGCTTGGAATCCTCCTTTGCTGGTGTTTCTTTTTCCAGCCTTAAAGCCAGCTGGCAAAGCTGGAAGGTTAACCTCACAGCTGATGATCAACATGGGCTGGCCAAATAAAATGTAGCCTTTTAAACATAATTTGCACTTGGCACCAAATGCATCGAGGGGAAAGGCACAGCAATTTGTACTTTGGGCCGGCTACTAACCCTGCACCAGTGCTCTTTGATGCCCCCAATTTGCATCTGACAGGCCTAATGCATCTTGGAAAGCGGCAATGAGAGGAAGAGGCCCCAGAGCTAATCAGAACTGATGTATGAAAACTGAAAACACCTAATTGGCTCTAATTTGTTGTTAACATTCGGCTTGCTCTCTTGCTAAAAATAATATAAAAAAAAGAAATTAAAAAGGTATAACAAGGAGAAAAAGAGACAGCGTGTACGCACCAAATAGAGTGTTCCTCATGATTATGACCTTGTACTGGCTTTACTTAGATTTTAAAAAGTAAATCCAAAGAGAAAATTTCCGTAGTGGCGTGTATGTGTGGGCGGGCAGCAGGGAACACAGTGAAGCCCTTGCTTTTCTAACTGATGGTCTTGCTAAACTAAGGCTACATTGGACTCCCCCTTAGCTGGGTAGTGCTAACGGAAACAGCAGCACAGTCCTATGCATGACTACTAAAAAATAAGTCCTACTGAGTTCAATAGGACTTACTCCCCAGATTGCAGTCTAAAGCCCCATTGAGCTCAGTGGGGCTGTGATAAGACTGCTACTTTAGTCCAACTTGCTAGGATTGCTCTGTAAAGCTGAAATCCCATGCAGAGTGACCTGGAACTAAACCCCATACAATTCAGTAGAACTTGTTTCCGAGTAAACATATATAGAAAGCTTGTGCCATACATTTGGGGGCTAGATAACCCCCAACATGGGACATGGGTGGCGCTGTGGTCTAAACCACTGAGCCTCTTGGGCTTGCCAATCAGAAGGTTGGTGGTTCGAATCCCCACGACGGGGTGAGCTCCTGTTTCTCTGTCCCTGCTCCTGCCAACCTAGCAGTTCGAAAGCATCCCAGTGCAACTAGATAAATAGGTACCGCTCTGGTGGGAAGGTAATCGGTGTTTCCGTGTGCTCTGGTTTCCGCCACTGTGTTACATTGCTCCAGAAGCGGTTTAGTCCTGCTGGCTGCATGACCCGGAAAGCAGTCTGTGGAGAAACGCCGGCTCCCTCGGCCTGAAAGCGAGATGAGCGTCGCAACCCCATAGCCACCTTTGAGTGGACTTAACCGTCCAGGGGGTCCTTTACTTTACCCCCCAACACCCTGGCATCAGCAAAGAAACAGCAGAGAAGAGTGAAAGAATCACAGAATTGTAGAGTTGGAAAGGAACCACGAGGGTCATCTAGTCCAAACCCCAGCAATGCTGGAATCTTTTGCCCGACATGAGGCTCAAATCCATGGCCCTGAGTTTAAGAGTCCCACACACTACCAGCTGAGCTACTCCCTCCTTCGTCTGCCAAGACACTCCTTCAGACAATGGTTGTGGTGGGGGAGCGAGATATAAAAGTGACACAGGGTGCGTGTGCAGGGGTTAAGCAAGCAGCCCACAACGCTTGAAAGGTAGGCCTTGCAGTGCTTCAACATGAAACACAGCTGTACTGGTGCCAAGTGAGGATGGAAAACAGAGATACCTTCAATATGTGAAGGATTTCATATTTTAATGCAACGCAGATGCAAACCTCTGAATGAATCACTCTCTGCCTGTAATTAAAAAAGATTCTTCTGATGTCTGAAGGCTCTTCCTGTTCAGAAAGCCTCCTGGACGGCATTTCATCTCTTGTCTTCTTAAGTCTGATCCGAATTTGGAGGAGGAAAGAGTCCAAAAGCGTGATGTCACCCCAGACACCACTCGCAATTCCCCTTCTCCCCTACTGAGGAACTTGATTCTTATTGTCTGTCCATTGCCTCCTTTGATAGCTCCCTCAAGAGCCCTCAGAGCTAAATGAGAGCAAGCAAAGATCTAAGCAGAACAGCATTCCTATGGAATCCAAGGCAATCCAAGGCATTTTTCATGCAAGGCAACACCAGCTCCTTAGTGATTTAGTGGCAAGACTAAGCCACCCCATTCCCTTTATACTGGATATTTTTTAAAAAGTTATGAAGTCATTTTAGAAAGCAGTGGTTCCAACTAAATACCCAGAGCTTTTTGCATGACAAAGAAGGGTTTTTTATTTCGTTTTGTTTTTTAACCCCATCTGTGCTCCATTTTGTGAAAAACTGGAGCGGGGTATTTAAGCATGTTTACTCAAAATAAATCATTTTCCAAAATGCTAGAACAGATTTTTATGTCACACTGAACCTACATTTCCATCAGACTGCTACATAAAGAACAAGCCAAAGTCAACATCTGAGCTCAGGATACATTCTCATTTTTGATCTTAATAAGGTCCATCTCACACTCTGAGCACAGTAATGTGAAATAAAACTACAGAAAGGGAGGAGGTCTCGGATTGGGTGCAAACACTATAGCAGAGCCCTGTGTTAAGATGCACTTTGCGAAACCTGAGCTGACACACAGCAATTTTACAAGGTGGTCTTGCAGAACCTTAACTTTGTCTGCAGCAAGTCAGCTTAACAGGAAATGCATAGACCCAGGTTTACCAACGATAACAACAATAGTCTTAAATCTACAGTATGGCCTTGAAAGAATACCACTCTGAAGTGTTTCAATCTTTTGCCTTTAAACACAACACACATACATTCATACATTTGATTGCTTGCTTGCTTTACTTGCACCCTGGGCCAAATAGGGGGGTGAGGGCTTCAAAGTCACAAGGAGGGACAAGACGCAGAGAGTCTGCTTCACTTGCAGGTTCAATCCCTGGCATCTCCAGTTAGAAAGTTCAAGTAGCAGGAGAAAGGAAAGACCTGTCTCTCTGCCCCTGGACAGCTGCTGCCAGTCAGAACAGACCACACTGGGCTAGACAGACTAATAGTCTGATCTGGTGTAATGCAGCTTCCTAGAAACGTTAATCTTGTTGCTTTGCATTTCCAGAAGCTGACTGGTAGTAGAGTGCATGCACGTCCCAATATGTTACCAGAAAATTGTTTGTGAGAAAAGCGTTCCCATAACGAGCTGATGATTTTCATATTCTGCTATGGGAACATTTCTAATTGGTGATATCTTCCCTGCCCCCTGCTCCCACCAGGGTTTCTTCTTAAAATGGCTGCAGCCAGCCAGCCAGACAAAGGAAAAACTGATTTGTCTGGTCTCTCCTGCTCTTTGATTTGTCCGATCTCTCTCTCTGTAGCTGCTGCCCCAAAATGGCTGCAGTCAACCAGCAAAATATAAACAAGTAAAGAAGTGGGCAAACCCTGTCTGTTTGCATATCTGAATCAGCCGTGTGTGTAGCAAGGTTTGGTTATAATTCTTTGTGTTCAGATAAGTGCATTTTCCCATAACAAGTGGGTGGATAGCGGGACCAATGTTTATTCAAACAACACCGTAGCAGCAAATGCTCTTTCATAAACTGCTGGTTGTATCCTGCATTATTTGCCTGTTAGCACAAGGGCTCTTGTGTTAGAGGACAGGCAAGTTTTAATGTTGCACAACAGAGGAACCAGATGTGATGGTTGCACTAGCAGGAACTTGTTGCACAATCTATTGTACAACAAAGTTACCAGCAATCTGCTGACTGCATGCCCTTGCACTATGATGTTTTGCTGGTGCAAGTACTGTGTACCACTAAGTGGATTTAACTTAGCACTAAATTGGATATACAGTGGTACCTCGGGTTACAGATGCTTCAGGTTACAGATGCTTCATGTTACACACTCCGCTAATCCAGAAATAGTACCTCGGGTTAAGAACTTTGCTTCAGGATGAGAACAGAAATCGCGTGGTGGCAGCGCAGCGGCAGCGGGAGGCCCCATTAGCTAAAGTGGTACCTCAGGCTAAGAACGGGCCTCCAGAACGAATTAAGTTCTTAACCAGAGTACCACTGTAATTCTCCCCTTCAAAGCCAGGGGCTTTTCTGCAAATGCACCACCTTTTCTAAGAGCTCCATTTCATTCCAGACTGAGAATCATCTTTGTTGTAGATTAAATTTGAATCCGTCCAGATGCTTCTGCCAGATAAATGATATTTTAGGTGCTGCTTAATTATCAATGCTTCTTCCAACTGCTGGGCTGAAGACTTTGCTGTACAACGTGCCCTTCACAATTACCAAGTTCACTGAGAGCTACTCACGTGTGATAATGCTGTTTAAGCCAGAGATGGTATCTGTGGAAGGACTGTACTGTAGTAAAGTCTATGAATGGCAATAGCATTTCACTAACAGGATAGCTCCGCTGAAACCACTGTTTTTCTTAAAGGAAAGGCAGGAACGTAATAAGCTGCCTTATACTGAACTGGACCACTTCATCCAGTTCAGCATCATCTACACCAGGAATTGTCAAACTGTGGTCCTTGAGCTTCATTCAGGTGGCCCACAACACATCCCCATTAAACTTTATTTTTAAGTGTATTTTTATTGCTTCCTTGATTTCTTCTGCAATACAACCAAATGCAATATAAGAAGGGAAGGGAACAATCAAACACAATTAGAAACCATGCAGCATTTAGCACAGTGCACTGCAACTGCGACAACAAAGAGTAAAATCATGGTCTGCCAGAACCATTGGCAATTTTAAAGTGGTCCAAGCGGGGGAGTGAGGGAGTTAGGGAACCGCTAGTCTACACTCACTGGCAGAGGCTTGCCATGGTTTCAGACAGGTAAACTTTCCAGCCTGATCTGAAGATACCACAGAATGAACCTGAGACCTTTCGCATTCCAAGCATGTGCTCTGTCACTGAACCATGAAGGACTCATGGTCTAATTCCCACCTGGTAGTAAACCTCTGTCTGGATTGTATTGTTTCAGATTACAGAGAGGGGCTCCCATGCTCCCTATATCAAACGGTGCACCAGGTGAGAAAGGCCTTCAACACCTGCTTCCATTCACTGCACCTTCCTAGCAGTTGCATTTGAAGCTCTTTCCATGGCTCTGATGCATGGTTTGCACTGCATAGTTTACCCATGTTGCGCAGGGTGATAAATCTGCATGCATCCATCCCATCACAATCACTTAGATATGCAGCAATCGGCAAATGGAACACGGATGTTATAAATCAACCTTCCCCCAACTGTAGTCCTTCTAATGCGTTGAACTAGAAACCCTAAAATCACTGACCACTGATAATGAGGGTTGGGACTTGTATTCCAAGATTTATGGAGGGCACCAGTTTGGAGAAGGGTGCTGTAAATGTTTATCTGAATCAAAACACACAAACATATCACAAGCACTAACCAAGCTCTGGCTGTGTGGGTCAGTGTTGACAGCTTTACAAATAAAGGTGAACTGGTTTTATCCTTGGTTTCAGGTGTTGAGCGGACATTTGAGAAGATGGCCTGCTACAGACTCCTCCCCATTCCACCACACCTCAATTCAACACCTCGGGGAGTTGTCTGGATTGTCTGCTTCTAAATCTGACCTTAAATACTCCTCTATCCACCTACATTTCCAGGAAGGGGAAAATTAGATCCCTACCTTTCTATGAAGAACACTCAGTGATAATTAGCACATGGGTAGGCAAACTAAGGCCCGGGGGCCGGATCCGGCCCAATCGCCTTCTAAATCTGGCCCGTGGATGGTCCGGGAATCAGCGTGTTTTTACATGAGTAGAATGTGTCCTTGTTCATTGTGGGGCATAGGAATTCGTTCATTCTTTTTCCTTCAAAATATAGTCCGGCCCCCCAAAAGATCTGGGGGACAGTGGACCAGCCCCCTGCTGAAAAAGTTTGCTGACCCCTGCATTAGCACCTACCCTAACTCAGTGCCAGAGCTTCCGCTTTACATGCTCAATGTTCAGTCCCCATCATTTCCAGGTACGTCTGGAAAATTATCCCCGTCTGAAACCCTGGAGAGCTGCTGCCAGTCAACACAGACGATAATGAGATAGATGTACCAATGATCTGGTGCAATATAAGGCAGGCATGTTCCTACCAAAGGCGATGCATAAACACTTGCCAGATCCTGCTTCAAGGGCACAAATGTTCTTCAAGACACTCAAGTGAATTCTCTGCTTTCGTAGCATCTTCCTTGCCTCTGGGCACAAGATGTAATGAAGGATTTCAAAAGCGGGCCGTAAAAACAACACCCAAAAAAATCTATCCACTGTTCTCAAAATGATTTATGCCTTTCCAAATGATGCCTCTCAATTCCCCGAAATAGGAGAGAGATCACCCTGGAGGAGGCAGCCCTGATCCTAGATCTCCCTCTGCCGTAGGAGCACTTATAACTTATTGCTGTATTTTGGTGAACAGTAGCAATCAGATGTGTATTTATATATTTGTGGAGGGACTAGCCAAGAAAATACAAATATTTTGACAGCCAGAAAACCTAGAAGTGTGGGAAATGTGTGTGCGAGAGAGGGTGGGAGGGATATTCTCGCTGCAAGTCCTAACATGTGGCTCAGCAGATATGTGTTATCTGGGGCTCACCAGCCAGCTCCTGCAAGTCCAAGATCAGAGTGCCACGGTTAACACTCCACTGGCTCTATCATTCTCAGGAACACAGTGCTTGCCTTTAAATGCATTCGTTCCGGAAATCATGTCACATCCCTTCGCAAGTAAAACACACAACTGGTTATCGCTGGATGACACACCAGGCAATGCTGCCCTTCCAGTGGGGTCACTTGTCTAGGCCCGGCTTCACAGCGAGCGTTTTCGACATGGGTAACTTCAGATTAATGTTTTCCCTCCACCCGTCCCGCCTCCCTACCACGCTTTCTTCTGCAGAGCAAAATCTAGCCTTGCCAGCTCTCCCAGATATATGTATCCATCTGGCAATGTGGAATTCACACACAGGCGTAAGGATTAGCATCCCTTAACACACTTCTCAGGATATCCGTTTTAAATGCAGGCAGATTTGAGGTGCTGCTTCTGACTTTACAACAGGTGTGGGGCAACCTCAGGCCCATGGGAGGAATGTGGCCCTCCATACCTTTTTAAATGGCCCTCCATACCTTTTTAAATGGCCCTCAGGACTCTCCCTAGGCTACAGACCCCATGGGTCCTCCTTCATACCCTCCTCAAGTGCTTTCTCCACAAGCAATGCATCTGTGGCAGTGCCTCTTGACTGCGGCAAAGAGAGGTGTGTGAATATGCACGATAAAGCCTTCAATTTTTTTACATGGCTGGAATGCTATACAAATGGCCACATCTGTTAGGCCGCTCCCTGCTGCCCTTGGCCCCGCCCATTACTGGCATAAGGCCCCTAGAAGGTTCTCCATGGGGGAAATCTGGCCCCCTCTTGAGTTGCAAAGGGTCACCTGCCCCGCTTTCCAATATCCTGACCAGCATCTTGGGCCTTGCATGCTATTGCCATTACTGATAGGTGCAGGGTCTGCTTCAGGGTTCAAGGGCCACATCCCAAGAGGGGCCCCGCTGCTGAACTCCAGAGTCCCCAGACTTTGCTGCTGCCCCCAACACAGAAGTAGTGACAGAAACATGCAGAAGGAGCAGCAGTCCCTCCCTGCCTTGCCCCTTCCCCTTTCAAGCAGTGATGTGAATTGGACCCAGAGGGCCAGCAAATGCACAGCAGTGCCAAGGACAGGGGTAGACAACCTAAGGCCTGTCGGCTGGATGCGGCCCAATCGCCTTCTCAATCTGGCCCAAGGACGGTCCAGGAATCAGCATGTTTTTACATGAGTAGAATATATCATTTTATTTAAAATGCATATCTGGGTTATTTTGGGGGCATAGGAATCCATTCATTCCCCCCCCCCCCAAAAAATATAGTCCGGCCCACCACATGGTCTGAGGGACGGTTGACCGGCCCACAGCTGAAAAAGGTTGCTGACCCCTGGTCAAGGAGCTGGGCCCACTGAAGACATCAGGCCCAGGGTGGATAAAAATCAATTATTTTTAAAAACAAACAACTCCCCCCCCCCCATCAGATTTTTAAAATTTAAATCAGATTTTCAAAATAAAATGCTTTTGGAGGAAAAATCTTTCCAAAGATAGTTTTCTATTGAAGTTACATTATAGTCCAAAGGCTATTCATCAGGAAATAAGCATTTGTTTTAAGTTTTCCATGTGTGCTAAAACTCAGTCTAAGGTGTGTGTTTTTTTTTAAAATGGTTTAACCACATCCGTTAACAAACATGGATACATATGATATAATGTTATTGTTTTAGTTAAATAAATTGTTATTAAGGAAATGATTATTTTTCTCCTTCCAATAAAGTACAGCAGAAAAGTTTTCCAAATATAAACAGTTAACTTATTAAACGTCGCAATAATTTCCTAATTATCTGTCTATGTATTTGTAGTAGTATAACCAAATCAGTAATTTTTGATATAACTGTAAACTACTCTGAAAATTTATTATTCCAAAAATGACACCTTCATCTGGTTGTAAATATTAAGATTATACCAGCAAGAATGAGTCTTTCTGTAAAAAAAAAAAAGATTTAAATCAAGTCTTACTGACTAGTGATTTAAATCAATTTGAAATATCCATATTATCTTCCAATATTTTAATTTGAAAACACAGTCTCATATTTATATTTAGTTTTATTATATGTTTGTTTCTGGATACATTTTTAAATGAATCATTTCCCATTGTTCTTCGGATATGGATTTTGAAATTAGTTTTTGCAATTCAGACTGTATGTGCAACCTTGCATGTGATGGATTTAGTGTTTTTTTTTCATTAAGGGGAGGGAATTACCCCTTTCCTCTTTTTGGGTATAGTTTAAAACTGATAAAAGAAATTTTAAAAAGAAGAAGATAAGCATGCTATATTTCATTGAATATTGCAAGAGGAAGAAGTTAGTACAAATACAGGTTATGAGTTCACCTTATATTAATATGAATTAGGACCATAGCTGGGGTAATAATTATAGGTCTTAACATATAGTAGGTGTGGTGAACCTGTGGCACTCTGAATGCTGTTGGACTCCAACTCCCATCAGCCCCAGCCAGTATGCCCAATGGTCAGAGATGATGAGAGGTGTTGCCCAACATCCAGAGGGTCACAGGTTTCCCACCTGTTAAACAGCATTATGGTATTATTATTATTAACAGCTTTGCCTCTTTGGAGATAGAGCAAGAGAAATATTCATATACGTCCTTTTCATTGTTCTGTTTTATTTTCTACATGGGTACTATTTATTTTCTTTTTCTTCTTCTTTTTTGTTTCTTATCTTACTCTGTACAATTGTATTTTTTTAAAATCTTTCAATAAAGAATATAAAATAAAAAATGACTGACAGCAGCATAATATATTCAGCAAAGGAAAAGAAATCAGGCAAATTTGCATAAAATTTAAACTAACTGCAACATCCAGCTTTTCTGGAGTACTTAAGTTTACCTTGGCACCAGAATGTTGATTTACTTTTAAAGCACCAACTGTAGACCTCTCTAAATGCTAACTGAGAGCAACTCTCCAAATTTCATGCCAAAGTCTTTCACGGTCCAGCTACCTGACAGACTCTATATAGAGATTCCAGAGACTGGAACTGGAACGCTTATATGTAAAACATGTGTGCTATGATTGAATTCATAGTCCTTCATAAAGTTTTTGGAGTGCCATGACACTAGACCTCATGGAAATGGTTGAGTGGCAAATACTTTGTCTGCTTAATGGAACCAGTTGTGCCCTCCAGATGCTCCTCTCATCTCTGACTACTAAACACATTGGCTGGAGGTGATCATGCGAGCTGCAGTTCAGAACATCTGGAGGGCACCAGATTGCCTACTGCTGGTCTACACGCACAAGCGGCAGCTCTCCAGAATTTCAGACAGGAGTCTTTACCTGGAGATACCAGGTACTGAACTTGAGGAATGTGCTCTGTGCTACAGCCCTTGTCCTGAACTCCCACAGGGTGAAACTATTTCAATCCAGGGTGGATGCTACCAAGAAGTTGTGTGTACAAGGTATTGTGTGTTGGGTGCAACATGACCATACTGATGCGCACACTGCAAAACTGGGAATCAGAGTGGGTCCCTCCTTCTCCCCCCTTTTTTGCTAATTGATAACAAATGGTTTGGGTAGAGGGTCCTTTTCCTGTGTTCCTTGGAGATTCAGATCCATATACAATTTACAAAAATCCTCATCTACATCACAGCATTTAGGCTCCAAATATGAAATGGAATCCCCTCCCCTCTTCCATCTGTAAGAATAGCTATCACCTACCCACCCCCAAATTCATTTTTCACTGGTTCTGCGCAGCTTTATGCCATAATTTAACCACCTGCCTTAATCTATATTCAGGTTGTCAGTCTCTTTCTACATGTGGGGGTTCTCCTACCCCCAATTTGTGTCAACGCTTGAACTGAGATTTAATACAGAGATGACAGATCACCTTCTTACTTCTAAAATAATTTCTAGAAACAGATTTGCAGTGCTCTTTCACTCCCTTCCTCCCTCTCTCAATCTCAGGCGCACACACAAGGATAGCACTGAAGCAAAATAAAGATGACAGCACATTTGAACAAGGCAGCAATAAAACAGTGATAGTAATAAAGAATAAAAACGCTATATCAGGTTGCCATGGGAACTAGTATTCAAGGACTCCAGGTAATGCTGTAAAACACGCTATTGAGCATAAAGCACTAAGCAGGTTAAGAGGTTATTTATTATGTTACAACATGCCATACAGTGCCCTCTGGTGTGTGTGCAAGACAGAAATGTGTGCTTTAAAAACAACAACAACAACAACATCCAAAACTCTTCTGTAGCCTTTATAAGGAATGGGCGCTTGGCACACTGAAATAAAGGTCTTTATCAAGGGCAATTGTCAACTTAAGTGGATTCACAGAAAGAACAGATAAAAAGGAAGATTGAGTTAGCCCCTAGGACTTTTTGCACCGTCTACAGGTGACCAAATGTTTTGATCAAACGAGCAAGCATTAGCTGTGGCAGGCAGATGCACGAGGGACTGAATTGCTTGCAGATACTGGGAAGCAAACAGAAGTGCACAGAATTAAAAGAAAGCACCACAAGACTTTCCAGCAATAAAGTGTGTTTGATTTCAACTTAATGTTGGTTTAGGGCCAGTTAGAATGTTGGACATGAGAGATGGGGGATCTCATTGGTGGACCCATATCTATGGAACTCTTTATTTCCCAAGAGCAGAGGAATGAAATATCTGGCCTGTGAACTCAAATGTGGGCATTGAGCCCTTTCTACCTAGCTTGAGTGCTTTTGTCCGTCAAGAATGTACCCTTGAACTCTTGATAAACTCTCTCGCTTGCCTGGTTTTAGCACAGAGGTGGTGGATGTGGGTGGGTGGAGAAACTAGTCTAGTGTGTGTAGAAATGTAGCTCCACAGGCCTCTCTTATCTGCTCCTCTCCAAGCCACACACTCTCCTGAGTCACATTCCTGCTCAGCACCCTCTTTGATTGCTTTTGCCAGGCTAGAATGTGTCAATGTACTGTGATAATGTCTCTTCTTTGCCCAAATGGTCAGATTAACATGTGAGAATTAAAAGGGATCTGAATTTTGCACAGTTGGGATTTTCTTTTCTTTTTTCTTTTTTTTTTTTTAAAAAAAACCTTTAAAAGATGTTGGAAATACCCTCAGTGGGGCGCTGGTTAACATTATCCTCGTCACCAAGACTGTTACAGTGGTACCTCAGGTTAAGAACTTAATTCGTTCTGGAGGTCCATTCTTAACGTGAAACTGTACTTAACCTGAGGTACCACTGTAGCTTATGGGGCCTCCCACTGCCACCACACAATTTCTGTTCTCATCCTGAAGCAAAGTTCTTAACCCAAGGTACTATTTCTGGGTTAGCGCAGTCTGTAACCTGAAGAGTCTGTAACCCGAGGTACCACTGTATTGCCATCATAAGGCCCCCTCCTCTGCCCAAAACATGTGATACACACGACATCCTTCTTCTCCTCATTTTGGAATCGGCCCCCATTGTCCACTCCACTGGTCAAATTCTGACATGTTATACCAGCTCTAATACATATAAGCAACGGTGGAGTGGGAAGAAATCTCGTGTGATTCTGATCTTCCATTTATACATGGAAGACAAGCAAACAACAGGGGATATCCAATGTTAGTTATACTCTGAATATGACTAACCCGCTGCATCGCAGGGGGTTGGACTAGATGACCCTCGGGGTCTCTTCCAACTGTACAGCTCTGTAACTTATGTCCACCCAAAAGTAAATCAGATTAAATTGGGTGGGGCTTACTCCCAGTTAAGTGGGATTAGGGTTGAAGCCTTAGGTGGATATCACACAGAGTTTGCCAACCTAACTTTAATTGTATTTGGAGAATCTTTTTCTTAAGCCCAGTGCAGCTGCCTTAACAAAAATAAAATAATGTCGAATGTAACTTTCTTAGAATATCTATATTCTACTTGGAAAAAGTGACTGGACAAATATCCACTTCCTTTCTGAGCAATTAAGACACATCTCAGACTATTATGAGTGTTCGCCCTCTGGACCCTCTCCCAGAGGCTGCAGTGCACATCTAGAAATACACAGCCTGTCAGATCCTATTACTTAATTAAGATTTGGGCTTTGTTGCTATCGCCTTGCCCATCAGAAGGTTCAGAATCTGTAAATATGTTCCCCATTTATAAAGTAAACGCAGGATTTAGTGGTTTTTATTAAGGTCAGCCAAGGAAAAAAGCAAACATGATGGGGCGGCCTTATATGAATCAGACCATCGGGTCCGTTTAGCTCCATATTGTCTGCACTGATTGGCGATGGATCTCCAGGATTTCAGGCAGGGATCAATTCCAGTTCTGCCTGGACATGCAGAGGGTTAAATCTGGCACTTTCTTCATGCAAAGCTGATGCTCTGTTATTGAGGTATGAATAACAACAAGAACAACAAGGCAAAACAGTCCGCAAGGCTGTATACATCTTTAAAGTGCATTCAAAGCACATTCCCCCCCTCAAGTAACTCTGGGCACTGTAGCTTGTTAAGGTTTGCTGGGAATTATAACTCTGTAAGGGGTAAAACTACAGTGCCCAGAATTATTTGAGGGAAAGAAGGTGCTTTGAATGTGCTTTAAGGTATAACGTGCACACAGCTTTTGCGTTCACAGCAACAGGACCAAAAGCATTTTGGGGAGGTTATTAATGAAGTTTATTACGAAGAGAAAGAGAAGGAGAAATTTTCAGCAAAACAATGTTCATATGAGGGCCAGCAATAGTATAGGCTCTCATCAAGAATAACTGCACATTCACCCTGAAATGTCTTCGAATTACGCTTTGGAGTCACCTGATCTTCTAGATAAGAAGGACAAAAAGCTCAAAGAATGCCGTGTTCCCTCAGCCCCTGCTGGGGAAGCCTTCACCCAGTTTAAGAAAACTTCAGTTCAGTTCTCCCCCCACTAAGTGGCACCAATGCACCACGAACCACAGTGAGTAGGGGGGGGGGGAGACTCATGATGGGCATTCCGTCTCATTTTGCCTCTTTTGCGCCTCGCTGGCTGTCAGTGAACGAGAACAGCATAACATAAGTTAAACGCTTTCTGACAGAGGCTGTGTTCTTCAGCAAGTGATAAAGCAGCCAGAATTAGCAATGATGTCCCATACTTTCTCTCTTTTTGGGCAATTGTAGACTGAAGAGGTTTTCACCCATTTTTCACCCAGCACCCTAGTAGCTCTTGGATGGCACCAGTCACCATTCTGAAATTGCTTATCAATGGAAGGAGCTGAAGAATATTTACAGGTACGTGATTAATGCAATTTTGCACCACTGCCCAACGAGAGGGAGGGAAGTTATTCCAGAACAACCCTTTGATTATATCTCACCCTCACACACATGGGAACAGCAGCTTTTCCTTTGAACCCACTTATTTTAAAGATGTGGGGTGCACTTTTTATAGTTAGAATTTTGCTTGGAGGAGGAGTAATGATTATGAGGATGAAAAATATCCTGTAATACATGATCCAACCACATATCCATAAGGGCAGGTACTGTCTACTTCAGGGATGGGGAACCGGTGGCCCTTCAGAGGTCGTTGGGCTCCAAGTTCCATCAAATTCATTAGGGAAGGAAGTGAAAATAAAACTGCCGATAACATGATGCCATTGTATAAATCTGAACTCTTGGGAGTTCTGAGAACCCCACCTCCAAAAGGACATTGTACAGTTGGAAAAGATTCAGAAAGAAGCAACCAAAATGATTGAGGAGGTGGAGCAACTCCCCTGTGAGGAATGGTTGCAGCATTTGGCGGCATCTTGAAAGCTAGCATCTTCCAGACAGTGTAGATAGGTAAAAAAAGAGAGAGAGAGGAAAAGGACCCCTGGACGGTTAAGTCCAGTCAAAGGTGACTATGAGGTTGCAGTGCTCATCTCGTTTTTAGGCCAAGGGAGCTGGCGTTTGTTCACGGACTGCTTTCCGGGTCAGGTGGCCAGCATGACTAAACCACTTCTGGTGCAACGGGACACTGTGATAGAAGCCAGAGCACACGGAAACGCCGTTTACCTTCCCGCTGCAGTGGTACCTACCGTATTTTTCGCTCTATAAGACGCACCAGACTACAAGACGCACCTAGTTTTTGGAGGAGAAAAACAAGAAAAAAATATTCTGAATCTCAGAAGCCAGAACAGCAAGAGGGATCGCTGCGCAGTGAAAGCAGCAATCCCTCTTGCTGTTCTGGCTTCTGGGATAGCTGCGGAGCCTGCATTTGCTCCATAAGACGCACACACATTTCCCCTTACTTTTTAGGAGGGAAAAAGTGAGTCTTATAGAGCAAAAAATACAGTACTTATCTACTTGCACTGGCATGCTTTCAAACTGCTGGGTTGGCAGGAGCTGCGGCAGAGCAACGGGAGCTCACTCCGTTGTGGGGATTCGAACCACCAACCTTCTGAATGGCAAGTCCTAGGCTCTGTGGTTTAGACCACAGCACCACCCGTGTCCCATTCACTGTAGATAATACTGAGCTAGATTGACCAACGTGCTGACTTGACGTGAGGCAGCTTCCTGCATTCTTAATGTGTTTAGCTGAATCCAAGATTTTCCCCAGTCAAGACTTTACTTGGAAGCAGAGTTCAGGATGGGCAACTGCATGAGAGCACTGGGGTAATGTGCACACATTTTTGCCAACCTCTCCATGTGCTTCTAGTGCTTAGAAGGATGCATTCCCAATCCCCAAGGGGTCCCCTGCTTGGGTGGCAGGACCCACAACCCCAGGCAGCCTGTTAGATCTTTATCTTTCTTTATTACTTCACCTCTTAATCCCTCTCCCTCCTTTTGGCACTTGATCCAGAGCCTGATTATTTTGTTGTTTGCAGTCAGCTGAAGTAATTAAACCTAACCCTCCTCCTGTGGGAGTCCCGCAGAAGGTTAGTGATCCACAGGCAAGGCATGCTGTTATTTATAGCTGATTAAGCCCCATTCATCTCCATTTAAATGTTCCAGGAGATGGGAGAGATCCCAATACACATCTGTGCTTGATTAGAAACACCAGCTGTGTGTGGTAGCCTAGTCCCCATTGTGGAAAGGGAGGCGGGAGAGAAGCAGCACTCCTTGGCATATCTAAACAAACCAACATGGCTTTAGCCATAGTTTACATTGCTAAGAGCCAAGCCTTTGTTATGGAGCCGACACCACAAGAAACCCAAGCTGGAGTGCAGATGGGGGGGGGGGGGAGGTATTATACAAGGCTTCTTCATCTGTGGGATGCTTCGGGTCCAGTCTATGTGGTTTCACTGGAAACAAAAAGGGGGGGCAGAAATTTAACACTGTTGAAGAGGACATACCATGGCTTAACTCAGTAAAGCAAAGCAGCAATACAATCAGAGGAGGAACCACTATCTCCTCCCCTGGAACCTGCATGCTCGCAAGCTCCAGTTAAACCATGGTTTAGCTTAGCATGATGTGTGAACCAGGCCAAGGCGTTTAGTTGTACATTCGAATAAAACCGTGGTTTGTGGCACAAAACACCACAAAACTTTGGCACGGGTTCAAAAGAGATACATAAATGTTGTATTTGGGGTGCTCACTAGCAATCACTACAGGGTATGTCTGTGGAACACTGGGGGGGGCATAAGAAACTGGAGACTAATGGAACAAAAATCAAAGGTTCAGCTCAGGTTTACAGAAGATGTAGGGTATTCACTAGGGGTCACCGGATGATATGCTTGTTGCATGCTCACAAGCAGTGTTGGAAATTTGGGGTACAGAGCAGCACAAAAATTTGGAGGAGATATGATCATGCTGTTTTTAGGGTAGTCACTAGGATCTCACCACTGGGTAGTCCCATTTGCACACTTGTGAGTGGCAACGCCAAACCCAGGCTTGTGGCACAAAACTAGCCTACACAACAGTGGGACAGGTTTGAAGAAGATGGACAGTATTGGATTTTGGACCACTAACTACAAAACCCAATTTAATGCTACAGTAGGCACTGGTGGCACAAATCTCAGGTTCTGTAGCATAATATAGCAGAAAACGTTTTCATTGGTTTTGTGGGTAACCAGATTTGAGGGTTCTTAGTCAATGGAAACAAGAACATAGGGAAGATTACTCTGGCATACTCTTGAGACAAACTATACAACTGTGTTTTCTTCTCTCAACTGCAAGCAAGGCAATTTGGCCTTGGATCTGAATCTTGCCAAATGTTGGGCTGTGCTGTTCGTGTCAAACTTTAATCAAGATTAGGAACATCTGAGTGAGGCATAGTAGCTCTCTACAGACAAGCAGGGAAGGGAATAAAAGTGTGTCTGAGAAACATTCTCTATCATTTTGTTGAGTTTTCTTTTTGCCTTTGGCAAACATTCCTTCCTTAACATCTGCAAAGCCCTTGACGATCCTTGCATTAAGGTGCTATTTAAGTGCAAGGCCTTTGATGGCTGTGATTATTTAGAAGGCTGGAGGGTTCAACAAAACCCAAAGACCTATTAAAAAGCATCTTGCAGGCATGAGTCAAATGGGTTTCTACACAAAGCCTTCTTCCACAGTAAAAATGCAAACGGAATCATGTAAATGCTACTAGCACAGTAATACTCAGGAAGAAACAGTCATATCTACTGGGTGGGCTGAACACAATGAACACTTCACCTGGAAGCAAGTCTACTGTGTTCAAAGGAACTTTCCGGTACTTCTGAGTAGATATCCATTGGATTGCTCTATAAGTTAGCTGCAGCTGCCCAAGCCTGTGCAAGAATGGGGGGGAAATTATAGGATTCCAACTCCCATCAGCTCCAACTAGCATGGGCAAGGTTAAGCAATAGTGGGGGTTGTAGTTGGGCGGGTAGCATGTTAGCAACCCTGACATACAGCATGGAAGTGAGGAAGTGCCATCCATAGCTTAGGGGTAGAGAAACTCCCTTGCATGCGAAAGCTCCAATTTCTACCTCCTCCTGATAGGGCTAGGAGAGACTACCCTCAACCCAGAATGACTGCTGTCAGCACAGACAATACTCATCTAGATGGACCAATGGTTCCTATCTCCACTTTTCCATGGTGCATTTCAGAGATAGTACACTGAACCCTGATCTAGAAGACTGGATTTGAAATTCAGCTCCCAGCTATGAATTCTCTGTTTTTTTGTTTGTTTTTATTAAATTTTATTAAATTTGTGTATCTCAAGGCTGTTCATAGCATAAAAATGCAAAATACATAATAAAAATAGAAACAAAACAAACAAATACTGCCCCTCTAGATGACTCAATTTCAAGTCTATAAAATCCCTACCTTAGTGAACCACAAAGACAAAAAAAAGCCAAATTCTATGACTGTTAAAATTTTTTATTGAAAATTCAGTCATTTTAATGATTGCTCTGTACTGTTTTTAATGGCTCTGTGTGTCTTTTTATGTTGCTGTATTTTGTGAGTGCGGTATATGAATGCTTTAATAAATAAAATAAAATAAAATAAAATAAAATAAAATAAAAATTATATATAAAGACCAGCTTGAAAAATACAAGGAAAATTTCACAATGCAAAATACAGTTAAACAGCCAAACAAATGAATTTCCTCTAAAAATCATTATTACAATTGAAAATCAACTAGAAAATACAGGGTTGTATGCAAGTTTGTTATGTTAGTTATGTCCATTAATTTCGATTGGCCTGCTTTGAGTAGGACTAGCATTTGATCAACGCATAAATTCCATATTTTAAAACATCATTATTGACGGCTCTATCCCAGAGCTGTTTCATAAAAACAAAAAAATTAAGCAGTAGTAAAGAGGGGGTTTGCTGTACTGTCACAGCCCAAAGATTGGCTCAAATGAATATTACAGAGCTATTTAAAAAAACAAAAAACAAAACCAGGAATGATACTCCATTCCCTCTATTCTATTCTCTTTTCCTTGCCTGACAAAAGAGCATAATTAGGCATTGACCCAAATGGTACGAGCTGAGCAGCAAACTTTGTGCAGCTGTTGCCTCCATTTCTGATTCAGGATCTCAGAGTTGAGAGAGACCCGCCCCCCCCCCAAAAACACATCAAACAACAGCACTAACAAACAACTCCCTACCGCATTGCAAATGTCAAGGGATTCTGACCAAATCATAACACTCTCACCTTCCACCTTGCAAGTGAATTTTTCCCAAGCAGGGAACCTTGACTTTGAACATATGGATTCAAGCACTGGAGATTTATTTGTCGATTACACAAACAACCTACTTCTGATGCCAAAACATGGACTTGGAGCAGCCATGGCATCGCTATAGTTAATAACTTATTCTAATACTTTATAGTCACTACTATATGCTGTACTGGCAAGTCAAACCATGTAAGCAACAGAGAAAAGCAGCAGAATCAACCTTGTATTAAATCCTACACTATCAGCATCTGTTTCCACAAAGATAATTTCCCCCTCCCCTAAAAAAACCCATGCAAACGGAGGGGGGCGTTCAGAGGATTTATAAAAATACATTTTGAAGAGGTCAATTTAAACTCACTTACGGGAAGGGAGCGAAAAGTATTCCACAAGAGAGAGAGAGAAAAACAGAAAGATCCAGGCAAGATCCAAAATGACTCCACTCCCAGGAAGCGGAAACACTTTTCAACTGGTTGCTGTAATCGGCAGAACCTTATCAAGAGCTTTATCGTTTTTTCAGCGCTTATCTAAACCAAACAATCAGTAGAACAGCAGCTGATAAGGCTTCCCACAAGGTAATTTCAGCAATTAAAACTCTACCAGGCCACAACTGAGACCAAGTGCACATTGTTTCCACTTTCAGCCTGTGAAGTCTCTTCTTCTCAAACTGCTGATTTCTTTCCTCTGCTAGGACTCTTTTGCTCTTAAGAGAATCCCCAGCCATTATTCAAAGGATATCAGCAGGTGCCCTGTGATCTCCCTCCTCACTTGGTCGGCACAACCCGTCCACTACTGTGGTTTTCACTTCACCAGAGCCAGGTGCTATAACCTAAGAAGGCAGGACAATACTCAAGAGTCACTTTGAGCGGCCTTTGAGCTTTATTTCAGGGATGGGGAACCTCAAGCCCTGAATGTGGCCTTTGGGATTCTCGTCTAGCGACACACCCATCACCAGCCACACCTGCTCACAGTCCTGCTTTGCACCTTCCTTGAGCATTTTTGCCTAGCTAGAATGTTTCATGGGCTCTGGTGCTGGTTCTTTGTTTCCTGGATGGAGGACAGAGAGAGGGGTTGGTGAGTGTGTCAAAAAGAACCATGCTGCACAAAGGCAAGTGTGGGGCTGGTGGGTGTGGTTTGGAGCAAATGGCCTCACAAGTCAAATTTGGCCCATGAGCTAGAGGTTCGCCACCACTGATAGACAGGCACTTTTCTCTCCCTGGTCCATGCTTACTCTAAGTGAATCACTTCCTCTAAGTCAGGGGTCTGCAACCTGCAGCCCATGGGCCACAAGCAGCCCACAGGGGTCACTGAAACAGCCCACAAGCTGCCCCCAAACCGAGCCACCCACTTGGTGAGTCCCCGCATGCAGCACTAAACCGGCGTAGCGTGGAGAGGGGACTCGCTTCCACGGCCCCATAAATCACATCTGCACATGCGCAGACATGATCCGGCCCACAGAGCGATCTCCATGGGAGTGAACTGGCCCAGGCGAGGTAAACCTTGCCAACCCCTGCTCTAAGTACACCACCACAAACACAACAGCCTTATCAAAGGGGAACAGGTAAAGCACATTTGGTCTGCTGTCTGCCAGCCTCTGCTTGAGACCTTAAAGCAGAGGAATCATGTACAATTAGACAGTATATGCTTTACAGGAAGACACAGAATACAGAATTCTGCATTGTTGCAAGTAAAGATGTGTGACGTGTGTGAAGTGACATGCATTCTAAAAGAAAGCATGGACTCAAATTCTTTCACATCAAAAAAAAACAACACAAAACAACAACAAGAAAAAACACACACACAAAAACAGGCACATCTTTCTCAAGGCTGAATGGCCATAACTCAGCAGCCTCTAGACACAGCAAGTGTGAACCTGACTTTGAAATTTAGAAGCCATGGAATTCTAGATTTTATAGGCTATCAACCGAATCTTGTTTTGTTTCATTTCATTTAGGGGATGGGAGGGGAGAGATGGAGAGAAAGATAAATCCCAAACAGACAAAAGCCGCAGAAAAGCAATCACTCTGGCTGGTGAGTGTTGTGGGATTTTCCTACAACTTTTTTTTTCAATCAAAATTTAATGAATCAAGAAACAGAAACAGATGTGGAGAACTGTTTCCCTTAATAAATCATGATGCATGCACTTGGCATGTGAAATGCAAACTAATCTGTTTAAATTACAAGAGTTAATGTGCTTATAAAAAATAATAGGATGTCTTCATGGTTTTAATCACAAAAATGTATCTTGAATTTCAGGAAAGATTACCCAGCTCAAGTATCAGATTTTACAGCTGAACACTCGTCATAGTAAGTTCCATAAACATCCACTAAGCAAATCTATTTTTCCTTATAACCCAAAGCGTATAATTTACCTTTCAACCAATCTTGAATTACAGGTTATATTATGAATTTCACCACCTCATGGGATACAGAGGCACATCTTTTGCTTCTTTTTAATAACTATGGGTTCTCTTGTTTCTTTTGAGTCAATACTCATTAAAACAAAAACTCCATTTATGCAACTTTACAACTACAAGCTCCACGATTCACTGCAACGATGAAAAACCACATGAACGAAAACCAAACAACTACAAAAAATCTATGATACAACATGACTGTGAGTGAAGTATACACATGTAACAGTAGGAATTACCTATAATGGAAGCAAGGTACCCACTGTTAACACAAACAGTTTGGTGCAGTTCTAATACTCTATTCTGTTATAATATACCCTTGTCAGGCACTACTCTACTGATGTATCCCCAAATGTTCAGTGGGAGTGCCAATGAGTTAATGTGAGTTGGAGCAGGATTCACTTTCCAAATGTCTGGAAAGGGCCCTGGCTCTTTCCCCTATGTGCCGGAGCACCTCAGACTGGCAAAATACACACCAAGGGAAAAGAGCTCTTAAATGTCTACTTCGGCTACCACTAGAGGAACACAGGAAAAATCCAGAATATAGGCAATTGCTGTTCAGAGCACCCAATCTATGTGCCATAAACTGTCACTGTGAACATTTATGGTAGGCCATAAACACATATTTATTGCAGGGCAATTGCACCCTGTAGCCCAACCTATGGAGCAATGCTACTTATTGTGTCAAAAGCTTAGCAGGGAGCCTAGGAAAACACACATAACGCCTTTTGCTACCAGTGTCTTGTTACCACTTGCGGTTTGCCTGCTTTCAATTAAAAGCGGTGCTTCAGGGAGCCCCAAAATCATGTCATGTCATTATCATTATCATGCCATTATTATTTTAAAGCAGATTTATCCAACCTGGTGCCCTCCAGGTATTTTGAACTGGAGCTCCCATCAGCCCAACTGTGCTGGCTGGGGCCGATGGGAGTTGCAATCTAAAATACGTGGAGGGCACCAGGTTGGGGAAGGCTGCTTCAAATGTCTCCCCAATGAAAGTGATAATGCTTTCGAAGCTGCTCTTCTGGCTCTTGGTGTTTTCATACCTGCTGTGTCCTTGTGACAGTGGGGATGTAATACACATCTCACTCTGGGGCATTCCTACCTCAGTGATGTGAATGATATTGTGGGCTGCAAATGATACACACACCTAAGTAAGTGGAGCCTGGTCTATTAGAGCCATCAACTTCAGTCTGCCCTCAGTCAGTCCTCACTGGCCTACATGCAACCAGTTCAGGGGGTTGTGTTGCCTGCCTGCTTCCTTTTCCTTAGTCTCTTGAAGAAATCAACAGGGAAGTTGATGGGGTCAAAGTTGGTTCTGCCTCTCATTGACTCTGGCACCATCGATTGTCAGACTCTCTGCCTTCTGCTTCCCCAGTTCCAATGAGCACCAGCCACCACCGAGTAAGACTGATGGGATCCCCAAGTGATGGGATGATTTATGTAAATATGTCTGAGGGATGGATGAGAAGAATTCAGATTTTTTATTTTCTCTCTGTTCAGCTCAATGCAGGAGGAGGTACCCTTGCTTTTCCAAGACATCCAGCTGTGCTGATAGTTGGCTCGCCCCTAAATTGTCATGTTCCAGTCTTCAGACATCTAGGAGAGTGATGCTCAGGCACAGATGAGAAGTGGGAGGAGGCTGCCATGGGGATCACAAGCCTGTCTGAAGCCCAGACTTTCAGGGAGAGCACCTCCTTTGAATGCAGAAGGCCCCCAGTTAAATCGCGAGCATCTCCATTTGGGGCTGGAAGAAGCTCAAACTACATAATGCCAACATTCCTGGATCAGGGATGAGGAACATTTTTCAGCCTGAGGGCCGCAATCCCTGCTGGGCAGCCTTCCAAGGGCCATGGGCAGTGGTGGGCCAGGCCCAGAAGCAAAAGTGGGAGGAGCAACAAATGCAAATGTTACCTTGGTACAGTAAACTAGTTCCACACATGCTTACAAATCCCTCTATCTTCCACCGAGGAGAGTACGAGGCGATTTTAGCATTCAAGGGCACATTCCAACCAGGCAAAAACACTCAAGAGTTGGAGCAAGCCTGCAGAGAGTCTCAAAAACCAGGTGTGGGGAGAACATTTGGCCTAAGGTTCCCCACCACTGTCCTGGAGGATGAAAGAGGATCTTGGAGCCTTTTTGATAAGCAGCAGGGAATACTGAGCAGATGCTTGCCTGTCACTATGAAGGCTGGTGATTTTGGGAAGTATGTAAGTGAAGTAATGGATACCAACTGCACAACACCACACTGCTGTGGCTTCTTCCCCGTAGTGCCTAGGCATAAGTGGGATTTCAGGGGCAAAGGGCTTAAAGCTGCTCACAGAGTACACTTAAAGCTGCTAAAGCCCCTTCCTCTGAGCTTCCTGACTTCTGCAGGAAGGAGAAGGTGCACACACAGAAGGGCGGGGGGAGGGCAGAAATAGTATATCTAGAGATGCCAGACCAAATGCGTGCAGCATTTTATGGCTGATGGCAGGAAAGTGTTTAAAGCAATCCAGATGGATCATAGGGGAAGGGCCATAGCTCATGGTAAAAAATTTGCTTTGCATGCAGAAGGTTTCAGGTTCAACCCCAGGTGTCTCCAGGTAGGGCTTGGAAAGACTCCCTCTCTGAAACCTGCAGCTGCTGCCAATCAGTGTAGACAATTCTGAACTAGGTGGACCAAGATCTGACTTACTACATTCCTCTGCTATCAAACCAGTGAGCCCAACCACCAAGCCTATCCCAAATAAAGGTTTCTTGGCAAACTGGCACAGATTCGCTCTGGCTCAAGATTTCATCTCTGCCAGACAAAGAACCAGGAGGGGAACTTGCAGCATATGGCTTAGAGCACATTTTCCTTTTAAACACAAACATTTTGCATGTGTCATCTTTATGCACACGGGTTAACGATGTTTGCTGCTGTTATCGGGGCAGGGTTAAATTTAGCTTGAGTAAAAGGAATTGTAGTCCTGTGAAGTCATAAACACAAACCTCCCATGAAAATGAAGCAATAAAAACCTGGCCTTTATTGACACAAAGGAAACATGGCATGCTAAAAACTCAATGTGTGTGTGTTGTGTATTGCTCTAAGTTTTGATAAACTGAAGCAAATTGACTTTTTTCTTCTTATTTCTTCCCTCCCTCCTTCCCTTCGCCCCTGCTTCTTTGCCCAGCAAAGCAGCCTGGCCTGCCAATTTAGCAGGGAAAGGTTTTCCTGGTAGGGAAGAGCTTCACACATTAAATTTCTCTGTAAGCCCAGGAAGACAAGCACTCTGTTCTCCTGCTACTGGTTCCCTTCCTTCGTTGGGCCAAACAAGGTAATGGTGAATGAGTCCAGATACCATCTGCTGGAAAGGGGCAATAAGGATCAGGGTTATCAGCAGGTGGGGAGGCAAGGTTCAACATTTCCCTCTGTTGCTGCACTCCTGATGGCAATGGCTCCTCTCAAGCAGCTCCAGGGGGAGGGGGCGCTCCTTCTTACTAAAGGAGGTTGCTCCCCCCACATTCCCAGGCCTGCACTAGGGGAGCAAAGCATTAAACCTCCTATCCTTACGTGTTGCAGTCACAATAATTATCAATCCACACACACCCTGCTGATGCTGTTTACATTTCTTTAAAAACAACAACACCCTGCACGTTAAATTCAAAGCCAGTGGAGGCTGCTCCATTACAGTGAATGGGTCACTGCACCACCAACCTCAGTCTGTCCTCAGCCACAGCCCCCTCCCCCACCTTGCAGAACTGCCTTCTTATTTGCAAACAGTCCAGGAAGCAGAACTCAATGGGGGGGGGGGGGGGAGGTCAAAACTACAATAAGCTGGCTCGGTCTATCTTCTTCTTCTTCTTCTTCTTCTTCTTCTTCTTCTTCTCTTCTTCTTCTTCTTCTTCTTCTTCTATCACTTGTAGCCAAGTAAGATTGTCTTCCATGAACACGGAGTATGTAAGTGACTGTGGAGGCCAGTTCTGGATCCACATGTCCTTCCACAGTGGGGACATAGTTTTCTGGGCGGGAGTTGATCACGGTGAGGGTTTGCCAAGCGTGCCTTCCTCTTAGCACGTTTCTCCCTTTCGTCCCGACTCTGAGCATCTTCAAAGCCCATGACACCTTTGGTAAAGGCTGTTCTCCAACTGGAGTGCTCCCAGGCCAATGTTTCCCAGTTGTCGGTGTTTATACTACATTTTTTAAGATTTGCATTGAGAGTGTCTTTAAACCATTTTTTTTTTGTCCACCAGCATTATGCTTTCCGTTTTTAAGTTCAAGGTTGGTAGTACAATAGCTTTGTAAACAAGCATTTTGGTTCACCTGTGAATATCCCAGTCCTCAAACACGCTGCACTTGCAGAGCTCAGGCAATGCTGGATTTTGGCATCAATGTCGGTCCTTGTGGAAAGATAACTGTCCAGGTAGGAGAAGTGGTTGACACTTTCCAACGTTACACCATTGAGTTGGATTTGTGGCGCTGCAAAGGGGTTTTGTGCTTGTTGGTCAGCACTTTGGTTTTTTGGATGTTGAGCAACAGGCCAAGTTTTCCGTAAGCTTCTGTGAAGATATTTACAGTAGGGTGGTTTGGAGGTCATCCTTTGAGTGTGTGCACACTATGTTGTCATCGGCATACTTCTCCCTGCCTGCCTGCCACCCTACTAGTCCCAATGGACAGCAGCCACTCCAAGCAAAGATGTATGCAATGTCACAGGTAGTTTGGCTCTCATTCATTCCTCCTCATCAGTGGTACTATGGGGGAAAGACTTTGGGGAAGTAGTCCAGAGCTCCACGCAGCATAATGAGCAGGAGGACACCCCACCAAATGCAGACTGGCAGCAGCTTCTTCAAGGTTTCTGGTAGAGGACATTCTAGTAGAGGACGTTCCCAGCTGTTCCTGGAAATGTTGGGGATCAAACCTGGGACCTCCTGCATGTAAACAGATGCTCTACCACTAAGCTATGGCCTTTGCCACTTGTTCTCTCATTGCTCAGATATGGAGTCCTCCTTGCTTGGCTTCAATGTCTGAGCTCCCTTTGTTCAATTCCAGATTTCATATTGTACTACCTGCTTCCTATGGGAGAAAAATATAAATTCCATCTATGCTAGTGAGAACCCAAGGGGAGGAGGAAATGGCACAGTTTGCCCTATTAAAAAGTCTCACAATCCTAGAGCCTTCCACAGCTAATTATCACACAACGGGTGACCCATATTTCCTCTAATATTTTGCATCAGGCAGTATTTCTTGGTCAGTAAGGATGCAATTCCCAAATGGGCAAAAGATCTGGAGCCATGACTTACATCTCATTCCTGCAGGAGGGCTGAGATGGCTGCATTGTGGAGAGCTTAAATCTTTCCTCGGGGAAACAGAATGTTAACTAGTTCATTTCAATTCAGTGGCCAACCTAACGTATCCGATGATTTCGGTACTGCCGATTTACTGCGCTGTTAATGAGATACTGAAACACAGTTGAGGCGACAGCCTTTTAACACGTTCCCTGTCACAGCACTCTTGGGAGACCAGAATTGCTCCAATTGTCACAATTGTCATTTTACAGATATGGAAACGAGGCCCACAGAGACTAACAGTACTTTCGCATGGCTGATTAGCTCTGAATTATCCCATCATGAAGCAGGTATTCTGTTATGATTATTCTGCAACTGTGCAGCCAACACATATATTTAAAAAAAAAAAATGCAACCATGGGCTGGTGTTTGAAAAATCACTCACAATTTAAGAATGGACACCCTTGCTCAGTAGTAGCATGCAGAAGGTCTCAAGTTCAGATCCTGCCATCTTCAGTTAACAGATATTCAACTGACAGCTGAGCTAGGAAAGACTCAAGATCCTAGAGAGCTATTTCCAGGTGGAAGACAGGATTGAGCCGGATCAACTCATGGGCAAGATTTGCAGATAACATTAAGCCATGGTTTGCTTTTACAGTCTACAAACTATGGTTAGTTTGTTGTTAACAAACCAGAATATGAAAAAAATGGTTTGAAGTTAGCTTATGGATCTCTGTTTGCATGAACCATGGTTTCTCATGTTATGCCCAAGCCTGGGGGGTTCTCAATACCCAGACTCTCAGCTGGCCACAAAAACAACAACAACATATTATCTGTAACCCATCTGGCTGGGTTTCCCCAGCCACTCTGGGAGGCTTCCAGCAAATTAAAGCAAAGGAAGAGCAAGGAGAAAACCAAGCCAATGTTAAGTGAAACAAGTCATGGTTACTTTGGGAGTGTAGCTCAGTTGTACAGCATCTGCTTTGCATGCAGAAGGTCCCAGGTTCAATCTCTAGTAACTCCAACAGTCTGGGAAAGATGCCTCCCACCCCGCCATAATCCCAGAGAACGTCAGTGATTGTTAGTGTAAACCAGTGGTTTTCAACCAGTGTGCTGTGGCACCTTGGGGTGCCTTGAATGATGGTCAGGGGTGCTGCGGCAATACCGGCCTCTGTCCCTCTTTCTTTCCCTCCCTCTTCTGATGCCCCCTTGCCTCCCAAAGACTTGCATGGCTGTTTGTTGCAGCAGCCCTGGCTACAAGCTCCCCAGGCGAATGCCTCTGGAGCTGGCCAGTTGGTGCTTCCCAGGCCCCTGTGGGGCAGTGTGAGGAGGCATCTCTCTTTGGGGCCGGGGGGGGGGCAGCTCAGAGACCAGGGGAAGCAGCTGAAGCTGCCCAGAGACTCCCAAGGAGAGGGGAGAACAGAGGAGGCCGAGGGAACACTCCACGAGGGAGGGTGTTCAAAAAGGGGTGAGGGGCTGCTAGCTCTGCAGGCAAGGGGTGACATAACTGGGCTCCCGAGTCCCACAGAGGTGCTTCAGAAAGAATGTAGTTGGTCATGGCAGCCGTGGAACCAAAACGGTTGAAAACCTCTGGTGTAGACAATAGTGAGCTAGATGGACCAATAGTCTCACTTGGTGTTAAGGCAGCTTCCCATGTTCTGCAAAACTGATTGTAGCTTCTACAGCAAACTATGGTTAAAACAAACCACAGCTCAGCACCCACACCCAACCGCCTCCCAAACCTCATGGAAGTTTAATCAAAAGTTTCAGAGAACACAAAAGTAGCTTATTGGGGTTTTGTTGAAATATGACAGGCTTTACAATAGGCAGGATGCATAATTTTAGCATCTTATACGTCATCTGTGCTTCCCTAAATTGGGAATTGTAAGCTCTTGTTTTATTTCTAAAAGAGAAGTGCTAGCATAGTATTTTTTTTTTAAAAAAAGATAGCAATAAGATCATCTACCCACAAAAAACAACAATTGTCTTTTTGTGAGTGAAAAGCTGAAAATTATCAAGTCTGAACTCATAATATCAAACATCAAAAAGAATAATAATAATTTAATGACATGACAGTTTATTTAATTTGGAAATCTTATTGATTTTTTTAAAAAAGGTACAAATTCAGGGTCATTTCCACTGCCTTATCTTATCACTTCTGGTGGAATATTAACAAGTCAGGCCTATAAGATGCCAGCAAGCCCTGATTTTGCCATGGACTAGAACAATTAGGGAACGTCGAATGTTCAGGACTTTGTTCAATTTTATCTGTTAAATAGCACAATATTTTCTTTCTCTTTTTGATCAAGCACCATTCTAGGAGGCCATAGAAAATGTTCGGCTTAACTTGGGTTTAAGTATTAGAGATGAGGAAGCTGTGACCCTCTAGATACTGGTGTCACGGTGTGAATGTCGGACTATGACTTGGAAGACCCAGATTTAAATCCCCACTTGGCCAGAAAGCTCACTGGGTCACCTTGGGCCAGCCACTGCCTTTCAGCCTAGCCTACCTCACAGGGCTGTTGTGGAGATTAAATGAGGAGGAGGGAACCATGTACGCCGCCTTTAACTGCTTGGAGAAAAAGGTGGGATATAAATGCAATAAGCAAATAAACAAATAAATAATAGCCTACAGCTCCCATCATCACCAATAGTTTTGTATGATGGCATTTGTAGTCCACTGGAAGGCGACATGTTCCCCATCCATGCTATAGATCAGAAGCTGATGTACTGTAATTCCCATATTTTAAAAATGTTTTCACTGTTTTAATGTTTTGATGGAAGCGATTTATTGTGTATTTTTAATTATGTGTGGATATATTTTTTATAATTGGTTTTACCCCTGTAAACTGGATATATTTTTTATAATTGGTTATACCCTTGTAAATTGCTTAGAAGCCATTTTGGCATGTAAGCAGTATATAAGTTAATAAACCATCACCATTCTTGGCCACTCCTCTCCTGACTGGGGCTGATTAACTCTCATTAGCCCTCTGGCAACATCTGAAGTCCAGCAACATCTGGAGGGTGCCACACTGGCTATTCCTGGTATAGTGTTGTGGCTATTATGACCCCACAGAAAAGAAACATAAAAGTAGTACAGTAAAGTGTATTTTCTTACTGGAACCTACGTTGATTAAAAAAAGTGACGATTACATAAGCTTTCAAATCACACAAAATGTATTTTCTGATGCTTACTTCTATGGCATGCAATGACACTCACTGGTAAGAATTCAGAACTTTAAAAGCCATGGAAGTTTGTGTTAGAAAATTCTGACCTTCACCTGTAAAACAGCAAAGCCAACTTAGCTGTCTTCAGAAAATTCCCCTCCCTTTATTTCAATCAATAAAGGCATTTACTGTGCTGCAGGTGTAAATATCAATACAACCCTGATAATACAAATGTCTCCTAGCGTTTCTTGCTGGACCTAAAAAAATCCCAGGAGTAGCTCATCAACGAGCACATTCATCACATTTCTGACATTTACTGTACCACATGCCTGACATCCAACAAAGTAGACTGTTGCCTGCAATAAACATAATAGCCCTCAGATCCCATTATTCCCCATCCCAATTCAAGAGAGAGGTGAGTCAACGAAAAAGGGTGAGTTTATCCACCAGTGTTGGTTTTCCTATTTGTTTCTAAATAGGCATCTGATCTTGGGTGGAGGTTCTGTCTTTTGCATTTAAATGATACCCTCCCAAATTATGGACACAATCAAATGCATGTGAATGTCTACATTTGGAGTGCATTGTAGCTCCAAACTAAGCTCGCTTCTTCTATTTAAGAATTTACTATAGGTCTAGACTATAGGTCTAGACTAACTAGACATGCCACTGAATGCACAACTGTATTTAAAATATTTAGTGCTTTTCCCCTCTGCTAAATAAATGGGGAATGATCAGGATTAGGACTGTAGTACATGGGAAGGAATCGTCAAATTGTAGAGTTGGAAGAGACCCCAAGGGTCATCTAGTTCAATTCCCTGCAATGCAGGAATCACAACGAAGGCATCCATGACAGATGACCACCCAACCTCTACTTAAAAACCTCCCAAGAAGGAGTCCACAATCTCCTGAGGGAGACTGTTCCACTGTCAAACAGCTCTTACTGTCAGAAAGTTCCTTCTAATGTTTAGTCGGAATCTCCTTTCTTGTAACTTGAAGCCATTGGTTCAAGTCCTACCATCCAGAGCAAGAAAAAAACAAGATTGTTCCCTCTTCCATGTGACAGCTCTTGAGATATTTGAAGAAGGCTGTCATAACTCTTCTCAATCTCCTCTTTTCTGGGCTAAACATACCTAGTTCCCTCAACCATTCCCCATAAGGCTTGGTTTCCAGACCCTTGATCATCTTGGTTGCCTTCCTCTGCACATGTTCCAGCTTATCAACATTCTTCTTAAATTGTGGTGCCCAGAATTGGACACAGTATTCTAAGTGTGGTCTGACTAAGAAAGAATAGTGTGGTACTATTACTTCTCTTGATCTGGACACTATATTTCTGTTGATGCAGCCTAGAACACCATTAGTTTTTTTGCTGCTGCATCACACTGTTGACTCATGCTAAGCATGTGGTCCACCAAGACCCCTAGATCCTTTTCACATGTACTGCTAGTAAGCCAGGAGTCCCCCCCCCCCCATCTTATATTTGTGCATCTGGTTCTTCCTGCCTAAGTGCAGAACCATACATACTAAGTGCAGGCCCATACTAAGTGCAGGCCCAGTTATTCAAACTGCTAAGGTCATTCTGAATTCTGGATCTGTTTTCTGTGGCATTAGCTACCCCACCAGTTTGGTGTCATCTGAAAATTTGATGAGCATCCCCTCAATTCCTTTTCCCCCCGCCAAGCACATAAAACTGAATGAGCACAAGTTAAATGTGTGTTAAATTGCAGGCTCATTGTACTTGGAAAAAATCCTGCTATCAAAGCCTGCTGCTACACACTTTAGCTTCTGATTGTGTTAGATCTCAAGACTTAAGTCAACCTAGACCAACTGAACTTGGAAAGAGAGAATTCCCAGGAAAAAAATGGTGGTGAAGAAAGATTTTACATTGCAATAACCAAGTTCACATGTGACTGGGATGAGTAAGGGCAGAGAAGGGATGCAATCACAAACTTCCCTGATCAAGGCCAGGGCAGCAGATCAAGAAGAATGAATAACGGTAATTTATACGACTTGTCTACTTGGCTGCTTATGACACGTAGGAGTCAAGTATATTTAGGAACACAGGAAGCTGTCTTGTACTTGGTAATCTCCCCTGCAAACAAATCTGAATGAATGCTCAGGATATTATAAAAAAATTGAGTGTCTGGAAGCAGCTAAAGAGCTGTGGCAGGGGGACATGCTATTTAATGGGTAAATGAACTGAATGTATGCTAGGCAGAGTGTGGTTTAAGGCAGTGGCTTCCTGTTCTCTTTACACATGAAGGCAGGATTGGAACCATCAGGGCACAATAAAACACAGTCTGAATTTTGACAGAAGGTTCTGGGATTATGGTTTAAGAATCAATGTGGAATTGATTCATACAGAACATTTTTTTTTCCAGTGGCTGAGTCCAAAACCACATGATTAAGATGAATGGGTGAAACGGGTAAACACACACACACAAAATGCCATGTATCCTTCCAAGAATGTTTCACACAGAACTGCCAATTGAAAATCTTTGCGGTGTCTCTGGCAATTTAACCCTGGCATTCAAGAGGCTTTCCCTTAATTTTTAATTCCTTAAGCATGAAACACTTGCCTCAATAAATAAATAAATTCTGCACTTTGGGAGAAAAATAACTGTCTTCAGAGCTTACTTGACTCACAGTTCTAACCTTGGCTATGCCCTTTGGGCTGAAAACTAAATTACTATAATATTATTCTTTTTTTGTTACTTTATTTGTTGCTAAAAAGAAAGGTCTCACGGAAACTTACAACATCATAAAACACAAAAAGAGCAAAAATCAGTTAAAAACCAGATAGTAATAACAAGAAAGAGGGGAAAGCAAAGTACAGAAACAAATATTTCCTCAAGTGCTCAAACAAGCAAGGAGAAATCCTATCCTAAATTTTATGCACTGCGTTTGCATGTTTTCCGTCCTCCGGTGAGCCCAAGGTGACATCCATGGAGACTCTTTATCCTCACAACAACTCTCTGAATCTATGAAAGAACGGGCCAGTCAAAGATCACACAGCGAGCTTCCTAGCAAGGCCAGGACTTGAACTTAATTTCCCTGACCCATGCCCAACACTCTCCTACAACATTAAAGTGGCTCATTGCACCTGTAGAGAAGCTTTTGGAAAAGGAATGTGCTTAGGCATTCACTGGAAGGAATGTTTTTGGGTAGGGAGGCAGACTGTTGGCAGCCCTCTGTCTTGGACTCAGTAGGAAAGGGTGCTTTTGGGGGTAAAGTGAAACCATTGGAGAGTTACAGTGCCTGCTGTGGCTGCAGAGGCTGATACAGGAGGAGAGACATGTTTTATTGCAGGTGGGGTAGATGAAGGCTGCCACAAGTGCACCACAGAATTCTTCTCTCTGTGCTCCTCCCGGCAGTCCTTCCGCCTCTGGTCGCTGCTGCAGATACATGACCTGACTGTCTCCAGGCGCTGCCATCGTCCCATACAGCCTACAGGTCATGTCTGCAGACATCTCTGTAACACAGAGCTGGTTTGCCAACAGGCCTAGTGCCTGAAACCAGCTCCCTGTAGAGCATGTCCTCAGGGAACCTGCCATCTTCCATTCTGTGGATGTGAGCAAGCCAGCGTAGATCTATCCAGGAACAGTTGGCAGTGTGGCACTGTGGAGCCAGCATCCCAACAGCGGCATTCCTGGTGCATATACAGGACAGGGTGGTCCCGAGGTTGAGGTGGTGCAGGCACACTGGCAGGAGTGCCAGAGTGACTCCACCAGTGTACCCACCTCGCCACTGCCCTGTCCTGCCCTGCATCTGTCCTGTCCTGGTAAGTGACAGTGATAATGCTGTGATGAGGCCCACCGACTACTCCTGCATCTAGCTCAGTATTCTCTAACCTGGAAGGCGGCGGCTGTTTTGACACTGGGGGCACGATACAAGAAGACCTGGAATATGGCACACATGGAAAAACTTAAGGCTCTAAAAGATACACGAAACAAAGACAATTTTGAGAAACACCAACAGGGCAAGGTCATCGCTGTTCACTCATGGCAATCTCTAGAGCAGCCTTTCTCAACCTGTGGGTCCCCAGATGTTGTTGAACTACAACTCTCCTCACCCCTAGCTAGCAAGGCCAGAGCTCAGGGATGATGGGAGTTGTAGTCCAATAACATTTGGGGACCCACAGGTTGAGAACCACTGTTCTAGAGTAATCTGCTAAGACAATACACATGTTATTACCTAATGCCTAAAATTGATCTCACTGTTTGCATGTGGTTTCTTAAATAACTTACCTCTAAGTGAATGATATATACAAATGGAATGCATGAAAAGGAGGGAGGAGCGAATAGAGGGCCCATCAGTTTTGTTGAAATAATTAAATGGTTTTAATTGAACTTTGAAGAAATGTGCAATTAAATGTTATTGTTTTGAATTTTGTTGTGCAATTATATTCCTTAGCAGGCTGAGAAAACCACTATTTTTATACTTTTTATAGGGTAGGGTAGGGGCACTGGGAATGAGTTTGCGGCACCAAGGGGGCGGTGGCCCAAAAATGTTTGGGACCCACTGGTCTACACTGAGTAGAAGCAGCTCTCCAGGGATTTCAGCTGAAATCCTAACCCCATTTACCAGGAGTAAGCCCCAATGAATTGAACTGGACTTACTTCTGAGCAGGTGTTTCTCCTGCCCTCCCAAGAGATACCAGGGATTGAACCTGGGACCTTCTACATGAAAAGTCCGTGCTCTAACGCTGAGCTTTGATGCTTCCCTGCAAGTACCTTTCAAGAAAAAGAGTCAGACCCAACCACCTCCTTAAAAGGTAGAAGCAGAACTGCAGATATCAGCCACCAACTTTCATTTAAATGTGTGCTGCTGGCCTGATTTCTCTAAATGGCCATGGACGAATACGTTCCTCATTTATTAATCATTCCACATGAAATCCATTTCCAGAACAATTTTACTGCAAGTTCACAATGCGTTTGAAAATTCAGAAACCCATGGAAGGGGAAATGATCCAGTAGATACTAAACCCCAAAACCAAGAGCTTGACGCAAATAATTGTATCTGTCTGTTTAAAAACAACAGAAAACAACAGCATGCATAATTGGAGCCAATCCTGAAACCATTTTTAAATTAAAATTAAAAGCTTACTTAGAAAAAGGGGGGAGACTTTCATAAATGGTGATGGGGGAAAGGGTGGGGGAGAGAAAATGTTCCCTTAAGTTAGCTATTATAATGGCTTGTAAGTAGCTTTTGGTAAAAGACAATAAATGAGACAGATGGTCGAAATGTGCTTGTCTCTCTCCCTCTCTCTGCCCTCCCACCCCTTTTATTAATAGATAGATGGGCTACTCTTCAACAGCTGAATGAACAAACACTTTGACTCAGCTGCTAATGGCCAATCCCCGCCCCCCCCCCCCCGTTTTATAACAAAAGAAGAGAGTGGTACAGATTTTTTTAAAACAAAGCTGTGGGGGGGGGGAGACACCCTTGTGCAATTTTTAATTACATGGATGCAGGAAGTCTTTGATAAGAAAGATAGGCGCAGTAGGATAGACCATGCTTTGAATACTTGTAGGAATACTTGCAGGTACCTATGGAACCAAGCCCTGGAAATTGTTTGAGCCTTTGGACACACCCCACCATCTCCCTGCAAGTAAACAACCAATATATCCATAATGAAGATTCCAGTGCCAGTCCCAACCCCTGCAGGATCAATTTTATGTATGCAAAGTGGGTTGTTTGATTTTAAACACAGGGGACCCATTAAACAAATGTGATCTTCCAACCACAGTCTTCAGTGATTCCAGTTGCATTCCTGATAGCATGTCAGGACTCCTACCATCTCCTGCTGCTGCCTGTGTGAGTCTAGGCCCAAAAGATGCTTCGCGGATTAAGAGGGCATCCTTGGCTCAGGCACCACTATGACTTCCCAACTCTTCCAAAAATAACCTGTGGCTCCCATGGGTCCAAATATCTCATAATGCATTTAAAAGCACAGAGTTGCATCCAGTTAAGTTCTACTCAGAGGACACCCATTGAAATTGATGGATCTAAGTTAGCCATAACATTGTAGAATAGGAAGGTACCCCTAGGTTCATCTAGTTCATCCCCCTGCAATGCAGGAACCACAGCCAAAGAATCCCTGACAGATGGCCATCCAACTTCTGTTTAAAAACCTCCAAGGAAAGGGAGTCTACCACCTTCCAAAGGAGTTTGTTCCATGAACAGCTCTTACCGTCAGGAAGTTAAGTTCTTCCTAATGTTTAGTCAGAACCTTCTTTCTTGTAATTTGAATCCATTGGTTGGAGTCCTACCCTCTGGAGCAGCAGAAATCAACCTTGCTCCATCTTCCATGAGACAGCCTTTCAGGTCTTTGAAGATGGCTGTCATGTCATGTCATGTCATGTCATGACTTCCCCAGGCTAAACATACTCAACTCCCTCAATTGTTCCTCATAAGTAAGGCTTGGTATCCAGACTCTTTATCATCTTGGCTACACCTCTCTATACATGATCCAGCTTGTCAACATTCTTATCTGGACAGAGTATTCCAGGTGTAGTCTGACCAAGGCAGAATAATGCCCTTTAATTTTATTGGGTCTACTCAGAGTATTACTAACATTGCACACAGCCTACAGTATTGTGATTTGCCACTTGTCATATAATGACAAATGTTTTGTATGATATTCATCATATAATGTACTGTATTTTATTTAATTTATTAACATCATTTGTATGCTGTCCCATTAATCTAAAGTCTTGTGGATAGCTTACAAAAATACATGATAAAACAATGTAAACACAAAACAAAACCATAAAACCAAAAGCAACATAAACACAACAAGAAAACAACACTTCCAACAATTCCAAAACCTGAGGGCTCCAGGTTTCCCCTCCCTGCTCTAACCACTGCACCACACTGGCTCTTCCCATAGCTCCTAATTCATGAATTAGGCCTCCATTCTGATCTCTGCAAGCATTGATCACAGAGACTGCAAAGGGAACACAGAAAAGGCTTTTTCTTTCTTCTTTGGCAATGACTCATAGCTGAGTAAGATTGTCTTCCATGAACACAATCTTAATAGTGAATCCATAAGTGACTGTGGAGGCCAATTCTGGATCCACGGGTCCTTCCACAATGGGGACATAGGTTTCTGGGTGGGAGCTGATCACGGTGACAGTTTGCCAAACGTACCTTCCTCTTAGCTCATTTCTCCCTTTTGTCCTGAGTTCGAGCGTCATCAAAATCCATGACGCCTTTGGTAAAGGCTGTTCTCCAACTGGAGCGCTCACAGGCCAGTGTTTCCCAATTGTCAGTATATATACTACTTTTTTTAAAAATAGATTTGACTTGAAAGAGTCTTAAAACCTCTCTTGTTGATGACCAGCATTATGCCTTCCATTTTTAAGTTCGGAATAGAATAGTCGCTTTCGAAGACAATAATCAGGAATCCGAACAACATTACCAGTCCAACGAAGTTGATGTTGAAGAATCAATGCTTTGACACTAGTGATCGTTGCTTCTTCCAATATACTGGCATTAGTTTGCCTGTCTTCCCAGGGCAGTCAGTGCCTCAGGAAAACAGGGCCCAGGTCCTCCTAACTTTTTAAAAGAACAGCAGGATGAAAACTATACTCACCTAGCAATGACTTTATAACAATCACATCTGGGCAGAAATGCCAGCTGGGATTCTCAAGCACCACCACCTGCATTTAACCTCATATTAAACTATAAGTGGGTGTCCACTTGGCAGCTTGACCTCCTGATGCAATTTCAAGGAGCAGCAGACCTATTAACAGGAGTGCGCGAACCACCAAGAGAGTGTCTGTGGAGGCGGGGGGCAGCCTTCCAAGAAAAAAGAGAGGCCACAAGAGGCATCTGAAATGAGGCTATTCTAGCAGCAGAAAAATCTTCAGAGAGGTGGGGGAAGGAGAAGAATGTCTCATCCAATGCTGATTTTAAAATAAGTTATTTGCATCAGAATTAAGTCACAGGTCTGGTTTAGCATATTAATAGCTTTGCTTGCTGGAGAGCCAAGCACTTTTCAATAAACAGCAGCCACAGAAGGGTTTAAGTGACTTGTTTTAACTGCCCGTTAAGTAGTCTTGACAAGGAGAATCCTGCCTCTGAAGATGTGCTTAACACACTCCACTAACAGGCTGCAGGTCTCAGGGAAAAAGAGCTTGCCACTTATGAAGCACAGTGCTTTGCAAATCCAAAAGCTGCTAATCTTCAAACCTGCAAGGAGCTCAATCTGTAGGAGATTAGATTCTTGATTATATCAGTTCCTACTGGTATTTCAAAATTAAGGCAAGGACACTCCAGCTGCACAAAATTCATGGGGGGAGAGAGCAGAATTTGGAATATATGTGTCAATTGCACATGTGTGTATGCTTGTGTGTGTGTACTGTCAATTGCAATCAATTATACTATACTCTATAAAACAATTTTAACAAAACATTAAAAAGCATTCACAATTAAAATGTACAATAAAGCTGATTAATACGACACAAACATAAAAAATGTTAAAACAGCAATTAAAGATGGAGGTTCAAGTCAGCAGATCAGGGGAATGCTTGTCTAAACAGGTGTGCCTTCAAGAGACGGTGGAATGGGACCTCTCCTAGTTGACTCCAAGCCCATCTTGAAGGAATTCAAACATGAACATCGCTAGGATGAAGGGTACTTTGGCAAAGGGCCACCTGGTGCCCCACCTGCTATGGTTCATGCGAGGCCTTGTGGGCCTTCCTTGATAATAAATGGGGAAGGTGCTCCCCATCGCCATTTTTGTTTCCAACAACGTCCCAGAATTTGTTATTGTTCCTTTTAAAAAGCAGCCCTGCTAACATCAGGGGTGAGCTAGCAGTCTGAGGTTCCTAATCAACCTGCCATCCAGATACTGACCAGGTCTGGACTTGCTTAGTTTCTGGAATTGAACCACTTCAGGCATCTTTTGGACCACCCCTTCACCCAATCACATCTCACCTTCCGTCAATGGAATGCCAGATGGCATACATAAGATGGCTGAATGGAAAACCAGGGAGCTGCACATGGATTTGAACACAGGTCTACTTAGTCCACTACACCACATTATCTTCTCTGATTTTCTTGTTTGATCTTCATATTCCTTATGGCAGTAGTGGGAACCTCTGATCTTCCAGCTATTGCTGGACAACAACTCCCATCATCTCTGACCATCAGCCATGTTGGCTGGGCCTGATGGGAGATGGAATCCCACAATATATAAGAAGCCAGAGTTTCTCTACCCCCATGATAAACAATACCATTAATGTCATCTATTAGAAGCTATTCCACTTGCCTGTAGCAGAGAAGTCGTAGCTCGCTGGTACATCAGCTACTTTACATGCAAAACACCAGGTTTAATCCCTGGGATTTCTAAGTAGGGCTGGAAAAAGACTTCTGTCTGAAACCCTGAAGAGGAGCTTCCAGTCAGTAAAGATCACGAATTCCCAAATTGTGGTCTGTGAGCATCCTTCAGGGGTTCCACGCCATTTCTGCTCCAGGAGGACATGCTTGGAGAACCATTGGTACAGACAATAAATACTGATCTAGACGGAGCAATGGTCTAGCTCAGTACAAGGTACTGAGCTCCTATGTATTGCATGGCTCAATTCACTAGGATTGGCAGGTACCTACTGCCAAAGGCAAAGAAAAACTGATGTCACTATGAAAAAAGTTATTGTTTTTCTTCTCCCCTTCTTTCCCCCTTCCTTCTTCCTTTTATATCATGCCTATTAGACTGTAAGCCTGTCAGCAGACACTATACATTTAAAGAATTTCATACAGGTCTGAAAAAGCAAATTAAAGAAAATGTTAGTACATAGGAGTAGTAATGTACAACCACCCCTCAATCAATAGAATAGCCATGCTGAAATGGTGGATAAGATAAGCCAATGGGTCATGGGAACCTAGTGAGTGGTTTATGCAGCTCCTTTAGGAATCTTGGATAAATTTAATTAAGTCCCACAGAGTTTAATTCATTCAAAAAGACCAAGTATTCTTTGTTGGCAAGAACAGAACAGAGGGGGAAAGCCAATATGCTTTCCTCCTTGAGTAAAACATGCTAGTAAATGAACACACATTCCTGTTTATATCTGGAATCTTCTTACAGAGGAATAAAACGATTTGAACTTTTCCGAAAACCAAAGAGGGAGGGGATGGATGAAAAGTATGTGGCTCTGTTTCACTTCTCTAAACAAAAACAAGTAGTTTTCAAAAATGCATCCTGTTAACTAAAAATGAAACATTACCTCACTGAGGAATATGAGGACAATTTGCAGAATCAAACAAGGCAACACCCCATCAGCTGTGACAAAAAAGAGGAAGACTCTGTAAGTGAACAAGCGGCTGTCTACTCAAAATTTCTCCATCTTATTCAATCAACTGAAATGTCTCTAGTTGCCATTGCTCCCACTGGACTAATGCTGGCTGAAGCACACACACACACAAAAACACACACACAAATCTGCTGGGAAAGTGAAGAAAAGAGGAAGTGGTAATTTGACCTTTGCTCCAAACCCACAGCACCTCTGCGGTACCCACAGAGCCACCCAGGTCAGGCTGTGTTGCCTTGACACGAATGCAATCCATTGCCCATGAAAGCCAAAGCTGCAGTTACTATCAAAACTGCACTGCAAATATTCACATCCTTCATCATTTGGTGTGTCCAAAAATATTTATTTCTATTTCTTTTCTTTTTTGCATAAAAAAGAGTCTATCACTGTGCACAGTCACCTGCAGTTGCATTCCCCTTCTCACCAACACCACCCATTCTCTGCTCCTGCCCCCAACTCTCCTCTTCCACACTGCAGGAAAACCCCCACCAAGCTTCTCCATCATAGCTGCTGCTTCCATGTAGCCAGTATGGTGTAGAGGTGAAATTGTTGGAAGAGGATGTGGGAGACCAGGGTTCAAATCCCCATTCAACATGAGGCTTGCTAGGTGGTCAGTCACCGTCTCCCTGCCTAACCTACGTCGCAGGGCTGTTGGAAGGATAAAATGGAGAGGGGGAGAACCATACAGGTCATCTGATTGGCTCCCCCAGTGTGTTTACACTGCAATGACCTTGTCACTCCCTCATCCCTCCCGCTCCCCCTCCCAGTATGCCACAACGATGCCCATGGCAGAAAGTCAGGTAAGACTTGCTACCACCTACCCGCCTGGGCACTGAATCTGAGGCCTTCTGCCTCTGAGTTATGGCCTCACTCCAGCACTTCATCTGCTGTTGATATTTTTGTGCAACTGAGAAGGAAAACTGCCTTTTTTTGGGGGGGGGGGCGAACAGAATGAAAAACAATGTGCTATAGCGAATGTTCTCCGTCCACTCTTGTGATAGATGGCTAAGTTTGAATGTTCATAGAATTGTAGACTTGGAAGTTGGAAGGGACTCTAAGTCCAACCCCCTGCAATGCAAGACTCATGCCTAAATGCTGCAGGACAGAAGAATTCAACACAGGAATTCTGTGCTAGTAGAAAGTTACTGCAAAGCGTTTCGCCAACAGGACACATATACCTGTAAGTGACTTTAACTAACACCCTATATTGGATGAAAACTTTAACTGAGGATGAAGTTTGCTCTGGAACCTTGTCATTAGCTAGCTGCAACCCACCCCCAGCTCTACATGCTGCAGGTGTAAACAACAACAACAACAACAACAACAATTTATTACTTATACCCCACCCAACAACAACAATAATTTATTACTTATACCCCACCCATCTGGCCGGGCATCCTCAGCCACACTGGGCTGCTTCCAACAGGATATTAAAAACACAATAAAACCTCAAACATCAAAAACTTCCCTAAACAGTGCCGCCTTCAGATGTCTTCTGAAAGTCAGATAGTTGCTTATTGCCTTGACATCTGATGGGAGGGTGTTCCACAGGGTGGGTACCACTACTGAGAAGGCCCTCTGGCTGGTTCCCTGTAACCTCACTTCTTGCGGTGAGGGAACCGCCAGAAGACCCTCGGAGCTGGACCTCAGCGTCCGGACAGAACGATGGGGGGTAGAGATGCTCCTTCAGGTATACTGGTCCAAGGCCGCTTAGGGCTTTAAAGGTCAGCACCAACACTTTGAATTGTGCTCGGAAATGTACTGGGAGCCAGTGTAGGTCTTTCAGGACCGGTGTTATATGGTCTCGGCGGCCACTCCCAGTCACCAAACCTTGTGTACAATATTAGTCTGTTATTCTAGCCTAGCTCACAGCTAAAACCCAATCCCATTGAAAACAATGCCACCGCCACTGGATGATGCTTGCTTGCTAATGCACCGAACAGTGCTTTTTCAAAAAAGCTCCCCCCCTTTTTCAATCTGGCCAGAGGCTTGGGTGTTTCCTCTTTTTTAAAAAACAAAAAAAACCCAAGATTGCACTTCTCCTCTGCTGTTAGACCTGGAACGGAGGTGGAATTATATTAGCTTGACTTGAAATCGATTAGGCCTGTTCCTAAGAGTACAAAACCCATTAGGAATGCAGCATTCAGACACTGGAGAGGAGGAGAAGGTCTAAACGGATTAAAGTTTGGTAGGAAATAAGCCGTATTTGGACTGCACTGCTTCCAGGCTTAGGGAGGAACCAAGCAGAGAACTCTCTGTGTTAGAGGCAGACAGTATTCTGACTGTCTGAACTGAACACATACTCAGGACATGCTCAGAATGCAGACATCTGAGGATCCTAAGAAGAGCATTGCTGCTGGATCGGGTCAGAGGCCCATCGAGCCCAGTCTCTCGTTAGGAACACGGGAAGAAAAGGCGGTTTTAGGGTAGTGCGACTGGTTTGGCCGCACTGCAGGGGGCACCACAACAATGCCATAGAATGGAGTGAGAGCGACGGGAGTGTGCCGAATTTTAGCATCACACAGGGCACCACTGAAATTTGAGGTTCCAAAGTCTGCCACTGCAGGAAGCTGCCTTACACCTAGTCAGACCATCCAGTTCAGTGTTGTGTACACTGACCGGCGGTGACTCTCCAGGGTTTCAGACAAGGCGACAGTCCTAGAGTTATCTGGAGATGCTGAGGATTGAACCAGAGACCTCCTACATGCAAAGCAAGTGCTCTACCACTGAGCTACATCTCTCCCCTTAAAGGATTTGCTGAAAGCCAAGATCGAAACAGGGACCTTTAGATCATCTGTCAAATGCTCTCCCAGCTGAGCTATTTCAGCCACTGCTCTCACAGTGGCCAACCAGATGCTTATGGGGAGCTCACAAACTTCTTGTTCACACGTTCCTCCCCTTCTTCCGAGGAAGGAACATGCGGTATATTGGGGCCTCACTAATATTTCCTTTAGGGAGTCTTTCAAAATTTATTTCAAAGTATTTATAAGCTGTTCCTTATCCTCAATTTACAGGGCAGGGAGCAACAAAGGCATATTAAAACATGTTTTTTTAAAAATAAAAAAATGGCAATAACAAAATCATACTTAGCCCAATTGCAGAATGAACTAAGAGCTGCAACTGAACCATTTAAGAACTACCAAGTGAACGACCAAGAACTACCAACTTAGGCAGTGTCCAAAGGGGGGGGGGGGGAGAAAGGTAGTTTCTTTCCTAATATCAAAGGGAAGATAGTTCCAGATCTGGAGGCCCTGATGGTTTGAAAAGGGAGGTATGTTCTGTGCAGGCTGCTTTAGATTCCTGATTGTGATCCAATTCATGAAAGGCAGCAGGGATGCAACAGACTAGGAAATGGTGATGGAGAAGGCCCAAACTCAAGAGTTCTTATATTATAGGTGAGATACGTAATTAGCTATTACAACATGAACAGGTCCTCTCAATCATCCTAAGATTTCTACCATTCTGCAACAGTTCAGTCCTTTGCAATCTTGGCTACTGTAGTGTATAAGCCCTCCTGGTTTTTCCAAACCAGGAACTGCCTGAGTCAGTGCTCAGGCACCAAGCTTTTATAGTTTCTGTTCTGTGTTCAAGGCAGCAGCTTAACGCATGGCTTTTCCTTCCACAAACCGTTTTGTATTAAAGTCGTTTTCGTTATGCAACCTCTTGTGTGACCTCCTCTTCAGAACACATTTCAGCAGTGGTGGTTGGTGAAGGCAGGAAGACCAACAGTAGGGGCACCCTACGATCATCATTGCAGGCCCTTCTTTGTGTGCCTCTTTCAGAAGAGGTTTAGAGGGCGGTGACATAAGAATGGGCATTTTCTGCGGTAGCTCCCCACTTGTGGAATGCTCTCCCCAGGATGGTGCACCAGGCATCTTCATTACACATCTTTAGGTGCTAGGCAAAAACATTCCTTGTCTCCCAGGCCTTTAGCTAATTAAATAATATACGGCCTTTTAAACTGTGTTTGGGGGGTATTATTTGTTACCACGGTATGTATTTTTGTGTTTTTATATTTTAAACCGCCCTGTGATCCTCGGATGAAGGGCAGTATAGAAATGTGATAAATCATCATCATCAGCGGCAGGTGGAGTCAGAGCTTAGGGCAGATGGAGGCAACTGATCCTAGATTCAGCTCCACTCTCCTTCCCTTCTGAGTTTTGCAAAGGCTACACTGAGACTAAGGAGGAGGAATTTGACAGCCAGTGACACCCCCTGGACTGTCTGTAAGTAAAAGGCAGGCAAGTGGGGCTGGTGCAGTTTGTTATGGCACCTGCTCCATTCCTCCTATTGTTCCAGCCTCCCCTGCTTCGAAACTGCCTCCGTGTTCAAGCTAGATCTTGGATTTTGTTTTTATTCACTAACAACAGCAATGCTAGTTTATAGGTTATGTATTAACCCGCCGACTGGGCACGTAATGGCAAAACCAACGAGAGGATTCTGGACAGAGTCCAGCTGCTCTCCACTGAGGGGCAGGAAAAAAAGCCTCAGCAACTCCAGATGCCAACAATGAAAATGTTTTCTGGAAATATTCCTTCATCCCGGAATTACCCAGCAGAGGGCACTTTTGATTCGCAGACCACACGAGGATTTTCTTAAGCACAGAGAGGGAAACTGTGCCGAAGCAAAGGTGGTGCTGTCTGCTCAGAAATGAAGATGTTATAGATTTTGGTTCTCCTCCCTCTTTTTCCCTGTTCAAGTTTTATTAAGTTCTCATCTTTAATTCATGCCTGCAGGAGGGTTGATGTCATATATATATATATATATATCCACAAAGCATAGTGTTAAGGCCGGCAGTGGTATCTTCCTTGCCTTCTGCTTCTCCCTCCTTATTTCTGACTTCAATGATTTGTTAACATTTGACTAACATCAAAAGAGAGAAATCTATTCTGGCAGGAAGCAGGGCGGCAAGAGCTTAAGAGAGAACAAACTCCTATTAGATCGCTAAGTCTCCTCTCCCTACGAAAGGGCATGAGACGCAGCCCACCTGCATATTAAATTCATCCATCGTCCTCTGCGAGAATGGCTGGATTCCCCCTCCCATTGAAAATGAAAGAACCGACAGGTTCGATTCCCATAACCTGCAGCTGGGAGAGACCCCTGAATGAGGAATCCTGGACAGCCATGGCAATATTGTGCTGGATGGACTAATGGTCTGACTGCAGAAAGCAACTTCCCATGTTGCTGCTGTCACAAGTCTGCAAAGCTTTTTTTTTTTTTGCTCAAAGGAGAAACGTGGAAGTGTACAAAGGTGACATTGTGGAGCCCTCAAGGTTGTGGATGATGTACCAAGAATTTCATCACAAGTCAAGGATTACAAACCCTGCTCATGTTGGGAATGCTAAGTGGTGGTTAACTGAGGGGTTGAACATGTTGCCTGCAGGCAAAGAGCTGGCCCATTAAGCCTGGCTGCATATATTTTAAGTAAGGGTTCTGGTATACACACCCACCCACCCCTTCCATATTTAACTTGATTTGCTGATTTGGCTGCTAGCGGTGTGGGCAAGTCCAAACATGCCCACTTCAGAAGCAAAGGAGAGGCTATCACTTCAATATGCAGGATGCAAAAACAAAGCACACCTGCTCTGATAGGTAAGGTGTTATCCAATGCCATCACCACGCCCTCCCATGATCAGCTTTCTCCTGCTCCATAAACTCTCCTGCAGGGGAAAGTGCCTCGCAGGTTATAGGACCACAAATGAAGTTGACTGAGTGACCTTGGGCCAATTTAACCTACATCACAGGATTGCCAACCTGAGCTTCCTTGGGGGATATAAATGTAATATTATCCACATCTATATCTATATCCATACCTATCTATTTGCATTTACCGCAGTCACACTTCTTAGAACAGTTATTCTAAGAAGGGTAAGATGACATTGTCAAAGCAGATGACATGAAAAAAGGACAGTTTTAGTAGGAAGGTTCAAACTTGGCAATTCTGAAGCACCCAAGGAGAAGCACCCAGACTGAAAGCTTTATTTATTTAATGATACTTTTCTGAAACTGGGGGAGCTTCCAGACTGTCATTATTTTCAGGTAAGATTCAATCACATACCAGCAAATTCAGGTTGTGAAATTAAAGCCGATTGAGAGTTCTGATGCAACAAACCTGCTTCCCCAAGACTTTTTGCAATAAGGAAAGTGACTTTATCATCAAACTTCCCTGCAAACAAACTGGAACAACTATCCTTTATGTAGCCAAGTCATCTAAAGAATGCTCAATAAAAAGGTCAAATGGAAGTGTCCTGCATATGACTGGCATTTTCAAAGGCCAGAGAAGACCTTCTTTTTGGTGATGTGAGCTCCTTCTTGATGTAGATGTAGGCCTTCACTGGCCAGAAGGGAGAGCACCACTGTCCCCCTTTCTGAACAGCTGTGGAAGATGCCCACACTTAATCATAAAGCACAGAATCACAATCACCTACTTCTGACTCCTGGCAATGGAGCAAGTCCATTGCAACAGCATCTCTCATCCATGGCCTTCCTTTTAAAAGCTTTAATAAAGGAGAGGTTCTTCCTGAAGTTTAATCAAAGTTCCACTCTCTTTTAATGTGAACCCGTTCATTCAAATCTCACTCTCCAGATGGGGCATAGCTGAGTGGTACAGCATCTGCTTTGCATGCAGAAGGTCCCATCACTGGCATCTCTAAGCAGGACTGGGAATGTCCCCTGTCTGAAACCGGGAGAGCTGCTGCCAGTCAATGTGGACAATACTGAGCTAGATGGCCAATGTTCTGACACAGTATAAGGCAGTTTCCTATGTTCCTGTATGGGGCAACAGAAAACACTTCATCATCTATGTGACAGCCTTACAAATATTTGAAGATGGCACTTGTATTGCCTCTTAAGTCACATATCCAATTTCCTCAACCCTTCCTTAGTGGACTTGGTCTCCAGGCCCCTCACCATCTCCTGGCAGATCTTAGGAAGACACATGTCCCACCATCAAAAAAAAAGCTCAGCTCTTCCTAGGGGTGGCTGAGGCCCACTGTGACTACTGGGGCAGAATACTAGGAGCCCAAAGAATAGGTGGACCCAGACCTAATGACAGGCAGAACCAGTGCATTCTGGTTTTGCCCCCATCATCCTGCTTGCTGAGTTCTACTGAGGAGAAGGAAGCTAGTGATGGTTGTAAGTAAGAAGTGAGGCCAATGGGGATGGTTGAGGGCAGACTGTGGTTGGTGGGGCAGTTTTCCATTTGCCTTTAAGAGCTAGCCTGCACTGGCTTTTCCCCTCCTTGAGACTGCCTCCTTGTCTGTCTCAGCTGGATTCTGATTGGCGGTTGCTGCTGCTTTTAATCTACTTGGATGTTCCATTAAAGGCGACAGCTATAAGATAGCAGGAAGAGACGACCTCCAGCTGATAGCTCTGTGCTTATAAGCACTGGGACACACCGTCTCTATAAACTGTCCACTTCTTCTTAAAGTACACTTGAGAGAGGAATAAACACACACCACGCACCACGACGAACCCATGATCATGATAGGAAACTGTTAAATTTGCCACATCTGCACCTTACAATTTATAACACTTTCTGGGCTAGCATCCCTATATTGCCTGGGCCCATCTATCGTCCTTCCCATGCTGCCAGTGGCTTTAAGTGGAGGCAGTTTAGATAAAAGGCCAGAAAATTGTGAGCTCATGAACTTGAGCTAATTGCCTCTTAGCTTTTGAGTCTGAACCTTTCCTTCAATTCCACAATAGGCAAGGTGGAATCATTTTCAATACGTTGCTTAATAGCTAGGATTCCTTTCCAAACCCCATCCAGTCAAATAACATCTATATATCTGCAGCAAGAAGATTCAAGTTTCCCCAGAAAGAGGTTTCAATGGGTAAGGAGTGGATAATTTATTGCACACAGCGAATCAAGTGTTTCTTGCTTTTATTACAGTTAACCAATTCCCCCCTCCCTTCTCCAGGAACACGGCAATGAGTAGAATGGAGCACAAAGGCAGAGGAAAGAAAAGAGGGGGAAAGGAACAATTGATCCTGCCTCAAGAGAAGCAGGCATGAGTCCCTCAGAAGAAGAAAACCAGGTTACATCTGGCTATAAAAAAAAGTATGTCTTTTGTGGTATTTACCACTTTAAGTTCCCTGCAATAGACCTCTTTTTAATGGTGGTAAATTGTGATGCATTACTAAGGGAGCATGGGAGACGCTCCCAGGTCAATCCATTAAGATTTGCAAGAAAAGAGCAACGTATTCTGCAGACCAAAGTGGTTGAGTGGGCATATATAGGGCAAGGTGGTGGAATATAAATGTAATTAAAAATGTAATAAATTTAAAGATAAACATTGGTAAAGAAAGGAACCACACAGTTAATCCCTACAAACGTGAGTGGGGTGCCCCATTTCTCTTCCCACTCACCATGCCAAATTTTATATTGTAAGCTCATTGAGGCAGAGATCTTGTTCCCTTGTACTCTATACAGCAACACTTATAGGATAATATTATTATTATTATTAGAATTAGAATTAATATTAGCGCTGAAATTCAAAACAATAATTCATTCTTATTATTAACCAGGATTAATAATTGCTACTCATCCCATTTAAAACAATAATCAATAGCCTACAATTGATCTTGGACAATGACTCTTCCCTCCCAGAGGCCTTGGGTGGCAGCCCTGTAATTGATTACAGAGAGTTTCCCCATCCTAATGCTACTTGCCGCCATCAACAGACCACAGGAATATAATAGGGAGCTGCCTTAAACTGAGTCAGACCGTCGGTCCATCTAGCTCAGTACTGTCTACACTGACTGGTAGCAGCTGTCCAGGATTCCACACATGAAATCCCTTCCAGTCTTACCTGGAGATGCTGGGGTCTAAACCTGGGACCTACTGCATAGAAAGCAGACGTTCTACTACTGAGCTATGGCCAGAGGCCAATGGAAGCTGACACCATCTCTGTCCTTGTTTGTACTTTAACAGCATTAGTATGCAGGGGTCAGCAAACTTTTTCAGCAGGGGGCCGGTCCACTGTCCCCCAGAACTTGTGGGGAGCTGGACTATATATTTTTTGGGGGGGGGGTGAACGAATTCCTATGCCCCACAAATAACCCAGAGATGCATTTTAAATAAAAGCACACATTCTACTCATGTAAAAATACGCTGATTCCCGGACTGTCCGCGGGCCGGATTTAGAAGGCGATTGGGCCAGATATACCCATGGGATAGGGCCTAGCAGCATCCACAATGCCAGGGATTCATTCACTTGCTCAGTCTAACTTATGCCATTATCTACCAGCAATGTCTTTCTGCACTCTATATAGGCCCAGCAGGCGAGTCTCTGTGCAAAATAATAAAAGGACAAAAATTTGATATCAGAAATGGCAACAACAACAATAAAAATGGTGTGTGTGTGTGTGGACATTTCAACCTCCTGGGACTGTCTGGAACTGACTTTAAGGTGGCCTTTGCAAAGGGAAACTGCAATGTGAAACTGCTCAGTTACAGCACATCAAGAGGTTCAGTGCTATCGCTTGTGGACTGAATTAGGACAACTGAGTTTTATTGCCCTCCATGTGTTAACTGGCTTACCAATACCAAGATGTATGCATTAAAAAGGTAAAGGGACCCCTGACCATTAGGTCCAGTCGTGGCTGACTGGGGTTGCGGCGCTCATCTCGCTTTATTGGCTGAGGGAGCCGGCATACAGCTTCCGGGTCATGTGGCCAGCATGACTAAGCCACTTCTGGTGAACCAGAGCAGCACACGGAAACGCCGTTTACCTTCCCGCCGCAGCAGTACCTATTTATCTACTTGCACTTTGACGTGCTTTCGAACTGCTAGGTTGGCAGGAGCAGGGACCGAGCAACGGGAGCTCATCCCGTCGTGGGGATTTGAACCGCCGACCTTCTGATCAGCAAGTCCTAGGCTCTGTGGTTTAACCCACAGCGCCACCTGCATCCCCAAGATGTATGCATTACCAACAACTTTTTTCATGAATGGCCACTGTTAAGCATGTAATTTTCTGCATTTCATTTTCTTCCAACCTCACTGTTTACAACTCCCTCTCCTCTATCTATCCATCCATCCATCCATCTCTGCCTAACCCCCCTCCAAGAATAACACTTCATGCATCTGATAAATTATAGTCCACAAAGGTTTTCTAAGAAGACAAAGCCATATCCTGCTATGTTAGAATACAAACTCTGAAATTAATCACTCCCATTATTTTCATTGGGCCTACTCTGAGTAGCACTAGCAATGGATGCAACACAGAGGACTCCAGGAGGCAAAAAAAAAAAAGGCAGAACAATTAAGCAGCACTGTTTTAAAAAACAACAACAACAACCCTTTTTAACCCAATTTGTTAAACCCACTGGATTAAAAGAGGTTTAGTGTGGTTTAGTGTAACTCATGCTGGAATAAGGTGGATATAAAACTAGAATAAAACAATCTAAATGAACCAGCCAAATGAGAATTTAATCTCCTTTAATTAAAAATAAGAACCCATTTAAAAAACAACCCAGAAAGCTTTTGGCAGAGGAGCAAACAGAAACCAGAGCACCCAGTGTGCTAGGATAAAAACACATCCACCTTACTTCTACAGCCTGTCTTTAGGTACCTTTGAAAGAGGATTAAGCAAATTCTGGGAGGATAAGGCTATCAATGGCTACTAGCCATGAAGGCTGTTGTTCTCTGCCTCCACAGTTGGAGGCAGCAATGGTTCTGAATGTCTGTTGATGGAAACTGCAGGAGGAGAGGGTGCTCTTGTGCTCAGGGGTCCTGCTCTCAGATTCCCCACAGGCAGATCTCGTTGGCCACTGTGAGAACAGGATGCTGGACTAGATGGGCCATTAGCATGATCTAGTAGGTTCTTCTCATGCTCTTATGGAATACTACAACCGCATTTGGAGATACAGTGGTACCTCGGGTTACAGATGCTTCAGGTTACAGACGCTTCAGGTTACAGACTCTGCTAACCCAGAAATAGTACCTCAGGTTAAGAACTTTGCTTCAGGATGGGAACAGAAATCGTGCAGTGGCAGCGGGAGGCCCCATTAGCTAAAGTGGCGCTTCAGGTTAAGAACAGTTTCAGGTTAAGAACGGACCTCCAGAACGAATTAAGTTCTTAACCCGAGGTACCACTGTACTGTGTACAGTTCTGGTCCACCTTACCTCCAAAAAGATATTGTAGAACTGGAAAAGGTTCAGCAAAGGGCAACCAATGGGAATAAGAGTGTGGAGAAACTTCCCTATGAGGAGAAGTTACAACATCGGGGGCTTTTCAGCTTAGGTGGGCAAGGAGTGACATGCTGGAAGAAGTGTATTACAATTATGCACGGCATGGAGAAAGAGGCTAGAGAAAAGCTTTTCTCCATCCCCCATAACACCAGAACCTGTGGACGTTTGCCATTGAGTTATGGTCAGTTGCTGGCTGGAATGTGAGGAGCCCAACAGTAAGGTGGCAACAGAGCGAATGACAAGCAGAGTCATCTGATTCTCATTTTTGTCCCCATCCTCCTCCCTGCTGAGCTCTACAAGAGGCAACTCTGAGACTAAGCAGGAGGGAGTAGACAGGCAATGCCACCCCCTGGACTGGTTGTAAGGCTGGTGGGGCAGTGCCTCATTTGCCCTAATGGACCAGCCTCCACTAGCTCAGGTCTCTCTGCGTACATTGGCATCCTTCCTGAATTATCACGCACCCAGAATGGGTGCATTTATTTATTGGTTGAACCTTGCCACAGTGAATTGTTACTGCCGAGAGGGAGAGAGGGAGAGGGAGAATTGTGATTTTCATTTTCTCTTTAGATGCTTTAACAGAATGCTTTCCCCAAAGGAACATGTTCTTCCTTTGGTCTCTGTCCCATAGGAATTATTCTTTATATAGAGTGGATGTCCCCCCCCCCCCTTGGGGCATCTTGGTAGAGTTTTGCTTTCAGTGCGATTCCTTATGTTATTGTCATTCACCCCACCCCCACTCCCACCCAGCAAACAGCACCCACACGATTCCATTTTAGAGCTCTCAAAGCAACGTTTTGATTTTCCTACTCTTCCAGTCATAGCTCAAATGCCTCTTCCTGCTTGCATTTCGTGCTGCAAATAGTCACTTAAGCCAGTATGGAGAACCCTGAACACTTTGCAAGGCGGCGGCAGCAGCAAAGCATACACAAACGGAGCCACAATGGTTTTGTTCCTTTGCCAGGTATAAGTCTGCATATTGATATGTGTTTCGGTATTGGCAGATAAGGCAGCACAGTTGTAGAACACAGAGTACTGCCAGGAAGAACACAAAGCAAATCTAAATGACTGAATGTAGTTGTTGCAAGAGAGGAAGCTCAGAGAACTTTGTCTGTAGTGCTTCGCTGAACTGATCAAAGGGTCTCAAGACATGTTGTTGGAATGGCATACAAAAGATGAAGAGGTGAAATCAGTAATGATACATTGGGCTAGAGACTTTGGTTATAATATACAATATGATGATTGGACGAAATTATGGAATGAAAGGTTAAAATTTACGGCGTGTACCGCGTTGAAAGAAAATGTAATGAAAATGGTATATAGATGGTAGATAACACCAGTTAAATTAGCTAAAATGTATAAAACATGTAACAAGTGTTGGAAATGTAAAGAAAAAGAAGGAACTTTCTATCATATGTGGTGGGAATGCAAAAAGGTGAAAGGCTTCTGGGAAACGATATATAAGGAATTGAAAAAGATGTTGAGATACACATTTGTTAGAAAACCAGAAGCTTTCTTACTAGGATTGGTAGGTAATGAAATTAATAGAAAAGATTGTAAACTTTTCCAATACGCTGTAACAGCTGCAAGAATACTTCTGGCGCAAAGATGGAAGCAGGAAGAAATTCCAACTGTGGAAGAATGGAGAATGAAACTGACTGAACTGGATAAATTGACTGGGAAGATTTGATATCAGAAAGACCAAAAGTTTATCGAGGACTGGGGGAAATTTACAGATTATCTGAAAAGCATATGTGAAGCACAGACAACGCTTGTTGGTTTTGAAGAGTCTCTGTGAAAAATTAAGAAATATTGTAAAAAAGAAAGTAGGAGAAAGGAAGAGGAATGGTTAAAGGCAATAATAAGTTCAGAAATGTGTTAACAATAGAAATTTTAACGAAAGATTTGCAGAGAAACTGAGGGAAGTCAAAAATTGATGAATGTGAGAGTTAATATGAGTTGATTGTATAAAAATGTTTGGAAAATGAATAAAAAATTATTATAAAAAAAACAACAAAGGGTCTCAAGATAAAAATGAATGCAGGAACTAGAAGGTCAAACATTTGCAGAGAGCTGTCTGGAAAGAAAGAAAATACCCAGCACTTGCACCCTTGGTTCAAACAGAACCGGACAGAGTAAAGGATGGCAAAAAGGAAAAGGGAAACTTTACCACCAGGGTGCCCGCAAAACCTTGATCAAGGTTACAGCACCATTAGTCTTAGGTGGCCTTAAAGGTTTTTGGTAGTGAGGTGATTACCCAAATGCTTTGCGGTGTGGGAATATGGGGAGCAGATTCTAATTCCATCAAAACTTCAGAAATAGTGCAGAATCTTTTCCAGAAACTTTATTCCCTTCCTTGAGGAATCTTGGGAGCTCTCTTACATACAGAATAGGGGTGGCCAACACTCAAGGCTAAGGCTGACCGCAGCCAGCTAGGGATCAAAACTCCAGGTAAGATTATGCTGGCACCATGGAGAAGATAAATGATGCTATCAACAAAAGCAATGGAATTCCTAGGCAAGGGCATTTTGTCTAACCATATTCTTAAATATAGCTAACATCTGCCAAAAGGCTACAAGGGCTTACAACCACCACCACCACCATTCAGAATAATTAAGACCAGGGTTTCCAAAACTTGGGTCCCCAGCTGCTGATAGACTACAGCTCCCATCATCACTAGCTAGCAGGACCAGTGGTCAAGGATGATGGGAACTGTAGTCCAAAAACAGTTGGAGAACCAAGTCTGGAAAACCCTCCTTAAACTATAATGCCCTGTTAATCAGTAGTCACTTTGGCTGTCCCTGAACTCAGCCTTTGTTAAAGTGACTAGGAATGGCTGAGAATGCGATATGGAAGGGGTTAAAAAGAAAAACTCTACTGCAGCCAACACACATCCAAGCACATGGTGTTACTTAAGCCTTGCATCAGAAATATAAACCATGAAATGTTTTAATATAAAATGTATTAGCAACATCCTTTGACCGCTAAAGCTTATTTTAAAACCTTCATCTTTGTTCTTTTACGACTGACTAGAATTTGCTTTCAAGCTCTTAGCTGGGTCAGGAAGCAAAGATGTGATGTTTAAAAACTAACTCCTGTGAAAGCAAGGCTGAAATATTTCACAGAACAGGCAGCTAGCCAAATCAAAGTGACCATAACATCATCTCGAAAAGCATTCAGGTGGGACAGCTCAAGCTCAGGTACAGCCGATGAAAGATGACTTCATCAATAAAAGATACCCTATTGTCCTGAGATGTGAAGCTGAGGCAGATCAAATTTTTAACACACTCCTAGTGAAGGGTCACAGAAATGGAAGGCTGAATCTGTCAGCTTGGTTTCTCTCAGTTTCTTATTTTTCCAATCTTAAATCCAGTCCTCCATTTCCACAGTAGTTTGCAATTTTATTTTAAAAAGTTCTCATAAAAACACATCAGCTATTTTTTCCTGATACACACATCTTTGCAAAGTAATTTCCTGACATATATGCAGTTACAGATGGGTAGCCGTGTTGGTCTGCCATAGTCGAAGTAAAAAATTCTTTCCTGTAGCACCTTAAAGACCAACTAAGTTAGTTCTTGGTATAAGCTTTCGTGTGCATGCACACTTCTTCAGATAACGGTTGATGGACTTCCATTTCATGCGGCTCAATGTGGTGCCTTCCATGGTTCCAGTTACAGATGGGTAGCCGTGTTGGTCTGCCATAGTCGAAGTAAAAAATTCTTTCCTGTAGCACCTTAAAGACCAACTAAGTTAGTTCTTGGTATAAGCTTTCGTGTGCATGCACACTTCTTCAGATACCACTTCTTCAGGTATCTGAAGAAGTGTGCATGCACACGAAAGCTTATACCAAGAACTAACTTAGTTGGTCTTTAAGGTGCTACAGGAAAGAATTTTTTACTCCTGACATATATGTTAGATTCATGCATTTTTATGTACACTCTACCCTAGTATAAGCACCACAAAAATTCAGAGACGTGTGAATCTCAAAGGATGGTTCTGTGTTTGGTTCATGTAATGTTTCAGAAAGTGGAAATTTGGCAGCTTCTTCTTTAAACGTGAACGGGATCAAATTTCTCCTCCATCCCTAGTCACAGAGAAGCTCCTTTCCCCCTTTGGCAATTTTCTGTATCATCGTCAGGAAGCTATTGCTAGAGAAGCACCCACTTAAAAAGGCAGCACCAAGCCAAACACAGCTGGGCTGGAAGATGGCATTAATTCTCCACTGAGCTGCTGAAAATGTTATCCCTTGGCAAGGCAGCCCTTCCTAAACTGCAAATCAGCTTAATGCCCGTTTTACGATTCAGGGCTGCGTGGCCAGGTGGAGCAGTTTCAAGGTTGTGTGGCAACTGAGCTTTCCTTCGACTGGTTAGAAGTGGCATTTCCCTGCAACCTCCTGAGAACAGGTTACTAAAGAAGGAACACCACAAATTATATGCTCAAGTGTCTTTCCAGCCAAACCATTTCCCCATCTGGAAGCCTCTGGTCTTGACAAAAACGACAATAGTTTCTTTCAATATTTTTTTTTAAATTATGGACACTGCTGCATTCATCATCTGAGGCCCTTCTTCATGTGCCCCCATCAAAGAAGGTGCAGAGGTTTGTTGACCTTTTCAGTGGTGGCCCTTTGCTTGTATAATATTTTCTCCAGGAAAGCACATCTGGTGCTACCGATGTCTCTTTTTAGCTGCCAGGCAAACATATCCTTATGTAACCAAGGCTTGTGGTTGTTGATTGGGAGGATAGATAGATTATGTCCGAGGCCTTTGTTTTACTCATTCTTCAAGTGGGGTAGGTAGGACTTTTTTTAAAAAAGATATAGTTGGATAAGCATTCAAGTTTTTGTCTGTTGCTGATTTCCATATCTTTAATTTTAATTTAACAGCAAATTACTTTGAGGGGATAAGAACAAATAATCGATATGCAAAGAAAAGCATTATTAGACCCTCCGAGAGAGTTTTATTTACTGGAACTCCAATTCCAAGGAGCTCAGCCTCCTTCCATTTCTCCAGGCCCAGATACTGTAAATTCCCATTAGTGTGGGTGTTCTGTGTCTCTTAACTGTCTTTTTAAAGAAAAAAACAAAACCCAAAAAACTGCTGAATTGGAAGTCCCAAGATCTACAAGCTGGGGAAAGGACTATACAGTTGTACCTTGGTTCTTGAATGCCTTGGTACTCGTACGTTCTGGCTCACGAACGCCGCAAATCTGGAAGTGAGCGTTCTGATTTGCGCACGTTCTTTGAAACCTGAACGTGCGCAAGGCTTTCGCGGCTTCCAGGAGCTTCCTGCAGCCAATCAGAAGCCGCGCCTTGGTTTCCAAACGTTTTGAAAATTGAACAGACTTCCAGAATGGATTCTGTTTGACTTCCGAGGTACAACTGTAGTTCAGTGGTAGAACATCCGCTTTACATGCAGAAGGTGTACAATCCCTTTCATCTCCCGGTAGGCGTTCTGGTCTTTGTCAGTATAAATCAGATTCCTATGTCCGTAAAGCAGTCCTTTATTACAGACCACCAGGAGTGGAATCCTATTTTGGTTTTAGGGGAAGCACCATAGTTCAGTGGTAGAGCACTTGTTTCACATGCTGAAGGCCCTATTCAACCCCTGACACCTCCAGGTGTAAATGCCCCCAGTCTCAAATCCTGGAAAGCTACTGAGAAGCCAGTGTCGGCAATACACGGACCAGTCCTCTGACTCAGTAGCTTCCTATGTTCCTATTGCCACCCTTCTCTCTCCCATATCAAGACAACTCAATAACCCTAGGCTCAGCGGAAAAGGTTTTACCCTTTTGCAGCTGAAATAATTTGCCAAAATGGCCTCATATTTTCACAACCTCTTCTTTCAGCGAACAATCCGAGCTAGTAATTTTGTCAAAAAGTTCAGGTAAGAACCATCTGAAAGCTCCTTGACTTTGGGGCTTTGCCTCGGGGTTAAAAACTTATTTCAGATGACCCCAGGTCAGCAGACAGTAATTTGAGTTCCCACAATAAAATCAAACTACACAACATGTTCCTTTTCTTTTCCTTAGGACAATGCAGACTCTTTATTACATTTGTGATTACAACGTGCCTATAACAATGTTCTCTAACAGGCAAGCCTCGGGTCAAATGAGTCCCTTGATCAATTTATCAGAGGTCCCTGGTTGCTGCTGCGGATAGGCTATGTCTGAACACTATCTTTTATTCTCTCCACTTGGCTGGAACAATAGGCTGCCGGAGCACATTTGCTAAGGTTGTTGTTGTTCTCTGTCTCCCACTCCTTACTCCTGTGTGCATTTTGAACAATTTAGGGAAAGAGGAAACTGGTGCTCTGCTTGAAGTGAAATTATGAATTCACACACACACACACTTTGCAAAGCAACTGAGGGTGGATGGTTGGGAAAATGAAATGCTTACATTTAAAGCACTTTGATACAACTTTAAACTGCCACGATTTCCCCCAAAGTATTCTGGAAGCTGAAGTTTTTAAGGTTGCTGAGAGTTGTTAGGAGACCCCCTACTCCCCTCACAGAGCTACAATTCCCAGAGTTCCCTGGGATGAGGGATTGATTTTTAAAAAGCAAAAGAGAGACAGAGAGAGAATGTACAACATCAGCCCTCAGTAGACTCTGCCACAACAGGCAGTAAGAGGCCAAAGGTTGGCATGAAAAAAGAAATATTTGACTGCTGGCAAAAAGGAAAAAAGAGAGAGAAACATCATAGCCAGACACTGGAGAGACCTGTCAGGAATCAGCATGGACCAATGGTATCAAATATTATCGGAAACAGCCTTATTAGAAAAACTAACCAATAAACTGAAACTGGCACAGGGATAAATAGAAGAAGACGCCTTCACCCCGGTATGGCTTCCCTTTATCACATACACAGGCCCACAAGACAATGACAAGAATCCACCAACAGCATATGAATCAGTATGGCTAACCTGATTCAAGAACACACACACACCCCACTCACACACAAAAACAAAGTTCACCACAGCCAGTCACAAACAAACAAACGACCACAACCTAGGCCAACCCTAACCTCTCTCACCACCAAAGGAACACAAATGAATAGTGAAGAGAACCCACACAAGCGACGCTGACACAAAACCCCACACATACATTAAGTAGAATAGAAACATTGCCATAACTTGAAAAAAGAGATGTTGCACATACTTTTGTAAACCAAGAAATCTTTAATAAAAAAGATGTAAAAAAGAAAGAAAAAAGAAAGGAGGACAGGCAAGCTTTCCACTGAGTTCCACAATCTGGGAGCAGTCATGGAGAAGGCCCTGTCTTGTGTTATCATCAAATGTGTCTGTGAAGCTGATGGGGTCAAGAGAAAGGCCTCCTCAAAAGATCGCAAAGTTTGGGAGTCTTTCTATAGATTCTGTTTAGACACCATGACTAAGAGCTGAAGAAAGATCCCCTCCCTCCTCCATGAATTGGTCTAGTCCTCTGTTAAAGCCATCTAACCTTGTAGCCACCACCATATCTCGAGTTTGCACCTATATTGGTCAGATACAAAATGGAGCAGGGCTCCTGCACCTTTAATGCTGAACACCTGCTGAAATACCCTCTTCTACACAACTATATGAAAGGGGCAGGCTCCCTGTCCTCTTCTTCACCTGCTTATGCTAGTGGTGGATTGCAGCTGCCTATGTTGTGTGAAGAACTGCCTCCTTCCACCATCCTCTTCCTCCACCACCATGTTAGCCAAGGGGCAGCTGAAGAAGATGGAGCAGCTGTTGGTGGATGGGCCATGGCACAGCGAGCATTTCCTGAGTGTGAAAGTGCTGCTGGACCTGCTGGCTGGCTTCTACACCGAGTTCAGCTGTGACTCGCTGTTCTAGAGGGACAAGCTCATCTTGGACTTTCTTGGAATGCACCTCCTGATTACCAAGAGCGATGTGGGTGAGTTCCTCATCAAGGACGCCAGGGCAAGCAACCCAAAGTCAACATCCAATGTTTCCACCACGACACCAGCTGAGAACTCTCAGCCAGATGCTGGTTTAACAAGGGACATTAAGTGCATTTTATGTGTATTTTAATGAACTGAACGATCAATTATGAGTCACAGGGCATGGAGAGTGTGTGTATGAACTTAACAACTAAATAATCATCTAAACACTGTTATTTGTTATTGTTTTTATTGTTCTATAGATTATAAATGCCATGTTAATAATATAATGACTTCTGTAATTGTGATGCTTAGATCATTTTTTAGTTGTTGCTTTATTAGTAGTTTTTTATAGATTGTAATTGTCTGGTTAATTGTTGGATTTTTTAATTGTTTTATGTGTATATTAGTGATGTATTCTGTTTTAGTATGGAATCGTTATTTATTGCTTGTAAGCCACTTTGGGATTTGTTTGAATGAAAAGCTGCATATAAATTCAATAACTCAAATCAAATAAAACTCAAACCGGTTATCAATCACACACTCTCTCTCACTCACACAAGGTCAAAGTGTGTGTATATGGGGAGAGTAACTAAGTTTGATAGCCAGTCACCCAACTTTAGGAGGCAAACACTGGGGCATTCCCCAGGGACAGCATCTACCCATCTCAGGGCTGAACTGAGGCTTCTACTGTTTGCAGCCAGAATTGATTCAGCCTACTTTAGATACTGGCACAGATTTAATGATCTGGAGAACCACAATCTTACTAAGCTTTGCAGGTTGCAGCAATCAAAGCTTGGAAGTTGAGCACCTACATTTCAAGATGCACTAAGGATTTAACAGGAAAACGTCTGCCTATTAGTCCACATACTCTTAGGAACTGAGATTTTTTTTTTTATCACAATGCTAATCAAGATGGAACATCCATTGTTAATGCTCTTTTTTCTATTTGGTACCCCCAAATCAAGATTAATCATTCCGTGCCCCAATATTTTGAGACTATGACCTTTACCCAGCTTTGACAGCTTTGACAGATCTTAGGTTCCAGCAGATGCCCTCAGTATATCTGGATGGGAGATACCTTGGAAACTCAGTTATATAACAGAAATGTATATTTGGGTACAATCAGATTGAAGATATCATGCATTATTTGCTGCTCAGTCATTTGTATCCTGGAGTCCAGAGGGGGAAAATTGCCATGTATTCTTCAGTAGTATTTATCTCTCTCTCTCTCTCTCTCTCTCTCTCTCTCTCTCTCTCTCACACACACACACACACACACACACACAGAGCAGCAGGAGGAAGTAACTAAATTTGATAGCAGTACTAAGTTATGTGTCTACTTTACAATACTATGTTTACTTTTGGAGGCTCACTTCATTGTGGGGTTGAGATGGCATTCTGATTCTTTTCAAACTCTTTGGACTGTATGATCTAAATATATGTTGCAAGGGATTGCAGTTCAATCTGCAAAATTAGTTAACAAATCTCTTACTCCAAAGGATTAATGCAAAAGCTCACAATACAATTCAAGGCACTCAGGCACTAGGCAACTAGCCTTTCTAATGCCTGCTGTGCTGTTGGCAATTTTCATATGAAAATTGGCTGAAACATCAATGCAAGAAATAACCCACACCATAGTTGATAATGCTCTCCTATCTCCTAATCTTCTGCCAATACTCCACACATATAAATGAGTAAAAACTTATTTTATTCTTTGGGGGGCGGGGGTTGTCATTTTGCAAAGGAAGTTGCACACGGGCAAAATATCCCAACAATTAGAAATAATTATTGCAATATAGATATAGTTCTTTACCTTTGTAGGACATCAGAGTCTTCTGATTCTTACGCTTTTAAGCTCAAGGTGACTGGCAATGTTACACAAACCAGTGTTTTATTGTGACTTGTTTGCTGGGTCAAACTTTACCTTCAGCATTTTGAAGTTCTTTTTAAAAACCCTGCTATGCCCTTTAAAAACTATAGTGAAAAAGAACGATGCCTGTTATCCAGAAGGCACTGGGGATATGGGCATGTCTTCACTCCTAGTGTTTATACTTCCAAAGATAACCGATTTAATTTATTGCTTTGTCCCTTGAGGAACATTTTGTAACTGGAACCCGCACCAGCAAGGCCTATGTGTAATCTAATTAACATGGTGTCTGCATTAATTAACCTTCTGTCTTGCTGACTTGAAAGGCCACAGACATGAGTAGGTAAACTGTAGTCTAGCGATCTTAACACAGATTTCCCTTTTGTTTCTTACTCTAAACACCTAGAGCCTGATTTATTTCCACCCCAGATGGCACCAAACTTTGCTTCCAGCCTTTTAAGCACTGGGAGAGCAACTAGAGCCAGGGGTTGCCAACCTTTGGGAGACTGTGGACACATGCGCAAAGCAGATGAATGGTTATGGGCACCACATGAGTGCCACAATTACCTTCCCTCCATTATAACACCCCTGAAATTGCACCTGCACTGCAATTAGGTTTTAGAAAAGCTTTCTATGGGCTACAAAAGGCTTATTCCATGTCCAATTTAAGCAGGGGTGAGGCACTGTGGTTGCCAGGTAAGAAATCTGCGGGCAGACGTGTGGCTGTGAGTGTCATGTGACCTGTGAGCTGCAAGCAGTGGTCAAATAGCCTTGAAGTGTCTAAATTCTGATGTTGGCTAGCTAAGGTAATGTAATGCACTTGTTTTCTAGAATTAATGCTATGTCCGTTAAATTCCAAAGCCAGAGATGCTCAGTGTCAATCAGATTATTTCTGTCATTTAAGTAAAACAAGGATTGAGAACATTTCGTCCTTTTAAACCTGAAAGTTTAAGCTTTCTTCTCTCTGCACCCCCATCTGTGAATAGAAGCTGCAATTCAATGTTTTGCTAGCAAAGAAGCCGTCTAGGGTCCTCCTCACTTTCCTTATCTGTTGGCACAGAACAGCAGTGCCTTCAGAAGAAGACCAGGAGAACTTCAAAGGAAGAGAAAGAGTGACTCAAAGACTGGCAGTAGAAAATGAAACTTTGCTTAAAACTGCCTGTTGCCATGGTGTTGCACATGCAGATAAGAACATGTTTCTGCAAACCAATGAAAACGTATGCATGAGCTGTCCACACGTTTTGTTACCCAGTTATATTGCTTTGAAAGAGATCGTTCATGAGTTAGTCAGAAGTTATAAAAGCGTCTTGAATTTTGTATTCTCAGCCCAGCTTTTTGGAGCGATCCTCTGGGCCGCTCATGCAGATTCATGAATAAAAATTAGTTCCTTCCATGCGCTGTATGTCTTCATTTGGCCTGGAGACCTGGGGTGAACTAAAACCCCTTTTGCAGAGTAACAGGACTAGGACCTGGGAGATCAGGGTTCAAATCCCCACTCAGTCATGAAGCTCACTGGGTGACCTTGGGCCAGTCACAACCTCTTAACCAACCTCACAGGGTCATCGTAGGGATTAACTGAGGGGTGTGTGTGAACCATGTATTACTTGGAGGAAAGGTGGGATATAAATGCAGGAAATAAGCTCTTCTTCTTACCAACTTAAGAAAGCTGGAGGGGCCAGACAGATGGAGATGTCAGTTGCCAACCTGGCATCCAGAGATCTCCACATGATCGCAACTGGACCCACGCAAAACGCGCCTGGCAGCTGGGGAATTTCGAACACTGCTCAGAATGTTCCATTTCTGGGTTTTCTGCAGGCTGCTACCACTTTTACTACCAGCAGGCGGAATGGGGAACTCAGTGCCAGTGGAGTGACTTTAGCCTGGCAGAGCTGTTCTAGGTGGGGTGAAAGGAGACCACCATATCCAAACTCCCCCAACCCTAAAGCTTGGTGCAATAAACTGAGATATCAATGAGACTGCACCCTAAGATAGCTGCCCCTCTGGGAACAGCAAGTTCAAATCTATTACTTGCAGCCTGAATTGAGATAATAGGTTGTTAACCCACTACTGTTGTTAAATAGCTTACCAACACTAGAATGTATGTGCTATCACAGTCACTGATATGGGATTGGTCGCTGTAATTGTTTTACATACATTTATGCTCTAATACGGTTGTTACAGTCTGTAATTTTTGCAGTTTATTCCACTCTCCCCCCCTCCTGTGGATATATGTATATACCTGCCAACTTAGGCAGATAACATTTATTTCCCAAAAAATATTTATTTCCCAATTGGTTGTAATAAAACCAGGCTAGATCAAAGCGGTTTACAAAAAGAATAAAACAATAAAATTATCAGTAAAAAGGAAACAGAAAAAAACCATTTAAGATATTCAAAAAGTAATCAAAATCAGTGATAAGGTGAACCCTAGATTAAAGCTCATGGCCATATTCAACGTTTATCAAGCATCTGATGAAACAGACCCTAGTCCTTAAAAGCTTATACTATAATAAATTTGTTGCTGATGCCACACGATTGTTGTTTTGACACGAATGTATCTAACTCGAAGCTAAACATTTGCTCAACAAACAAGCATCTTCACCCTCAGGAATCCTTCTTGTTCTTGGAGGGGAATGTTGTGACTCCCCCTCTCCCCAATGGTTTCAGCTGGTTTCCAGGCCTTCCTCCTTCGCACAGAAGAGGGTTTGGAGAGCTGATTTTGCTTAACAAATAGCCCAGAGGCATCATCTCCCCACTGCCCTTGTGGTGACAAGTAACCTTGCTAGAAAACCTTGCACATGAAAAACAGAGGGTGTGGGTTGTTGTTTTTTTAACCTAAAAGATGTCCTGAAATCAAGAGATGTGCTTAGTCAAGCTGTGTGTATTCTCAACAGTTCATGTAAACCATCCATCAGTTAGCAGTATGAAAATTGGCTCCCTGAAGAATCACAGTTCTGGAAATGGAAATGCATGGAGGAGGAGGAGGAGGAGGGGTGTGGGGTGTGAGGGAAGTGGGAATACAGTAGTATTGCCTCGAGCTGCATTTTGCAAGGCAAGCACCACCGAGCGCTGGAAAACAAGCATCTCTTTTGTACGCTTCTTTGAGAAAACCCAGCAGAGTCAGACCCACATCATTAAAAGGCTTTAAACAAGAGCTGGCTAGGACCATCTCTCTCTTCCTCTCTTCCGGTGTAGCTCATGATGTGCCAGTTCAGACATACAGAACCACTGCTTTTCCTCACAGGACTGTGTGTGTGTGTGTGTATGCACGAGGGGAAACAGGGATCACTGGTCAGGAACAGATGTGCTGTTTGTTCTCTTTACAGAGTGAGAAAGGAGATTTATTCTCTCTCAGGGGCACTCTCACCATGGCGGTAACATCCTTTCCCCCAAATATAACTTTACGCAGGAAGGATGGGAGGGTCACTCGCTGCCACAGTGGCTGGGAGCCTGTGGCCCTCCAGATGTTGCAGGGCTGGGCTGCAACTCCCATCAAGCCTGAAAAATGCTGGTGCTGATGGGAGTTGGAGCCCAACATCTGGAGGGCCTCTGATTCATGCTGGCGATTCCTGGCATGACCTAAAGTGGGCCACAGCAGCAGCACTGCCACCACTTTTGTTTGTTTTATTTTAACATAATGTATATGCTGTTTAATTTTAAGAAAGCCTCTAAGCATTTTCCAACCAGATAAATTACCGTAAAACTTAGAAATTCTCAATTTAAAAAATAGGTATTTACAAACATTCAAAAGATGGTTAAGATTACATATAAATACAGAGAGTATTTGTGTATGTATAGATATCTAGTTACATGGCTCAACCTTGTTTATTTTATTAAAATAGTTCATAATTGTCTGGCATATTACAGGAAAAATTAAAAAGACGGTTAAGATCAACAATGTGGAACACCATAAAAATATATAGTGTAAGCTTTAAAAGCGGGTCTTTAAATACATGTTTTATATTGTAAACTGCCCTGGGATCTTCAGATGAAGTGTGATATTGAAATTTAACAACAACAACAGCAACAACAACAATGTTTGGGCTAAAGGTACACCTGGAGTGACAAGGTTGAGGGCTCTTGCCTTAGATCAGGGGTGGCTAATAGCAGCCACTGCATCAAGCTGCATCAGAGGAAGGAAGGAAGGAAGGAAGGAAGGAAGGAAGGAAGGAAGGAAGGAAGGAAGAGGAGGAGTTTGGATTTGATATCCCACTTTGGAAGGAAGAAAGGAAGACACAGGGTCAATGTTAGTTCTGCTAAAAAGCTGGTCTTCTCCCTCCCGCAATTGTCACTTGCCAGCGGTCATTAGAGTATCAGGCTGCAACAGAGGAGTGAAGAGAAGGGATATAGGACTACTCTGTCAGACCAGCAATGGCCTCCTCTCCTTAACTTAAGAAACGACTGCTAGAACAGGCCAGTGGTCCATCCAGTCCAGCATCTCACATATGCTCACGGGAAGCTCACAAGTGGAGCCTGAGCTCAACAGCACCCTCCTGCAGCTTCCAGCATTGCCATTCCAAAGCATACCGCCTCCAGCTGTGGAGTGGAACAGATCCATCTGGGTCAGTGTCATCCTCCATGAATTTGTCTCATGCTCTTTCAAAGCAATCAAAGTCTGTGGACATCCCTGCCTCTTGTGGGTACTGATTCCAATTGAAATAGGCACTGTGTGACGAACAACAGAGCCTGCCCTCTCTGGCCGGTGGCTCATCTAGTCCATCCTATTCTCACAGCAGCCAACCAGATGCCTGTGGGAGGCTTGCAAGCAGGATTGGCATGCAACAGCATTCCCTCCTCCTGTGATTCCAAGCACAGGTATTCAGAGATACACTGCCTACAGCACTAGAGACAGAACATAGCTATCATAGCTTGTAGCTGCTGATAGCCTTATCTTCCATGAATTCGTCTAATACTTATTGAGGTTTTCCATTCCAACTTGCAACTAAGAACTTGACCCTGCATTTGCTTATTTCCTCCTGGTCCCTCCTAATCAATATTCCTATTGTGTCATGCCTTGCAAGCCTGACGGCAAGGATTCTCTCTCTCTTTTTTGGTGATTTGTAAGCTGCTAAAGAGCAGCTTTAAACAAGCAAGCAAGCAAGCAAGCAAATAAGTAAATAAATAAAATAAATCAATGTTAAATAAGCCAGCTAGGATAGGCACCCACCATTCTAAGTATTCCTTATAGAGCTCAGGTGGAAGCATACAGTTGCAATTGAAGTTATTCAACCCCCATTCCAAATCAGGTTTATTATCAAAATTTACAGACTTTCAGCTGTTTGCAATGAGCAAATCAAACAGAAGCAATTGAAATAGCTCAACACAATGGATGCTTCAAATGGTTCCCCCAAAATCAACTGAAATTGTAACTTTCAATTGGCTTGGTTTGGTTTGCCCATTGCAAACAGCTGAAAGTCTGTAAATTTTGATAATAAACCCAATTTGCAATGGGGGTTGAATATTTTCAATTGCAACTACCATATTTTTCAGTCTATAAGATGCCCCCAGGTATAAGACACCCCCTATTTTTGGGGACTCCGATTTAAGAAAATGGGGAAAGGTCTATCGGTGTATAAGATGCCCCCAAATTTTGGACATTATTTTTTAGGGGAAATCCTAGTCTTATACACGGACAAATATGGTATATCTTCTCCACGGGCTTTACTTAATTTCAGGCAGGAAATAAGGGCCTTTATCTCACTGTCGGAGGCTAGTTGCCATTCAGGAAGGTTGCTGGTACATATGATTATCCAAACTTACCACCAAATATATTGGAAAAATATTTAACCCAATCAGAGATAGAGGTAGAAGCTTCCATTCCTATGGTGAACTCACTTCAGACTCCTGTTTTCCAATCTACATTTGATCAATATTTCTATAGATTCCTGATGGATTCTTATGCAAATCCCTAACTGTCTTAGCCAGAACTTTCTTAGGCACTTTGCATTGACACGTCAAACCAGCCAAGATGTGCTGATTGTGTGTAGTTATTGAAGTTATCAAATAGGCCTGAGCTCTGTGAGAATTTGTGGAAAGACATCAATGAGATTTGGCGATCTGCTCATAAAAAGTTGATGGAAGCTTGTCAGATTATAACTGTGAGATTATAACTCTCAGTCTGTGAGACCATTTCAGCCTTTTCACACCTGCCATAGCTGTGTACACTCTTGCAGAGTTGGTTGCTGCTATGCATTCTAAAGGACATACTATGGTCATTGCTATTGGAAAATGGTCACTTTCTGTTCATTCTAACACTTCAAAGGTATTCACAAAAGTGAGTAAAGGAGAGACTATAATATGATTGACAGCAGTTCTACCATGTTTGTTCAAATAAGTGCACTGACTACCACGAAGAATAAATAAATTAGGCTAGAATACGAATTCCAACAATTTCAGGCCCCGTGCATTATATTTCTTGTCCAAAGAACAGTGTGAGGTTAGGAAAATATATTCCAAGTGTAAGCCTTAAAGGTAGCAATAGACCCTTTGCAGTTCCTTCAATTTGGGCATTAAAATCCTCACAATAAGTATAAATCTGCTCCAGTAGGGATGTTAGATATGACCAAATCTTGGTGGTCAGTGATAGACTGTTAGTAGGGGTAAGGTAGGAAGAAGAGAAAGATTCCTAATTCAGCTTTGATCTGTACTGACAAAAGATAATTATTCCAAAATCTGCTATCAAAGCTTCTCCTATCAAATCAAGTGATATTAAGGTGGTCAAGCCCTCACTTGCTTGCAGTAAGGAAACTGGTGGAAAAATACACTGCAACGTGTTTGTTGCAACACTGTCTAATACTTCCAGAAAATGGGTGGATTGCATTTGGAAGCATCCTCTCTCTCAGCCCGACCTACCTCACAAGGTTGTTATGAGGACAAAATGGAGAGAGAGAGAGAGAGAGAGAGAGAGAGAGAGAGAGCGCATGCCACTTTGAGTTCCTTGGAGGAAAGGTGGAATATAAATGTAATAATAATAAATAAATAATTGAATCTTTAGTGAGGCTTTATACTTTTGCTGCATTATATTTGAATTCTCTGTTTTGCCCTGATTCTTCCCAAAAAAAATATTGATTCAGCAATAATAACATAGGCTCCACCCCACAAAACAGGGTATATAAAAAACATATTTACATAAACAAATACTAATCATTGCAAAGTTGGCATTCCAAGCATATAAAACAGAAAATATTTAAAATAAATAAATCGTGATTGGGATTCCAAGATAGAAACATTAGTAAGCACCCCCCCCCACACACAGAATTATTAAATGGGTGGTGTTAATTCTGTCCTTAACAGCAGGCTAAAAACATGACTTTAAAAATCTAACTGGCTAAATTACAATAAAATAAAATAAAAAACAAAAATCAGTTGGATTAAAGCCAACATAAAAGGCAGGGAAGGAAGGACCAGTAAAGCCTCACTTGAGAATCTGTTCTATCATTAGAGAAAGAATCCTTTCTTAACAACTGTGGTCAAGAGACATCAGGGCAACTCAAGGCATCAGAGTGGATGGAGGGTGGCACTTCAGAAACCTGTAGGCCATATGCCCCCCACCCCCACTTCCTTCAAGAGCACATTTTAATCCACTGTGAACCAGAGTAGATTGTAACACAGCCTCTCTTTTCTTAAAGGTTTCCACAAATGGATGCACCACAGTTCAACGGGCTAAAGAATGCTGCTGCCAGCACTTTGCTTATAGCCGCTGCACAGCTGAATGTAAGTGAAAAGGTTCAGAAGGCAGGAGGAGAGGGAGAGAGGGAGGCAGAGAAAAGAAACCTCAGACTATTATTCTCCCTCCCCCCCCCCACCCTAAACACTATCATTATTTTTAATCCCATCCTATAATTTGTGGTTGCAGTTGACACAGATCTTTTGAATGCTTGAGGTTAATAATACTGCCACAGCACACAGTCCTGGACAGTTCCCAATAGCTTCCTGTCCTCAAGAGAGCACTTTCAGCTGCAGTATCGCAGCTCCACAGCTAGATTTTAAATTTTTTTGCGTAGTATCTTAAAGTTCACCAGGAAGCAGAGAACACAGAACAGCCCTATTTATTATTTAATCGCTTATTGCATCTATGCTCCAAGAAGTGGGGTGTTGCTTAGCAACGAAGAAGAGTGGAATGAGCTTCACTGAGAGAGTAACTGTTTTGACTGGCTGCGTAGTTTTAAGGGAGTTTTTCTTCTGAGTGTTTCAGTTGAATGCCGCTGTTCCTTTTTCAAATTATACACTGTATTTTGTTCCACTGTATTTGAAGAACTTTGCTAACAATATGAATTCTGGGAAGGACGATGTGGCGTTTGCACAGATGCATTGTGATATCACTATGGGTCAACCCCTTGCAGTCATGCAGAAGATGGAGTAGGCTTGTTCTGTGTCGCTCCAAAAAGCAAGACAAAGAACTAATGGATGAAAAATGTAGAGAAGCAGATTTTGCTGTAGCATTAGGAGAAGCTCCCTAATGGTAAGAGACTGTCTCAGGAGGTGGTGGGCTCTCCTTTGCTGGAAGTATTTAAGCAGAAGTGGACTGCCATCTGTTACGGTCAGTGTAGCTGAATCCTGCATTGAGAATTCATGTTAAATTAGATGACCTCCAAGATCCCTTTCAAGGCTGTGATTCTATAACATATACAGTCAACAGGCAATGATCATGCCCTTAACAGGAGGAGCCATAAAGCAGTGGTACAGCACATGGCTTTCATGAAGAAGGCTCCGTGTTCAATTGTTGGAATCCCATCTAAAAAAGGATGGGATGATGGAAAACACATTCTGCCCAGAGAACTGCTGCAAGAGTAGTAGGCCATACTGGGCTAGATGGTCAAATAGTCCAACCTTGTCTAAGGCAGCTGCTTATATGGAACTATGTACCTTACTGTAAAACTGGTTGTTGTTTTTAAGGTTGTAAGCATTGTCCAATTTGATGCTTGACAGATGCTTTCGACTACAACTCTCATAATAATAATAATAATAATAATAAATGTGTACCCCGCCCATCTGGCTGGCTTTCCACAGCCACTCTGGGTGGCTTCCACAAAGACCAAAAATACACTAAGATGTCACACATTAAAAACTTCCCTGAACAGGGCTGCCTTAAGATGTCTTTGAATGTCAGGTAGTTGTTTATCTCTTTGACATCTGATGGGAGGGCGTTCCAGGTCATCCCCCGTCTGTGTGAGTAGTGGTCAGGGATGATGGGAGTTGTGGTCCAAACTTTCTGGAGGGGACCAGGATGGGAGATATTAAAAAATGATCAAGCAGATGCATTCCTAGCAGGAAAATTCTGTTAGGCTCCAGTTGTTTCCAAGTTTAAAGGACTGAGTGTGTTTCGTACAAGCTTTTCCAGTTAACTCAGAACTACTGTAATTACTAGAGAGAACACAAAGGGCCTCTACATTTATAAGCAAGCTAATTTCTTCCATTTCAACTACTGAACAGCTGATCATCGTGGTGCAGCATCTTCCTGTAAAACAAGCCAGCCCTATTCAATGATAACTTCTTGTTTATTTTGTGTTTTCTTATTATCTGAGGCCAAGGTGACATAACAGAAGGTGCCTGCCTTTTCCTCCCAAATAAAGAAAGGATTTTGCATACAACAAAGAGGGTGGGTGGGGGGGGGACTGCAAGGCTGGTGTACTGAGTTTGCCAATTAAATCCAAGGGAAGGAGAGAGTCTGAGATACAATTACGGCTTTCTGTAAATTACTTCATGTAATTAAATCTGCTTCCCTAAATTACAAACCATTTAGCTCTTCTTTTATAATAATGTAAGCAATGACCAACAACAACCTTTTTATGGAGCCTGATGTCATAAAAGTTGTTAGCAACAAAATTTTCTGTCTCCTCATTTCAAAGCAGTCATTGTAATGAGATCCATTTTATGTCTACACAGAAAGCTGCTTGGAGGATGAGAGGGAGAGAGAGCACTTTGTTCTTCAAGACACTGCTCCAGGGCTGGGACCGTATTTGACGAACCATGGCCTGTTTGGAGTTTGCTACTGATCAGCTAATGAGCAGGCACGGGTGTTAAAGGTGTTTTGCAAAAGAGGTTTCGTCAAAAGGAAGCTTTTATTTTATTTATTTTATTTTATTTTATTTTATTTTATTTTTGTGCAGTGTAACAGAGGTTCAACAACTCTTCTCTCCTCCTATTCACAAAATTGATGGCTCACAATTTTGAATTGAATCTGGAAGAGCCATATCTCAGTAGCACAGCATGTGGTTTGCATGAATAACATCCCAGTTTCAATCTCTGACCACTCCATGTAAAAGTGTCAGGTAACAGGTGATGAGAAAGACCTATCTCTGCCCAAGACCTTGTCATAAACACTACTGGACTATGGCTGTACACACCCTATACCTTTAAAGCATATCTGAAGCATATTTACCACCCACAAAGAATTATGGGCATTGTAGTTTGTTAAGGTTTGCTGGGAATTTTAACTCTCTGAGGGAAAAAATAATGTGCACATACTTTTTTTGAGTGTCAATGTGCTTCAAAAGTGTGCACTGAAGGTATATAGTGTGTGCACATGGCTACAAAGTTCACTGGGCAGCCTTGGAAGTCCCAGGCTGTGTACACACCATACATTTAAAGCACATGACTTTACCCAAAGAATTTTGGGAAAGGTAGCTACAATTCTCAACACCCTTAACTACAGTTCCCAGGATGCTATGGATAAAGTCATGTGTCTGGGTTTGGGCACTGGGCGGGTTGAGGTTTTCTTTTAAACCCCCAGGAACAAACAACCAAATCCTATGCACACTTTCCTGGGGGTAAGCTCCTCTGAATCATAGGTCCTTTTTCACCCAAGTAAAAATTCTCATTTGCAAGGTCCTCAAACTGCAGTTAATTTGCAAAGTACTGGGGCTTTCGTTCCGATTGGAATCAAAGCAGTTTAGGGTTGGAACAGACTTTTGAAATAATCAAGTCCAATTTGCTGCTCAGCATGTGTTCGACAACAATGAACAAATACATTTAAAAAGGATGAAGAGGGTGCGCCTCAGATTATAGGAGGTGGTAGCTATCAATGTCCTTGTCAGGTTGCATCGTGGGGTAATCTGTGTGGACATTTTCTGTTTCACCTCAGGCAGAAAAATGTCTTGGACTGGTCTGGGCTATGGCTGTGGGTTCTCCATTATAAGGGAGCACAGGACACAAATGGACTTCTCAGTAGACATATGTAAGATTGTGCTGTTCACTGGATTATACAGTGGCAGGTAGAAAAGAGATCTGATGTTGCACCAAAGGCTATTGGGGTAAAGTCAACACAGCTGCTCTCCCTTCTGATTTTTTATTTTATTTTAAAGCTAGCAATTATTCAGGCCTGTCTAGAACTAGAACTCAGGTAAGGGAAAGGATGCCTGACAGATGGGGCCCTACCTTTCAAATTTCCCAACTCCCTCTTCTAACCTGACAGGAGGCGCTAGGCCCAGAAGGGGTTGCTTAGCAACCATGCTACTCTCTAGCATGGGGAAAATGGATGTGGTAGGCCCAGATGTGTAGCAGGGAGAACCCTTAGCCCCTGAAATGCCATCTCCAGACGCAAACAGCTATGGGTTTTCACAGAGATAGAAAGAGGGGATGACGACAAATTAAAACAATGAAAGTGGGGGGGGGGGGGAGGCAGCAGGATAGTTTCTCAGAAAAAAATTGAAAAGAATAGAGCCTGTACATTTTGCCTCCTAGCTCAAGTTCTAGAAAATATTCTTTTTAAAAAAGAAAGAAAGAAAGCCACCCCCATAATGGACACCAATGCAAACAGCCCCTTTCTCCCTAGGCAACCTGTACCTGCTGCTATTCCTCTCAATGTTGCTGTCCCACCCCTTCAAATGCTTAAACGAGGAAGAACCATGTATTTAGCAAGCCGAGCATCGCTTGCTTCTTTTTTTCACATAGACGTGCCGCAGAGCTGTGTGCTCAGGGCTGGCAGTAAGAAGCTTTAACACACCAGGATAAGCTCTGTTAAAATGACAGGGTTTCCCCCTTACTCGGTTGTTTTCTAACTCCCTCCCTGCTGCCACCGCCGCACCATGCCCAACAGTTTCCCTGCACTTTGTATTCTGCTTTCAGCATCAAAATGCCTAACCGGGACTTAAAGCAGATTTTTAAATTAGTTCCTGACAGTGCAAACAGATTGCTATTGATTGAAATGAGCCTTATTTTAGTTCTTTAGATGAGCGGCCCTAATGACTAAATACTGTATTGCCCATTTCAACACTTTGTGCTGGGGCTCCCCAGTGGTTTCTTAGGCAGCTGCGAATTCTCTGTGCCTTGCAGATTACTAGGAACGAACAGGAGAGAGCCATCTGTGACTTCAGAGCATGTGGCAGAAGCTTTCAGGCTGAGCTAAGAACTTAACAATGGAGAACACCACCCTCCTCGACCCCCCTGAAACAGGCACATTGCTGGGTGCCATTTTGAAAGCTCTGAACTCGCATGTCCAATGTCCATTTTGGGGACTAATCCAGCCCGCCAGTTGGTTTAATCCGGCCCCCGTGGCAGTTTATTTCCTGGGTAAAATCCTTTTTAAAAAATCCCTCAACGACTTCAATCCTAAAAAGAAGCTCAACAACTTTGGGGTAAAATCCTAAAAATAGCTCAACAACTTAAATCTTAAAAAAACTTTGGTTGGCTCTTTAGTCGGCCCTCGCGGCCCTTCACGTCATCAAATCTGTCCCTCTTTGAAAAAAGTTTGGACACCACTGCAACCAAATAGGACCATACATTTTCTTGAATGAAACTCACAGGACTAACAAATTTGCTATGGCATAACCTTTTGTGGGCTACTCGCCCAACTTCATCAGATGCAATTTGCTAGTCTTTAAAGCAGGGGGTCACCAACAGAGTGCCTATGGGAGCAATGGGGCCCTTGAGGTCTTCCCCTGGAATACACAAAGTCCCCGAGGTCTTGTCTCTGCCCCCTTGGTCAGGAGGGGCTTACATAAATTGTCTTTTCCTCTACTGAAAAGTACATAGAGCTTTAGGAGGAAGTTAGAACAACACTATTTCCCACTTCCTCTTTCCTCCATTCCGCTTGCCTTTACATTTAAGCTGAACTTCACTAGCTTAGCCAGGAGTTTCTTTCCTGCCGGGCTGCATTTACAGTTCTATATGGGATGCTTAACTGCAGGAGGAGCAGTCAAGGAGAAGCGAAAAGGGCAGAGAGGGTGCCAGCAGCAGCTGCACGTTTCTCAAATCAGGCAGTGTCTGAACTGGGAGGGAGAAAGCTAGTCTGAGATTTGCCTCCACCGGCTTGCTTGCTGTTTTTAAAGGGTGCTTCTGGGTGAAAACCAACCAGGTGGAAAACCCGCTTTAAAAACATGTAAGAAAAACCCCATCGGCAAGCCTGATGACATTCTGCTGTATATATAAAACAAGTGGGATCTGCAACGAAATGTTGCAGTGTGGAGTACTGTTTATGTTATAATAAAGAGCATTTTCATAGACTATCTTCAGCTTTCTTTATCAGTGGTTGTAACCACCATTTTCCACATGCCCAATGCCCCAGAATGAGGCCTAGGTTTAGGGCTGGCTGGTTCCCATTGAGACTGGTAGGGCTGAAGGGAAAGAGAACAAGGTCACAATTACAGCATGCATGTAAAAGGCATTTAAACCACATTGCTTTTCTCAAAGAATCTTGGCTACTGTAGTTTGTTGAGGATGGTGAGAACTGGAGCTCCGTGAGGCAGTATACTACAGTTCCCATGATTCTTTGGAGGAAGCTATGTGCTTTAATAGTGTGTTAATTGTACTTTAAAGGTATGGCGTGGTGTTGGCAGAGCCAGTGGCAGGCAGAGCCAATTAATTTTAGTTTGGTCTCCATCCTCTTCCCCAATGAGTTCAAGAAGGGCAACGCTGAAACAAAGGGAGATCTGCCTACCACCAGCTTGTGGCCCCTGGAATGTTGCCCAGAAGGGAATGTGGCCCCCGCAGGCTATGAGTGTAAAAATATTTCTGTGAGACAAAGGGCATTTGCAATCCAGGTCTGTACCTCTTTCCTTCCTTTGCTCCTTTCTCCACCTCTTCCTATTAATTGCTTTTTAAAAAATACTAATTAAAAAAATAAAAATATCTCCCCTACCCCCACTCACCAGTTTCTATACCGACAGATAAGGTGGAGAATTTCTGGAGGCTATTTTAGCCCAGCTTTTCTCTCTTATTAGGGACAGCAAGTGAGGAAACCTTTGCTGTTAGCAATACAAATGCTGCTGCTGCAGCCATGGAACTATCAAGCTGATGACTGAGCACCAAGTTCCCCCTGCAAACATCCCAGATGAGCAGCTGTAAGTGATGAATGGCCTGCCACCCCCCTGGTGCTTTTCTCTCTTCACCTCCTTAGCTTTGAACAAACATGTTAGTTCAAGCAAAGGCTGCTGGGGCAGCCCCCATTGTGTATGACTGGCAGGCTAGACTACTGCCATCTCAGGAGTTTGTTAAATGCATTGTCAAATTTTGAATGCATGGGGGAAACGGCTGGAGGCCTCGAGCAGGGAGGGGAGAGGGGGAACAGCCCAAATCGGTATGCCTCTCACATTCTCCAGCACTCCTTGCCTCTCTCTCTCTCTCTTTGCAGCTCTAAATTCGCTGCCAGGCACCACACAGGAGAAAGCCGAATCACAGAAAGCATACGAAAATTGTGTTTGTAAACCATACCACACACACACTCACATCTGTCGGGGCGTTGCAGTTGCACCCAGCAGCGCAGATACTGCTTTGAGCAGGTTGTTGGACTCAACAGCTTCTAAGTAGGGATGGGCAAACCTGTCAGGTTTGGTTTCTCTGTTTATTATTTTTCCATTCTTAAGTTTGGATTCCCCACATTGCCACACCAATTTGAATTCTTTAAATTAAAACAAAAACGTGAAAATCCAGCAGCATTTTAGGGCAAACTTCTCCTGATAATAATTGTAAGCAATTTTGCCTAATCAGATATTTGCAAGGAGGTTTCCCTCTGTAAAATGCATTTTTAAACATTAGTTTCACTAATGTAGACATTTTGTACACACTGCATGGCTAGAGAACTGCATTCCAAGATTTAGAGAAACACGAATTTTGAGGGGTGGCTGTGTTTTGATTTGTGTATTGTTTTGGAAGGTATGAATTAGCTAGGCTTGCCTTTAAATGCCAAGTGAATCATATTTGTCCTACATCCCTACCAGCAAGTTCCCACAGGTTATATCCAACATGAGAAAGGGCCTTTTCATTGGTGGCTCCCCCTTGCAGTTGAACCCACGGAGGAGGGCATCTTGTCAAAGGACCCTACAAAATTGGGAGATGCCCTTCTTGTGATGATGCCCACAAGAGAGACGGCAAGCCATTTCCCTCAAAGCATCTAAGGTGGCCCTGAGGACAATCTTTAAAACTTAATCTAACCATGACCTGGTTCCCTATGTTTCTAAATTTTGAGGAACAGCCAAAGAAGCAGAATGCAGAAAGAATTAGGAATTCTACTTACACTTTAGATGAATAATCTTTCTTCATAGCACTGGAAAAAATACTTGGGTTGTCAAAAATCACCTTCTATCACCTGAACTATCCACAAATAGTTCTTCCCAAAGTCCTCAGCCAAGTCACTGAGCAGGGGGATGTGTCACAATGGAGGAGATGACACCAGTAGCTACCTTGCTTTACAAGAGGCATGGCTCCCCTTAATATTCATTTTTCAAATATATCTTTCAGTGGGTTAAGTGGTTTTATTCAATTTATTTAGAAAAGATCTAGAGCTGGCTTCATCTAGCACGGTGCATTTCTGGACAGGACAGGATACACCTTGCAAACACACACACTTTTCAACATGGCGGGGTCACCAAGGGAAAACACTTCTGGCCTAGACTATGGCTGCTGTTTCTCACTTAATAGTTAAAAATAACCCCTCTCAACACCCTGGAGCAATCTGTCCAGTATTATGATGGACAGGAGCAAGGCTTCACCCTTAGACCTCTTCATCCCCCTGTTTCTTTCAGTTTCTTCCCACTGTGTTCTGCCAATAAACAGCTTTCCTTAGGCTGCAAGGAAATGGAATGTTATGAGTTTGTGGGTACCAGACTCCCCTGTGTCATAAGTTTCTGGGTGCCAGGCACTGAACCCCTGGACACTGAACATCTGTGGAGTTGATCTAAGCCTTGTTTAAACACACCACAAACCCTATATTTGATTTTTGGCTATTATAAACTGGTTGAAACCATTTCATTTCATTCACAAAAGAAAATCTGACATGTGATTATGATAAAGGTTTATCGATCCTTTTTGTAATTTGTTATTTGTCTACATTAATGTAGGCTTGCCTGATGCAATTGTTACATATCTTTAGGCAGGTCTTTGGCTTTTACCTACCTAGGTCCTTTACGCATGGGTGGGATGTTTTAATATTTGTTGTTGTTTTCAGTGCTGGTTTTAATGTATGTACATATACATACATTACACACAGATGTACATATACATTATGTGTGTGTGTTTATGTCCACGTGTTAGTTTTTTGCTTAAAATACTTTATTGCTTTGAGTTGCAGAGGTAAAAAAGTGACCAATAAATTTAACAAATAAAAACAATAAAGTTCTAATCAGAGTAGACCTGTTGAAATTGAGGAACGTAAGTCAGCTATGTTTATTAACTGCAACAGGACTGTTCTGAGTAGGAGACAAACCTATTGTATTACCAAATATTCATACCCTGCCCTTCCATTCTTCCTTCCCCCACAACAAAAGCAACATTTTCCCAGGAGTGCTTACAGCAACAAAAAACATAACTCCAAGAGGGGTAATAATAGAAAAAAGAGCAACCATAAGCAATCATAATCAAGGCATAAGAAAAAAAACCAGTAAAACCACTAGATGTGTGGACAGCTTGTAACTAGACACAGGAGAATGACAATTAAAATACCTCAGAAAATGACATGGGAGAAGATAAAAGGCAGGCCTCTGGAACACCACCACCAAGAAGGCCCTTTCCCAGAAGGAGGGCCACTGACAATGACAAAGGCAGGCTAAACTATCAAATATCCTAGTCCCAAACTGTGAAGAGCTACAAAGATACGCACCAGCTGCCTGAATTGGTCCTGAAATGAACCAGGAGACAGTGCAGATGCTTCAATTTCCTTCCTAGAATTTGACTCCGATTTATTGCATTGGCAACTACCTACAGTCTGGTTCTCCACAGGCAGTAAGAAGTATTTGGTGGATTTCACATTTGGAACTTTGAAAGCCATAGCCAGGCCACAAACACCACCAATTTTGTTAAAAGGTAAGCCACAAGACACAACTGAGATAATTTGCGTCAGATATGTTCAGGTGCACCAGTGAAACTAAGCCAGCAGAGAGACAAAATGGCAAATACCAAAATAGTCCAACCCCCACCCCCACACACTTAATTCTTGAAATAAACACTTTTCTAAAGCAGGGTTGGGGGACTTATGGCACTCCAGATGATGTGGGCTCCCAACTCCCATCAGCCCTAGTAAGCATGGATAATGGTCAGGGATAACGGGAGTTCAAGTTCAGCAATATCTGGGGACCCAAAACTGGGGAACGCAACTCAAACGAAACAAGCCGAAGCTCCGCAATTTCCCCGAGTGTGACACACCCACAAACATCTGTATGAATCTTAAGTTCAATGCAAATAATATTACATCCAAATAATATTAACAGCAGTAAGCAAATAATAACAACATTAACACTCCCCTCCCCCCAAGTAACCACCCGCACCAAAGGTGGGAGATAACCTTTGTCCTACCTGCGTGTGGATTTTCAAGGGGATTTTCTTCTTCACCCTCTCCTTCCCTCGATCCGTCTCTCTCCCCGAACTCATGGCATCGTTATTGTGGCCATTTTCGCTTGGCTCAGCTGACACACAGTGTTCAGATTCTCTGGGTTTCTTTCCTGGATGTCTCTCCCATTTTTCCTTTCTCTCTTGTGGCTTCAATGACATATCCTTCTGTAAAAAAAGGAGTAAATCAGAAAGAGGAAGTGAAAAAAAGGTATTTCATAAAACACTACTGGCTACTTCGCTTTCCCATTGTTTTAATCCGGACCACTTGGCCCCCTGTTACATTTAAAACACCTATTTACATTTAAATATCTTGCTCCGCACTATTCGCCTCTGGCACACAGTATTCCAAATGTGTTGATACCAAAGATTTGTATAACGGTGTTACGATATTGGCAACTTTACTTTCAATTCCTTTCCTAATGATCTCTCACATGGAATTTGTTCGGGGGACAACTGTTGGGGAGGCGCTCGTTCTGGGTCTCCTGCACTGAGCGGGAAGCTAGTCTGCTTAGCCTACAAGACCCCTTCAACTCTACAGTTTCAACCATAAAATATTGTTGCCATTGAAGAAGCATTGAGAAAGACACTGGAGAAGAGGAAGGAGCAAAGACAGAGACCAGAGTGATGCCTATATGTGACTTTACTGAAAATCAAAATGGCACCCTGGACCTCCTCCATATTCCCTTATTCACTGCAAGGTGAAGTACCTTGCTTGTCTGTACAACATGCAGCAAACAAAGAAAAAGCCATGATAAACCAGGGGCAGAGCCAGAAAACCATATGGAAGGAGTAGGGAACCCTTTTCAACTGGAGAGCATCATTCACTTCTAGGCAACCTTAAGAGGGCCACATACCAGTGGTGGGCCAAAAGCAAACATATAGGGAGCAACCCATGTTCATTTTACCTTTGTACTCAAATTCCTCCCTCCCTCCTGGGCAATCCAGAAGAATGGTCAGAGATCATTCTAATGAGGCAAAAGCACATGAGGAGGGGAAAAAGGAAACCCATTGAGAGGTGTGGCCTGGGGAAATTCCAAGGGCCAGACAGAGCACCCTAGTGGTCCGCATTCAGCCTGAGGTTCCCCATCCTAAGTCTTCCTAGGCCAATCTCAACACTCAACACTACACTGTATGAGCTCTCTTCAAACATAATAAAATAAAATATCATCAGAAATGCAAGAAGCTATATAATATCTCATCTATGGAACAGAAGTAATGCTATTATCCACAACCTTATCCAGGAACAACGAGAGGATAGTGAACTGCAAAAGGTTGCAAGCATTTTTTTATTATTTTTAAAAGTACATTAAATGTTCTGCAATTGCCTTTTTGTCTCAGACACAACAGCGACATCTCTATTCAGTCTCTGTACAAACTGGAGGCTGCAACAGAAACCCATTTGTTCATTTCGTGCTCGCTTTTGCACTCTTAAAGTCCATGGAAACCTGAAAGCAAAGAACTAGGAACTAAGATGAAATGCCCTGCCGGCTGCACTATGCTATTTTCTTTCCCCCCAGTTTTTAATTAACAGATCATTGCATGCATAAGGGGCCACATAGGTTCAGCACCAAAAAAAAAGGAAAAAAGAAGGCTTATTTATTTATTTATTTAGGCAGGCACAGCAAAGCTATATACACACTGACATTTTAGAGCGGTTCATTATCACCTACAATGACATTTTATTTTGCTGCAAGCAGCTAATTCGTTTATGCAGCATCTGGTCATATAGCAAAGTGATTTTTTTGGCGAGGGAAACCCCATTCCTCTGCAAGCAAAGCACGGATATAGAAGGCATGGCAAGAACTGTTGTGCAACATGGCTGTAGGCTATATAGATCATTCAGACTGCCCATGTTTTTGTGTGCAGCCTGACAACTTCGCAAGCAGAACCAAACGACAACTGGTCAGTTGCAGCCACTCCTTATTGAATTTGATGGTGGGGAACATCAGATTGAAAACCCGGGTGAGCCGTGAAGCTCCCTTGATGGCTCTAGGGGAGAAATTCTCTCTCAGTATGAGCTGCATTGGTCCTACCAGTCAGTGTTGTGTTGTGGTTAGAGAATGAGTGGCTGACCAGGGCCATCTTACCCATAGGTGCTAGGGGTATGGGGCACCCAGGCGCCGGGCTCTCAGGGGTGCCAGGCCAAGAGTCCGGGGCCTGAAAGTTGAGTCCGGGGAAGAGCCCACCCATCGGTCGGAGTGCCGTGGCGGGCTCTTCTGCTGTGGGCGGCTCTGCACCGCAAGTTGGGTGGCAACTGAGCCAGAGAGAAGCTGAGGTGGCTGGCCGGCTCTGCCCTCCTGCGCGCCTGGGACTGGGCAACCGGAGGGGGGGCACCGGGCAGATCTTTGCACCCCGGCGCTGCATATGCTTAAGACAGCCCTGTGTCTGACCTATAGACCGCAAGCCACATCTGGCCACCAAGCTGTAGGAAGTGACACACCAGCCCACACAATGGTGGTGTGGGAAGAAATGCTGCCTTTTACTCTTAAAGAGCAGTCAGGGGGCTTATCTCCAATCTCAGCTCTAAGCACCACAAGCTGGAGATAAAAGTCCCACCCCCGCCTGCTTATTTGGAACAAAAGGATTCCTCCAACCCACTGCTGGAGTCAGGAGGGCTGGTGAAGCCACTGGCTAGTCTTAAAAGAGCAAACAGGGGCTTTGGCTCTGTCTCAGTGCCGTGCTGCTTAGCATTTATATATATATAAATTTATTTGTATATATATATGTATATATGTGTATGTGTGTGTGTGTGTGTGTGTGTGTGTGTGTATATATATATATGTTGTAGTTTGCTCTGTTTAGAGCATCCAACTATAGACCCATGTTCAAATCCCCACTTGGTCACCTATTGCTCATTCTAACCGACCTGACCGAGTTGTTGTGAGAATACAATGTAAAAGAGATAAAATAAATGAAACAACAACAACAACGGCAATACCCCTGCTGCCTCCGGTTGGCAGATGTCAAGCGGCATTTAGACAGATAAAGCAAGCCCATGATCACAGAGTCTATCAGGCAGCTTTCCTGGTTAAAGTTCAATGTATTTATTTGCTTACTTAAATATTTCCAACCTGCTTCTCAGTTTAACACTCTTGCGTCAGCTAATGGCATTTTAGAACAACAGCTCTATTAATGTCACGGCAACCAGAACACAATAAAATGTTAAAATACTGAAAACAGACTCAACCAGCAGCTGGCAATATCCTCTCCTTCTAAAAGAAGTGTTTATAGTTCCAGAGGGACATCTCCTCTGGGATACTATATCGCAAGGGACTTGAGCAGGGCACCCCATCCCTCTGCCAATACAGGCACAGGCAACTAATTGTGTTTGGTCCCCCTTCTCCTCCCTGATGCCAGGGCCACTCCCCCCCCCCCAACTGAATGTAAGTAAGAAGACAGGACCGACTGAAGTTGGTAGGGCAATGCCTCATTCTCCCTAAAGGACCAGCCTCCACTGCCATGACTGACCAATGTGTGCTGAAAATGCCCAGGTGAATGGATCAGAAAGGAGGTGCATGAGAATGCCCTGCTATCAGAGAAGAACCTATGCAAATGCACACTAGCTGGGTTGTTGCAAGGACAAAATATGATACCAAAAAAATGTATGACATGCTCACCTGGGAGCTCGGGCTGTTGATACTCATCTAATGAACTGGGCAGCTTCCCACAGGATGCAGTCCTATGCTTTCCAGGAATACGACACTTATATATGTACCTTAACTGTGGCTCCATGAGATGTAAAGGGACATCTCAAGACCGCAGGTTATTGCAATCTATCAGTAAGAAATCATTTTGTTCTTTTTTAAATGGAGGCCCTGGCTTTGAGACAACCACCCTCCCACCCACCAATAGCTTCTCACAGGTCAGAAATCTCACTGTTTGCTCAGCCCAGGTTTAAACCCTTCCCTAATCTTCTCTGTTTACACAGCTTATTGAGATTCCAGAGCGTGAAGGAGGAGTAATATCCTTGGGGCTTTGCAGAAGCGTGTGCCATGACTATATCTACTTTAGCAGTCCCAATGCACAGTTCATGGCTGGGAGAGTCATGATTTCACTGTCTAACTACAGTGCGCAGACCAGCGCTTTCTGCTTCAGTCATCACATGAGGAAGCTCACAGCATTAAGGCCACATGTATTTGACCAAATGCTGTAGTGGGAATAGCCACATATTCATTTCCAGAGCAGTTAATTGGAGAAATGGAATTCCAGAGCGGCAGCTAACATTTGCTGGTTTACAGCCTGCCCTATAAATCGGGGTGAGAAACCTCCAGATGCTCTTAAGACTCCAGCTTGCTCCAGCCAACATGCCCAATGGTCAGGGATGCTGAAGTCCAGCCATATCCAGTGCCCATCAATGTTAGGCAAGGAACAATAAAGTCTGAATCTGCACAAGTTTAAATTAGAAGTGATGTACGTATTTCTTCAATGTATAATATAGCCTTTTGAACAAACATCTTAAAGAGTGATTATCCAAAATCACAATTTCAGGTGGACAAACTCAATTTTAAAAGAAGTTGATTATACTGAAAGAAGCTGAGAGAGAGGGAGAGGGAGAGGGAGAGGGAGAGAATCTGTTTGTGAAAATAGAAGAATAGCTAAATGGGGAATATCACACCTTTGGTCTTTTAAATCTTAGCCATACAGTTCCACTGGAAGAAACCTCTCCCCTCCCCACCCTGAAGCACCACAACATTTCCTTAACCTCAGCCTTAACATTTCCACAACGGCAGCTGACATATTCCAGATCAGCCTATGTCTTGCTTTTAAAACCAGTGTGACTTTTGCTCTCTGACCCTGTCAAAATCAGATGCCCTGCTTGATAAACTGACAGCTTTGGGAAGGTTAAGATGTTTGAAGCTGCAAGCAGGCTTGCAGGTGTGCAATACTAAAATACAAAAAGAGATTCAAAGAAACTATTCTACTCAAAGTTGTTCCTGACACAGCCATGGCATGAAGTAATTTACTGTTGTGTACAAATCACCAATGGGGAACCTCTGGCCATCCAGATGTTGTTGGACTACAACTCCCATCATCCCTGACCATTGGTCATGCTGGCTGCAGCTGATGAGAATCAGCAGAGGGCCACCTTTTCCTCATCCCTGGCTTAACACATTTCAATTTAGGACCATTAATTTGGAAAAGGTCAGCTCTAGCTTGGATACAACCCCATGTTTGCTTTAAATCAAAGAAATCTGCTTGTGTTTTACACAGCTGTCATAAGGGGGTGGGGAGAATGCCTTAAGAAATTATACACGCACACATTTTACACACACACACACACACACACACACACACCCCACCCCACCCCACCCCACCCCACCAAGCAACAGTTAAGCAGCAAACAGAGTCACTAACAGAAGCATAAACTATGCACATGGAAACCACTCTCTTAACGTAATCTCATTATATTTACACATAGCAGGAAATACTAGTCAAAAATCCCCACAAACAAGAAAAACAGAAGGGATTCCCTTCCCTTGTGTGTGTATATATCCTGGCTGCCACTATCTGTGCTCCGGTAGCAGCTACACTCAGCTACTGTAACATGCTCATTGTGGGGCTGCCCTTAAAGACAGTTTGGATTTTCAGCTGGTTGAATACATGACTGCAAGATTAACACAGGCATGCTGGTTTGAACATACCTCACCAGTAATTTTTCTAAGGGCACACTGGTTATACCAGTTTGTTTTAGGCTCAATTCAAAGTGCTGGTTTGAACCTTTAAAGCAACATTGCGAGAAAAGCCCAGAAGTGTTACTACTTTGCAAAAAATGTACTAGCCTGCTGGAGCCTGTCAGGGAAGGAAGGGAACTGGGAGCCCTTTATATCCTCCAACAGCTGCTGTTGCATTTCTACACTGATCACGAAGGAAGGGGACTTCCCTCCTCTGACACTTCTTACCTGGGCCCAGAGGTGGGACATGGGTGCTCAGGTCCTCCTCCGCCAGCCCATTAAGCTTGCCAGCATGGAATGTACATGTACTCGCCTGCATGGTATTCCTTGTCGCCCATGGCGACCAGGTGAGTCCTTAAATACAGAGCTGCTTGAAAGCCCTAAGCAAGCTTAGGGCAAGCTACGTAAAGGACAGTCTCCTCTCGTGGAAGCCTGCCTGACCTTTGTAGTAATCTTCTGAGGCTCTTCTCCCCAGGCTTGTGAGGCAAGGCGGGTGGCTGTCAGAGAGGAGCAGGCCTTTTCACTGATGATGAGCCATCTTTGCAATGACCTCCCCAAACAGATTCAGGGGGCACTTTCGCTGCTGACCTTTTGGTGACAAGTTAAAACCTTAAAAAACAAACAGACCTCAAGGCTTTTTAATTGGCTGCTCTGGTGTTTAAATGATGCTCCATGACTGTTCTGCTGCTAGTTTAGTTTATTAAGGAAAGGCAGCTTAGCAAAGTAATGCTATAATATTATTACATGTTTAACAAGAAAAATCTTCCAGTATTGGGCAGAGCAATGTTGGAGGTGGTTTGGACGAGGGCGACGTGTTTTCCAGCAGTCCTCTCTGGTTCCACCAGCCTCCATCTTTATGGGAAGTCAGCAGGGGGAAACCCAATACATCTGCCCAAACAGCAGGCAGGAGCTATTGGAATCCCCACTGGGGATTCTGCAGTAGCCAGCAGAAAACCCCCAAATGGGACAGGGGTTTTGGGGGGGATGGGGTCAGCCCTGCTGGCAGCATGCAACAGCAATGGGCCCAATTCCAGGCCTCTTTGCTGCAAAAAACTGAGAACTGGCACCATGAACAGGTATTTTTCTTCTCCGCCTGCTTCCCGTTCCCTCCTACAATGACCTGGATATACGCCGAAGGTCGGCGGTTCAAATCCCCGCGACGGGGTGAGCTCCCATTGCTCAGTCCCTGCTCCTGCCAACCTAGCAGTTCAAAAACACGTCAAAGTGCAAGTAGATAAATAGGTACCACTCCAGCAGGAAGGTAAACGGCATTTCCATGCGCTGCTTTGATTCGCCAGAAGCGGCTTAGTCATGCTGGCCACATGACTCGGAAGCTGTACGCCAGCTCCCTCGGCCAATAAAGCAAGATGAGTGCCGCAACCCCAGAGTCGGCCACGACTGGACCTAATGGTCAGGGGTCCCTTTACCTTTACCCAAGGGTCATCTAGCTAACCCCCTGCAATGCATGAATCATGCCCACAAGTGTCACTGGGTGGGCCTGAATGACCAACTTTCTGCTTAACAGCCAGACACACTGATCCATTGCACCACAGGCTCCTGAAAACAAGATCCATGCTACATCTATTTTAACTTGGTACCTTGGTACATATCTATTTTCATTTAGCTCAAAAGGTTCACCCCAAAATAATATGATTTCCCAAAGGGCCGTTGTGCGGCACAAAATACACTTATGTACCCGTAGAAACCTCACCTGCACTGCTAAAATCTCAGGAAACTGGTTCAATAAACATATAATTAGAAGGGAAGTGTCCCTGCCAAGTAAGCTTTTGCTATAATAATTCTGGCTATGGAAACTTTCACATTAAAAACCTATAAAGCAGTTCAACTATTCATTTGATTCCAATTCACCTTGAGTACCATTCCTTTCAATAGCAAACTCAAGTGGTGAGTGCCATTGGAAATGGAGGTCCACATAACTACCAAATCCTCCTATTGCAGCTCAAGCTGTAGGAAACCGACTCAGTGCAATCCTTGCATAATTCAGCTAAGTCATTGTGCTTTCAATGCTAGGAATAGTGAGTATGGCCTAATGCCCCTCCCCATATTTTGTCATCCCATGCAAGCTATTTCTTTGATGGGGATGCCAACAACTACCCAAGGCTGCAATGAGAACCACTAAATCAGAGATGGGGAGTGTGTGGCTCTCCTTCTGTTGTTGGAACTTCAACTTCCCTCATCCCTGTCCCTTTGCCATGCTGGCTGGGACTGATGGGAATTGAAGTCCAAAGACACCTGGAAGGTCGCAGGTTCCTCATCGCTGCCCTAAAGGCTCATATGGCGTCTCTGATCTATAAGAATATTGGGATTTCCCATTCATTCCACTAATTCCAGGCAAGTGAGAGGAGCTAAGGAGGGATGCTGACTGAGTGTATAAGAAAAGATATATATATTCTGGGGAAGCCTAAAAGAGAAGGGGGGGTACATTTCCCCAGCTACATTCCCCAGATCCCTCCAGGGAGAGATTTCTTATAAATCCGCTGCTGCTGCTGCTGCTGCAGCTGCATATACTCCTCCTCCTCCTCCTCCTTTCCCCCCCTCTTTTCTCTGCTCATTTTCCATTCCCAGGTCTCCCAGTAGGCTCTCACAGCTTGCAAGCACCTCACTGCAGGGCGATTGCTCACATCTCCTGCACTGCCTCCTGACAGGCGCTCCACACGGCTATTAAAACTCCCACAGGTGCCGGCTGTCCGTCAGAAAGGAAATGATCCCACTTTAAGCCATCAGTATTTCCTCTGGTGATGGCAGTAAATGCCCGGCGAGCGCTCGCAGAATTACTGACAGCGGAAAAGCGTGTCAGGGAGCAAGGGAGCTTAAATGATTGAAGGCGAGCCAGGGCGCCTTTTGCAGGTAGATGAAATGAAGCATATTGCCAGACCCAACCTGCCTGGCTTTGGCTGTCTGCGCGGAAGCTGAGAGACAGAGAGATCTTCATTCAACTAGACACCAGAAGGCCAAGCCTGCCTATCTTTTGATAGCATGTTCACTTTTTTTTAAAAAAAGGATGCTTTGGGTTGGAGCTCTTTTTAAAGCAGGGGCTCAGAGATCAGCTGGACCAGTTCTGGAGAGTGTATAAAGACAGAAAGAGAAACCAGGGCAGTTATTCACAACGGTGCTGCTGCTTGGTACTGGGTTCAACTGGAAAGGGCTGCAGAGCATCTGCTTTGCATGCCGAAGGTCCCAGATTCAATTCCAGGCATCACCAGGTAGGGCTCAGGGAAGTTCCCTGCCTGAAACCCCCCTAGAGAGCTGCTGCCAGTTAGCACTGAAGCAGATGGACCTATAAGGCTGCTTCCTGTGTTCTGCTTGATACCTCCCTACAGCCTGAAGCAGGAGGGAAAAGAGAATGGGAACCTGTGACTTGCTAACAGGTCTTATCTTAGCCAGCCACAGCCTCCAGGCCCAGCACCCACACACAGAATCCTTGGGTGGCTGCCTTTAGATTATTTCTCCAACCTTCCAACATGTTTGCAGCACTCCAAAGCTGCATTGTCCAAAGCTACCTAGCAGTGGGGTGAGATCTGAACTGGGAGTCCTAGGTGTGTGCATCACAGGGTTCTTCTACAGCAGGGATGGAGATGTGGCTGGGCACACATCAACCCCAGACCAACGTGGCCAATGAACACAGATGACGGTTCTCCACTCTTGCTCTACAGCTTATAGATGCCATAGCGTTCCCAGATAGAAGGGCCCCGGCACCAAAACAGCAAACTCCACTGTCTGCTGCCTCTACAATTATGCTAACATCATCGTGCATTTCCAAGGGCGCTAACAAAAGGCTCTCAGTCGCTTCTTGACCTCTCTTCTGAGACGGTCAACAATGGTGCTAAACAGCATCCGCCCCAATTCTGGAGTTCATCCACTGTAAATTTGGGCCTATAGCCAGCATCAGCTTGTTGGTAATGAATAGATGAAGAGGTGAAGAGCATCACTTATGCAGGGGCTTCTCTCTGGGGCAGCTCAGTTGGTACAGCATGAGGCTCTTAATCTCAGGCTTGTGGGTTCGAGTCCCACAAAAGATTCCTGCATTGCAGGGGGTTGGACTAGATGACCCTCATGGTTCCTTCCAACTCGACAATTCTATGAATCTATAAATTCAGGAGCACCAGGAGCCTTGCTTCCAATCTGTAATACCATCCACTTACTCCTTTACTTGCAAGAAATGAGAACATATAACCTCATGGTGCAGCCCAAGTTTTATTTATTTTCATTTCTATCCTGTTTTTCTTTCAACGAGCCCAAGGCGGCATTGCATGGTTCTTCCCAGTCATTTTTTATCTTCACAATAACTCTGTGAGGTAGCTTAGGCTGAGAAGTAATAACTTGTTCAAGTGGGGATTTGAATTCAGGTCTCTGCAACCTGCTAATCACTACACCACCGTGGATTTGCACGTGAGAAGGTCCTGGGAACAATCCTTATTCCTCTCCAGTTAAAAAGGATCTCACACAGCAGGCTTGGAAAAATCTTTGCCTGGTGCTTTGAAGAAGAGCTAGGCAGACTAGGCACTACTAGGACAGAAAGATCTGGTTGGACTCATTACAGAAGGAGCTTCACTTGTTCAATGTTTTCATTTATTTATTTGCAATTACATTTTTAGGGTGCTGTCCTCCGCAAGAGTCCTTCAACACAACTAAGATGAACAGAAAACCCAAAATCTAAATATATATCATGAAGCTCCTTAAAAAATGAAGCAGTAAACCCAGGCAAGCAACATGTAATTCAAGACCTGCAGGTCCAACGAAAATGAAAGAGTTTGCAGAGTGCCTCAAGGCCAGTAAGCATGCGGGCTAGATGGATTCCAGGGAGAAGAAGTTCTAGAACGTAGGTTCACTACCAAAGGTTTATCACCTATGGCAAAAGTAAGCTTTTTGCTGAACATCTCAAGAAGTGGGCAGATTTGTACAGGAGAAGGTTGGTCCAAACAATACAGGTCCCGCAAGGGAGGTGCCAGCTTCACTAAATAATGGAGCCCTCTGTTCTGTTTTCAAGAGTAGAGTTGGGAAAGCTGTGGAGCTCTAGATGTTCTCGTGACTCTAACTCCCATCATCCCCAGCCAGAAGAGCCAGCTGCTAGGGATGATGGGAGTTTTGGTTCCCTAGAGTTACCTAGTTGCCCGCCCCCTGCAATGCAGGAGTTGCAGCTAAAGAATCCCAGACAAATTGGCCACCCAACCTCTGTTGAAAAACTTCCAATGAAGGCAAACCCTTCCAAGACACTCAGTTCCACTGCCAAAAACATCTCTAACCGTCAGGAGGTTATTCTGAATGTTTAGTCAGAATCTCATCTCTTTGTGATTAGAATTCACTGGTTCAGGTCCTAGGCCCTCTGGAGCAGCAGAAAAGTTGGTGCCAGAAAAATAAAAGACATGCAATGGGGGCATTTCAATGGATAAGTGCCACAACACTAAAGGTCTGACTCCTACATTGCACAGAATGGGCCTCCTGTTAAGATGGTATCTGCAGGAAGTTATCAGCTGTACAGAGCCGTGATGGGTTGGATATATATGGGGTCAGACTATCTTTTAGGTATCCTGGTCCCAAGCTGCATGGAGTTTTATACTCCACCACCACAGCTGGAACTTTGCCCAGTAGCTGTGACAGAAGAGCCTGCAGAGGTCTGCTGAGCGAGTCCTGCCTTGGCAACACTTCCCCGCACCCGTCTCCTGAAGCACTTTTAGTGCTAAGTACATATTACATAAAGTTACATTCAGTATGAATTCAGAAACTTATGATTATGTCCCTCTGCGTGCCTCTTTAAACAACTCTGCGTCATTCAACTAAAAGGTACAAATGGCACGACAATTTATTATCTCGCCACATTAAACAGTCAGGAGGGCTGCTGCCTTCCATTTATTTTTAGAGATTTCCTTTTTAAAATGCAGCCATGAAATACAATAATTCCCCGAAGAATGCATCACATACGGGCACCAAGTCAAACCTCTCACAATGAAGGCTGCTTTATTGCTCCAACAGTTCCCTGGACTGTAACAAGAGACCATACACCTTGATGTAAGGGGCGGCAAATTATATTATATAAAACACGCATACAGACACACTCATGTAACGCTGCAGCTCATTTATCTACATGGAACTATGTGGGGAGGCAGGAAAAGCAAAACAAAGAGAACACGCCAAGACAAAGAGCTGGGAGATGAGATGGGAGCAAAAGAATAAAAGACAGGTAGAGAGCCAGGGATGCGGGAGAAATTTGATTTAGTTCCCTTTTAAAGGCAAACCTACAGCTGGAAGTTTGGGCACAACTCGGCTTGCAGAAGAGAATTCTGCATAGAGTTAAGACAGATAGAGCTAGGAACCATCCCCGTACCTTCATCTTTATGCTGACTTCTCTATCATTTTGTTGTTTAGACCAGGGGTCAGCAACCATTTTCAGCAAGGGGTCGGTCCACTGTCCCCCAGACCTTGTAGGGGGCCAGACTATATTTTTTTTGGGGGGGGGGATGAACAAATTCCTATGCCCCACAAATAACCCAGAGATGCATTTTAAATAAAAGCACACATTCTACTCATGTAAAAACACCAGGCAGGCCCCACAAATAACCCAGAAATGCATTTTAAATAAAAGGACACATTCTACCGCGCTGATTCCCGGACCGTCCGCAGGCCGGATTGAGAAGGCGATTGGGCCGCATCCAGCCCACAGACCTTAGTTTGCATACCCCTGGTTTAGAGTGATACACCTTAGGTGGCATCCTGCTTACAACTCCTTCTCTTCTCTTGGACCTCAAGATGAGAGATTACACTGGAGCTATCCACTGAGAACAAAGGAACAAAGGACTGCCCTTGTCTTCTCAAGATTAGTTAGGTTAGAGCTAGCAATTTTTCTATGTGCTTCCTACATTAAATGTGGGCTTGAAAATTTTCCAAAATGCAACATTTTCCAGTGCTTTATTTTTCCATGGAAAATGCTCTGTTTCCTAAGTTCATTAGCAACAGGGGATGGATGCCAACTGCAGAGGCAATTATTAGGCATGCTTGGCAGTTTCAAAGTTTTTAGCTTTGTTTACTAAATACAAGTAAAACAAACATGCTAAATTTAATCACTCTCTAGGACATCAGGACATTTTCTGCTGCAAACTGATTCTCCCCCCCTCTGCCCAATATGCAAACTAGCCTAATCTGCATAGGAAAAATTTCCAGTACAATTTTTCTCTTCCCCCAGAGAACTCACTTCCTTGGCAATATGCTGATAACACACAGCTCTACTTCTCCTTTACATCTGCAGCTATTGCAGTGGATGTGCTGGACCAAAGTTTGGAAACTTCGGCTGGTGCAAAATTCAGCATCCAGGTTGCTCACCAGAGCAAGACAGTTTGAGCATATAATGCCAATTCTGGCCTGACTGCACTGGCTGCCAACTAGTTTCTGGGCCCAATTCAAAGTGCTTGTTTGACCTATAAAGCCTTAAACGGCAAGTATGGCTGGGAGAGACTCCTGCCTGATACTCTGAGGAACCACTGCAAGTCAGGGTAGACAGCGATACCTCAAGGACCCCATATTAATTGACCCAGACCCTGAGTTCCTCATCTGAGGCCCTTTTTTGTGTGCCTCATCTGCGAGATTTCTGGAGGGTAGCAACATAAATACAGGCCTTTTCTGTGGTGACTCCCTGTTTGTGGAATGATCTCTCTAGGGAGGCTCACCCGGCACCTTCACTACAGATCTTTAGCTGCCAGGCAAAAACATTTCTCTTCTACCAGGCCTTTGGCTAATTAAACAATCTATGGCATTTTAAACTGTGTGTGGGGTATTGTTTTTGTTTGTTACTATGGTACATATCTTTGTAAATTGATATTGCAATCTGCCCTGTGATTCTCAGACAAGGGGTGGTATAGAAATTTAATTAATAATAATATTTATTATTATGTATGAGGATGAGGGGCTTTGTATCCCTTGAATGGATCTGGCCTTGGCTTGGCTTCACAAAGTTGCCGTAACTCCCATTAATGTGTATTCTGCACTGTTCCAGCTCTCTACCCTCTTATTGGCCCAAAGGTAGGCAAAGAGCAGTAAGGTTAACAGTACTAACTCAGGTTAGAGGGTGGAGTGGAGGGGTTCAAAAGAATTGTGATACCATACAGGACAATTTCCCCAGTTTCACATTTTGTCTAGGTGTCAGGTGGTCAGTGGCAGAGCACACACTTTGCATGCAAAAAGCCCCACGTTCAGTCCCTGGCAGGTTTAATCCAGGTAGGACAGAGACAGGTCCTGTGTGAAACCCCAGAGAGCCACTAGGGGAATGGCTGTAGCTCAGTGGTAAAACATCTGCTTTGCAAACAGAATGCCCCGGGTTCAATCTGTGGCATCGCCAAGTAGGAATGGGAGAGACTCCTTGTCTGAATCCCGAAGAGTCACTGCCAGCCAGGGTAGACATACCAAGTTAAATGGACAGGACAAATCCAGTTCCTATTATGATGCTCTTCCTGCTGATCTGCCGCCTCTTCCTAGATGAAGCATTGACTTGCTAACGTTCAGAATGAGAGCAGACCAAGACTTGATACCCAACAGTCTCAAAATGGCAGCCCTCTGTTTCACTCACCCCTAAGCAACATTTGGATAACTTTGCCATTTTGTTTTCCCGACTCCCAGCTGCGCTGAGCATTGGATCTAGTTTTGCCCAGACGATGTCACAGTGGCTATGTGGGCAGGTTATGACTTGGAAACAGGGTGTGATGGCTGATAGCATCGTCTGAGAAATTCCCTGGCTCAGAACCTCCAGCAGAGAAAAGGAAACGTAATGTTTCGCAGCTATATCAGTTCCTGCCTACCCGTTGCAGGTGCTATTCTCTTACAGAGTTGTTAGCACACTGCCTTTTAATAAGACAGCACACATTCAATAGGAAAGCACTGAGGGTCATTAGCAGATTACCAGTTGTTTACCAGACATCCATTTCAAGCTATGTGATTTTAGAATGGCTATGTAAGTGTCCACAGGCGCCCAGCTGTTATCTTGACATCCAAAGATGGGCACAGGGCAAGGTTCTGCTTGCTCTCGCTCTCTCCTTTAGGACTCCGCTGTCATTTAAAAAGCCTTGCATGCTGCATCCAGTAACCCAAACCATCTATTAAATTCTATTTACACTTACACTGCTTCTAAAAACTGTTTATTAGCACACCGGGGAGGACTAAGGGAAAATCTTCTTTGCCAAAGGAGACCGACAATTTTAGAGAAAGCAAGCAGAGGTTATTCTTTTCAGAGTGGCAAAGCTGCCATGCAGTTGCTGTTTCTCTCTCTTCTCTCTCTCTCTCTCTCCCCCCCCCTCCCTCGCCCCACCCCAAGCCAGGCTTCATCTTGAATCACTGATTTACAAGAGCCTCTCTCAAGAAGAACAACTGTGTCTCATTAACACCACGCCAGCTGGGGCCATGTATAGCTTTCAGTCCCAATTTTGCCTAAGTGCTTCATAGATGCTTAACGTTTCGTTGGCAATGTCTGGCCAAAATCGCAATCTTTAATTAGGGAATTAAAGATTGTGATTTTGGCCAGACATCTCCAACGAAATAGGGTGTCTGTGTGTTTGCGTATAAGGACTCCATTCTCCACCTGAGAATGTCTTGCGTTACACAAACTCCCAGGCCCATGCAAGATGGACCAGAAGGCCCCTGCAAAATGGTACAGCCATTAGCAACGGGCTACATTTTCCATGGCAGCAGGAGGACTTCTTTGTATGTCAAGTTCACTAGAATCCCAATGTAAAAGCACAGTATTATGGGCTGATGAACTGAGCAGAGAATGCATTAATAATAATAATAACAATAAAAAATTTTATTTATATCCCGCCCTCCCCAGCCGAAGCAGGGCTCAGGGCGGCTAACAACAATAAAATAATACAACATTCTAAAATCATTTCATTATAAAATTAATTCAAATCAAACTGATGGCAACCATTGGGCTAGAGTTCTCTGAAGATTGCCTAAGGAGGGAGTCAGGCTGTGCCCTGGTCAAAGGCCTGGTGGAACTGCTCTGTCTTGCAGGCCCTGCGGAAAGATGTCAAGTCCTGCAGGGCCCTAGTCTCTTGTGACAGAGCTTTCCACCAGATCGGAGCCACAGCCGAAAAAGCCCTGGCTCTAGTTGAGGCCAGCCTAACCTCTCTGTGGCCTGGGACCTTTTTGTTTGAAGACCGTAAGTTCCTCTGTGGGACATACCAGGAGAGGCGGTCCCGTAGGTACCTGATGACTCTGGGCCAGGCTTCCTCAACCTCGGCCCTCCAGATGTTTTGAGACTACAATTCCCATAATCCCTGACCGCTGGTCCTGCTACCTAGGGATCATGGGAGTTGTAGGCCAAAAACATCTGGAGGTTGAGGAAGGCCGAGGTTGAGGAAGCCCGCTCTGGGCCAACCGCTAAAAGCAGGGTGGGTAGGAGGAGATAGAAAACCACCTACCCTCTCCCAGGCTTGTTTGAGGAAGTGTAAGATACAAGTGTACTAAATAATCAAAATATGCAACCACTGAGAAACTGGCCTTTGCCAATACCAGTGCATACTTCATGCAAGGTTCTGCTTGAAGTCCCTAAATATCAGAAGACAATTTCACAACGTCTCTGAGCAGGGATTTCAGTGTGGCTGCTCTACCTGTTTGGTGAAACCTTTGCGGAATGGCAGGAACCTGCTATTTGTTCTTTCTGGAAACAGTTGGAGACATTTTCGTTTGGGCAACCTCTTGCAGCTGGACAAAAAGGCCTCAGCTGTTAACTTTTTATTGCTTTAAAAATCTGCCATTAGGTCTTTTTGCACTGCTTTAGAAACTATGTTTAGTTATTTTATGGTATATTTGGAAATCGCCTCAAGACTCATGTGATAGAAGGATGATTTACGGTATACGTGAAGAAGAAGAAGAAGAAGAAGAAGAAGAAGAAGAAGAAGAAGAATTATCAATAGCTTTCCTTTTGATTCTCTTTCCCATTTGTGTCCTGCCCTACCTTCAGGGTGGCAAATGTGGGGTTAATTATATCACTCATGTAATCCTTTAAAAAACAACACTTACACTCCTGTAAGGAAGGGATGGGGAACTTTGGTTCCTCAAAGTATTGTTCAACTTCAACCGTCATCAGCCTCAGCCAGCAAGGCCAATGTTCAGGTATGATGGGAGTTGTAGTCCCATAAAAGTCAGAGGACCAGAGGTCCCTCATTCCTGTGGTAAGTGAAGCTGAGCTTGTCACAGGCAGTATGCCTCTGAATGCCACTTGCTGGGAATCACAGGTGGGGGGGAGCGCTGTCACAGAATCATAAACCTGTAGAATTGGAATTGGAAGGGACCCCAAGGGTCATCTAGTCCAACCCCCTGCAATACAGGAATCTCAGCTAAAGCATCCATGACGGATGGTCACCCAACCTCTACTTACAAACCTCCAAGGAAGGAGAATCGGCCACCTTCTGAGGGAGTTCGTTCCATTGTCAAACAGCTCTTATTATCAGAAAGTCGTGTCCCCCCCAATGTTTAGTTAGAATCTCCTTTCATGTAACTTGAATCTATTGGTTCAAGCCCTACCCTCCAGAGCAGGAGGAAACAAGCTTGCCCCATCCTCCATGTAACAGCCCTTTAGATATTTGAAGATGGTTAATTCTCAGCCTCCTCTTTTCCAGGCTAAGCATACCCAATTCCCTCAGCTATTCCTCGTAAGGCTTGGTTTCCAGACCCTTCATCATCTTGCTTGCCCTCCTCTGCACGTGTTCCAGCTTGCCAATATCCTTTTTAAATTGTGGCGCCCACAACTGGACCAGAGAATAAATGACCGCTGGGAGGAGTGCAGAGAGAAGAAACGCCATGGTGCATCTGCACCAGCGCAACTTCATCTGCCCCAGCTGCAACAAAACATGTCTCCATCTCTACAGCCGGCGCTGCAACCTTCCTACAGCTTGACTTCACCCCCAAAGGCACACTCCTGAAATTGTCTCCCGAGACAGTCGGATGCCGATACAGACAGACACACAGTTCTAACTCTACCAGTTGTTTTTCAGTAGTTCTTATTTTTATCTGCAAGGTGTCTTGAGTCCCACCAAGGGGAAAAGGTGGGATATAATTAAATATATAACAACAACAACAACAACAACAACAACAACATAATTTGGGGGATGGAGCCCGTGGCTCAGGTCCACATACACACACCAAAAAAACCCCCCAAACCTCCAAACCCCTTCACACAATGAACACCACTTACCACAAAACCGCAGAGGGCTTTTTCATTGCCCCATTCTGACATTCTTGGAGGGCAGAATGCGGGTGCTCAGGAGGGCCCACATCGCAACCAGCAGCACACCAACTGCCTTCGGAGAGCATTAGCCCTCTTAAAGACCTTTTTAAAAATGTGAATAACGAGCTCCTTCTCTTGCTCTCTCTCTATCTGCCTGCCTGGGCCTGATGAGGTATTGTTGTTATTATTATTATTATTATTATTATTATTATTATTATTATTATTAAAAAATCACCTCAAGGAGGGCAAATGAAATTGGGAAATACTAATAATAATAATAAACTTGCCCAAGTTTGCCTCTCCAGATTGACAGTCCAGGGAGAATCTCTGTAAGTGGGCCCAGCAGGCCTTCCTTCTCCAATCTCCATCTCGGCTGAGCCTGTTGCTAAGCAACTAAGTGGGCCTTATCTGGCAAATGCATCCCTCCCTTTGCTAACAGGCTAGGAGAGCTGGCTTGAGTATTTCCAAGTGCAGGTTCCTCCCCCCCCCCCCAGGACAACGCTTCTAATTTTTGTGAATCTTAATCACTTGACGCACAAGGAGCCAACAACTTCCGAATGGACACTGGGGCGCAATGATTACAACTGGGAGGAGAATGCTGGGGAGACAGGAGCCCGGCGGTTCCAAACAATAAAAAACAAACCCTGCAAAAGCGGGGGGGGGGGGTCGGGTCTGTGTCAGGGTCAAATATGGAGAGATTAAAGGATCCCTTTGAACAAGGGAAGTTTATAGAGCTGCTTTAAATGGAGATAGGGGGCATCAGGGATAGAATCAGAGGGTATCTATGAACGATTGGCCAGGGGCCATGTAAACACGAAGGCTTGTGAGTACAAATACCACCATGCACTGTGAAGTTCAAAGGAGCGGTCTCTGCTTTATCAGCAGCCAGAAACTATGCTCTTAAAGGCTTAAACACACACACACACACACACACACACACACACAAACACACACACACCAAGGCCAACTTTTCTTTTTAAAGCCAGCCTGCTCTTTGTAAGCAGAGAGGAGAGAGAGGCTGGAGGCAGCATGATAAATACATGAATCAAAAGGTATTTCCTTCCTCTCATCCCCTCCCCTTTCCCAACAGAACCTCAAACTAGACTTTAATCTGCCGCTTAACAGGGGAGGAGGTTTGTGGGCTTTTATCGCTGCTTCTGCTGCTCCTTCTTCTTCTTGTTAGAGGACCAAAGGAAGGGAACTGCAAGATTAGGAAGGGACACAACAGGGTAGACCAGAGACAGCCAACGTGTTGCCTTCCAGGTGGTTCTTGGACTACAACTCCCATAATCCGTGGCCCCTGGCCATGCTGGCTAGGGTGGAAGGGAACTGTAGTCTAAGAACGTATCACAGACAACACAGTGGGTACTCTTGAGAAAGCCCTATTGGAGTGCCTGCAAAGAACTAGGTGGTGTATCTAAAGGGAAAATGGGGCACATGCCCTGTCCTCAGGTTTACAGTCCAAAGAGCAGCTCAACCCTATGCATATGTGTTCAGAAACAAGTCTCACCAAGCTCAGCGAGACTTACCAAGTAAAGGTATCTAGCTACTGCAGCCCCCAAAGGAAGGTGGGGAGAGAGGAAATCAGGTTATAACTGCACTATACATTTAAAGCAGTGTCATGCCACTGTAAGCAAGTCATGGCTTCATCCAAAAAATCCTGGGAGCTTTAGTTTATTAAGGGTGCTGAGAGTTGGTAGAAGACACCTCTCGCGGAGTTACAGTTCACAGCATTCTCCGGGAAGAGGGAGTGATGGTTATGTTAAACTGCTCTGGGACTTGCAGATCTGCAAGTTGAAAGTGGTATGCTGCAAAGGTGAGCTCAGTTAATTGGAAGAGTGAAGAGGCAAGTCTTTTTTTTTATCAGATACACCAGCAGAAGGAGTGGAAGGAATGCACTCCAATGGTAGGGAGCTATGCTGGTGAACTTCAGGAAAATTAGGCTACACTTGTCTTGCATACCTGGAAGAAAGTCCCATTGAACTCAACTTCTGAGTAGAGACATATAGAACTGTACCATGAGAAGGTAACTTAGGGCTTAAGGCAGGCATGTCCAAAGTCTGTTTCAGGGGCCTAATCTGGCCCGCCGGTCGATTTAATCTGGCCCCCGTGGCAGTATATCTCCTGGGGTAAAATCCTTAAAAAAAAGCTCAGCAACTTCAATTCTAAAAAAAGCTCAAAAACTTGGGGGGTTAAATCTTAAAAATAAAGCTAAGCAACTAAAAAAAAAAGCTTAACAACAACTTTGGGTAAAATTGTAATTTCAATCCTAAAAAAAGCTCAGCAACTTTGGTCAGCCCTCATGCATGTTCACTTCATCAAATTTGGCCCTCTCTGGAAAATGTTTGGGCACCCCTGATCAAAGCTCAACAACTTTAGGGTAAAATCACAAAAAAGCTCAAGAACTTCAATCCCAAAAAAAAAAAGTTAACAACTTTGGTCGGCCCTTTGGTCAGCCCTCCATTTCATCAAATCTGGCCCTCTTTGAAAAAAGTTTGGACACCACTGTTAAGGAGAGTAAGAGAACCAGGGAGGTGAAGACAGCATGAAGGACCATAGAGAAAAGGACCTGGGCAGAAAGATATGCAGCAGCAAGAGGGTGAACAAACATGAAAGTCCATATAATATGTATAAAGAAAAGAGAATACATATAATATGTATAAAGAAAAGAGAATAAGAATAAAGATGACAATGTAGAGAGCAGGAAAGTAGTCTGGCAGTGATAGCTGGTGCTACTGAAAGGAATTTTTTTATTTTGTTTCCAAACCATACTGTTACCTATGCACATATAATTCCCTATACAGCGAGTGCTGTGGTTATTATTTCTATGGAAGGGTATTCCATTATGTGAGATGACACATGCAGTCTAAATTGGTGCAGCCCAGACTCAAGCTTTCTGCCTTAATGGGAACTTGATCAAAAGTTCCACAGTCCCTGAACATTGTTGTTTTGCTGTCTGATTAACATAGGGGAAGGTTATTTCCCTCTTTGTCCCCTATCTGAGGATTCTGTTACAGAGAGGGGGAAACACTGCAACTTTCTTCCTCTCAAAGTTTGGGGGAAAGGCTGTAGCTTTTGCGTGTGGAAGATTCCAGGCTCAATCCCCAGCATCTCCAGGTAGGGCTGAGAGAGATCACTGTCCGAAATCCTGGACAGTCACTGTCAAGTCAGCGTAAATAATGCAAAGCAATGTGAGCCGATGGTTTGACTCGTTATAAGGCAGCTTCCTATGTTCCTATTTCCCGTTAACGTCTCCTCCGGATTGTAAGGCGAGTGTTCTGGAAAAAGGGAATTTCTGTTTCTGTTCTCTGTTGATGCATGGAACAGCAGCAATGAATACTAAAGCACAAAGGCATGCCAAAACACAGAACTGGCTTGTTCTCAGGAGGACAGTATACAAACAAAGGACAAAGTGTTCTCCTTCTCCAAGATTCGGGAGGGTGCAAGCTCCTTCTACTGATAGCCACACATCGGGCAAATCCAAGTTCAAACAACGCCACAAACGCAAAGCAACTCCAAAAATAAGTGACAGGAAAGGGAAGAAGAAGAAGAAGAAGAGAAGAAGAGTTTGGATTTGATATCCCGCCTTTCACTCCCCTTCAGGAGTCTCAAAGCGGCTAACAATCTCCTTTCCCTTCCTCCCCCACAACAAACACTCTGTGAGGTGAGTGGGGCTGAGAGACTTCAAAGAAGTGTGACTGGCCCAAGGTCACCCAGCAGCTGCATGTGGAGGAGCGGAGACACGAACCCGGTTCCCCAGATTACATGACTACCGCTCTTAACCACTACACCACACCACAGAAGGCGCATTCTGGACAAATTTCTCCATTAGCGTTGAGGCAGCCAACATATTTAAGCTTGCTATTAACAATGTTGTGGCTACAGGACTCAGTACATGGTCACAGCTGGTATTTAAATTATGACAAGGACCGTTGTAAAATAGATTCCAGTAAATTGTTTTGCTCATATAATGAACAAGTTTACTATGTGTGTGACTTGTAGTCTGTTTTAGGAAAACAGTATGGTTTTAGGTCAACAATATGGTTTTTGGGTAAACAATATGGTGGGGGGGGGGAGTAGTAAAATCCAGATTTTGAAAGGCTTTTGCTGTTGTAGTCTGTCATGGTTCTGCCCATCAGAACTCTCAACATTGGCCTGCCAGGTTTGGGGTTCCTCTGCCCCCCACCCCAAGCTATGGTTTTGTTGTCGGCCGGCCTACTATGATGCACAGCTTGTGAGCATGTGGTGTAGTGGTTAGTGTGTTAGGTTAGGATTTGGGAGACCAGGGTTTAAATCCCCACCCAGCCATGGGGCTCACTGGATGACCTTGGGCCAGTCAGTGTTTCTCAGCCTAACTTACACCACAGGATTATTGCTGGGGGGGACGGGGACAATGCAACCAACCTTGCTTGGAGGAAAAGTGGGATCAAACACAGGGATGGTGATAACACAGCTGCAGAAGGTGCTACTGTGATTTCACCCCAGGTACGCCACCCATAGTGCCAATATACTGTAGATATATATTTATGCAATATATATGACACACACACACAAACATATGCAAATTCAAAAGAATGCAAGGAGGAAAAAACACAAACAAAGCTAGCCCCCTCAAAAGTCTAAGTGCAAGCTAAAACTGATCAGTCTCGGACAGTTTAAAATTAGAGATGTTAAAATAATATTAAACGTGTAGATGTAGGGAGTATACAATACCCTCCAACATTTCTCCGATGAAAATAGGGACATCCTATTCTATTATTATTATTATTATTATTATTATTATTATTACCCCACCCATCTGACTGGGTTGCCCCAGCCACTACAGACAGCTTTCAACATATATAAAAACATGATAAAACAGTAAACATTAAAAGCTTCCCTATACAGGGCTGCCTTCAGATGTCTTCTAAAGTTTGTCTTATTTCTTTGCCCTGCGGGATCACATAATTCCATATCCTCTAACATTTCTCTGATGAAAATAGGAACATTCCAAGGATGCTCAGGGGAGGAACAGCCAAAGGGGGTCACTGCTAGTTAGAGCAGACAGTACTGTGCGCAGGAGATATAAAGAGTCTGCATCTGTATGAGGTAACTTAATGGGTCTGAGAACTGCCGCCTTTTGCAAAACAGGGGAGAAGACGTGAGGTGATGGTGATGGGGAAAGCCGAAGAAGAAACGGAGGAGCAGGTCTCTTTAACACCTGGAGCATAATAAAACTATTCACTGTGGTTGTTTAGTTGCATATGCGAGCCTTGGCGCCAATACTTTCTGGCAGGGTCGCTCTGATATCCACAACTCCTGCTATTGTGGCGCAGTCAAATAAGGAAGCTGGAATGCACTTAACAAGAAGCAGCTACCGAATTTCTCTTAAGCCAGCCTCTGAAGGGAATGTTTGTGCAGCCTGTAACATACACCCCAAGGGAAAGCCTATTAGCTGCACTCTCGTATTAATGCCGCACAAGATGAAGCAATCTGGACTTTTCCCAACGAGAGGGAAAGGGAGCAGTGCCTGTCTTTTGAAATCAAATCCCCCTGCCATGCAAAGCACGGTTTTTATTTATTTATTTTCCATCCCCCTTCAGCACGCAGAGAAAAGATTAGCATCAGCGCTTGCTACAGGCAGAAAGGAAGGAGGAAGCCCACCACACATGGGTCCTGTTCCAATGCATGAGAGCCAGAGATGGCTTGATAGAAAGGAGTGGGAGAGCATGTGGCAACTGTGGAGAATAAGGATGAGCAGGTTGCAATTCCATACTAGGGGACAGCAGCAGAGAACCCCTGAGAATTGGGTGTGGATTTTCTTTTTTAAAACAAAGGTTTGTGGGTTGTTGGCTTTTTTAAAGCTGAGCATTACCAGCCTGCCAGAATTCTTCCACTGCCCAGTGAAATGGAATCAATTTGGGAAGAACCTAGAAAGACCCCTGCTGGATCAGTCCAATGGACCATAATCTACTGCAGCATCCTGTTCTCACAAGGGGCCGATCAGGTGTCCTGCAAGCAGCACACAAGCGCAACAGCACTCTCCTGTGATTCCCAGCGACTGGCACATCTTCTAAAAGCCCTGCTGAAAAATGTTCAACCTCATCTTCAGCAACAGCAAACTTCGGTTTGATTTGGAAAGAGATAAATGGCTCCTTTGGGCCAATACAGCAGCTGTCCCAGGCAGTAAAGCTTGGCAGGTAAAAAAGCAGATCCCAGTGTAACCATACAAGAAAACCAACAAAGCATCTTGCAGCTTTCAAGGTATTTCAAGCCCCTCTGTTCATTTTGCCATAACAGATGAACATGGGGAAAAGGCTATGGGTTGCACCTAGAAGTTCAACAGGTATGGGGCTATATACAGTGGAACCTCTACTCATGACCACAGTCCGTTCCGGAGACCCGTCCTTATGGCGAAATGGGTCGCTGGGAGAGGCGCTGTTGTGCGCAGGCGGCGATTGCCCGCTTCTGCGCATGCGCGAATGGCAGCAAGCCTGCCAGTTACTTCCGGGTTTGCCATGGTCGCAACTTGGAATGTCCACGAGTGGAGGCAGTTGTAAGTAGAGGTTCTACTGTGTAACAGACACAGATGTATCTTGCCTTCCATATATGGTATGCCATCTAGAGGGGGGTCGTCGTGGTAATAGCATGTTACAGCAAATATAACAAAGGACATTGTGGCACGCTAAAGACCAACAACTTTACTATGGCATAAGCTTTCATTGACTAGAATTCACATCATCTGAAGGCAGCCCTGTATCAGGAATTTTTTTTATGCCTGATGTTTTACAATTTTTTATGTGCTGCAAGCCGCCCAGAGTGGCTGGGGAAACCCAGCCAGACGGGTGGGATAGAAGAAGAAGAAGAAGAAGAAGAAGAAGAAGAAGAAGAAGAAGAAGAAGGGAGGAATATCGCCCGGCTGCAAGGCCGCTCCCTGCAAAGCCCTTTCCACCTGGCCTAGGGGGTCAGGCTCACACTCACCAGCCCTACAAAAGAGGCTCCTCATGAGGCCGGAGGAACATCGCCCGGCTATTGTTTTATTGATTGATTGATATGCTGTAAACCGCTTTGAGATTTTTATTAAAAATATAAAGTGGTATAGAAACAAACAAACAAACATCTGATGTAATAAATATTATCCTCAGCTGGCAAGACTGTATGTGTGTGCATATATACTGAGAGAGATGCCTGTGCATATATATAGAGAGAGAGAGAGAGAGAAAATGTCAGCGGTGGGTTAAAAAGACAATGAAATGCAAAAAAGGGTAGCCCGTGACAATTCAACTGAAAAATTTAAACTAATAATAATAATAAGAGCACAGTTGTGAACATTCATTGCAGAAGCAGCATGATACCTCAAACTAAAGTGTTAGAAACCCATGTAAGACTTCATAGGTTTGTTTACTGCTACAATAAAGCACCTATCATTGTGGGGCAGGGGAAGTATTTTATTTTCCTTCCCAGGACAGCAAGGCTAAGAGTGAATTTGTGCATCCAAAGAGACACACTGGGAACATGGACTGCCTCCTCTCTGAAGTCTTCTGGGCTGATTTGTATTTCAATGGTGATGCGTTGTTATATTGTTTACTTCTTTGAACGTTACAAGAAAAGCAGTAGGGAAATAGCTTGACATGCCACAGGGCATGATTTTTCACATGGGGGGGGGGCTGAACAAGCAAGTCCTTGCATAAGAAGTGGGGTTGCAGGGAGCAGGCATCACCAGGCACCTGCCAAAGCCCACCCAAGTGGAAGAGTGTAAGGAGAAGAGGAGCTAGGAGTGGGGATAGAAAGCTGAATTGGTTTGCACTTTTCAAAACAATGCAGGAACTGAAACCCAGCCATCCTGACAAATTTGAACTTAGAACCACAGAACCGTCGAGCTGGAAGAGATCGCAAGTGTCACCTAGTCCAACTCCCTGCAATGCCAGAATCATGGCTAAATTATCCCTGGCAGATGGTCACCCAACCTCTGTTTAAAAACCTCCAATGAAGGAGAATCCATCACCTTCTGAGGTGTTCTGTTCCACTGCCCAACAGCTCTTTCCCTCAAAAAGTTCTTCCTAATATTTAGTCAGAATCTATGTTTTTAGCAATTCTTATATTTATCTGTAAGTACCCGTCCCATCAGGGGAAAAGGTGGGGTATAAATAAATATAAAACACCACCAACAACAACCTTTTTTTGTAATTTGAATCCACCAGTTTGGATGGATTCCAACTCCATATTCCATGTGATAATAGTCCTTCAGATCTTTGAAGATGGCTATCATGCCACTTTGAGACTCCTATTTTCCAGGCTAAACATACCTAGTTCCCTCAACCGTTCCTCATAATTCTTGGCTTCCAGACCCATAACCATCTTGGTTGTCCACTTCTGCACACATTCCAACTTGTCAATATCCTTCTTGAACTGTGGAGCCTAGAACAGGACCCAGAACTCCACCTGGGGTCTGACCAAAGGAGAACAGAGTGGTACTGGTACTTAGCACACCATACTTCTGTTGATGTAACCTCTTTTTTTTGCTGCTGCATCACACTGTTAAAAAATGCATATATCAGTGTGCATTTTAAAAATGTGCATTCATGAAAACAGCATGTAAAGTGTATTATTTGAGGCAAAAGTGCATGCAGAAAAATATAAATGTACATTAGAATGCTGATGAATTTTCATGAGGACTTCTTAAAATAATAATAACGATGCACTGATGTGAAAATGTGGGAAACTGAACTTAAGAACTAAAAAATGAGAAGCTGAAATTGATATATTCACCCATCTGTAGGAGCAGCAACTGCCACACCTCTTGTCCTCCCTCTCCTTTTCTTTCTCTCTCTGTCTTGCTCTCTGGGGGGTAGCGCCAACCCAGGGTGCCTCCAGACTGTCATTATTTCGCAGGAGGGATTCAATCGCATACCAGCACTTTAGGTTTGCGCAGTGAAAGTGGATTAAAAGGATTTTGTTGCCCTCGTGGAACAAATCCAATCGAAAAGCGGGGGGAAATATAATGAAACTTCGTGGGCTGAACGAATGATTAACAGGAAAACATGTAAACGTCCCCACAAGCAAATCAGGATGAAGGTCCATTGTTGGGTAACGACCCCGCAAACAAACGCTCAGTAAAAACCAGATGTAGTCCAACTTGTGTACAAGCAACTCAGGGTGAACGCTCAACCAACAGGTTGCCTGCAGGAATCCCTGCTAGATCAGACCAAAGGCCTCTCTAGCCCAGCCCTGCAAGCTAATCATATTCCCGTTCCTGCTGTTGTTCTCCAGCAACTCATAGAGGCATGCTGCTTTTAATCCTGCAGGAGCACATAACCATCACGATTATTTGCAATTGACACACACAACCTCCACAAATGCATTTAATCTTTTAAAGCTGTCTAAATTGGCGGCTATCAGCCCTTCGCGTCACGGTAAGGAATGTAAACACCATGCTCATAACCACCTCAGAAACAAATCAGACCTCAACAAATGCCAAACATAAGTCTAACCTCCCCGTAAGCTTTATGTAAGAAACCAGGAAGAATGCTGAACGAACAGGAACATCTAGAGCTGCGCTGGGCCTAGAGAAAATGACAAGCAGAAGGATAGTGGCAAGGAGAAAACAGGTGCGCTCAGTGGGAGAGTCTCACTGGAAGTACCTTGCCCATGTTCCCCCACCCCCCAATTTTTTTTGGAAATGACACTCATTGGGGAAATGACTAGGCTGGGTCAGGGTAGGGAAATGGGTAAATCTCACAAGTGCTTAGTGATTTCCGTGGTGTGTTTTTTGCATGCATGCGGGAGAGAGCTGCATGTGCACTTGTCACATCATGGGTTACATCATGCAAGGTTCATGCCAGCCCATGTACTTATACAAAGGAAATTCCATCTGGAATAAAGGGACCCTTTATTAGTGGAAAGCTACTGCAGGTATGCGTTGCACGGGCACAGCCAAACCATATAACTTTCACCAAGGCTTAAGAGAAGGGAAGGATGGAAAATGCTAGACAGCAGGAGCTGCCAATCTTTTTAAAACCAGCAAACACATTTAGATTTTTTGATCGCTGTGGGCCTCATACACAGAGCGGCTGCTGGCCGGGCATGGCACAACACAACATGGCTGCCACATCTACAGGAACAGAAAAAGAGATGGGACCACAAAATGGGGTAAAGGCGTGCCCCCCTGGGCAAAAGGCTCCTACATCAGCCACCGCTGTGTTTGCTCACAGAGTGAAGCCCTCTGGACTGTCTTTTGTTCAGGAGGAAGCGTGGCTGTCTAATCCTGGCACCCAATGAAATGTGGGCATGATTAAGGGGTTACATTTCATGCAGGAGAGGCCGAGATAATGCAAACAGGAGCTAAGCAGGAAGAGCCAACAGTCTCTCATGCACTTATTGAGGGGATATTTATTGATACCTTCCTGTGAGCACCATGGGAGGCAGCAGCGGGCACAACTGTGCCCATGGATGTTGTGTCAGAGTTTTAACAGGAAGGATGGAAGAAGTTGAGAGCCGACGCAGCCACTGGGGAAATATGCTTTACTGGAGAGTGGAGGTCTGAGGGAGGAGGAAGCCAGCAATCTCAATGTGAATTTAGTGTTTCCCAGGCTGCCAGTAATGAGGCTTTCCCTGTCACTTTGCTCACTCGCTCGCTCCCTCCCTGTCAGATGCTGATAAGCATGTCTGTCACAGCCAAGGCAAAGCTAGAGCTGGTGGTGACAAATCACAGGGAGTATGTGTCAAGACAATCCACCAGCCCAAAGACAGACAGCTGGCACTTGAAATTCCACAGCCAGCAATGGAATTTGCAAAATAAAATCATTAATAATAGTAATAATAATAACTCCAAATCATTTTAAGCAGCAGCAGCAATGACCTCTTGGCAGTCAGCCTCAAAGCACTAAAAATAACCAGCTGAAGGCCTTGCTCCAGCATCAACAAAACTGCCTGGTAAACTGGAAATCCAACCTGTCTACTGCCAATCAGCAGCCCCTCCAAGGAAATTAATAAAAGGCATGCCTACTAGATGAGCAGTACCCAGGGTTAGCCTGCAAGGGATGATAGTCGATTGCTATGGATGCCTCCAATCCTATAACAACATTGCCTTCTACTTTTTATTTACAGTGGTACCTCGGGTTACATACGCTTTAGGTTACAGATTCCGCTAACCCAGAAATAGTACCTCGGGTTAAGAACTTTGCTTCAGGATGAGAACAGAAATTGTGCTCCGATGATGTGGCAGCAGTGGGAGGCCCCATTATCTAAAGTGGTGCTTCAGGTTAAGAACAGTTTCAGGCTAAGAACAGACCTCCGGAAAGAATTAAGTACTTAACCCGAGGTACCACTGTATTTAAAAATGTATACCCACTTTGCTTTAAACAGACATGGCTTCCCACAAAGCATCCTGGGAACTGCAGTTTGTTAAGGGCGCTGAAAAGTTGATAGGAGACCCCCACTGCCTACACAGCTACAATTCTCAGAGTGGTTTAACAGCACATCCCTATTGCCTGGAAGCTTTGGGAATTGTTTCAAGATTGGCCCGCAGGCCAGAGGTTCTGCACCGCTTGACTAGCCCAGTATCACCTGCTCTTGCTAAGCAGGGCATCCTAGCACGCACTGCCAGATAAACAGCATGATTTTGCAGTCCTGTTTCTGATGAAATCTTTAATGTGTAAATCAGATGGATACATAGGCAAGCGTTGCAAGGTCCAGCAGGTGAATGGCATTGGCTGAGTGCAAGAAAGATGCTGATCCAACAGTGCCATGCCCTTCCTTTGGAGTTGGCTGGAGTCTTGGGACTGGGCAAGTGAACAGGCATTCCTCCGAGTGGGTTGAACCTGTGGAGTTTGTTTATGCTGGTCTTACCATTTCCTGTTTGACAGCGGTGTAGTCAGAGTTGACTGGTACCCGACTGACCTCCCCAATAAGGGCAAGGCCCTTCACTGACAGGAGGTCTGGAGTCCGCTGCAGATCAGCAATAAAACACCCGGGGTTGGTGAAGTTAACACTTTATTCAAAGAAACCAAAGCAGCAACTCTTCCCAGTAGGTTTTGCTCCAATGAGGCAGTTGCGAGGACTGAAGGTCCCTCCTTCCCACTGCTCTCTAAGGCTCCTCCCCTGGTTTCTTCCCCAGCAACCTGAGGCTCTTTCATCTTGTCTCTCTTTGCTCCACCCACATCATTCCTCTGCAGGGAGGGGAGCTGGTCACAGCAGCCTGCCTCATCTCTGTCTCCTGGTCCACCTCCTCTCCTGCTTCTAAGTCTGGACCGCTCTCTGCCACAGCCTCTCCCTACTCACAAAACCCTGTTACCTCTTCTCCTTCCAACACATCCTCTTCCCAGCCTGCTCCCTCTTCCCTCTCTGACCACTCATCGCCGTCCCTTCACAACTCCCCTGGATCCGAGCCTTCTTCCCCTGGGGGTTCCCCAGCCTGTGCCTCCCACCACTCCTCGGCATCCAGCCAGTCCAGGACAGATGCCTGGCTAGAGGAATCCAATATCTAAGGAGCAGAACACTTCGCTACCAACCCTCTGGATCCAGCTCCTTACGCCCTGCCTCACCAGTCCCCTCCTCAGGCCCAGACATTTCTTGGGGTTCTGCTTTAGCTTCCCCAACCCACTAGGATCTTCCTCCTGGGTTGCCCAGCCCCAATTCTCTGAGCTCCTCCCACCCATCCTCAGGATTGGACCATCCCTTCCATGGCTCCTCCATGGGGCTCATGACACAGTGGCTCTGCAGGGTCTTGGTCAGAGGCCTTTCCCAGCAGCAGATCTTTTAGCCGAATATTCCAGGGGTCGTCGAACCAGGGCATGTGCTCTACCACCACCCTATTCCTTCTCTCCGTTTCTGGCAAACAGCATCCTCCTCCAAATTAAATTGGGAGTTCTCGACCCTCTGCAAACCAAATAGCCCTTCTAATAAACCCCCACTGAAAACAAAACAAAACAAAACAAGCCACAAGGAGGTTGAAGCGTGCCTGTGCCTTTGAAGCAGTCGGCATCTTGCATTCGCACTCCGCTCCGCAGGGCAAACTTAACATGACGGAATTGGATTCCTTTAACATTAAAGATAATCTAAGTGCAAAGGGAACAATGTCCGCCAAATGGGAACGGCAGGAGTGTTTAAAGGAACGCGCAAGGCATGCCCCATTACTTGCATAGTCTTAATCAGCCTTTGTCTCTATTGATCCTGCTTGGTTAGGGAGCCTTCTGTCTAACCCTGCCTGCCAAGCCATGCGTGGTGGGACTAGCTTTCCTCGCTAAATTAAGTGGCAGAACAAATAAGAACGCATTAAAAAGAGAAGTGTTCTTTTCATATAAAGTGCACGGCCACCCCTCCTTTACTCGCAAGGGCTGATTCACTTCCAGGGCTCCCACAGGAGTGTGTTGGGAGCAGAAGAGCCTCTTGCCAGGCCCCTATGCAGTGTAAATCGGATGTGGGAGAACGTTTGACCCTCCAGATGTTGCTGAGCTGCAATTCCCAATATCCTTGGCCGTTAGCCTTGTCCGGGGCTGAAGGGAACAGTTTTACAGTCTGCCTCCTGCTACCAGTTCTTCACTTGTGCAATTAAATATGCATTTTGGACTGATGGTTCTGAAGATAGATAGATAAATAGATTGATAGTATTGCAATTGCAAAGAGTGAATTTCTAATTAACTATTATATGCTAATATTTTAAGAATTAATTTTATTGTGGGTTATTATATTCCAATGGATTATTGAATATTACTTTATTTGAGATGTTGTTTATTTTAAAGTTATTTTATATTACTTTTTTGCAGAAGTGAAAATGAAAAACGAAATGCCCCTTTCAAGTTTCCCCACAACTTGTCCTTTTGAACTTGTGAGGTGATCAAACAGTAAGCTTCTGGTCTAAGAGAATTTGTATGTGGATGCTGGCCCAGAAATGGAAGACACTACAGGACTTAAAACTGCTCATTCTGGTACAAGAATATGTGGTCTCTGACTACTGCAGAAGGAAATAATTCACAAATGGTGCATTCACAATAAGCTTGGTTGTTTTCTTCTTCTTCTACATTATATGCTCTCCGTTTGGAAAACACAGCCTGTGCATTGCTCCTATGTTTTCTAACTTCGATTACTATTACTGCATTTTTAAAATTTTATGTTGATAAAGAATACCATTCGGCAGGAATGGGGAACTCTGTTATAGACCAGGCATAGGCAAACTCTGCCCTCCAAATGTTTTGGGGCTACAACTCCCATGATCCCTAGCTAACAGGACCAGTGGTCAGGGATGATGGGAATTGTAGCCCCAAAACATCTGGAGGGCCGAGTTTGCCCATGCCTGTAATATAGACAATACTGAACTGGACAGGCCAATATGACCTCTGTTCCTAAATCAGGGCTGGGGAATTTTTTCAGCCAAAGGGCCACATTCCCTTCTGGGGGCCATATGCCAGTAGGGGGCAGGGCTAGAAGCAAAAGTGGGTGGAGCAATGAATGTAAATTTCACATTTGCACAGTAGGCTAATTTACACACACACACACACACACACACACACACACACACACCCCTCTAGGCTCCATCCAGGTAAGGAAGAGGCATTATCGGAGTTCAAGGATGCATTCCAAGTGGGGAAAACCACTCAAGGTATGTGTGAAGCAGGGCCAGTCAAGCGTGTAGGGAGTGTGGCCTGGGGAAAAGTCCTGCAGGACAGACAGAGAGACTTGGAGGAGTGAATTTGGCTCCTAGGGCCCCAAGCTCCCCTATATTATTACCGCCTATTTGCAAATGTGGTAAGTTGGGCAGAAATCACTTCTTCTGTACCTTTGGGCTAACTCCCTGGAAGCCAGCAAATCAGACCTCTGATGTTTTCCCACACACAAACCTCAGGAAGTCTTTGCAATCATCCAAGGCAGCCCCTCATAAATATTTAGCTGGTGGAAGAGACCAATTCTACCCTTGCTTGTAGCTTGCTTCCCTGCCACCTTTTAATCCTTAATCCCTTTGCACTATCTTTCTTGTCTCTTAACCTGCAGAGGACTCTGACGGGTTGCATTTAATTCTTCTTACACCTGCCCTGGAGCACAAAAAGGCTTGTCAGGATAAAAATAAAGAGAACACGCTCAGCCATCAGTAAGGTAACCAGCCTCTCCCCCCCCCCCCCCCACATCAGCGCAAGCTAACACGTCTTGGCTTTCTGTAACCCATGAGGGAATGAACCGACGGACAAATGATTTCTTCTACATTTCCCTTTTCATCTGTGTGTTTAGTCATCTGTGGGAGCAGAACTTTGCAGCCTGAGAGGTAGCATTATTTGGCATTCCTTAAAAAAAACAAAACCCTACTCTTATCGCCATTTGTAACTGAGCAGGTTTAGTTGCATGCTGTGCATCACAAATGGATTTCAGTGGTGGAAGCGGTCTGAGTATTGCAGCGATGGGGAATCTGTTGCCCTGTTTTGGGCAAGGACAAGGCAGGATGAGTGCTACAGGACAGTCAACCAGCAGTCCTAGGTATGGGCAACCAGATAAGCAGCAGCCCAGGCAAGGATGAAAAACCCACCCACCATTAGTACCAGTATGTGCCCTCCACCCGCTGCCACCCAGGGTGGAATGCAGCAAAAAAAAATGTTCTCCACTCTTGCACTAGGGATTTAGTGGGAGCAGTAGGGGAGATAAATGAAAACATTAAACTCCCATTTTATAGCTGCCGGCTCCTGGCAAAAAGCTTTTGGACTTTCCTTTGCTCCGAACTCCAGCATGCTCTCTGCATAAACACCCCAACCCACTGAGTACCCAGTGGAGCAGTCAAGATATACTAGAAGCCTGAGGCCAAAGAACTGGCTGGTTAGCTCAAATCAGTACAGTCACAATTCAGCTCCCTCACCTGCTCGTTACTGCTTAGGGCTTGATACCCCTGCTAGGGAAGTCACATCTGGTAGGATTTACCATGTCTGCTGTTCTGAAAAACCACAGCAGCCCTGCCATGGTCCTGGGTTGGAGGAGCCCTGCCCTCGCTTGCCTCTCTTGCTCACAAGTCTGCAAACCCTCCTTGCACGTCAGCGGCACAGCTGGAGTGTTTGTGAGCAATACCATACCATCCACACCAGCCCAGCCATTTGGTCTTATGAACCTTTGCTGCCAGAACTGAGTGAATTGGTGCAACTGCGGGGCCGGCCGAACCATGAGGCAGGTTAGGCAACCGCCTCAGGTGGCAGGATCCATAGGGGCAGCAGATCCAGCCTCCAAGAAATGCATCGCCCGCTGCCACCGTGGCGACATCATCTGTGGCGCTCCTTGGAGGCCAGATCTCTTTGGCAGCTCCCCACCCAATGCCACCTCTACAGCAGCCTCTTGGCCAATCAGAGGCACTGCTGGTCTGTTCCCACCCTTGTTCCTGGCACTTTGTGGCTTGCCTCAGCTGCCAAAATGTCTTGGGCCAACCCTGCAGAACTGCCAACACTTTCTATCTCGGGGCTCCAGCAGAGGAAGCCTTGCTTTTAAATGCAGGTTGTGAGCTCAACACAAATTGGAGTAGCCAAGGAGCAGCCTACTGTTTCCCCTGCTACAATACCTCCCAACTTTCCCTTTCCTTTGCAAAAGAAAAAAACTTGGCATGCATTGTTGCTGGCTGGAATCACTGCAGCAATCCAGTTCTTTCTGAGCAGGCCAACTGTCTGTTTAGAAAGCGTCCCAGAGCAGTCGCCGTCGGCCCTAAGTTATGTCGAAAGCAGGCACTGCACAGTTTGCAGTTCAGACAACTTCAGTGTGTGCGATATTTGTCCCCTGTGACATCTACCCCTAGGCAAATGGCTTTTACATTATTTTAGTAAAGTAAAGGTTAAGGGACCCCTGACCATTAGGTCCAGTCGCAGACGACTCTGGGGTTGCAGCGCTCATCTCGCTTTACTGGCCGAGGGAGCCGGCGTACAGCTTCCGGGTCATGTGGCCAGCATGACTAAGCCACTTCTGGCGAACCAGAGCAGCGCATGGAAACGCTGTTTACCTTCCCGCCGGAGCAGTACCTATTTATCTACTTGCACTTTGACGTGCTTTCGAACTGCTAGGTTGGCAGGAGCAGGGACCGAGCAACGGGAGCTCACCCCGTCGCGGGGATTCGAACCTCCGACCTTCTGATCGGCAAGTCCTAGGCTCTGTGGTTTAACCCACAGCGTCACCCGCGTCCCTGCCCTTACATTATTTTAGGCTGCAGCAATCCATGAGGGAAAACTCTGTTGGAAGAACTGCCCTGATCCTCCTTGTCTGGAGGGTATCGCCTGCTCTGATCCCAGACCTAAATCTGGAGTAGGCAGAGTTCTTCAAGGGGAGGACTGCTCTTTATTCAATGGAAAGGTAGCTAGAACCACCAATGATATCAGCTGTCCAGAACTAGTGCCTGAGCTTGCTTTTTCCTCCTCCTTCCCCTTACCTCTTCCTCTTGTGCTGTGTCCTTTTAGATTGTGAGCCTGAGGGCAGGGACCGCCCTAGTGGTTCTTTTTGTAAGCTGCTCTGAGAACCTTGTTGGCTAAAGGGCAAGTTATGAATGCTGTAAGCAAGCCAAGTAAATAAATAAAAAGTCAGACTCCCATAACCAGTTAGTGTACAGTTCTTGCACTGGGGACAGGACCAAGAACATCAGAGGAGAGCACACTATTTTCTTTTCTCTTTCTTTGAAATAGCAAGAGCAAGCATGACAACTTGCAAAGGGGGACAGATGTTTTAATAGAAAGGAGGGCCAGAATCAGCACTAGGGAACCTTGGTCGAATGCCAGGGCCCCATCAGAACCCACAGTGATGCTTTCCCTGAGTCTCCTCCCTCTCCCTTTTTTTTTTTTGCTCCACATCTACTGTTGGGATGCAGAACATCTCTAAATACCAGCTGCTGAGAACCACAACCCCTCTGCCCACTTTAACCAATCCAGGTCTACCTGCTCTGCACCTGATGTGATATATGCCCAGCTGTTAGCAGGTAAAAGCAAGGTTGGGCCAAAGCCCTTCTGCACCGCACTTAGCAAGCCCTGCCAGTCCACTGATTATTGGTGCTTGCAAAGTCCTGCAGCACTGTGCTTTGCAAGCAACAACCAGCTAGTGCAAGCCTGGGTGACAAAGGCGGCTTCCGACGTTCCTCCCAGAAGTAATTTCAATTATACTTTTCTTAACAATGCACATCCCGTTTGCAGAAAGGAGAATGACCCAGGACACGAGATTGAATCTGAGCCCAAAGCCTTTGACGGCGGCCTCTAATTTGCTCAACAGCAGCAAGTCGATGGTTATCTGCATGTCAGGCAAGGGCAAAGAACACATGAACCCCCAGAAGAAGAGAGGAGGCTTTGTTTTCATTTAAGTAACCTTGGGGATAAAACAACACACACACACACACACACACAAACAATCTACATGCCGAAAAATAACGCATGCCAATCTCTGCAAGCCAATCTTTCCTAAAGTGGAGAGGAAGAGCAACACATCATGCCTTCCTTCTTGATACCAGAAAAATAAGAATAGAAGCCAAAGCACATTCAGACCAAGCACATGACACTGTGGTTCTTCTAAGCTAAGGGTGACAGGACAGAAGGCTGAAAATTAAGTCTTAATGGAGTGACATATCTTGGTCCTGCCATCTTCCAATAGAGCTGCACTGACACTAGAACACTACAGTGGTACCTTGGTTCTCAAACTTAATCCATTCAGAAGTCCATTTCAAAACCAAAGCTTTCCAAAACCAAGGCGCGCTTTCCCATAGAAAGTAATGCAAAATGGATCAATCCATCCCAGACTTTTAAAAACAATCCCTAAAACAGCAGTTTAACACGAATTTTACTATCTAACGAGACCATTGATCCATGAAAGCAATCAACAATGTACTGCAGTCACACAATCAATCAATCAGTAGCTGAACTGGGTTCCACACAGTTGCAAAAACAAAACAAAAAAGAGCTGCAAAAGCAAAAACGCAAATTAAATAGAAAAAACAGACAGACCTCAACGTAACACTCAAATCGGAAGTGTGGCACTCAAATCGGAAGCGTAATACTCAAAATGGAGCATGTTCAGCTTCCAAAAAAATGTTCACAAACCAGAACACTTACTTGCGGGTTTGCAGCGTTTGGGTTCCAAGTTGTTCGAGTATCAAGGCGTTTGAGAACCAAGGTACCACTGTATTATGCTCCCCAGTTGCTTTCCAGAGGTGGATCTTAGAACTGTTTTCCACCCACCCCAGCTATGAAGACCTGAAGATAATGAAATGAAAAGCTGCATATGCACACTACAACAACCCATAATCCCGAAGTTTGGGTGGTTGTTGTTCTTGCTGTATGTATTGCATTGCACTGCATTGCACTGCACTGATCTAGAGCCTTCCCTTCCGAGAGCTTAGGTACATAACTCTCCTTCCACCCATCTTACCTTCACAACTACCCAGTGGTTTTCATAACTGTGTGAGGATTTGAATCCTGGTCTCCCATTCTAATCGCTATATGCAGGAACCCCTATAATTCCAAAACAGCAGAACTGTATTAGCCTGCAGCAAGAATACAGTGGTACCTCGGGTTACAGACGCTTCAGGTTGCAGACTCCGCTAACCCAAAAATAGTACCTCAGGTTAAGAACTTTGCTTCAGGTTGAGAACAGAAATCGTGTGGTGGCAGCGGTAGGCCCCATGTGGTACCTCAGGTTAAGAACAGTTTCAGGTTAAGAATGGACCTCCAGAACGAATTAAGTTCTTAACCCGAGGTACCTCTGTAGATGGCTCACCACTGACTAGCCATGCCCAGTCACATGGGAGGAGGTATGTGCTGGGAAGGCAAGATTGTTTCTGGTATGGCCTGTTTGGGGATACCCATCCCACCATGCTGCAGCCCAAACCCTGACTGGAAGTCACGTAACTGCTTTGAAACAGACTGGAGACAGACCCCCCCACTTCCCTCTGGTCCATTCCCAAGATATAAACTGATGTCCTGGCCAGGCTTAATTCTAAACAGCGGGGCTATATTTGGCTGCATCACAAAGATCATTCAGATTTACCCCTATAACAAGCAGCTTGCTGATCACACATTCCCTCCAAAACACAATAAAAATTGTATATTGCTCTCAGACCACAGACATAATGTGAATACTCAACAGCAGATTTAAGTGTCCCTAAATACACAGAAAAAAGATGGATTGCCTATTAAAGAAAACACACACAAGTCCCTAAATACATATGTACACTGTATTGCACATTCTAAGCAGTCCTGGAGTGTGAATTTAAATGGTAGCTAGAAATACACACACACCCCCCCCTTTAAAAAGAAGACATATTGACAGAGGGCTCATTATCCACTGGATAAATAATACATCATTTAGAACAAACTCTCTGGACTGCCGTGAAAGGCTCTTCTGTCATCATTAAAAGAATAAAGGAAATTAGCACACATATACAAAATATAAATAGTGTGAGAACTCTGTTTCAGGGAGGTGAAAGAACAGAGGGAGAGAAGGAATGCAAAGCCTCAGCACGCTTCCTGTCCAAGGGTTGCTAAACAGCATTTGCAACATGCAATGCAAAATTGTACCTGCAGTATTGATTAGCTGGAAGCCAGGACCTCCTCTGGAATACTCCATGTCCATTTACCCTCTCTTCTAACAGTCTCAAATACTCCTCTACAGGTTCTGCTCCATAAGCTGACTCATACCTCCCTCGTGTTGTGTGGATGGAGCAGGACTCAGTGAACTGAGGTTAATAGAAGGATTGACAGACGGATTTAGCAGGAGGGGAGAGGTTTTGGGTAGAGGAAGCTGGAAAATAGCAGGTTAACTAATGTTTTGGAGACATATTTTATATATATATATAAATTAACCCTTCAACGATTTGCGAAATTAAGTAATCATTAAGCCACAGGCATTCATGCAATCTTTTCCTGCTTTGTAAGTCGGGCAATTAGTCCAATTCACCCCATACAAAGCCACCAGAAGATCCTTTGAAAAGTGTTTATTGATCACAGACAATTTTAGACCAATTGTTGCTGTTATTAGACTAATGACCTATCTTTCAATTATCGCCTGCGCAAAGGTGCTCATGATTAGCTTGTTACTGGATTGATTTGGTTAGCAAATTATGACCCAGCGGTTAATTTTTAATTTCATAAAATTATTGTTATTGGTTCTTTTGTGTTTCGCTAACGTCGCCTCTTGCGTTTTGTATTGATCTGCAGCCTTGTGCTGCTTTTATTTTCCTTTCAACGGTTCTTGCAAAAATGACAATAAAACGGCGGGGGACGTTTTGGCGTGTGTACCTAAAGGTTCTTTTCCGTGGCCATGCAGGGCAGGTGCCTTAAGATTCGGTCCTGGCTGCTAACGTCTTAATTCCGGCATTGCTTCCAGCAGCTAGCAAATGGAAATACTTTCCCAGAAAAGTACTCCTGGCTAGCATGTCAAGCGGCCAGAGGTTATGGCAGCTTTAGTCCAACAACAACATATTCATCAATCCATAGCACAGAGAGAAAGGCTCCCATCTTTTTGGACTACACACATTCAAAAGTGTGGTGTAGAGAGCCAGTGTGGTGTAGTGGTTAAGAGCGGTAGTCTCGTAATCTGGGGAACCAGGTTCGCATCTCCGCTCCTCCACATGCAGCTGCTGGGTGACCTTGGGCTAGTCACACTTCTCTGAAGTCTCTCAGCCCCACTCACCTCACAGAGTGCTTGTTGTGGGGGAGGAAGGGAAAGGAGAATGTTAGCCGCTTTGAGACTCCTTAAAGGGAGTGAAAGGCAGGATATCAAACCCAAACTCCTCCTCCTCTGGCCTCTGGACCTCACCGAGGCAGAGAACCTGAATAGAAAACATCCCCAACCTGGTAATCTCCAGATATTTTGGACCACAGCTCCAATCAATATGGTTGATAGGCAGGGATGATGCAAGTTGTAGTTCAGCAGCCTCTGGATGGCCACAGTCTCTCTCCCTTGACTTCTGTGGCCCTTTATTTATCATTCCTTGCAATAGGAAATTCAAGTTTTGATCACTGAAAGGACTAGATCCAAAACAGAGACACTGAAATAAGGAGAAACCAGCGTACTCAGGGTGAACCTCAAGGTGTGCAGAAGTAATGTTTGTTGTCCCCCCGCTCTGAAAAACTGCTATTACAAAGGCAAAAAAAAAGAGTAAAGCACAGACCAGAGACAAAAACAGGGGACTTAGCAGGGTTTGCCACCCATTTTAGGCCAGTGGACACATTTGGAACTGCGAGAAAGTGCCGTGAGCGCCAGTCACAATATGGCTGCTGTGGAGCCCATGGCATTCCACAAAATGGCTGCCACATCGAAAAGAGCAGAAAGAGATGGGGCAACAAAATGGTGCGGGCGCACATCCTATTGACTGTGGGTGTATGGGGTATGTGTGTGCTTGCTCACAGAGATAAACTTTCTATACCTCGCCTCAGTTCAGAATGGAAGGAAGGGTGGCTGTCCTGTCCTGACCTCCAATGAAATGTGGGCATTTCATGCAAATTTCATGTAGAGGCTGAGCCATGGAAGCAGGAACTCAGCTGGAGGTCTCTCATGCACTGTGCAGTTTTGAGAGGATATTTACTAAAACCTTTTGTGGGCACCTGTGTGTGCTGCCTTAACAAACCCCTAATTTATGCCGTACTAATTTCTTTAATATATATAATTCACTGTTTATATTACACCGTGCCTTTGCAGTTCTTAATGAGGATTTACACATTTCCCACTATTTGACTCTTATTTTAATAAACTTTCAATTGACTTCCTTGTTGGTACATTTACAGCCACTCTCTGTATGTCCACTGGAACAAACTGATAAGAGGCAGAAATTGAGAACAGGTCCCCCCCCCCCCCCGTTTTTCTCTGCAAGGAATCTCTGGCCCCATTTTTAATTTTTTTTAAGGCTCCTTGTTCAAAAGTCAAGTGCACAGATAGATAGATGGCTCTTCCACAGCACCTGGTGTGTAGAAAATATCAATTTGCTACGAAGAATGCAGCTCGGCTGTCATCAAATGCCTGTTCCTTCAGAGAGACGGGCAAGCAGCTTCACAGCCAAGTGCCTTACGTAACCAAGCCCTCAGGAGGGTGTCATCTGGAAACAGAGTCAGCGACTTGGCTCCGAACGTTATTTACATGGTTTCCACCACAGAGCAAAAAATAGGAGCTGAATTGTTGAGAGGACGGCGCAGTGGCGAGTTGGAACACTAGGCAAGAAGCTAAAATGACGCTCGCCCCGAAGTCTGTGCACGCCACATCTACCCAAGCCACTGAAATTGAGAAGGGGACTGGGGGTAGGGGTGGTTTGGGTGGGTGTGAAACTATGAGCCAGTGTGGTGTAGTGGTTAGTGTGTCAGACTAGGACCTGGCAGACCAGGGTTCAAATCCCTACTCAGCCATGAAACTCACTGGGTGAACTTGGGCCATTCAGAGCCTCATAACCCACCTCACAGGGCTGTTGTAGGGGTTAAATAAGAAGTGGGGGTGAACCATGTTTTTCTTGGAGAAAAAGGTGGGATTTAAATATGGCAAATAAGCACTTTGGTTTACCTGCTGAAGGGGCCAGAGATCTCCATGTGGTTGCAATTGAACCCGCGCCAGTCGCAAATTGCACCTAGTGACTGGGGAATTTCAAACACTGTTCTTGACCTACTGTAAATTGTCCTGGAGGCTAATTCACGTTTTATCAACTGAAGAAATTTTGTTTCTGAAGTGAAAGCTGATGCCCCCTCTCTTGGCCAGGCATAGGCAAACTCGGCCCTCCAGATGTTTTGGGACTACAACTCCTATCATCCCTGACCACTGGTCCCATTAGCTAGGGATCATGGGAGTTGCAGTCCCAAAACATCTGGAGGGCCGAGTTTGCCTAGGCCTGCTCTAGGCTAATCTTTTTTCCAACAAGATTCACATTGAAATTAATGGGTGTATGCTGAGTAAAACTTAGTTGTATACCACCCTTTAGATATGCAGAGAAAATTAACTGAGGATAAAAGGATTCTTACACTGCCATATGAAAAAGGAAGGAGATAACAAATATGCTTCAGAATTAAACGAAAGACAATAATGAAAATGGTATTGCCATCTTCCGCAAATTTTTGGTTCCAAAAAGAAGTAAAACGCAGCCATCTCTCAACAAATTTGTTTTTGTCCCTGACATTCACTCTTGCACGAATATAACAAGTTGGTGTATACATTTTAAAACACAGCTTTTGCCAGACTAAAAGTACCATCAAAGAGCAAGAGCACAAGGAGCCAAGACTAACAATCAATAAATTAAATTAAGCAGTGAGAGAATTAAAGGCTTGTTTAAAAGAGAAATATGTTCAGCTGCTAGCAGAACACAAACAGAGAGGAAGAGAAACTCTTGGGCTTACTTTAGGGACATTCGTGTCTCTCACAAATTGCCACCAAGTCTATCTCAAAAGGCACAGGCAAAAACACCATTTGGCCCTTGCAACATTCCTCAGGTCTTAAAACCTTTCCAGGCCACACCTCTCAGCAGCCCTGCTTTGTACCTTCCTCAGGTGTTTGTGACCTTTCAGTTAAGAGACCAGATCAGGGGGAGAGGGCATAATTGCCACATGTGAAATGGCAGGATGGGCCCTGTATTGGCACCTTAATGATCATGCGCATCATGATCAGATAAGATGGGGAAGGGTCGTAGCTCAGTGGCAGCCCTGAGCTAGATGGACCAGTGGCCTGATTTTGTGTAAGTTGGCTTCCTATGTTCATTGGGGAAGGAGCAGCAGAACAAGTCTAGTCATGGGGTGCCTCTGGACTGTCATGAGTTTCAGAGAGGGATTCAAGCACACACCAAAAATTTAGGGTAGCACAATTAAAGTGGATTGAAACACTCTTGTCATCCTAGAGCAGCCCATCTCAACTCTGGGTCCCCAGATGCTGTTGTAGACTACAACTCTCATCATCCCTGAGTGTTGGTCTTGTTAGCTAGGGGGTGATGGGAGTTGCAGTCCATGTGGAGACCCAAGGTTGATAAAGGCTACCTTAGAGCAACAAATCCACTTAGAAAAACCCTACAAGACCTTTTGCAGTTCGGAACGCGGTGAGGACCTGCTCTGAAAAGTGTGGGCTGAATGAATAATAGGAAGACGTATGAACTCCCCACCAACAAACCAGGATGAATGCTCACTGTCACGTAATCGTCCTGCACACATATCAGAATGAATAGTCAGTAAAGACTAGATGTAGTATAACCTTTGTGCAAGCAAATTAGGATGAATGCTCAATAGACAGGACTTCTGGGAGAGCCCTTCTACTACGAATGTTAACGAGGAGCTGAGATTTATATGGGGCAGGTACTGGAATACAGGAAATGGTCCCTGGCTAAGCTGGGAGCCTGTGAAATTGGTATTGTTCTCCAGCCCGTGCCCCCACTTTCCCACACACTGCAAACTTGATTGCTGCTACATTTCAGTGTTTGCATTCAAATGCCACTTTGCAGCTATGCTTCTATTATCGAGCCTTGCTCTCTCAAGCAATTACAGTGATGAAAACACCTTGCCAATGAGCTAACTCTAATTAAAGGCAGAGCAGAACAGACACTCTTGCTAAATGCATTCACCATTCAGTACTACCAGGCTGACAGGAAACCTCCCATTACTCACAGAACAAGGGCTCTGGGTTGCTTACTGCAAAAATGCGGGAAGCAGGAAACAAAACCACCTTTGCGGGTTGGGGTGGGGGTGGGGGTGGGGACAGAGTGAGCTGGGGAAAGAGAGGATAAACAGTCTTTTCAGGAATTAACGATTGTGAGACCCTCCCCCCATACAAGGCCCCTGCTAACGACAAGATATTACAGCGCAGGTTAATGGAAACCAAATACCAATTTAACATTACCAACCCTGAGCAAATTGAGTTCAGCTCATCAAAAGCCCTCCAAGAGGTACTTTGAACTAAGATGATGGTTTGCAAGAGAGGGAGAGTCATTAACACAAGATGGCAGAAAAAGAATGGCTTGTAATAACTCCCTTTTGAAGGGATTATTTGGGGGATATGAATGGAATTGTTAAGGATGGGATTTCTTGACAAAGAGGTCTGGGTGGATTTCTTAAGAGAAAGGAATTTTGCCACAAAGAAGCCCTTAGTGAACTCAAGAGAAGGAAATAGACCTCTACAGCACCCTCAAAAAGACTCTTGTCTTCGATTCACACATTCCCTTGTAGACATTAATTAATTAATATACTGCCCACACGCTAGAATGGTTTCCAAGTGTTTTACAAGCATAAAATCAATCATAAAATCCTTCCTTCATTAAAATAATACTCTCCATTTCAACAAAACTTTAAGAATGCTCATATGAAAATATACTATACAATAGACAATTAAAATGGATCAAGAAGTTCAGTTTGGGTGGAGGGTTTTGCCTAAACAGGTGTGTCTTCAAGAGCCGGTGGAATGCCAATACAGATGGGGGCCTCGTATTTCACCAGGGAGGACACCCTCCAGCAATGATCCCCACAGGACCTTTGTGGTCCTTTCCAACTCTACAATTCTGTGTTTCTGTGATTCATCACTTCCAGGCAACTGTTAATTCCTATGGCCAATGGCTAATGGCTCTGCTGCAGACTTGCATTTGTCAAGTTTACTGTGCATACATACAGCAGTTGCAATTGAGGATTTTGGTCTGTTTGATTCCCAGAATATTCCCTGGCACCAAAAAAACCAACCAACCACCCCTCCTTGGAGGTTAGCGTTGGCAGGGGGCTTAGAACTGTGATTTTATGTCCCTGCAGCAATTAGCCTGTTAATCTTTCTCTATACTATTTGGAGAAGAGGAGCTTTGGAAAGGTGTTGCCTCTGCACTCCCCTTGCTTCAGAGGAAAAGCAAAACAAGAAGCCTATATATGTAAGGAAGAATGCTTAAAGCTGGTGTGTGTGTGTGTGTGTGAGTGAGAGAGAGAGAGAGAGAGAGAGAGAGAGAGAGAGAGTGTCTTGGATGGCTTCCAAAACTTAGAAACAGCAGTCGCGTAAAAAAATGCTATACCAGAATATTGCCTGAAAGTGGATTCCCGACACACACAAGCTGCTTTCTCTTAGTACGAGACACTCGCCTGTATTCTGAGACACATCACTGGCCCATTTAGACCACTACTGCTGGCACTGGCAGGCAGCGACTCTCCAGGATTTCAGACAGGGGTCTCTCCCAGCCCTGCCTGGGGATGCCAGGAATTGAATCTGGGAACTTCTGCATGCAAAGCCAAAACATGTGTTAGCACAAGTGTGCTGGCTCTCAGAGAGGAGATTGAGACCACCTTTCTGCTCCGCCACCCATTCTGCTGCTCTACTGCATTAAACTAAGCCAGGGTTTGCCTTGGCTCATCACCCAAACTTGGGCTTGCAGTTTAGCACTCTGAATAAGCCACAAGTCAAAAACCATGGCATAAACCTTGGTTACAGCTCATGGTTAGTCTGGAGGTTCCTCACCACTGCGATAACAAGTGTTCTTTTAGAGTCAGTGTTATGCAGTGATTAAGGTGCTGGACTCAGGATCAAATCTTGATTAGTCACCAGCTAACCTTGAGTCGGGACGCAGGTGGCGCTGTGGGTTAAACCACAGAGCCTAGGACTTGCCGATCAGAAGGTCGGTGGTTCAAATCCCCGCGACGGGGTGAGCTCCCGTTGCTCGGTCCCTGCTCCTGCCAACCTAGCAGTTCGAAAGCATGTCAAAGTGCAAGTAGATAAATAGGTACCACTCTGGCGGGAAGGTAAACGGCGTTTCCGTGCGCTGCTCTGGTTCGCCAGAAGTGGCTTAGTCATGCTGGCCACATGACCCGGAAGCTATACGCCGGCTCCCTCGGCCAATAAAGCGAGATGAGCGCCGCAACCCCAGAGTCGTCTGCGACTGGACCTAATGGTCAGGGGTCCCTTTACCTTTAACCTTGAGTCAGTCACTCTCTGCATCTCAGGGCTATTGTGAAGGCCAAGGACAGGAGTGTGTGTCAGCTACAGGCAGGCCAAAAACGGAAGGAAATACATTTTAGATTTGCCTAGTAAAATGTTGGCGCTTGATTTCCAGCTTAAGAATGTGAAGGAAGAAAAAAACAATTTGCATGATGAGAACAAGTTAGGCGCAAATGGGGTTTTGCATGCCTTTGATTAAGTGTAAACTTGGTTATGTAAATCTATTTCATTTTCTCCTCCTTTGTTGTTCTGGAAGTGCACAAGCTATTGTCAACTGGGATAATAATGCAGTGCAAAAAAGGCTGGGAGGCGGAGGGGGAACTGAACAGCACAATACTCGTGAGCCATTCACTTTGTCAAATAATAATATTTTTTTTTTAAAAAAAAGGATTGTTCATTTGCAATCTTAACTTGGATAAATTAGCAGCAATTTGAGCTCTCTTAATTTTCTGGGAAATGATCTGCAGAAGGAGAAAATACACACACACACACACACACACACACACACAGAGCACTATGATGTTCTTAATAAAGAATATGCAGCTCCTCCTTGCTCCATGAGTGAGATTCCTACTCACTCCACTCCAATGTATCAAGGTCCATTAAACAGGAATTTAGAGATGCCATTATCAGTCACTCATTGGTTCATTTAACCAAATTTGTGGGTGGTTGTTGTTTTTTAGCTTAAATAACATGAGCTTTTCGGGGGGGGGGGTGTTTCAATTTTAAGCAGCCTACAAACCACAAGGCCACATATCTTTTAAAAGCCTTCTATATTTAGGCTTGTCCATTAGAGAAACACAATACCAACGAGTATTAATTTCAATGGGTCTACTCTGAGTAAACAACACCCAATATATTCAACATATACACTTATATAAAAGGTAAAGGGACCCCTGACCATTAGGTCCAGTCGTGACCGACTCTGGGGTTGCGGCGCTCATCTCGCTTTATTGGCCGAGGGAGCCGGCGTACAGCTTCCGGGTCATGTGGCCAGCATGACTAAGCCACTTCTGGCGAACCAGAGCAGCGCATGGAAACGCTGTTTACCTTCCTGCTGGAGCGGTACTTATTGATCTACTTGCACTTTGACATGCTTTCGAACTGACACACTTATATAGTTGTGTTTTAATGGTGGATTATAATTTTTAATGCTTGTTTCTCTATTTTGTTGGCAGCTTTGAGCGGCTCCTTTTTCGTACGGGAAAACTGGGGTTTAAATGCTAGTATAAATAAATCCTTATGTCCATGCCAGCTGGATGGAAAGGTAACAGAGCCTTTTGTCAGAAACAGGGGTCTGCAGTGCAATCCTAATCAGAAGCCAGTTCCATTGAGTTCAATGGGTAGCTGTGTTTAAGAATTGTGATTCTGACCACTTACTTGCATGCCCTGTCCATTGACCTTAGGGAGGCTTTGTTTTGAAGATTTTAATAACATATTCAGGAACAGTATTTCCTGATTAAAAATCGTTGGGATTCCTATCATCATTTGTATGGCGGCAACAGTGCGTTAAGCACACAGCCAATTCACTTTGATTTGTCAGCAAATGCAGGATCAAATTAAAAGGCTTGGAACAATGGCTTGGGTGGAGCAGTCCATAACAGCAAGTTATTAACATTGCAACAGCCAAAAAAACCAGAGCGTCGGGGTTTCCCTCCCTTCCCTCTTTAAACAATAGGTGGTTCTGTAGTTCATTCTCTTCATTAAAATTAAATATTGTTTAATCTGTAGAAGAAAGCTGGCTTTGAACAAAATGTGAGTTTTCTTCCCAAGAGGCCAAGAAAAGCTAGGAACAGATAGTCATTCTGGGATGGTTTCTTTTTGGGCAGAGAACCTCATGCCAGGGGGCCCTCGGAATTCTCCACAGCACTTGCCCCCCCCCAAATGGTGGTTAAAACACACAGAGAGAGCATTAAGTGGGCTCATAGCAAAGCACTGTGAACAAGTATATTTTCCCCCCTTCACTCGCTCTGAAGCCTTGCTGGGAATGAGAGAGGGAATGTGCCAACAGCAGTTGGGAGTATGGTTGATGCCGGTAGGACAACTGGCCCCTGTTCACCACCAATATCTGCCTGCCCGCAAACATCTTACCCTGCAAGACTTCCAACGGCCGCCTGCTAGTGGTGTGTGGGGCCAGGAGCAATTAATCTGAATTTTAACTTTATACAGTCGGATAGTTTTCACACAAATTTCTATCCTGGCAAGCAAGAAGCATTATCAGAGTCCAAAGATTCGTTTCTGGCAAAAACAGGAAGAAGGTTAAAAGCAGGCCTGGTGAGTGGCAAAGTCTCTGGAGAGATAAGAGTGGTGCTTCTGAGGGCCAAACAGAAAAATGTGCCGGGCCATATTTGGCCCCTGGACCTACAGCTGTCAACTTTTCCCTTTTCTTGTGAGGAATCCTATACGGAATAAGGGAATTTCCCTTAAAAAAAGGGAAACGTTGACAGCTATGCCTGGACCTGAGATTTCACAGCCATGCCCTACGAACTGACTAGTCATGCTCAGAGTGGGAGATGTATATTGGCTTAGTCTTCATATATTATTTCCACACTGATGTTCTGAAAACTGAATTGGTCGCAACAATGAGAAAGGCAGATGGACCTTCCAAAGAACTACACCTCACACGCGGAGAGTTTTCTGTAATCAGGCAGCAAACAATGTGAGATACCGAAGGTGGTAAATTATTGAGAATGATTGTTTTCTGCACTGGAGGCTTTTTAAAAAAAAATGGCAAGAAAAACAGAAATCTGGAGCCGGAGATAAAGACCATCAAATGGAAGGCCTTCCCTTCAGAATTCCACTCACACTTCGGAGACCGTCTTGATAACACACAGCTGGTGTGTTGCATGTTCACTCCTCTGCTGTGATAAAACTTTCTTCTCTTCACACACTCCCCCCCCCGCCCCGCTTTTTGGCATCATAGTATAGTGTCAAGTCCCAGCAGTAAATAATGTAGGGTTAGAAACTATGGCAAAACGGGCACAGCTGCTCCTGACAACATTATCAATGTTGTAATTATTATATGGCACGCAGTTGGCTTGGCTGATATGCAGAGGGTAGCCGGGGGGGGGGGGGGGAATGAAGATAAAGATGGTTCCAATAATGCTGTAACTCATTTCGGGACAGTGCTTCTTGCTGCGATGTTAGCCGTGGTTCTTCCTTTTGTAATTTTCTATTGTAAGGCCTGTTCAAAGGTGTGACACATGCAAAATCAACTGGCCAGCCTCGCAGCAAAATGGGTAGCAGCTTTTAGATTTAGGTTTAAAAAGGTAAAGGGACCCCTGACCATTAGGTCCAGTCGTGGCCGACTCTGGGGTTGCGGCGCTCATCTCGCTTTACTGGCCGAGGGAGCCGGCATACAGCTTCCGGGTCATGTGGCCAGCATGACTAAGCCGCTTCTGGCGAACCAGAGCAGCGCACAGAAACTCCGTAAACCTTCCCGCCGGAGCGGTACCTATTTATCTACATGCACTTTGACGTGCTTTCGAACTGCTAGGTTGGCAGGAGCAGGGACCGAGCAACGGGAGCTCAGCCCGTTGTGGGGATTAGAACCACCGACCTTCTGATCAGCAAGTCCTAGGCTCTGTGGTTTAACCCACAGCGCCACATGCATCCAGATTTAGGTTTACACCTGCACTATTATACCACTTGCTGGTAACAGGCATGGCTTTCCCCCAAGGTATCCTGCGAACTGTGGTTTCTTAATGGTGCTGAGAGTTCTCCCCCCTTCCCCCTTCCCCTCACTGGGTTGCAATTCTCAGAGCTGCTGAACAATAAATCCCTCTTCCCAGCGAGCTCTGGGAATTATAGCTCTGTCAGGTGAGTCGGGGTGGGGAACCTCAGGCCCAGGGGCCAAATGTTGCCCTCCAGGCCACACTCTTTAGCAGCTCAGATTTGCATCTTCCTCCAGAGATTTCGCCAGGCTAGCAGTGTCATTGAACCTCTTTGCTTGCCTGGATGGAGAGTCAAAGAAACTTCTCACTTGTGTGTGGCTGGAATGAATCACATCCATTCCCCCCCCCCCCACTTTCCCCTCTGGATCTGCTCACCCCTGGCCCATTCCCGACCTGTCTAAATCCAGAATTCGTTTCTCACAGCGGCCAACCACGTGATGCACAGATCAAACAGCCAGACTTCCCCCCTCCCTGGTTGCAGATAAGGAGACTGGCCAAGACAGCAGTTAAAGACCCACTGGGTAGTGAACTGAAAGAACAGAAAGCAAAGGAATGATGTGGCTTCAAGGAAAACGAACCGCTGTAACTTCAAGTTCCTTTCACTTAATCCTCTCTAATTCTTATTGCAACAGGTGCTTTACTCTGGAGCCAATCTGGAGCTCACATTGGGGTGGAGGGAAGGGGGGTTAAAATGTCAGTAATCCGATTCCTTACTTCAGCCAGCAATACATGATACTCTTTCTAATCCAGAGATGAGGGAAAGAAAAACAAAAAAGGAGAGAGAAGAGAAGAAGCAATTTGCTAGCTTAGCGCTGGAATCCAGGAGGGAACTGGTTCAGCCATGCAAAAGTTGAAACGTAATGGGGGGGCTGGATTTGTCCTGGGGGCCAAGAGGCTGACCTTTTGCACATCAGGGAATGTCACGGACACGCTATGTTGTGGAAGGGGGCTATCGAGTCAAAGGCTAAAGGCCTTGCATTCTCCAAGCCGCTTACTGGAAGAGGTTTCAGGGTGGGGTGGGAAGACATAGAACATGGGTAGGCAAACTAAGGCCCGGGGGCCAAATCCGGCCCAGTCGCCTTCTAAATCCGGCCCGCGGACGATCCAGGAATCAGCGTGTTTTTACATTAGTAGAATGTGTGCTTTTATTTAAAATGCATCTCTGGGTTATTTGTGGGGGCCTGCCTGGTGTTTTTACATCGGTAGAATGTGTGCTTTTATTTAAAATGTATCTCTGAGTTATTTGTGGGGCATAGAAATTCGTTCATTTCCCCCCTTCAAAATATAGTCCGGCCCCCCACAAGGTCTGAGGGACAGTGGACTGGCCCCCTGCTGAAAAAGTTTGCTGACCCCTGTCTTAGACAGAAGGGATAAACTCTGGCACATCAAAGACATGAAAAAAGGTGAACAACAGGACGCTCCTCGCCTGGGATGCTGTCTTATCTGGAGCTGGACTTGCCCAGAGACCACATTGCTGGACTCCTAACATCCCAGGAGGTCACTGCCAGGGGCTTTTTGTGGGTCTGCAACCCTGACACAATCAGAGAGAAGCAGTGCAGTGGAAACTGCAACTCAGATTCTGTTTATTCCCCAGCCAGTTGGCTCAGCCTCGTGCCCAAAGTCATTGTATTTTTCAGCCAGCTCCCATTTGATTAATGTGTTGCACTGAACAGCCCTTTAAAAACCTAATAAATATGGTAGGAGCATCTCATAATTGTCCCTCTGATCCGAGCCAGAAACACATGCTTAAAAAAAGGAAAAAAGATAGAAGGCTCTCAATAGCAAAACCGTTCTGCTTCAAAGAATGATGATGCTAATATTTCTTACACCTTAGTTACTTGCGAACAAAAGCCTAATTATAACCAATTAAGTTGGGAGAACCTTTTAAAAAAATAAAATAAAAAATAAAATATTGCCACCTAGTTTCCTGTATGGTTTGCCTAATTCCTTAATTGATTCCTCCCCGCTTCCCTCTGAATTGAATGAGTAATAATGCTATTTTTTAACGGATCACTTTTCATAACGTACAAGGGCTTTTCTACATCAGGATAAGGATAGCAATCTATGATAAGATTTAAGGGAGCAGGGTAGAAGCAGAAACACAGGAGGGTCCCAATCCTGCTGGACTGAAACACGGTGTGGTGGCTTCCTCTCTAGGGTAAAGAGAGACACCAGTTTGCATCACAAAAGCTCTTCTCACCAATGAACACAAAATAGACAGTTTCCACTCAGACATAATGATTTCCCCCCCTTCCTTAAGCACAATAAAGCCACAGAAATAATTAATTCCGGGCGGGGGGGGGGGGCAGGCAATGAAATCTGCAGCCACGGGCGCTTAGCTGCCTGCTTGGGTCTCAGCAAGATGGAATTTACAAGTCACCCTGGGAACCAAAACAAAAGATGTGGCATTCTTCTGAGATGCTCGGGAAAGATTACAGAATCATGCCTCAGCCAAGAGAGAGCCAAGCGACTTGCTAATGCATATGTGGCGCTTTTATCAGGACTAATTGCAAACCTTTTGTCTGAGCACCCCTTAGCGGTGTTGCCCGCCTTCCTGTCTGCCAGCCAGCAGTTCCGGTTATTGCTGTTATCTCTCTCTCTTTTTACCCTGACATCGGGCCAAGAGCTCTGTGTTTTGTAGAGTTTTCTGATCACCTTTCCACAGTCATCAATGCCCAAGATGGTGTATTACAATGATAAAATGCATTTATCTGCTATTGGCACTCCAGCCTTCTACCAATAGGAACTGTTTCCAGAGAAGTAGCTGTGTTAAGTTTGGTGTTGTAGCAACTTGGCACTACTTATAGGATAAGGATGGTGGGCCACACTTTCAGAATAAAAATTTGCTCGCACCACACAGGATTTTTCATTGATAAGAAACACAACGGGAAACAAAAAAGAAATAGCACCTAGCAGCACTTGATTTATAACATGGAGCACAACCACTTCATAACATGATCACGAGACATTCAGAAAGTATAAAACAATGCAGCTGCAGAGAAATCTGAATCATTCTCAAAATATAATTACAGTGGTAACTCGGGTTACAGGCTCTTCAGGTTCCAGACTCTGCTAACCCAGAAATAGTACCTCGGGTTAAGAACTTTGCTTCAGGATGAGAACAGAAATCGTGCTCCAGTGGCATGGCAGCAGTGGGAGGCTCCCATTAGCTAAAATGGTACCTCAGGTTAAGAACAGTTTCAGGTTAAGAACGGACCTCCAGAACGAATTAAGTTCTTAACCCGAGGTACCACTGTATAAACAAGTCTCTTACATAGGTACCTTGAGTATGTATACAAACTCAATAAGAGGTGTGAGCTTGCAGTATTCCTTGATGCTCATGCTCTCATTTTGAAAACATTATCGATATTTTGCAAACAAAATTACACACACACACACACACACACACTATACTACACTGAAATGTTTAAATGTTTCTTTGAACCTTCCTACCACACTTGCCTTCCTCTCCTGCCACACCCTTTAAGAACCACTCATGTACAGAGAGCAACAGGCCAGGAGCTAGTCTCACCTGGAGCTGGGAAGATGCTCTGAGTGCTTCCAGACCTGTCGCAATTTTGGGGTGGGATTCAATCACCTCCCAGCAAATTCAGACTACACAATTAAAGCTTATTTGGAGCTCCTGAACAACATACCTCCACCTCTTCCTCCTCTTCCTCTTCCTCCTCCTCCTCCTTCTTGCAATAAGGGAAGTGTGGGATAACACTGGCTTTGATGCAAAGTCATTTAATCTACCCACAAACAAATGAGGCTGAACGCTCATTAAACAGCTCATCTGGAAATGACCGCAAATGCCTGACTAGCTGTCTGTGCTAAAACAAAAACTAATGGGGGGAGCAAGATCTGTTGGACTGTTGCTGCTCAGAGCCCCTCCATCTTATGCTCAGCCTGTGTATATGTGTACATAAAGCCGTCAATCACAAAGGCATCACAGTCTCTGGTAACCTTCATACCAAAGAAACCAAACCATGCGCTGGTGCTACTGAAATTTCCCACTGCTTCAAGATTGGGGTATGCGTTGTTGGCACCCATTTGTCTCGAGAGACAATGGAGTGTGCCTCTGGAGGTGAAGTCAAATCGCTACATCAGCAGCACCTAAGTGACACCCCCCCCCCCCGGGCACAAGTCTAACAGCACCTTTAAAATGTTGGGGATTGGTGTGTGTGTGTGTGTGTGTGTGTGTGGAGGGAGAGAGAGGGAGGGAGGGAGCAGGGGGTTGCAAAAAATATATAGTCTGATTAACTGTTGGTTTTGAGAATACAGAAACATACGGTTTATTACTCCTAGCAAACAAAGCCATTCTGTATACAAGCTTAAAGTTAAAGGTAAAGGACCCGTGACGGTTAAGTCCAGTCACAGACGACTCTGGGGTTGCGGTGCTCATCTCGCTTTACAGGCCGAGGGAGCAGGCGTTTGTCTGCAGACAGTTTTTCCGGGTCATGTGGCCAGCACAATTAAGCCGCTTCTGGCAAAACCAGAGCAGCGCACAGAAACACTGTTTACCTTCCCGCCGGAGCAGTACCTATTTATCTACTTGCACTTTTGGCGTGCTTTCGAACTGCTAGGTTGGCAGGAACAGGGACCAAGCAATGGGAGCTCACCCCATCACGGGGATTCGAACCGCCGACCTTTTGATCAGTAAGGCCAAGAGGCTCAGTGGTTTAGACCACAGCGCCACCCGCGTCCCCATATACAAGCTTACATGTGGTATAATGGCGTCATGAGGTTAAGAAAAGGTCTAACTGAGCTAGAGACGCAGCCGGAAGGAAGTAAAGTGTAATCAACAATCAACACAAGAAGGAATCAGTGAGGGAAGAATTGGTTGCATCTTTCTCTCTATCCACCCCTGTACTGTGGTACCTTGGCTTACAAACTTAATTCGTTCCGGAGGTCCATTCTTAAGCTGAAACCGTTCTTATCCTGAGGCGTGCTTTTGCTAATGGGGCCTCCAGCGCGTGATTTCCATTCGCATCCTGGGGCAAAGTTCGCAATCAGGAGCAGCTACTTCCGGGTTAGTGGAGTTCATAACCTGAATTGTTCGTAACCAGAAGTGTTCGTAACCAGAGGTACCACTATACAGGTAACTTGTTGCAAGCATTGTTGCTTTACTCTCATTTAAAAGACTCACAAAGTTATTGCGGCACATTTCTTCATGGAACTCAGTCTGCCCTAAGGGCAGCTGCTGTTGCTTCAAAACGTAAAACAAAAATACATAATGAAGAACCAAAAAAATGTAATACCATGAATAACCTAAAGCTAGCAATCAGAAATTAAGAGATTTTAGATATTTGCAATTATGTTCTATTCCTAACTATCCTGGGCATTTATTCAGTATCGGGGTCTTGTTGCATTCCAGCATGTTTATTCCTTGGTTTGAAGTTTTAAAACTATAGAAACATGGAATTATGGAGTTGGATGGGACTCCAAGAGTCATCTAGTCTAACTCCCTGCAGCACCGTTAGAATTAATGTACAGTGGTACCTTGGGTTAACAACTTAATTCGTTCTAGAGGTCTGTTCTTAACCTGAAACTGTTCTTAACCTGAAGCACCACTTTAGCCAATGGCACCTCCTGCTGCCGCTGCGCCACTGCTGCACGATTTTTGTTCTCATCCTGAAGCAAAGTTCTTAACCTGAGGTACTATTTCTGGGTTAGCGGAGTCTGTAACCTGAAGCGTATGTAACCCGAGGTACCACTGTAATTCACACTTCTCTGCACCACCCTGGAATCTTTAGATGATTGGCAATTAAGAAATATTTTTTTAAAAAAAAACAACAAGAAAGAAATAACATTAATTACTAGATTATGCACAAAAAAGGAACAGCGCTTGTCCACTGACACCTTTTGTCCCTTGAATCATTATCATCATGCCCACCTTGCTTGGGCTTTGTGCAGAAATAACAAAAAATAAAATCCAGCCCTGTGTCAAACTACCCTTCCTCTTGTCGTCATTTAAGCTGACATGAGTTTTAAGGAACTTATCAGGAGCTCCTTGTTACAACATGCTGAACTCTGACATTCAATACCTCTGATGTGAAGATTCATTCAACCTCCAACCGGCAATAATCCCCCCAAATGCGGCTTGCCTTCCTAATGTGCATCGTGTACTTTAAACCAAATGGCGACGGCTGTTAGCACAGAGATCCCTCGTGACATTTAGATATTTTACTTAATGTCATCTTCATAACGCGGCGAAATAAGACAGCTAAATGTCTGTACCATGCCCAACAGAGGCTAAATCAAATTCGGCATCAGCAGCAAACACTTCCCCCCATGTCTTATAGCTGCTAGCTGCTAATTAGAGCTATTTATCTCTCGCCGCCCCCCCCCCCAAAAAAACCCAATACCACTGTTTGCATTGTTCCACATTTGCAGTGAGGCAAAGGAAGGGTGGAAACCAACAGGATTTACAAGGTCAGGGTGATCTTTAAACATTTTATATATATACACACAGGCAGTTTTATTCCATTTGCAGTCACTAAATTGCTTTAGCAATTTGGGAGCAACGGAACAATGCTACTCACTATTAAAAAACAGCAACTCCTGTCACCTCGTAAAGCTGTAACTAAGGGGGTCAAAATGTAAAAGATGTTTTCAACAGTTCACTCCGCCACAGGGCATTTTAGAAAAAGATATATTTGGAGATACTGGGGGCAACAGCCTCGCAATAACACAGGATTCTGGTGCTATGAAGCCCATTGACTATGCTCCAACTCCACAGTCCGAGGCAGTTATGCTCCTGAATGCCAGTTGCTGGAAGCTGCAGGAGGGCAGAGTGCTGTTGAATTCAGGTCCCGCTTGCAGATTTCCCACAGGAACCTGAATGGTCATTGTGAGAAGAGGATGCTGGACTAGACAGGCCACTGGCCACATCTAGAAGGCCCTTCTTATGTTCTTCTGCTGGAAGAAGAAGGTGGAAGTCTAAGTCAGGGATGAAACCACAAGGGAAGCAGAAGTCCAACCACAGATGCAGCTGCAAACTGCCACCCACAGGCAGCCAATTCCTTTGAGGCCTCCTTATAAGCCACAGGCCATGTGGGATGAAGCGCTATCGTACCTCAGTGGAGAGGCATCTGCCTTGCAATGCAGAAGGCCCCAGCTTCAATCCCCACCATCTCCAGGTAGGGCTTCCTGGAATCTTGGAAAGTCACAGCCAGTCACTGTGGACAAAGCTGAGCTAGATGAAGGGATAGCACAATCGGTCGAGCATGAGACTCAATCTCAGGGTTGTGGGTTCGAGCCCCGCATAGGGCAAAAGATTCCTGGACTGAATGACCCTTTATGGTCCCTTTCAATACTATGATTCCGTTATTCTATTGACTGCATTGAAGGCAGCTTCCAGTGTTCTATGTTGTTGTTGTTTAGTCGTGTCTGACTCTTCGTGACCCCATGGACCAGAGCACACCAGGCACTCCTGTCTTCCACTGCCTCCCGCAGTTTGGTCAAACTCATGCTGGTAGCTTCGAGAACACTGTCCAACTATCTCTTCCTCTGTCGTCCCCTTCTCCTTGTGCCCTCCATCTTTCCCAACATCAGGGTCTTTTCCAGGGAGTCTTCTCTTCTCATGAGGTGGCCAAAGTATTGGAGCCTCAGCTTCAGGATCTGTCCTTCCAGTGAGCACTCAGGGCTGATTTTCTTAAGAATGGATAGGTTTGATCTTCTTGCAGTCCATGGAACTCTCAAGAGTCTCCTCCAGCACCATAATTCAAAAGCATCAATTCTTCGGCGATCAGGCTTCTTTATGGTCCAGCTCTCACTTCCATACATCACTACAGGCGAAATGCAAGTGAGGCAGGAAGCGGATGTGGCCGGAAAGGCAGTGAAAATGAGAAGTCGGGGGAAGCTTTTGGGTTAGGAAGAGGACAAGGAGCTACAGAGGTGAAGGTCCAGGGTGTGAGTAACCCCTTTGGGGGACGGGGGTCCCATTGCTCACCCCACCCTCTCCCTCACCATGATTTAACTATACGGCACAACAAGGCAAACCATCCAGTTCTATGTAGAAATCTAGAAAAAGATTGTCTAGATCCTTCTGTGCATTCGGTGTCTAGCACAGAGGATGGGATGGGGGGGGGGCACCTACTGTGATTCAAGCCCAACCTTCCACAATGTCCTCCAGACATTGTCAGACTCCAACTTCCACGGCCATTGGTTATGCTGATTGGGGCTGGTGGGAGTTGGAGTCCGACAATGTCTGGAGGATTAAAAGTATGCCGTTTGCAATAAACTTTGCATAAAATAGTTAATTTGCATTTAATTTAATTTGGATTTAATTTTAATGGTTCAAAGAACGTCAGGCAAAATTGTCGGCCCTCACTTCATCAAATCTGGCCCTCTTTGAAAAAAGTCTGGACACCCCTGTCCTAGAGTGCATGTCTACATGACTCAACCTTTATTAAAAGGAGCAGATGGTGGGAGGGGTGAGCATGAATTTAACGGCCCCCCTCCCTATCCATGATATACTGCTCTATCACCTTTCAGTCTCAAGTTGAAGTGTCTTCACAAAGGCTCAAAAAAAAAAGCAGTGCTACACACTTAATTGAATCGCCTGCATATCCTGCTTGCTATTATCCAAATCCTTCAAGTGAACTAACAATAAGTGGGCTCCTCTAGTGAAACCTGATCTCAGGAACTTTACACATTTTAAAAAAGAAAAGAAAGTCGTGAATGGGTATATGAAAGCTTAAACGTTTCTGGTTCAGGTGGTGGTGGAATCCAATAAAAACCAAGGAACTGAGTTACAGGCAATAGATTTTATGTGAAATATTGTATGGGTCATGAAAGTATGATTTAAAAACTGCAGGGCTAGACAAGCTGGAGAATAAAAAGCATTACGAAGGGTGTGCTGGATAAAAGGTAATTGAAGGCAGCGAACCAGGAGTGTTTTTTCGGAGTTAATATGGGGGAAACCAGGCTGCCTTATGCCAGTGGAATCTGCCTGCGGAGCCATTAGTCAAGGAGATTAAATTAGATAATTGATCCAATTTACGGTCTGCAGACGAAGGGGTCAACTTAGACCAACCTTCCCAAACCTGTGCTGGCTGGGGCTGATGGGAAATGTAGTCCAGGACACCTGGAGGGCATTAGACCATAACATCAGAAGAGCCTGAGGGATCTAGATCAGCATCTTGTCCATGGGACCAGATCATGGGAAGCCTGGAACCTGAACACGACAGCAATCAACCTCTTGTGATTTCCAACCAACTGGTATTCAGAAGCATAACACCTCAGAAAAAGGAGGTGGAACATAGCAACTGATAGTTTTATCCTCCAGGTTGTGGGGAAATTGACTTAGACCAGTACACTGAACAGAGATAGGATCTTTGGCTTTCTTTGAAAACATGTAAACAGACATTGCTACCACTGCCATTCCCTTAAAAAACATAATTTTATTGTTGTTCGGGGGGAGGGGGGTTGTTCAGTTTCGTTTTGTTTTTCTCAGTTTGAGCCCACCCGCCATTTCAACAATCCACAATGCCCGCCCACTCCAATCTAGAGTGGTTAGACCTTGTGGCCCGCAACTGCTACTGCAAGCCTGACAGATCTGGGCAGAACCAGAGGCCTATTTCCCCAAGACTTGCCCTCCCTCCAAACGCAGAACCAGCTCAGTGCACAGGCATACTATAAAGCTGACACACACAGATGCATCTTGCCTGTGATACTGCCAGGGTCTATGGTTTTACCTTGTGCTCCATTGCAACAGGCTTCCCCAAACTGGTGCCTTTCCAGACGCTGCTGGAAAATGGCTGCATCCACACAGCAGTTTATTCTACTTCTCAGCTATTTCTCTGTTTAATTTCTGCATTACGTTTGAGCTTTCGCGTGATGTAAAAGCCACTCCCAGGAAACTAATGGATCACAGCGCATGGGTTGGCATTCATTTCTGTGCAACCTCATCCCAGGGGTGGGATGGGGTGGGGTGGGAACAAATCATTTGCAGCTACCTTAACCTGGAAAACTGTAGGAGCAAAGCAACAAACTTTGGGGCAGTATACTGACATACAGTTCTTTCCTGCTATTTTCACAGGAGAAGAGATGCACACATGTGTGGAAAAGGAGATACAGTATTTTTTGCTCTATAAGACTCATTTTTTCCCTCCTAAAAAGTAAGGGGAAATGTGTGTGCATCTTATGGAGCGAATGCAGGCTGCACAGCTATCACAGAAGCCAGAACAGCAAGAGGGATTGCTGCTTTCACTGTGCAGCAATCCCTCTTGCTGTTCTGGCTTCTGAGATTCAGAATATTTTTTTTCTTGTTTTCCTCCTCCAAAAACTAGGTGCGTCTTGTGGTCTGGTGCGTCTTACAGAGCGAAAAATACGGTGATAACCGTAGAACTGTAGAGTTGGAAGGGACTATGAGGGCCTCCTAGTCCAACCCCCTGCAATACAAGAATCTTTTGCCCAACATAGGGCTCAAACCCACACCCAAATTAAGAGTCTCATGTTCTTCTGTCTGAGCTATCCCTAGACCCAGAGTAGCACTGCTGTCCAGTGACCTTTGTTGTGTCACACCACGCCCACTGGCATGAATGACATTTAGAATGGCATGCTGGCATATCGGTCAAACGTGTCTGAACATATCCTACAGTTCCCAGTGTCCCATGCTGCTGGGAGGGATGGGAGCCAGAGTCCAGAAATGTCTAGAAGGCAACAGGATTTATTAGAAGAGTCTGTCTAGCTTTCTGGCTGGTGTGACCTGTATGTTTTTGGATTCAAAGTAAGACACAAACACATCCTTTTGCACTCTTCATTGTGATCCTTTCCTTTATTGTGATCCAGGGGCACGTGCTGCTTAAAGGTATGTACAGTGGTACCTCTGGTTACGTACTTAATTCATTCCGGAGGTCCGTTCTTAACCTGAAACTGTTCTTAACCTGAAGCACCACTTCAGCTAATGGGGCCTCCTGCTGCCGCCAGAGCACGATTTCTGTTCTCATCCTGAAGCAAAGTTCTTAACTCGAGGTACTATTTCTGAGTTAGCGGAGTCTGTAACCTGAAGCGTATGTAACCCGAGGTACCACTGTAGTTTCTGTTTGTTTATTTTATCGGTGAACTGGCTACTTTTTAATACGGTATATGGCCCCAGTCCTATTTTTTTATATATCTTTGTTTCTGACAAAATCATTGTTAGCAGCCCATGGCTAGAACAAGTAAACATTTGATAAAATAACACAGAACTCATAAATGTCTCATCCTTCTTCACTGGAAGTCCACAAAACGCCCTCAGGAAAAGAAACATGATTGGTAGGTGGGGTGGGGTGGGGAAGAGAGAGAGAGAGAGAGAGAGGCTGAAACAGTTTTGACGAACTCTGAGTCGAATAAACTGAATTGCAGGAATAAATCAAATTGTGGGCAGAGGGAAAAACCCCTAAGCAGGATATCCTGGGAGATACGAGTTGTTGACATAAAAGTGTCAACCTGGAGCAGGTCTCAAAAGCCCCGTGGCTAAAGAACATAAGAAGAATCACAGAATCGTAGAATGGCAAAGTTGGAAGGGGCCACAAGGGGCACTTCTAGCCCCCTGCAATGCAGTAATATTTTGCCCAACGTAGGGCTCAACCCACAACCCTGAGAATGAGAGCCTCACGCTCTACCAACGGAGCTATCCCAGCAAGCCTAGCAACTGGATCAGGCCAAAGACTAGCAGCCCATTCTCACAGTGGCCAACCAGATGTTTCTGGGAAACCCACAAGCACCAGCTGTTCTCCACACCTGTGATTCCCGGCAACTCTGGGGATTCAGAGACAAACCACCTGCAGGAAGAATTGTAGCTAGTATAGTAAAAGCTATGGTTTTCCCAGCAGTGATGTATGGAAGTGAGAGCTGGACCATAAAGAAGGCTGATCGCCAAAGAATTGATGCTTTTGAATTATGGTGCTGGAGGAGACTCTTGAGAGTCCCATGGACTGCAAGAAGATCAAACCTATCCATTCTTAAGGAAATCAGCCCTGAGTGCTCACTGGAAGGACAGATCCTGAAGCTGAGGCTCCAAGACTTTGGCCACCTCATGAGAAGAGAAGACTCTCTGGAAAAGAACCTGATGCTGGGAAAGATTGAGGGCACTAGGAGAAGGGGACGACAGAGGACAAGATGGTTGGACAGTGTTCTCGAAGCGACCAGCATGAGTTTGACCAAACTATAGGAGGCAGTGGAAGACAGGAGTGCCTGGCGTGCTCTGGTCCATGGGGTCACGAAGTGTCGGACACGACTAAACGACTAAACAAAGCTAATGAAAGCCCTATGAATTTGTCCAATTCCCTGAAGAACATAAAAAGAGCCTGCCGGATCAGACCAAAGGCCCATCTAGTCCAGCATCCTGTTCTCAAAGTGGCCTTTGGGAAAGTCTGCAAGCACAACCTGACTCCCAAGTGCCTGGCTGAAATGTGCCTCTTGCTTCCCTGCACAGAAGGCAGGAGCTGGTGCAGAAACAAGCCTAAGGTACAAAGGTAATAGCTGTTGCTCTGCCCACTTTTGCCTCAGGTCCCACCCACCTGGCCCCACAGGTCATGGCCAGAATGGAATGTGGCCCCCAGGCTCTGCTCTAACCCGCTGCATTGGACCTGTAAATGGACTGCATCTATGTAGACCAGGGGCCAGCAAACTTTTTCAGTAGGGGGCCGGTCCACTGTCCCTCAGACCTTGTGGTGGGCCGGACTATATTTTTTTGGGGGGGGGTGTGAACAAATTCCTATGCCCCACAAATAACCCAGAGATGCATTTTAAATAAAAGGACACATTCTACTTATGTAAAAACACGCTGATTCCCAGACCATCTGCGGGCCGGATCCAGCCCCTGGGCCTTAGTTTGCCTACCCATGATGTAGACTGTTAAAATGTTTTTTAAAGGGTTCCACTCAAGCTTCCCTCACCGCCTTAAAATCGGGGGTAGGTAGTGGAGGTTTCCAAGCTTGTAGGCGAGTTAAACACAGGAGAAGCCAGGGCACAGAACACAGACGGAAACCTAAATAGCCCGTTTGCATCATAAAAATAGCTCACCATCCTTCTACTCCTCCCACCCCCTTTTGGTTGGCCCTTTTTATTTATTTTTATTTTATTTTTAAAAAAACAGCAACCCGGAACAAACACCCTCTACAAAAGTTCCATTCAGGCAGCCGAGAGCAGCGTTCTCCTTCCATTGCAGATGTGCGTCTCTGTTCACACAATGGCCGCCTGCAGCCCTGGCTTCCGTCCAGAGCCTGCTGAGCGATGGCAACAAAAGGCTGATCTGGACACCCCTCGGCTGCAGCGCGTCTCCAAATGATTTAGTAGCCGCAGCGTCCAGGCCTTGGCAGCAGCTGCTGCAGCTTTTGAAGGGGGTCTCGCCTCCTCCTAGGCTGACAAAAACCTGAGTGATTCCTGCAGTGGCAAGGTATTGAAGCCGCAAGCCTCCTTGCCGTTACCTATATGAAGACAGACAGACAGACACACACACACACACACACACACAGACGTGCATACACACAAAACATTTTAAAGGTTGAAACCAGTATCCTGGATTTAGCCCATGAAACAAACCAGCAGGCACTGCAGATCGCACCAGACTGATAAGACTCAGTCCCCACCCTCTGGCTGGCATTTTACTGTGAGTGTATTTGGCAGCAACAACAATATAATAATACTAACCTGCAGTATTAGTCGTTCTGCTATGCTTCCCCAGTGCTTCCACATTATTGCTATCCAGAGGGGCTACAGCGCACAAAAAGCAGGGAAACCTCCCCCCCCCCCTTGCAAACACACACACTGGCAAAATGAAAAAAGGGGGAAATGTGATGTTAGCAGGAAGCTATTGGACGCTCATGCCCCAAAACTATTGCGGATGGAAACAGTACTGAAATCAATGATGTTGTATGACCACCCCAATAGCATCCTGTACACGAATAATAATGAATGTACAATGAAAAGAATGTCCAGAGGGGCCCTCAGAAGGCTGAACACACAGCAGCCTCTAGTGACGGTATTTTGTGCTGAGTTGCAATTTCCACCCACTTTTCAAGGGCAACCCCATGCAGAACCTGTTGCCGTAATCTAGGGGTCAGCAACATTTTTCAGCCATGGGTCAGTCCACTGTCCCTCAGACCATGTGGTGGGCCGGACTATTTTTTTTGGGGGGGGGGAATGAACGAATCTCTATGCCCCACAAATAACGCAGAGAAGCATTTTTAATAAAAGCACACATTCTACTCATGTAAAAACACGCTGATTCCTGGACCGTCCATGGGCCAGATTTAGAAGGTGATTGGGCTGCATCCAGCCCGCGGGCCTTAGGTTGCCTACCCCTGCCATAATCTAATCCAGAGGTCAGACAGACATGAATGACCACATGAAGATCCAATTTAATTAGGAAGGGACATCATTGACAATCCAGCTGAAGCTGGAGATAGGCACCCCTTGCCACCAACAAACATATACAGCCTCTTCCTCTCTTGCTGTCTCTATCTCACATGTAGACACTTGCATACTTTCAAATCGGTTCCAAGAAGGGGCTTTGTGACTGACGCCAAGCGCAGCCTATTAGCAAGGTGCAAGGTGAGAAGAGAGGGGAGGAGGGAACACAGTGCCACGGTTGACCCAACAAGGCAGCCAATGGTTTCTTCTCAGAAGAAAGTCTCCTCCTTCGCAGTCTGGGTGAGGAAATGGAACACGCAGCCCAAATACAACTGTGCGCTCCTGTCATGGGTTTGCCAGTGAAATAAGTGTACATCTGGATGCACCTGTAAGTGCTGGGTGTAGCAGTGTGGGTACACAGAAAAACAAAGGGCAAAGGGGGCCATGAGGGTTAACTCCTAGAAGAATCCCCTTCTTGTGCTGAGATGAATGCACATCCCTCACTTACAGAGAAATGTAAAGTGCCATTCCATGCTGACTTCAGTGATGACACTGCAGTATGAATCTTGCCCAGTGCCTGCTAATGCAGCAAGGGCTTAGCTTAGTGGCAGAAGATCCCTGCTTTGATCCTCGGCATCTCTAGGTAAGGCTGAGAACGTTCCCCCTCTGAAACCCTGGAGAGACACCGACTGGCAGTGTAGACAACACTGAGTTATATGGACCATTGGTAGAAAGCAGCTTCCTATGTCCTTAAAGATAGATTTCGGGGAAGAGTCATAGCCATGTGCCAGAATGTCTGCTTTGCATGCAAAAGTGCCTGGATTTCACCAGTGTAAGGCACTTTAGGGTTCTAAGTAACTAAGCTTCCTATGCCTGCCTGCTCAGGCTAATGGCTTTAGCCACCCGCTGATGGGTGAAAACTATGGCACTCCAAGCAGGCAGAGGAGCCAGTTGGCACTATGTGGTGCAGGAGGTAGAATGAGATGGGATTACAGAGCAGAATGTAGCACCATTCTGCCTTTCCCCTGATTTGATGGATGCCAGGGCTTGATGGACACCCTCGGAAACTTCTGGCAGAGGGAAAGCAATGCTGGTTGAAGTTACGCCAGCTGAAGTGGTTGGCACCTCATGCCTCAGGATGAATAACCTGGAAAAAATACAGTTAACATAGGAAGGTATTCGCATGTCAGTGCGCAGCCTGGCTCTGGACACACTAAGCTATTCCAGGATTCTCAGCACACTTGTGCGCAAAACCGCTAGAAAGCCTTTCCACATGTTGGTGACGGTGAGCATTTGGGTAACCTGCACATTATTTCTACTTCAGAGATCTTTTGTAGGTTATGATTTTCAAATTGTTTAATGCTCCTTTAACATTCAAAGGAAGTAACTGCACTTCTCTGTTCTACCTTGGTCAGGACACCACCTGTGTCCAGTACTGTGTCCAGTTCTGGGCTCCACAGTTTAAGAAGGATATTGACAGCTGGAATGTGTGCAGAGGAAGGCAGCCAAGAAGACCAAGAGCCTGAAAAACAAGCCTTAAGAGGAACAGTTGAGGGAGTCTTGAGAAGACTGAGAGGTGATATGATAGCCATCTTCAAAAATCTGAAGGGCTGTCACATGGAAAATGCAGCAAGCTTGATCTCTGCTGCTCCAGAGGGTAGGACCAAAACCAATGGATTTAAGTGATAAGAAAGGAGATTCTGACTAAACACCAGGAAGAACTTTCTGATAGTGAGAACTGTTTGACAGTGGAACGGACTCCCTTGGGAAATGGTGGATTCTCCTTCCTTTGAGGTTTACAAACAAATACTCAATGGCCATCTGCAAGGGATTCCTTAGCTGTAATTCTGCATTGCAGGCGGTTGGAACAGATGACATTTGGGATCCCTTATGAATATATGATCCTATTAATTTTTTTAAAAAATAAAGAATTTCACATTTTTAAGTCTGCAGTTAGTTTTATTGATATCTTGATTTTTTATGATTGCCAGAGCGGCATGTTAATTAGAGCCTCATTACTAGGAACTCGGTGAACAGGGTGACCTTGGGCCAGTCACATCATCTCAGCCTAACTTACCTCACAGGGTTATTGTGAGGGGGGAAATGAGGAGAAGGAAAAAATTCTACTCCACACTGAGCTCCTTGGGAGAAATATAGGATATAAATGTAATACAGTGGTACCTCGGGTTACAAACACTTCGGTTTACAGACTCCGCCAACCTGGAAGTAGTACCTCAGGTTAAGAACTTTACCTCAGGATGAGAACAGAAATCGTGCAGCAGCAGCAGCAGGAGGCCCCATTAGCTAAAGTGGTACCTCAGGTTAAGAACAGTTTCAGGTTAATAATGGACCTCCAGAACGAATTAAGTACATAACCAGAGGTACCACTGTAAATAAATATTGTTTGGGGGTTGCATACAGTGTTAGCCCTACTTAGAGGAAACTCATCTAAATTAATGCAGTTGACTAGCTGGGGTTCATTTATTTCAGACTAAACTTACGTTGGATACCACCCTCTGTTCTGTTCTGTCTTACTTTATTTTCTATAATCACAAAGTTCTTAATTAAACTGTGACGGAAACACAAATTTAAAAACAGCCGACACAGATGCAAAGGGCAAGTTATTAGCGCAACACCCTTGGTTCTGATCACGAATATTTTGTAGAATAAATGGGCGTAAATACTGAAATTAAGGCAAATAAAAGTCACAAGGGAAGCTGCCCCTTGCTGGAAGCGGCCTCTAAGGTCACAGCATAAAAAATGGTTGAAGAAAACGCACAGGCAGCTACTCTACTCCAGGTCAGACAATGAGTCCATCTAAGCCAGGGATGCCTCTAGATAGGGTTGGCCCACTCATAAGGCTTGGTGAGGCATTTGCCTCAGGCGGCAGGCAGGGAGCGGATGGAATGGGGTGGCAGATCTGGTCCTCTGAGGACCACACTGCTCACTGCCTCCTGCAGAGGTGGTGGTGGGAGGGGGGGCAGAGGGGGCAACGGAGGGGGTAGTATGTGCACCTGTCATTTCCTGTTTTGCAAGAAGTGACAAAATGCCCTGGGCCAGGCCGGCTTCCAGATGTTGTTGGACTTCAGCTCACATCACCCCTGACTACTGCCCATGCCGGCTGGGCAATAGTGCCCAACATCTGGAGCTCCCCAGGTTCCCCGCCTCTATATCTCCCTTTTTGAAACTAGTAATGTGTTTGGTTTTTCCATAACAACAACAGCAACAAAGGTTATTAGATTACTATGCCACAGCGAAAGGTAATATACAACAGGAAGTACTGAAAGAAAAGCCAATCCAAAAAACGGAACAAAGCAATAGAATTGAGATCAGGTTTCATAACAGATTCTGCTCTTTTTGATCACCATTACAGGTTAAAAAGCTGCAATGAGAAGGTGCTCCGGCTAATTAAAGAGCACGTCGAACATAAAGGAAAAAGAAAAGCCAGGTGAATCAGATTATCTTGTGGACGCCATCATGTGTCAATTTTTTTGCTGCACAGACAAAATTAACAGATGCCAAATTGCATAATGCTTCGTGAGTTTTGATTTGCCTCTCATAGACCTTCCATTATTAGCAATCTTTTCCAGCTGAGCTGTATCAGGTTCTCTACCTCTGACCAGACCCAATCATGTCTACCCTGAAGGGCAGCAGCTCTCTGGGATCGTAGACAGAAAGGGCCTTTCTCATCATCTCCTAACGTTCTTTCTTTTAATTGGAGATGCTGAGGATTCAACTGAGCTAAGCTACTGGTTGAGAACTTTGGGGAGGTCGCTTTCCATAATTTACGTCAAGATGGACAGCACCAATTGCATCAATGCACCACGGTTGCATGGCATTCATAAATTGCCCTTCCTTCCTTCCTTCCTTCCTTCCTTCCTTCCTTCCACACTTGGAAAAGGGGAAGGAAGATTTTTTTAAAAACCAACAACTCGCAACAGCAGAGGAGGCTCTGTAGAGGTCCAAAAAAACCTCCTAACAGGCAAATGTATTTTTAAACCAATTCTGTTTCTATAAATATTACAAAGGCTTCCTGCTAGTTGGAAGCCGCTCGGCTCCCTCCGCTGCTGACATTACTGTGACATTTAAGAAGGCCTTCGCCTTGCCCCGCTGCCTTTCGCATGCCGGTTTTGTTCTAGGGATCAGAGAGACAGAAGACGACAAGAGCTGCTTATTCAAGCCTCACTCACTCACTGACCTACTGCTCACGCGGGAGTTGGGAGCACAAAGGGCCCTCTCCATGTCAACCGCGCTGCCGGTTGCTGCCGCCACCACTGTGGCATGCATATAAATGCCAAAAGGAGCAGAACATTAACCCCGAGGTGCTGCTCGCTTGGAAGATCTGCAGCCCGGCGTGCAGCACTGTGAGTGTTTCTCGTAGGAATCTGCCTAATGCGCGATCTGGACAGAGGCGGATTAACTACTGTCGTCTACGCTCTGGTAACCTCTAGGTTAGATTACTGCAACGTGTTCTACGTAGGGCTGCCTCTGAAGACATTTCAGAAACTGCAACTGGTGCAGAATTCGGCAGGGCAAGACAGTTTGGGCATATTACACTGATCCTGGCCCAACTGCACCGCACTGCCAATCAGTTTCTGGGCTAAATTTAAAGTGTTGGCTTTGTCCTAGAAAGGCCTTAAACAGCCTAGGACTGCAATATCCCAAGAACCACCACTCTCCATATGAACCTACCCAGACCCCGAGATCATAATCTGAGGCTCTTCTTTGTGTGCCTCCTCCAAGAGATGTTCGGAGGTTGGCAACATGAGAATGGGCCTTTTCTGTGGTGGCTCCCCGTTTGTGGAATGCTCTCTTCAGGGAGTTATGGCTGGCACCTTCATTATATGCCTTTACGTGTCAGATGAAAAAGTTCCTCTTCAACCAGGCCTTTGATTTGATTGACATCTGATGCCCTTTTAAATGTGTTGTGGGAAGGGGGTGGAATTATTGGTTTGCTTGGTTTGTTGTTGTTGTTGTTGTTGTTGTTGTTATATTTTATTTTGTGTTTTTTAATACTTCAATTTCATGCTGTACAAGGGTGGCCTACAAGTTTAATAAATAAATGGGTAAAAATAATTATGCAGAGTCCCTTCAGCTTGGTTTACACCATGGAAGGGGCTGTTAACTGCAACGACCATCATTTCTTGCTGTTGGCCATGTTGCCTGGCAATTCCAACAGATCATCTGGGAAGGGTGCTTAGTCTCAGGAGAGCTGAGAGGCTGAATGGCAACGCAAGGCTGAAAGACAGTGCATGCCTTCAGGTTTCTGCAATTCAGTAAGGCAGTGGACTCACTCTGTGCCGGGGCGAAGATCCTCAAGACTAGTGGCTGAATGCAGCCCCCTCTATCTGGTCCTCAAAATCCTGCCCTCGCTGGCTCAAATCCCTGAGCGTTTTTGCCTGGCAGAAATGTGTCCTTGGACTCTGACCAACGCATTATGGTTCCTAGACGGAGGACAGAGAGGAGTGTGGGCAGAAATGAGCCCGACACGTGTCTAGTTTTGTGCAAAGAGGTTTTGTGCTAAATGTAAAATGTACAGGCAATGCTCCACCCATCATTCACAACATTCCCTTGGAACGTTGCCCAGAAAGAAATGTGACTCTCGGGCAGAAAAAAAGGCTCTCCACCCCTGCTCTGCATGTTAGCTGCCAGTACTGGGGATTGGTGGAGAAACCTCCTGGTTTTAATAAGCTTTCTTGTTTCCCTTCTGGGAAGCTGGAAGCATCACCAGGGGAAAAAAACCCCAGTCTTCCAATCTGCCCGGTGGACCTTCCTCCCTGATTCTGTCTCATTTATATATTGGGGCAAAGGGGCAGAAATATTATTTTTACAGCAGTTATAAGGTTGGACACAAATCAGTGATTGCCACTTTCTGGGCCAAATCGTGCCCCCTCCGAGGGAAGTCACCCCACTGCCTTGCATTGCCACCCAGGGGGTGTAAGTATGTGTAGAGGGGGCGGTATGTTTGGATCCGTAGCAGTATAGGATCACAGAATCAAAGAACTGTAGTGTTGGGAGGGGCGCCAGGGGTCATCTAGTCCAACCCCCTGCAATGCCGGAATCTCTGCCTGAAATGATTGACAGTGCACAGTAGTCATGGGCGTAACCGGGGGGGGGGCAAGGAGGAGCACCTGCCCCACCCCAAATCAATACAAATCAATACAAATACATAGCAAGCAGAGGTTCTGCCCCACTAACAAAAGGTCTGCCCCCTCTAACATGACAGGCTTACCCCCATGACAGTAGTGGTACCATTCCTTTCCGTAGTTGGATGGAACAGGGAGAAAGCTTAGCCTCTAGGCATCTACTGGCAGAATTTTTGGAAATCCTTGACTTACAGCATCACAAGGAGGACAGTAAATAACCCCTGAGACTCCATGACACAACCTATCTGCCGAAACCTACTGAAAGGCAATTTATTCCATCTGTAGGGATATGATTCTCCCGCCTCCTGTAAAACTGCCTGACAAGTTTAACATATCCTTTGACAGGCTAAAAGGATTTTGAAAGTCAGAAGGAAGGAAGGAATCAGAGGAAATCTGTATCTCTTTAAGTAGGATTCAACAGCAAAAACAACAGAAACTCATGTCGTACCTTGCAGCAGAGAGAGTCTCAGGGATGAGAATTGTTATTATTTGACCCTTTGCCCCATACCAAAAAAAGCAACAGCTACATAGACAATCTGCAGAGACTTCAAAACAAACAAATTAGTTTCTTGTGGGTTTTTTTTTTTTTAAGAAGCAGATTTGTAAGGCAATAAATTTCCCAGGACTTAACGATCAGCTTGCGCTATGAGAGCCAATGTTGTAATTCCCAATTGATTGTAGATGTTAATCTTCCAAGACTCTTGTTCTTACGCTGTGATTTATTAGCCACATTAATGACGGATTGCACAGCTTAAATGCAGGCTGCTGTTTTACGTGGCATCGCAGGGAGCTCTTCCCAACAGGGTCAGGGCACAGGGGTTGCTGTGTACGGTGAACCAATAAACTAGAGACAATGAAGAAACACCTGACCGCTCCCCACCCCCCACCCCACCCCACACCAGTGTACCGTTCAAGCGTTCCATGCAGAAACACAGGGAGTTTCTAACAGCAGGGATGGGAAATCTCAGGCCTCAGGAGGCCAAAAGCAGCCTCCCTCTATCTGGCCCTTGGAGCTCTTGCAGGGCCACATATGGGTTCTCTGCCACTGAGTCGCAGCACTGAAAATTCTCAAATGCAGCAGGAAATTCAGTCCCAGGGGCAATTCTACCAATGCACGGAACAAGGTTCTGCTACGGAGGCCACAGGGGTGGTGACAATTTCTTCCCTCTGTTGTGGATCTGAAGCCAAGCAGATCCTTATTAGGGGCCTCTTCCCTGCTGAACCATCAGTGATGCTAAGTCCATTCCCACTGAAAAACCACTTGAGGTCCTATTCTTCGTACCTCCCCTTCTTGTCTCATTCCCTGCGAAGTGAACACAACACACACCGCTGGAGTCCAGGGAAAGTGCTTTGGAAAAGATGCAATGAAAGCAAGAGGAAGCAGGCGCCTGGTCCTAATGCAGCAAACCTCCGAGCAGGTGTAATTCGCACACGGCCACCTCCGAGGAGACTCGGTGGGCCCAACAGTTGCCGCTGCATTTGCTTATTAAAAACTGGCCCTGGCCATCTGTTGGTGGTCAGGCTCCGTGAGGTGGCAATCAATTACAGCTGTTATCTCATCCTAGCTTTGACAGATGTTTCTCCCTTTCACTGTACAGTAATTACTGGTTAGCAGTCAGCAGGATCTCAGGCTTTAATTACGGTGCTAATTTGAAACAAAGGGAGAGAGAGAGAGAGAGGGAGAGGGACAGAAAGAAAGAGAGAGATATCTGTATCAAAAGCAGAACTGCAGGAAGATATCGCTAGATGAAAACTCATCTTTCACACACACACACACACACACACACACACACACACACGTGTCAGCCTAATAAATAATGAGGTTATGAATTACACAGGTGGCCTAGTTCAAAATGGCAACCGGGAGGTCGCTGGTTTGCTTAAAAGAATCTTCAAAAACTCCAGCTTTGCCAATCTTAGGACTACTTGCTTCCAATACCTCTGTTTTCTGCCTGCCAATGAACTTTATGCTGGGGGTGTAGGTAAAAAGGTAAAGGACCCCAGATGGTCAAGGCGGGTATGGGGTTGTGGCACTCATCTCGCTTTCAGGCCTAGGGAACCGGCGTTTGTCCACAGCTTTCCGGGTCATGTGGCCAGCAGGACTAAACCGCTTCTGGCACAATGGAACACCGTGACGGAAACAAGAGCGCACGAAAACGCCGTTTACTTTCCCGCCAGAGCAGTACCTATTTATCTACTTGCACTGGCGTGCTTTCGAACTGCTAGGTTGGCAGCAGCTGGGACAGGACAACAGGCGCTCACCCCGTTGCGGGGATTTGAACTGCCGGTCTTCTGATTGGCAAGTCCAAGAGGCTCAGTGGTTTAGACCACAACGCCACCCGCATCCGCTGGGGATGTAGGCACTATAGGAACTGTAGTGCCTGTTGGGACTGGAGGACAGAAAGAACAGGAGGAGGAGGAGTAAGAGCCAGCGGTAAGCACGGCCTACTAATTCTTATCTTGTTTCCATCGTCTTCCCATCTGGGTTCTGCCAGGGCGACACTTGAGACGAAGGAGGAGGAAGTTCCATGCCTTGGACCAGATACAAGTAAAAAGATGGGCATTGGCTGAGGGCTGACTGGTGTTGATGGGGCAGTGCCCCATTTGCCCTAACAGACCAGCTGTTATCACTTATGACTGCATTTTTTTCTTTGGTAAAAAGGTAAAGGTAAAGGGACCCCTGACCTTAGGTCCAGTCGCAGACGACTCTGGGGTTGCGGCGCTCATCTGACCTTTTTTGGCTGAGGGAGCCGGCGTACAGCTTCCGGGTCATGTGGCCAGCATGACTAAGCTGCTTCTGGCAAACCAGAGCAGTGCAGGGAAACGTCCTTTAACTTCACACTGGAGCTGTACCTATTTATCTACTTGCACTTTGACGTGCTTTCAAACTGCTAGGTTGGAAGGAGCTGGGACCAAGCAACGGGAGCTCACCCCGTCGTGGGGATTCAAACCGCCAACCTTCTGATCGGCAAGTCCTAGTCTCTGTGGTTTGACCCACCGCGCCACCCGCTCCAGTTCAAACATTCCTGCCCTGTGCCCTTTACTACATTGACCAAGGAGGGGATTTGGCATGATTTATGTAAAAAAACAACACCAATGCTTCACATAACTGCTGCCTCCAACTTTTGTCTCTTTCTATCTTAAGTTGGGGGGGGGGGAGCAGGCACAGCATCACGACTCCACACAGAAACATCTATTCACAAAGCACATAAAGCTGAAGACATCCAACGGACATGCAGCAGAGAACAACGGAGTTGGGTGAGAACCCGTGGGTCATCTAGTCCAACCCCCCTGCATTGCAGGAATAGGCAGTTGGACCATAGGGACATTTTCCTTTGTAACATGTAGACCGTCAAGACATGGAGGTGGGATGAAGCCCCAAAGCCCGAAATGGCAGGCTTTAGATGAAGCAAGCTATGAAGAAGACTTCAAGAAGCCAATATGAACTATGTATTTTGGCAATCTGGTTATCAACCCAGTCGACTGGCAATAATTGCGCTATAGACAAGCCTTTGGAGATGAAAATACAGTGGTGTTGTTGTTGTTTAGTCGTTTAGTCGTGTCCGACACTTCGTGACCCCATGGACCAGAGCACGCCAGGCACTTCTGTCCTCCACTGCCTCCCGCAGTTTGATCAAACTCATGCTGGTAGCTTCAAGAACACCATCCAACCATCTCGTCCTCTGTCGTCCCCTTCTCCTTGTGCCCTCCATCTTTCCCAGCATCAGGGTCTTTTCTAGGGAGTCTTCTCTTCTCATGAGGTGGCCAAAGTATTGGAGCCTCAGCTTCACGATCTGTCCTTCCAGTGAGCACTCAGGGCTGATTTCCTTAAGAATGGATACGTTTGATCTTCTTGCAGTCCATGGGACTCTCAAGAGTCTCCTCCAGCACCAGAATTCAAAAGCATCAATTCTTTGGCGATCAGCCTTCTTTATGGTCCAGCTCTCACTTCCATACATCACTACTGGGAAAACCATAGCTTATACTATACGGACCTTTGTTGGCAAGGTGATGTCTCTACTTTTTAAGATGCTGAAATATAGTGGTACCTCAGGTTAAAAAAACAAATTAAGAACAAATTAAGTTTTGTTTTTTTAAAATACAGTGGTACCTCAGGTTAAAAACTTAATTTGTTCTGGAGGTCCGTTCTGAACCTGAAACTGTTCTTAACCTGAGGTACCATTTTAGCTAACGGGGCCTCCTGCTGCCACCGTGCCACCGGAGCACGATTTCTGTTCTCATCCTGAAGCAAAGTTCTTAACCCGAGGTACTATTTCTGGGTTAGCAGAGTCTGTAACCTCAAGTGTCTGTAACCTGAAGCACCTGTAACCCAAGGTACCACTGTATGTTGTCTCTCTGCATAGCCTACCTCACATGGTTGTTGTGAGGGTAAAATTGCAGGTGTGGGGGGGAGAGAACCAAGTATGCCATCCTGAGCTCCTTTGAGGAACAAAAATAAATAACATTCCACGTATGAGTGCCCCCAATTAATTATTATGAGAAAGAGAGAGAGAGAGAGAGAGCGCGCGCACTGTTGCAAGCCACTGTGAAAGAAATAAACAGATGGCACATTGTGCAAGGCTCGGCTCCACCGTGCACTCATTTGTTCTGCCATGGCCTGGCCTGCTGCATTTTCAAAGCCAAGAAGCGAGCAGTTTCTGAGCTCTGGGCGCAGTACTCCGCCTAAGATTTCAGATTAAAACTGCAGAGTGGAAGGAAAGGAGGACCTTTTTCTGCCTCCCCACTTCCAGCTACTCTCTGAAGACTGGAGAAGATATTAGGAGTGGGTGGGGAGGGGAAAGGCCTAGACCATGTGAAAAATGAACATAATATTTTAGCTGCAGTTCATTCATTTTCAGCTTTGCATTCTCGTTATAAAAAAAGCATGCCTAGGCATTCCGTTGTTGCGCCCATAACCTAGATTTAAGATGCTCCTAGCTTTCATATCTCAGTTTCTAACACCAGTGGAATGGTAGACCGTGCACTATGTGGTACCTTACTGCTCCTGCACACTCACTGATGTGCACTAGAGACAAAATGTGCTGAATGAAAAAAACCCAAAAGTTTTGCAGTTCACACTAACAAAAGGCACCCCCCCACACACCCCTGCAAAAATAAAGCAAAAATAGATTCCAAATAAGGGTAGCCATTTACCAGGGATGTGCATTCCAGAAAACAGCAACTCAAAGCATCATACTTTGCAAGCACTACTTAATTTATAAAATGTGGGGTATCTGGCTTCCAGTTTTCGGAGTGCCTTGACCTTTAATTGAGAAACTTTCTCTCTACACCAGTTTATGTGATGAAGGGAGGATACCATGCAGCTCTATAAAGTCACACTCATATTTATTATTTCATATATTCCAACACTGAGCCTTGCCTTAACTTAAATACTGTCAGATGTTGAAGAGCGTTCTGCAGTCTTTTAGTGCCACAAGTTAATAACACCAGTGATGACGTTAAAAGGAAAAAAAAGTTAGGTGCCTCTATAGCTCCAAGCAAGGATTAATAGTTTTATTACTTTGTCAAGCTGCCAGGATTTCTCACATTACTCTGAATGTTAAGGGTTTCTGAGGTTGGTGGCGTAATTAGGGCTGGCGAGAACAGCCGAAGGAGTTTCTTAACTTTCTGTGGAGGCTTTCATTTTGTGGACCTAAAGACACGAGGGTCAGGGGCTGCCACAGACATAACGGATGCTGAGGAAGTGTTCACTGAAGGCAGCCTCTTCAACCAGTTTTGGGTACACAAGCTAAAGAATGGACTTTATGTTTTAAAATGAGATTTTACAAGTGGGGCGTGCAGGAAAAATGCATTCTGTCATTCTGAATGGATAGTATTAGTTATCAGTTGCATACTGCTCACCTGTCCCGATTTAAGTGGAGCATCCTGGAATTACAGAAGCAAAGATGCGGATGGCGCTGTGGTCTAAACCACTGAGCCTCTTGGGCTTGCCGATCAGAAGGCTGACGGTTCTAATCCCTGCAACGGAGTGAGCTCCCATTGCTTGGTCCCAGCTCCTGCCAACCTAGCAGTTCGAAAGCGCACCAGTGCAAGTAGATAAAAAGGTACCACTCTGGCGGGAAGGTAAACGGCATTTCCATGTGCTCTGGTTTCCATCACGGTGTCCCGTTGCACCAGAAGCCATGCTGGTGACATGACCTGAAAAGCTGTCTGTGGACAAACGCCAGTTCCCTTGGCCCAAAAGCGGAGATGAGCGCTGCACCCAATAGTCACCTTTGGCTGGACTTAACCATCCAGGGGACCTTTACCTTTACCTTTTACCTTACAGAAGCCATGCCCTGCTTCTGATTAGATCCCGGAATGTTCCTTTTGCGGGGAGGGGTCTGGCACAAGTCAAGAAGCATGCGTTTTTTGGTCTTGTGCTCTGGTGTGCGTCAGCTGGCTCCTGTGAGAGCTCAGCACACACAAAAATAAGTGTTCCAGTTTGGATCACCCGGACATTCGAGAACATGCAAACAGGATACCTGCAACATGGAATGATAACTTCTGCTCCTGCCATGGGTGTGTATTTTGTTTTGTTTTTAAAAAAAACATAGGTTTTAAAAACTCTTTTCGGGCTGTTTTTCTTGTTTTTCTGAAGATGCGTCTGAAGATGCTAATCATGTCTATTCCAGTGAACAGACGAATCAGGGACTTAAACTGAAAACTTAGAAAATAGGTGCTGCACCTGTTAAATTAAATCAGTACAGTTGGAGGATATGCCTCAGTGGTTCTTAAAAGAGGGTTAAAATAACAGTTGCAGCTGCAGGATAGTGCTCAATATGAATGGATTTGGTTAACAGTACCAGCTGTGATTATGTAGGTCCATAACAAACACATGTAACTGTAACCAATGGCCTATCAGTAGTGTAATTCACTAGAGAGCAATTATTTGCACTTGTGAATGTAGAAATACTCCATTTGCTTACTCAGTTCTTACTACTAGGGTTTATTGCTATTATTTATTTATCTAGAAAAATCATTTTATTGCTATTTTTTCAACATAGAAATAAGAAATGTGCGCAGAAGCACAATACAACACACACACACACACACACACACACGTACCATGGTTTATGAATATAAAATTAACTGTTTTCCTCATCCTTCCATTCCAGATCAAACAGAAAACTCAACAACGCGTTAATGACTACAGTTCTATACAGAGTAATCCTCCCTTTACAGAATATTATCCCACGAGATAGGCTCTGTACACACACGGTCTGTGTTAGACAATGGAGAGGTCTGAAATTGTTTCGAGTACGCAAAGGTCAATTGATACGAGGCACAGATCAGACATGAGGCACAAGTAACAGTGTGTTAAAAGATTAATATCTTTAATAGAAAAACAAAAATGGCATAAAGTAGTGAGCAAGCTTTTGAGTGCCACATATTAAGGCCAGATATTAAGCAAAGAGAAAGAAAAAGAAAGAAAGAAAGAAAGAAAGAAAGAAAGAAAGAAAGAAAGAAAGAACAACAACAAAAAAAAACCTGACTTGATGGGGAAAACTCAGCAAGTGAATAAGTATCTATGACCAGCAGCTGGCATGGGGGTTAAAGTAGAGCCAAAGGAGATGAAGATCTGGAACGGAATTGGGAGTTCTGGAGCAGCAGTGGTGTGTGTAGACTGAGCACAATAATAAACTTATATAGTCTATCTGGCCCTCTGCTGAGTCATTGCTTGATGGCTCTTCTCCCTCCAGCCCAATAGATCCCTGGTGATAGAGCTTTCTAGCAACCAAACATTACTTCTCCAGAAACTTTGGGCTTCCCATCGGGTCCACTGCCACCTTCGCTCCTGAGGTCATGGGCGGGTGGGTGCTGCAGGATCAATGCAAGAGCCAGGATGGAGTTGGAGGTGTTATGGGGAAGTGGGGCATCCCTGAGATAAGGCTCTTCAGGCTGCCTGTGGACCACTGAGGAGGTCTTCATTTGGAGTGGGGTTCTCCATAGGGCCCTGAACCTCTTCCTCCCCAGAGGCCTCACTGGGGTCTGGATCAGAGAGAATCCCAACATTAAGGTTAGATTGTGCTGAGTGCAAAACAGATTTTAGGCTGCATCCAGAACTACTGGGGTGAAGAACCTCATAGCCAGTGTGCTTTAGAACAACAGTCCTTAAGCTTTTCAGACCAACACCCAAACATGCACTGGAAGATCCAGTTTTTAATTTTACACTATTTGTACGGTGGTCGTCATATTACTGTTGCAACCTTCTCAAGTCAGGCTATGACTCAGAAGGGGGTCCCAGTCCCAGCAGTGGGTCCCAGTTTCAATGTTTTAGAAAATATAAATCTGGTGGTTTTGTATACAGTAGTACCTCGGGTTACAGACACTTCGGGTTACAGACACTTCAGGTTACAGACTCCACGAACCCAGAAATAGTACCTCGGGTTAAGAACTTTGCTTCAGGATGAGAACAGAAATTGTGCGGCGGCGGCAGCAGGAGGCCTCATTAGCTAAAGTGGTACCTCAGGTTAAGAACAGTTACAGGTTAAGAATGGACCTCCGGAACAAATTAAGTTCTTAACCCAAGGTACCACTGTACCTGCTTCTCCAGTGCTTAGCAGAATAACCAGAATATGCCTTGTAAGTGAGACAGCTGAAGTAAAATCAAAAGTTTGGAAGTCCTTACATGGACACAAAGCTGGAAATTAATTTTAGGTTGGTGTCAACAGTAGCCACACTGAAAGTGGGAAAAGGTCTTGAGCAAGAAACACTGGTGGAAAGCGGGGAGGGTGTGTGTGTGTGTAAGATTATGAGCAGGTCTTCACAGACATCAAGGTTTGCCTCTCTGGGCTGTGTGTAAAGCTCTGCCCGCCCCATACCTCTTTGTTTACAACATGAGAGGAGCTCTGCTGTGGCTTCCAGCAACTAGAATTCAGAAGCATTACTGCTTCCGACCACAGAGGCAGAGCATAGCCATCATGGTTAGATGTGCCGACAAATGCACATAAAGTTGTGGCCATATCTCAAGTGGGTAGAGTACCTGCTTTGCATGTGGAAGGTGCCTGGAGAACCCTTTATGAAACCCTGGAGAAACACTGCTGGTCCGTGCAAACAATACTGGGTGAGATAGGCCAATGTTTACGCTAGGCGTAAGGCAGTTTTCTAAGTTCCTAGCAATCCTTTGCAGCAACTGTGCACCACCACCCACTCACTGAATGTCCCGAGAGCAGGACAACAAGCTGAGCAATAGCTCAGCTGGCAGAGCAAGGGTCTCTTCATCTCAGGGTTCTGGGTTCAAATTCCGCGTTGGGCAAAAGATTTCTGAGTTGCAGGCAGTTGTAAGAGACGATCCTCTATGATTCTATGATTCTAAGCGGAGAGCCTCCGCAAAGGGCTCGTGCAATTCTTAAAAATAAAAGGTCAGGAAGAATCACCGCTGCACGCACTGCCTGCATAGAAGCCCCCTCCCCAAATTGCCACAAGCCAAAATCCTGTTCCTGGCCCATCCGCAACGCCGCCTCATTAGCAATTATTGCTCTGTATCGTTGCCAACTGCTTTTCTTTCTTTCTTTCACTCTCTCACTCACACACAAAATGCACACACACACACACACACACCCCAAGGCCTTCAAGACAAACTGCACGGGCTCTTGAACCATATCCCTCCGCAAGCATGACCTTCAGTTCTAATTAAAGGCTCCTTCGCTCACACCACAGAAAGTCTATTACAGCTGCTTTGTCCCACGGCATTATCATTTCCACTTACTTAGCACATCACTCAGCAGGCAGGGAGAGAAAAGGGAAGCCTCTGGCCTGCTCCTCTCCGGGGCTGGCTGGGCCTCAGGACGTAGAAAGTAATTAAGTCCCAGCTAATGTGGAGGATTTGAGAAAGGAGGCGGGTGGGGAGAGGGAGGCGATGGCAGGAGGAGAGGAGGAACGCGGCCCAGCTGCCGAAACTTTAATTCCTCCTCAAAGGATCAGAGCTGAAATGTTTGAAATAATTTCCTAACAAAACAAAGGAGGCTGTTGAGGAGAATAACATTATGACAGCTGTCGGGAGAGAGTCAATGATGGGTGAAAACTTGGGCCACAATGCAAAGCTTGTAGCCTTCAGGCAACTGCAGAAGGGGAGTTCCTTTCCCCTCCTGGTTCTTCCTAACTAGGGCAGGTTTGGGAAGTTTCCCCCGTTCGTCTTCTGCACGTTTCTTCTTTGGGGGGGGGGGGCTTTCTCTCAACAGCGGGCATTGCTTCAATAGCTGGGGGTTGGTGTGTATTTGCCAAGTCCCCTTCAAACCAACCGCAACTCAAGATCACTTAGCAGAGATTATTTGCTCTGTAACACTCTTTAATTGCCTTGTTGTGCACACAAATAAAGGTTACGGAATACTAAAAATCAACAGAGAGAGAGACTGAGAAAGTTTATTTGGAATTTCTCTGTCTAGTATCCCCAGCAGGAAGAATTTTGGCCTCTTGGGAAAAGTCTATTATTATTATTATTATTATTATTATTATTATTATTATATCCCTCACATATTTATGTATGTGACTACAGCAGCAAGGATTCTCTATGCACAGAGGTGGAAGGGAGGGAGGACACCCTCAGAGGAAGAACAGTTGATAAAAATCTTGGAGTACGCAAATATGGCAAAACTGATAAGAGACACAAATTAAGAATCATTTAAAGAAGACTGGAAACCTTTCTGGCTTGTTTAAAATTGTATTCCCCATATGCGAAGACCATAGCAGGGTTTGAAGTGTAAGGAAATGGCAGAATATTTTCAATATGGAAAAAGAATAAAATATTTTTGGGGGGGGGGGGGAGAGAGAGAGAGAGAGAAGCATTTTCTCTCCCCCTCTATCCTGTCTTCAAGCTCATGGCCATTATTTGTTTTTGTTTTTTAATGATTTTATTTTATGTGCTGACAGACAAACATAACACACACATAGAGTATATAACAGATAAGAAAGAAAAAGAAAATAATAAAAAAGAACAGAAAAGAAGTAACAATATTAACAAAATGAACAGCAAAAATAACAAACCGAACAGCAAAAATAAAAACATATCTCAAAAATACTCTAATGGACAATATATTTTAACCAAGTTTCAAATCCATTTTCTTTGATGACCTCCTTCATCCTCTACGCGGGTCTAATATCAACCATAACAATCTGCTTCCTTTTCTCTTCTTTTTAACTCTCTTTATATTTCTTTTTAATTATTTTGTTCTAACCATTAGGCTCATGGCCATTATTTGGAGGCACCCGCTGAGAAGTGGTTTGCTGGGTGGCATGGCAAGCACCTTCCATAAAGTGAGTCGTTGCTGCTTACTGGGAAAGAGAGGGGGAGAGGCAAGACAGCAAGGAGTTTGGAACAGTGTAGACACACTTGCGGGGGCTTCAGATTGTGTTTGCACCACACCAACTTCCCCGCTGCCTTGCCCCTCTTCCTCCAGGTAAGCAACAGTGACCAACTTGCCAGGAAGTGGCTCCGCCATCCAGTGGATTGACTTCAAATCCAATTTAAAGATAAAGAACCATAAAAAGCGATAGCAAAAATACTGATGCTGTCTATCAACAGTTAGCAGCTGGCATGCCACCTTATGGTCTATCTGTTTAAATAACATCAATTTATAAGTCTGATCCAATACATATAAATTAGCATGTGCAACATTTATGCAAGTTTGCGTCTCATTTTGTGTGTGGCATCTCCCCAGTGGTTAAACTAGAATGGTTCAGAATTGGTCTATCCATGTTTTCCTGAATCTGAATATGAATATGCAAATATATGAGGAGTCACATATGAAAGAGGAGTGATCACCACATTTTGTACACACACCAACTAACATGGATTAGAATGCAACTTCTTTGAAATGGTTATTTAACAACTCAAAAATTCTCTTCCCACGCCTCTTTGAAACAATAATTTTGCAACTAATGGCTGCAGGTCATTTAAGGAAAGTTCCAGGGTGGGATATTAATTCTCCTCCAGACAGTATCCTAATGCTCCCTTTCCTGGGTCTCCAAAACTCTGGAGCAATAACAGTATCCTCGAGGGTAAAATAAATGACAAATGGCCTACAGAGAATTATAATTAACTGTCAGTAACTTATATGATGTATATTTAATTAGAGGTTGTGTATATATATCTGCACACTTATTTCAAGAGCCACATCTGGGAAACCGCTCTCCATATGATGCAACGCCTGGTGCTCAGTAAAAAAGATTTTTAAGTGTAGCTGATTACTTGATAAAGAAAAGCATACCGTTCCTTTCCCACCTTATTTCTGTCAGGAAAATGTCTTGATTTACAGAACATAAGCAGAAGCCAATAGCATAAGACTCACTTTTTGTTCCCTAGCACTCAAAACCGGGCTGTGGGATAGCTGTGAGGGTCTGTCTCTCAACTGGAAAATGAAACAAACATAGATAGCTGACAGAATGAGTGAAGAGCCTTCTATCAAAAGATATGTCAATTCATGTTAAATGCAAAAGTTGCAACTAGCAACAATATAAAGTATTTATGGGAAACGGAATAATCAAAGGCTATCAAGTCAAATGCTAGAGGCATCATTATTTTGGAAGAATTTGTAATCAATCAAATTGCAATTTTATTTTAGATAACTCCATCTGAACTTGTTTATATTTAATGGAGACTCCCATTCACAGATGGTGAAATGTGGAGAACAATTCATAAGGGCGGCAGAGGAGGGGTTTTTCTTTTATCCGGAAGCCCTTAAAGCAATGCTCGTGCCATTCTAGTGGGTTAAAATAAAATAAAATAAAATATTCCTCACAGTGGGCACCTTTTAAGATACTGTACATTTCTCCACCACCGAAAAATAAAAGTTTCACTCCAATGCAACTTTCATTGCAGCCCTTAAACTCAGACTGTGAATACCCAATTTTTTAAATCAATCCTAGCAGACCAATTCTCACAATCAAAGAGATGAAGGAGGCATAACAAGAGACACAGTGTAATAAAAAGCAGTACATGTATATTGACTTGTGAACAACTAGAAATGAGGCATTTCTGAAGTTCCAAGTCTAACACAACTGAAGAAGCAGAACCCAAGAACTTCTCTCCTACTTAGATGCAACTACACGTAACTGTTTCCTCCCAAAGCAAGGCTGTAGGCTCTGAAGGAGGGGAGCACTGGAGACTTTGAACTCCTAATGTCTAGACATCACAGCAGGCCAGGGAAAGGAGCTGAAGCCTGCGGGAATGAGGGAATGAGGCAACAGAGAGCAGGAAGAAAGCAGAGAAATAAGCCACAAAGTCTGTATTCCATTACTCCTCTTCAAGCCAGCCTTTGCTCCATCTCTTTGGCTGGGACTGAACTAGCTACTAGCCAGGCTTTCGAGTATGTGAAACCCCTTAACAATTTGGACCACGTGGCAGAAGGAAAAAAGGAGAATAGAGGTTGGTGCAGTGGTTTCACACACAAAAACAGAGCAACAAGACACTACTTCTTAGCATGAACAAAATTCCCTGATTCTCAAAAATAACATCCCATAAGGCAGACTTTGACTGCTTCCCTTCTTCTGGGGTTCCCCAAACTTTGGTCTCCAGCTGTTTTTCAACTACAACTCCCATTGTCTCTAGCCAGCAGGACCAGAAGTCAAGGATGATAGGAATTGTTGTCCAAAAATGGCTGGAGACTCAAGTTTGGGAAAACCTGCCTTGTTCCATTGATCATCTTGGCAGCTTTTGTGAGAGGCCATACCATACATAAACAGCAGAGGACAGTTCTTTATTTCAGGGATAGGGAATCTCCAGTTGTTTTTGGACTCGCAAGACACACCAGCCCCAGTAAAATGGCCAGTGATAAGGGACCATAGAATCTTAGCATTGTAGAGCTGGAAAGGACTCCAAGGGTCATCTAGTCCAACCCCAGCAATCTAGGAATCTCAACACACAACCCCCACTCCAATTTGAAACCACACCAGACCCTGCTTAGCTTTTGCAAAAATGCGTTAGCGGTTTTACTGCAGTGCTAGATGGGAATTGTATTTCAGTGACATTGGGGGGGGGGGACACCAGGTTCCCCACTTCTGTTCTGCTTGAAAGGCCAGTTCAAGTCCTGTTTAAAGATGAAAAACCCTACGGTGGGAGAGGAGATGCTTTGAATTTGCCCATCACCTGGACAGCAGATCAAGCAGGTACACACAACTCACCTGGTCACGGTTTCCCCCACTACTGTATTGCAGTTTAAATTACGGAAACTGCTTCTATATTTGCATCTAGACCTATAAATTAGCATGTGATGTGCAGTATTTATGCCAATATGCCCTCATTTGTCCTTTGAGGTGGGCACCTTGCACAGATAAAACATCTCCATGTGTGCTGAACATTTGTTCCATTTTCGGCTGCTAGCTCTATGACCCTTAAAGAGCAAAGAAGAAAAAGCACAGCCGATTTTTAAAAAGCAAATCCAGGATTAACAGAGCAAAAAAAGCCACAACTGTGTAATATTTGCTACAGGGGCAAGCTCTTCTAATTTATTTTAAGATATTTATACCCTCCCTTTCAACAGTTATCAAGCAGCAGCCATCCTTTGAGCAGTGCCCAGTAGCACAGAGCAGAAGAAGTCTCTGTAGGTCAAGGAAGAGAGATGGACATCTCAGAGTTGGCACTACAAATACTGAAGAATAGCAGACAACTGATTGCTCTCTTGATTTGGATCACTCAGTTTGGGTTTTAACCTGGAAATCCTGGATAAGAGGCTGGCACTCTGGAAATGCAGGTGAAACCCTGAAATCTGCCTCCACATGCCTAGAGAAAATTGCACCTGGAGGTATGATAAGCATCTGATGTAGCTCTTAATCACAAACCAAAATGTACCTAGGAGTATTCTTCTTCTTCTTGATGAATTCTCAGTGCTTAAGCTCTTACAGAAACCGGGAGGAGCTCCAGTTTCTCACAACCTCCACAACTATAATAAACCATGAAGTTTTACCAGCCATGAGGCTGATAAAAAGTTGAAGGTTCCACCCCCACCCAAGAGATCAGCTAACAAATTGCTGGCTTATAAAACCCCGAAAGTGTGTGCACATTGCGAAAGCACACACACAGGAGCCCCACCAAATAAACAAAGCCAAGAATGAGTTATGCTGCATTATCTGACAAGTGAATCTGTCTTAATAGTTTATGAATCAGCTCAGCACGCAGGAATGTGCAGCAAAAGCAATGAATATCCAGAGATGTCAGTACAATGTTAATTATTATACAATGGTACCTCATGTTACAAACACTTCAGATTACATACGCTTCAGGTTACAGACTCTGCTAACCCAGAAATAGTGCTGCAGGTTAAGAACTTTGCTTCAGGATGAGAACAGAAATCGTGCTCCGGTGGCGCGGCAGAAGCAGGAGGCCCCATGAGCTAAAGTGGTGCTTCAGGTTAATAACAGTTTCAGGTTAAGTATGGACCTCCGGAACGAATTAAGTACTTAACCCGAGGTACCACTGTATATAAAAACGAAACAATACAAATATATAAAAACAATTCCATTAAAAAACAACAACAACACACATTTTAGAATACAGTAGTTCCAATAAAGACACAGACTGGAATGTTAAGCCTCTCGGAAACTCAATTCTGTGCTCCTTTAGCATGCCTGATGCCAGCCTTTCTAACCTTGCTACCATCCAGATGTTTTACTAACACCCCCCCCCAAAAAAATCTGTTAGTCTTTAATAATAGTAATAATAATTTTATTATTTATACCCCAGCCAGCCACTCTAGGCAGCCAAAAGACTTTTTAAGACTTTGAGGTGCCAAAAGACTGATTATTGGTTTCCCAGCTTTTAAATCATTCTTCCAGCAAGCAGAATTGCTTGGTTGAGAACAGAGGCGACCGAGAACAAGTCTCGGCCTGTTTCTCGAATTATCTCCCCAACACACAAATTCCCTCTCCTCCTCCTCGCCTTGCAAAGAAGCTTGTCCATTTGTTTATATTTGAGAGCCCCTTTCATTCATAATGCTTACTATAGCATAAGTTCTGCAGAGCACTGCAAGGCGAATCAGCCGGGCTTGGGAGAGAGACAGAGAAAGGCAGAGCAGCTGTAAGTAAATAATAAATACCACTAATAACCGTGGTGAGATTATAATCATTAATAATTAACACTAATATATGTTTCCGCTCGGCTTTCAGGGCCTGCTCAGACCGCACAGTGTAAGATGGAAAACATCTGCTGTGTTGCTGGTTTCTTTTTGTCGCTTGGAGAGGAATTCCAGGAGAGTACTTCTCATTTGGGGGGGAGGTCAAGGGCCTGCCAAGTTTTACAATGTCAGCAGCCAGGGCATAGCAAGTCTACTCCTGCTCTAAGTGGCATACGTAGGAGGCTGCCTGACACTGAGTCAAGCCATTGGTCCTTCTTGCTCAGCACTGATTGGCAGCAGCTCTGCAGGATTTCTGGGAGAGATGTCGCTCCCAGCCCTATGCCAGGGATTGGATCAGGGACCTTCTGCATGTGAAGACTTGACGTTTTCATCCCCAAAAAAGTTTTTGAGTTCCTGCTGAAATGAGGCTGCATTTTAATGTTGTAGTTTAATCTTTTTTTTAAAGTTGTATTTCAATCGTTTTATATTTGGTGTTAGCCGCCCTGAACCTGGTCTTGGCTGGGGAGGGCGGGGTATAAATAAAATTTATTATTATTTATTATTATTATACAAAGCAAATACTCTTCCACTCAGCTACAGCTCTTCCCCCAGAAAAACATGTCACTGGGGCAGCTTTTGAGAGACATGGAAGGCCTGATTATGTGAAATCACAGTCACCCGATGTAATTTTCTGGGCTACTGCACATCTTATGTGAATTTTCAGTGAAACCAGGATCAAATGAACTAAAAAAACTATCCAGCTATGGCGGTATTAGGGCTGCAAGGTTTAATCAGTTTAATCCACGGATCAACCAGCTAAGAAACTGCCTTATTCCAGGTCAGTACATCTAGGTCAGTACAGATTGCACTGGCTGGCAGCATCTTTGGGAAAGATCCTGTGTTGAAACAAAGGTGAGCTGTTCCAGAAGCAAACACCATCTTGGTAGTCAAGATAACCCTGCAAATAATTGGTAGTTGTCGTAGCCATGAGCTCATATATGTTGGTATTCACTTGCTTTGATGTGGGTTTAATTGGCTTGCTTTGATGCTATCCTTATCTGGGGGCTTGGGGTGCTGGGCTCTGAGCCCAGAAAGGGGAGCTACCTGTAAGATTTGGGCATTTGCCACCTATGCCCTCATCTGGTCAGGTGAAGTGACATTTGCTGGTTTGTGTACAAAGAAGGTATAAATGCTCACTTGTGTGCAGACAAGCCATCTCCTTGCTGCAGTGTCTGCCCTGTGTCTGAAAAGGCTGAGAGACCTGGCAGGTTGATTTTCTGTGAGTCTACCCCTTTCTGTAATAAAGCACTAGAACTGATCTCTGCTACCTGATCCACTTTGACTAGGAATGATGTGAACTGAACTCAGAACCTTCTGAAGGAAAAGCATGTGTGCTACCATTGAGCTGTGACCCTCTCCCTACAGCAGGGGTGGGGGAACTCTGGACCATGCGCAAGATTTGGCCCATTCACCTGATGGGCAGTGACCTTACGACAGCTGGATCAGCCCCATGACCATCTTACCCCAGTTCCCCACGGGGAACTCGATTGCACAGCCAGAAAAAGCAGGCTCAAAGTCATTGCCTGAAGGGCTCTTTGGAAGAATGGGTGCTTTGAAATCCTGACAATCATCAGCTGGCATCACTTGGAGGTTAACTGATTGACAGGTGGGCGGGCGGCCCTGCCCACCTGGAAAATTTGGCTGACGTGGGGTAGGAGGATCCAGCCCGCTGGAGAGACACAGTTCCCCATCCCTGCCTTACACCTTCCTCAAAAATAGGAGGCTTACAGCGTATGCAGTCCAGCTCTATGTACAAGCTCCATTGAAATGAATGGAAACCGCACAGGAGCAGAGGGCTGGGCTGGATCTTTCAGGCAGACTGGCCCAGAAAGGGCAGGTCGCTGCCAAAAAGGGTTGGCTCTGCAGTCCCAAATGTAAACCCGATGCACACATGCAGAAGAACAGGGTTGGCAGGTTGGACTGCCCATTTCAGGCTGCATGGGAGGGAGAACGGAAATAACATTTTTTAATGGCTACTGGTGTGAAAACTCTCTTGTGGCTAGAAAAATAACCACAGTAGGCTAAGGGCTGTGACAAAGCTTTCCCTCCTGCTCTGTTAGTTTTCTGGCTGAAGGAAGTTTTTTATGTGGGGAGAAACAACAAACATGATTGCCGCATCTAGAAGAAACTGCCTGATGGTAAGAGCTTCATGACAATAGAGCAGCATGTCTCAGGAGGTGGCAGGCTCTGAAAGCATTTTAGCAGAAGCTTGACAGCCATCTGTCAAGGTTACTGGAGTCTCATCCTGTTTTGCAGATTCTATGGCCCAGGCATCATTCTCCAAATCTCACATTCCCATTAGGTAAAGGTAAAGGTACCCGTGACACAGACGACTCTGGGGTTGCGGCGCTCATCTCGCTCTATAGGCCGAGGGAGCTGGTGTACAGCTTCCGGGTCATGTGGCCAGCATGACTAAGCCGCTTATGGAGAACCAGAGCAGCACACGGAAATGCCATTTACCTTCCCACCGGAGAGGTACCTATTTATCTACTTGCACTTTGACTTGCTTTCGAACTGCTAGGTTGGCAGGAGCAGGGACTGAGCAACGGGCGCTCACCCTGTCGGGGGATTCGAACCGCCGACCTTCTGATCGGCAAGCCCTAAGCTCTGTGGTTTAACCCACAGCGCCACCTGCGTCCCCCTCACATTCCCATTACGTTGTCATAAAAACACATAGGTGAGTCTGAATTAGACTACGCGTTCTCAAGAAAATTTGCAGAAGATCATCGGGTGACACTTAAAATGAAAGCCAGACAAAGCGGTTGTGCATTTCCAAGCCCGACAATACGATCATCTTTGTAAATGATCCATTGGCCAAGAAAGGCAAGGGCTTCCACTTAACTTGGCTTCTCTGTATTTAATTGGGCTGTTCGTTTGTAACGAGATCACTCCAATTGCAGGGTGGTGCGTTTCCAGTACAAACCTCATCTCAACACATCACAACTCTTTTCCAGGCATGGGGGCAGGGGTGGGGAGGAAAAATGAAATGCACAAAACAAGGAGATGCCCTTGCCAGCAGAATTAAAGTCCCTATGCTTGTCTAGGGGCCCATCCAGACTGGTGTTTTGTTGCTGGTGCATTCTGCAACATGTTCCTGACACAGTTATAGTGCATTAGTGCCGCTGATTGGAAAGGCCAAAGCGGGACATAAAAAGCGGGACAAAAATAAACCAAGAATGCTTGGGGTATAAACCGTTAGTAAATTCCAACAGGAAGTTATGGGGTATGTATTGATCGGAAGCGGTGGGACCACACCAAAGGTTTTGTAGGCACAAACAGTATTTAAAAGCAAGATCACATGTGATCATGAGCACAAATCATGAGTGTGCAATAAAAAGGAATCCTGGAGGAGCATCAAGACAGAGACCAATGTTTTACATTCAGACCCAAGCTCTTTCACCATTCATGTTCTCAAGAGGGCCAGGAGCTAGTGAGGCTTCTCAAACAGAGTTGCTACCTGTCCTTTAAAATACAGATTTATTCTGTTTTGGGAGCACACAGTCTCCTGTTCCGCTTGGGATGCCTTTTGTCATGTTTCTGAAGTCATTTAAAAAAAAAAAAAAGTTTTAGGCCGCTTTCTTAAAAGGCACAAGCCATTTTTTTCAATAAGATAACTATTTGTGGATTAACTGCATGCTCGTGCCTTTCTCCTGCCACATTGAAAGACTAGTACAGTGGTACCTCAGGTTAAGTACTTAATTCGTTCCGGAGGTCCGTTCTTAACCTGAAACTGTTCTTAGACTGAAGCACCACTTTAGCTAATGGGGCCTCCTGCTGCCACCACGCCACCGGAGCCCGATTTCTGTTCTTATCCTGAAGCAAAGTTCTTAGCCTGAAGCACTATTTCTGGGTTAGCGGAGTGTGTAACCTGAAGCGTATGTAACCTGAAGCGTATGTAACCCGAGGTACCACTGTATTCATTAATGCTGAGGTAACACTATGTATATTGCTATGTGAGCTTTCATTTTAGGATTAATAATGCGCAATATTAGCACTATTAAGTATAAATCGAAAGTGACGTTCAAAAGTGGGTCTTGGGTGTGGACCGGTTGAAGACCACTGCCCTGAAGGATCTCTTTGCGGTTGGATTAGTAGCCATCTTAATATTAAAATATATTTCTGAAAAAAAGCATGCTCCTTTCATAAATTCAAAACATTCTTTTGCTTTCCCAATAATTTTCTTTTTGATGGAAGCAAGAAGGAACAAGACTCGGAGCAGTAAAGAAGGAATGCAAGACAGATGCTCCGCTGCTTCTGATCTTTAATGATGCTCAGACTTTTATTACTCTGTAATTTTAAGAGCTAATTATGAAATTACTGGCTGCATTCAGAAAGAATTCCCTTCCAAACCAGAGTTTAAATTCCCTATAAACATCCTAAACCATCCTAAGTCTGGAGAGAGAAAGGGACTTGTGTTAAATGGGGAGGTAATTACGGGCTCTGACCGTTTCCCAAGGTTATCTGGCAATGCACCAATAATGCAGTCAGTTTATGATCATTCTCAGAAACCAGAGGTTAAACAAAACACATATGCTGTGTTAATATTAAAGCAGGCTTTGACAACTCTAAACACAACACAGCAAGTATGCAGTAGGCTGGCGAGCTATTGCTTTGCCTTGCTGCAGTAACCAAGCTAAATAAATAAATTAAAAAACCTCCTCTCTCCAAATTGGAACCGACAACAGGAGTCTCTCGGCTGGTCTGAGCTCGTATTCTGCAGAGACATCAATTGTGGGTTTCGTGCCAAGGAAAAAGACTTCATGATTCAGTCAGAAGAGAAAAGAAAAACGGGCAAGGATAAGAGGGCATGAACTAAGAATGGATTGGGAAAGCCCAATAGCCTAACTCAGCGCTAGCGCCCAAGGATGGCGCGGGAAATTTAGGCCTCAAAGGTTGCCAGGGGCAACCATGAAATTCATTTTGAGAGGAAAAGCCTGTGGGCTGCTGAAGGGGGAAAGCAAGCTGTATGCCAAGAAAGATTTTGAGTATTTTTATGCCTGTAATGCAGGGGGAGCCAAGACGATGCTCTCCAGATATTGCTAGACTACAGCTCCCATCATTCCTGCCCCTTGGCCATGTTGGCCAGGGCTGATAGGCACTATGTTCTGACAGCATCTTGTGGGCACCATGTTGGCTATGCCTGCTGTAATGAGAAATCATATGCTGCTCACAAGGAGTAACCTTTTGAGAGGCTATCGAAGAAACTCCCAACAATATACTGTCAAGGAATGTTTGATCAAAATATTGGATGCTGTTGAGGCAGGTAAGCTGAATCATATATTCACAAAACATGTTTGCATTTATATGGCAATACTCTGCTTTCAGAGAACCCAAAAATAACGTGTGCAAAACATTCCATTACCACCACAAATTAGATGGGGGTATTATACAAGTTTAACTTAGACTAGCTTCCCCTTTCTGACTGCCTGGGAACCCAAAATATAAATTTCCTGAGTCAGGTCAGTCAGTTCAACAGGTGCAGCCCCCCACTTTCTCGTCTTTTAGCTTGTATTTTGCCTTGCCTGCTCTTTGTTACCCCCAGATAACAAGCCCACATTTACTTATTTGCAATATTTCCTACCTACCCTTCACCTTAAGTTCCCAGGGTGGGTCAAAACAATACAATTTACAATTACAAAAGAACAGACAAAAGCGTTAGTGTGATAAGTGGAACAGAACTTAGGAATTATTTTTAAATTCTGTAGGATGTGACAAGTGAGTTCTGATTAGATAAGGGGTCAGAAAACATTTTCAGCAGGGGGCCGGTTCACTGCCCCTCAGACCTTGTGGGGGGTTGGAGTATATTGGGGGCGGATGAACAAATTCCTATGCCCCACAAATAACCCAGAGATGCGTTTTAAATAAAAGCACATGTTCTACTCATGTAAAAACACACTGATTCCCGGACCGTCTGCGGGCCGGATATAGAAGGAAGGTGACTGGGCCGGATCCAGCCCCTGGGCCTTAGTTTGCCTACCCATGGATTAGATGCTTCCTTTGCATTAAGTTCCACTTACAGAACAGGATAGCAACCTTCAGTTGATTTCAAAATACTGGAGTAAAGAGGTGCACCTTCAGCATATGACAAAAGCTGTGAAGAGGGTTTGCCACATGTTATTAGCTCTTTCACCTCTAAATCAATGCCAAAATGAGGTCCACAGCCAATCCCCAGGTGAGCAACTGATGAGCAATACTCTAAGCACCTTGACACCTGGTGCAGGAATAATCCCATACTGCTTCGGTCCCAGCCATCTGAAATTATGGGTTCATCCATCAGGGTATTCTCTCGAAGACCACGGGATGAGGGTTTAGACTCCGTATGCATATAAATTCTCCCTTCAGTCCCACGTTATTAAACAAGATTTAAAGTCTTCAAATGACAATTCAGTGAGAATAGTTCTTAAGAGTGATTCATGCGTTTCTCTTTCAAGTGCAGGAAAGCTATTCCTCGTCTCCTACATCAAACTGCCGGAGGGGACTAGACGGTGCTCTGATCCGCAGCTATTACAGCATTTGTGAGGGGAGGCAGAGGCAGAGGCAGGGAGAGTGAAGTGAAAAATACTTGCGTTAAGAAGCCGATGGCTTGCAATCTTTGGTGCCAGTCACAAAAATTAAAATAGGTGGAGATTCCATCACCTGTTCCACTTTTTATAACCCCCTCCTCTACAGAAGAACACACACCAAGACCACCATCACCTTCAGGTATCAGCTGGTAAATTATGGGTTAGTAAGTGAGGTTTATAAAAAGGGTGGTTTAAACCACTGAGCCTAGGGCTTGCCAAACAGAAGGCTGGCAGTTCAAATCCCCACGACGGGGTGAGCTCCTGTTGCTCGGTCCCAGCTCCTGCCAACGTAGCAGTTCAAAAGCACGCCAAAAAGGGCAAGTAGATAAATAGGTATCGCTCCGGCGGGAAGGTAAATGGTGTTTCCCAGTGCTGCTCTGGTTTGCCAAAAGTGGCTTAGTCATGCTGGCCACATGACCCAGAAAAACTGTCTGCGGACAAACGCCGGCTCCCTTGGCCAGTAAAGCGAGATGAGATGCGTGCCACAACCCTAGAGTTGTTTGTGACTGGACTTAACTGTCTGGGGTCCTTTACCTTTTTAAGTGAGGCTTGTGAAAAACAAGGAGAAGACAATGGAAAATTAACTTCAAAGAGAGATACAAAGGAGTAGATAAAAATCTACAAACAATACTGACCTCTCCACCTCACCAAAAGGTAGAATATTTTTAAGAGGAGTAAGAAACTGGAAATAAATCTACAGGAGGTGCCTGGAAATCTTTATAGAAAGGGGCAGTTAATAGTTAAACGATTAATCTCTCTACTGTGAGATGTGGTTTATGGGCACAAGTGCAGGTAGCTTTAAACAAGGATTAGCCAAATTCAGGGAGGATAAGCCAATCAATTGCTACCCATGCCTGCAAATGCCAGTTGCAAGGATAGGCCTATTGCTTTAGTGTCCTGTTTTTAGGCTTTTTGCAGGCATCTGATTGGCTTCTACGGAAAACAGGATGCTGGACTAAATACAAATTTATACCCTGCTTTTTAACATGGAGGTCTCTAAGTGGCGTACAACAATACTGTAAAACCTGCAAAACTTAAAACCTCAAGAATGCCACATCTCAAAAAAAAGAAAAGAAAGTGAAACATCTGAGAAGCATCGAGGGTGCTAAGGTCCCCTGAAATAAACAAGGTTTGAATAGGCACCTGAAACTCCATAGGGATGGTATCTGTCTAATTTCTTGCGCTTAAGAGACCCACTAATAAGTGCTCCTCACTTTGGGCATACAGGTTAAGGCGGTCCTTAAGGTATTCTAGGCTTTTTAAACCAGGGATTTATACACTAGGTGTGGGTTAAATCACAGAGCCTAGGACTTGCTGATCAGAAGGTCAGCGGTTCGAGTCCCCGCGACGGGGTGAGCTCCCGTTGCTCGGTCCCTGCTCCTGCCCACCTAGCAGTTCGAAAGCACTTCCCTGGCGGGAAGGTAAACAGCATTTCCGTGTGCTGCTCTGGTTTGCCAGAAGCGGCTTAGTCATGCTGGCCACATGACCCAGAAGCTGTACGCCGGCTCCCTCGGCCAATAAAGCGAGATGAGCACCGCAACCCCAGAGTCAGCCACAACTGGACCTAATGGTCAGGGGTCCCTTTACCTTTACCTTACAAGACAGTGCAGGTCTTAAACACCAGTGTCTTATGTTGATGCTAGTCTCGTCCCATCACCAGTCTAGGTGCAACATTCTGCGCTAGCTTTAACTCCCAGACCGCACCCAAGGGCAACCCTGCATAAAACACACTACAGTAATTCAGTCTTTTAGCATGAACTGCAGCGCTCAGGTTTTCCCTACCCAGGAATGGCCACAGTTGAAGCTTTCAAAAGGCACTCCTAAGTGACAATGATGGTTCAAAAGCACCCCAAAATTATGTACCTGCACCTTCAGGTTTGCTCTACTTCTTCCAAGGTTTCTTGGGACTTAATTGATTCTCAGACTCCCCCTTCTGTTTAGCTGGGAAACCTAAACACATGCTATGAGTCCGGGCGATCTCAAATAAGCATAGGACTTCCTTACCCTGATCAGTGCATTCTCAGCTTCCCTGTATTTTGGCTCCTATTTCCCCTTGCATTTTCCTCATCACCTGTTCCAACTTATACCCCGCAGTCCTCCCGGTGCTAGGAGTCTCGCCACACTGGAGTTATTTGTGGTGATGCTGGAGGCCACCATGCAATTATTCTTCTCAATTACTCCCTGATGAGGACTTGAGTACCCCCAAATGGTAGCAAGTATTCCATGTTGGAAACCACCAGCTTAGACGGATCATAGCCCCTGCCCAAGGCTGCTTCTGTTTAAATTAAATCAAAGAAGCACAAAAGGGGGGGAGAGGCTGATTTAGCTTGTCTGCCTGGCACAGCTCAAAATCTCACTGAGATTTTCCAGTCTTGAATTAACGCTTTAAAGTAATTCCCCGACACAGCAAGTCATCCTTCATACGGAACGATACTAATCCCTTTGCATTTCATGGGCCTGATAAGATTTATATCCTGAACCGATATCTCAACTAGTTTTGTATTCCCCGAGATCCAAATGCAGCTTTTCTCTTAGATTCAAGGCAGCACATGAATTTTCTCAACGGGCTGCAGAAACAGCCATGTGGCTTTTTAAAAAACCAAAAAACCCCTGCTCTCCAAGCATAGCACATTAATGACAGGAGGTAATCTTATTTACCAGACTATCAGCATTATCCCGTTCCATTGACACAGTTACACAGTGCCTTCTGCTGAGCCGAAAACGGAGTGTGCAAATTTGCCCCAATTAGCTTCCATTTAAAATTACTTTTGCGTTTTCAGTACTGGGTTGGAAAGCACACATTATGTCATCGCCCCAGCCTCAAGCTAGGATGAGCTGGCCAAGTCCAGGGCTGCTGTGCAACTGGCTGGGGGGGAACTGGACTGGGCTCCTGGTCCTAAGCCAGATGTTGTTGGTCAGCAGATCGCCAACGCTGGAGCTGATGAATAAGGGTTTGCAGAACCTGAACCCACAGAGAGCCAGAGGCAGGACTTGCAGGAGAACATGCAGAGGTCTTCTTCCAGGAGAGACTTCCTTGCAGTGGTGTAGAGCAGGCAAGCAGGCAGGCAGGCAGGGAGGGAAGGAAGGAGGGAAGCAGCAAGCATCAACATTTTTTCCAACACATTTTTTCACAGCAGGGGTGGTGACATCATCTCCTGGAGTGCTATTTGCCAACGCCTGTGCATGCCAAATAAATAAGCCTCTCTCAGAGAGAAACCTATCCAACAAGCCAAACAAAGGGGAAGATGGAGTGAGGGAGAGATAGAGTGGGGGGAGAGATGTTCTAAATTAGTCCCTATGGAAATACTTCACAGGGCTATTTCTTTTTTTGGCAGCGGTGGGGAGTCAAGTGGTCTGTGACCCTGACCAGAAAAATGCATTGGGGCAGCTCCTGATGAGCTCAACTTCCATGCACAGGAATCCCTCAGGAAACCCATTAACCCGTTATCCACCACTTCCCCCATCCCTAAAAAAAATGGCAGAATGTGGATTCCAAAAAGCTTACCCAAGGCAGCCGTTGTGACAACAGCCATGACCAGAGAAACAGAATGTGGACCTACAAACACCTCCCCCCACCTGCCCAACATCCAGCCGACCTTGGGTTGCTTGCTAAGTTGAGGTTCCCCCACCACCACCTGCAATGCTGTTGCTGTTCCTTAATTATTAATTAATTAATTAATTAAGGTAGATCATTTATTTGCACCAGCCACCAGCCATTGCAATTTGTGTGGAAAGTGCAAGCGAGTATTAATTAAGTAAACGAAAATGTCCTTCATAGGATTCCCATTACCAGCTCAGTTGGAGAGATTACATTAGCATGGACACTGGAGGGCTAGAATGCTAGTTTGGTTGGGGGTGGGGGTGGGGGGGTGTTTAGGGTGGGGGGGTGTTTAGGGTGGGGGAGAGGGTGTGTCAAAATGCACAATCGGGAAGCACTTTTATTATCCCCCACCGAAATGTCACAACAAAGTGATCAAGTGCTTGTTACTAGTATGAATATGCTTATATCACACCTTTCCTCCATTTTATCTTCACAACAACCCTGAGAGGTCGGATGAGAGACTGTAGTCTTAGAAGAGAACCTGCAATTCAGAAGTTACCCCCACATCACTGGTCAAGCGCCCATCTTCAGGCCAGCGAGTTGGCCTCTTAAGACTCTCCAGTCTTCCAGAGCATAGGAGGGGTGGTCCAAAGGCAGAGGCTCAGTAAGGCCTATGTTCATCTCCAGACTTCTCCATAGGAAGATGCTCGCCATTCTGTAGCCACTAGTCAACCTTGCTGCTTTCCCTACCTTGCAAGACCCAACTACAGACAGATGAAATAAATAAAAATGGCAGCTGAGCTGTGAGTCGAACTTAGCTACCCATCATCCATGTTTGCTATGCCCTTTTGGTTCACCTTATCCTTATACAACTCCTTGCGAGCACTGATGTTTGTTGCACTCTGACAGTGATATCCCGGGAAAACTGGCCTGGGATCACTCTGCCAAGAAAGGAGAGCCTTCACAAATCTCCTTCCCTCCTAAAGGAGTGCACTACAAGACTCCTTGGGTTAATGAAAGGCAAGGGCCACAGCTCAGTGGTAGAACAACTGCTTTGAATGCAGAAGGTCTCGGGTTCAATTTCTGGCATCTCCAAGTAGGGCTGGGAGAGATCCCTTCCTGAAATTCTGGAAGGCTGCTGCTAGTTAGCACAGACAATACTGACTTGGTGTAAGGCAGTTTTCTATTTTCCGAAATTTGTTAATGCAAGGGGAAGAGGTGGGATCGTTGAAAAAAGGGGGAGGGTTACTCTTGGATCCGTCTGGTCAGGGGCACCAAGTCCTGGGGGCTGGGCTGTTTTGGAACCCCAAAAATATTTTGGGAAGGGCTGCCCCCCCCCAATGTTGATGGGGCGGTGGAGGCTGGGCACAGAGCTGAGCATGGAGCCAAGCATGGCATGGTTCCAGTGCCATGGAGGGGAAGGAGGGTGGAAGCAGCCTCCCCCTGGTGGCTGGGCCAAGAGGAAGCAGAGGAGGAGCCTCTGTCCATCAAAGTTGCATGACCACTGTGTTTAGCTCTGCCCCAGGCTCCTCGGAACGTCCTGATGTCACACATGACATCCCCCACCCCCATCACCCTTGTAAGTTGGCACCTCTGTGTCTGGCCATTGTATCTTCCTTTCTTTTCTTCTGATCTATGCCAGTACCCAGGTAAACAGCTTCTTATTAACAGCCCAGTTTCAATTTTGTGCACGCAAGTGTATTTCAAATGTGTACAGCTGACTCCCAACTTAGGCCAGGGTTATGTTCCGGGAATAGCAGATAAAGCCAAACTCGTGTACAGTCAGAACACATTCTCCCTGCACTTCCGAACGTTCTCCCAAGGCGACTGCAATGGTGGGTGGGATTGCAGACTTCCCCCCACTCCCAGATGCCCACTCCATTTTTTAATATATTTTTATGTTTTTTAGCCAAGTGCATAGAGCTGAATTCGCACAAATTAAATGTGCATAAGTTGTAAGTCAACTCTATTTGCAATAGCATAGAAACAGCAACTCTTGATTCCTCTCTGCTGCTCATCATTTAACTACTAGGGGCAGATTTCCCATTAGCAGAATATGAATTCCCAGGTGGACACAGAAGCTACTTCCAGAAGCAAAAACAGCCATTCCTTCAACTATTTTCTTCGGCATGAGACATTTTAATTCTCCCTTGTCCTTCCTTGACCCAATGATGTCACTCAGCAGGAGTTTTGGATTTCAAGAGCAGGAAATGCACAGATTGCAAGCAATGGAGCTTTATTCACAAATAAGAACATTTATTTATTCTTATTGCCTTTCCCAGACTGTGCTCAGAAAAAGAATGTTGACAGAGCTAACAAACCGCCACTAAGGGTATATCCAACACCAGTTATATTGGTGACCCATCGAAGTAGACCCACCAAAATTAATGCACATGACTAAATTGGATTATTCATTTCAATGGGTCCACTCTGATTATGACATAGCTGAATACAACCCTAAGGCTCAATTCAGACAACACATCAAACCATGGTTTTCTACTCACCACAGTTTAGAACTCACCATGGACTGAGAACTCTCTTTAGCATGATTTAAATTTGTTTGCTATTATTTATCATATGCTCAGCACTCCAATTCCTATGATGCTGCAGTCTCTGCAGACTGTGTTACTGCTATAACCCATATTTACCCTTTCAGGTATCATATGAAATGATAAGTTAAAACAAACCAGGGGTGCAGACCCACTTCAAACCATGCTTTCTCTTCTGGCTTCTTAGACCGCGGTTTGTCAAATGTGACCTGTGCCAAACCATGGTTCAGACATCCTTAACCACAGCTTGCCAAGATGCCTCAATTTAGATCAAATGTGCTCCTTATTTTGCAGCTTGATCCCTAAAATATCCAGTTCCGGTTAACAATCTTGCAGTCGGCTCAACTACAGTGGTACCTCGCAAGACGAATGCCTCGCAAGACAAAAAACATGCAAGACGAAAGAGTTTTCCATTTTTTGAGTCGTTCCGCAAGACGAATTTCCCTATGGTCTTGCTTTGCAAGACGAAACGTCTTGCGAGTTCTTGCGAGTTTGTTTCCTTTTTCTTAAAGCCGCTAAGCCGTTAATAGCCGCTAAGCCGCTAATAGCCGTGCTTCGCAAGACGAAAAAACCACAAGACGGAGAGACTCGCGGAACGGATTAATTTTGTCTTGCGAGGCACCACTGTATCTGCTCCACAGTGGACTAATAATAATAATAATAATAATAATAATAATAATTTATTATTTGTACCCTGCCCATCTGGCTGGGTTTCCCCAGCCACTCTGGGCGGCTTCCAACAAAGATGAAAAACACACTAAAATGTCACATATTAAAAACTTCCCTGAACAGGGCTGCCTTCAGATGTCTTCTGAATGTCAGGTAGTTGTTTATCGCTTTGACATCTGATGGAAACAGCAGCTCCTCTTCATTTTTAAAGCTGGCAGTACCTGCAACTCCCTAAGCAGTGCTGTGTTTATGTTCTCCCCCCGCCCATTGTTCTTCTCAGAAAAAATGTACAACATTTTCATAGAACAGGGATAAATCTTGCATGCAGACTGTGCATCAGATTTGTGAACCAGACTGTTGTTGTTGGCACCCATCTGTCTTGAGAGACAATGAAGGGTGCCTCCTGGGGTGCAGTCAAATTATTGTGTTAGCAGCACTGAAGTGACCATCCTGGGGCACAAGCCTGAGCAGTATGTGTGGAGGTCCTGCGCTGCTCAGACGACAAGACCCCCCTCTCGACCTCACTGATGTGGTCCAAAGGAAAACACAGAAATATGTTTGGCACCAGCTTGGCTGCAGGAGTTGCCAGAAGGTGCCATTCAACCGTCTTAGGAATTCCGCTCCAGATCTGTGTAAGGTTTACTCCTTAGACCTTTCTTCTCTCAAAGAGAAGAAGGCAGAGGAAGTTTAGAATCAGAGTTCTCCTTTTGCTAGATGGGCTACCTTCCCAGGTTGACAAACCTCACCTGCCCCTTGCTTCCTTCTACAGCATGTGCAGAAAACACCTTCTTGACAGTTGGACCCACTATTGGTCTCACCAACTCAATCTGCCAGACTCTGCCTTCACATGCAAGGCAAGTCCCTACCTCACTGAGGGTTTGAGACTCACCAGCCATCCTCACCTGGTTTAGCCGGCCACTTGAAGCTGTCCCCGTGATGTGGCTACTGCTGCACGCAGACAGTTTCTGGAAGCAACAGGTGAGAGCTGAGTGCAAGGTGGGGAGCAAAGGTGGGCAAACTACCCCAGAAGGGGCACAGCATGTCCCCCACCAGAGTTAATACCCTTCCAGTCGATACACCCAGACTAAAAATGCAATAAAACTACGAGATGCTCAAAATGTAAAGATGTGGACATATGGAGGGAGCATGGAGTGCCTTTTGGTCTAAGACTGGTTCCACTCACTGGAGCCTGAAGTTTGCAATCTCTTCGGGGGGGGGGTCAAATGCCAGTGGCGGGCAGGGCCAGAGACAAAAGAGGACAGAGAAACACATGTTCACATATGCCAGTTCAGGGGTCGGCAACCTAAGGCCCATGGGCTGGATCCGTGGATCAGCGAGGGGAATCTGTGGGTTTTTTTCACAGCGCGGGTGCCATTTCCCCCCCCCAACATTCCCCCACACACCATGGCGGAACCTCCTCCCTCCCTGCTCCTGGTGTAGCAAATCGCCGGCCAATCGCCTGCTAAGGTTTGAGGCCCTGGTCAATGGGTGAGTGGCTGCTGCGTGTGGCTGAGAGGAGGAAGGGGGCTGGGATGAGCTGGCCGAGCGCATTTCCAGCAGCCCCTTATTGGAGCAAGCTGTTGGCCGCCGCCGCTTGTGCCGCCGCCGCTCTGCCAAGCGCAGCTCCTATGCCTGCCCTTGTGAGCGGCAGAGTCTGTCTTCGTCGGCGGAGGACTGCTTGTTCCTCCTCCACCGCTTCTGCCACTGTCATCAGTGGAGGAGGAGGAACGAGGAGCCCAAAAGCACCCCAGGTAGGCAGGGGGACAGGAGGGGCTGGGGGGGGAGAGAGGCCCCCTCTGCATTATGCACATGCGCGCATACGTACTCTGGCCCACCAGGAGGTTTGTAGTGCAGTGAACCGGCCCACCCCAAAAAAAGCTTGCCGACCCCTGGGCTAGTTTCTACACACACTTGAACACCTATTTCTCTATCCTCCATGCAGGTAAATAAGAGGCATTAATAGAGTCCCAGGACACATTTCCGCCAGGCAAAAACATAAAAGGAGGACCAGTGAGGAGTGTGTCTCGGGACAGAGGGTGTGGCATTCTGAGAGTCCCACTTGGGCCAGATAAAGAGGTCTAGAGGGCCACAGTCAGCCTAAGTTTCCCCATCCCTGCACTAGCTGAACAGATGCTCTCAGCCAGTAAGTGGTCTTTGTCCCTCCCATGGCAGTGAAAGAAATCCCATGTGGGCTAATTCGCCTAAAGGACACTTAATCTCCAGGCAGGAAAAAAAGTTAGACATTGTAATTGTCTACTTATCAAGGAAGAAAGGAAACTGTGAGGCTGACTCCTTTGCTGTAATAATTCCTGCCGACATCCTATAATGGTTAACACTGAAGCAGGAGGAAGAGGAGGAGGAGGAAAAAGAGAAAATAATGTCTAAAACTAAACTTTAAAGAAAATTAAATCCATGCGTATTTAATAATACTAATCTCGGAGCAGAATTCCAAAAAAATAAAATAAAAAAGGGCTTTAGCACACTTTGCAGAAGAGCTGAAGGGCACAGCTAACAGACCGAAAACAATGGCCCATTAAGCTGGCAGCACCAAAGGGACAGAAGTGCTTCCAGAGCTCATTTTAATTACTTTACAAGTATTAATCCTTATTAAGCATCAATTAGAAGTGGTACCCCCCCACTCCACTCGCTTGGTTGAAGTGCACTGCAGTGCATAAAATATTTCCCAATAAGAGGAAAATAGGATCATAGGATCTGGAATGACCGAACAGACAGGGACATCCATCCACCCTACTACCTCATATGCAGCATAAATGGCACAAAATGCCTTTTCACCACTTAAGGGTAGCCTCTCCTTGACAAATATATCCTGGCCTCTGTTATTCATGCCCCAGTAACAAAGCAACTGTACTTGGGGCTACTTTGAAGAATGCTCAGAAGGTTCGAATGAGCCCAAACCACAGCTGCTACATGCAGAGATGCATCTACAGACCTTCATATGCTATTGGACTCCAACTCCCATCATCATCCATGACTGCTCACCATCTTGGTTGGAGCTGATGGAAGTTGCAGTCCGCAACTGCAGCTGTGACCCCTCCTCCTATCGTGTTGGGATTCAATCTCAGTTTATTGGCTCTCGTTCAGTCCACTGCTACATCCAAACACTAGTCCCAGACGTGCACAGCCTAGCCCAACTCCAATGACAAGGAGAAACACGTGCATCTCAGCTGTCTCTGGGAAGCCCACAAACAGGACATGAGAGCAATAGGCTTCGTCCACTTTTCTTCCCCAGCAACTAGTATTCAGAGGCAACTTGTCTCCAGTTCTGGTCCATCTACCTCAGTATTACCCACATTGACTGGAAACCAAGCCTTATGAGGAATGGTTGAGAGAGCTGGGTACGTTTAGCCTGGAAAAGAGGAGAAGTGATAGCCATCTTCAGTTATCTAAAGGGCTGACACATGGAAGATGGAACACACATGTTTTCTCCTGTTCTGGAGGGTAGTGGATCCAAATGAGAAGAAAAGAGGTTCTGACTAAACATCAGGAAGAACTTTCTGATGTTAAGAACTGGTCAACAGTGGAACAGTCTCCCTAGAAAGGCGGTGGAGGTTTTTAAGCAGAGGTTGGATGCCCATCTGTCATGGATGCTTTGGTTGAGATCCTTGCATTGCCAGGGGTTGGATCACCACCATGACAACCACCACCACCACCACCATCATCATCTGCCTATCTGGCTGGGTTGCCCCAGCCACTCTGGGTGGCTCCCAACAAAATATTAAAAACACAATAACTAGATGACCGTCAGGGTCCCCTCCACTTCTATGATTCTATGAAATAATGGTTTGCCTTTACCTCTAAATTTCCCCTCCCCCCCCCAGCAAATTAGCTAGTAGCCCAGTTGGGGGTCCCAGCCCAACAGTTCAAAGTCCAAGGCAATGCTGTGTTTGCTGTCTTGATTGCCGAAATCCTTGGTCCTTTCCACAAAACCATCTGCTTCAAAAAGCACGGAAGGGATTTCTGGTACAAACTGTATTCAAACATATCCAGCTCTCTTAAAAAAATGCTATGCTAATGGATCCCACTTTGTCTGAGATGCATGCCAAACCGATTTGCAAAGAAATTGTGTCCTGATGCCTTCATGCCCGCCTTTCGCTTTTCCGCATGCGAGCGAAGCAGCAAAGTTAAAACAGCAAGTTTATTTTCAGTCTGAAGCCACCTGTCTGTGTTAAGCATATGCAAATCTTGTAACAAGCACCACAAGCAATTGTGAGAGAAAGACAGGAAAAGTGGGGAGGGGGAGGGAAACCAAAGAAACCAAACATCTGTCCTCTGCGTTGCACTTGATAAAACCGGCAAGGTAACGTCTCACAAAGATTAACAGACATCTGCTCAATTATAGTCAAGGAGTGGGATGGCAAGCTAACAAAACAAGGAACACAACATCTTTGAAGAGTTCCTGCACATCCCACAGTGAGCCTGTAAAAATGCTCTAGTGTTCACCTGAGCTGAAACAGCCTCTCCACCCCATCCCTTTTGCAAGATAACGACTCCCTTTTTTGTTATTAGGATGCATTTTGGCAAACGTGTGAAAATTATGGAGCAAATCTGCACCACTGAGCTAGAAGAGTACAGTCTAGTTAACGAGACCTTCCCAACTAAACATCAAGATGGACTTTCTGACCGTAAGAGCTGTTTGACAGTGGAACACTTTATCTGGGGAGGTGATGGACTCTCCTTGCCTGGGAGGTTTTTAAGCAGAGCTTGGATGGCCATCTGTCATGTTTGCGTTAGTTGAGATTCCTGCATTGCAGGGGGTTGGACTAGATGACCATTGGGGTACCAACCAACTCTGCAATTCTAAGATTCTATAATTCCTTGCTTGCCCAGATGAAAAGCTATTTATGCAAACAGCAGGAGTTGTTCAAAAGCAAAGTATTACAGAAAGAGAACTTTGACAAACGAGCCAAGTCAGATGTTGACTTGACACCAGTTCCATTGTAAAATGAATGTTTTAAATAATATTTGTATTGGTTGTGTATTTTGATTTGTATATCTTTGCACCCCATTGAATGGTTTTTGCTTTCCCCCCTATCCGTTTCAATCCAGTATTATAACCTCACTGAGAGCAAAAGGGGAAGAATCCTTATATAGCATATTCTTCCTGTTGTTGTTGCTGCTAAGAGTATCCCTCAGATCTCCAGGGATTTATTTAACAAGCTCAATGCTAAACGGATGCCAAGGGAACAAACACATATCAAAAAAGCTGACTTCGTTCCTTTGCAATAGCAGAGTTCTCTTGTGCACTCCCTGGTCTTGAATTAGTGTACATTTTTCCACCCTGTGGGAACTCAAGAATCTCCAGTTGTTAGCAATGTCCCTATTTGAACTCTTGCAAAAAAATAAAAAATAAAAAATCCACCTGTCAGAGCTGCTTCCAGATCCTAGCTCACAGAGGATCACGCTAGCCAGCGATCATTAAATAAAAGTCTTTATTGAGTTACAGTTTCCATTCTCAAGCTGCTGCGTGCAACTCTACGTCTCATGGTTAGATCGGCGAAGCTCCATCTGAGTCTCCGCCCCTTGTACACCAACTTAATATCCTAGCCTTGCTCCACCTTTTCCGCCTGACTGTTCTTCTCTGGGTCCCTCTGCCCCCCGGGGTCTCTTCCTTCCGGGATTCCTCTGACGCTGACGCTGACCCCCCTGACTCTTCTCCCTCCTTTCGGCGGGCTTTAGGACCTGGCTCCCTTTCCGGGCTGCCTACTGCGCCACCTTCCTGTGCATTTGAACTTGGCACGCGCGCCCAACCTTCCACCTTCCGTCTGACCGTTTCTTCGCTCCCCGATGGAGGTGTGGCCACTCCTGACTCGTGCCCTCCCCCCTGTTGTGAGCTGCCAGCGCTTGATCCCTGGCGCCCTTCCTCTTCCCTGCTCTCTGGCGGTGACGCTGGTCCTGATTTCCAACTGCTCCCCTCTGAGTCCCCTCTGGCTCTATCTTCCTGGGGTGTCCCCCTAGGCTCCCCCCTTGCCCTGGCCACTGGTGCTCCTTTCTGTGAATCTTCTGATTCACTGGAAAGACTCGGAGATCTCGGGTCGTCGTCATCACTCATCTTTTCTTCTGCCTCCTCTCCCTCGCTCTCTGTTTCCTCCCTTGCCCTTGCCTCTGCTCCTGAACCCCTGACATCCATCCCCCCCTCGAAGCCCCCTCTTCCCCCCTCCCCTCCTTCCGGTGCGGGATCTGGGTGCTGCCGTGTCAGGGGGACGAATGTCAGATACAGTTCGCTTCCCGTGGCGGGCCGCCATCCGAAGTCTTCCGGTTCTTCCTCCCTGCTCTCGTTGACGACGGTCACCTCCGCTTCCATCTCTGTGCCGCCGTGCTCGAAACCCGGGTCGTCCCCGAAAACGTCCATGTCCGTCTCTCCCTCGTTGCCTTCTGGAGACGTTGCTCGTCCTGGACCCTCCAGCCACCTTCTGCGGAACTGCTCCTCTGGTCGATCATCCCACCAATACGAGGGTTCTGAAGCAGATCCCGAGGGTGACCCCTCTGGGGAACGGGCGTCTCGTGTCGGTTCCTCGTCCGAGTCGAACCCCCGGAACGTGCTGGCTGAAAGCGTGGGCGTGAAAAGCCAGTCGTCGAAAAAGTCTGCTGGCATTGGCCTATGTGGGAAGAGGGCATGAAACTCTTCTTTGAGCAGAGGTTCGTCTAAAGCGTAGCCCGGCACCCAGCTGTTGGCACTGGCCGGGGTGCCCTCCTTGGCGAGAAGGTATTCTACCCCCTCTTCCCCCCATCTGGAGTCCAAAATCTCCGTGACTTTGTTGATGCGCTCCTCCTGTGCCACTCCCCCTTGCCCGGTTCTCTCTCGGAGCGGACCCGGTGCCGTTCCTGGTTCCTGAAACCTGTGAGGTGCCTTGTAGGGAGTGAGCACCGATCTGTGGAACACCGGATGCATTCTGGAACCCTCCGGAAGAGCCAGCCTGAAAGCCACCGGGTTGACCTGTTCGTCGACTTGGTAGGGCCCCAGTTGTTTATGCCCTAGTTTCTTCTTCGCCAACGACCTGGCCGGCACTGCGTGGGCTGCTAACCAGACCCAGTCTCCCACATGGATCTCTTCGCCAACCCTTCTGTGTTTGTCCGCTTGTACCTTGTATGCGTGTTTAGCCAGCTCCAGGTGCCGCCGTAGCTGATCGTGGACCTCCTGCAACTCCGACGCGAACGCATCTGCTGTCTGCGGCTCCCCCTCCCCCATTCTTTCCAGTCCCGGGAAGGTTCTAGGGTGCCTCCCGTTGTTGGCGAAGAACGGCGTGACCCCCGTGGACACGTGCTTCGTGTTGTTGTAGGCGAACTCGGCGAGAGGCAGGTAATCCACCCACGTCGCAGGCTGTTGATTCGCATAACATCTCAGGTACTGCTGCATGATGGCATTGACCCGCTCCGCTTGCCCGTTGGTCTGCGGGTGTCTAGCCGACGCCAGGTTGATCTTGACGTTCAGGAAGCCCATCAGCCTCTGCCAGAAGTTTGAGATGAACTGTCGCCCTCGGTCGGACAGAATAGACCGCGGCAGACCGTGAACCTTGAACACGTGGTCTATGAACAGTTTGGCGGTTTGTTCCGCCGTGGCCACCTTCGCACACGGAATGAAATGTGCCATCTTGGAGAACAAATCCACCACCACCAGCACAGCCGTCTTGCCCCTCGAGCTGGGCAGATCCGTGACAAAGTCCAGGGCCACTCTCTCCCATGGCTCGAACGGAGTTTGCAGCGGTTCCAGCAGTCCGGCCGGCGGTCTGTGCACTGGTTTGGCCCTCTGGCAGGTGTCACACCTCGCCACGTAGTCCGCGACTTCCCCTCTCATTCCGGGCCACCAGAAGTCTCTGGCTACTAATTCCACCGTCTTCTCCTTGCCAAAGTGCCCGGCAGTGGGCGCGTCGTGCAGCTGCTGCAGTACCTTGGCGCGAAGGTCGTCTCCCGGCACGTAGATGGCCCCTTTACGGATGAGCAAACCATCTCGCAGCTGGAACTCGTCGGTCGCTGCCGTGCCCCTGTGCACCTCTGCCATCTTTGCTTGCGCGAAGGAGTCATCCTGCAACGCTCGTCGCACCGCATCCAGGTCAACTGTTGCCGCCGCGCACGCCCACACTGTCGGTGCGAAGATGTGCATGGCGGCCGCTGGCGTTGCCTCCTCCAGATACTGTGGCTTACGGGAGAGAGCATCCGCCATGATGTTGGTGTCCCCCGGGACATACTCTATTCGGAAGTCGAAATTCGCAAAGAACTCAGCCCAACGTATCTGCCTCTGGTTCAGGAACTGTGCCGTGCGCCAGTGCTCTAGATTCTTGTGGTCCGTGCAGACCTGCACCGTGTGCTTGGCGCCGATCAGGAAGTGCCTCCACGCTTTGAACGCTGCATGAATGGCCAGCAACTCCCTGTCCCAGATGGTGTAGTTCTGTTCGGACTTGCTGAGCTTCCTTGAGTAAAACGCTCCCGGCCTCCAAACCCCCTGCGGGTCTTTCTGCAGCAGGACTGCTCCCACGGCTCTGTCCGAAGCGTCTGTCTCCACCCTCATCGGCCTGCTGGGGTTGACATGAAGCAGCTGCTCTTCCGACGCGAAGAGACGCTTGAGTGCCTGAAAGGACTGCTCCGCCTGCTCTGTCCAGATGAACTTCTTTTTCTTGGAGCTGAGCGTGTCCGTGATGGCCGCTGTCTGCATCGCAAAGCCTTTGATAAACTTGCGATAGAAGTTCGCGAAGCCGACAAACCGTTGGACCTCCTTCCGGTTGCGTGGGCTTTTCCAATCCAACACTGCTCGGACCTTGGCGCTGTCCATGGCGAGCCCTTTATCAGACAACTTGTAGCCCAGGAAATCCACCTCGGTCACGTCGAATTGGCACTTCTCCAGCTTGGCGTAAAGCCTATGTTGCTGTAGCCTGCTCAGCACTTCCTTGACGTGTCTGTCATGCTCCTGCTGCGATTCCGAAAAGATCAGGATGTCATCCAAGAAACAGACGCACGTTTTGTAGAGGAGCCCCGCCAACACGTGATGCATGAAAGCTTGAAAAACGTGGGAGCCATTTTGCAATCCAAAAGGCATAACTCTATATTCGTAGGTGCCCAGGGGCGTGAACATGGCTGTCTTCCACTCATCTCCCTCCCGCATGCGAATGAGGTTGTATGCCCCTCGCAGGTCCAACTTGGTGAACACTCTGCCCTTCCGTACCTTTGCGAGGAGGTCGTCGATTCGGGGCATGGGGAAGTCCGATGGCTTGGTCACACTGTTCAAGATGCGAAAGTCCACTACAAGTCTTTTTTGGGGCGTGTCCCGCTTCTTAACAAAGAATACCGGACTGCCCCCCGCTGCCTTGGACTCTCGGATGAAACCGCGCTCCAAATTATGATCTATGAACTCTTTGAGTTCCTGCAGTTCGTCCTCAGACATGGAATACAGCTTCCCTTTGGGCAGCGCCGCCCCCGGCAGCAGGTCAATTTTGCAGTCATATGGTCTGTGGGGGGGTAGCCTGTCTGCCTCTTTCTCGCAGAAAACCTCCAAAAATTCTGCGTACTTGTGGGGAACCGCTTGCAGCGTGCCTAGCTGCAGCTGTGACTCCTCTTCCCCTCCTTCCTGCCTGGGCACGATGCAGTGTTCAGCGCAAAAGGAAGAGCCGAAGGTCAGCTGCCTCTGGTACCAAGCCAGCGTCGGGCTGTGCTTGTCCAGCCAACTCATGCCCAATACAATGGGCGTGTCCGATAGTTGAGTGACATTGAAGCTGATGATTTCCCTGTGATTCCCAAGTCGCATCACCATTGGTGGCGTCTGCTGCACCACTTGCCCCCCTAGCAGCTCCCTGCCATCCACCGTGACAACCTGCAGGGGCAGCGTGGCAGGCAGCAACTGTATAGCGTGCCGGTCGACAAAGTCCTGCCCTATAAAGTCCGCATTGCTTCCGGAGTCAATGGTGATTGGCACGTCCATGGTGATTCCATTGGGCAGCTGGAGCGACGCGGTGAGCTTCACTACCGGTTTGGGCGGGAGGGGGTCCATGGGCTGTAAAATCTCTGGGGACTGCTTCACTGACACGTCTGGCTGGGCCCCAGTGCCTCTTCCGCCAACCAGACTCCTTCGTTTCCCTGCTGTGGTTGTCCTTGCTGCGTTGCTGCAGTTACCATTGCTGAGGCTGCAGTGTGCTTGTGGAGCCTCTGGGGACACTCTTTCGCCATATGCTGTGGATCATCGCAGATGTAACACTTCCTGTTCCCTCTAGGAGGCTTCGCTTTCACTGCTGCCGGTGCTAGGGCTCTGGCTGCTGACTGAGCCCTTGCACCTCCAACCTCCATAGGTTCCGCTCCTCCTCCTGGCGGAGGCGTGGATTGCGCACGCGCTGCTTCTCTGGGAAGGAAGGAGGAGCCCCTGGCTGGTTCGCGCCCTCCACGCCCTTCGTCCCTGCTCCACGGACGTCCTTCCAGCCGCACCCCCACCGCCAGCGCCCTCTGAACGATCTCCTGCGTGGTCCGGGGTCTCTCCCCCCTCGCAATTTCATCTTTAACCGAGCCGTGCAATCCCTCCCAAAACAGGTCTCTTACAGGAGCCGAATCTCTGTCCCATTCCAGGGCACTGACCAAAGCGAAAAAGCGGGCATGGTACTGCCTTACGCTGGCCCTCCCTTGCTTCAGTCCATGTATCTCCTGCCGAGCAAGATCCACGTCAATGCTTGATAAAAAGCACCCATCCATCGCTTTAATAAAGGCATCCGCATTTTGGAGCGCCGGATCCTTATCTCTCCACAAATTGCGCAGCCATGCTTTAGCATCTCCATGCAAATGGGACATGATGAATCCCACCTTCTCTTGCTCATCTCTAAAGTCTTTGTTCAGCAGTTGCAGTGCACACATTACATCTGCTCTAAAGTTGGGGTACTGTTGCAAATTCCCATCGAAGTGAGAGACCAGACCTCCTGTTCGTCTCCCCAACCCAATCCCCTCCGGTTTGGGTGTCAGTTGCCCTTGCTTCGTAAGCACTTCCAACCTGACCTGGAGATCCCTGTAGGCGGCAGCTGCGTCCTCCTCTCTCTTCCTGGATGCAAGAGCCTCGGCATTCAGTCGTGTCACTGCTTCTCTGAGTTCCACTATCTGCTGTTCGGCCGTCATGTTGTCTGCCGTTCGTGAGCTCGCTAGTAGGCACCCGCTTTCTCTCCTCTCCGCGAGGACGTAGATGCCCACAATCTAGGGATGGAGCTTACTGTCAGAGCTGCTTCCAGATCCTAGCTCACAGAGGATCACGCTAGCCAGCGATCATTAAATAAAAGTCTTTATTGAGTTACAGTTTCCATTCTCAAGCTGCTGCGTGCAACTCTACGTCTCATGGTTAGATCGGCGAAGCTCCATCTGAGTCTCCGCCCCTTGTACACCAACTTAATATCCTAGCCTTGCTCCACCTTTTCCGCCTGACTGTTCTTCTCTGGGTCCCTCTGCCCCCCGGGGTCTCTTCCTTCCGGGATTCCTCTGACGCTGACGCTGACCCCCCTGACTCTTCTCCCTCCTTTCGGCGGGCTTTAGGACCTGGCTCCCTTTCCGGGCTGCCTACTGCGCCACCTTCCTGTGCATTTGAACTTGGCACGCGCGCCCAACCTTCCACCTTCCGTCTGACCGTTTCTTCGCTCCCCGATGGAGGTGTGGCCACTCCTGACTCGTGCCCTCCCCCCTGTTGTGAGCTGCCAGCGCTTGATCCCTGGCGCCCTTCCTCTTCCCTGCTCTCTGGCGGTGACGCTGGTCCTGATTTCCAACTGCTCCCCTCTGAGTCCCCTCTGGCTCTATCTTCCTGGGGTGTCCCCCTAGGCTCCCCCCTTGCCCTGGCCACTGGTGCTCCTTTCTGTGAATCTTCTGATTCACTGGAAAGACTCGGAGATCTCGGGTCGTCGTCATCACTCATCTTTTCTTCTGCCTCCTCTCCCTCGCTCTCTGTTTCCTCCCTTGCCCTTGCCTCTGCTCCTGAACCCCTGACACCACCTGTCATTGATGGGCTGGTAAAGCTGTAGTGTTGGTCCTCTACTAACTGTGGTTATTGAAAAGCCAAGTTGGGGATCCTTTCCTGTGCCCCCTAACCAGTCTATAGGAAAAGGTGTCTATTTCTCAACCACGGTTTACCAGCTTGCCAGAATGAACAATAACCATGGTTAAGGCTATGCAGAGCTTCCCTTAAGCTCTTCAGGTGAGTGGCAGTGCCATATTTCAGGCTGGGCTTGATGCTTATAAGAGACATTCCCAGAGGCATGTTAAGAAGGAAAGAGAAGAATTAAAACACGAAAGAAGTAGGGTAGAGGAGTATGAAAGTCTGTGTCAATAAGTAAACCATGGTTACTAGCCTTTAGGTTTCTTCAGGTTTTTCCATACACACGTGTGCAAATGAGAATTACTCTAAAGCAGGGGTACTCAATGTGGTACTGCACATGTTTAGGGCTTCAACTCTCATCATCCTTGGCCAGCACGGCCAATCGTCAGAGATGATGGGAGTTGTAGTCCATATCAACATCTGGAGGGCACCAACTGGTTTCCTCTGCTTTAAAGAGGTTCCACCGTAAGAAGAGCATGTCACTATTGGGAACATTCTGCGAAAGTTGCCTATTCCTACAGGTAACAATTAAGATTCCCATTTACGGTGCACAGCAGCAACTTATCAATTCTCTTTTGCGACGTGCTGATTCTTAACAAGTGTGAAGGTTGTAATCGTAACTAAGGCTGTTCAGAACTCCCTTTAGAGGAGCCCTCAATCGGAGGGTTCCCTTTTTCATGTCCATTTCCTGGGCATTCTAGCCGCTCATTACAACACAATACATCACAAAGGAGAAAGGTAACACAGGGATTAGGATGATGCTGAACTGCAGCTCCCATCATCCCCAGGTGGCGACCATGTTACCTGGGGCTGATGGAAGCTAGAGTCCAACAATGGTTGAACAGTGCCACATTGGCTTGGTCGGTAGAGCATGCAGTTCTTGATATCAGCGCTGTGGGTTTGAGCCCCACATTGGGCAAAATGATCCCTGCACTGCAGGGGGTTGGACTAGATGACTCTGGGGGTCCCTCCCAACTACGGTTCTATGGCTCCTCCCTCCCAATGGTGTCATTTTATAATCATCTTTTTTTAAACAGAATGTAAAGGGAGAAATCATTCACAGGTGGTATGTGCATGTAAGCAGGCAACCCTTCTGTGAATGAGCTCAGCAGAGGCACTAAAAATAGCGAGAGCGTGAAAACAAGGGCCTCTCTGCTGATGTACTGTCCTGTCAATGAGCTGTCAAGGAAGCCAATCCAGTTTTCCAGCGAACTAGAGGAACGGTGACGGGTCAATGCTAGTCACTCACTCATTTTTTCAGCTCTGAATGCACAGTATGCTCAAATCAGCTATACAAAAAACAGCAGCAGGATTCAGTGCTTTTTCAAAAAAGGTAGACAGCCAGATATGCATGCAGCAGAACCTGAAATGGAGCTCCCATATATCATCAGACCATTGTTCCATTTCCTCCATATTGTCAGCACTGACTGGCAGCAGCACTTTATAGCATTTCATAAAGGTGTTTCCCCCCCCAGCCCTATCTGGAGATAGCAGGGATTGAGCCTTCAAAGCTCTACCGCTGACCTAGGGCCCTTCCCCAGAAACAGTGAGGTTTGGTTCTGAAATTCCACCTGAAGTCTGTAGGAAGAAAAACAACAACACCACAAAAGAGCCTGTGAGCAGTTGGCCACTCTGCTCCTGAAGGAGGCGAATAATGTCATGATGGATGCGCAATGGAACTACATTTGGAGGAAATTGGAAAGAGGAGGCTGTCGCTCAGCTCGCTGCGGCTCAGTCCAAAGCCTGCAACATTCGTGTTTTTGCAGCTTCCCTTCTGGGCTCAGGAAGACATTCAAAGCCAAGAAAGATTATGCCTCTGAGTCATCAGCACCACCAGGAGCCTATTATGAAGTGGGAGCTAATTAGGGATTCCACAGAGGCTCCGAGCAAGGCAAGGGTATAGTTACCTTAATAACAGCTTTCTGCCGAGGGATAAAAAAGAATATCCTCATTTTCTAGCCTGCCTTGGAAGACAGGTGAAGAATGGGAGAGCAATAAAGATCAGGAAACCATTCTTTCAAATGATGAGGCTCTGTAGGGCTGGAATAGTGGAGGCAGCCCAAAAGGAAAAAGGGAAAAACTAGGAAGGGGTAATAGATTGCATGCTAATACGACACTCATCTAAATAGTGGTCTTCAGCTTCCTCTTGATCCCTGGACCCACCTTTAGCCTAGCCTTGTAAATAAGCTCATGAAAGTTATTAGCCTGCAACGGGAGACAAGCAGACAGTTATATTACTGCCTTGCAAGAGGACTGGTGGGATGCGGGTGGCGCAGTGGTCTAAACCACAGAGCCTAGGGCTTGCCGATCAGAAGGTCGGCGGTTCGAATCCCCACGACAGGGTGAGCTGCCATTGTTCGGTCCCAGCTGCTGCCCACCTAGCAGTTCGAAAGCACATCAAAGTGCAAGTAGATAAATAGGTACCGCTCCAGCGGGAAGGTAAACGGTGTTTCCATGTGCTGCTCTGGTTTCGCCAGAGTCATGCTGGCCACATGACCCGGAAGCTGTCTGTGGACAAACGCTGGCTCCCTTGGCCTATAGAGCGAGATGAGTGCGCAACCCCAGAGTCATCCACAACGACTGGACCTAATGGTCAGGGGTACTGTGGGGATGCAATAGAAAAATAGCACCCTTGTGCAAGATTGTGCAAGAGGAAGCATCTGCTGACTTGTTCCCCCACCGCCTGGGTCAGTGTCGAGCTGCTTAACCGCAAAGCTTATGCGGCTGTCTGGAGTTATGGTAGAGAATAGTTATTCTAAGAAATGCAAACCCTAGCTGTTTTCCACCCGAGTGCTACACGTGTATATGCAACATGATGTAATGTGCGCAAGGCTAATAAACATGCAAGGCTGCTGGGAGAGAGAGCTCACTCCTTGCTTAAACCTTCACCCATGACTCCTCGTCATTTTTCCTCCGCACCTGGTGGGCTGGTTCCCCGACAGGGTACCTTTACCTTTACCTTTTTGAGGGCTGGTAGGGGAGGAGGGATGCAGAGTTCTGTCCCTCCACCAACATCTCACTAAATTTCAATGCTGGGCCTGGAGAAGGGCATCCACCTCTACGAGAAGCTCACTTGGGCATAAAAAAGAGGGCAAAGTGTTTTTTGCTTCTCCCACCAACCCGACTACGGGCCTATAAGCACCCATGGCTACCAGGTTAGTGCTTAAATCAGTGTTTCTCAAAGCTGGGTCCCCAGCTGTTGTTGGACTACAACACCCATCACCCCTGACCGCTGCTAGCTAGGGATAATGGGAGTTGTAGTCCAGCAGCCGCCTGGGACCTGAGCTGGATAAACACTGGCTTAAAGACAAGGCTGCTTTAGTCCCACTTTGCAAACAACCCACTTGTAAAATACTTCTTCTCCTTCTCCCTTGAGGAAGGCATGTAGAGCTCAGTGGTAGAGCTCCTGCTGTTCATGTAGAAGGTCCAAGGCTCATTCCCTGGCGTCTCAAGGCAAGGCTGGGAGAAAACACCTTGTCTGAAATCCCGGAGAGTCGCTGCCAGTCAGTGTGGACAGTACTGAGCTGGATGAACCAATGGTCTGACTCAGTATAACGTTGCTTGTTGATGGGGATGGAGGGCATGTTTGCATACAGAAGATCCCAGAGTCAATCTGGGCAATACTAGGTGTAGAAACTCCCCACTACCACCATTTTTACCCTCAAAACAACCCTTTGAGGTAGGTTTAGGAAAGAGAGAGAGAGAATGAGAATGGCTGGCTCAGGCACCTAATACACATCTGCTGAATGAACAGGGATTCGAACCCACTTCTACTCTGTCACAGAGCCTCACTGGCTCATCTTTATTGGTTTATTTTGTTCCTTTTGAGATAAGCATTGAATGTTTCCCTGGGGGGATAGAAAGGACTGACAAAACCCGAGACCAGGAGGAAGAGACGTTGGATGAAGATTGGAAGAAAGTTTTAAAAAATTCATTTAGGGAAGTTTTGTAAAATTAATGAATATTAGAAAAATGTTGGAACGAAATTATTTGGCTTTAGCAGAAATGTTAAAAAGAATTATGTAAGAATATGTTATGGTTATGAGAAATTGGTATAAATAAGATCTAAGTTTTAAGTTTTAGGGTTTTTTATGGTAAGACAAGGTTAAAATAGATTAAGGTAATTTAATGACAGAATATTATGAAAGATGGAAAGGATTTGCTGAGATAATTAACAACTAGAATACAAAAAAGGGAGGTGCGAGGAGGTCGATGAAATAAGGTAATGACAGTTAAGGATTTGGGAATATTGGATCTGTTTTTAAATTTTTTGTCTATTTTTGCTTTTTGATTTTGATGTATTATGTGTTTTGCTTTTGCTTTTTGACTTTTATTGATTTGTATTGTTTAATTGTTACTTGTTTTTCCCTCCTTTTTTTCTTTGTTTCTTTGTAATCTTAAAATTCTCAATAAACATCATTTAAAAAAAATAATGAATGTTTCCCTGGGGAAGGGGGTGGCGGGGGAAGATGACCTCTCCTCCAACAGCTCGTCCGAGGTCTAAGCACTTAATGGGCCATCAGGAAAGAGCAACATTGGGACCATTCCGAAACCTATTCCACGCTGCGTCGCTCATGTCAAATTACAGAGAAAGAACAGCGAGGAACCCTGCAAGGGCAATATGCCTACCTGCAGGCGAGCAGCAAGTTCAGCGGTTCCCGTCCTCTCCTCCAAAACCTTTATCTTAAAACGTTAACAGCTGAGAAAGGTTCCTAGAGGTCTATGGCTGCATCACCATTATAAGCAAGGCTGGTTTATTTTGCTCAGAGTCTCGGAGATGGGGTGGGAAATGTGGAGTTTGCCACCCCCAGTTAACAAAACTCTGCAACCCTGAATAAAGGTGTAGGTATGTTAAAGGTGTGTTGCAGGGATGGGGAAACTTGGAAGCTACAACTAATCCAGAATGCGGCTGCTGGAATGGTCACAGAGAGGGGCTGCCGGGACCAGATAACATCAGCTCTAAAAGATCTACATTGGCTGTCTAGCTCGAACAAACCAGTTCTGTTTAACACAGCAAAGTTTGCACTAAAAGCCTCTCAGTTCAGGAAAGGCCTAGAGACCTGCCTTGTGCCTGGAGTTTTCTGCAATTTCTGTGAAATGCTTTATAATGTTTTAATTCTATGTGCTGTATTATGCTTTTGAGGCTGAGGCTTGTCTGTTTTTGTTTGTTTGTTCTTGGCTATAACCTGCATTTGGTCGACCAATAAAATCTGATTGACGTTGGCTCCCAGTTTGCAAGCACAATTCAAAGTGTTGGTTCTGGCTCCTCCTCTGGAGGAAAGAAAGAAGGTGGCTGCTTTCTACACAGGCTTCCACACCCATTTTCACCTTCCAGTCAGGCAAGCAAGATGCATTTTCCAAGTTCAAAGGCACATTCTAGTTAAGCTGAAGGAGGGTGCAAAAAAGGGCTGATAAAAGGTTTGGTTCAGGCAGGTGTGTCCTCTGGAGACCTTGCTTCTGTTTCCCCTCTGGATTATCAAGTTTAACAGCCTCAAAATTCATGCCCAACGTGCCAAGGCTGCCTCAAGGCCAGGTCTCCCATTCAAAATAAGCCTAATTATCGGCTTTTCAAAATGATTCAGGCTGCTCCTAATCACATAAGCTAGTGACACAGAGCATGGCAGGTCGACTCTCTTTTGGGTGGGGGGAAAAAGTCAATAGAAAGAATGCAAAAGGAGCGAACAAGAGAGGCAGCCGGGGTGGGGGGAATCAACAGCCTCTGAATTAATTGTATCATAGCTTCCATCTCTGCTTTTTTCCAGATGATTTCTGTTTGCAACGAGACCTCTTTCGATTAAAAGAAGAAATGCACGATAGAAGAGCGTTGCAGTGCCACCACTTAACATCTTGAGCTCTCCACGCAGCCTAGACGACCTTCAAGTATGGAAGTGTTTGTTTTTTCTCTCAAAGGCAAAGGTAAGAGAAGCCTCCCCCCCGCCACCGCCTCTCTCTTTGCAGCTTCAAATACTTGAACATGTTCAGCTCTCACACTTGAACCCCTGTTAGGCTTTCCCAGCCTGCTCCCCACCCCCACAACACAACTAAAGTTCTGTGGCTTACCACAAGTATCTGATCGGACACTCAAGAAGCAGAAACGACACTACTCAGGGCTGTTGAGTGTGCTTGAAACACAAAGTTGGGGGTGGGGAGAGGCAGGGAGCAAGTTTGAAATGGACCCACCAAGTGGCGGAAATACCTGAGAGCTTTCTGAAATCAAAAGTGGTCAGCATGCAGAAAGATGAATGGAGAGGGAGGGAGACCACAGGGAGCTGAAGTATGCTGAAACAGAGCATTGCCCCATTTGGGTGGGTTGTTGTTGTTTGTATCTTTATTTTTTAGCTGCTATTGGAGTTTATGTGGAAATTGTGAACTTCTTGGCATGTTTTACTTATTGTTTATGGCTACTTTTTCACTTTTACAAGTTGGTTCATGTTGTAAGCTGATTGGAGCATGGCTTTAGCTATGGGAAGTCAGCAACCAAATAGAATGATGCTGGTGTTGCAGCAGCTGGTCAGCCTCTTCCCCCACCCCCAACTCCTTCCCCCTGTCTTGCCCCCAGCTATGGCTTTAGTACTCTGAAACAGAGCCCCCTCAGTGCTATAGCTCTCATCAACTTCGTTGGACCGGTCGTGTTGTGCGGATGCCTGATGATCGTCTTCCAAAGCAACTACTCTATTCCGAACTTAAAAATGGAAAGCGTAATGCTGGTGGTCAACGAAAGAGGTTTAAAGACTGTCTCAAGGCAAATCTTTAAAAATGTAGTGTAAACACTGACAACTGGGAAACACTGGCCTGTGAGCGCTCCAGTTGGAGAACAGCCTTTACAAAAGGTGTCATGGGCTTTGAAGACACTCGAACTCAGGATGCAAGGGAGAAACGTGCTAGGAAGAAGGCACGTTTGGCAAATCCACACCGTGATCAACTCCCACCCGGAAACCAATGTCCCCACTGTGGAAGGACATGTGGATCCAGAATTGGCCTCCATAGTCACTTACGGACTCGTTGTTAAATCGTGTTTATGGAAGACAATCTTACTCGGCTATGAGTGATCGCCAAAGAAGATAGCTCTGTGGTAGAGCATCTGCTTTGCATGCAAAAGGCTTTAAGGTTAAATCCCAGGCATCTCCAGATAGGCGTGGGGGGAAACTCCTGCCTGAAACTCTGGAGAGCTGCTGCCAGTCAGTGTAGACAACACTGAGCTAGATGGTCTGACTCGGTATAAGGCAGCTTCCTATGTTCCTGTTCCTCTCCCAGTAACTTCCATGGATCATCTGAATGAAGCTCATGGACCACTGGTGGTCCACAGACCACACTTTGGAGAACCCCTAGTATAAACAACAGTTGGAACGCTCTGCCTCGGGAAGTTGCGGACTCTCCTTCATTGGAGGTTTTTAAACAGAGGTTGGGTGGTCATCTGTTATGGATGCTTTAGCTGAGTTTCCTGTATTACAGGGGGTCCCTTCCAACTCAACATTTCTATGATTCTATAAACCACCCCAAGTGCTTGCAAAACACACACACACTGAGGTTATATAAATATCATCACTTCAGAATATTCAGAGTGTGTCTTGGAAGGGGATGCAAATGTTCTAAAGTAGAGCTATTTTGGTCCTGCAAATAGATGCTTCCCCTTACGCCCAACCATGCATCCTTATCCATGCAAACACATCCCCATAACCCACAGATCCTTATTCCCAATCTAAGCATGTGTTTGAAATTGAGGAAATGGCCACCACAATGCTGTTTTTCCCAGAAGCCCACCTAATGGGACTTTGGCAGAAGATAACTCTATTTCACAGGAAGCAGAGAAAAGGGGGGTGGGGGCGAAGAATCGTAATTGTTGGCATGCCTTCAGCATCCAATATGCTTTAGCAACATATAGATTTGATTAAAAACATTTGCTTCCTGTCCAAAACCGGGAGGGAGAAAATGAATGGGGCTCTCTATGAACCAATCAATCTTTCCCAACTTGTCCATTTGCCAGATGGTGCCACACTTCATCGTGGGGGTCGGGGGGGGGGACTGAATGAGTGCAGAGTCAGTCATCGCAGCAAGCTTGCTTACAACCATTTAATCTGCACGAACTGGAGCGGGTGGAAGGGTGATGGGAAGAATATTAATGGGCTGATCACTTGGCACAAGCAGTTCTACAGAGGAGTCAGGGAGCAAGGGCAGGCAGAATCGTTACATTCAGGAGACAGGGAGCAGCAATAATCAAACAATAGGTCCTGGTTTGCAACCAGCTTTTTAGGGTGGGGGTCAGGGGACACTTTAATGGAGGAAGCTGCCTCCCACCAAGGCTGCAGTCACACAGCACTTTATTCTGTCTCCCCAACACTCCTTTGCTTATTTTATGCAAATCTTTCACACAATGCAAAAGGTGCTTCTGGAAATCAAGCAGAAGTTCAGGTGCTCATTTCTGTGTTTTGGTTATTTCCAGAGATGATCCTCCTGCAATCCTGCTAACCTGGAAAATGGCAAAGAGCTTTGAACTGCAATTTCCCCACTGTTTTCATGGATCACACCATGTGACAAATAATAATAATAATAACAATAATAATTTATTATTTATACCCCGACCATCTGGCTGGGTTTCCCCAGCCACTCTGGGCAGCTTCCAACAGAACACTAAAATACAATAACCTATTAAACATTAAAAGCTTCCATAAACAGAGCTGCCTTCAGATGTCTTCTAAAAGTTTAGTAGTTATTTTTCTCTTTGACATCTGGTGAGAGGGCGTTCCACAGGGCGGGTGCCATTACCGAGAAGGCCCTCTGACAGGTTCCCTGTAACTTGGCTTCTCATAGCGAGGGAACCGCCAGAAGGCCCTCGGCGCTGGACCTCAGTGTCCGGGCGGAACGATGGAGGTGGAGACGCTCCTTCAGGTATACTGGACCGAGTATACCTGCAGTGGTATCCCAGGCATTTGGTTCTTTCCTGCCATTTTCATGGGTGAATCACAGTGGAGCAGAATCATGCATGGGCATGAAGAGTGGAAGCATCCCCAACAATGTCTGCTGAGTGAATATTTCACGTGGCATGGTGGGATATCCATCAAAAAGCCACAGGTAGATGCAGTGTTAAAGGAACTGGGACAGCAGAGCTAGCTAGCATTCTGGAAGATGAATGCAACAGTAGGACCACTGTCCATTTAGTTCAGTATTCAGACTGATGGGAAGCAGTTCTCCAGGATTTCATACAGGAGTCCTTCTCGCACCTGCTTGGAGATGCTGCCCGTCTAGATGGATTGTAACTCTACAAGTCCTGCTAGCTAGGGACGATGGGAGTTGTAGTCCAACAACAGCTGGACACCCAAGTTCGAGAAACACTGCATTGGGGAGACACTGACTCCCAGCATGGTGAAGAGGCAATGCCCGCCCCCCACAAGGTTTTATGAGAGGCACATACAAACACATGGTTTTGGAGTCAACAGCTGCATTCACGGGGTGGTTTCTTCCATTTGCTCGATGTTTCCCTGTTAATTTCCACATTATATTTGAGCTTTCACATGACAGGAAGGCCACTTCCAGAAAATGAATCGGAAGTGGTACATGTTTGGTACTCATTTCTATGCTATTTGACTCTGGATAATATCGGTTTGCAGCCGCCTTAACCCAGAAAACCATGGAAGTAAAGCGGCAACATACAGGCATACAATTCTTTCCTGCTGTTTCCATATGGGAATCATGGGAGAATAGAAGTGCACACATGTGCGCAAAAGGGTGGGAGAATCGTGATGTTGTCCAATGATGTTGGTTGCTGTGTCACACCTCGCTCACTGGTGTGAATGAAATTCAGCACCACAGGCTAAATTGTTCAAAAAGTCACAGTTCCAGAACATGACAGGAATTGCAGTGTGAAAGGCATGTTAGAAAGCAGGACAGGAGTACTAACACAATATACCCCATGTCTAAATGCACCCACTGTCTTTGATAATGCGCATTTACCTTACTGTAAACATACAGACCCAAGGGTCCCAAGCAACAGCATTATGTATTTTTTAAAAAATTAGAAGTTCACACACACACACACACACACACACACACAGTCTATTACTTAAAGAGAGGGAGAGGTGGAACATGGCAGCCTGTTCTAAAAACATATTTAGCAGCAGATAGTGTGCTCCACACAAAAGAAATTCCTGAGAATGGTTTATTGTTACTTTGGGAGTTTATTTCCCTATCCCTTATTATGAATGAATTTTTTTTAAAAAAAGACAGGAGGAGGGGAGTCAAATTGTGGCATAAAAGGGGTGGGGGAGGCAGAAAGAATAAAAGGAGAAGAGAGAATGTATCAGATTGTCAATCTGCCAATAAATCCCAGCACTCTGTTAATACCATTAGCCTCTTGCCACATCTCACATTGTTTAAAAACACTGTGATGTAGACTCCGAAGAATTCGGGGAGGTGAAAGCCAAGCCAAAAGGCTTTTGTGTTTTTCACTCTGTGTGTGTGTTTCAAAAGGAAAGGAAAGGGGGAAGAGGAGAAGGCACAGGAAAAATGCTCAGCCATACGGATTTAATAGACTTCAGCACCAAAGCACACCTGCAATTCTCCAATTTATTGTGGTGCCTCCATAATTTATGGCTTGCACTTTACGCTGGTTACCCTGCCTCTTAGGCGCCTATCTGTGGCTCAGAGAAGGCCTGCTGACCAGAAGCAGTCATAGCCTTCAAGGAGGAATCCCTTCCGCTTAACCCTTCGAGTTTTGGGCTTTTTTGTCCCCATGTTCAAAAGGGAATGGGGCTGGGGGTTAGGAAGCCATACCCTGGTCCCTTCTCTCGCTGGAAACCCTGGGGGAGAAAACCCAATCTCTCATCTTCTGCCTACCGATTCCCTCGCTTTTGGAAAGCCACACTGTCATTTCTTTAGTATTTTCACAGCTGGCTAGCAGCACGGCAACATCTCTTTCTCACATTAAATGGAACGCTTATCGGCCTGAAGTGCTTTAGAAACTGAAATCCAAGTGCAGAAATGAATCGCACTGCGGGCTGACTAAAGCAGGAGATGGAAACCAGCTTGCGGTAATATCCTATGGCTGCTGAGAACGGGGGGGGGGGGGGCGGGGAGAGGAAGGAGACAAAACCATAGAACATGTTTGCTCTGGCACCAACAAGTGACTTAAAATGCCCCTCAGCGGCGCAGCAGCACAGTTCAGGAATGGGGGCTGGGGTGGGCCCACACCCTGGACAGATGGGAGATTTGGTTCCCTCTCTTCTGGCTCTTTGGGACACAGGTGGTGCTGTGAGTTAAACCACAGAGCTTAGGACTTGCCGATCAGAAGGTCGGCGGTTTGAATCCCCACAACGGGATGAGCTCCCGTTGCTCGGTCCCTGCTCCTGCCAACCTAGCAGTTCAAAAGCACGTCAAAGTGCAAGTAGATAAATAGGTACCGCTCCGGTGGGAAGGTAAACGGCGTTTCCGTGTGCTGCTCTGGTTCACCAGAAGAGGCTTAGTCATGCTGGCCACATGACCCGGAAGCTGTACGCCGGCTCCCTCGGCCAATAAAGCGAGATGAGCACCGCAACCCCAGAGTCAGTCACGACTGGACCTAACAGTCAGGGGTCCCTTTACCTTAACCTTTACCTTCTGGCTCTTGGAAGAGCAGGAGAAGAGACCTTCCTGCTTCACCAGCCTGCTTCACAATTGATTGTTCTCCAGCTCAGTGGCAGAGTATAAGAACATAAGAATAGACAGCTGGATCAGGCAAATGGCCCACCTAGTCCAGCTAGTCCATAGCCCTCTCCCCTCCCATGGTTTCCAGCAACTGGTATTCACAAGCGTCGCTGCCTCCAACTGTGGAGGTAGAGCAATTGTCTAATCCTCTTTTAAAGCCATCTGAGTTGGTGGCCATCACTGAATTCTTGAATATTTCAGAGCCTTCTCTGTTGAGTTAGTTTAATTCCGGATTGTTTTATTTGATGTTTTAATATGCTGTAAACCACTCTGAGATTTGTCCTTTACAATATAAAGCAGTGTATTAAAAGGAAATAAATATAGCAGCAGCAGCAACAACAAACAAAATCCCATGGGGGGAGGCACCTAGACATGCCATTGTGGTGACTGCAGCCTAGGTTTCAGGTACCATTTGGCAATTAGATTATATATCTGAATTTCTAAAACTGTGGGAGAGGAACACGTAATAAGATTACTGCACCAAAACTGGAGCGTTTCCTGACAATCAGTAACAAAAGAGGCTATTTTGCTATCCTACTTTGCTTTGGCAGCTGTTTAAATCTCACCAAAACACTCTACACATCCACACACGGGAATGGAAAACTTGCCACCTGAGGTCAACACTTAGCGTTCTGCTAATTGAGTTTTTGAGAAAACTGCTTCATTGTTGGGTCGTTCCTTGAGTGAATTTCTATTTCAGTAAATGTTGCCTTTCTTGTGCTTAATGCATTTTGTAGACTCTGACATTTGTAATGGCTCATAGCCAAGACAAATAGACTTGGGCTGGACTGACAAAACAGAACAAGGAGAAACACAAGAGAAAGCGTGATTTAAGATGTTAGGCTCCAGCTACTGATAAGAGCACACTTTTTCTTTCTTTTTCTCTCTTGACATAAGAATTGAAATAGGATCTTCTTTCCCCACATGTTCTTCAGATATGATAAAAGGAGCTTTATTCATTTTCAAAGTGGTGACTTCCTTTCACGGAGCCTCAGAGTGGATGAATGCATTTATAGAAAGAGTCTGGTTCAACTTACTTCATTCCTGGAAAATTAACAACCATCACTTCTAAACCACTGAAGAGGACCCAAGGGTTCAAAAAACACATCCAGAAAATGGAACCATAGCTCAGCAAACAGACGGAGGAGGACTATAGCTTTGGCCTCGATTGGCCAACATGGTGGCCCTGCAGCTGTTGCTCCCATCCCATTATCCTTGACTATGCTAGCTGGGGCCAATGGAAACTGTCGTCCAACATCATCTGGAGGAAGCCAGCTTCCTGGTTTAGTGGCAGGGAACAGGTTTTTCAAGCCAGCTTCTGTCTCTGGCATCTCCAGTCATATCTGGAAGCCAAGGTTGGTTGTTGGCTTCCCACCTGCGTTTTGTTTGGGAGAAGCAGTTTAGCTTATGGCCACCAAGTTGGGTGGCTTTAAAGGGAGATCAGATGACATCACGGAGGAGAATAAGCCTGTCAATGACTACTGATCACGATGGCTATGTTCTCCTTCCACCACTGAAGGCAAGTCTGCCCATGAATGTGGGCACTTGAGTCTTCCCACAGGATTCCCATAGGCATCTGGCTGGCCACTGTGGGAGCAGGACGTTGGATCAGATAGAGCTTTTTTCTGATCCAGGGCGTTTCTCAAATTCTTATGCCTGCCATCAATGTTCATCAGAAAAAAATGCTTAGTAAAATACTTGCTTTGAAGCAGGAGCAGCCAACCTGTGACCAACCAGATATTCTACTACTCTCATCAGCCACACAGAACATGACCAGTGGTCACAGATGATGGAAACTGAAGCCAAACTAGTTCTAGAAGGCCACAGGTTAGACACCCTCTGTGCACTGAAATATTTGATTTTAATGCCTTAGGGCACGCATTCTTTTTATTTGTACATTGATTCCAAAAAAAGTTATCACGTGCATTAATTTTTGTATCTTTGAGGTATAAAAATATTTTGGCCTTACTTTTTAAACCTTGACTTTATATTTTAAGTATTTATAAACATAGGAAGTTGCCTTATAACCCAGACAGACCCTTGGCACATCTAGCTCAGCACAGTCCACACTGACTGACAGCGACTCTCCACAGTCCCAGGCAGGGGTTTATCCCTACCTAGAGATGCTGCGGACTGAACCTGCAGCCTTCTGCATGCCAAGCACCTGCTCCACCACTGAGCTATTGGTGATGCTTAGGGGTTGGGCAAAAATATTTCTCTGCTTCTGTTGCAATACCTATTGTACCATTATAGACCGTGGATGTTCTGGAATCCAAACGACTCAGGCAGAAACTTCAATCTGCTAACCAGCCTATTACAGTCGTACCTTGGTTGACGAACACCTTGCAACTCGAACGTTTTGGCTCCCGAACGCCGCAGACCCAGAAGTGAGTGTTCTGGTTTGCAAACGTTCTTTGGAACCCAAATGTCTGACACGGCTTCTGCAGCTTCTGATTGGCTGCAGGAGCTTCCTGCAGCCAATCAGAAGCCGTGCCTTGGTTTCTAAACGTTTTGGAAGTCGAACGGACTTCCGGAATGGAATCCGTTCAACTTCCAAGGTACGACTGTAGCTGACAAGCCAGTTAACACACTTCTAAACCCGCGGGCAGAAAACCTAGGCAAAAAAATTCATACAGGATAGAATTATTACCTATCCTATAAATCCTGGCAGGCCTTTGTGCAGATAACACATTTTATGGCCATACAGTATCGTTTTATATCTTTCTCACAGCGTCTTGTTCTTCTGTATCCATAATTATATTTTACTTGCTGGAATTATGCTTATCCATCACTGTCAGGCCAAGATGGCTCCAGGTCACCCCGACATTCAACAGAGAAATGGCATGCTCTTCTTCTGGTTAAGAAGATGGACTCTATTGGACTGTTTCTTTATTTGCTTCATTGTCAACTGATAGCACCAAGTGGGATGTCCCTGTCCCCAACCCCAAATCAGCATGAAATCAACACAGTCTTGTTATGAAGCTCCATGAGTTGCTAGCCTGTTTGTTTGCTTTTACTCAAACACTTTTTTCATTCATAAGACAGAACCCACTTACACAAAGTAGGTGAGGAAAATCAAGCAGATGAGTAAAACAATTTGCGGGCTATAAGCTCTGCTGTGTTCCTTGCTTCCACTCCTCTCTCACTGCCCTAATAACTTAATTCATGGGTAGGCAAACTAAGGCCCAGGGGCCGGATCTGGCCCAATCGCCTTCTAAATCTGGCCTGCGGAAGGTCCAGGAATCAGCGTGTTTTTACATGAGTAGAATGTGTGCTTTTATTTAAAATGCATCTCTGGGTTATTTGTGGGGCATAGAAATTTGTTCACCCCCCAAAAAAAAATATAGTCTGGCCCCCCACAAGGTCTGAGGGACAGTGGACCAGCCCCCTGCTGAAAAAGTTTGCTGACCCCTGACTTAATTCTTTTCTCCCACCCTCCAGCTGAAACAAACCTTTCTCCATCGCCTCCCTTTAAAACATTTACAAGAGCACTCCCCTTTAGAAAAGTGCTGCCCAAGTCATTTTGGGCCCAGAAGTACATATATATGGCAGACTCAGGTAGGGCTGACTCAGATGGCAGCTTCAGGGAAGTTGTTCAGTGCTCTGTGTTTGTTTTGACAGCACAATCCCTCACCCGGAGGGAAATTCACACACTTGGCTTGCATGGAATTCCTGGCTGCCAATGGTGACGACCAGGAAATTGGTTCAAGACAAGAGCAACATGAATGTAATTTTTATAATGGTCCGTGATGACCCATCAATACACTTGCTTTGCACGAAGGCTATGTTCTATTTCCACTGCTGCAGCTGTATGCCTCTGAATGTCATTTACTGGGAACCACAAATGGGGAGAGTGCTCTTGCACTCAGGAAGGCCCTGTTTGCAAACTTTCCAGAAGTATCTGGTTGGCCACTTAGAGAACACAGTGCTAGGCTAGAGGGGCTTTTGGCAGCCCCCTCCCCTTATGCACAAGCAAGGGGGAGCAGGGATCTTCGTGCTCTGCTATATTTAGTATGATCTACAAACACGTACACACTGGCATGCTGCCCAGAAGGCAACGTGGCCCCAGGGCTGAAAGGGGTTTCCCCACCTCTGACCTACACAATCAAATACAGCACTATACAAATTGCAGAAGCTAACAACCCAGCAGCAAATATGAAAGCTAAAGCCACCAGCCACACCACAGAAACTGAAAAAACAGAATATCAAAATGCCTGCCAGTTTTTTTTAGTTGTTGTTTTTTTAAGGCACTTCATGCCGAAAGGACAACATGGTTGCCAGGAAGCTCCCCTACAGAGAGCAATTCATTGCTTGAGGGGACACCACTGAAAGGCCCCTCTCTGTTATGGTCACTGACAGGAGCGAGCCAGCAGTAAATCACACCGTTCAAGTTGAAGTTAACGCTTTATTAACAAGAATACAATCTGCACAGACTTGGTGGAGTGTCAGGCCTATTGAGCACAGCATCTCATCCCCAGTAGGTCTTACCCCACAGATCAGTTGCCGAGACTCAAGAGTCCCTGCCTCCCCACAGCCTTTTAAGTCCCTCTCCAGAGTTTCCCCCAAGCAACCGGAGACTGTGCCTGAGCGAAACCAACCTCTCATCTGCCCTTCTCATGCCTCTTCTGGTTCTGGGAGACGGGATTGTTCCAGCAGGTGGGGGAGACACCTGTGACTCTTCACTAGCCAGACTCATCTCTGTCTCTTGGCCTCACTCCTCCCCTGATTCAGCTTCTGCCCCTGATTCTGGACTCCTCTCTGCCACAGACTCTCCTGGTTTACTAAGCTCTGTTACCTCTTCAGCTTCCGACATCTCCTCTTCCCAGTCCTCTCCCTCTGACCACTCATCATCATCCCACCACCAATCTCTGGGCTCTGAGCCTTATTAGGAAAAATACCGGTCATAAAGATGAACATATTACCAAAGATGATGTTTTTATTTCAAAGTATCCCAATACTAGGAGGAGAAAAATGTTTTAATAATTGGAAAAGAGATTTGGCCAATCTCTGGGCTCTGAACCTTCTTCCTCTGGTGGTTCTCCAGCTGGTTTCTCCCACAATTCCTCTGCGTCCAACCATTCCCTGACAATCACCTTCCAAACTTTGGAATGATATAGCACTCAGAGAAAATTCTCTACACATACACACACTTTGTCCAGGTAGGCTAGTATGTCTACTCTGGAAGTACCTCTCCGTGTTTTCAGGTAGAGGCAGGTCTTTCCTATCACTAGTGATCTCATCCGTTTAGCTGGAGATAGACAGATGCCAACAACAACCAGGAATTGAACTTGGGATCTTCTGCATGCAAAGCAGGTGCTATCCACTAAGACAGAGTTTCCTCCCTAGTATACAAAAAGGAGTCAAGAGAGATGCCTGCAGGGTTAAAGTAGAGGTATTGTACTAATCCTTTGGAGGGTGATGTGAGACCTAGTGAAATCTTTCATTGTGTCTCAGGGAGCTGTGAAGTATTTCTCAAAGCTTCCCAAACTCCTGCATGCTTAAAATTCTGATACCCATTAATTAATTACTGCAGGCAAAAGGATAAATCTTCTGAAATACAGTTTCCTGTTACTGCATATGTTCTTGACTGCAGCGGCATTGCAACAAGGCCCCCAGGGCTCTCAGATGTGTTTTTGGTTGGATTTGCTCACAAGATAAATTATTGCTGCTGCTGTTCTGGTATGGAATGCATTGCTCCTTACCTGTTACTTCTATAAGCAAAAACTGCAGGCATGTACAGATTACTATTTTAAGTTTATTATCAAAATTAAATATAGTTTTAAAAAAATAATTACTGGAAATTTTAAAAGAGAAGGCTTTTTAGGACAAGCCATCAGCACGCACAGAACTATTGTTTTGACTTCCCATTTCATATAAATCATTCCCCTCCCTTCCAATCAATGCTGTCCGTTTCGGAGACTTCTCCAGCATGCTTATCTCAAGTTGCTGCCAAGTGTGACCTCGCCCTGGCCTAGAAAACATGGAGGGAGTGCTGACCAGCTGGTGTCATGAAGCGTCGCCCTGCCCCACTCATATTTCACGCAAGGCATGAAAAGGGCAGGGTAACGGGAATGAAAGCCGCTCATCTGTAGGTCACCAGCTCCTTCGCCCGACATTCTGTTCAGCAGCAGAAGCGTCAACAAGAATTTACTTGGAACGAATGAACTCTGAAAGCTTGAAAGGGCTTCTGGACTTGACCCAGCACCTTATGGAAAGGCTCAGGGGTGGGGAACCTTTTGCAGACCAAAGGTCACATTCCCTTCTGAGCACTGCAACATGTCCATGGTGGGAGGGGCTGGAGGTAAAAGTTGGTGGAACAGGAAATGCAAATGTTAGCCTTGTGCTGTAGGGCTAGCCATCCAGGCAAGCAAGACGCATGATCAGAGTTCAAGGGCACATGCCAGCCAGGCGAAAGCACATGGGGTGCAAAGCAAGACTACCAAGGGGCATGACCAAGAAGACTGTGGGGGGCAGACACAGAGCTCTGGAGGTTCCCCACCATGGGGAAAGATGCTCCCTTTTGATATGGCTCCTCCTTTCCCTTGCTGCTGGTACCCATTCACCTGAGATACGCTTTACCTGAGAAGGAGCGTCAACTGTTGCATGTTTCTCCCTCTCCTTCTGGAGATGGTGTGGATTGGGCCAAGAGGGAGAGGCAAGTGAATGGGCAGCTGCTACCACATACTTCTCCAAAGCATCCTTAATGGGTGAGGCAACCATTGGGGTTGTGTTTTAATAACATGTGGCAATTACAATTCCTCTCGGAGACTGAGGGGCTCAGTTGCTAACCACTAGGTCTTACTGTACCAGGTTTGCCCAGTTCCAAAATGGCAATTGTCCTGCTTTTTCCTTTTTTACCTTACACCAGTGGTTCCCAATTAAGCTTTTGAAAATCTTGATATCTCTATTGTAGTTTTTGTTATGTGAATAGTGCCACAGACCCCCTGGGTGGGTTTCATGGACCACCTGTGGTCTGTAGACCACCAGTTGGCACAATTATCGTGTGCACACAAGAGACAGGGGCAGGTCTTTTGCAAAGGCAGAAAATGCACCTTGCTATTTCCAAGACACACAAGTTGTTTGTTTATGTTGTTTTATGGCTGGGGAAGAACAAAGGAAGAAGAGCTTGCTTTGCTAAATGTTCTGTTCTTTGACCCACCGAGAGAGACATTTGGCCTCAGGTGAGAGGCAAGCCTGTGTGCCCATCCCTGTCTTGTTTAGACATGCAAGAGCTCCATCACCAGCACCGCAGGAGAAAAAACGCTTATTGTTTTACATGTTTACAAACAGCCCTTTCAGATCTCTGTCCCCTGAGGAGGCGTGCATTGTAATAAATTCACAGTTCGCATGATGATGATTTAAACAGCTTTGGAGTGGCATGTTTTTAATGACTTGTTCCAATTTGTCTGCCTCTCCTGCCTGTCAACTCCCCCCGCTGGCAGGAAGCCTGTTCCTGTTGCATAAACATTTATCAGCCAGATGAAGGAGTTGCACTTTTTCGTTGTTTTGCTTTGTGGTTTGGGGAGGGGGGGAGGAGAGAGAGAGGGACAAATTAGCAGAGGTGTCATTTAATCTCAATGCCCAAGCCTGGTCAACACCCAGCCACCAGCGGAAACACTCACTGAATAAAGCAGGGGTTGCAGCTGTAACAATGCTTTTTTCTCCCTTTCTCGTATTGCAAAAACTCAATGAAGCCTCCTCATCCTGGAACTTTCTGGATTAAAAGTACAGTCGTACCTCGGAAGTTGAATGTCTTGTGACTCAAAACTTTTGCCTCCCAAATGCCACAACCCCGGAAGTTTGCAAATGTTCTTTGGGAACCCAAACGTTCAACGCAGTTTCTGCAGCTTCTGATTGGCTGCAGGAGCTTCCTGCAGCCAACTGGAAGGTGCGCCCTCGTTTCTGAACGATTTAGGAGTCAAACGGACTTCCGAAATGGAATCCGTTCAACTTCCAAGGTATGACTGTACTTCTTCACACAGCAAAGAGCTAAACTGTGGAGTTGGCTCCCACCAAATGTAGTGATGACAACCAACTTGGAAGGCTTTGAAAGAGGATCAGAGAAATTCGCGGAGGAGGAAAAAGCCATCAAGGGCTAACAGCCACAATAGTTCTGTTCTACATCTTCTGTTGGAAGCAGCATGCCTCTGAATGTCACTCACTGGGAATCACAAGTGGGAGAAGAGTACTCTTGTAATCGGTTCCTTTTTGTGGGCTTCCCGTAGGCATCTGGTTGGCCACCGTGAAAATAGGACATTGGACTAGATGGGCCTTCAGCTTAACCCAGCAGGCTCTCCTTAGGTTCCTAATGCTGCTTCGCCGTAGTATCCGCCATTGTCTGAAACTCAACTGTCTAAAGCTTTCGTTGACCCAGATGTTGTTTGACTACAGCTGTCATCAGCCAATATTTAGGGGTTATGTCAGTTGTGATCCAGTCACACCCAGAAGGGCCACAGGCCTGTGTTAGGTACCAGCACTGCAACTGTTGGTACCTGGGATTATTCCAGTATAGCCTAATACTAATCTCCTCTTCAGAGAAATGAAGAGGCTTCCGCAACTGTCAACGCAAGGCTGCCATTATACCAGCATTTGCTCCCTGCAAATCCTTAGCTGTATGCAAGTGAGTGATGGCAAGGGAGGGGAGGGTGGAGGATACTTTGCTCCTAATACAGCCTGCCTAGAAAGATGCATTTTAAAGAACCCAGCCAAAACACTTCAATGCAGCTCAATCTAAACATTTTCCTAGCATACCACCCCCCCCCCCAGCTCTTCAGAATGTTGTGAATAAAGAAAGGCGCCTAGCATTGCAGAATTTTTATACTCCTCACTAAACATTGTCACTATGCGGTACCAATAAAATGACTAATTGTGCTGCAGTAAACAGAGGATGGAGAGATAAAAGTAATTATAACTTGGCAAACAGGAATCCTCTTTAACTGGGGTTGCTAAATGAGGGCGCCATTGCTAAAGCTCAACTAGTTCTCACACTGCCCATAGGGAGCACCAAATGATCACCATCCATTCCGTTTTGACTATCCTTTCATCTACGTAGCTTGTAAATATGGCCCCTCCATTAATACCGGTTTGGCACTACCACTGACCGGGTCCTTCCTTGTTTATCCAGACTTCTGCATTTGACATTCCTATGTTGGAGAGGGAACTAATCTCTTGCTATCCAGGAAACACGTGGCTGCAATAGCCTTGAGCATCCAACTTACATGCATGGGGGAAGAACAAGAGGTTTTTTGGTATTTTTGGAGCATCTGCTTATGCTGCTTAAGAAGCAAGCCGATTTACAGTATGCCTTTTCAGCAAGGTAAGAGCTATGGTGGGGACGCGGGTGGCACTGTGGGTTAAACCACAGAGCCTAGGACTTGCCAATCAGAAGGTCGGCGGTTCGAATCCCCGCGACAGGGTGAGCTCCCATTGCTCGGTCCCTGCTCCTGCCAACCTAGCAGTTCAAAAGCACGTCAAAGTGCAAGTAGATAAATAGGTACCGCTCTGGCGGGAAGGTAAACGGCGTTTCCGTGTGCTGCTCTGGTTCGCCAGAAGCTGCTTAGTCATGCTGGCCACATGACCCGGAAGCTGTACGCTGGCTCCCTCGGCCAATAAAGCAAGATGAGCGCCGCAACCCCAGAGTCGGTCATGACTGGACCTAATGGTCAGGGGTCCCTTTGCCTTTACCTTTAAGGGCTATGGCAGAACCTTTAGAAAGGTGTACTTTTGTGCACTTTTGTAAAGAAAAATCGGTTTCATTAAAAGTCACTTAAGCAAAGATTAGATGTTCATCCTGGGCACAATGGCTATTTTCTACTTATGCTGTCACAGACAATAGAAGTGCTTTTTTTCTAGAAAAAGAGGTGACAGTACTCACCATTAAGTTGTTACAGTAAGTGCCATACTTTTTAACAACAGCAAAATGAGGTGCTGGTACTGCGCACCGTTGAGTACCCCCTGAAAAAAGCACTGGGCTTTTTAATTATCAGTTGCTGGGAATCACGAGTGGCTTGAGTGCTGTTGGGATAGCCTGACAATCTAGTTTCAAGAAGGAGAATTAATCTCCACAAGCCTACAAGGCTGTTCCTCAAGCTTTGGTCAAAGCACTTGACCAGCTACTTATGGAAAAGCTTGCGAAGAAGTGGCCACATCAATGAGAGATGCCTACCGCTAAGAGAAACTCTGAAATTGCAGCAATATGTCATGTGCCCTAAGAACAGAGCTTTGAAGGGAGCTGTTTTTCATGTGGGCATGGCCTCCATATAATGGGAGCTTTCTCTGTGACTGGGGTGCCTACTTGGTGCATGGGTCCAAACATGAGGCATCTTCAAACTGAAATCCTTCTCAGCTGTCTTTTTTGTGGGGACAAGAGGGACTGAGCCCTGGGAGTATTCAACTACAGGACTTCAGAGGTTGTGCTCAAAACTGTGTTGCATTTTTTATTGAGTCAACCAGCTAGAGCCAGGCATCATCAAACTTGACCCTCCAGCTGTTTTGGGACTACAACACCCATCATCCCTAGCTAACAGGACCAGTGATCAGGGATGATGGGAGTTGTAGTCCCAAAACAGCTGGAGGGCTGAGTTTGGCCATACCTGAGCTAGACCGAGTTCTTGGTTCTAAGCCCTGTTGGGTATGGGGAATATAAAGGCAATAAATAGGGAGCAGGCATTTGTAACTGGAGCAAAAAGCAGTATTGACAGAGAATTGTGCAGCTGGACCTCATCCAGGATGCCTGTACACTATGCATTAGGGAAGGGCAGTAGCTCAGTGGCAGAGCATCTGCTTTGCATGCTGAAGGTCCCAGGTTCAATCCCTGGCATCTCCAGCTAGGGCTGGGAGAGACTCTGTCTGAAATCTTGGAGAACTGCTTCATGCCCTTGTAGATAATACTGAGCTAGAGAAACCAACGGTCTGAACTCGGTATAAGACGGCTCCCTACAGATGGGTCTCTGATCTTGCATTTGTCCCATGTCTGACCATGTCTCCATTCATGCAATTAAGAGTTTCAAGGTATCTCACAATCTAGCCCAATCCTTTGCCACTGCAGAAAACCCACTATCACAGCATCCCCCTCCTTCCTTCCCCTTGTTCCCCCGCCCAAAGCTTGAGAGAATTCCACAAGAGACAGAAGCAGCTTCATCTTTGCTTTCCATCTCAGTTGCCCACCATTCTCCCCTTCCCTTTAGATTGCACAGCTGCACGTGGGACTGCAGAGGCCTTCTTGGAGCACCTACAAGATCTTCTCCCCTTTCTGAAATTAGGCTCGGAAGAAGAATTTTATTGTAGCCAGTAGAACAGCTTGCAGGGTGTATTTAGCTGCAGCGCAGGTTGTGACGACGAGGGTTTATCCAGTTTGCAGATGTGCCCACAGTTCCAAGAACAATGGCAACACGGGCTTCTGAGCCGCCTTATTCGCTCCACAAAGCTGTTTTATTCAAACTGAAGTTCTGTGTTGCCTATGCATCCACACCTGCATGTATCTACAGCAGGTCACCAGCACCTCCCTCAAAGGGACAACACTTTTAATTAAATGAGCGGCCAGGTGATACACCTAGTGCCAAGCTTAACATATGTTTTAGCTGATAAGCAGTGTTTTGTTGGCAGGGTACGAACACTGAATTCAGAGTTAAGATACGTGTGTTTTTTTCACCCTTCTCTTAACAGCAGACAACTAGTAAAGCAGAGAACATACTTCAGATTCCCCACATTGGTACTGCTTTCTGGCAGGCAAAAGGTCCAGACCGCTCCTTTCCCAAATTTTGTCCTGACACCAGTCCTTTTCAGACGTGTTAGGCTGGGATAGCTTTGAGCAACAGTGGAGTGTTAAAACCTACCTCAGGGGTTCAAATGTAGCTCACTGTCATGCCCCACAGCAACCGTGTCCGGTCGGAGAGCCTGAGAGATATCAAGGTGACCCAGTAAGCTTCATGGCCTGGTGGGGTTTTTGAACCCTGGTCTGTCACACCCTGGCTGGACACTCTAACTGCGACACCACCCGGCTCTCAAAGTCAACCCTAGCCAATGCACACACATTAATTAAGCAAGAGCACCTTATTACATTAAACACACACACACACAAACTCAATGGGCACCATTATTTATCAAGCACACAGGCAACGGCACTGATTGTTAACAAGTCTGATTGATTAGACAGGCAAAATGGGCATCGGTTTCCATTCCCTGGGATTGCCATATGTTTCTTCTTAATCATCGGGAGGAGTGGAGGTGGAGGAAGAGGAGGAGGAGAAAAGGCTCTGTGGTGTTTTTTTTTCTTGAGTAGCCAAACAGGTGTTGAAGCAAATCCTTAATGCTTTGAGTTTCGCCTCTTTTGAAGCAGATGGGGTGAGTGGATGAGTGGGAAAGGAGAGAGAGATTAGATTCTAGCCTCTCATTTTCTCTGGCCTCAGGTCAAGAGCTCCAAAGAAGACTTGGCTATTAATCGTTAAAATGTTCATTTGATGTGAAAAAGGGACACCCCTCCCTTAAGACCAAGAAGTGAAATAATGTTTCCCTTCACCAATATCATGTTCCTTTCTCTCTTTGCACACTGAGAAGTGCCAGGGGAGAGTTCTTTTATATTCTTAAGAATATAAAACAAACTTTCTCTTCATCTTAGGCCCCTAAGGGGGAAAGGCTCAGGGGGTCAGGTTGGAGACAGTGGTGTAGTTCATACGCAATGCTTAACCATGGTTAACACAAACCATAGTTAACACTGAAATGTCTGGCAGAGAACTGCTTAAACTTTGGTTTATTAATTTACCAAATAGTTAAAAGCTCCAGGAAGAACAGATGAGCCTCGAGAGTGGTTTGCATTTTTTGCAGCTCTTCAGCTTTGGGGTGAACTACAGCTAAGCCCCCAGGCTCTGATCATACTCCTAACCGTGGCTTACAGTAATGTGTGAAACAGGCCAGTGTGAGATTTTTTTCCTTTTAATCCCTCAGCTAAGAGTACAATAAAACAAAGACACCACAAAGCCGTCGCCTCGTCACCCGAGAGTCTCAAATCAGGGCCCTGTGCCAAAGTATGCAATTCTGAGAACAGAGAGCAAAAATGCAGGTGTTTTAACACGAGAGGGCAAACACTTTATTGCAGTAACTAGGAAATGCCACCTCCGATAATTACACATTCATCCATTTACAGCAATATGATATGATTGTGGAAGGAGGGGCAGAGGGCTTGTCAAAAGGCTGCTCAGATCAAAAGGGCTCCCTTAGGTTTAAACATGGAAATTAACACTGCTGCGTTAAAATGTTCTAACCCCACTAAGTCAACTTTCATTTCTCTGCAACGTTTTACTGCTTTTGCATGAGCCTGGGCAGTGACCTGTGCTTTCAAGCTAATGCATGTTACCTTCGCAGCTTTAAGCCTCCCCTTTTTAAAACACCCTTTCTGTTCTTCCCTTCCATGCAATTTCCATTAGCCAGATGAGGTAGGAAGCGAGCAGGAAGAGAATGCAAATTATCATCTGTGTTACCTCTCTGGCTGAAAGTCACCTCCGTGACAAGGGGAAGAAGCAGCAGAGCCGGTTTTGGGTGCCCAGGTGTATGTCAGAACCTGCAACTTCCAACATTCGGAATCGTTGGATGGCCCCAAGTTCAAGTTTAATGAGAGGTTCAAAGTAATGCACTTGGCACACTCTCCTTGTGTTAAAGTGTTGTTTTCACAGGGAAAACATGTCATACAAAAACAAGAGATAATGCTATTCAGCATCTAGTGTGGCAGCGGGGGGGAGAGAGAACCGGAGTCTTCACAAACTGCAGTGCACTGCAAGTAATTTCTGTTTTTAGCTATCTGCTGATTTTAATTTGTTTTGATTTTTAAAAATAATAATAATACTTATTTTAACTGATTTTAATATTTCTCTCTCTCCCCCCCCCCACTTTCTCCATGCAATGCAGAGTTTTATAAATTTCTCGCATATCACCTCTTATTCGCCTTTTCCTTAAAGAGTCCCAAATGCTGCCTTATACCGAGTGGCAGCACATCGGTCCATCAAGCTCAGGACTGTCTACACTGACTGGCAGCAGCTCTCTGGGGTTTCAGACAGGGAGCCCCTCCCACCCCTACCTGGAGATGCAAGGTGGTTCTTTCTAATGAAATTCAGAAGCAATACAAACGCAAGAAGATTGAAGATTTTATTCTAAACAGCAAGCATTATATACATTACCAAGCAAGGACTTCGATCTGCTACTGGGAAGCCATCAAGAAGTGGCAAAGGGACACCACCAGGCAGCCTCTGTTGGCTATTTGCAGTTTAGTAGCGCTGCAGAGAGCTTGCTGGGGAGACCATGCATTAAAAAGGGACTCAAAAATAACTTAAACAAGGTTTTAGTAACAAAAACAAAAACTCCTTATACACTAAATACATCAACAACAAACCAGACCCAACCACCAACCCACCCCCCAGGGTAATGGGAGAGCTAGGTGCTGCTCCTTATATACTATACCCAATTGCTGACACAGCTTAATCAATACAACTCAGCAGCACCTGCTATGTTTCACAGCTGTAAAGCTGGGTCTCGTTATCTTGCTCTGGCCCTTGCTCTGGCCCCTTAAAGACATACACATCGGGTGGAACAATGATGAACCTTTACATTTAAATAAACCATTCAACAGCCTCAGGTTGCAGGACCCTCCGGCCATGAGTCTGTACACGAGTTTCACAGAAGTCCTGCCCGACACCATCTGATTTATAGCTAACTAAGTCTGTTAGCCTACGTGTCTTGCCTGACTAGCTAGTAAAGGTAAAGGTAAAGGGACCCCTGACCATTAGGTCCAGTCGTGGCCGACTCTGGGGTTGCGGCGCCCATCTCACTTTATTGGCCAAGGGAGCCGGCATACGGCTTCCGGGTCATGTGGCCAGCATGACTAAGCCTCTTCTGGAGAACCAGAGCAGCGCACGGAAACACCGTTTACCTTCCTGCCAGAGCGGTACCTATTTATCTACTTGCACTTTGACGTGCTTTCTAACTGCTAGGTTGGCAGGAGCAGGGACCGAGCAACGGGAGCTCATCCTGTCGCGGGGATTCGAACCGCCGACCTTCTGATCAGCAAGTCTTAGGCTCTAGCTAGTGCAGATTATTAATTAGCTAGCACCCTCTTCCAATACCCCACGTTCCTCCAAACAATGTCTAACACATCAGAAGGTACCCTGCAATTATCACTTATTCCTTCCACCAGATTATACATTAAAGGCTGCTCTCAGCCATCAAAGAGCAGAACAAGAGATAGAGGGGAAGTAAACAGAGGCAGGAAGAGGTAACGGTAAAGGACCCCAGGACAGTTAAGTCCAGTCAAAGGCAATTATGGGGTTGTGGAGCTCAGATTTCAGGCCGAGGGAGCCGGCGTTTGTTCACAGACAGCTTTCCAGGTCATGTGGCCAGCAGGACTAAACCGCTTCTGGAGCAACAGGACACTGTGACGGAAACCAGAGCACACAGAAATGCCGTTTGCCTTCCCGCTGCAGCGGTACCTATTTATCTACTTGCACAGTGTGCTTTTGAACTGCTAGGTTGGCAGGAGCTGGAATAGAGCAACGGGAGGTCATTCCGTAACCAGGATTTGAACCACCGACCTTCCAATCAGCAAGCCCAAGAGGCTCAGTGGTTTAGAACCACAGTGCCAACCTCATCCCTGGCAGGAAGAAATGACCATGTCAGATCACTAAACTCCTCGAACTACAATTGTCTTCCAGATAGATTGCCCCTAGAGCGAGGGACTGAACCTGAAGCCTTCTGCAATGCAAAGGCAGCTCTACACCACTGAGCTACAGCCCCATCAAACATTAGATATGACTCTTACTGTGATGGCTCCCTGAGATATATTTGCAAGCTAGAAAAAAAGGAGCAGCCAGACAGATGAGTGGCAGGTGCCAATCCTACCTAGAATAAAACAAAACTGACTGGTGTGAGGCTTAAATGCCTTTCCCAACAACTGCTTATTTCAAGGCTTTGTCTCCTCCGCTTCTCAGGGGTTTTTCTTTTGCCTCCATCATCACAGATTGCTCAGCACTTCTCAGCTCCCCGACCCCCCCCCCCTTAAGTACCTGGAGACAAGAGGCAGCTGGGAGCAGGCAAGTGGAAGTTACAGCTTGACAAGAACCAAGAAATGCAACTGCTGTTATACCAAAAAGTAGTCATAGTTTGCAAGGCAGAAGGTGAGAATAAAACCTTGGCTTTTTTTCTTTTTTTTTTTTTAAGGCAAGAGTTTCTGATTCTGGTAAAAAGCAGTCTCTTAATATGCCAGTGTGCCAGTTTTTCCGCTCTCCTCTCTCTCTCTCTCACTCTCTCTCCCCCCAAATTGAAGTAGTCAGGGAAAAGCGTTTTATTTTTAGAAAGGCAACGTGCTCCTTTTGTCCGCTTCAGCAGACACCGCTGCATCACAGTAAGGCGATCCCATTGCAGCCGCAACGTGAACCGCATAGTCAAACACACAGGAAGTTCCTAGGCAATATGAAAAAGCATTTACTGTGCTGTGAAGTCCTGACATGATGGTTATACATGTCAGGTTTCTAAAAAAGAAAAAGAAAAAGAAATTAAGAGGTGGGAGGAAAACACCAGGTACACTGTCATATAATGGGACTGCAGTTTCCATGTCAGAAGGGTAACTAAAACCAGCTTTGCAGGTAGAGAACAGGTGAGGCTATACCTGCCATGCCGAAAGTAAAGCACACCTCAAGGCTAATAAATGCTTTGTGGGATTAGCTTTCATGGACAGCACCCTTCTACCTTGGCTGTACTAATGATTTTCTCTTTTTAAATACTGTCACAATGGTTCTACATGTATTTGCTTTTATGCATGGTTTAAGTTCGTTTGTTTTTAACTGGACAGTGCATTTTAGCAGTGTCTTGCATCCAATGTTATTTGTACATCGCTCAGAGAGCTTTTCGATCAAGCGGTTTATAAATCTAATAAACAAACAAGATGTTTTGTGCAGTTTCCCATGTAGCAACAAACTCTGCAGGACATTCTCAGTATCGTATTTCTGTGGCCAAAGGGGTGATCTCTCTCTCACTCTTCAGCTGTTTGCTACTGCAATGGAATCCCTGGCATGGGCTGCTAAAAGCTACCTCACTTCCCAAGAGCAAAAGGTGAGGACTCTTCCAGGGACCTGGCTGGGACCAGATGCAAACAGGCTCTTCCCCTCCTGGAACTGCCTGCATTCCACCACAACAGTATATAATATACATACACAGAAAGGACAGTCTCTTGGCAGAGGATGTGGTCCTTTGTGTTAAGAATACTAATGCTCCCAGTCATGATGAATGATGAATGATTTAGCTCCATATGGCACAACTTCTGCCCATGAACTTAATGTCATGAAAGACAAAAGCAGGGATGTGGGTATTCTCTCTCTCTCTCTCTCTCTCTCTCACACACACACACACACACACACACACACACACCACACAGAGTACATGGTCTCATGTCCAGTTATCCTGATGTTCGTTTTGCTTTCTTTCTCTTAAACCAAGTTCCTTGCTATAACTGCAACTGCTGAGATGTGCATGGGTGACACCCCCACCCCACCCCACCCAAGTTTCTGAGCAGGGGATGGGCAGGGCTTTTGTGTTCCCCCCTTGCCTTGTCTGAGGCCAGCATATGAGATTGGCTGCAAACCAAAAAATAATTGCAGGAGGGTTGGACAAACACACACATGCACTCCAAAAGTTGTATGGAAATGCCATTACATTAAGGCCATGCTTCAGTTGTTGCCGTTTACACAACGAACAGATGCCCTTTCAGGATATGCTCCCCGGGGTGTGGGTGTGTGTAAAGACCCTTTGCAGCACAAGGTGTGTAGTTTTTCATATGGGTGCTTTCATTCAACACACACTGGTTTGTGAACTGCTGTTGTCCCAGGGATGATCTTGGGTTGGGGCATGTTAAAACCAGCCTCCAGGCAGTGAGCTTCCCACCACAGGGAGTTTGAGCACAATGTCCCCTTTCCTTGTTATGCCTCCTAGTCTCCATCTACCCTCCTCCCAAGAATATTGTGTCTCTCTCCATTTTCCACCAAACACACAGGCTGCTAAGCTGGCAGCAATCATACCCAAGAGCAGGTCAGAACTCAAGAGCGGCAGAGCCTCATCAAATCAGACTCGCTGACAAAGGAAACAGCGTCTTGGGCTTCCTACAAAATGTAGGCTAAAATGCCACCCATTTGCTTTTCGACCCATGCACTAAAAGATGATTTCCGCTGGCTAATTCTTCTGCTAAAACCCCCACAGGCCAGCTCTAATCCTTTTAAATAGCTTTGAGATTTCTGCTCATCTCTCCCAAATCTAGTGATCAAACGAACGAGCGTGAATGTGGAAAAGGAAAGAGGGACTCCCTTTAATTTGTATTTGAAGGTGGTGCGTGGAATGCAGAGGCAATGTATGGGGGGGAGAGACTGAAACTGGGCCTTTAGTAGGAATGCAGTTGTGCACCATCTCTACATCAGTCTGACAGCTATATTGTTAAAACACATGGAGACATCATGGAAACATAGGAAGATGCCTTGTAACAAGTCAAACTCTTGGGCCCATCTGGCTCAGAAGTTCTCCAGGCTTTCAGATTGGGGGCTAGGGTCTCTCCCAGCCCCACCTGGGGATGCCAGGGCTTGAACCTGTGGCCTTCTGCATGCAAAACAGATGTAGTACCACTGTTGTGTGACCCTTCCACAGTCACAATTACTAACAGTAGGTGGAGTAGGCTGGACTCTGGTTCAGGAATCCAGAACCCACCACCCAGAGAAGAGCAGATGATGGGGCTGCAGCTAACAGTCCCTACATCAAGCATCTGATCAGGCATGGGCATGAGGAGCGAAGTCCGAGTCACCAGAACACCCTTTCTTTCTTTCTTGAATTCATTTTGTAGGCAGTGGGTGCCTAATCAGGCATGTACATGGTAACAGACGCAACAAATCAATTATCATTCTCTACAACAAAATGGTACTTATCAGGGTAGAAGAAGGAAACCCAACATTATTCTTGCTTTCATGATGCTTCTATGATTTGAGAGAAAGCTGCACACACACACATTATTATTACTAGTAATTATTGTTTTTAAAACAGGCTTGGCAAACTATTGTTGTTGTCGTTTTTGCTTTAACATGAGAGATGCAGACACAGTTTTAGAGCATGGCATAGCAGGGGGAAGAGAAATGTTCTGTGTGCTTCTCAGCTGAAGTAATACATACTCCAAAAGAGTGCGTTTCTGCGTAAGCATTATGTCTAGGGTCTAAAAGGACCCAGCTGGGCCACTTGCTAATAGTCACTGATACACCTGTCCACCATAGGTTTTGTCTAATCTGCTTAAAACAGACACCTAATTGGAAAACTTGCACAAGTAACTCAGAATCGTATTCTTACAATTATGGGCAAATAAAACTTTCCAGTCAAAGGAGCCTCAGTCCTACAAGCTCCCTGCTGATTGCTCCCCTTTCCTTCTTAGACAGGTGTTGGCTAGCCAATAAAATTGCATCAGCCACAAAAAAAATCATACTGAATCAACTCTTTGTAATTTAGTACGCAACCCCAAATAATCTCTGGCTCTGCTAATATGTAGGCCTGGTTTGCAGGTCACGTTAAGCCAAACCATGGTTTAGCAGGTGCGTGCTATATGTATGTGGGCTCCTGGAAAAGAGATTCTGGCCTCTTTGCTCCATCTCAGCTGTTCTGCTGCTCTGCTAAACTAGGCCAAGTCATGGTGTTTGGCACATCATCCAAAACTGAGCTTGTGTCTTAGCTCTCCTGTAAGAGAAACTCTGGTTGCAGTTTGTAGTCCGCCCACAGAGAGCTAAACCACGAGCTCAGGTTTGGACAACAAGGCATGACATGGCTTAGCTCAGCGCAGCGCAGCATGGGAGGAGCACAATCTCCTGTTCCAGAGTCTGCAAGTTCATGCTAAGGCAGGGGTTGGCAAACTACGGTCCGCGGGCCAGATTCGGCCCAATTGCCCTCTGGATCCGGCCTGCGAACGGTTCTGCAATTGCCACTTGGATAGGTGCGATCGCCTTTTTCAATTTTTTATGGGTGCCACTTTATTGCGTGTCCCGCCCCCCCCCCCGGGACTACATCTCCCCAGCATGCTGTGAGGTTGCTCAGACTTCTTCGACGCTGGCCAATCCGAAGCCTTAGCAACCTCGGGCCTCCCCTCCATTGGCTGGTTTGATGCGAGCTGGTGGCCAATGGCGACCCTTCCCAAGACTCACTGCTCCAATCGGGGCGAGGCGCAGGGCAGGGCGCCTTGTTGACGTCTAGCTCCGAGTAGGGAAGAGGAGAAGCGAAGGGGCGGGAAGAAGCGGGAGCAGAGAGCCTACGAGGAGGGAGAGGGAGGAGGACTCCTCTTCTGTGCTGCTCGGCGGTGACGCATTAGCAGCACGGTCATGGACACCCCGGGGTAGGGGCCCTTCCTGGCGGGGTGGCTGCAGCCTCTCTGCACAAGCCGAGATCCAGTGCTGGCGGGGCGCCCCCTCCCCAGCCCAGCTCAGCCCAGTCCACTCCATCTGAACACGGTGAGTGGAAGTATCTCAGCCGCTCTGTCTCCAAGGGAAGGAAGGCATAGGCATGTGCTCGTGCACACTCATGCGCAGTCCTACCTGCCACAAGCTCTGAGGGACAATGAACCCCCCCTCCGCAGAAAAAGTTTGCTGACCCCTGTGCTACAGTATTGTGTGCAGACCAGGCCAATGACTGCACATTTCTCTTAATTTCTGTTCTCTGCCCTAACCAGGAACCTCCTTGTTTTGCTTAAGGAGTAGGATGGATTTTTATGTTTAAAAAAAATGGGGGAAGGGGAAGTTGTTGCTTCTTTATGCCCAAATCCTAGGTGTGTAACCTGTAGCATGTGGCAGAGACTGATTCAGCCTGCAACCTACCATCTTGGAACTGTGTCTAAAAACTGACCCTATCGCTACGACATTCAGCCTAATTGGTGCTTTTTTTTTCAACCCCCACCCTCGTCTCTCCCCTTCTCTTCTTTGCTTACAGCGGTACCTCGGGTTACAGACGCTTCAGGTTACAGACTCCACTAATCCAGAAATAGTACCTCGGGTTAAGAACTTTGCTTCAGGATGAGAACAGAAATCGCACGGTGGTGGTGTGACAGCAGTGGGAGGCCCCATTAGCTAAAGTGGTACCTCAGGTTAAGAACAGTTTCAGGTTAAGAACGGACCTCCAGAACAAATTAAGTTCTTAACCCAAGGTACCACTGTACTACTTCCGGGTTAGCAGAGTCTGTAACCCAAAGTGTTGGTAACCTGAGGTGTTTGTAACCCGAGGTACCACTGTAATAGATTGCCCAACTGTGAAATTTAGAGCTGTTGCTGCTTGTTTTCTTAGTAGAACAACATGGCTACCCCTTTTGTGTGTGCATGTGTGTGTTTTAATGCAGCGTATGTAACTTGGGCTTTTTACAAGCTCTGCACGTTCCTTTCGTAGCAGCCATCAGGCATTCCAGCAGAATAAAAAAGAGAAAACTATTAGCAGCAGCATCCAAAGTGGTGATCAGCCAATTAGTTTTAATAGTTATGCTTTTAAAAGTTATCAAAACCAAGGCATTAATAGCAGGAGATCTTTTTTTATTTATTTTTTTGTCAAACGGTTAGGAAATGGGGGCCCTCTACTTTCTGCAAACAGATGCTAGCAACCCTGATGTGAATCATTCTGTTAAATATATCATTAGCCAAACGAAGTTCTGTTAATGACACACGGCACACCCGTCATCCTCTGCCAAACCCCGGTGATCAAAACTTCCTAATTTTAGGTATCTCAGTTTGGCTCACAAGTAGGCAGAAATGGGATTTTGTAAGATTTTCAGCCCCCAGCACTGGTTATCCTGACCTAAGAGAGCTTTGCAGGTTGGGCAACAAAAATTGTACATAAGTATCCTATCTAATTTATGTAGCTAATAGATGTACTTTTTTGCTGTTTATATGTTCATACTACAGTGGTACCTCGGGTTACATATGCTTCAGGTTACATACGCTTCAGGTTACAGACTCCGCTAACCCAGAAATACTGCTTCAGGTTAAGAACTTTGCTTCAGGATGAGAACAGAAATCGTGCTCCAGCGGCACAGCGGCAGCAGGAGGCCCCATTAACTAAAGTGGTGCTTCAGGTTAAGAACAGTTTCAGGTTAAGAACCGACCTCCGGAACTAATGAAGTACTTAACCCGAGGTACCACTGTATATGGAAATCTTAAAGTATGCTAATTTTCATGTGTGGTTTAAAAATAACCATTTAAAAAAAAAAAAAAATCCAAGCGATGGAATGATGGAATGGATTCATGAGAGGGGGGGGGGGATATCTATAACACCACACACATGAAAGAGACACTGACTGGTTCATCTACCACTTCGATCATAGATTGTTTTAACCTGGTTTTAAAGTTGTATTTTAAATCACTATTTAAATAATAATGATGACCTTACCCCAAAAGGGAAGGTTTGAGAGATGATCACATAGAAAAGAAAGATTCCTAATAAAATTCTTATCTGCCTCCTTATTATCCCAACCCACCGGGTTCCAAGAAAGAATGTTAAGACCTTTCTAGATGTTTTCTAGTCATTTACTGTACCTTAGTGGGGAGCGGAAGGTATCATAATTTGCTTTTCTATAATTACCTAGAGTCCCTGGGCTTATCTTGAGCATTTGTTAACAGATAATCCCTTTGATCTCTGGAAAGTAGATTGCTAGGGTAGGAGTTTGAGGCCTCTAACCTGGAGATGTTTCTTCCAATACCTGCATTCAGGCCAATATAATTGATATTCCTTTCTTGTCTATTGGAATGTATCTGGATACTATTTGGATAGGTGACAAAGGCAGGAGTCTTATAGCTCAAGAACTTTCTGCTCCTTTCCAGACTGTGATTCCCATTCTCTAGCAAGTACAGGTTATTTGGAACACCTTTTAATTTGAAAAACAGCTCTCTGTCAGCGAACATATGAATTAGAGACCAAAATTTATCCCATACAACAGGATCCTGAAAGGTTAGTTCTGTAGCCAAAATTAAGACAGGTATTTACAACGTAAACCATTTCCTAAACCCAGGGAAACCCCTACAATGGACTGAATTCCTGCTTGCAGTTCAGATTCTGTTTTAATTATTCTGCTGGGTTTTTTCACTGGTCAGTTATGAATGGCCACCCCCCCCCTCATTCACAAGCTTTCAAAGTATGTTTATTAAGACATCATTTGCTGCCTTTTCTTCCCATCTGTGCTGTAGGGCAGGAAATGTGCAGTGCTGCCCCAAGCCTTCAGAGTTCCATTGAAAGACACCAGCTTGTACAAATTAGATTAGGTGACAGACCCAGATCATTTCCTTGGAATGTAGCAAGTGGATTATTAGAATACTCATCCCCTATCAGTAGCCTTGTATCTGAAGGAGTAAAGAGATGAATGGAAAAGGACTCCTCCAAGTCCGTCTCATGAAGATTCATACTGGCATAAAAGAAGGTTTCTGAGTTCAAGTTCCAATCTTGATGGGCGTAATTTAATTCTTTGGTTACTGAATTTGATAGGGGCTTGGTGAACTCAGATCTATCTCCAACTTTCATGTACCTTCAAACCATCAATAAACTCAGTTTCTACTTGGGAGGGTCTTACAGTTAGAATTCCTGTCTCCACTAACCAAACCAGTGTACCAATTATGGCATTCAAAGCCAAATCTTCCTTTTCTAATGTGTCAATTCTACTAAACATACCCTCTGCTGTTTGTTTAAACAGGAGACACTGGTCATGTAAAAGTTCCCATAGTGAGGAACTTTCAGTCTCTGCTGTAGCCAAGTCTTTTATGTCAAGATACTCATTGTGCATGGATGACACTTTGTTATATGGATTAAGCTGGGGTTGCCTGGGAGCATATATATCTCTTCCTAGCAAGTCCAGATCAACTGACCAGTTAGCTAAGCTTTCATTAAAGGAGTATGTAGCAAAACCTCTTACTTGGGATAAGGCATCTCCAGAGCTGTCCATGTAAGACATTATTAACTTTATCTTCCCACAACTCCTTTGCCAATACCTGCGTCTTCCTTGCCGAGTCTCAATAGTCCAACACAGATTTCTAGACTAAATCTGGCAAAGGAGTTCTGGGTGCTTTATCTGAAGTACCGTAGGCCTGTGCTTATGTAATAACCATGTGAAAACTGTGGAGTACCCTTCAGTCAAGATGGACGTCTAAACATTTCTCATCAGCAGCTGAGCCAAAACAGCTGCTCCCCTATCGCCTGTCCTCCATTTAAAATATGTGGCTTGTTAAGCCCACGCAGAAGTAATACAGATAAAAACAGATATGTTCCTTGCTTGCATGTGGCAATTATCATTAGCTGCTGGTCCAACTGGCTTTAAAACCATTCAAGATAAAATAAATTAAAACAAGGACAGACCGCAGAGCTCAAGGACAAGCAGCCTTACTCGTTACCATCTCCATCTGAAAAAAGCTGGTTTGAGAGATGCCAGCACCCTGAATAAACAGTGGATTGCCTTTATCAAGGGTAGCCAACATGGTGCCCATTAACAGCAGGGACAATGATCAGAGATGATGGGAGCTGTAGTCTAGCAAACTCTGGAGAGCACCATGTAGGGCATCCCTAGCCTATATCAATGCAAGAATCTACAAAAATGCAAATACAACACGCTGGCTAATAACTGTTGGTGAATATCTAATGATGTATCATACAACACATCTCACAAAATATACAAGTAACTACAAGTAGTTATATAGAGTAGTTACAGTGGTACCTCAGGTTACAGACACTTCAGGTTACAGACACTTCAGGTTACAGACTCCGCTAACCCAGAAATAGTACCTCGGGTTAAGAACTTTGCTTCAGGATGAGAACAGAAATCGCACGGCGGCGGCAGAGCAGCAGCGGAAGGCCCCATTAGCTAAAGTGGTACCTCAGGTTAAGAACAGTTTCAGGTTAAGAACGGACCTCCAGAACAAATTAAGTTCTTAACCCGAGGTACCACTGTATATAGATTAGAGTATATGCAGAGTATATACTGTCCTTTTGAGGCTTCTGAGAGACGTCTTCCTTTGAGACTTTTGTGAGATGTCTTCCTTTGAGAGACGGCTTGGCGTTCCTCGCTATTCATTGATTTGTTTGGTTCTTTGTTTGACTCTGATATATATAACTACTTGTAGTTACTTGTATATTTTGTGAGATGTGTTGTATGATATATACATCATTTTGAAGTGGCTTATTCGTATATTTTGAATGACATCATAACCAATTATATATTCACTAATGGTTATTAGCCAGCGTGCTGCATTTGTATTTTTGTAGGTTGGTTACATTTTGCAACACAGGGGTTTGTGTTTGTTCAGATTACAGTGGACGCTCGGGTTGCGAACGTGATCCATACGGGATGCACATTCACAACCCGCAGCGGCGCATCTGCGCATGCGCGACCTCCAAAACCTGGAAGTAACCCGTTCCGGTACTTCCAGGTTTCGGAGCATCCGTAACCTGAAAAAACGCAACCTGAAGCATCTTTAACCAGAGGTATGGCTGTATTATATCAATGCAAGGCCTGTATCAGTGCATCCCTTCTCAATTATTACAGTCTTGTGCAACACGGATCCTAGTTGCTGGTGTTTCTTTGTTAAAGAGAAAAGCTCAGTTGCTAGAAAATGTTTTTTCCCCCAAGGAATGAATGACAAGTGAGACCGCATAGTTCTTGCTGGGTGCAGGATGGTCCTGTGTTCTTTGGGTGCAAAAATACATGTAGCACAAACTACATATATCTACGTACCACTCCAAGTGCTTTCTTAACTTCCTCGCTCTCCCCTTCCTGCCCCCCTCCCCAAAATGCTATTGCAAATTGACACCAGCTGCACTTCGTGGCTTTTTGCCTGGTTGCTTTTCTCAGACCCTCTACCAGATCATTTTCCCAAGGAAGGGGAAAAACGATAAAGCAAAGCAGCAGCGCCACTTGGCATATGGACAACCTCCCACATCGGGGGAAGCAACTGTGCCACAAGGTTCTGCTCCCAAGAACAAAAGCCCACTTCTAAGCGGGGGAAACTTCGTTGAGGACCCCAGCAGAGGAAACCACCAGCTTAAAAGGACATAGCTCAGCAGTAGAGCACCTGTGTTCCATCCCTGGCATTCTCCAGGTAAGGCTGGGAATGCACACCATCTGAAATGCTGGAGAACTGCTGCAGTCAGTGCAGAGAACACTGAGCCAGGCAGACCAATGGCCTCACTCAAGAGACACAAAAAGCTTGAAAATCTCTCGCTGCCGTTTACAAGAAACTACAGTGCATCTTAAAAAGAAAGCATCTTAAAAAGTAGAGACATCACCTTGCCAACAAAGGTCCATATAGTAAAAGCTATGGGTTTCCCAGTAGTGATGTATGGAAGTGAAAGCTGGACCATAAAGAAGGCTGATCGCCGAACAATTGATGCTTTTGAATTATGGTGCTGGAGGAGACTCTTGAGAGTCCCATGGACTGCAAGAAGATCAAACCTATCCATTCTGAAGGAAATCAGCCCTGAGTGCTCACTGGAAGGACAGATCCTGAAGCTGAGGCTCCAATACTTTGGCCACCTCATGAGAAGAGAAGACTCCCTGGAAAGACCCTGATGTTGGGAAAGATGAGGGCACAAGGAGAAGGGGATGACAGAGGATGAGATGGTTGGACAGTGTTCTCGAAGCTAGAAGCGTGAGTTTGACCAAACTGCGGGAGGCAGTGGAAGACAGAAGTGCCTGGCGTGCTCTGGTCCATGGGGTCACAAAGAGTCAGACACGACTAAACAACAACAACACAGTGGTTTTCGTAGCAAACATCTGAATTATTTTGCTTCATTTCTGTTGCTAATGCCTTATCGTTTCATCTTTTGTTCCTTATTTTGAACCCTGGTGAAGTGTCTCAGGAGTAAGTGTAACTTTTTTACTTGGTGCTTTCTCCAAATACTGAAATACTAAATAAGATAGATAACAATGTGTAACAGAAAAAGAAGTATGAAATTAGGTTAAAGGTGTGTGAAAGAAAGCAATAGAAGTGGAAAGAAATTGCAATTGAGTAGATTGGAAGTCAAACACAAAGGTGGGGTGAGGGGTGGTGGATGGTGATGGGAAAATGAATTATTCGTGGGATTGAGTGTAGGTAAATGTATGTTTGTATGCTTGTATATTTGTAATATATGTGTATTAAAAATTATTTTTAATAAAAAAATTATTTAAAAAAAACTTGGTGCTTTCTGGTGAGCATCACTATGCACAATGTTTGGGATTTTTAAGTACATTATTAGTAGCACAGCAATTGAATTTATGACTCCACCTTTCTATAAAAGTACAAAAGGCATCTTACACAAAATCCAAAATGATATTTTGGATTTGACTCTGATAAATTAAAATGCTTTTGGAATCCTTAAATATTTCTACCCCTCTGAAAGACTTCAGGGAGAGGCAGAAGCTAAATGCATGAGTTGGCCAACAGAGTATTTATTTTAAATTGTGTAGGATGCCACTGGGGAGTTCTGATTAAATACCACCACTTACAGGCAGTATACTGGATGGCAACCTCTAGTGGAGTCAACTTGAGGAGTGACAGTTCCTTTGGGATAAGAAAATCAAAAGCCTTTTCGGTGAAATGTTTATGAAACACAGACGAGGCTTTTCGCAGCAGAAAAGTGAATGAAGGTTGACATGCATGTAAGTTGCCTGCCTTCCCTGTATGAATTGTTTGTGACACGCTAAGGGATAAAAAATGGCTTAGGGAATATTTCAGTTACATAGCTGTATTTGCTCTCTTTTTGGGTGGGTGGGGGTTCATGCAACCCTTTATTTTTTTTGCAAGAACAAATATTCTTCCAGATCAGTTACCGTGTCTCTTGTAAAGTGATGGAGTTTGCAGGGGGGAAGAACAGGATAATTTTTCAAGTGTTAGCAAGGAAGCGTATTGTGCCAAATGTGAAGAGTTACTCCAACCACAATGAAAACAGAGAGGGCCTAATATAGATTAGATTAGACCACTGCTAGGAGCTCCCAGCCTCTGTGGTTACTTGCCCAGAAATTTAGCTGGTGTTTACTTTGAGAAAACTGAAACTGGGAGCAGCCAGAGCAAAATGCCTGGTTGGCTGATTAAAGTTAAGTATCCTTTCCTTCCTGCCGATGCCTGTAGAAGCCCACGGTGTATTGATCTAAGCCTTCAGATGAAGTTTAGACAGAGCTCCCCACCACTTATCAATGCTGGTAGGAAGCAGGGAAACAAAACCACCGGGTTTCACACTGGTCTTCCAATAATTTGGTTGTTATTCTTTAAAATGCATGCCAACATTCGTAGGAAAGGGATGGGGGTCATGCTAGAGAGAGGTACTGCTTGTATTTTAAGAGATCAGCATGAGGCTTTTCTTACAATTGCTGGACGACAGAGTTTATCGCTTTCATGGTAATACTTGGGGAAACTCTTGTAGCACAATGCTAGGCAGGTCTACTCAGATTTATCACCAACAAAGTCTAATGGGACTTGCTGGCAGGCAAGTGTATTTAGCACTGCTATACAGTATGTTTTGAGCCACAGGGAAGCCAAAACTATGGGTTCACACCCTTTCAATTTTTAATCATGAATCCTTTGCCCTTTAAAGCTCTCACCTGATCTTTTCAGACTGGGGGTAGGGAAAAGATAGATTAGGATCTCAAGGAAAATCTCTGCATGATTTGCAGTAGTTCAGCAAGAGTTTTAAAAATAGCAACAAAAGAGGCTATCTCCTTTCTGAATTAGAGACCTGGAATCTCTGATCTGCAGTAACTCAACTCTAGTCTGAATATTAGAATCTCCGATCTGTTAAAAAAAGAAGTCAAATGTAGATTTGTATTGGATTAAGTAGGTCATCTCAGTACTTGGCTCAAAATGTACAGGAGCTAAGGGGCTCCATCTCCTGAGCCACCACTTCACGTCTGGCCCTGTTTGGTGGGTCTCGGGGTTCTATTTAAAAACAAAGTAGATATTTAAAACCAGGAGTCTTCTCTGCAATTTCTCTACAAATGAGTGAAGGAAAAAACCACCTAGATAGGCTGCCAAAACCACCCCCTCCTTCCCATCCTCTGAAGTCTAAGTGAACTTTTTGGAAGAGGCACAGGGGAAGTGTGGTTGCAGGAATAAAAGCCAAACTGGGTTGCCCTCCAGATGTTGTTGGGACCCTAACCACTGGTCATGCTGTCTGGAGCTGATGGGAGTTGGGAGTCCAGAAACATCTGGAGGGCACTACATTGGATAACCCTGTTGTAGGGCAACAATCCACTTTTAATTGTGCAACCACTTTTAATCTGAGTTTACAATATGTACTTGGATCCCTCCTACAAAGGAGTGACAATCTAGACCAGCGGTTCTCAATAATAATAATAATAATAATTTATTTATACCCCGACCATCTGGCTGGGTTTCCGCAGCCACTCTGGGCGGCTTCCAACAGAACACCAAAATACAATAACCTATTAAACATTAAAAGCTTCCCTAAACAGAGCTGCCTTCAGATGTCTTCTAAAAGTGGTGTGTCCACTCTTAAAGAAAACTTCATTAGATCCCTTAGACCTATCCAATTACCGCCCAGTTTCAAATCTTCCATACCTGGGTAAGGTAATTGAGAGAGCGGTTGCTGAACAGCTTGGTAGGTTTCTGGAGGAAACATCGGCATTAGATCCATTTCAGTCCGGTTTCCGTCCTGGTTTTGGGACCGAGATGGCTCTGGTTGCCCTAACAGATGATCTCCGTAGACAACTAGATCGAGGCGGGTCAGGACTGCTGATCCTTTTAGATTTGTCAGCAGCCTTTGACATGGTCGATCATGATCTTCTGGACCACCGCCTCGCAGACATGGGGATACAGGGCATAGCCCGTAACTGGTTGTGCTCTTTTATCTCTGGTCGGGGACAGAGGGTGGCACTAGGGAGGGAAATGTCGTTGCGCCACTCCTTGGTGTGTGGAGTGCCGCAGGGCGCAATTCTCTCCCCGATGCTTTTTAACATCTTTATGCGCCCCCTTGCCCAGATTATCCGGAGCTTTGGGCTGGGCTGTCACCAATATGCTGATGACATTCAGCTCTATCTGCTGATGGATGGCCACACCGACTCGGCCCCGAACACACTGACCAGATGCTTGGAAGCTGTGGCTGGATGGTTTCGTGGGAGCCGATTGAAACTAAATCCTTCGAAGACAGAGGTCCTATGGCTAGGTCGGGATGGCATGGAGATGAGGGACCAACTCCCTTCTCTTGTGGGGGCCCAATTAGTGCCATTGCCTTCCGTTAAGAGTTTGGGTGTAATCCTTGACGCCTCCCTTTCCATGGAGGCGCAAGTTACAGCAACAGCCAAGGCGACATTTTTCCACCTTCGCCACATCAAGCAGTTGGTCCCTTACCTTTCCTGCCCCGACCTGGCCACAGTGATCCATGCAACGGTCATCTCCAGGCTTGATTCCTGTAATTCGCTCTACGCGGGGCTGCCCTTGAAGCTGTCCCAAAAACTCCAGCGGGTACAGAATGCTGCAGCGAGGCTCCTCACGGGGTCTCTGCCATGGGAGCATATTCACCCAGTGCTTTTCAAGCTGCACTGGCTCCCGGTGGAGTACAGGGTCAGATTTAAGGTGCTGCTTTTGACCTTTAAAGCCCTTCACGGCCTAGGACCCTCGTACCTACGGGACCGCCTCTCCTGGTATGCCCCACAGAGAGCCTCAAGGTCCATAAATAACAACACCCTAGTGGTCCCAGACCCTAAGGAAGTTAGATTGGCTTCAACCAGAGCCAGGGCCTTTTCAACTCTGGCTCCGGCCTGGTGGAACGCTCTGCCTCATGAGGCCAGGGCCCTGCAGGATCTGATTTCTTTCCGCAGGGCCTGTAAGACAGAGTTGTTCCACCTGGCCTTTGGCTTGGAGCCAATTTGATTCCCTCCCTCCCTCTCTTTCTTTTTTCTTTTCCAATGAGGCTATATTTTAATATTTTAATGTTCTATTATTTTAATGCTGTATTTTATTTTTGTTTTTAAGTTGTAATCATTCATCTTGTTTTTATTATTGCTTGTAAGCCGCTCTGAGCCCGGCCTTGGCTGGGGAGGGCAGGGTATAAATAAAAAATTATTATTATTATTATTAAAAGCTAAGGGTGATGGGAGTTGTAGTTCAACATCATCTGGGGACCCACAGGTTGAGAAAGGCTGGTCTAGACTCACCCTTACAAGGGGAATCAGCCCAGAGCCTTCTTCATGAGAATATGCGTCTGCAACCACTAGTAGCCATTGTTGCTAAACACAGACCCCCATGCTAAGAAACATGGGGTGATGCCTTATGCTGAATCAGACCACAGTGCTCCTTCTAGCTCAGTATTATCTCCAGCAGTTTTCCAGGGTCTCAGGCTGGAGTTCTCTCCCAGTCCTGACTGGAGATGCCAGGGATTGAACCCGGGACCTGCTGCAGGCAAAGCAGATGCTCTAGCATTGAGCCATGGCCCCAATTCCATCCACACGTTCAGAGGCAGTGTGCAGACAAGTATAAGTTGCTGGGTGTAGCAGCATGAGAGAGATGCTGCTTGATGCTGGATTGGATGGACCTGCTGTTTGATTCAACAAGAGACAAGAACATCCAATTTGTGCAGCTGATCTCATGCAGCCTTTCATTTATCTACCTGCAAAACAGTCCTCATCCCTTCAGTGTGTGTTTTGCACTTACACTTACTCTGCCCTCCAGATGTTTGGGGACTACAACTCCCATGATCCCTAGCTAACAGGACCAGTGGTCAGGGATGATGGGAATTGTAGCTCCAAAACATCTGGGAGGCCGAGTTTGCCTATGCCTGTAATATATTGAACTGGATGGGCTAATATGACCTCTGTTCCTAAATCAGGGCTGGAGAATTTTTCCAGCCAAAGGGCCACATTCCCTTCTGGGGGCCACATTCCAGTAGGGGGCAGGGCTAGAAGCAAAAGTGGGTGGAGCAATGAATGTAAATTTCACATTTGCACAATAGGCTAGTTTACATACACACACACAGAGACACACACCCTCCTTCTATCTGGATGCAGAAGAGAAAAATCTCCACATCCTGCTCAAAGAAGCCAAAATGAAGGTTATCAGTAGCAAAGTGGTTTCAGGCCCTTGTGGCTTCCTGGCAGTTTTCTGATGCCTCTATCTTTTCTTAAGTCTCCATATAACAGGATGAGATGAGATGTCGTAGCTCAGTGACACAGACAGAATAGAATTAAGGGCTGACACTTGTCTGCTCGCAGCGGATGCAGCCAAGCCTAGACAGCCTGGCTCGAAAGAGTCCAATTACAGCATACGCAATAGCTAGCAAAGGATGGCTTGCAAAATATGTGTCTTTCTTCCCCATTTCCACCCCCCTTCAGTCCTGTCAAGGGGGCAGCCAATGAACAGCCACAGGAGAGGTTTATTGCCTTGCTGCACTATTTGCGAGCTTCGTGGATGCCCACTGTGGAAAGCAAAGTGCTTGACTGGCATGAGCCTTTTGCGTAAGTAATTCAGGGACATAGGGAAGCTGCCTAATTCTGAGTCAAGCTACTGATTCATCTAGTATTGTGCATAATGACCAGCAGTGGCCGTCCAGGGTTTCAGGCAAGTATCTCTCCCAGCTCTACTTGGATATACTGGGAAATGGAACATGGAACTTAGTGCATGCAAAGCACATGCTCTACCACTAAGCCACACCCCCTCTGAATATTCAGCAGCAGTCATATTCTTAGGGCCCAGTTCCAGACGTGGAACGTACAATTCATAAACTTGCCACCCATCTGTGGTAGTGTCCATAAGTCATGTGCTAGAAGGCTAAAACAAGGAGGTAAAAGTGAGGGGTCCATACCTGGGGCACCCCTGGGAGATGCTGCAGGTATTTCAGGTTAGGTAGAGTAAACTCCTCAGACCAGCAAAGTCAAGTGATTGTGTTTTAATAGGATTGTTTTATTGTCCATTTATGGAGGGTCATATTTTAATGTTTCTGTAGCTCGTTTTCATATGTTGTAAAATGCTTAGAAGCCCATTTTGGCATTTGTAAGAAGTAATAATAATAATACTTTTTGTATTTATACCCCGCCCTTCCCAGTTTAAAAACTGGGCTCAGGGCAGCTAACAGCAAATATAAAGCATTGATTAAAATGTGACTTAAAAACAGCAAAAAACAGCATAAAATACAACATAAAATGCAGCATCAATATCAATAAAATTCAAAAATTCAGGGGTCATTTTTTTTGGGGGGGGGCCCAGTCAGTAGACACCAAATGATCACCAGGGCTAACTGGCCAAGTTGGTCCTACTAGGGTCAGCAAGGAGACCAGGGAAGAATTTAAATGTGGGGTCCCAGAAAGTAAATAGTAGTAGTTTTCCAACTATTTTCCAGTAATTTTCCAGTTCTACCTATTAGCACCTCTGGGGATTGGCTGCTATTTTCTTCAGTCTGCACAACTAGTTATGCCATTTATTGCACCTTTCTCCAAAGATATGGGGGCCCCAGAGAGCATACGTTTTCTCCCCACTGCATTCATTTTATTATTATTGAAGCAGCCTTGTGGGGTATCCTAGGGTAAGAATGTGCAGCTGGCCTAAGGAATCATAGAACAATCAGAGTGTTTCATGGCTGAGTGTGGCTTTGAGCCTAGTCTTCCCTGGTTCTAGTGCAACACCCCAGGAAGTATACCACTCAGGCTCCAAAACATAGGCCTCATGCAAATTCATCAGTTTTACTGCTAATTTATCCAAACACACATGTTTGAATGTACTTTTACCTAATATACACATTTTTGCACAGCAATTTCCCTGAAGATAATGCATTTTTGTATTCTGTTTTTTTAGAAATATGTATTTTTCTATGTACACCATACCATAGTTTATGAATTTTTGCACTGCATTGCAAAATTCAGAGACGTTTGAATTTCAAAGGGTGTCTGAATTTCGGTTCATGCACTCTTTTTTAAAATGCAAATTTCATAGGTTCATATTTAAATGAGAATTTATCCTCCATCCCTGCTCCCCAGTGATTGCACTTGAAATCTGAAGAATTTACTCCTCTGCAAAACTATTTGCTACTCATCCGGCAGCAGTGTGCTTGGACTTAGGAGAACTTTAGGCACTGTATGTTTTGTTCAAGACTTCTGAAATGGAATTCAACCAGCCATGAGTTGCCCGGGGAGGGGGGTGAAGTAGATTTTATCTTATGGGTATTGCATTTCTCCTGCTTCAATGGTTTTATTTGATCACTTAATCTCAGGAAGCTTTCTAAGGAGTGCATCTACAGGCACTTAAATCTGCTTTGGATAGCAGTATTTCTAATCCATAATTCACTCTTTCACTGGAAACAAGAAACAGGGGTATCTACGCAACAAGAAGTAGCATCTCTTCAAACCTTACAGGCCCACCTTCAGTGCCGACTGCTCAGGACACCCCAGAGAAGTGATTCCACCAGCCTTTCCCCCAGCTCTGGATTATTTTGCAGCTCAGGCAATAAGGCAGCAAAACAATTTCCTGATGAAGTAGGAAATGAGCTTTGGAATGAGTTCAGGAACCTTCAGAACAGGGATTTAATTGAAAGCGCTTGGAGCTCAACAGCCTTACCAAGAAGCAAGTGCGCCATTTCTAAAAGCACAGCCATCAATGCATGTTTCATAGGCCAGGCCACCGCTCTTAAGAAATTATATTACTACTACTACTATTACAGATTTTCAAAATGGCACTGTTATGAGGCACAAAAAGGGTCAAAGCTCTCACAAATTGGGCCCTAAAGCTCTCTCATTGAGAAGCTAAGTTTACAATATGCAGTAAGGTCCCAAGACTGACATAAGAAAATGCTACAGCACCCTACCATTAGACCGCCCTTCTTCCCAGGCAATACCCATTTCTGACTGTGCTTTGCACATTCCTTGAGTGTTTCTTTCCTGTTGGCATGTGATCCTGAACTCTGATAACATTTCTAGCTTGCCTGAATAGAAGACAGTGAGGGGTGTGGAAGGTTGGGTGTAGAAATTCACCTATTGTGCAAGAAGGTTGAATTAAAAATTGCTGCACTGCCCACTTTTGCCACTGTGTCCGCCCACTGCTAGCATGCGGCCCTCAAAAGGTTGTCATGAAGGGAATGTGGCCCTTAGGCTGTAAAGGGTTTACCCATGCCTGTTGCATGGGTTTGGGTCTTTGGGGAGATGGAAGTTTTGCAGGGCCAAGCTGGGTCATTTTGCTGCTTGAAGCAAGTGAAACAGGTGGTTTATGAACATATTCATAGACTATATTTGTATGTAAAATATTGCAAGGTGGTACACAACCTAAAGTCGGATCTTACTTCCAACACTGGTGACAAGACAGTGTCCTTCACGGCACCGAAGGACAGGCTAGTTTACAGGATTATGGAGAGACCGTGTGACACATTCACCATCAGCCAGCTACCATGCCTGTCCCCTCCCTCCCTCTGCCTAATGGTAGGGTTGGTCCTCAAGCAACCAGAAGGTCAGCTTCCTCTATTAACCTTTCACTTACAAACTGAATGATCCCCACTGTTGTACTTCCAAAAACAATAACCCATTCTAGCCATAGACCAGACTTCCTCAACCTTGGCCCTCCAGATGTTTTGAGACTACAGTTCCCATCATCCCTGACCACTGGTCCTGCTAGCTAGGGATCATGGGAATTGTAAGCCAAAAACATCTGGAGGGATGAGGTTGAGGAAGCCTGCCATAGACGGTGAAAAACCTGCAATGCATGCTATAACTCAAGTGGTGCCTCGTCAGATTGATACTGAGGGTACACATCATAAGCATGGAGTTTATCAGGGTAGGAACAAAAGTTGGAAATATTATATATGGATCCAGATAGTACCACATACAAACTCTAATGATTATACTCCTGAGAAGCTGCTGGTAGGGAAAGATAAATTATTGGCAGGTCTGAGCTACTATAAAAGCTCTTTTTTAACCACAGCATTTGAAAAATAGCTCCCTGTACTCTGTTTCAAACCAGTAGTACACAGCAGAGTGCTTGGACAAAGCAATATTTCAGCCTGTGGGATCCATCTTGAATTCCTTGGGAAGCTAAGGTACTGCTTAGTTCCAAGCACAGCTGCTGAAATATTTGAAGATGATTGGTGGGATGGGAAAAGGAAGAGAGCTCAGCCCATTAGGACACCCTTGGTTCCAAGTGTATTTGAAATTCTGTTGGAAGAAGAAGGGGGTTCACCTGGCCAAACGGGAGATGTGGAGCTATGACGTAATGAAACATGCACAAAGGAATCTGCCGTTGAAGCAAAGATACAGAACCTAGTACAAATTGAGATATTCCTACTCTTCTGAACACATATGGTGCAAAACACAAAGGACATATCAATCCAGGATATGCTGGCTGGGGTACTGTAGTGACCAAGAGTGTAAAGGCAGTTAAGTCCTCAGTTCAATTTGCATCTCTAACACACAACTCTGTAGAAGAAGTCTTAGACAAGCTGATATATCTGCAATATGATGACAATTACCAGTGTGCCTTGGGCTTGGCACTGGGAGTTGGTCCATTAGGGCAACTCGGGTATTGCCCCACCAACCTCAGTCTGCCCTCAGCCATCCCCTGCCTGCCTTTCAGGGCTGTTGTAAGGATCAAGGAAGTGTGCTGGATACTCAAAAGCACTACGTAAAAAATGCTAGACACATGTGTGTGTGTGTGTGTGTGTGTGTGTGTGTGTGTTGTAAAAGAATCCACCCTCTAATTCAGAAGTACTGAATTTCAGACCCAGGGGCCAAATGCATCACTTGAGACCTCTTTGTTTTGTCCTTGGGAAATAGACATGCCATGTTCCCTCTCCTCAAGCCTTGACCCTCTGCAGTCCGGTTCCACGCCTTACTTGAGTGCTTTTGCCTGGCTTGAATGTGTCTTTGAACCAACTTGGCAGACCACAATTCCCATCATCCCAGCTTACTTTTCCATGATGTTGCTGGACTACAACTCCCATCATCCCAGACCACTGACCATGCTTCTTGGGGCTGATGGGAGTTGGGAGTCCAACATCCTCTAGGAAATTGGGAGCCGCCCAGAGAGGCTGGGGAAACTCAGTCAGATGGGCGGGGTATAAATTATTATTATTATTATTATTACTGGAATGTCCAGCGTAGTCATGGAGGAAGATCGGGGTTTCAAATGCCTACTCAGCCACAAAGCTTACTGGGTGACCTTGGATCCTTGGATCCATCGTCACCCTCTCTAGGCCTAGCATACGAGAAGGCTATTGTGAACAGAGATGGAGAGGAGAAGGCAAGCATTTATACGCGGACAGAAGCGATGGATAAAAGCCATGCATTTTTCACCCTGTCTCAAACCACTAGAAATTGTGGGCTTCCAAGGAAGCTGAACATTGGAAGGTTGATGACAGACAACTGTGAAACTTCATTCATTCCCTGAGGGTTAGCAACGCCCACCAACTGGGTTGGCTTTAAATGGGGATTAGGCAAAATGCATGGCAAATGGGGCTATTAATGCCAGCATTTAGATTTTGCTGATACATATTGCAAACGCTTTTGATTCGTGGCGGTCACACCATGCAAATTACTAGTTCTCCCAACGCCATTTGCACAGGAATTGCCCAACAGAAAAGAGGGAGGGAGGCCTAGACAAGGCATGGCGTGTGTCCCGTCCCCCCCACCCCCCCGGAAAGGAGGAGCGACAGATCTCCACACTAGGCGTTGCTAGGAAACGCAAGGACCAGCCCTCCCCGCTGCCTACGGCACAGCACAACTCCTTGTTTTGTCTTATTAACATGGTTTACATTAGCAGCCTCGAAGCAAGAGCCGCACTCTGACAGATTAACAAGAACGCGAAGCGAGGAATCACTTCGGAACTTTTGTGAATAAGGAGGCAGCTGACACTGCTGGCTTTTGAAGGACTCCTGCAAAGCTGTCTCTGTTTCCTACTAACAAAGGGGCCTGCAAACACAAACACTGAAACGTCAACAACAGCTGCGTTTATAAGAAAGGGCCGTATTCCCTTCTGGGGGCCACAATTCCAGTGGTGGGTGGTGCCAAAGGCAAACATGGACACAGCAGCAATGCACAGCTTCTCCTTTGTACAGTTTCTACAGAGAGAGAGAGAGAGAGAGAGAGAGAGAGAGAGAGAGGGAGAGAGGTCTGCATCCCCTATCTGGGCAAGCAAAAGGCATTACCAGAGTTCAACAACACATTCCACCCATGTAGAAAAACTCAAGAAGGGTGAAAAGCAGGGCCTTTGAGGAGTGTGGAGTAGCAATAGCCCCAAGGGCCAGAAAGTTGGGCTTTGTGGGCCACATTTGTCCCCTAGGGCTGAAGTTCCCCACTCCCTGACATAATGCATAACATACCTGGGATAGCCGAGTCGGTAATCTCAGGGTTGAAGGTTTGAGCCCCATGTTGGGCAAAAGATTCGTGCCTTGCAGGGGGTTGGACTAGATGGCTCTCGTGGTCCCTCCCAACCCTACAATTCTATGATTCTATGTAGGGGCTCCAATGTCACAGAGTACAGGGATGAGCACCAGCTTAAGCAGCTGTAAAAAACGGATTGGACAAACTGTATGGGGCCTGGAAAAGGAACCGCTAAACGGCTATGAACCGCTGAACACTACGTGAACAGCCAGGGGATGAGGATGGGCTGTTGCTTCTGTGCTCTCGTCCAGCAGGACTCTCTCTAGGTTATGATTTAGAGTAGAGATGCAGAGCAGAGACCAAACATTTAAATCAGATTTCTCTCCAGCCCCTCCACCCCCCGCACACAAGCAAAGAATTCTGAGAAGTGTCATTTGTTAAGAGTACTGGGAACTGTAGCTCTTCAAAGTGTAAGCTATAGTTCTCAGCATTCTTTTCTGGGGTGCTGTGTAGATTCAAACTGTCAGAAAACCTGAAACAGCAGCTTGGGGGAGAAAAAACAGTGAGCAGGAAAGAGTTTAAGAACCAGCACACCACTTCCCAGCTCTAACTCACTTTGGAGCAATTAAAAATGCCACTTTCGGAATTTAGGCACACTTTGGAATGTATTATCTCGCCTGGACAGGCCGAACTGATCTTCCTTCCAGTGGGCCAAACAGAAGTTTAACACACATTATAAGCTTTCAAGACCCGTCGAGATTCTTCAAGGAACAGTGTGTCCTAAAACCACATTCATGTGAGCTTGTTATTATTGGAGCTTAACAACTTCCAATGCAATTTAATACCCGTTATCAAGAAAAGTGAAAGAGAATAAAGGAGGTACTTTTATAAAAGGAGATGGACTGGGTGGGTGTGTGGTGGTTTGAATCTTAGCTGCATGCTCCAGGATCTTTTAACACTGCCAGGAAAAAGGTCAGTTCCAGCAAATCACAGGAGGTCTCCGCTTACAAAGTCGACAACTTACTTCCTCTCTAGAAAAGCAGAGCAGATAAATTGGAGGATTCTCTCACTAGGATTGCTGACCAGCCAAAATCATGTTGCCTGGGCCAGAAATATCACTGTCCTGATCAATGGGTAGCAAAGGTGGCACCCTCTAGATCAGCGGTTCTCAACCTGTGGGTCCCCAGTTGTTGTTGGACTACAACTCCCATCATCCCTGACCACTGGTCATGCTGGATGGGAATGATGGGAGCTGGAGTCCAACAACCAACAGCATCCAGCTGACTACTACTGCTGCCAGGAGAGGAAGGGCCATTGCTCAGTGGTGGAGAACATGCCTTGTAGGTTCAACCCCAAGCATAGCTCAGTCAGTACAGCATGAGCCTCTTAATCTCAGGGTTGTGGGTTAAAGTCCCATGTTGGGTGAAAGATTCCTGCATTGCAAGGGGTTGGACCCTTCCAACCTAGGCAGGGAACGACCCTTGCCTGAAACTCTGGAGAGCTGCTTCCAGTTGAAAGACACAATAGTGAGCTAGATGGACCAACAGCCTGACTTGGAAGAAGCATCTTCCTATGTTCCTTTGAAGATGTAAATCAGGGAGTAAAAGTATGTTTTGTGCCTAACTTTATTAGCATACCACCTAATGAATGCTTTTGCTGCCAGGCTTATGCAGGCGATTAAGGTAACAATCAATGTCTGTAATAGCTGGTGCTCTTTGTTGTTGCGAGTTTCAATGTGGTTTTATAGCTGAAAATTGGCTCACACAAGTTGACCAACATGGCTGGGTGGGTAGGTGTGTGTGTGTGGGAGAGAGAGAGAGAGAGAGAGAGAGAGAGAGAGAGAGAGATCTGGAAAGGGGACATTCATGCATGTACACACATCCTTGAATTTTTGTGGGGTGTGTTCTGCCTCTTAACACCAGCCACAAAGCAACATTCTGTTAAGTTACACTATAGCTATAGGGATTTTGAACAAGCCTTGAGCTGGCAGGCGGATAGGGAATTTGCAGTAGCAAGCAGGGACACGAGTTTGAAAAATTGGGACAGACTTGTACACACATGTGATTTCCCCTTTCACTACACCATACACTCCTCAGATTGGGGGAGGAGGAAGTTTCATTGGCAGTGTCTTGACAAGCTGTGCATGTTCTATTATTATTATTATTATTTATGAACAGGAGGTCCACAAACTTTGGCTGGCCTTGGTAACCAGCCAAGATGTTTGCTCAACACAACCCAGCCTCCACATCCCTTGCATAGGAAGGTCAGGGACTTCTTTAATGTCATACTGTGCTCCAGGCCTAGGGAGACAGGAGTGGGGAGGGGGACTGCTGGGAAAGGTGAAGACTCACCCCTCCTGTGCTAAACCTCAGAGATGCTCAGGAAGCAGCAGGAGCTCTTGGGACTTTCCAAAGGTCTCCAAGGCTCAACTCACTGATAGGGAGAGTTCCTGCTCTTCTGCTGGGTCAGGAGAAGTAGAGGACATCTCAACACTGCACTCACCAAGTTGAAATGTAAACTCACAAATGTCAAGTGCTATTGTTGATCCCAAATTAATAATAATAACAATAACCCCAGCTCAAGGAAGCTTGCAAATAATAAATACTTGCCTTCTCATGCTACTAACATTCATAACATGATGAAGACTATTCCATTCCAACAGTTCCTCCTCCATTATCTTCTGAAACAGAAGGATGCCAACCTAGCTTACACATTCACAAGTGCTATGCAAATCTTAGTAGCAACACTATCATCTTCACGGTCAAATATTAAATTTCCCGAAAGCTGGAAGTATAACATCTCTGCATTAATACAACAACGTGTACCTTGGCCCAAGACCCTGGCAGATGCCAATCCTATAGCAGGCAGGCACCCCATAGTTTTCTGGATTAATTCTCCATCACTATACCCTACCAAAATTTAGTAATTTCTTAACAAGATTGGCAACCTTTGTATTTTAAAAAAATCCTCTTTCGTCTCCAGTCATTTGCTTTGGATTAGGCCATTGGTATTTCTAGTGAATATTTGAGATGTTACAACAGGCTACATCTACACTTTCTGTCTTTGTCACTGTCTCTGTCTCTCTCGCTTTCTCATTTCCTCTGTTTCTGTCTCTCTCCTGCGCTTTTGCCTCTCACTAAGTAGGAATGTGAAAAATGTTACCAGGCTTTCTGGCAAAAGCGTCAATGCATCTCAATTTGGTGCTTTCATGAAGCAATGCAAATGTTGTTATATTTCATACTCCAGCTCTCAGGCAGCTTCCGGCAAAAGGATCATAAAAAAAAGAACAAGTTGTATTGCGGGGAAAGAAGAAAAATGAAATATGCTCAGACATTCCTTGACAAGCACCCATACAAATAACTTCACTTTGCCTGCAACTTTCAAGCAGTGAGCTCTTGGTCTTACGGATGCAGCGGCGTTGGAATAAAAGGGAGGGAGAAGAAAAGAAACCCCAGCTGATATATACCCTAAAAAGCGGGACAGAAAATCCATTAAATAATATAAAAAGTTGGACAGTCTCATATGAGAGTCCTTATAGATACCTCGTACTAGAGCTTCATATGAGCTCTGAATGTTTGCATGCCTGATTTCTGATGCAATGGGTGGCTTGTTGGCAAGGAGGGCACAGTGAACTACAAAGGAACCTGTCTCATACAGGATCAGGTCATTGGTCCATGCAAGTCAACTCTCCAGCATTTCAAATAGCCTTTCCCAGCCCTACCTTGAGATGCTAGAACAGAGGTTGACAAACTACGGCCGGAGGGCCGGATGCAGCCCACCAGGCTCGTAAATCCAGCCTGCGGACCCTGCCACACACTCGGTCAGTCCCTGTGCTGAGCTAAACCGGTGCAGCGTTTCCTTGAAAAGAAGCTGTGGACGCCTTGCTGCATGGGGACTGACTTCCACAACGCTGGCACGCCTTCGGATTGGCTGCAGGAAGCATAGCCATGGACGGAGAAGCGGGCGGGCAGCGGGTCTGGACTGCACCATGGGCATTGTGACGGGCGCGCCTGCTGGCCCCGCGCCTGGCACCCAGCTTAGCGCTGCTGATGGTGGTGTGCTTGGCGGCCACACTGGAGCAGCTGGAGGGCAATCTGTGCGCAACCTGCCTGGCACTCCACATGAGCAGTCTTCCCGCCAACCTGGCCTCTGACGACGGGCCACAGCGCATGGTGCATGCCGCCTGGGACCTCGCCGATGGAGCGGCCCCCCACAAGGTCTGAAGGACAGTGGACAGGCCCCCTGATGAAAAAGTTTGCTGACCCCTGTGCTAGAGATTGGACTGGGGATCATCTACATTCAAACCAAATGTTCTACCAATGAACTACAGGACAATGCATCTGATAGGAACATAGGAACCTGCCCTACACCGAGTGAGAACCATCTTTCATGTAGTTCAGTAGTCTCTACAATGGCTTACATTCAAGTATCTCCAGCATTTCATGGAGCAATATTGTTCAGCCATACTTGGAGACAATTGAACCTAGAACCTCCTGCACGCAGAGCCAAGCATGGATTATGCATGAATTACCATTTTATCTTGTATCAAACTCATACAATATATGCATGTAAGCTATCACACATTGCAGCTTTCTAATACATGATCTGGTTGTGCCCTTTGATTCAATCATTTGGAGAGATATCAATTCAAGATTTTTATGAGGAGACCATTTATTCTATCTTGCACGATCCTCCAAAAAACATCATAGGAATTTCTAAAGGATGATATTCAGATGGACAGTTTTGACTTGGCATCGAATTCATTAGCAGCTGACAGAATGTGCATCACCACTTAGTACTGGGAGAAATCTGCTGTACCATCAACTTCAAATGGATCAGAAACACCTGGGATGCCAAGTTATTAACTAAATCTTTCTCCCCCCCCCCCCCAGGAGCCATTACACAAATCAAATGATGACTTTGTGCAAAAAATGTTCTGAAGCAGTACTTTCCAAGATAAGGTACAACCTTGCATCTTTCTCTCTCTCTCTCAATGATGTACTTAATCATCTTGAATTTTCATTCTATTTCTGCACCTGCATTTCAACATTTTTAAAAAACACACTCATATAGATGCATGATAGCAAGTTAGCTATTAGTGTGACAGAAAGTGTGGTGTGTGTACGTGTGTGTGTGTGTGTGTGTGTGTGTGTGTGTATCGAGGACCTCCATACCACAAGGAGGGATGAGTGCAATACCCATGTGCTCTATACACAGCGACAACTTGCACATTCACCCAACTCCTGGACCCCTTTGACTAAAACCTTTTGAAAATCAAATGCACCTCAGTGCAAGCCAAAAACCCTGCTCTCTGAGACACATAATGAAAGGATTTGGCAGGAGGTGGCAGTGGTTATGTTTTCTTTCATGTCACTCCAACCCTGAACGCAGATATGAAGATCAAACACAAGAGAAACTCCATCCAAATGCTCTCAGGTCTGTTCAAACCTATACTTTTATGGATCTGTGGGCCTGCTTTTAAAGAAACCCTCCCCATTGTCTATTAATAGGATGCATGCTCAGGTGAGCTTCCTTTTTTAAAAACAACAACAACAAGCACACACTCCCAAAAAGAAAATCAGCACAAAATATTGGAATCGGATTCCTTAATTGAGCTTTTAATCTTGTCTCTCCCCTGTGCAACCAACCCCCCTGCTCCTGCCTAAATTATCAAGCCTGTTTCTGTAACATTTGGAAGCACCACTATGCCAATCACCATGGAAACCTTTAACCAGGCAAAGGATGCACAACCAACAGGACGTCAATTCCAATAATCTCCTTACAAGACTTTGAGAGCATGAGCAGCATAAAAAGTAATTAAGCAGTAATTAACAAGACATCACAGGTATAGGTGGCTTGTTTGTCCTTAATCTGCCCTCTGGAGGAAAAAAAATCCCAATATCAACACAATGGGCTATTAAAAATAATAATAATTAAAGAGCTGGTAAATGTTTTCTCTTCTTTAAATTATCAGTCATTACTGTTTGCCTATGTATGTTTTTAATTTTGCTTTTTTTGAAGTTTGGCTTTGGTTTACGTCTTTGGTTTTGAAGTTTGGCTTTGGTTTTGAAAACTAAAGTATGGCACCAATATTTTTTATTGTAAACACCAAATTAAACATGTATTAACAATTTCTGATAACAAAACATTTTGTGAGAGTGCAGTTAAAGACTTTCTTGTCTGCAACGACATTTAATGGCTGCATCTACGCTAACTGAGATACATTAACATACCAATGTACAGTCATACCTCGCGTTACAGCCGCTTCAGGTTGCGTTTTTTTGGGTTGCGGACCGCAGAAACCCAGAAGTACCGGAACGGGTTACTTCCAGGTTTCGGCGGTCTCGCATGCGCAGAAGTGCCGAATTCCAACCCGCGCATGCACAGGTTGCGAATGTGTATTCCACACGGATCACGTTCGCAACCCGAGCATCCACTGTATATAATATTTCAGGGAATTGTGTGTTCATGTTATTAAACCTAAATGCATTGTCACATATGAGACGAGGTCAGAAAACTGCAAGTAAACAATGAACGGAAAAGTCTAAAGGACCCCCCCCACCCCCACTCGAGTGCAAAGAATAACCCAAAATATTCCACCCTCCACCACCAACTCCGACCATCTCCAAGGACACTGACGATTTTCTTTTTAAAATGTTCTATTCATAAAAGGGGCAACTATTTCAAAGCATAGAGTGCAGAACTTCATCCACCTTAGTTTGGCATTCCCTAGGTTAAAGGGAATGAAATGCAAATTACAGTGACATGAATTACAGGTGCAATTAACTGCTGTCCTTGAGCTCATGATTGATTTCCCACATGGCAGTTAGTGCCAAACACGTTGTCTGCCCCTGTTCCACAGTTTGCACTTGCAAAATCTCCTATGGGAACAGAGTGTGTTTTTGTAGTCTAGGTTGACAGAGAGAGAACTGGCACTCAGAACAGACGTAGAGCCAGATCAGCACATGCAGAAACACACACACAGAGTTTGTCTGTTGAGTTTAAAACTTGGCCTTTGCTGCTGTGTGTGTACTGGCACGGAGGAGCCATCATACACCGTGTCCGGTGCCCAAATAAAGCATTGGGCCAGATGCAATTAAACGCTGTCTTTTAGGGGACAGTCAACTGGGGTTGTGGCTATATTTTCTGTGGTTTCTCAAATATTATTTTGGGCTGCACAACCCCAGCTCCTTGTTAACTTCTGCTTATTTTGACCATTATTGGCATTACTATATTAAGGTATGTTAATATACACTATCATAAAAACATGCGAAAAGTTACACTTCAACATCCATTTTATGGAGGCAGGAAATAGCTGCTGCTGGAGGGTGGCTTTTGAAAAATGGCTCCCACAGACTTATGGCAACCTGCGTATGATGTCTACCCATTCCCTCCCACACACTCCAAACTTTGCCTTCCAGATCAGGAGTGAGGAGCCTGTGGCCAACTGCAAGGGATGGTGGGAGTTGTAGTTCAGTAACAGGTTCCTCAACCCCTATTATATGACAACCCATTGGAACTCACCATCCCCAACTACCTTCCTGTCTAAATCAACAGGCAATATTAATAAACTGTGGAATTTGCTGCCCCAAGATGTGACACCGGGCACCAGTTTGGATGGCTTTAAAGAAGGATTTGACAATTTACAGAGCATGGGGCTAATAAGCTGTTATCCCCATGTGCTACTTCCAGGATCAGAGACTAAATGCCTGTGAATGCCAATCACAACAGCAATGGGAGGCTATTCATAAAATCATAGATCTGTACAGTTGGAAGGAACCCTGAGGACCATCAAATCTAACCCCTTGCAATGCAAGACTATGCTACTGTCCCATATGAAGATCGACCCTGAAGCCTTGGTGTTATCAGCACCATGCTCCAACCAACTGAGCTATTGTACTCATGTCTTGCTTGTTGGCTTCTCGTTATCTGTTGACCGTAAACAAGATCCTAGATCGGATAAAAGCTGGGGAGATGGTGTAGGACACCTTGGGCTCAGGGCCCAAAAGCAGCTCTTCAAAACACCTTATCTGGTCCTTCGGAATCTCCTCAGACCAAGCCCTCCTTCCTGGACCAGACCCTGCACTGACACACACACCCCTTGAGTGTTTTTGCCTGTCTTGAAGCTGTGACAATGCCTCTTGCTCACTTACATGAATGACAGAGAAGGGTCTGCGTGAGAGCACAAACTAGCCTCCTGTGCAAAGGTAAAATCTGCATCCACTGTTGTGTGCCCCCCGTGGCTCTTGGGCTGAAGGTAAGCTTTTGGTCTGCGCTTTTCTTATCGATGCTGGCTGATGAATTCTTTCCCCAAACCTCTCCCAGATAGGAGAATCCCCCATTCAATTAAAAATAAAAATCGGGCACGTAGTCCTGCTGAAGCAAGCCACATTCCCCTCTCCCCCCTAGCCAGCAGTTTACACCCTTCCCCCTGGCAATTAGCCCCACCCAACAGTCAGGCTGCCATCAGTGTTGCAGGGTCCATGTGATCGGAAGACTGGAAGAAAACAGCTAAGTGCAGGCATTGATCAAGCTGCTGTGACACAGCTATTAAGAGCGCAATCCCTGCCTGCAGAGCAATCTCACAGCCTCCCAGTTTGTTGGTTTGCATTTTTTCGGGCATGGGGAGCGTCAAACCCAGAGGGGCCAAATGCAGCCCCCTGCCCGGATCTTCCGAGTTTGAGCCCCCTGAGCTCTCCCAACGCGACAACTACGTTTTTCCAGGCCACGTCCCCTGGCACCAAACACACTCACTTCCCTCCTTGGGTCCCTTTTACAAGCTGGAATGTGTCCTAGAACTGTCCAGCAATGCCTCTTGCTTCGCCTGGATGTGTGAAACCGCTGGTGTTTGCATGGCTGGGATATAGCTTAACAAAGGTTAAGAGTCACATCCATGCTCCTCACTGTCTTATACATATTTAAATTATTATCATCCTCATCCTCCTCATCAACTAAATTTGTACACTACCCTTCAAGATATATGTCCAGTTCGATAAAAGATTATGCAGATGCGCGCAAGACAAATGCGCATGTCAATCTCATGGTGGCGCATTGTTCAGCATTGCTTAAGAGTTAGGACGTAGGATGCTGATGACCAAAAAATACCACTGTTTAGATAGATAGTTTGATAGCTCCCAGGCCAATCTTCGTGGCTACTCACCAAGGTCTTGCAATATTACCGGCACACGAAGATCTTGCATCTCCCAAGTCCCTTTTAAAATGGTTAGTAATCCTATCACATCTCTGGAGTCTGCCTCCCAAGTTTGGGCACTGAGCAAAACAGAAGTCTGCCAAAGGTCTAGCACAGAAGAAGAAGAAGAAGCAGCCGGGGGGGGGCGGGGGAGGCAGGCGGGAGAAGAGGCAGAGGAAAAAGCAAAAGCTGCTCTTTACACCCAGTGATTGACTCAACTGTAACATGACCTCGGCTGCGTCTTGCTGTTGAGAACATTAACTCGGAACAGCTTCCATTCAGCTCCTCCTGCCAAAACGCAAACAGGGCGGCCTGCATCTCTGGTGGTTTGCTGGGCTCTCTTCCTCTCTTCCCATGCTAATGGGTTTCCTTCCCTTGTGCTTCTTTTAAAGCCTGCTGGTTACTGCCTGCATCAAGCTCCTTAGCCCCACACATCTCCTCCCTTATCTCCATCTCACTGGTTTCATCGCAGGAAATCCATGTGATTAAGAGAGAGAGAGAGCTTTACTTCAGTTGCCAAGCAGTGCTTGGTCATTATTCAAAAAGATGGTCTGGTCTCCCTGCATGCCTCTTTTCTTTTAGGGGGGAAAAACCCAAAAGCAAGGACAATGCAGATTGGGTAGCAGGAATTGACACTGTGACATTGAACATAAGCCTTCTGATCTTCTGTGCACAGAGTTGGCAATGTATGCTAAAGCAGGGTTGGCCAATGTGGTGACCTCCAGATGCTGGATAATCATCTCTGACCACTGGCGAGGCTAGCTGGGACTGATGGGAACTGGAGTCCACCAATGTCCATCATTCCTAAGAAGGAGCAAACACTTTCATTCATTCATTACTGGAATTCAGAGTACAGCTGCATTGCCCAAACAGCCCTGTCAGATTCCCCCAAGTAAAGGGCATTCTACCTAGCTAGCAAAGAGGGTAAGACAGAAAACAAACATCAAAACAGCTATTGTAATATGACCTGAGAATTTCACCCAGCAGCTTAAAAAAAAAACATATGAAAGAAACATGCTTTCCCATGTATTGTTGCTAAACAAATATCCTGCAGACCCTGTGGAGTTTTGCAAACAGTTTAAAGGAGAGGCTTATATTTGAATAACATCCTGTCGGCTTGAAAGGTTATATCTGAAAAGCAGAAAAAGGGAAGGGGGAGAGAGTGGGCATCTTCAGATTTATATATATTTTTAAAGCAGCAACACTTCTTTATACCTTAAGCCCTCATCTCCAGTACTGATGCAGAGGGTTTGGGGAAGGCTGAAGCAAAGCAATAATGTTCAGGAAATAAGGTGCAGAATAGGAGCGCGGATCCTCAGGCTTGGGGTTTTGAATGCAGCCCTCTAGGTCTCTCTATGTGGCCCTCAGAAGTCTCCCCAGGCCAAGCCCCTCACTGGTCCTGTTTCACAGCCCAAGAAGGGTTTTTGCCCAAATGGAATGTGTGCTTTAAACTCTTGTCTTTATGGAGGAGTGTGTGCGCGCGCGCATAGAAACCAGCGTACTGCAAAAAGGTAAAATTTGCATAATGTGGTCCTCAGGCTGAAATGTTCTAGACGTTTGGACCAAGGCAGAGTCGAAGATAGACAAAAGGCTCCAAGAGTTCAGTTCTGAGTACAGTGGTACCTTGGGTTAAGTACTTAATTTGTTCTGGAGGTCCGTTCTTAACCTGAAACTGTTCTTAACCTGAAGCACCACTTTAGCTAATGGGGCCTCCTGCTGCCGCCGAGCACAATTTCTGTTCTTATCCTGAAGCAAAGTTCTTAACCTGAGGTACTATTTCTGGGTTAGCAGAGTCTGTAACCTGAAGCGTATGTAACCAGAGGTACCACTGTACTGGTGTGGGACAATCCTGAATACACGGTGTGAGGCAAGAGGAAAACATTCAAACCTTAGCCTTCCATACTAATCAGTTAAATGGGAGTTATATGAATGGGGGAGGGGATTCAGTAACCTGGACTAGATGAACAATACCCTAACCTGGTTAAAGGTAGCATCTTACAATGTCCGTGCTCAAATCAGCACTTGCACGTCTGAGTTAAAAAAACAACAACACCTGGGCATTTTTGTTGAAGGTAACAGGGACATTAATAGGTACCGAATTTCAGAAGTCAAAGCTGCGGGCAGGCACTTCTCCCTTTGACTTGCAGCAAATCTCTCAACTTTGGAGAAGCCCAGACCTGCGAAACCTCAGCAGCCAGGCTCCCTTGTTCTGCCATTCGCATTTTTGCCACAAACGGAAACTGCTTCAAACTCAGCAGCTCAAGGGCTCTGTGTCAAGGTTTTAGCGAAGTTATCCAGAGATTTCGAGAAAGGCCAAGGAAGTGAACAGGGGGAGGAAAATGAATTCTTATTAATATTGCATCGTTCAAACATGATTGCAACGAACAGGGTGGATGAGGAAAGGAAAGTCCCTGAGGTCAGATGCATTACTTACAAGCGCTATTTCTGACTTAAACAGTGGAGAGAGCAGTATAGACAACTACTCGCCTAAGGCATGGAAGAATCCCCACCTGGGCAAGGAGGAGACTCCAACGTTTGAACCAGGCATGGCCAAACTTGGCCCTCCAGCTGTTTCGGGACTACAATTCCCATCATCCCTGACCACTGGTCCTGTTAGCTAGGGATGATGGGAGTTGTAGTCCCCAAACAGCTGGAGGGCCAAGTTTGGCCATGCCTGGACTTTGAACCATCAAGGAATAATGGGGGAGCAGGCAGGGGAAGACAGATAATTGAAGAATAAACTGGATAGTGTCCTACCAGCAAACAATGTATTGTGCCCCATCCTGGGGAAAGGGTTGTATCTCAGTGGTGGAGTTTTGCATGTGAAAAGCCCTAGGATAAGTCAGTAAGTGGCACCATAAATGGTTAGAGGGATCAGGAAGCAATTAGTGGGCAGGATCAGTTTTTACCATGGTGAACTGCTGCCTCTAAGAACAGATGATACTGTGCTTAGATGAACGAAGAATATGAAGCGGGCATAAGGCTGCTTTCTATGTTCCCAAAGATACTGTGCCCCGTCGTAGGTATGCTTGCTCAAACATCCCACTAAGTTCAACAGAGCTTGCGCCTACGCAATCGTAGGTAGGATTGCAGCCTTAATCTTCTAATATTAAGGTTCAGAAAAGGGCAACACTGAAAGGATCAAGAAGATGGAGTGAATCCCTGATGGAGGAAAGGTTGCTGTGTTTAGGACTTTTCAGTTTAGAGAAAATCGTGACGGAGATGTCAAACGGCAGAAGATGGATCAGCTGAACTGCGTGTGTCCTGAGTAGGGTGGGTGGGTGACAGCCACTGCTGGCATGCAAAACTCAGAGGGTTAGTCAAGTGTGAATGTAGCCCTTCCCCGCCCCCCAAAAAATAAGTCACCCTGGGTGTAAAGCCTCTATGCTGCATGGTTGAAGGTGCCGTCACTGGTGTACAAAACCCTATTCAGCTCGGGACCAGGACACCCAAACGATTGCCATATCCCCTCTGTAGCCAACCAATCACTACATTCTGCAAGGAGAGCATCCTGCAGATACCATCCTCTCAGAAGGACTGTTCCACACAGTGTTGGATTAGGGCCTTTGGAACTCGCTGCCACTGCACTTCAGACAGGTCTTCTCAGCACCTGCTCAAGGCGTTCCGCTATCAATAAGCTGTCTAAAATCTTTATTCCCAGTTGGCATCTGTCTTGGATTTGAAATGATTTTATGTATATCCTGCTGCTGTTCTAACCTGTTTTTTTTATATATAATTGGGGTTTTATTTAACCATCACTTTTATATATGCAATTGTTTTGACTGTCTTACATATGTATGTGTTTTGCATATGTTGTTGTAGTGTAAATGGCTTCGGGGGGCCTCAAGGGAAGTGATTAATAAAGGAAACAAATGCATGACGCATTTGCACATGCACCCCACATTTTGCATTTGTATAGCACTTTGTATTAATCGTCTTTCTGGAAACCTAACCCCCACCCTCTCAGGCAAGTGAATGCAATCCAGAGCAGTGGTCAAGACGGTGAGAGGTCAACTTCACCAAAATCCACCTACTAAGTTCACAGAAGAGGCAAGATTTCCCTAGCCGGAGATTGATACACCTGCACCAGTCATGCAAAACGACAGGCATACCCCGTTTGACTGTCACCAGTGAGGCTCTGCAATATTCATGCTAAATCCGTCCACCCGCATTCCAGTTGTTTCTAAGTGTTCCAGAGTGAACAGAAGCCTCGACCCCCCCAGGGATAAATAAATTTAAAAAAGCAGCTCCTTGTGCCACCAACAAACAAACCAGATTAACCAAGCAGAACAAATTAAAAAACACAAAAACCTAAACAAACAAGGGAAGAGAAGGAGGTCTGGCGGAAGGAAGGGAGAGACAGGAATCCTGACACACAAATTGAGCCTGAGCAAAGGGTGAAGCTGGAGACACAACGTTTCACTTTAATGAAGGTAGCAAGAGTTTTGTTCTCAGTCTCATTTTTTCATTTGTTTCAGGGGCCATAAATAAAGGCGGCAAAACAACATCAGATTCAATTTCTTGCAGAACACCTGCAATCCCCAAAGGGGGTGTGGGGGTGTGGCTTGATTGACTGTTATTTGAATACTGGGGGGGGGGGTTGCTTCAAAACACACACACACACACACACACACACACACACACACAAAATACAATGCTTGTGCATGAAGCATGCCACTCAGAACACAACTCTGGCATTGCAAAAGCTGCTGCGATGGTTTAATTAAAATCATTTTTAGGTTTGCACAGGCACAATCACCCAATATTGTCTTCTCCCTGACTGTGCTGGAGGAGCCAAAACGTGCCTTTGCAGACAATGAGTACAAATCTGCCTGACGCCGTTCGCTCTAAAAATAAACAGTGAATGTTAAGTAGCATCAGAACTAGCATATCAAGTTGGGGGGGGGGGGTGGAGTGGAGTGGAGGAGAGAGGAGAGAAAGGGGGAAGAAATGTCCTGAAACAAGAATGCAAATAGTAATAAAAATGTAACCAAGAATCCTAGGGGATTAAGAACAAAGCAAATTGTGCACATTCAGCCAGAAAAAAAAATATATACTAGAGGCATTCTGCGTGTCCAGATACTTTGCGCACAAACCCACTGAATGAGTTAGCCACTTATTACATCCATTCACTTTAGAGGGTTTTCAAACTGGGGAGCTGCTAGCCCAGGGACAGGGAATTCTTGTAGATGTTTATTGGACTGCAACTCCCATAATCCCTGATCAATAGCCATGCTAGCTGGGGCTAATGGAAGCTGTGAGCCCAACACCACTTGGAGGACTTTAGGTTGCTTGAAATGTCCTGCCAGCAGGATCTCTGAAGCACCCCTTTCTCCCATGTGAGCCAAAGAGTTCCTCCTTCCCATCTGATATGCTACATGCAACAGGGCCTTTTGTGGTAGTTGCACCCAAATTTTGGAGCCCCCTGCCACAAGACCCTTGACTGCCCCCCTGTTAATGGCTTAGAGGCAGAAGCTTGAGACCTTGCTTATTCGTATTTATTTATTTATTTATTTATTTGCCAGTTTGGGGACCAAGAAAAGGGGGAGCTTGGCTTCAGGAGTTGCCAGGAGGCGGCGTACAAGACTTAGTCTTAGGGACTCTGTTCTGGATTTGTGTAGGGTTTACTCCTCAGCCTTTTCTTCTCCTGAAGATATCCCGCAAGGCAGCAGAGGTTTAGGATCAGAGTTTTCCTTCCCCTAGTTGGGCTACCTTCCCAGGTTAATAAGCCCCATCTGCCCCTCACGCGTGCCTATGGCATAATAATAATAATAATAATAATAATAATAATTTTTATTTATATCCCGCCCTCCCCAGCCGAAGCCGGGCTCAGGGCGGCTAACAACAATAAAACAGTACAAAAGTACAACACAAACAACACTCTAAAATCATTCATTATAAAATTAATTCAAATCAAGCCACTGGCAACCACTGGGCCAGAGCTCCGCGAAGATTGCCGAGGGAGGGAGTCAGGCTTTGCCCTGGCCAAAGGCCTGGTGGAACAGCTCTGTCTTGCAGGCCCTGCGGAAAGATGTCAAGTCCCGCAGGGCCCTAGTCTCTTGTGACAGAGCGTTCCACCAGATCAGAGCCACAGCCGAAAAAGCCCTGGCTCTAGTTGAGGCCAGCCTAACCTCTCTGTGGCCTGGGACCTTCAAGATGTTTTTATTTGATGCAGATGCAGATGTTTTTATTTGATGCAGATGCAGAAACCACCTTCTTGACTGTTGGGTCTCCTCTACCGTGAGACAGCTAGAACGTTACTGTCTATTAACTTTCTTTCTGCTGTGTGCTTACGTATTCAAGTCCATATCATTTCTTTTGCATTGCTGAAGTTACTCTGTCTTCGCTAAAACGCTAAAATTGTTCTTGGAATTCCTCGATGTGTTTTGTAAACTGCTTTCTCTCCCCCGACCCCTGCTCATTTTTTAAAAAAATTATTTGTATTTGGTAGTGGGTGGATGTCTGTTGTAAGCCACTTTGAGCAATAGCAAACAAAATAAAATCAGTCAGTAAGGATGGCACATATAATACATGCAACACGAAGATTAAGCTCCATACAAATGCCAGTAATTGCTATTTCGTATTTTATTTTTATTTTCTGATAATTATTTTCTTACGATTACACTCTTTCCTCCTCCTTATCACTATTCATCACCATCTTATTCTGTCGGCGAAAAAATAGTTAGGGGTAATCATATACCCTGTGCAAAGTGGTTGCTGTTTGAGTTGAGGAAGAGAAATCAACCTCGACTGGATTATTATTTTCAGTAGATGAAGGAAAGCTAAGCAAAAGAGGCCTGAGCTTGGGGGGCGGGGTGGTGGTGGTCTTTAGAGTACAAGGGTCTCTACAGCTTAGTTTCACAGCCATTAAATTCCCAATATGAATTTTTCACTGGGGGAAGCCAATGGAGCACCAGGTATCCGCAACAGGAATTCTTTCAAGGCTAAAGGGGTGGGGAGGGGAGAAAGATTTAAAAATGGATGGAACTTCTGCACCACTGTAGCACTCCCCAAGGGCCAGTTTAGATGCATCGTTTGGCACGGACAGGTTGGCTTCTTGGAAGAGTTCACATCAGGGTGCACGTAGGAAAAACTCCCATAATGGGTCGCTTTATATCCTACCCCTCGACTGAGCTTTTACTAGGCACATAAATCTGTCTGCTCGTGAAAGTGCAAGGGTGTGCAGCTTGAGGTGGCGTGTACGTGTGCGTTTAAGCATGCCACAGATTTACAGCTGTTCTATTGCAAATTGTACTCTTCTTGGGTTGTACTCCGTGTCAGGTAAAGGAAAAGGAAAAGGATCCTTGGATAGTTAAGTCCAGTCAAAGGAGACTATGGGGTTGTGGCACACATCTCGCTTTCAGGCCGAGGGAGCTGGTGTTTGTCCACAGGGTCACATGGCCAGCATGACTAAACTGCTTCTGGCGCAATGGAACACCATGAAGGAAACCAGAGCGCACGGAAACGCCATTTACCTTCCCGCAGCAGCGGTACCTATTTATCTACTTGCACCGGTGTGCTTTTGAACTGCTAGGTTGGCAGGAACTGGGACAGAGCAATGAGAGCTCACCCCGTCGTGGGGATTCGAACCAACAACCTTCTGATCGGCAAGCCCAAAGGGCTCAGTGGTTTAGACCACAGCGCCAACCACATCCCTGCCCCCATGTTAGCCCTACTCAGAGCAGACCCATTGAAATAACCAACATAGACCCATTAATTTCAGTGGGTCTGCTCTGAGTATAACTTAGCTAGAGACAACCCAACGGAAATGGCCTTATACCTGGTGAGACTGTTTGTACGCCTTCTCCTGTTGTCCAGAGAGTTATCTACTCTCTGGGGAACCAGGCAGAGGTCTGTCTCATCACCCGATCCTTTTAATTGCGGATGCCAGGGTCTTCTCCTTGAGCTGGCATGCAAGTCTTGGAATGTTTGCCCAGATGGGCATGTGACCCTTGGTCTGCAAAAGCTTCCCCGCCCCATGTGTGAAGCAGTGGCTTCCTGCTAAAAACAATAATGCACATGTGCACAATACCAGTGTTGGCATAAGATGCTGTCTTTGGTAACAATTCCCAATAACGGCATGCTCTGGCCAAAAGTCTAGGAGCCTCACCGCACTTCCTCCGGCACTTGTGGCCCACGGCCAATGCTCCACATACCCAGATGGTGCTCTACAAGTTAACAGAATAGTCGACACGTAAACACTTCTGGCAGGAAGCTAACGTGAGTGGCAAACTACTAGCATATAATATAACAGACTGTCAACAACAACAAAGAAACCACGGGCCGCCTAGGAGAGGCCCCAGAGCCGGCCTAGTTGGGAGACTGCATAACAGTGGTTATGAAATTTTCATTATTGGGTTACAGCTGCAGCAGGATTTTGATTTAGTGCTTGAGTTTCCTTACTGCCCCTCCAGGCATTACAGTTAAGCGTTCTGCAGATTCATAGCGCTTTCTGTCTCGTCCTCCCAGATGACATAAATATTAGCCGAACCTGCACTCGCTGCTTCTTTTTTCATATAAAAAGGAGGAAACGGAGGCTCTGACTAGCTAGCTCAAGGAAACGATGACTCTAATGGATTCTTCTTCCACCCTGCTACACCCGGCAGTAGGGGCATGTGGTTAGATAGGCTTTTTCACCATGCCTCCTCCCCTCCAGCGCTCTAAATTACCCTCCTTGCACTAAGGCTTCTTATGATGCTGAGAGCAGAGGAGAGGAAAGGAAAGGAAAGGAATGCAAAAAAAAAACCTACGCCATGAAAGCGGAGACAGATGTTCAGGCTGATTCTGTGGGTGTTCTTTAACTCACAGACGGCAAAAGCCGCCGCTCCTGTTTTGAGCAACTAGGTCAGTCGCACAAAATGCCTTGCTGCCCCGTTTCCAAGCTCTGCAAGAAAAATTATCTTCATCTGCTGGGTATCAAAACTTAACCCCCCCCCCCTTTATCTGCTTATTCAGTTTCTAGAAGGCTGGGCACATTTTGCACCGCAGGAAGGTTCAAGACGCATTGGCCCTGCCAACTCATTCAGACAAGCGCTTCATTCTCTTTGTCAGCGTGGAATGAAACTAAATCTCAGTCAAGAGATTTTGCTATGTACCTCCTCCTGTCTTCCTGAGACTTGGCCTAAAGGCCAGATGAGCATCTGAGGCAGTGTTTCTCAAACTTGGGTCTCCAGCTGTTGTTGGACTACAACTCCCATAATCCCTAGCTAGCAGGACCAGTGGCCAAGGATGATGGGATTCTGAGCATGTGTGTAATGCAAAAGGTTGTAGTTAGCCTGTTTGATTGTCATTCAAGTTGATTGATTAAACTTATATCTGAGATGACCAAATGAATGAACAACCATCTGCTGAGGATGGCTTAGAGCATGAGTGGAGGAATCTGTGACCCAAAAGGCCTCTCTTATCTGTCCCTTGGGATGCTCAAGGGGGGGGGGCTATGCTGCGGGTGAGGTTCATCAAGTCCGGGGATCACCCTAAAGAAGGGGTAGCCATATGGCGCCCTCCAAACGTGGTTGGATTCCAGCTCCTATAAGCCCCAGCTGTCAAGGTCAACAGACTGGAGTGATAGGAGTCACAGTCCAACAATATCCAGTGGACACAGTCCTGGATAACCCTTGAGCAACCTTGAGTTGGGTTTTTTTTCTTATCTGTTTGCATGTGAGGAGCTAGTTACAGGCCCCAGGCCTGTTGGCAGGCCAGCTCTGCGCTACAAAAATGTCTGCAAACATGACATAATGGCTGGCTACATCAACCCCACTGTGTGGGAATCCCTTGCAGATGACCACAGCGCCTGGAGACAATCCATCAGGTCATGTATCCACAGTAGTGACCAGAGGAGGAATGACCACTGGGAGGAGCACAGAGAGGAAAAAAAAATGCCATGGTGCATCTGCATTGGCACAACTGGATGCCTTCGTCTGCCCCAGTTGCAACAAAATGTGTCTCTCCCATATCGGTCTCTACAGACACAGCAGGTGATGCAGCCTTTCAACAGTTTGAACTTCACTCGCAAAGCGGCACTCCTCCATTGCCTCCTGAGACAGACGGATGCCAACCTTGCGGGCACATGAATGTGCATTTTCAAAACCTTAAAGAAACTTTGAATGAACATTACCACACACACAACCTTTCCGCTTCCTTATAGCCCTGTAGACCAGTTTATTAGCTGTTATAACCATTCACTGGAGATAAAACTTGCCCTTTTTATAACAGGGTGTTGACATTGCGGGTTAAGTGATTAGATATCCGCTGTACTAAAGCAGGAATCTAAAAATGAGCACGGAAGGTTCTGTAAGAGGAGGGCTTGCAAAACAGGCAGTATTTTTATCTTTTTAGGTTTTTACTCTGCAAGTAGTTCCTAGAAAAGCTGGAACATTCTGGAAAAAAAACGTGACTGACCACAAGTCTCAGAAAGCAGGGCTGAGGAACCTTTTTCAATCTGAGGGCCACCTTCCCATCTCGGCGAATGTCCAGGGGGCCGCATGGAAGTGGTGTGCCGAGCAATGAATGTCAATTTCACTATAGTAGGGTTAGTTTCCACATAAACACCGATGGGACACGGGTGGCGCTGTGGGTTAAACCACAGCGCCTAAGACTTGCTGATCAGAAGGTCGGCGGTTTGAATCCCCGCGAAAGGGTGAGCTCCCATTGCTCGGTCCCTGCTCCTGCCAACCTAGCAGTTCGAAAGCACCTCAAAGTGCAAGTAGATAAATAGGTACCGCTCTGGCAGGAAGGTAAACGGTGTTTCCGTGTGCTGCCCTGGTTTGCCAGAAGCGGCTTAAGTCATGCTGGCCACATGACCCGGAAGCTGTACGCCAGCTCCCTCGGCCAATAAAGCGAGATGAGCGCCGCAACCCCAGAGTCGGCCACGACTGGACCTAATGGTCAGGGGTCCCTTTACCTTTTTATCCTCCATGCAGGCAACCAAGAATCATAGAACAGTAGAGTCGGAAGGGACCCAATGGTCATCTAGTCCAACCCCCTGCAATGCAGGAATCTCAGCTATAGCATCCATGACAGATGGCCCTCCAACCTCTGCTTAAAAACCTCCAAGGGAGGAGAGTCCACAATCCCAAGGGAGACTGTTTTCACTGTCAAACAGCTCTTCATAGAATCATAGAATCATAGAGTTGGAAGAGACCACAAGGGCCATCAAGTCCAACCCCCTGCCAAGCAGGAAACACCATCAGAGCACTCCTGACATATGGTTGTCAAGCCTCTGCTTAAGGACCTCCAAAGAAGGAGACTCCACCACACTCCTTGGCAGCAAATTCCACTGTCGAACAGCTCTTTCTGTCAGGAAGTTCTTCCTAATGTTTAGGTGGAATCTTCTTTCTTGTAGTTTGGATCCATTGCTCCGTGTCCGCTTCTCTGGAGCAGCAGAAAACAACCTTTCTCCCTCCTCTATGTGACATCCTTTTATATATTTGAACATGGCTATCATATCACCCCTTAACCTCCTCTTCTCCAGGCTAAACATGCCCAGCTCCCTTAGCCGTTCCTCATAAGGCATCGTTTCCAGGCCTTTGACCATTTTGGTTGCCCTCCTCTGGACACGTTCCAGTTTGTCAGTGTCCTTCTTGAACTGTGGCGCCCAGAACTGGACACAGTACTCCAGGTGAGGTCTGACCAGAGCAGAATACAGTGGCACTATTACTTCCCTTGATCTAGATGCTATACTCCTATTGATGCAGCCCAGAATTGCATTGGCTTTTTTAGCTGCCGCGTCACACTGTTGGCTCATGTCAAGTTTGTGGTCAACCAAGACTCCTAGATCCTTTTCACATGTACTGCTCTCAAGCCAGGTGTCACCCATCTTGTATTTGTGCCTCTCATTTTTTTTGCCCAAGTGCAATACTTTACATTTCTCCCTGTTAAAATTCATCTTGTTTGTTTTTGCCCAGTTCTCTTAGTGTTGGAATGTTCTTCCTGACGTTTAGTCGGAATCTCCTGTAACTTTAAGCCATTGGTTCGAGTCCTACCCTCCGGGAGCAGGAGAAAACAGGCTCGCTTGGCAGAGCAAGCAGCATTGGTAGAGTTCAGGACACATCCCAAGGGTGAAGCAAGGCAGTGAGTGGGTTCTGAGGATTAAATAGACAGGTCCTGATGGCCGCATCTGGCCTTTCAAGTCCATGTTTCCCAACCACTTGCATGGAGAAGAATAACTTTAATTCTCAGTACCTTAATTTAAACAAGCAGCTGCACCCATGGGTGCCTTTCGTTTCTATGCTGCCTAGGTGTCATCTGTAGCTGACATCAAGCTCACGGCACCTTCCTGAGCGATCTCTTCGGAGCCTCTAGCCACGCTTAGCATTTGTCAATCACGGATCTACCTATTCAAGGCTGGAACATTGGAAGCTGCTTTATATTGGGTCAGGTGCTCACCAGGGTTCTGGACAGGGGTATCTCCCAGCCCTACCTGAAGACGCTGGGGATTGAGCTTGGACTGAACAACTTCCACTTAATTTAAAAGTTAATTAAAAAAATAATAATAGAGAGATGAAATTTATGAAGGTGCACTGCTATCAAGCATCTCCATCTAGAGAACTAAGAAAATACGTTAGTGGAGAACAGCTATTTCAGTTTTTGTTCCAGGCACTCTGGGGGGAGTGGGTGGGCAGAGGGTTTATGTACGGAGCAAACCCTCTTGCAGAAAGGTTCCGCCTGACATTACACTGTGCAAGTCTTGTGGCTGGAAGAACAATGCCCCCCATTCTCTCAGCTTGTTCCAAGTAAGCTTCAGCACAGAGCACGTCCTGTTGGGAGATCGGCTGGCGCAGAAATCTTGGCCGGTATAGTGTTACCCCGCTTGAGCAGCAGATAGTGCAAAGCTCGCTACTTGGTCAGCACGCCAGAGCTTTATTATTCATGCACCCTTTAGAGGAAGCAAAGCACTGAAATGAGTTTGCTGTAAAGCTCCCAACACGTCTTGAGTCTCTATCAGAGATCATTATGGCACATTTTTATTTATTTATATTACGCGTTTCCTCCAAGGGGCTCAAGGCAGCATATACATGGTTGCCTCCCACCCCTCTGAGTTTCATCCTTCCTAAGAGGACTGAGAGACAGTGGCTGGCCCAAGAACACTCAGTGAGCTTCATGGCCAAGTGTGGATTTGAGCTGTGGTTTCCAAGGTCTAACACTCTAATCCAGGGGTCAGCAAACTTACCACGCCTCGGGCCGGTGTCTCCAGCGCCGATCGTGCGGGGGAGCATGTGCCCATACGCGTGCGCCCATGCTATTTCTGGCGCACTTCTGGGTCGGAGGAGCACCAGAAATAGCTTGTGCGCATGTGCACAGGCCTCCTCCAACCCAGATGTGCACCGGAAATAACACTTGCACAAGCGCACAAGCTGTTTCTGGTGCTCCTCCGACCCAGAAGTGGGCAGCCACGCAGTGCAGTGCTGGTAAGAGCAGGCGGCGGCAGGGGTCGCCGCAGACCAGATAAGCGAGTCCCTTGGGCCTTATCCGGCCCACGGGCCTTAGTTTGGGGACCCCTGCTCTAATCACTATATAACTCACTGTCTCACCTACAAAAACCAGCACAATTAAAAACCAGTCGAGCCACTCTCTACCTTCCTTAGCACAGTCAGCCTCAACTTACGTGGAGGTTACATTCCAGGGGCTGCACATAAGGCCAAAATAACATATAGTCAAAACACACGGTGGGTGTGATTGCCAGTCATTTTTTTCCAGAACCCAGACCACTTTTAATCCCCCCCCCCTTTTTAAATTTGCCAAACACGTAAAGCTGAATGCACTCAAGTTAAATGTGTGCAAGTTGCGGGCTTACTGTACAAGAACATGGTATATATATATATATATATATATATATCCCCAGGTTCATGCAAGCAGGAGAACCCACAGCTGTAGTCTAGCAACATCTGGCTGGAGATGGCTGATAAGGAGGCAGCACTGGGTAAATTAAGCCAGCTTGCAGGGAGAGACTGGCCACATGCCACTTCGAAGAAATTAAAGGGAGAGGATAGAAAATGTGGGGTCTTTGGCCCTCCTTGCCCAAGCAGTAGCAGAAACAAAGCCAGAATCAATTCCTCCTCCTTCCCTCTCTGTTAAAAAGCAGCTTGCAATTTGCCTTGCCTCATTCTCCCCCTTTCCAGAGCTTGCTTGACGCGAGGGATAAATCTGTACTTTGATAGCATTGCTGTTATAGATCGCAACTAGGAGGTACTTGTGTGTTATCATGATGCCTCAAAAAGCCTTACAGCGCCGGGAAGAGAATTCCACCACCTTCCCCTCCCCGCTGTCAGAACTGCTTCTATCTGGCTGTCATTTCGGCTCAAATCTCATGTGACAAGAAAAGGCAGCTTGTGAGTTTCCCTTGTGCTGTGACGCCGCGTGATGAGCAGAGCGATATGGAGAATTACTTTTGAAGGAAAGGGGCGGGAGCTGGAGGGAGGAGGGAATTATCAGGGGGCAAGCCAAGGTAGGAGCCATGACATCCCGCACAACGTATACCAATTAAGTGTTAAGATGGTGCCTGTCCTGGAAAGCCCACCCCACCCCCCCTTTTATGGTGCTTTTTTCCAGCTTGATTCAGGGATGCCCTTGAGGCAAGAAGTGCATTTATTCAGACGTGCCTTGAAGGGGCGAAATATGTGTTTTCAAAATGCATCGCGCTTATTTATTGCAAACATTTCTATCCCACCGTTCCATGTAAAAATAAAGAAGCCCAAAGCAGTTAACACACATTACAAACAACCCAAAGCATGTCAGCATTATGTATGTGTAAATGAATAAAACTTAGGAACAACATGAGATGATTGACTAGTTTTGCTATTTCTTTTAGAAGTGGCTGATGCTCTTACTGGGATGCTCTGATTTGTTCTACTGTTGCGATAGCCCTGGTGGAACTAGGAAAACATAAGAGCCCTGCTGGATAAGGCCAAGGTCCCATTCAATCATTCAATTTCTATACCACCCTTCATCTGAGGATCACGGAGGGGTTTACAATTTTTTTAAAGCCCATAAAATAGTAAGAAACAAAAATAAGGCCATAGATGTTCTAATTAGCCGAATTAATCTAGTCCAGCATCCTGCTCTTACTGTGGCCACCCAGATGTTTGGAGGAAGCCCAAAAGCATGACCTGAGCACAACATCTGCGATTCCCAGCAAATGGTATTCTGAGACAAACAGTCTCCAATGGAGGAGAAGGAACATAGCCATTGCGTCAAGTAGCTGTTAATAGACTTATCCTTGATCCATTTGTCTAAAGCCATCGAAGTTGATGGCCATTGCTACATCTTGTGGGAGCGAACCTCCAAGTTCCAAACTGCGCTGCACGAAGTCTCTTTTGGCTGTCCCCAAATCTTCCAACATTCAGCTTCAGCTGAGTGTAACTAACCAGCTAATCCATAATGCTCATTGGGATTCTGAAACAAGATTCTTTCTGCAAATCAACTCAACGGCAGAGTGGCACACAGGAAGCATCGCACAAGATGCCCATGACGTGTCACTTGAATGTTTTACGCTTCATTTCTTACACGTTAGCTTGTTTTGCCGAGCTATTGTTGTTTCAAGCCGTAACACCGCATCCAAAATGCAAAAACCCTATCAAACCTTTTATACATTAAAATCAATTATGTGGCGCTCAACAGCTTCAGCTTGAAACTCTTGTCAACGTCATTGAAAATGAAGCAACTCTAGGTTTGCTACCAAGCCAAGTTTAAGGTATTTGCTATTAGGTATTACATACAAAGCCCTGAACAGCTTGGGAACCAGGTGGTTGTTATTTATAGCATGTATGAATCCTTTCCTACAATGTTTCTCAAGGCAATTTCTCAATACAATAGGCATGCATATAAAACACTAGCATGCATAAAACAGTTTTAAAAATTACACACAGAAACAAACTAATACGATGCTGATAACCAACTAGGACAGTGGAAACTTTCCAACAAGCACCAAAAACACAACCACAATGGGTGCTTGATATGTAACAGCACGAAATTCCAAAGGGATTTTGTACACTAAAGACTCAGTTCTGACATAATATGGAACAGACCTCCTGATAGGATGGTACCTGCATTATGCCCTCTACTGCAAAGTGTAGTGATCCATTGGATATTTAAGGAATGAGATGATCTTTTAGGTTACCTCCAGGAATGCCTTACAACTTGGTTTTATAGATCTAAATTTATGGTTGATTTCATGCTGTTAACACCATATAAGTTTCTTTTTCCTGAATATTGGTAGCAAAGACTTTTTTCAAATGAAATAAACTAACACCGCCTATTTAGAGTTGCGAGGTGGAATAGCACCTACTTTTTGTTAATGATCTCCAGAACGTAACTTCTCTATTTGACAAATCGGCAGCCTAACAGATAAGGAAAGTGTTCCACTGAACTACTTCTCCACAACAGCAAAGACAGAAAATACACATCATTTTGCAAAACGTGCCTTCTAAACACATGCATGGCATCATCTTGAATCACAGTGCGAATTCTCTTCTCAGGTGGAACTCATCAAATCATAGATAAGCATTCCTCTATATCAGGGTCAGGCCTTTAAAACATAGTTCTGTGCAACAGGTTATTTAGTCAAGACACCTATATTAGCTAAAGCTGAGGAAACCAAGACAGAGATCTGCCTAGTATTACTGAAGTGCACAATGTTCCCTACACATGGTAAATAAAAACCAAGGCAAATTCATGGCAACAGGATTATAATCTAGAAGACATGACACGAAAGGAAGAATGGATGAGGAGGGTAGAGGAGGGGGAAAACAAGTTCCGGTATCAATCCTTAAAATTCAATAGTAGCTAATGACCAGCTGGAATGGAAACAATTCGGTGACAGATGATGCTAGTCTTTCGACAGAACAGATGAAATGGCCCTGCTTCCCATCTCCCCCCCTCTTTGCTTGGGAATATTTTGAAAAAAGCTTTATGCGTATTTTATTTAATTAACTAATTTATACTGTAAACCACCCTGTGATCTTTGGATGAAGGTCGGGATAGAAAAGAACAAAAATACATAGCACGGTAAAAATACAAAAACAATACTACCACCCCCCTCAGTTTAAAAGGTCATAGATTTAAAAGGCAAAAGGCCTGTAAATCCCAAGCTATGAAAAGGCGCATCACTGTGGTGCTTCTTCACGATTCAGAACCCAAAGAGGAGGAAGAGAAATCACCGCTTTGGGTAGTAAGCTGAGCGATGTGCAAGTCTCCGACTTCTCTTCCGAATTCTGAATGCACAAGCGAGTGGAAGTTTCCTTGCAGGGAGAAGGAATGTGATATGAAGTGCTTTCATACACACAAAAGGGGAGAAAGTTGTCACAAGAACATCAAGCCCCTGTCAAAGGCAAAACACTGGCTTTGTTCTGCCGCTGTCTCCACTTTCCTCTTGATGAATTAATGAGGGAAGGGTTGCTGTTGTTTTTTAATCATTCTGGTGCATGACAGTAGATCACAGAAGGCACGGAAAGAGAGGCTTCGGGAGGAAAACAAGAGAGCGTTGATCAGCAGAGCCTCTTTGGCACTTGCAACTGAACACCTGGAGAGAAGAGCTACTTAAGCAGCAATTGTAGCCACAAACCTTTATATATAAAGGTAATGAATTACCTCATTAACATGAAACATAAATGAAAGGGGTAGCTTGCAGGAAGAGCTGGTGACTCACCAGCCACTTTCCTTGGGTGGCATTTGCATCCTCTTTTGTTTACGCAAATGGAAACTTGCTTATCCTGTGAATGTGCCGAACGCATAACTTATCCAGCCCTCTGCAGCAGAAGGGTTTCCAGGGTGCCATCATTTTCGGATGGGATGCAACAGCACAGCAGCCAGTTCAGGTTGTGCAACTAAAGTCGATTTGCCACTCTTCCCCCAACATTGCTAACTTCTGGGAAGGTCTTAAAAGGGGCAACTTTAAAATCTTTGCATGGATTTTATTGACATGCACGAATGAAGATAATACAAAGGAACCAAGGGAAGGAGTAGAGGGAAGCAATCCCACAATGTGGATTTAATATTGATAGCATATACAGTTGTTATGTTTCATGTTATGTTTTTTCTTTTTCTTTAATGTAGTGTGTGTGTGTGTGTGTGTGTGTAAACTAATAAAAATACTATTAGAAAAAATCTTTGCATGGAAGAGCGTGGCATATAGTCCTCACTGGAAAGCTAACACGCAAGTTGTTAGCAGGCAAGATGGACAGAACACAAGGGCACTTTTGCTAGAGAGTAGTGGAACTTTGATTAACTTTGCAAGAGGAAAGTAGAAGGCCCAGCCTTAAGGTTTATACTTCCATATGGATTTCATGATAACAGAGTTTTTATATCTAGCTCTCGTTTATAGTGATTGTTAGCTATGCAAAACTGGTACGATAGGGCTTGAAAAGTTGCGCTTTTAATAAATAATAATAATTTTATTATTTAAACAGACGAACGCAACATTCAGTCCTCACGGCGGCCTCACTGGGGCATAGATCTACCAGGAAGAGCTGCTCTGCTCACTAGGCTTGCCCTCCTGAGTTATTTTGTTTCTCTGAATAAAGAGAGCTAACTTCACTGGGCACTGTGCGAGTTAGTGCCGATCTGCTCCTGACACCTGCCCTGACAGGTACGTTATCTCAATATTACAGACTTTCCTCAGCTAGGTATCTCTCTCTCCGAGGTTTAAAGAAGGTTGTTGCTAACTCTGCAAGTCTGCCATTGTAATCAATTCTATATGTCTGGCATTTATACTGCCCCATGCGTACTGGTCACTGTTTGTGCTACCTTTTCCCATCTTCTCAATTACTCAATTTTTAAAAAATTAGATTATGGTTTCACTCTTGCTCCTAATGCTGTATTTCTGGGTGTTGCTGGCTGCTCCAGTGTGTTGCTCTTTCTCCAGGAGCAGGATATGCAAAACAATACACTACCTAGTTATTTATTACATTTATATCCCACCATTATTCCAAAGGGGTAGGCACGGGTGGCGCTGTGGTCTAAACCACAGAGCCTAGGGCTTGCCAATCAGAAGGTCGGCGGTTCGAATCCCCGCGACGGGGTGAGCTCCCGTTGCTTGATCCCTGCTCCTGCCAACCTAGCAGTTCAAAAGCACGTCAAAGTGCAAGTAGATAAATAGGTACCGCTCCGGCGGAAGGTAAACGGCGTTTCCGTGAGCTGCTCTGGTTCACCAGAAGCGGCTTAGTCATGCTGGCCACATGACCCGGAAACTGTCTGCGGACAAACGTCAGCTCCCTCGGCCTATAGAGCGAGATGAGCGCCACAACCCCAGAGTCGTTCGCGACTGGACCTAACGGTCAGGGGTGCCTTTACCTTTACCTATTATTCCAAAGAGCTCAAGGTGTATACAGCTCTACTTCCTATTTAAAGAAGGTCAGTGTATGAGACAATGACCGGCCCAAGGTGAGCTTCATGGCTAAGTGGGGATTTGAACTGTAGTCTCCCAGGTCCTGGTCTGGCACTCTACCCACTATGCCACACTGGCTGCATAGCAAACTGGAGCCATCTAGCTACCATATTCAACCACAGTGGTACCTCGGTTTAAGAACAGTCCTGTTCACGAACTACTTGGTTTACAAACTCCGCAAAACCGGAAGTAGTTTGCAAACTTTACTTCAGTCTACGAATGGAAGCTGAACGGTGGAAGGGCACTGGTGGTGGGAGGCCTCATTAGGGAAAGCACGCCCCAGTTTAAGAATGGATTTGGTTTAAGAACGGGCTTCAGGAAAGGATTAAGTTTGTAAACCGAGGTAACACTGTGCTTATGATATGCTTCTTCTCCGTGAGTACTGATGGATAAACTGTGCTCCTCCAGGTATTACTGGACTAGAACTCCCAGAACGATGAATGAAATGGAGTCAAATGACATCTGGGAGAGCCACAAGTTCCCTAACCCCTGTCTTTGAGTCAAAAATTACCATTTGCACTATGCAGCAATTTAGCCATCTATCTGCTCTGTTGCTGGTTGCTACCTGGAGAAGCTCTTAATGAGGAAAATCAGAATATTCTTACTAAAAGGAATTCAGGGCCACCCAAGCTTTTTTAAAATAACAATAATAATGCACTTCTGAACCTTCTGTATGAGTGAACTGTAGTATCTACAGTGGTACCTCGGGTTACATACGCTTCAGGTTACAGACTCCGCTAACCCAGAAATAGTGCTTCAGGTTAAGAACTTTGCTTCAAGATGAGAACAGAAATCGTGCTCCGGCGGTGTGGCAGCAGCAGGAGGCCCCATTAGCTAAAGTGGTGCTTCAGGTTAAGAACAGTTTCAGGTTAAGAACGGACCTCCGGAACGAATTAAGTACTTAACCCGAGGTACCACTGTATTGCTTAAACTGAGCACTACAACAAAAGGAAACGCTGGTTGCTGATATATTCATTTGATGCAATGTTACAAAGGAAGTCACTCAGCTGTTTTTCCATGCCAGAGACAGACTACCATCAGAGCTACTCAAACCAACACCATATGCAAGGAATCTCTTTGCATAGCTGCTTTATTGCCATGAAATACATTTATGTGGCTTCCAATTCATGGGGGGGGGGGGGGGGCAACGGAATGTGTAAAGTTAAAAAGGCAGACCAACCGCTAGCATGGAATATTTTAAGCCTCAGCACCTCCTGCTTGGAAGGTTAGCATCTCAGACTGCTGTGAAGATTCGCAGCATGATAAGAAGGATATGCCCAGGTGAAAATGAGGACTCTACTAAGAGCATGAAAAATGCTTTACATTTTACCTGCTAAGGCACAGATCACAGAAAAATGGCAAGATTATATTAGGTTGTTGCAGGTGGGCCATGGAAGATTGACTTCCGTCTCGTTCTCGACGCCACACTTTAAAAGGGGGATAATTAAAGACCAGCCTTGGCCAATCTGCTACTCCCTAAAGGTTTTGTTAAAGGCTGATCAAGGCAAATTTGATAAAGTTTGCCCTGGGAAGCAGGATTCTAGTTTAGATGGACCTTTGGGGTCTGATTCTGCAGGGATTTTTATCATCTTATGTTGCAACACTACCTTTTAGGGAAGGGGAAATTGCAGTCCTTCCTGAAGTTCATGGACTAAAGCTCCCATCTTCTCTGACCACGGGCTCCCCATCCTTTTCCCAGGACTGTTTTGAGCAAAACCAAACACCATGAATTGTCCTCAATAGCCAGCGCAGGTGCGGCAGTAAGCTCCCTGTGACCCCAAGTCCATCAACAAGCTAGACTGCAGTTGCAGCCCCATATCTTCCCACCAGATCCACTTCCAAATCTGTATACTATGTACACAAGTGACCTCACTGTGTCAATGAGGCAGCTTGTCTGGCTGCCCACTGCAGTACTCGGAGCTGGCAGCTAGGAGCCAGAGAGAGGCACAGCCAAGAACTGGCTGAAGGGCAGCAAATTAGCTTCCGGAGAACGCTCAGGACAAAGCATAGAGTGCTGGCATTTATTTGTATAGGCCGCATATATTTCAATAAAAAGGCCACACAGAAAGGAGAAGAGAGAAAGAGAGAGCGCGCTTCAGCCTGAGCGCTTCTAACCTATGGGTGCAATAACTGGACAGAGACAACTCGGCCACACACTCCATGCTCTGTTAACTCCCATATTGGATTACTGCAATGCGCTTTATGTGGGGCTGCAAAATTCAGTCAGTCCAAAATGCAGCAGCCAGATTTCTGGCTTCGAATCCGTTTAGCTCTCATATAGCTACTGTTTCAAAACAGCTGCCCCAATTCTAGGTGCTCACGTTAAGCGTTTAAAGTTCTAAATAACCCAGGCCCCCAACATCTGAAAGCTGGCCTCCTTCCCTACAGACCTTTTCAAGTGCTAAGAACAGCAAAGGTTTCCTTGGCAGTTCCTCCACCCAAGGGGCATGGCCTTCTCTGTGGCAGCCCCTAAGTTGCAGAACTCCCCAGAGAGGTGTGCCCAGCATCTTCACTGTACAGCTTCCAAAGAATGCTTAAGATTTGCCCTCTTTACATTGGCTTTTGACACATGAGGTGTATGTTTTTAACAACCACCACCCTTATTTTTTATGATTGTTAATTTGTCCTAAACCGTTTCTTATATTGTGTTTTACTGATGTAACCCACCCTGGGACCTTAGAGTGAAGGGAGAGTAATAAACAAACAAACAAACAAACAAACAAACAAACAAACAATCATCATCACCATCAACATCCTTATGTGCAGATTTTGACTTTTATCAGAGAACAGTACTAATCCACTAGGTTCAACAGAGTGTTAGAAACTCAGATATATAATCTAATCGCCAAATGGCACCTTAAACCTAGGCTGCAGTGACCACAATGGAGTTTTTATGTGCAGTCCTGGCCCCCTTGGATGGGATATTATTATTATTATTATTATTATTATTATTATTATTACTGTTGTTGTTGTTGTTGTTGTTTCCATTTCCCTTTATATTTTAAAGAACAAATTTCAAAGCAGTTTACAACACATTAAAACATCATATAAAACCCAGAATATAACAAATTCAAGCTTCAATGAAAATATTTCAGATCCCATCCTATGTGACATTTTGTTTCCCCCAGTCACCGACCTGGCATCTCCATGTAGTAACAACAAGACCCATGCCAGTCACAAGACACACCTGATTCCTGGCTCATTTAGAACACTGGTCCACTGTCGACAGAGTCAAGCTTCATTGCATCTCTTATAGATGTTAGATCCTGGCCAGATTCAATGGGTCAGATTTCCTCCAGGCTCTCCAACAACTACATATACTGTACATTAATTCGCAAGAAAAGTTGTTTTCAGCTGATGTAAGTAAGCAATTGCTTCTTCCTATCCACCCTTTCAAAGACGTCAAGTGTGTGAATTCATGACGATCTACCCATCTAGGGACAAGGAAACTGTAGCATGCCAGGCGGAAGTTTACTCCAGGCTCCCATCAGCCCCAACCAGCATGATTGATGGTCTGATCACAAGAGAAACTCCTACCCCTAGTATGAAGCATTGTTCATAACAACTGAGCCCATATTTCCTCCTTGGAATTGTTTCCTTTTGCACAGGAAATAAATGGCTACCAGCTTCCTTTCAAACAAGTTCAAGGATCTGGTCCTTCAACCATCTAATGCATGAACAAGGCAAAACAAAAGTTTGAACATATTCTATGGGTGGCTTCTTTCCTGCTTCATTTAACCATTTTGACTACCGCTAACGTGTGTGCCCCCCCATAACCATATTTCTTACTTTTATTTTTAATTGTTTATTTTAAAGATTCATAGGAATCTGTTCAGAGGAATCCAGTCTAGCAGCCGCACTAGCAGAAACTCATGCAATGGAGTCACCAACAATCGGCTTGTGCATTTTCTTGTGCAACCATGATCTGCTGCTGCAAAACATCTTATCGTGTGACAAAAACAAAACCCCTGTGTTGCAATACAAATACAATACTGTGGGACATTATCTACTAAAAAGCATTCTGCCTGCGTCGTGGTGTTCCCTGACAGCAATTCATTACGTTGACTTTCTTGTTTATGGACTTATACATACATTATATAATGATGTTTATGATTTGTAAATTTTGGATTATATTCTAACTACTACTAATAATACATTTACCATATTTATTAGCCATGTGTTGCGGCTGTATTTGAACAAAACATCTTGTCAGCAGACAAGTATACTGCTATGATATGTGCCTTTAACTTTAGCAATACACTGAACATAACACATGATATTTCCCCTATATAATGTGGCATTTTAAACTGTTAAGAAGGGTGGATAATAAATCATCAACAACAATCCCCTTAGCTGTGGGTTAAGTACTAGACTACTGCCCTGCCCCATCCTATTCCCATATATCTTTTAATATCTCCATCCAACACCCTCTTATAGTTTTGACAACGCCAGCAAGTGTTAAAATCCGTATCTTTTGTTTGGTATCTCCAATAAGCCCTTCTGGCATTACTTTTTTCTTTTTTCCCCTTTTTGCCTTTGAATACTATTTTATTAAGGGACGCGGGTGGTGCTGTGGGTAAAACCTCAGCGCCTAGGACTTGCCGATCTCATGGTCAGCGGTTCGAATCCCGATGGCAGGGTGAGCTCCCGTCGTTCGGTCCCAGCTCCTGCCCACCTAGCAGTTCGAAAGCACCCTTAAGTGCAAGTAGATAAATAGGTACGGCTTTATAGCGGGAAGGTAAACAGCGTTTCCGTGTGCTGCTCTGGTGCCGGTTTGCCAGAGCAGCTTCATCACGCTGGCCACGTGACCCTGAAGTGTCTGCGGACAGCGCTGGCTCCCAGCCTCTAGAGTGAGATGAGCGCACAACCCTAGAGTCTGTCAAGACTGGCCCGTACGGGCAGGGGTACCTTTACCTTTACCTTTTACTATTTTATTAAATTTTTTATTTCCACACAGCTGGTACCTCTCCTACACATGTATTTCCATAAATCAACCAACACAATACTTTTGCAATCTCTCATCTTGTATTTATCATTTCAGAGCATCAGTCAAGCTTCTGTCTCTCTCTTTAAACAGAGACCTCTGCAAGATTTAAAAGTTTAGCAAACCGGACTTCAAACTCCATCCGCTCTCAGTGTGTCACAATCCCTGTGGGCATCACATTTCTCATCTGCTAGTATTGAAGGAAGAAAGGATACAAGCATTGCATTTTGTTCCTCACATCAGAATGTGTCATAAATCTGCTCACAATATGTAAATCAATAACTTGTTAAATTGGCCTTTTTCCCTGTCGGTAAATTACTTACTTCTCTCTGGCAACTAAAAAAGAGAGAGAGAAATCTATGTAGTATATTAAAGAAGCCAGAAGCTGTGCTGCTGCCAGATCGCTTTTGCATTTATATCCCGCATTCTTAAATTGGAGGATTTACAAACCTTCATAGTCCTGAATCAAATTATTTGAGGAATATCCTGCTCTATATTCCAGATCTAAAATTCCAGAGTGGTTTAACAACTGACCCTTTCCCCCAGCAATATCTGGGAATTGTAGCTCTGGGAGGGGAATTGCTAAAGTGGTACTACAGTGCTCTAGATGTGCTTTAGTACCAAGGGGAACCCCTGAAGTTTGCACATGTTTGGGGCAAAATACAGTGGTTCCTCGGGTTAAGTACTTAATTCGTTCCAGAAGTGTGTTCTTAACCTGAAACTATTCTTAACCCGAAGCACCACTTTAGCTACTGGGGCCTCCTGCTGCTGCTGCACCGCCGGAGAATGATTTCTGTTCCCATCCTGAAGCAAAGTTCTTAACCTGAAGCACTATTTCTGGGTTAGCGGAGTCTGTAATCAGCACCAGTGATGGCGGCATATATTTGCATACTTGGCCTTTGCGATCTGTGAAACTGTTACAGATGCCACAAAATATTCATTTCACAATTGTACAAAATTAAAACTTTTAGCATGGCAGGACCCCCACTTTGGAAATCCCTGCCTATTGACATCAGGCGGTTTTAGGCACCTGCTAAAATTCTTGTTCAGACAAGCCGTGTAAAAGTTGGCATGTGTTGTTGTTTTTTAAAAGCTTAACCGTTGGTTTTAAATATACTCTGGGTTTTTAAAAAATATATATATTTATTTTTAACATCATTTTTAAATGATAAGTTTTAATGTTTGTTTTTTTGTAAACCACCTAGAGGTTTCTAATTACAATCCAGCGGTACAGAAATTTTGCTCTAAGAAATGGCAAGCGCCATTGGGGAAAGGAAAATAAAGTAAATCTGATGTGCAAGAGATACGTAACCGAGTATCCTGGAGCGGGGAGGGGGGCACTGCTGTCTGGCACCCCAAACTGAAGCACTCCTGTTAGGAAGAGAAGACAAACCACAATGTTCTGGTGGGAGTCCCAATAATTGAGAGCACCTAACATACCTTCGAGTAATGCATTGATTATGCGTGCCTTCTATTCCACATGAAATGGTTTAAGGAAGAATAGACTCCCCCCCCCCCCCCAGGTTCTTTTCTTAACACTAATACCCGAGTCTCTTCAATTTTTGCCATGAAAATTCTTTCCAAACTTGAGGAATTCAGTATTGACCATCCATTTCTGCCTTGTTCCACTAAATGATCCATGCTGCCTTTAATAAACGCACCAGCATCATTTAATAATTCTACCCCGAGGTGTCTTATATCCTTGTCCTTCTACAGTGCCACAAATATCCTCTTAATTACATCTTTCATTTTCTCAACTATACCCAAACCTATAATCTGATTTGAATTGACTGGGGTAATTGCTGGATACAAAATCAAATTCCATTAATGTTGCTGTTAGCTTTCTTGGCTATGTCTTAGATTGGGGGGGGGGGGAGCTTTATTCTCCATCCAATGGTATTATTTTTCATAACCATACAATCTTTGAAGTCCCTTCTAGCTGCTTTCTGCTAAAATATGTATGCCTGAATTTAACAGTTCCTAGTCTTCCACAGAGTAATGCAAACATATACAGATCTTTTTTTTGCAATTATTTATTATCTAAATATAGGGACGTGGGTGGCGCTGTGGTCTAAACCACAGAGCCGAGGGCTTGCCAATCAGAAGGTGGGCAGTTCGAATCACCGCGACAGGGTGAGCTCCTGTTGTTCGGTCCCTGCTCCTGCCAACTTAGCAGTTCGAAAGCACGTCAAAGTGCAAGTAGATAAATAGGTACCACTCTGGCAGGAAGGTAAACGGCGTTTCCGTGCGCTGCTCTGGTTCGCCAGAAGCGGCTTAGTCATGCTGGCCACATGACCCGGAAGCTGTACGCCAGCTCCCTCGGCCAGTAAAGCAAGATGAGCGCCGCAACCCCAGAGTCATCCGCGACTGGACCTAACGGTCAGGGGTCCCTTTACCTTTACTATTACCTTATTATTATGATGATTTATATAGCACCCTATATCAGAAGATTCCAGGGTGATGTACATTTAGAACACATGTTACGGAGTCTAGAATTAAATTCCTGACACCCGCAAAGTTGTTAAGCTTTCTGAGCTGTTTCCACTGCCTTTTCCCATCACGCTGCCATACATCCGGGTTTCCCGTGACATTTTGCCAATTCAGCAAAATTCCTCCATAACCAGGACATGTAAGGAATTTCCTTGACATATGGGCAAGCCTATTAAGGACCATAATAATAAAAGCATAATAATATATAGCAAACCAAAAAATAAACATAATAACAGTCCCCCCTTCCTTCTGCTTTTAACAGGCTATAGATTATTTATCGGACAAAGGCCTGGGGTAAAGAGGGATGTTAGTAAGCTATGTCACAGATCACCTAATACTTCACATGATTTGCTATATCAATTACATTTATTGCAATGTTCAAGGTTCAAAAGGAGGACAGGATGCATCCTTGATACATTTTGTATTTTTAATTTGCCATAACCCACCTTAGGGTGATGGGTGGATGAGCAATATTATTATTGTTATCAACCTCTATTCAACACTTCCCATTTTTTGCTATTTAAACAATAAAAAGACCAATCTTTAAATTCTTTATTTAAAAAAATTATACTTTTATCTGGACTTGATGCCTTGTTTTTTCTACAAACTTCATTGAATAGGACACAACTTTCTTAAATCCTTCTGAAAGGACAGGAACATCTAGTTTGCATCTTGTTTTGTCTACTAGAATTTGATTTCTCATCAAGTCTAGTACAATTACAAAATTCTGATGTCTCATCATCTGGAGTGATGACATATTCTCCCTTAATTTGGGGGGTACTGGGGTATATTTTGCTTCTGTCAATCCACTACCCAGCTTTATTTCAATAAAATGTGTTTTCATAGCATCTGCTAATCTTCAGCTTATCTATACTAGGGCTCTATGTCCCCCTCCTTATTTCTATCTTGTTTGCTTATCCTGTTTTTCTAAGCTTTACATTTCTTTTAAGAGCATCTGTTACTCTTTTTGTGACATATCAATACGTACCATATGCAGGTCTTAAAATGTTTCCCAGCATATACTTAACACTATTGAAAAACAGAACCCTTCAGAAAATTCGTCCAACTATAGCTTCCTTCATGAGTAAAAAGAAAACATTATTCCAACTTCAAACCGCTCCACCAACCCATTCCTATTCCACATTCATCCTGCCAATAGTGCATAGAACTTAGTGCCACTCAAGGGAAACTTTTAAAGATTGCGTTTGGTAGAATAAGTCAAACAAAGGACCATTTATGATGGCGTATCTATACAGCTTGATTATGACACCGTCACTCAAACATTCATTAATCACAGGCAATGGCAATGGAGCAAAGAAGAATTAAACCAAAGGTAAGTTCAGTCTCTGGAAGGAACAATAGGATCTCAGAATAGCTGCTCTCGTGGGCATCAAAAACGTGTCCTGTTTACTCTGGATTTGAACATCAAATACTCACCATTCCCAATTTTGCTAGCCATTGCCAAAAAGGCTTTTGACAATGACACATTTGGCTGCAATTTGGTGTGGGTGTTGTTTTTCCTCTTCATATTGTATGTGTCTGCTAAACTGTCACTGATTTTTCTCAACCACAGTGGTACCTTGGTTCTCAAACTTGATCCGTTCTGGGAATCCATTCGACTCCCAGAACCGTCCAAAAACCAAGGCACAGCTTCTGATTGGCTGCAGGAACTTGCTGAACTCAATTGGAAGCCACATTGGACGTTTGGCTTCCGAAAAATGTTCGCAAACTGCAACACTTACTTCCAGGTTTGCAGTGTTCAGGAACTGATTTGTTCGACAACTAAGTCATTTGGGAACCAAGGCACCACTATACTTCTTCACACTCAAAATCTGATAGTAAACTCCTTGTTTAATTTACCCATCTTTACTGAAACCAACCTACTAGCTTTTAATTTAATGTTAACTTTTAACAGCCTTTGTCCATAACATCTACATTCTCCTCTGGAGTGGCTGGACATTTAAGCAGTTTTCCCTGTTACCTCACTACAGATTTAATCATCTCTTACATTAGTTTAGCTTAGTTACCATAACATTCTGAATTTCCTTTAGCTTAGTGTTATTCCTTCTCTCAGTTATATTTAGTTTCTAGTTTTTTATATTTCTGGCACTCATGGCCATGGGTTCCAATAAAACGCAATTTTTTATGTTACTGCATTTTCAACTTGTTTAAATTATGAAGATTATACCAGCTAACCCCCAATACTCATTAAGACCATCTGAACCACAATTTCTTACAAATCAAAGCCAGCCAAATCTCAGCCCATACACACAACTTGAGTAAAATTACCGTATTTTTCGCTCTATAACACGCACCCGACCATAACACGCACATAGTTTTTAGAGGAGGAAAACAAGAAAAAAAAATTCTAAACAAAACAGTGGATGTATGATTTTTGTGGTTCATGCTGTGGCCACAGACATGTGATCTGACGGTGAGTTTGGGGTAGCCCAATGCAAAAATCCTGAGGATCCATGTGGATCCATGCTTTGTAACCACATTTTTGCACCACTGCGGCCCCAGGCAACAGTGGGTGCGTGTTTTTTTTGGTGCAAGCTGTAGCCATGGACATGCTATGTGATCTGATGGTGAATTTGGGGTGACCCAGTGCAAAAATCCTGAGGATCCATGTGGATCCGTGCTTTGTAACCACGTTTTAGGTGTAGGTGGGGAGGGAAGGAAAAGCACTCAAGGGACAAGGAGTATGCGTGAGGTGTGTGGAGAAGGATGCTGCTAATAATGCAGAAGAGGGGTATAAGAGGAGAAGAAACACGCATGGGGTGTGTGGAGAAGGATGCTGCTAATAATGCAGAAGAGGGGTTTAAGGGGAGAAGGAAGACGCGTGGGGTGTGTGGAGAGGGATGCTGCTAATAATGCAGAAGAGGGGTATAAGAGGAGAAGGCTCCTCTCCTCTCCCGCTTTGCTCCTTTGAAGCAAGCAGGCTCTGCTTCTCTCCCACCTCCCCGGCTTAGCACTTAGCGATCTGAAGATCTGAAAAACCTTGCTGCTATTTAGCGAGCTGAGTGGGGAGGAGAGAGGGACATGGTTGCTTTAAAGGAGCCAACCGGACAGGAGCCGCTTACACTCTCCTCTCCTGCATTGCTACTTTGAAGCAAGCAGGCTCTGCTTCTCTCCCTCCTCCCCACTCAGCGGCTCTTCTCCCGCTTTGCTGTTTCAAAGTGAGCCACGGAGGAGGGAAGGAAGGGGAACAGGAACCATGGATCCTCTGCTCACGACTGCAGAGGATCCCCCCGCCATCCGCAGGCATTCGCTCCATAACACACACAGACATTTCCCCTTACTTTCTAGGAGGAAAAAAGTGAGTGTTATGGTGCGAAAAGTACAGTAATTAACTACCACTGATTTATCTAAGCCACAGTAGTTTTGGGATAAAAATTCAACTTAACAGTTTAACCAATTAATTCATTAACCATGTTCACTAATTAAAAACAAATATCTTTATTTCTCTAGTGCTTGTTATACCTGAGCAATTAACTGTTACATTGCAACTTAGCTTCAAATAAAGCTTCCCCTATTCAGGAAGGAGTTTTGAATACATCTCATTTGGCATATCCATTAATACAATATCTATCATTCAGATCAGTATCATTCAGATCTGTTTAAAAAGCAAAACCAAAAAAAGACATAAGAAATTCTAGTCTAACTAAATCAACAAATCTAGGGTCAAACCCATTGCAATGCCAACAAGAGATAGTCAAGTCTTCATATAGTGGCAGCTTTTCTAAAAGTAGCCTTAGGTCTTGTGGAATCAGCTCATTATGACAGCTAACGCCAACCAAGAAATGAAATCTTAGACTCCTGGGCAACCTTAAAACGAAACCAGATCAATGTGACCAACTCTGTTCTTACAGAAGAACACGCCGTGGTCCCACTGAAAAGCTTACATAGCATGCACTGTAACCACTAGATCTCACTTGGTGTTTACAAATTTAATCTTTTTTTTTTATTTATTTTTTTTAAAAAAAGATATTTATTTCAAATTTAAGATTACAAAAAAGAAAAAGAAAAACCATACAACATACAAAGAAAACTTTAACCATAACAGAACGTAGAATGGACAAGTAAAAAAGGACAATAAAGTAGAATATAAAAAAAAAACTTAACAAAAAAATATAAAAATACATTGTTAAAATAAGACAAAAAACAGATTAAACCTTTACTTAACCTTTTTCCCTTTACTTATTTTCCATGACCTCCTCTCATCTCCCAATTTTGTATTCTAGTTCCAATCGTATTTCCAGCAAATCCTTCTCACCTTCTTTTCATTTACGTATTTTAAAATTAAAATAATGTAATTAAACCTCCTCTATTTCATCAATTTCCACACATTTTGACTTAGTCCATTATATCATGTCTGCCAAAACGACCTAATATTCTTTTTCCAACCTCTTTCTAACATTCTTTTATATTGCAGTATTTTTGAAGATATATTTTAAATTTTTTCCAGTCTTCTTCCATCGACCCTTCTCCCTGGTCTCGAATTCTGCCGGTCATCTCAGCCAGTTCCATGTAGTCCATCACTTTCATCTGCCATTCGGTGTTTACAAATTTAAACATGGAGTTCAAAATTCCCAAGGTGCCATGCATGTTTTGCAACTGGCGCGGGTCCAACTGTGACCACGTGGAGATCTCTGGGTGCCAGGTTGACAACTGACATCTCCATCTGTCGGGCCCCTCCAGCTTTCTTAAGCAGGTTAGCAGAAGAGCTTGTTTCCTGCATTTATCGCTCACCTTTTCCTGCAAGGAGTACATGGTTCAACCCACCTCCTCTTTTTCAGCATTTTCCAGCATTTTCACACACCACACCCCCAATTAATTCCTACAATGACCCCGTGAGGTCAGTTAACAGGCTGTGATTGGCCCAAGGTCACCCAGTGAGCTTCATGACTGAGTGGGGATTTGAACCCTGATCTCCCAGGTCCTAGTCTGACACTCTAACCACACCACCACAATGGCTTCCTAGATTACGTCTGCTATGGGGCAGCTATATAAATTAAGTAGGTAAATAAATATGGGGGAAACAAAATGTCACTTAGAGGAGGATCTGAAACGTTTCCCTTGAAGCTTGATTTTGTTATAGTCTGAATTGTTTTATTTGATGTATTAATGCATTATAAACTGCTCTGACTTGTTTATTCTTTAAAATATAAAGTGGTATAGAAAAGAAATGAATAAATAATCATCATAAATCGTAATAGTAATCACAATGATAATAAATTCCACCTCAAAAACAATAATCAATGGCACCTAGACATTCCATTGTGACGACCACAACCTAGGTTTAAGGTGCCATTTGATGATTAAGCTTAGATATCTGAGTTCCTTACACTGACACAGATACACACACTCTGAAACCTGCCTCTGGCAGACCAGGTGAGATCTTGCACTCACTGCCTTGTCCTCCTATGTCCATCTACGGCAAGGAACCTGCAGCCCTCCATAGGCTGTCAAACTACACCTCCCATCATCCCCTGCCATTGGCCATGCTGGCTGGGGCTAAGGGGAGCTGGAGTCCAGCAGCATCTGGAGGGGCACATATCCTCCATCACTGCTCCACTGAGAAAGGGGAGGCCCCCTTAGTTTTGCTCTGCTTCTGGAAAAGATGCAGAGAGGATTCTGCTACTCTCTGAAGCTCAGGGATCCCTATTAACAGGAAGGGGCTGTAGCTCAGTGGTAGAGCATCTTCTTTACCTGCAAGTCCAATCTCTGGCATATCCAGGTAGCTCTGGGAGAGACCCCATCAATTGCTAAAGAGCTTCTGCCAGTCAGAGCAGGCAATGCTCAGCTAGATGGACCAATGGTCTGGTTTGGTACATAGCTGTCAACTGTCCCTTATTTGGCGGGAAAGTCCCTTATCCCAGTGCCGTGTCCCGCTGCTGTCCCTTATTGAGGATGTCCCTTAAATTTCCTGGGTTTCAAAGGAAGCAGCTCCTCTCCCTCCCTCCCTCCCTGCTGGCCAGGGAGGAGGGAGGCTCCAACTGTGTTGCTTGGCTGTGTTGCTCACCCAATAAGGAGTCTAAGAACGACTGAGCGGTGGAGCCTGCATGCCTTGTGCCGATCAAATCGGCCGCATTGCCTGGGGACTCGCCTTTGCTCAGCGCTTCCCAGCAGAGAGGTGACGGTGGTTTTCCTTGCTGCATCCCCTTTGCCGGGTTGCTTCGCTGTGGGAACCGCTGCTTGAGGCTTCGTTTGGCTGCTGGCTGGGCTTTCTGCCTTTGGCTCAGAGGGGCTCAGAAGTTGAACATACCTGTGCTCTGAAAATCCCTTATTTTGGCTGCTGGTCCCTTATTTTCAAGGTTGCTGGTCCCTTATTTTCAAATCTGTAAGTTGACAGCTATGGTTTGGTACAAAGGCAGCTTCCCAAGATCCTTAATTCTCCCTACCATGAGTGCATTAGCACAGATGAGGCAGCAAGAGTCTGTAGGTGTGCAAAATAAGAACATAAAAAATGCAGGTTCAAAAAAGGGTTTTAAATGAGGTGAAAAGGAAGAGCTTCCCTTTTTCTCCATCAGCCACTCGGAGAGGGAATCCTCCAGAAACAGCTTCTAGGAATTAGGACTCCTGGGGTTCCCTGTGCCCATGATAAGCTGTTTTGTACAAGTTCTCAGAGGCCTCAATTACGGGAAAATGCCTGGTTATCCATGCTCAACCACCTATTAAGGTCTGGCTAACACAGCTCAGGGAAAACACGGAGCGCACATTCAAGAGCACTACTGCATCTGACATCTAGCAAAGTCTGAGCACCGGGACTGCAAAGACTGCCAGCGGTGCTGAATCTCTGAATCTGGAGTGGGCCTTGCATTGGGGAGAGTACCGTAAACCTTCAGCGAGCTTGCTCGGAAATAAGTCAGCAGGCTCTGGGGTTAAACCCTGCCTCACATCATCAAAGCTCAAGCCTCCTACTTGTTTTCCCCCCTCCCCGAGACCTTGGCAAGCCTCCAGCTGTTCTGTTTCCCTTTCTGTGTCACCCGATGAATGCAGCTGCGTTGCCAGAGCTGGGATTTGGCACAGACACGCTTGGATTAAAAATGCATTCTGCCCAGATGTGGTAATCTCTTGTGGCAGCCCTCTTTACTGCGCACACAACACCCAGAAGCAAATGCTGACAAGGTCAGCATCCGAGGTGTCTGTGGGCGGTACCAATTCACACTCTCGCCCTGCGTGTGAAGAGCAGAGCAAGGCAGGTATTGGGAACAAAAGCTTGCAACAGTGATCTCAAGCATGCATTTAATTACAGTTGTTTGGAGGTCTGCATGCTTTCCTCAAGTTCTTAAGAAAAGTGGGAGGAGGTTACAACTTTGGGTCTGTTTAGGTTAGGCAAAAGACAAGAGAGGGAAGGGCATAATGGAGGTTTGGTGCATTTTATCCTCACAACAACCCTGTGACATAGGTTAAGCCGTTTGTTTTCAACCAGTGTGCCGTGGCACCTGGGGTGCCTTGAATGATGGCCATTCCCTCCCTCCTCTGATGCCCTCTCACGTCTCTGCCTCCCAAAAGCTTACATAGCTGTTTGTTGCAGCAGCCCTGGCTACAAGCTCTCCTGGTGAATGGTGTCTTTGGAACTGGCCAATTGGTGCTTCCCAGGCCCCTGTGGGGCAGTTGTGACGAAGCACCTCTCTTTGGGGCAGGGAAGGCAGCTCAGAGACCAGGGGCAGCGGCTGTGGCTGCCCAGAGGACTCCCAAGGAGAGGGGAGAGGAGAGGAGGCTGAGGGAACACGCCACAAGGGAGGTGTTCGAAAAGGGGTGAGGGGCTGCTGGCTCTGCAGGCAAGGGGTGACGTAACTGGGCTCCTGAGCCCCAGAGGGATGCCACAGAAAGAATGTCGTCAAGGGAGCCATGGGCTCAAAAACGTTGAAAACCTCTGGGTTAGGCTAAGAGACTGTGACTGAGCCAAAGTCCCCTCGTCTCAAGCCTGAGGAGGAATTTGAACCTAGATCTCCCTAGTCGTGATCCCACCTCCTATCCACTACACCAGGCATGTCCAAAGTCCGTTTCGGGGGCCTAATCCAGACCGCTGGTGGGTTTAATCCGGCCCCTGCGGCCATTTATTTCCTGGGGTAAAATCCGCCCCCCCAAAAAAACACTTCAAAAAACCTCGACAACTTCAAACTTCAATCCTAAAAAATGGTCAAGAACCTTGGTTGGCCCTTTGGGCAGCCCTCGCAGCCCTTCATTTCATCAAATCTGGCCCTCTTCGAAAAAAGTTTGGAAACCACTGCCTACACCCTAGCTCTCAAAGCACTGGGGATTTTACCAGTGCAGCCCATCTCAGTTCAGGATGTGTTCCGCTTGGAGGCCCCAACACACCCTGGTAAACTGGACAGTCAACTTGTCTTGAGCTCACCTAACCGTTTCATTCTACAGAAATGGACCCTGAATCTCATGGAGTACAAAAGCAGCAAACCTGCCCCCCAAACCTTGCAGAAATTCCACACTGAATATGTGGCGTGAGGGAGGGAGAGAAACTCTTCCCCTTCAAGTGATCTGCAAGAGCAAAAACAACTAATACTGTCAAATGGAGGCTGGAAAAATCTCAAAACAACCACAGGCAGCCAAGTGTACAGGGAAAAACCAACATCACTGTTTTTAATTTGCAGTGATTCCATCAGCAAGCTTGTTAAAATAGAGGGGGGGGGGCTTAGGCTCAAAGGTGGCCAAGAAATCTCCTTCCCTCAAAGCTGTAATAAAACCACCACCACCACCACTTTCAAAATCCGTTGCTTTAATGGTCTCCTTCCCCGTTGCATTCGTCCTTTACTTTTCTCTTCCCAAGAAATTTACTACAACTCTCGTGAAGAATTGCAGGAGGTGAATTCTGCTCTTCTTGGCACATTAAGGGCTCTTCCATACATCCTTTTTTGTGTATTTATTACTCGTACTCCTGATACTATTGGGCCAGTCATATGCAATCTTGGTTTCCAGGCCAGGTGAGGCAATTGTCTCGGGCGGCAGGATCCACTGGGGCGGCAGATCCCGATCTTCCTTTGCCCCCATTCCCCCTGATGTAGCTCTTCCCACACTCCTTTTTCCTTGGGGTCCGGGCTCAAGTGCCAAAACACCTTGGGCCACCCCCTACTGCTCCCAATACTGTTTGTGCCATGCAGGCATTTTGGGAAGGTCACTCAGCTTCATTTCTGACCAATTCACATCCTTCCTGTAACTTTTCATACCACCAATATTCTGGTGTGGGTGTTGTTTTCCCTTTCCCTTCCACTTCCTGAGAAATAATTTGGCACGTTAGAAGGATGTTGGAATGAAGCTATATGGTTTTAACAGAAATGTAATAAAGATTTAAGTAAAAGCTGATTGATAATGGGTAAAAATGGAAAAATTAAAGGTTAGACTGTTAAGATAAATCATAGAACAAAAATTGAGAAAGATGGAAAGAATTTGCTGAAATAGTTAACTGAACTAGAATACAAAAAGGGAGGTGTGAGGAGGTCGATGAAACAGGTAAATGAAAGGTAAAGATAAGGAATATTGGATGTGTTTTTAAATGTTTTTTGTTTTTAAATGTTTTTGCTTTTTTTGTTTTTATTGTTGTGCTGCATTGTTTCCTTTCTAATCTGGTTTTTATTTTCTTTTGATGTAATGTATTGTAATTTTTTACTGTTTTCTTTTTTTCTCTTTTTCTGTAATTGTTAAACTTTTAATAAATATCTTTAAAAAAAGAGAGAGAAATAATTTGGCAGAACTGGGAAATGGCGCAGGACAACTGAGAAAGCAGAATAAATCCACCACAAATGCACAAGTTATGTTGTCAAAAACACACAATGGAACACCAGATTTGAAGGGTGGTGCACAGGACACCAAGCCGAGGGAGCACAAAATAGCAATAATCCTATATTTATATTGGTACCTACTCATTTTAAGGGATGTGGGTGGCACTGTGGGTTAAACCACAGAGCCTAGGACTTGCCGATCAGAAGGTCAGCGGTTCAAATCCCCGCGACGGGGTGAGCTCCCATTGCTCGGTCCCAGCTTCTGCCAACCTAGCAGTTCAAAAGCACGTCAAAGTGCAAGTAGATAAACAGGTACTGCTCCAGCAGGAAGGTAAACGGTGTTTCCGTGCGCTGCTCTGGTTCGCCAGAAGCGGCTTAGTCATGCTGGCCACATGACCCGGAAGCTGTACACCGGCTCCCTCAGCCAATAAAGCGAGATGAGCGCTGCAACCCCAGAGTCGGCCATGACTGGACCTAATAGTCAGGGCTCCCTTTGCCTTTACCTTACTCATTTTGAGGACACTAAATTTTGTCCTCACTCGGGGTGCAAAGCCTGCCCCTGTGGAGCGTCCCCCAAGACAGGACCTGCTGCCAGAGACAGACACCCCCAGCATGAGCAGTAATGGATCCAAATATATACCTACTCTTGTATTAAAAGCAGCTTGCTCCTGACTGTCAACACACCTCTGTTCATGAGAACTTTGGGAATTACCCAGCAATGGTGACAGATCACACGGTTTTTAAGCACTAGCAGACACTATCGGTTGCCTCTCAATGCACTCCTCCTTCCTTCTGCTGTTGAGGCTTCCCAGCTTGTCTCAGTGGCTGAACACAAGAGAACTGGAGAACACGAGGCATCAAGGTGCTGCAAGCCAGCCAGACAAGAACTCTGAAAAACGCACTGGAGATGCACAGATAGCTTTCAGAGCAGTTAAAATTCTGCTCCACAGTCTTAAAAGCTTCCAGCCAGGTTGCTGTGAGCCTGTTGTGACAGCAGCACGAATGAAATCTCACAGCACAATTTCATATCCTCCAGGCTCCTCATTCCTGAAGCTGTTGGCTCAAATATCTTTCTCAGGAGAAACTTGCAACAGCGGCAGGACTGCCACTGGAAGTCACCGAGGCTACAGCTCTCAGATGCCAACCCCAAATAGTTTTCAGCATCAGCCTTAGTGTCTGCGTCAAGGTTAATGCCTACCACAGCCAGTTTCCATTTGAAATTTTTGAAATTTGTATTTGTAATGAGCATCAGGATCAGAATTGCTGATGGTTTAAATACCTTCATTGCTAATAATACTCGGCCAAATCTTTTTCTTGGCAGCGGGATGCCTATCATAAAGCACTGCAGTTGGGGCTCAAACTAAATTTCTTAAGGACTATTTACAGATCTGGGTGGGTCATGAGGGTCTTGAGCATGCTAAATTGAGGCTGTGCAAGTACAGGCGAGGGATGTGTTTGGTTCTGCAACTAGATAGATATTTTTACTTGTCCTTAACAGTGTTTCTCCCCACCACCACAACCCAAAAAAACCCTCTAGCCCTATACGATTTTTACGTTAAAAAAGTCTCTCTGATTTCAGTCTCTTCTCCGAGAGATAAAGGTCCTTTAACAGTTCTAGTTAAATAGAGGGGGCAGTTGTCTTCTATTGCAAATACAAGTTCATTCAGTGTGCTTCCAAACTGTTGCTATTTTGGGGGTGGGATGAGGGCCAGTGCTATCACTGGGACAACTAGGCAGCTGCCTAGGGTGCAGTTTGTATCCTGGCCCAATTCAAGATGCTCATAAGAGCTTTAAAGCCCCAAACAGCTTGAGACCCAAATATCTGAGAGGCAGTGGAGATGTGGCCGAACATATCTGCTGCGCCAGCAAGTTCTACAGGCTTGGTGCAGCAATGGAGAAAAACCACTTGTGCCCTGGGGCTGGTGGACCTCAAACAGTTGAAGGATGTGCTGAAGTCTCTCTTCCCCACCCAGTTCACCAGAGTCATGGTATGACCTCACAATATACCACCAATGTTATAACAAGGGCAGCCGGGAAGGAGATGGACAAGACCTCCCAAAGAACACAAACTAGAAAGGCTTACTTGTATGTCCTACTGCTGACAAGGGGAAGCTCTTCAAACCAAAATTACTCTTCTCCAAGTTCAAGGCTTCAACAGCAATCATGCGATTTTAAAAACAACAACACCAAACTCTTCTCTGCACTCCTAAATAATTATAAGAAAAAACAAAAACTGTTGCGTTCAGTCCCTAGCTGATACCAGTTGCAAAAGCTGCCTCAACACTCTCTAAAAATAACTATGCTAATTGGCAACAGTAAACACACCAGTGGGTACATCAAGGTAAAGAGCAGACGATGAGCGCGCACCGTTGAGGGATACCTGCGCAAGCCATTAAACAAGCCCAATAATCCAATTGCAGGTGCCTAATTACATTAGCCGAGGACACAATGACAAACAGAACATGCAGCCAGCTTCTCCTGGCCGTTTCCAGACTTCCCATTTTGGGGAAGTCATAGATGCCATAAGCTCAGTAGCGGAGCTACACTTGCTTTGCACTCCATGCGCTGCCACATAGTGTTGGGAAGGGAGAATGTCTGAAAACTTGGAAAGCTGCCAGTCAGTGTAGAGCAGAGGTAGGGAGCCTTTTTCACACTCCATTCTGGGCAACCTCCTGTTGACCACATTCCAATGTTGGGGGGCACCAGAGGCAAAAGTGGGAGGATCTCCACGTGGCCACAACTGGACCTATGTCAGTCACAAAACACGCCTGGCTAATTACAAACACTGCCTACCCAATGAGCCACTTCCAGTTGCCATTTGTTGGACCCATCCAGGCTGCATTCACACCACATTCCATTTCCCTGTCGATTAAAACCCGCATTGCATTTTATCTTTCACCTGATGTAAAAGCCACTTCTGGAAAACAGGTGGAATATGGTTCGTGTCCGTGTTACTTGATTCCAGGAAAAAAATTGCTTGCAGCCCCCTTATAACCCAGAAAATCTCAGGGGTTAAGAGATGAGATTTGGGTAGAATTCCTTCCTGCAGTTTTCATGGGGGAACAGAAACACACTTGGGCAGAAATGGTGGGGGGGCAACAATATTGCCCAATGATGTTCACTGCTGTGTCACACCACAGCCACTGGTGTGAATGAAATATAGCGTGACATGCTGGCACATTAGACAAAAAGCCACAGTTCCACAATGTAACAGGTGCTGCAGAGTGAAAGGGGAATTAGAAAACAGGACAGAAGAGCTAACATTAAAATCAGGAAAACTGAAATGATGTTCCTAATGTCCTAGTGCACCCTGAATGTTTAAATCGTAACGGGGCAGAACTGTGGTGCCCAGTACTGTGTCCAGTTCTGGGCGCCACAGTTCAAGAAGGACACTGACAAACTGGAACGTGTCCAGAGGGCGGCAACCAAAATGGTCAAAGGCCTGGAAACGATGCCTTATGAGGAACGGCTAAGGGAGCTGGGCATGTTTAGCCTGGAGAAGAGGAGGTTAAGGGGTGATATGATAGCCATGTTCAAATATATAAAAGGATGTCACATAGAGGAGGGAGAAAGGTTGTTTTCTGCTGCTCCAGAGAAGCGGACACGGAGCAATGGATCCAAACTACAAGAAAGAAGATTCCACCTAAACATTAGGAAGAACTTCCTGACAGTAAGAGCTGTTCGACAGTGGAATTTGCTGCCAAGGAGTGTGGTGGAGTCTCCTTCTTTGGAGGTCTTTAAGCAGAGGCTTGACAACCATATGTCAGGAGTGCTCTGGTGGTGTTTCCTGCTTGGCAGGGGGTTGGACTCGATGGCCCTTGTGGTCTCTTCCAACTCTATGATTCTATTCTATTCTAACCACAAAAAACCAGTGACCATGTGCTCTAATCAACACCACACACATGTGGCTGAACAGGAAGTCAGTTTCTGCTCACAACTAACCAAAAATTTTGCTCTGTAAAGAGGAGGGGGGCAATGCTCTCATTCTGTCACGTCTGTATGCATTGTGGCATGCTATTCACAGCTAGAGAAAAGCAAACAGCAAATTAAAAATCCTTGCTCAAGGTTACGGCAGAAAGGCAGACAAGAGAATCAAAAGAGAAAAGTGTTAATTAACTTTCTGTTCTCCTTTTCTCAAGGCAGATGTGGGCAATTTGGACCGGAAAAGCTACAGCTCAAGTTTTTGCTATCCCATTCACGTACATCTTGCCCCAACATTGCCCAAGGGAGTGGAAGGATGCTCTGCCACTAACCACAAAACAAAGGAGCACGACCCTGGCACCACCCATTAGCCAAAAAATGAGCATCAGAAGGATGGCCAAGTAGTTATTAAAACACCTTTCTACACTGACAGCTGGCATCGTGAGGGTTTCAAAAAGAATCAGAAACCATACTACTCCGTTTGCAACTATTTCTCTGCCACCACTGTGACTTGCATTAATAGGAAGTTTGCTTCTGTGAAGGGTGAGGTGGGCAGGTCCAAAGGCCTTTGGCAGTCTCCCCAAGCCACATACATCCAGCATCCCTGCTTTGCACCCCAAGTGTTTCCTCCGGGCTCAAATGGGTTCTTAAACTCTGAGAATGTCTCCTGCCTGCCCACACGAAGGACAGAGAAGGGAATGTTTGAGCATGTGTAGAAACTAGCCTACTATGCAAAATTCACATTCTTTCCTCCACTCACTTTTGCCCCAGAAAGGCATCACCCTGCACTCGGTTCGATGAGAAGTCGTCACCACTGGAACTCTTGTGTTATCAGCTCACCATTTCCTCCCCCCCCGCCCCCGCTCCCTCCACAATTTTTATTAAATGGATGTTGATACAAAGCAATTATTGGACTAACCTCCTTTTATTCCTCTTTGTTATTAGACACTGCACAAAGTAATTGGAAAGCGCAGGCAAAATCCTGAGCTCCTCTTTATACATTTGAACTTTCCCCCCCTTTGGGTCCCCCCTCCCTCTCTGCGCCATGATTTCCTTTTATGTCTCTTTCAATAATCATATAATTATACAATTCCTAAAGTACATGCTGGCAACACTTCAGGGGATTTTAATCATTACAGGTGACAAGGTTCTTCTCTTACATTACGTGCGAGAGGATTAACGTCCACTGCATTCCCTTAGACAAGCTTCTCGGCCACCTCCAGGCAACCCCCCTGGAAGCTACAGATTTCCAAAGATTGAACTGAAAGACCCAACGGCTTTTAACAAATGTTCAAAACAGCCCCAGAATGAAATGCCGTGAACCTGAATCGGAATGGGAAGGTTAAAAAGGGGGGGAAATTAAGTGGCCCATCATCTCCAAGACACAATGTCCCAACTATTTTTAATGGATTTCAACAGCCTTTATTTAATTTTACAAATCTGACAGAAAACGCCAGGAAACTCACAACGCTGCAATTATATTTCTTCCAATGGCTGTGAGTTATTAACAGGCTGTCAAAACACCATAATTATTTCATACCAAGTCTGACTGATTCCATAAGCCATCTCTTTGACTCTGTAGCATCTTTCAATCTTCCCCTTCAATTACCGTGGTGGTGGGCATGTGCTTTGGACGAGGCTGGGGAGGGGGGTGGCTATTTAAAGGGCGTTTGCCTTCCCCTATTAGGCATTCAGACTAAAGCCACAGTCGATTCCCAAGTCAAAGACACCACATTAGCCAAGGCTTAGCTGTCTGCCTTCAAAGGCACCAACAGCTGAAGAAAGTAAAGGGTCTTATTTTAGCTCATCATTTTTATAAGAAGGGGGGGAGGGCAAAGATAGAACTACTCAAGCTTTAACAAATAGCTGGGTGAGAATGGAACTTCTATGCCCTCTAACAAATCAGGAGAAGGGAGACCACCGTGTCTCCATATCAGAAACGGCCCAGTAGAAGGGGCCATAACAATTCCATTTTCAGGAGCCAACACTGGATTATAGGCATAAGGATAGCACTGGGCTGTCTATATTTTTTTTTAAGTAAAGTAAAGCTCTTGAGACTTCCAGCTTTGGGACAAAACACTGGGCATGAGCCCAGTGGGATCAATGTTCACAACTCAAATGTGCAATTATTGTGCAAGCAGGGCTGCAATACTCTGTTCCCATGCATGCATACATACATAGACACACACACAGTGCAAAGTGGGAATATTCCTGAAAAATAGTCTCATCCTTTATATACCTAGCCAGTCACTGTTCTGCAGGAGAGGGTAACATGCAGGGGCCAACTTCCAATAAAGACCATTGTGCACAAAGTCAGAAGCGGACCATTAGTGTGATGGTAGCTACCCTTTGGAACTCCCTACCATTACATGTAGGAATATAACAAGCTGACTTATGCATAGTCAGACCATTGGTCCATCTAGCTCATCTTGCCACAGCTCTCCAGGATTTCAGGCAGGGAATCTCTCCTAGCTCCACCTTGGGATGCTGGAAATTGAACTGAGACATTCTGCATGTAAAGCAAATCCCCGAGCTTTACGGTAAATTCCTGTTTCGCAGCCAGCATCTCTGGAAATCATTGCGATCCCCACCATAACACATGGGTAGGCAAACTAAGGCCCGGGGGCCGGATCCAGCCCAATTGCCTTCTAAATCTGGCCCGTGGACAGTTGGGGAATCAGCATGTTTTTACATGAGTAGAATGTGTGCTTTTATTTAAAATGCATTTCTGGGTTATTTGTGGGGCATAGAAATTTGTTCATATTTTTTTTCAAAATATAGTCCGGCCCCCCACAGGGCCTGAGGGACAGTGGACCGGCCCCCTGCTGAAAAAGTTTGCTGACCCCTGTTCTGAAGTTGCAACCTCACTAATGCAACTTTTACTCTAGCCAAGCCCGTTTCCATTTGATTGTCTCAAACCAAGTCCTGGTAAACCACACTGTTCAAAAAGCTCTGCTTAAGTGCACTGCAATTTGCATGTTTCCTTCCTCTCCTCAAAACACCCCCCCCCCAAACAAAAGCAGTAATGCTGAGATTGTGTTTTGAAGCTTTAAAATGTAGTGTTGTGCCATTCCAATCATCCCTGCCCAGTGGACATGCTGGTTATAGTTGATAGGAACTGGAGTCCAACAAAATTGGCAAAGCCACAGATTTCTCATCCCCGCTATAAATAGAGACTGGTAAGCCAAAAACACACTTTGATTCACAGGTCATAGTTTGTCTGGACCAAGGCAAACCATGAGTCAGAGTTTGAAGCAACACAAGCCAAACCACAGTTTAGCCCTGGGCAGAGTGGCAGCAGCAGGACAAGGGAACAAGTACAATGGCCATGACCTTCTCTCCAAACACTTGCTTGAGAAACCATGGCTTAGCATTACATGCAAGCTGGGTCACAGTTGCAAAAATAGCATCTAGGTCTTTTATAAACATCCAGGAGAGAAGTCTGATTTTAACAATAGCCTAGAATAACTTTGCCAGAGAGAGAGAGAGAGAGAGAAAATGAACTGTAAGTGTGGATTGCAAGTCTGCTCACTGAATATTTTTTTTGTTTGTGTTTAAGACAATGATCTGGTGTTCTCCCAAGAGATAGAGTGTTCCCAGTCAACCAGTGTTCTGGCTCATTCTGTGCAAGGAGGCACTGCTAAAAATGTTCTCATGTTCTGCTACTAAAAGAAAAAGAAAAAGAAAAAGAAAAAGAAAAAGAAAAAGAAAAAGAAAAAGAAAACAGTTCCACTACAAAAACCATTTCACCTAGATAAAAAAAACTCATTTATACATTAGACTATGATAAACTAGGAACATTAACATGCAATTACAAGGGGGAACAGGTGTTACTGACCACAGAACACTGAAGCATGGGCTGTGCCTATTGTGTGAAGGAATTTTAAAAATAAGACTTCATTGCTCACCAGCAATGTACAAACATATACCAACAAATTTATACAGCACAAGCAATGTAGCAAATCATGAACATGACCCTTTGGAAGATTAAACAGGGAAGCACTCTGCTAAAAGATCATGATAAAGAATAATCAACAACTGAGAAACAGCAATGGGTTTTTTTTGCCATTGGCATTCAAATGTAATTTATAGTGACTTAAGATTTGTGCCCAAGTCTGGCACTATTACAATTGGGACACAGTACAAAATAGGAACAGGGTGGACTGACAGCAGGAATTCAAGAGACGTATGCAATCATGCTTGCTTGCAACTGAGGGCCAGTACTCTAAAGAGGTTCCCTTCAGGCTGCCTTGGACAGGTTTGTTAATGAAGGAACACAGGAGATTAGAGTGAATTGTTAGCAACTGATAGTACAGGGGCATCACAAAAGTGGTCCAAAATCTTTTCCCAGCACCAGCTACTTTAGCCCTTAAAAAACCCAAAACCATACAATATATAACAAACGTACACTTACAGGCAGTGTTAGAAACTCAGATATATAAGCTAGGCGCCAAATGGCTCCTTAAACCAGGGTTACAATCGCCAAAGCAGAATACTTGGTTGCCATTTGAGGACCAGACGGCTCTAAAGTCTTATTTTTCAACACAACTTTTTGGTTCCTGAAATTCATTTTGACTGTGCAGATAAAATATAACAGACAGAATTCTACAGGATGTGTTGTTAGTGTGTGAAAACAGTCAAGATCCTAGGATCCCTAAGCATGCACCTCCAGATGGTAGAGACGTCAGGCACCATCCTGGCACCTGGGCATCTTCACTTGGTTGCAATTGGCTGATACCCATGTGCAAAATGTGTCTGGCACCTGGTGAATTTTGAACGCTGCTTACAGGATGTTGTGACTTGTCACTTAAATGTAGTGCATAGGACAATACATAAGAACATTAAGAGCAGCATGTTGGATCAGGCAAATGGCCTATGCAGTGCAGCGCCAGACAACCAGATCCCTGCAGGAACCATTGGCTCACAGCCACAGACAGCATTCTCCTCCATGAAATGGTTTGATCCTCTTTTGGAGCCATCCAAGTTGGTGGCCACCGCTGCTTTCTGTGTGAGCAAGTTCCATAGTTTTAACTATGCAAAGAAGTCCTTTCTTTCATCTGCCCCAAATCTTCCAACCTGCAGATTCATTGGATGTCTGCCAAGTTCTCATGTTGGGAGTGAGAAAAACTTCCATACACCTTTCTCCATGCCATGTATAATTTTAGGAACCTGTCTCACATCACCTCTTACTCTCCTTTTGCCTAAACCAGAAAGTCCTGAAAGCTGCATTTTTAACTCTTATAAAGTCATGAAGCAGTCCCAGACAGCCTAAACCAGTGTTCCCCAAACTTGGGTCTCCAGCTGCTTCTGGACTACAACTCCCCTAGCTAGCAGGACCAGTGGACATAGATGGTGGGAATTGTAGTTCAAAAATAGCTGGAGAACTAAACACTGGCCTAAACACTGGTACATTGAAAAAAGAAGAGGAGAACAGGAGAACCACACTGCCAGTCAAGGTGGACAATACTGAGCTAGATAGACCAATGGCAGCTTGCTATGTTCCTATGCTATGTTCTCCACACTACTCCATGAATCTACATATTGGTGCAATCTCCAAAGAAGACTTGGCAAGCCTCCCACTAGGAAGCAATTGTTACTTGCTTCCAGTCCAGTTGCCAATGGAATTGTTTCTTTCAAGAGTGCACACAACTAGGCAAGCAAAGCCAAGAATACTAAGCGAAACTCAGAAGCAGATTCTTCACCATCCTAATTATGAATAGTTAAAGTGACTGAATTTAAAACTGAGCCAACTTTATCCTTTTTTTTCCGTAGGCTTCTCTGAACAAGCCACAATATACTGCAGTATTCAGCAGGGGCCATTATCGCAATTATATCTCTTTAGTAGTACACCAGGAAGACTCATCAAGTTTTCAGCAGCCAGTCAGTAGAACAAACAAGGAGGGCTTATAAAAATTAACTAGCAAAAATGCTCGTCATTCTGAAGAACAGGGTGCGCACATTTACGTATTCTTGCAGACAAAGCACACGGTTACCAAACTATGGAATCTGGAGCCACAAGATGTGAGGGTCACCATCCTAGTTGTCCTTACAGAGGAGATTAAAGGAATTCATGGGGAATGACAAAGCTATCAGTTGCTACAGGACTGTACCTTACCCCCAGTATCAGAGACTTCTAAAAATTAGTTGCTAGGGAACAACACAAGACTTATTGCTGTTGTGCCCTGCTGACAGACTTCCCATAGGCATCTGATTGGCCACCATGGGAGACAGGATGCTCGACTGGAGAAGTCTTCCATCAGATTCACCAGGGCTCTTGCACCCTTTCATTGCACACATAGCACCTACGGATTACCTGTCAGTAAGGACCAAGCCACTGAGTGTCGCTGGTAAGATGGGGCAATGTTCGCCTGCACTTTCAACAGTGCCCACAAGGCCATGTTCAAGTTCTTAATCTCCCACATCAAGGCATGAAGGGAAGAGGTGCACATGTAAACCTCACTAGGACCTCACAGCTCCCCATTTAAAAAGCCTTGCCCTCGTCACCTGCATAGCCCCAACATGGGCTCCATTCCTTGATCATGTTATGAGTATGATGGGGTACTGGAAGCTGACTCTCTTTAGATGAAGACTTCAGTGTGGTATCTTCCAATAAGCATCACTAAACCGACCTGTTTTTCACACACAATTGCTTCGGGTGGTTAAATTTTTTAAAATCCTGGAGGCACTCAGAGATGGGATAAAGCATCCTTTCTTGAGCTGGGATAGGAAACTTCAATCCCAGGGGCCAAATGTGTCCCTCTAGGCCTTTTTGGGTCTGTGGACTCTTACTGGACTTTCTTTGCAACACCCCCCCAACTGTTTTTGCATGGCTGGAATGTGTCACTGAACTCCAACAATGCTTCTTGCTTGCCATGATGGGAAGCTAGAAAGGAATGTGTGACAGCATCAGGAGTTTTCCAGGGTGATGCGCATGTTTCAAGGAATGGAATAAAGGCAGTGCTCACATCACTGGGCAACCTCCTCTTCTAGCTATAGGGTAAGTAGCAATTAACATACATCTTGACAGTGCCCTGCAACTAGCACTATCTGTGTAACGCAGAGGCTCTTCGCTATGGAAGAGTTACACTTCATTACAACGTTAAAAAAAAGACTCCTGTTCAATGGCTCACTCTCATGTAACAATGTCCATTGATATTTGCTGTGTTCAGGCCATAAGAGGAGGTCTTGCTGATGAGATATAGATTCCCAATACCGGCAGCCGACCTTGATCCTTACTCATTACTAACTCCCTGCATAATTAGATTTGCACTAAGCCCATTTTCCACCACTGGGACTTACAGTGGTCCAGCAGCTAGTCCTGACAGTGTCACCTCAGGAAGTTGTCTTCAACAAAGTCATGGGGTCCACCTACCTTGACTGACAAGAGACTCTCTAGGGTTTCAGGCAATGCAGTCTTTTCCCCAGCCCTAGCTGGAGAAGGCAAGGATTGAATCTTGCACTGTCAAGCATGTGAACCAGATGTTCTACCACTAAGCTGAAGCCTTGCATTAGCAAGGGGTTGCCCACATTCGGTGCACCAAATGCCTCCTTAAACCAAGGTTACAGTCACCAAAACAGAATATGTAGTTGCCATTTTGGGGCAAGACTGCTCTAAGGTCTGAGTTTTCAAATGGATGGATTGGCTGTGACTGATTCTCAGTTAAACATCTGGCTAGCTCAGATGACAACCTTGAGCTAGGTTAAGAGCTTTGAGAACTTAAAGTAGAAAAGTCACTTGATCCAGGGAAAGTCCACATTTATATTGGCCTATTTCGACCTCTTTTTCTTAATGGTGACATGGACCATCCATAATGCAAGAATATTCTTCACAACTGTGAATAGGGCAGTGAGGCAGGGTAAATGAAGGCAAGCTACAACAATTAACTATAAGGTTGTTCACTGCTCCTGCTGCACAGGAAAAGCATTTTGGTTCCTGACATTCATTCTGATTGCGCAGATAAAATACAACCGATAGAATTCTACAGGATGGGTTGTTCGTGTGCGAAAACAGTCCAGATCCAGTGATTTCGAGGCATGCACCTCCAGATGGTAGAGATGTCAGGAACCTTCCTGGCGTCCAGGCATCTTCACTTGGTCGCAAGTAGTGGATAGCCAGGTGCAAAATGCGCCTGGTGCCTGGCTAATTTAGAACACTGTGCCACCTTTAGAAGCTGCTTGCTGCAAAGGTCTGCGGTCAGGCTCTGCTCCAACTTCTTATGCCCACCGGGGCTGACAGGAGACGGCAAACAGCAGCAATCATGAGGGACAGAGTTAACTCAATGGCTGCAGCGCTGGAGTGGTGAGTGTATTGTGGGTGGCAATACTAGATCAGCTGGCTTAGCAGATAGGAGCAGAGCCACAGAAGAATGCATGAAACGTGCACAGAAATATTTCGGTGAAAACTGAAACCCAGTGACACAAAGCTTCCCAGGTTGCCATGTTACCACTGGCCCCAAGGACTAGAACATGTGTTTTGCATGCAGAAGATACCAGGGGCAATTCCTGGCATCAGCAGAGAGCGCTGGGAAGGGCACAGATGGCAGGACTGGCCAACCAACTGCCCTCCAGATGATGCTGGATTACAGCAGCCACTGCCAGTCAAATTTAGTCAATACTGAGCTAAATGGACTTGGTACGAGGCAGCTTCAACAGATCACGGGTTCTGCAAACATTCCAAGGGAACAAAGAAAGCACATGCTGCTTTGGAGGTCACCTTGAGTGAAGGATACATGTTTTTAAAAACCTACAGGCCTATGCTGCCCTACCCAATGGGTTTGCCATTAAACCTGGGTGAAATTCTGCTCTTCAAGAGCAAGTTTCTATTATTTCTTCTCTTCCCAGCGCTCTCTGCTGATGCCAGGAATTGCCCAACAAGCTTCTCTTCTTTGGGAAGTGAAGCACAAGTTAATCGAACTCTAAGTTGAAGAAATAAACAAAAGGGCCTTAGAACTCGGCTCATGCAGATTCACGGCATGTTTCCCTGTCCTGATCTTTCCCGGCTGCCATAAAGAAACAGGACAGGCTCTAGATTAAGTACAGTGATACCTCAGGTTACATATGCTTCAGGATGAGAACAGAAATCGTGCTGCAGTGGTGCGGCGGCAGCGGGAGGCCCCATTAGCTAAAGTGGTGCTTCAGGTTAAGAACAGTTTCAGGTTAAGAACGGACCTCTGGAATGAATTAAGTACTTAACCCGAGGTACCATTGCAGTGTGATACTTAGCACTAGCGCTGAATCGCATCCCAAGCACCCTCAGGCCCCATCTGCACTCTGCATTCACAGCAATATTGTACCACTTTAAGCAAATGTGGCCTTCTCCACAAAATTATGGGAACTGTAGTTTGCTGAAGGAACTCAGAGCTGTCAGAAGACACCAGTTCCCTTCACAAACAGCTAAGACTCCCAGATGTCCCTGGGCAGAGAGAGGGACTGTCTATCAAAGCACTCTGAATACCGTAGAACTCAGAAAGTTTTCTGGGAGGAATAGGGGTCTTCCAACAACTCTGAGCACCCTTAACAAACTACAGCTCCCATAAATCTCTGGGGGAAGCCACAATGCGGATAAAGCTGCTAGTCATAGCAACCAGGTTGTGTACCATGAGATGACTGCTAGCAGGCCACAAGCCATGAATAAATGCCATATTGAAACCAGCATCCCCATGCGGCGAGGAGGACACCCACTGCATCTCTGAGCAAGTTAATGTTCATTCCGTGCATCTTCCAGTCATGGAGTATGCCTGCCCAGTGACTCACAGAGGTTAGGAAAATAAAATAGGCATCCCATTTGTAATTTAGGCACTTTACTGAGGCTCAACAAACACCTGTTTAGCCAGCAGCAGCATGTGCTACTGAAGGAGCAGCAAATTCACCTTGAAAATGTTCATTACGATTGTAAGACTTCCCTCCAAATCGAATTCAGTAGCAATTGAGTGGCATCAGAGCTGAGGTAGCTAATCTCTTCTGGACTGAGGGCTGCATTGACTCAAGTTCAACTCCTGGGGGTGACCGTTCAGTGTCACACACACACAAACACAAATATTAGGGTGTTTTGTGGCCCAAACTAAATTTCTTGCAAGGAGATATGGCTCATGGGTTAGCCAACTCTGGATTAAAGCGCTGAATGAGGACTGAAAAGCTTCATGATCATATAACCTTCATGATGCTTGCTCCTTCTCTCTGCTAAATTTTGCAGGTTTTTTGTGAGGATAAAACTGGGAATGGGGGGCACCACTATTCTAGACCTATCTCCAATGGACAATGCTTCTTCCATGGCTATTTTTCTTTCCTATTCTATTTCCCAAGTCTGTATCTTGGAACCTTAGCTACAAGCTGGGAGAGAAAAGTACAGTATTTCTGACTCTTGGGGCTCTCCTCCACTCTGACACACAGCTTCCCCAAATCAGGGGTGGTGGGTTTCGTTTTGCCACCCGAGACTAAATGAGAAACGGCCGCCCTGCCCTGCTACCCAAGTCTCCCTTACCTGGGCTGCATGGCGAAGCAGCGCTGGCAACATCTCCCAAGACTCTTGTGATCTCTCACCGGAAACCACTGCTGCTTGAGACAGCTGGCCGGCCCTGCCTCAAATCATAGACCACAGCATTGCAGGCACCCTGGTGACCTGTTCCATTTTTATTTTTAATTTATGTGGTGGTCATTTCTGCCAAACACCCTGGCTGTACGAAGACACCACTGCGCGGATCCCGCAGACAACCTGATCACCCAAAGCAGAGGAGACAGGAAACACTCGGTCAGAAGGAGAAAGCTGTTTGCACAAGGGCCTGTGGTCAAATCACAAGGCACGCACACACACACACACACAAACCCTCTCCCCGACTTAATTGTAACAAAAACAATCCGGAGCTTTGTTAAAATGTGCTGAGTTGACTGCAAGAGACCACCGTACAAAGCTATACCAGTTCCACAGCTCTCTTACTGCTTTCCCTTCCAACATCCAATTAATTATTCTGACAAGCTTCCTTTTTTTAGTGCTATTTTTACACTTTTGGAGGGGAGAGGCAGAACCGCCATGACTGCACCTAGTCTAAGTTATGAGAATGGCTGTGAGGCCAGTTGCAATAATTCAGAAAGAGGTCCGCCTTGTTGGCGTGGAGGAAAACTTTGTATTCCTGCTAAGCTTAGGCCATGTAGCCTGATGGATTCTGCTGTAAAGCTAGAGGAAGTCTTATCACCAAAAGCAGTACCAAAAATGTACTGCCTGAATCGTTTTTTTGTAGCTCTTAAATTTTACATACCAACACTCACTCGGTAATCTCTGATACAGATGTTGAAGATGTTGCCCCCAAGGCAAACTGGCATACGATCTAGTTAAGGTGCACACAACCCTATTGCTAGTCATTCAAATGCAGCAATTCAAAATGGCTACTTAGGTTTACACATAAGCCAGGCGGCTACTTCTTCATTTAAAAGCAAGTCCCCGGAGCAAATCCTCAGTGTTCACTCCTCCCACTGCCGTTAACTGTTCTTTTCTGCAAGTTTCCCCTCTATAATTTAATTCCTTTCCCACAGACTCTGCAAGCAAGCTCTCTCTCTCGGTTTTTGACAAGTTTCTTAGTCCCAGTGCCTAGAATCTTCCCTGCAAATTGGAAATCCCAGAGGATAGCTTTTTCCCAAGGCACCAAACACTATAAAACTGCATTTTGTCCAACCAGCTCTGACATGATCACTGTTATTTGGGAGGATAATTACTTTCATGGTGTGAGGAACATATATTTAGAATGGACAAGTTCAGGTCTTGCCATTCCCATCTTTTAGAAGAGATGATCACTGATGAATGTCAGGTAGGCACACACAGGTGTGCAGAAGCCAGTTAAAGTTAGCTGCATGAAACTCCATTCACTCAAAACTCCTTCTTTGCAGGTATGTATGTGATATGCATGTCCATGTCTCTAGAATGGCCCCCTCTCCCCAATTACTTGTATGCTGAGCAGTTGTCTAAGCATTCACACATGCACGGCCAAACTGTCAGGACCTTACACAAATTAAAGGTTTTAAGGCTGCAGTCTTTGAGTGGGATGAACTGTGTCACAATGTAGTGAACCAAGACTTAAGATTACACTTTGATTCTGGTTCCTAATTGTCTAGTCACCTCTGTTGGTTGAAAGCACCGGGAGGGAAGGATAAATACTGTAAACTCCCAAGGAAGTTCCTACACCCAAGGAAGCCTGAGAAAATTATAAGACTCTGGATTTCTCAAATCTGCTAGGGTGAATAGCTGTGTGAAAAGGAATGCACACAACACTGTACTTTCAAGAACATTAAAGGTTACTGTGGTAACTTTGCAGAGACAAGGGAAATTCCCAATACTGTACTTGAGATAAAATAGAACGTACCTTCCATCCTTACAACACCACAAATATCCATCTCAACACACACATACAGAGCAATTTAGAACTTACAGAGGGGAAACCCAAGCCATACAGCTCCTCTGTTTTCCTAATCGCTGGTTCTTAGAAGCAAACTTTAAAAAAGTGGTGCACAGAAACAAGATTAGAACACAGCACGAAAGACTGCCATGTGCACAGCCATTCAAGCTCAGCTGCCAAAGAAAATTATGGGGGAAGACCCACTTAAAAAGGAGCGCTAGAGACTTCAGCTTTTCTGCTCTGTCTACAAGTATTCATTATCAAGAGTTTAGGAAGTTGCCTTATTATACCAAAGGAGGGTCTTTATCCACTTAGGCTAGTGTTGTCTACTCTGGCCAACAGCAGCTCTCCATGGGTCCCAGGCAGGGAGTGAGAGGCCTTTTCAATCACCAGCAGATTGGAGACACTTTAGCTGGAGATGCCAAGGATTGGAATGGGGACCTCCCCCCACACAAACACATTGGTCCATTTCTCAACTTTCTTTGGAGTCTAAACTTTTGTGTACGTACGTATTTGCTTTTGACCTGCACACCAAAATAAATCATGCATCCTATATAAAATGGACTGCAGGCCCATAATGCGAATGCAATAAATTTACTAGTCTCTAAGGTGGAACAAGGCTTGCTTATTGCTGAGAAACGTGGCTAACTTTTTTTGCTAAGAGGGATAGCAGGAAAACATCTCTACATTGTCAATATGAGCCCCACCAAGTCTCTCTTTTTTTAAGAAACAAAATTGTGGACTATGACGTAAATTGGGCATATGTTAGCTTAAGAGATTTTGGTCTTGGTAATCCCCTTTACTAATGTTAACATCAGAAGCCTGGCTGGCAATTCCCACACTCAGAAGCACCAATTGCTCCTTGGTAAGGAAAAACCCACTGGTGTGTCCCTGGTGATTTTTGCTTTGCTTTGTTACTGGAATTTAAAAAGACGAAGAAAACCTACGCACATCTTACACAAACACAGATTGCCACTTTGGCTTCTGAAAGCACCTTGAGTACGGCAGGCACTCTTCCCCCGCTCAACACATGAAAGGAAACAAGCGAATTCTGCTTATCCTATTTATTCTGATGAGCCAATTAAAAACCCAAGATGCTGCAAGTGAAGGTGCTCTCTTGAATGTTGATAGAGGTGAGCTGCAAGCACACAGTGCTCACAAAGGCACTGTCGTGTGGATTAAGAGGGTCACTTCCGCACCAGGCTACTTGCCCACACAAATTTCCCAGTTTCTGCACAACCCATGAACCACTCAGGGAAATGTGTCCATGCTTATCATACCTAGCAAATATTGCTTATTTATTATTCTTAATGATATCCATCAGTCACGTTTTTGCATTCAAGCATGCCTAAGACTACTTGCACAGTAAAAACGAAACCAAGGCATTAAAATCAGATTTTTTTAAAAAAAGCAGCAAACAAGAACTAAAAAACTAAAAGGGACAAGAGCCCATACAACCCAAAGGTTGAGCACAATTAAGGGCTGCCGACATATCAAGATCCCCTCCCAATTAAAAACCAATGAGCCAGGGAAAATGGGAATGTTCCTGGCCTGATCCCTAACCAGAGATGGAGATTGCAAATGGGGAGCCACCACTGAAGAAGCCCACTCTCGTGTTAATAACAACAACAATAACTTTATTATTTGTATCCTGCCCAACTGACTGGGTTGACACCCTCCACAGCTCCTTTTGGAGAGAACACACAAAGGAGGTGCCTGGGTTGGTTCATACGTTGTGAGGCAGACTTTAAGGCAAAGAGGTTATACTGCTTGCATTTTTATCCCACTATTCTGCCAAAGATGTCAGGGAACCACACAAGGCCATGCCCCATTTTATCTTCACAACCTTGCAAGGTAGGGTAGGCTGAGAAAAAGTGACTGGGTCCAAGGTCACCCTGTGGCTCCAGGGAACAGAATGAGGTCTAGGTCTGGGCTGCGCTTGGAAGGGCACCATGGCAGGAAGTGCCATGGGGAGATTGGAACCTACATCCACCCAGCCCCAGTTGGAACCCATAACCACACCAGAGGTGTGTGTCTGCATGCAAGTGAAGCAGACTAGGTGTGCTAGCACACAATAACATTAGCTGAATCACTAACACAACTTCGACCTTTGAACTCAGCGGGACATCTTTATGCAAACTGCTCTGTAAGAGTCAATGCTTTCATCTTTAAAATGGGAATAATAACTATCCTAATGTTGAAACACTAAACAGAAGCAGCATCTACATAGAGCAGGGGAAGGCAACCTAAGGCCCGTGGGCCAGATGCGGCCCAATCGCCTTCTCAATCTGGCCTGTGGACGGACCAGGAATCAGCGTGTTTTTACATGAATAGAATGTGTCCTTTTATTTAAAATGCATCTCTGGGTTATTTGTGGGGCATAGGAATTCGTTCATTTTCCCCCAAAACTATAGTCCAGCCCACCACATAGTCTGAGGGACAGTGGACCGGCCCACGCTGAAGAAGGTTGCTGACCCCTGACATAGCCACCAAGGGATTATGTCATTGGGCAAAATGATTCTGTGTTGGCAGGAACTTTTTTTTCTTACTTGCCAATTGCAAGAGCATCACTCTCTAGTCAAAAGTCACAGGATGAATAGTTAGCATACTTTGTGTGGTGCTACAGAACCTCCCCATACATTACTTTGGTCCCAGGACAAGTCTGAAAGTGTGGCAGCCTTGCTTTAAACTGAACAGATCTGGTCCAGATGAGACACCAATTAGTAGCCCTCAATACAGTCCACCAGGGAAGGAATGTCTAAAATGAAATAAGACTTCAACCAAAATGAAGATGTTCACTCTTGCTCCAGGTTAAAGGAAGGCTGATGAAGGAGCAGAGAGAACAGGCATGGACTGAAAGGATTCAAAGATTAAACACCCAAGAGACAAGGTGGCTTGTGCAGACACCGAAATTTGTCCTCCCCAATCCAAAGCCCCTCCATCACACTAGCTAAAAAGGAATAATGAAGTTGCTTGTCTTTACAGTGGGGTGTTTTATCTAGGTCACTACCTTATGACAGTCTTGCTAGAAAGGCCTAAATGGTACTAGTTCATCTACACGCATTAGCCATTTTGAAAGAAAAACCAACTCTCAGTTTTCAACCACCACCAGAGCTTCCACGTCCAGTCACCTGGAAGAGCTACCTTGCATCTACAGATGACCATATGGAGAAGCAGTTTTGGAAGCCTGTTTTATGGCTTTTCTCCTTGTACTTCACAGAGAATCATTAGAGGGAATCTTTCCCCCAGCTGGTTTTGTGTCCCCCACCCCCACAAGCAAGGCCACCAGTATTCCAGCTATTCATGATTGACAGATGGAAACTATTTTCCATGGCTTCCTTCTGCATTTGTATGTTTCTCCTCTGGAGCAAGCAGAGGCATATTGACCATCACTGTAACATAGTGGGGGGGGGGGAGAAGGTTTTAGTGAAGCAACCATCAAGACATACTTCATCCCCCAAAGAGGTAACAGATTTGTCTATTCGTCAACGACAATTCTGAAGGCTCATTGGCTCAGCTGGCTTTGAACTTCAGAGCCTGACAAGTTTCATGTCAATGCCCAGGAAAAAGTGAGAGACATTAGCAGAAAACAGGTATAGCAAATGGAAGCAAATGTGACAAAGGTAGGTATGAGGTCTGGGGCCACCACTAAGAAGGAAAGGCAACTGAATCGCTCTCCAAAAAAAGTCTTGGCTCCAGGTCTTGACCACATGATGTACAATGAAACTTGCTTCTTCAAAGAATAATCTTTTGCCAGATAATCTCATGCATGAACTTCACAATACTGTATAGCCTTTTCCTGCATTCATTAAATCTCCAATAATTTCAGATTTCAAACAAACAAAAAAGCAAAGGATTTAAAAACAAAAAAATTGAAACACTTAAATGAGTCTGAAGCCATAGCAGTTAGCATATGCATTTTCTTTGAGACACCTCACAAGTAAAACTTGCTACAATAAATGAAACTCGTGTTCCAGAGAACGAGGGACAGTAGCCAGAAGACTCTGGTGGAAGATGCAACCCATGGACTCCCACACATATTCACAGTGCATCGCTGAAAAAGTTTGGAGCCAACATGTTATATTCACTGATGAACAGTAAACCTGCCGACATCCAAACCAACTCTTCACTCCTGTGAATTAGTCAGGTACCCAACGTGAGTAAACATACCAGCCAACTTTTAATTTTTTAGAAAAGCATATTAAGAGTGGACAAAATGACTAACTTTAACAGGGTAACAACACACTCACCAGAAAGTCTCTTATCGCCTCAGACTTTCCCATCACATCAAGAGGACACACAAAAAACACCAAGAAACACCCAAAATCCCCTAGCTTGTCACAGTCTCGTTGAACACATTAAAATTTTCTCTGCTCTCTTTAACTTCACTCAGACAAAACAAGCAGTACTGGCACAGCAAACGTTTTTCACAATTAGTCAGACATGCAATTACTTTTTTTGCCAACTGATTAACACCAAGAAAATATAGTTCACCAGCGATTAGAAATCTATTTGATATCTGCAAGTCTTTAAAACATTTTTTTGAAATCAGAAACCAATCTATATTATCTCGTAGAACATCTCCCCTTCCACCACTGTTCCCCATCCACACAAAATCAAAAACATTAACCATTTGGTTCTTACATTCTCCAGAGACACATCTGGGGGAAATGACAACAGCAAACCAAAAAGATGGGAGATTTCAATTTCCAAAAAAGAAAATTACTTGGGCAGCAGTGAACACACATTTAAAGCAATTCGAAACACGCCTGGTGACACCCTGCCTCCAACATGCAAAAGGGAGAAGACCACCCAAACAAACCGAGAACTTTTTGTACTTCTCCCCACAGACTCACCAGCCAATTAGAATTCCAAACAAACATTGAAAACCAGCTCTGAGCAAACTCAAGTTGGTTTATCAGCTCAAATGGAAAGTAAAGCACAAGACCACATGCCTCGGCCTACACATCAACTCAGGAGAAGCGGCCCCAACAAGTACACCCAGGATACAGCCAGAGGCTCTGCACCTTAGGACCACATCTGCACACCCCAAACAAGGCACAGGCTTCCACACCCAACAACGCCTCTTGCCTTTTATTCCTCCAGGCTTGAATACTCATCGCTCATGTGCCAGAAGTTAATTGATATTGACAAGGAAGCAAAAAGGGGAGGGGGTGGATGGCTGGATCCAGCCAAACCCAACAGATACACCCCAAGCTCTTCCCTCACTCTCTCCCCACCCCACCCCCAAATCCCTATAACACAAGCCCATGAAAAGAGAGCAACCCGTTCTGATCCTTACCTCCAAGGCTTCCATCGTGCTGAAGCTGGCGATCGCAAATCCATCAATTAAATCCTCTTCCTGAGAGCTGGATTCTCGCCTCCTCCGCCTCGGAGGTCTGGCGTTCCGGGCTGCAGAAGCCTGGCTCTTAGGATTTGGGCAATTTTGGCTGGTATTCTCCTTGCCCGGGCTGTGCTCTCTCTCGGATGCCGAGGAAGGGCTCTGATTCGGGCGGTCCCTGCCATTTGGATCCCTTCGCCTCACGCGGTCCCTTTGGGACCGAGATTTCCTGCTCTGTCTGATTTTCCCATCCATTTCAAAGAAGCAAAAACAAACACACAAAAAACCACCTCAAAAATTTATTTCAGATCGAAGTGTGGTGCGTCTTTTCTCTCTAAAATACCACCCTAATATAATCCAGCCTCTCTCTCTCTCTCTCTTTTCTCTTCTCCTTCAGGCTTATAAAATCCAAAGGAAGGGGGCGGGAGGTGGGGCGGGGGGGGGGTAGAAGAGAGAAATGTAATCTAGCAGACCTCTGTGGAAAGGAAAGGGTGATCCGATGGAGGGCAGAGGAGGAAGAAGGGGGTGGGTGGGGGGAATTAAAAGAGATCCAGAAGAAAAGAAAAATGTAAATCCAGACGAAGTGACCTTGACAAATCTTTTCCCCCTCCCTTGCAAAAATAAAATTAAAAATTAAAGAGAGGTAAGCCACGCAGCCAAACAGTGCAATTGATCTCCAGTTCGGATCTGGTGGGAGAGAGAAAGAGCCAAGCTTACCCCCACACTCACACACACCCCGTCCAAAAAAAAAAAAATTATTAAAAAAAAAATCACCCCCCAAAAAACTGAAACACAAGAGACAAATCCAGGAGGTCGAATCCAGGCTTGGGAAAAGGAAAATAATAAATCCAGGACACCAGCAGAGCCGATGTGAAGAAACAGAAGCAGCGGTGGTGGTGGTGGTAGTGGCGGCGGCGGCTGCTCCTCCGCGACGAACCCTCCCCCCTTCTCCTCCCCCCTCTTTTTTTTTTAACTCCCTCCCGCCCCGGGGCAAGCAGCGCCCCGCCCCGGGTTCGAATCCTGCCGAGAGACGAAAATGGCAACAAGAGGGTTCCGGATCCCGCGCTCGCGCGCGCGCCGCAACTTTGTTGCGAGGAAGGCGAAGAGAAATTCCCTGGCGCAGCCTCCGCCTCCTCCTCCTCCTCCTCTTCGGCGGCTGCTGCTGCTGCTGCTGCTGATCCTCCTCCTGCCGCCGCCGCCGCCGCCGCCCCCCTTCAGCTCGCCGCCCCCTCCTCCTACAGCCGGGCCCGGCTGCTCCCCTCCTTCCCCAACTTTCCCACCCGCGGCCGGCGAGCCTCTCCGCCCTGCCCGCCTCCCTAAGCCGCCCACCCTCCTCCTCCTCCTCCTCCTCCCTCCGCCGCCGCCACCAGCAGCAGCAGCAGCCGCCCTGCCCGCCTGCCTGCCTTGTCACCCGGAGAAGCTGCGCCTGCCTCTCCGCCGCCTCCTCCTCCTCCCCTCGCGCGCCCGCTTCTCTTTCTCTCTCAGGCTGCTGCGCCGCGGCGCCGGCTGCTGCTGCTGCTGCTGCTGCTCTCCCTCAAGCTTCTCCTGCTCGCATTCCGCCCCATTCTCATTCTCCCTCTCGCTCCTCTTTTTTTTTTTTTTCCTCCTCTTCTTCTCCCCCCACCCACCCCACCCCACCTCCCGAGCAGGCTCAGGCTTTAAGCACCGCCCGGCCGGCCGCGCATGAGCAGGGCTGCCAGCTGCGCGTCATTCCCCGGCGCAGGCCCCGAGCCGGCGGCTTCTCTCTCCTCGCTCGTTCTCTCTGTGTGTCTCTCACGCGCGCGCTCGCTTCCTACTCGCACGCACGCCCTCCCTCTCTCTCCAACCCGCCGCCGCCCCCCCCCCCCAATCCAACTCCCTTCCAACAAACCTCCCGGGCTCTCGCTCTCTCGCTGACCTTACCAACTCCCCAAGGAGGGGAGGGGAGGAAAGGTTAAGAGGACCCGCGTCAAAAGGCGGAGGGGGGGGAGGTAAAAGAGAAATGGTAATTGGTGTGTGCCCCCCCCCCAGGTTGGGGAAAGAGGGTGAAAAGAGGGGAGGGCAAGCGCGCACACACAAAACACACCCCTCTTGCCTTTAGCATTTCTGCATCCTCCCTGGTTGCAATCGTTTCTGTATTCCAAAGGGGAAGGCAAGCAAAATCGTGCAATTCCTGGAAATTGAACCCCCCCCCCAAAAAAAAACACGTTAGGAGAGGGGAAAGAATTAAGGAAAGTGTCAAGCTACACACGCACACACACACACACTTTGAACCCCCTTTGCAATCTCTGTAGCTTCCTCATGACAATCATTTCCTTCATCTTGCAATTCTTGGAAGGATCCCAGGCTGCCGTCACTTAACCGGAGAGTCTTAATCCCACTGAACTCAGAGGACAGTTAAGTCATTTTAGACTTTTGCACTTGTGAGGGTCTTTACAGGGGAGGCGGACCCTGGACTTTTCACTGGCTTCAATAGGTGTGTGGCCATTGAGAGGCCCTCCTACTTACTCTGCTGTGGGGGGGGGGGGGGACAGCTTGGATTTCTGCCCCACCGTGTCCTGCCCTGAGGACACCACTGTCAGTGGAATCAGAATTGTAGAGCTGGAAGGGTTCCCAGGGGTCATCAAGTCCAACCCCCTGTAATGCAGGAATCTCAACTCGTTCCCCATCCAATTTGAAACCATAACTGACACTGCTTAGCTTTGCAAATGTGCTACCAGTTTTATTGCTGCGGGAGCCAAGTAGATCCTACAGAATTGCAGAATGAGAAGAATCCTGCCTCTTTTATTTAGCTGCAATTTGAGAAAATACAAAAGCGAGCAGGGGGAGAAGAGAGTAAAAGCAAAACACCCCTCCAGCCTACAATATTGGTGATAACTGGTATTTAGAAGAATAAATTCTTTGCAAAAAAAATAAATCCTATGGAGGTGATGATACCTACACCAAGCTACCCATTGCAATTTTTTGCTATAACAGAGGTGTCTGAAACTGGGAGAGAAATACTACCCTTTTCCTTCCCTTCCTCATGGGGAGAATTGTCAAGATTACACCCACCCTCCTCAGCAATAAAGGAGACATTTAAAATGTTGGGGTGGGGGGAAGAGAAGTAACAACCTCCTCGCCTTGCCATCTGTATTGAGTGGCACATTTGTTTCAGAAGACGTCAAGCTAACCATTGCAGATACTGGAGCTAGCTAAATGGGGGAGTGGGGTGGGGAAAACAAACTACAATAAAAGCAAGCAAGCATTTGGGGAGGACAGATAATACTACACAAACCCTGACATACTGCAAATCTTTTTTATATGCCATTGACAGCCACCTCACAAGGAAGGGGGCATAGGAGACTCCACAATTTTTCTTGTAAGGGAGATGTCTCCAGTCAGGTGAGGGGTAAAAAACACACCTAATGCTCAGCTGTAGTCATTAATAATACTCCATGGGGAAGAACAGGAGCATTTAAGGTCAGTATTCATATGGGGAGGTAACCACTACCTTGCAATTTGCTCATTCCTTCACTGAGTGGTAGTTTTGTTTCATTTTGTTTACATAAAAGCTTCCACCCCAGTCTAAAATAGTGCTGCCCCTATGGAATTCAGCAGGGAGAATGGGGATACAACTAGTTGGCTCTGCCTGTCATTGGCTATATTTGTTGGGCTCCCTGTTGTCTACTCTATCAGTCCTAATGGGCACAAGGCACCACTGAAGAGACTTATCTTCACGGTTTGAGTTACGGGTCTGGGGCCCTTGTATGGTTGCTTCTATCCTCAGGACACCTTTGGGGGACTTCATGCATTCAGACAGAACTTCTCCTTTGTAAGACCCTTCTGTGGAGTGGAGCCCTTGTCCCTTGGGTCCTGCAGCCCGTCTTCTAGTAAAGGTAAAGGGACCCCTGACCATTAGGTCCAGTCGTGGCCGACTCGGGTTGCGGGGCTCATCTCACTTTATTGGTCGAGGGAGCCAGCGTACAGCTTCCGGGTCCTGTGGCCGACACGACTAAGCCGCTTCTGGCAAACCAGAGCAGCGCATGGAAACGTCATTTACCTTCCCACCGGAGTGGTACCTGTTTATCTACTTGCACTTTGACGTGCTTTCGAGCTGCTAGGTTGGCAGGAGCAGGGACCGAGCAATGGGAGCTTACCGCATCACGGGGATTCGAACCGCCAACCTTCTGATCGGCAAGTCCTAGGCTCTGTGGTTTAACCCACATCCCTTGTGAAGGAAAATAGGGGCCTCCTAAGAACTCTCAGCACTCTTAAACTACACTTTTTAGGATTCTTGGGGGAAGCCATGACTGCTTAAAAGTGGCATCATAGTGCTTTAAATGTTTGGTGTGGATGGGAGTTATACACATTTCCTTGGAAATAAACCCCTCTGAAACCCCAGGGACTTAAAAAAGTAAGCTTGGGGCTATTATGAAAGAGAAGCAGCTTTCTGCATAGCAGATAGCTAGTTTGCAAAAATACTCCATCCCTAGATTGTGATCAACTTCAGAGTCCTATACAGTTGTAACGACTTACCAGTCCAAGGAAGGAATGTGGCTCTGTTGTCTAGAAACTGCTTTCCATACAGTTGGTCTCGGGTTCAATCTGTGGGATCTCCTGCCAGGATTGGGAGAGAATCCACCTGAAATCCTGTTCCCTGCTACTAGTTGGTATAGAAAAGGCTGATTTAAATGGACCTCGCCATTCTGACTTGGTATAAGGTAGCATCCTATAGTAATCTTCCCCTTCCCAACCAGTAAGCAAGGAGCAAATCATTGGCTATAGATGTAAGCACTCTTCTTCTTCCTTTATATAGCTTAAAGGGGGCTGGGGTAGCAGCCATAAGGAATGTTCGGTAAAAAGGGCTGGGCTTGAAGCATAAAGACAAGCTGTTCAACAGGTATACCTATTTCTCCTTATAATTGGATTGAGTTGAGGTGTGCGGCTTCTGTTGATTTAGAGGTCAAAGTCTTGCTCATTGAGAACTTGATCAATGGTTGTGTTTGAACTAAAAATGGCTTTCCTTACTCAAGACACAAGGTTCGTAGGCTGGTTTTTGCTGCTGTTCTCAAGTCCTTGTTAGGCAAGTTGCGTGTAAACAGCATGCAAATAACAAAAGTACGGTAGCTAAAATAAAGGTGAATACCCCCCCCCATACCTGGTTGGTACATGTTGGTACATGTTTATTAGAATTAGAATTCTAATTTATGCAGGCAGTTGGATTTACACCCGGGGCTGTAATTATTTTGCATTAACTCATTTGGAGTGTAAGCATTTGGTACATCTTAACCCCAGGAAATGTTTGGAGAGCTCTGCCATCACCAGTAATTGTCGTCCGGAGCAGTCACATAGCGCCTGTTTTGGTTTGAGACTTTCTATGTTGTAGTAGTAACTCCTATAATCTAGATAAGGTTGGTGAGGATGTCTAGAACCAGATCTATAGAAAAGAAATGGAACAGGGGAAGATGATATCTGGAACAACATACCCAAGGGATAGCAGTCAATATCTCTTGCTGGTTCCCTTTCCCCTCTCCACTTGAATGCAAGGCTCTTAACTATTTTTATTCAAAAACACAAAAGAGCTCCTGTTTTGTTTTGTTTTGTTTCAAAAACTCTTACAGATTTCACTTCTGCCAACGGTACCTTAGCCAATTAGTAACACTCTTTGATTGATTGATTTTTAAAAATAGTAGCACTTAGCTTTGTACAACATGTCAGGGTGTTCAAAGTGTCTTGCGGTGTCTCGGAATCCAAACAGACTTGCAAGGTAGGACAGCGTGTTGTTACCCCCCCCCCCCCCGCAGTTGGTGTGCTATGGGTCAGTAGTTTGCTTTAAGGCACCCTCCCTCCATTTGGTGAGACAAAAAAACCAAAAACAGCAGAGGTACATTTCTGAAGTTGGGAGCAACTGACTCGCTGATTGGTCCTATAGTAATTATGCTGTGCTGGCCAAATACACTTGGAATTACCAAAACTTGCAAGCTCAGAATATTACTGCTGTTTTGCTTTCCAAACCAGCGCCTGGGGGGAAATCTCACTTCTCTGTGCTGCTTCTGACCACATATGTGAGACTGCTGGGAAATAATTTTCCCCAGACTAAATTGTCCAGTTACAAGCAGAGCTAGTAGAGGATGTAGCCTGGGGAGCTGGTTTGGCGGGAGCCCCAGGGGCTACATAGAAAGACTTGACAGGCTGTATTGCCCCCTCCCCCCTTAAGGTTTCCTCACCCCTATGCTTCAAGATTTATTATATTTTTTAAAAAAGCTGGGAATTCTGGAGTGTTCAACGCTAGGCCCTTCTTAGAGAAATGTGCCATCCTGGCTCATTGTATTTGCCACTTGACAAGCACATGTCGTTGAGTGTGTTAATTTGAAAGTGGAGGCAGAAGTTGTGCTCAGTCTGTTAGGGGGCAAATCGGCGTTTTGTGTGCAGCTTAGCCAAAAATCACACATGCCCTCCAATGTCATCTGTCCTGCAACAAATCCTATAATCATTTTGGGCCCAATTAAGCAAGAAAGACAACTGACTCTCTAACCACTTCCTTTGGTAATTGCAGGCTAGCAGGAACTGGCCATTTATCTGCTCATGGGCTTGGCTAGACTCTCAGATGAGATGGGATTTCCTCCTCCCCCTTCCCCCCTCAGTCACCATTTCTGCTTGTGTCTTTGAAGTGTTTTGGCTCAGAAGGCTTTTTTTTTTTTTTTAAGGAAAAGTCTGTGAGGTTTGCAATGCTTGACCTGCAAAGGCTATGAAGGGTCATCAAAAGGGTGAAGGAACTAGACCTTGAAGCCAAAGTCTAGGGAATCTTTACATGCACTTAAGACATAAAATAAGCTTCATTCATTATTGCCAGAGCATAACACAGTTTGTATAAGGATGCCCCCTGACTCAGTATTTTGCAGGAGAGCAACACAAGAACTTTAGGTTTCCACCTTCAAAGTGGATTAAGGACACAAGAACTTCCCACGCTGGAGGAATGGCAGATGAAACTTATGGACTATATGGAATTGGCGGAAATGACTGGTAGAATCCGTGACCAGGGAGAAGAGTCGATGGAGGAAGATTGGAAGAAATTTAAAGACTATCTTCAGAAACATTGCAAAATTAAAGAATGTTAGAGTGATGTTGGACTGAAAATAAGCGGTTTCGTGCTGTACAGGTTAAAGTTAATGATAGACTAAGATTAAAAGATTAGGATTAAAAATGTTTAAAGAAACGGAAATTTGACATTAAGAGGGAAAATTTAAAAGTTATATGATATTAAGACTAAAGATCAGGTTTAAAGAAATTGAAGTTATATATTTCAATATTTTATTAAAGTTAAAGATTGGGATTAAAAAAGTGGAAAAGAAATTGCTGGACAAATAATTTGGATTGGAATACAAAAGAGGGAGGTATGAGGAAGTCCAGAAAATAAGCAACTAAAAAACGGAAATGAAAAAGAGATATTGTTTTTAATTGTCATGTTTTTTGTATTTTTATTGTTGAATCTTGCTTTTGTTTTCTTTTTTTTCGTGTTTTTGTTATATGTATTGTGTATGTTTTTCTTTTCTTTCTTTGTTGTTTAAAACTTTAATAAAAATTATTAAAAAAACAAAAAAAACCAAAGTGGATTAAGCTGCTCTGTTGTTCCGTCACAACAAATCCACTTTTTCTGTCGTTCTTAATAGGGGGACTTTTTCCAGATTCATTTTCCAATGCATTTCTCCAGCACTGCACAAAGTGTAGAATGAAGAACTGATTAACAGGAAGACATGTAAACAACCTGCAGGTAAGTCAGGACTGCAAACCAATCATAACAAACATTCAATGAAGACATATTCTAACCAGCATGTGAATTTTGTGCAAGCAAATTTTGTGTGAGCGTCCGGAGGCAGTTGGAGGATGGATGGCGGTTACTGGATTAAGATTACATCCTGACAAGACAGGGGAACAGGGGTGTGTGGTTGGGTGTAGGGGCTCTCTGGTCCCCAAAGGACCAGGTGTGTAGTCTAGGAGTCATTTGAGAAGCACAGGTCAATTCTGTGTCCAGGACAGCTGTCTATCAGCTCCATCTGGTACGCCGGCTGAGATCCTACCTGCCTGCACACTGTCTCGCCAGAGTGGCACATGCTCTGGTTATCTCCCACTTGGACTACGGCAATGTGCTCTACATGGGGCTACCTTTGAAGGCGACTCAGAAACTACAACTATTGTGGAATGTGGCAGCTAGACTGGTGACTGGGAGTGGCCACTGAGACCATATAACACCAGCCCTAAAGGATCTACGCTGGCTCCCAGTACTTTTCTGAGCACAAGTCAAAGTGTTGGTGCTAACCTTTAAAGTCCTAAATGGACTTGGCCCAGTATACCTGAAAGTGCGCCTCCACACCCATCATTCAGCCTGAACACCAAGGTCCAGCTCTAAGGACCTTCTGGCAGTTCCCTCACTGTAAGAAGTGAAGTTACAGGGAACCAGGCAGAGGACCTTTTCGGTAGTGACGCCCTTCCTGTGGAACGCCCTCCCATCAAATGTCAAGGAGGTAAAGAACTACTCAACTTTAGAAGACATCTGAAGGCAGCCCTGTATCATGAAGTTTTTAATGTTTGACACTTTATTATGTGCTGGAAGTGTGTCTGGGGTAACCCGGTCAGATGGGCAGGGTATAAATAATAAAATTATTATCATTATTACTGGGGTGAGTGCTAAATAAACAGGTTGTCTGAATTCCAAAACAGTGAGGAGGATGCAGTTTGGAACTGAGAAACAGGATTAAACCCTCACCTCCTGCTGCCACCTTTCCCCTCTGCAAATTACACTCTCCACCAGAGTGATTTCTACTAAGAAAGGCAGAGTTAGGTACTGTCTCTCCCTTGCAAATAATGTCTAGGGACATCAGCAGTGACCAGGGTACAGTTGGCAGGGGAGAACCAATAGGGAAGGGTGAAGCATCTCTCCTCTGCCTGTTTCTCCTTGCAAACTGTGCTCTGCTCTCCTGCTGCAGTAATTTTGGCAGTTCACCTTGGTTCCCACATTGCCAGCTGCTGTGCATTTTGTTTGACATCCAAAGACCTGAGGGTGTGAGAAATAATAAGAGCAAAGAGCCTGGGCACGCAGTCCACCTCTCCTTTGCCAATGAGGATCATGTCACACATCTCATTTTTAGACACACACTTAAAATGTGTTGCATTTAATGTGTTAGCAACACAAGGCATATTTGCAAGCGCAGAGAACTTGTGGCCCTTGGTTGCTGCTGGACTTCCAGCTCCCATCAGTCAGCAAATAAAACGGAAATGAGAGCGGAACGTGTGCCATATTCCACTTACGGTTCCAGAAGTGGCTTTTACTTTGCGTGAAAGCTCAAATGCAATGTGGAAATGAGTGACTAGCGTCGTGAAAATGGAACACACTGCCAGGTGAATGCAGCCAATGTCAAGGACAGATTCCAGCCAGGCAAAGACATTTGAGGAGGCTGCAAAGCAGAGCTGGTGAGGGGTGTGGTTTAGGAGGAGGCGTGGCCTGGGGGAGAGCCTCAAGGTAGAGGGGACTGAATTGGCCCCTGTTCCAGATCCTCCGACATGTCTAATGGCCTGGTTTTGCTTCCTTGTTCAGAAATTAAGCAGTGTCTCCATGGTAGCAGGGTACCAGCTGTTTAGACAATGGCATGCACACCCCACAATGTGCAGATCTTGAGGGGCAGCATTGCCGTCCTCTGATTTGAGGGGCTCCATCACAGTGAGATCAGAGTCTCTCCTGTTGTGTTGTAGTAGAATGCCCTGCCCAAGAAATACAGGGAGATAAATCACAGATTTACAGAGTTGTTTAATTTGTGTTGTAGTGGAAGGCTGATGGAGCAGTCTGGGGCCTTTTAATTATTATCACTATTATTAATTAAATCATTATTATGAATTAAATCTGTTAGCCACTTTATCTTGCAGAAGGCAACCCATGGCGACAAAACAATAAACACCCCCCCCACGATACATTAAAACCAAGGGAGGAAATACATTAAAAACATTAAAATATATTAAAAACATCCCACCCGCTTCTAAAGGTCCATAGTTCGTTAACGGCCACAGGCCTAGTTATAGAGGAAAGTTTTTGTCTGGTACGTAAATATTTGTAGTGAAGGTGCCAGGCGAGCCTTCCTTGGGAGAGAATTCCACAATTGGAGATTCACGGCAGAAAAGGCCCATTCTCGTGTTGCCACCCTCTGGGCCTCTCATGGAAGGGGCACACGAAGAAGGGCCTCAAATGATTATTACGGGGTCTTGGCATGCAGAAGGTTCCAGTTAAAATGGATTGGAAACCTCAGGCCCAAGAATGTGGCTCTCCCACAGTCATTTACCGTGCTATAATTCCCAGCACCCGTAACAAACTACAGTTTCCTGGATTCTTTACAGGAAGTAGTGTGCTTTAAATGTAGGGTGAGTACGTAGCCCATGTGAGACAAAATGCTTCAGAATAAAGATTTCTGATGAAAACTGTTGGAAGATTGTCACCCCACTTCTCATATTCAAGGAAATTCCCTCTCCCATTGTTACTGCCCATAAATGGTGTGGAGAATTTGGGGAGGCCACTTCACTTAGCTTTTAACAGTGAGCCATTTCCTTGTGTCACATCTAAAGTCACACTTGCACCATACATTTACAATACCGTTGCATCACGTCGTCCACAACTTCACAAGGAGAAACCTCCTGTATCCAGACCCTCCAAGTGTCCCTGTTTTCCAGGGACACTCCCAGATTTACAGAATCTGGTTTCTGATTTGATCCTGGAATGTCCCGCTTTTCCTTAGGACGTCCCTGTTGTAAATCTATGTTGCATCCCTCTTCTGCGGTGTCAGGAGAAGGGGTATGTGTGTGTGTGATCTCCACCATTCCTCCTCCATATCGCCCTTTTGAGTCCAATCCCTGACAGGTATGTTTATCAGGTCAAAGTCCCATCAAGTCCGGCATCGTATTCTCAGCCAGGTCCAGACTTAGGTTTGATGAGGCCCTAAGCTACTGAAGGTCATGGGGCCCTTTATATGTCCAGCTGTCCTTTGTCAACAACAAATTGTCACTGTTTTTTGCTATATGGTAATTTATGGACCTAATAGGTATCTAAAGCCATTTGCGCATAACAAAAAAGTGAAATACAATTAAGAAGTAGTATATTAATAGTGAAATAATTATTAAGCTCTAACTTAAAATTATTATTTTTTCATAACAAACTTAATAATGTAAACACATTGGCATTGGGCAATAACAAAATTTTTATTTTATTTGTTTTTTATCTTATATCTTGGAAATGTACATCTTTTTTTTCCTTTAATTTTTTTGGGGGCCCCCAAGAGAGTGGGGCCCTAAGCTATAGCTTGTTTAGCTTATATGTAAATCTGGCACTGCTCACAGCAGTGGTGCCCCAATGGGAAGTCCATAAGCTGTCCCTGAGTGCAAGAGGGCACTCCCCACTTCTGAATCCCACAGTGGAGGGAGAACATAGTTATCATGGTTAGTAGTCATTCACCGCCTTGTCCTCCATGAATTTGTCTAATCCTCTTTTAAAGCCATCCAAGTTGGTAGCGATCACTACCTCCAGTGGGGGCAAATTCCATAGTTAATCTATGCACTGCGTGAAGTCCTTTCTTTTGTCTGTGCATAATCTTCCATCATTCAGCTTCACTGGATGAACTCAAGTTTTGAATGGCTGAAGTCCCCCAGGGGTCAGTCTCTTCTCCTCCTATGCCCCTGCCCTTCCATTCTGGGGGCACAGTTTATCTGTTGACCCTAAATCAAGCTCCTCATTTAGGATAGGTGCCAAGGCCCACGGAAGCAGACGGCAAAAAGAATCAACCTGACCCAAATCCCACAGCTTCACACCCGTGCCTGGATATATTCCAGGCCATTTGCAGTAAGAAATCTGCACATTTTCTTTGGATGGAAAGTGAGATGTGCTAGAGAACTGACAGGAATGGCTGCAAATCTCCACGGCGCAAACAAGGCCTGGAGACTTTGACCCAGCCAAATTGCAGTTGCAATTATTATCTATCTTGCATCGCTGAACTCCTCATCTTACAGCCTTTTTCAGTCTCAAAAAGAGAGACTTCCCATTCATTGTCACTGCTCAAGAAGACTGCTGCTAGGTTTTGAAAAGCTGTAGGCTAAAAAGCTTCCTTATTTTGTGAAATTCAGATGTATATATTTATTTTTTTACCAAAATGTATGTAGCCATTCCTCTTCATGGATCACTGCCTTGCCGTGGCGAAGGGGCTTGAATAACTCAGAGAAGCTATGAACTATGCCGAGCAGCGCACCCAAGATGAACAGGTCATAGTGGAGAGTTTTGACCAAACGTGATCCACCTGGAGCAGGAACCGGCAAGCCACTCCAGTATCCCTGCCAAGAAAACTCCATGGACAAAGACAACAGGCATATAAAAGATATGACACTGGAAGATGAGCCCCTCAGGTCAGAAGGCATCCAACATGCTACTGAGGAAGAGCGGAGGACAAGTACAAGTAGATTCAGAGCTGATGAAGCGGCTGGGCCAAAGCCGAAAGGACGCTCAGTTGCGGATATGCCTGGAAGCGAAAGGGAAGTCCAATGCTGTAAAGAAAAATATTGCATAGGAACCTGGAATGTAAGAACCATGAACCTTGGTAAGTTGGATGTGGTCAAAAATGAGATAGCAAGAATAAATATTGACATCCTGGGCATCAATGAACTAAAATGGACGGGAATGGGCGAATTCAGTTCGGATGACCATCACATCTACTACTGTGGGCAAGAATCCCGTAAAAGAAATGGTGTGGCCCTCATAGTCAACAAAAGAGTGGCAAAAGCTGTACTGGGATGCACTCTCAAAAATGATAGAATGATCTCAATACGAATCCAAGGCAGGCCTTTTAACATCACAGTAACCCAAGTTTATGCACCAACCACTGGTGCTGAAGAATCTGAAATTGACCAATTCTATGAAGACGTACAACACCTTATAGAAATGACACCAAAGAAGGATGTTCTTCTCATTATAGGGGATTGGAATGCTAAAGTAGGGAGTCAAGAGATAAAAGGAACAACTGGCAAGTTTGGCCTTGGAGTTCAAAACGAAGCAGGGCAAAGGCTAATAGAGTTCTGCCAAGAGAACAAGCTGGTCATCACAAACACTCTTTTCCAACAACACAAGAGACGACTCTACACATGGACATCACCAGATGGGCAGCATAGAAATCAGATTGATTATATTCTCTGCAGCCAAAGATGGAGAAGCTCTATACAGTCAGCAAAAACAAGGCCTGGAGCTGACTGTGGCTCAGATCATCAGCTTCTTATAGCAAAATTCAAGCTTAAACTGAAGAAAGTAGGAAAAGCCACTGGGCCAGTAAGATACAATCTAAGTCAAATCCCTTATGAATACACAATGGAAGTGAGGAACAGGTTTAAGGATTTAGATTTGGTGGACAGAGTGCCTGAAGAACTATGGATGGAGGCTCATAACATTATACAGGAGGCAGCAACTAAAACCATCCCAACGAAAAGGAAATGCAAGAAAGCAAAGTGGCTGTCCAACGAGGCCTTACAAATAGCGGGGGAGAGAAGGCAAGTAAAATGCGAGGGAGATAGTGAAAGATACAGGAAATTGAATGCCGATTTCCAAAAAATAGCAAGGAGAGACAAGAAGGCCTTCTTAAACGACCAATGCAAAGAAATAGAGGAAACCAATAGAATGGGAAAAACCAGAGATCTGTTCAAGAAAATTGGAGATATGAAAGGAACATTTTGTACAAAGATTACCATAATAAAAGACAAAAGTTGAAAGGACCTAACAGAAGCAGAAGACATCAAGAAGAGGTGGCAAGAGGACACAAAGGAACTATACCAGGAAGAAATGGATGTCTCGTACACCTCAGGTAGTGTGGTTGCTGACCTTGAGCCAGACATCCTGGAGAGTGAAGTCAAATGGGCCTTAGAAAGCACTGCAAATAACAAGGCCAGTGGAAGTGATGGTATTCCAGCTGAACTATTTTAAATTTTAAAAGATGATGCTGTTAAGGTGCTACACTCAATATGCCAGCAAGTTTGGAAAACTCAGCAGTGGCCAGAGGATTGGAGAAGATCAGTCTACATCCCAATCCCAAAGAAGTGCAGTGCCAAAGAATGTTCCAACTACCGCACAATTGCACTCATTTCACACGCTAGCAAGGTTATGCTTAAAATTCTACAAGGAAGGCTCAAGCAGTATGTGGACCGAGAACTCCCAGAAGTGCAAGCTGGATTTAGAAAAGGCAGAGGAACCAGAGACCAAATTGCAAACATGCGCTGGATTATGGAGAAAGCTAGAGAGTTCCAGAAAGACATCTACTTCTGCTCCATTGACTATGCAAAAGCCTTTGACTGTGTCAACCACAACAAACTATGGCAAGTTCTTAAAGAAATGGGAGTGCCAGATCACCTCATCTGTCTCCTGAGAAATCTCTATGTGGGACAAGAAGCTACAGTCAGAACTGGATATGGAACAACTGATTGGTTCAAAATTGGGAAAGGAGTACGGCAAGGCTGTATATTGTCTCCCTCCTTATTTAACTTATATGCAGAATACATCATGCGAAAGGCTGGGCTGGATGAATCCCAAGCCGGAATTAAGATCGCCGGAAGAAATATCAACAACCTCAGATATGCAGATGACACAACCTTGATGGCAGAAAGTGAAGAGGAATTAAAGAACCTTTTAATGAGGGTGAAAGAGGAGAGCACAAAATATGGTCTGAAGCTCAACATCAAAAAAACGAAGATCATGGCTACTGGTCCCATCATCTCCTGGCAAATAGAAGGGGAAGAAATGGAGGCAGTGAGAGATTTTACTTTCTTTGGCTCCATGATCACTGCGGATGGTGACAGCAGTCACGAAATTAAAAGATGCCTGCTCCTTGGGAGAAAGGCAATGGCAAACCTAGACAACATCTTAAAAAGCAGAGACATCACCTTGCCAACAAAGGTCCGTATAGTTAAAGCCATGGTTTTCCCAGTAGTGATGTATGGAAGTGAGAACTGGACCATCAAGAAGGCTGATCACCGAAGAATTGATGCTTTTGAATTATGGTGCTGGAGAAGACTCTTGAGAGTCCCATGGACTGCAAGAAGATCAAACGCATCCATTCTTAAGGAAATTAGCCCTGAGTGCTCACTGGAAGGACAGATCATGAAGCTGAGGCTCCAGTACTTTGGCCACCTCATGAGAAGAGAAGACTCCCTGGAAAAGACCCTGATGTTGGGAAAGATTGAGGGCACAAGGAGAAGGGGACGACAGAGGACGAGATGGTTGGACAGTGTTCTCGAAGCCACAAAGATGAGTCTGACCAAACTGCGGGAAGCAGTGGAAGACAGAAGTGCCTGGCGTGCTCTGGTCCATGGGGTCACGAAGAGTCGGACACGACTAAACAACAACAACAATGTAGCCATTATGAAACTGAATGACCAGCCTTTGCAGTAGCCAAGAGTGACAGGTTTGTGGCAGCGATTGTCTGTTTTAAACCCTTGTCCATTTCCACTCCCTCTGATCTGTTTCCATTCACCTGGAATTACAATATGATGGATATCACTGTGTAAATTCAATTTGATGGATCGACAAAGGCTTGGTGGAGAGAGAATCCTTGTCTTCTACCAAAAGAGTAAAAATTGATTGGATTGGAGGAGAACCTGCTATTAATTAACTGTGTGCGGAGTTATTGTTTTTTGTTAGTCCTTAATGCTTAATATTTAAACAAGAGTAAAAAGGTACAGGTAAAGGACCCCTGACAGTTAAGTCCAGTTGCAGACGACTCTGGGGTTGTGGTGCTCATCTCGCCTTACAGGCCGAGGGAGCTGGCATTTGTCTGCAGACAGTTTTTCCGGGTCATGTGGCCAGCATGACTAAACCACTTCTGGTGCAACTGAAGACCGAAACAAGAGCAGTGCACGGAAATGCCGTTTACCTTCCTGCCAGAGTGATACCTATTTATCTACTTGCACTTTGGGGCGTGCTTTCGAACTGCTAGGTTGGCAGGAGCTGGAACCGAGCAACAGGAGCTCACCCCGTCGCGGGGATTCGAACTGCCAACCTTCTGACCAGCAAGCCCAAGAGGCTCAGTGGTTTAGACTACAGCGCCACCCACGCCCCACCTTAAACAACAGTAACAAAGCGCAATTCATTTGTTACTGTTACGTTATTGCCAAGGCTGATGTTTGCAAGGTATCCGACAAGCAGCTTAAGCGAAGTTTAATTCCCTGTCAAAAAACTTACCATCAAAGATGATGAGGAAAGCAAACCAGATTAAGGAGGAAAAGGAAGCAAGCAAATGCAGAGCACTCCTGCATAGTTGAACACCATTCGAGGGTATTAAGGATTATAAAGCACCTTTCAGTATACAGGAGATATTAAGGTGGGGGAGAGTACTCTTCATGGAGAGTAGGGGAGGTGGAGGGGTAGTACCTCTGGTGGGGGACATGTTGTGCTCCTCCTGAGGTAGTTTGTCCACCTTTGGTCCCCACTCTGCACCCAGCTCTCACCTGTGGCTCCTAGAAGCTGTCTGCATCCAACAACAGCCACCCCCTAGGAATGGCTTCAACTGGCCAGCTAAGCAAGGGGAGGGTAGCCGATAGGTCTCAAACCCTTGGGGAGTTAGGGACTTCCCCTGCATGCAAAGACAGACTCTGGCAGATTGAACAGACAAGACCAGCAGTCAAAAAGGCAATTTCTGCACATGCTGTATGTCAGGTGTGCATGCAGGAGCCAAGCCCTGTGACCAATAGGACTTTGCAGGACTGGGGCCTTCCTACGTTTGTTCTGAAGAGGCACGGCGCGGCCACATAGGTGAGGCCGATTGGTAACTCACAGCACCTGGTGGCAAGAGCTGGGAAGGGATATAAGGTCAGCATTTCCCTTCAGCTCTTTGCCACAGCAACAAGCTTCTTGCCTTTGGCTTATTGCTTCCTGATCCTTGAACCTCGGCTTCTTGGCTCCCTGCTTCTTGATCCTCGGACCCCTGACTTCGTGACTCCTTGCTCCCTGCCCCTCGGACCCTTGGCTTCTTGACTCCCGGCTTTCTGACCCTCAGACTCTTGGCTTCCTGACTCCTGACTTCTGGACCCCTGTTTCAGCTCCCACCCCGCCATCTTGCCCCTGGTCCTGACGTCCCCTGCTGGGACTTTGATTGCCCGTGAACTGGACCATGACACCGTAGAGAGAAGTGGGGAGCAGATGGGGCTCATCAACCTGGGAAGGTAGCTCATCCAGGAGAAGGAAAACTCTGTTCCTAAACCTCTGCTGCCTTGCAGGGTATCTTCAGGAGAAGAAACGGCTAAGGAGTAAACCCTGCACAAATCTAGAGGGAGTCCCTAAGGCGGTTGGATGGCGCCTTTTATGCCTTCTTCCAGCAACTCCTGCAGCCAAGCTTGCTCCAAACGTATTGCTCTGCTTCCCTTTGGACCACATCAGCAACCTCCTGCAATGGAGGAATTTGCAGCTGTCCCATACTGACCTATCCAGGCTTGATTGTGTACAGTATGTATTTATTCTATTTTATAACCCATGCTCCTTCCCAGGAGCTGGGGGTGGTATCCATGGTTCTTCCTCCATTTTGTCCCCACATCAACCCTGCAAAGTAGGTAATGCTGAGAGAGGGAAACTGTCCAAGGGCTATCCAGTGAGCTTCATGGCTGAATGGGGATTTGAACCCAATATTGCACCCAATCCGCGTAAGCCCAAGCATAACTGTTGACATTACAGACATCTCTGAGGAAGAACAGCCTTGTAACTATAAAGTTTTGATCTTGTGATTAATAATAATTGGGTTGTATCCAGCTGTGAATTTCTGCTTGCAAAGCCCTTCATCCAGAGAAGGGTTCGGAGATATCATTAATGGCAACACTGCGTCACTTCAATGCATGAGGAAGTTAAAAAGAGCAAAGCCACTCAGCAGGCTTAAGAAAAGGGAGCAGGAGCTCACCTTAAGTGCTGAATGATCAGCCATAATCTTTCCCCAAATTCTTGCTCCTATAAATAAGTACCTTCATATTCTTTCCTCTGCTGAACTTGGATGCTTGAAATAGTGTGTCTATGTAGTACTTGTGTGTTTAAAAAGAACCCAAGCCTCTAGAGACCTAGAAAGCATATACTGTAAAATGATGTATTTGCTGTACATTAACTTTTTCCACTCTATTAGTGGATGTTGCTTTAAAAGGAAAAAGAGGAGAGTGAGTAAAAAATAAAATTAATTTAGAGTAGGCAATTCTAGTAGCAGGCATTTTTCCCCCCAGACAGATTTCCAGAGAACTTGACCATGGAGTGTGAAAATAATTTCATAAGTGGTCAAGCTTCTTATGATAAAAGGTGCTAAGGCATTTGTACTGTATTCACCACAATTTTTATTTCTTTGAACTGCTGTGGTTGCTAGATGTTCTCAATTACTGAATGAGGACCCCCCCTCCCCACTCTCTGGCAGCTGGCAGATGAAAAAAACAACCACCGCCATGTGTGAAACTGGACTTCGTGAGCAACAATCTTAGCTTGCCACTGGTGGTCTGTGCTAGCATATAGTGCAGGCTTCCTCAGACTTGGCCCTTCAGATGTTTTTGGCCTACAACTCCCATGATCCCCAGCTAGCAGGACCAGTGGTCAGGGATGATGGGAATTGTAGTCTCAAAACATCTGGAGGGCCTGGTTCGAGGAAGCCTGATACAGAGTCCATTTGCAGCAATAGAGGTAAACTTGAATTAAATTAATCTTTACTCATAGCACACCTTTAGTTGAAAGTTAATTAGACCGAGACTAGGTATAAGATAAGAAAGCGTGTGCTTATTAAAGGAGGTATATTCTTGATAGGAAATAGTTCTATAGTTAACTATCTAGTACTATCTGGAGAAACAAAGATGACATGCTTGGCCGTGAGGTCCAGAGAAAGACTTTTGACTGGAAGCAGGAAGTTGTCAAACGGGATGCAACCCAAGATTCATCAGTCTAAACATCCAAGAGATAGAGAGATGTCAGCATGGAGATGAAGTTACAGAAAGAGATTGGGAATCTGCTACTTCATCTCTCATGACCCGTGCAAACCCATTTTAGCAAGCTGTGTTGCACCCAAACTTCCAACAGTTTCTAGACTGAAGGATTGCATTTGCAACTTGTAGTGCTAGTTTACTGTTCATAAAGCACTGCTCCCTCAGAGATGCTTCAAGGGGACGATTTGTTTCAGTTCACATTTAAAGGCAGACATACCCAGTTCACAATTCCTAAAATAATGTGCAGCCAGAATTTGCAGTTTCCTGAATTTTGCAATGCAGTTCTCCTGCCAATTGATGTCTACAGAAATGCATATACTAGGGTAAGTGTGCATTAAAGTGTGAATAACATAAGCACATTATATTGGGGGGAAATTGCTCTGCAAAACTGTGGATATTAGGTAAAATTACATGCAAAAATGTGTGTATTACGAGAAATTCATGCTAATAAGCTGATGAATTTTGATGAGGACTTGGTTCCCTGCATGCATATGTTGAATTCTACTCTATGTCTGCCTTTTAGTGAGAGACTACCTAATTTGCACTTCTCAAAACCAATACATAACTATCCTTTGAAGTTTGCATTCTTCCAATTTCTGTGGTGCAGTTCTTCAACCAATGTGAACAAAATGCAAGCATTAGGGAAACATATACATCAAAATACGTATTAGTGAAACCAATGTATGAAATATACTACATTAGGGGAAATTACTTTGGGGAAAGGTGTCTGTTAGTCATTATAAACACCAGCAAATTTATTGTACTAGCCTTGACAACTTTCAAATACACTCCCCCCCCCCCCCAAATTCCAGATATATTGGCAGTAAAGTAGAAATGAACAATGAATAATGAATGCATGAAATACAATGATTATATAAAACCTTTGATGCAACATGGTAAAACTCAATTTAATCTGAAATTGAACTTAGCACACTCTTAAAACCCCTGAGATGTGTCCTGCCAGTCTGTGCTAGTTCTCTCTGTTCAGAGTTTCCTTGCAGCTAAAATTGCCAGACTCATCCAGCCCTACTCATAACTCAGTGGTAAAGCATGCAAAAGGCCACTACAGTGGTACCTCGGGTTAAGAACTTAATTCGTTCTGGAGGTCCGTTCTTAACCTGAAACTGCTCTTAACCTGAAGCACCACTTTAGCTAATGGGGCCTGCTGGTGCCGCCGGGCCACCGCTGCACGATTTCTGTTCTCATCCTGAAGCAAAGTTCTTAACCCAAGGTAATATTTGTGGGTTAGCGGAGTCTGTAACCTGAAGCTTATGTAACCTGAAGCGTATGTAGCCCAAGGTACCACTGTAGTTTACTGCTTGGCATCTCCGGGTAGGAACACCCCCTGCCTGAAGTCCTGCAGACACTGCCAATCAGTGCAGACAGTACTAAGCTAGACAGAGGAACGGCCTGATTCAGTGCGGCAGCTTCCTCTTATGTCTTCCCACCAAGCCTGTTGAGTAGCAGAATCTGCCAGGTGGATTTAGATCTTTTGTAGTTTGAAGCACTGGAGCTCTAACAACCAATCATTTTTTTTTAAAAAAAGAGAAATGTGCTCTGTTATCGCATTTCTCACTACATTATGTACATGTTAATCAAGGTGAAATTGCACTTCATCATCTCTAAATGGAGCAAGAGTGTGCTTTGCGAATACTCAAGCTGAGGTCAGCCGTGAATCAGTCCCCTGGCAATAGGTTCCAGAGAGTTTCCTGGCACTTGATTGGCTGCGGGCGAGAGAGAGCCTCCAGAAGATTCCTTGGCTGCCAGCAGGTTTGGCAGGAGTGCTTGCTTTGACACACAGAAGGGATGAAAGATGGGAGGAAAAGGAAGCACAGTGCCTGGTCAAAGAAGGAGATTTTCTGCCACCTGTTCCCACACCTGCTGTCGCAAGGGAAAGGGGTGTCCTTTGTTGGGGTAGATGTGGGTGAACAGTGATCTTCTCTCCCATGTGCAAATCTTGGGGATGGAGCCTGTTCTGCAAAAGAGCAGGGCGAAGAGACCTGTTTATGGCAGCACCATAGCTGACTGCTATTTTTTTTGTAATATCCGTATCTAGTATAATTACAGTTGACTATATAATATTGCAAATGCTGCTCATAACAACAACTACAGTTATGATTATTACAATTGCAATCATTGATTGGTCATTAATACATTTACTAGTGCTAATTGTTTATCTGATTCATGAATTGCTTCCCTTCAAATATATCGGAATGACTTCATAGAAAAAGCACCAGCATTAAACACTATACAGTAAATAAAAACTATACAATAAAAATCTGTACATAAAATAAAAAACAATTGCACATATGAAAATGATGTAACCATATCCACACCTATATTTTACCATTACTAGTGCTATTACTGCTGTTTATTTGTAGATCACTTCCCACTGAATATCTTCAAGCAATTTTGCACCAACATTTAAACTTGGCCTGGGGTAAAAGCTTGCGACCAGGCATGACAGAAGCAGGCCAGTCTAACCCACCACCCGCAAAGTTGGAAACAATCCCTCTGTCATAGAAGTTGTTGTTGTTGCCATTGTTGCTGTTGTTGTTGTCATTTCCTGCCTTTTTCTTGGACGACTTACAACGAAAACAGAAACAGCTAAACACATATAAAAAAGCAACCATTAAGAACAATTAAACATGTACAGGATTGCACTGTAAAACATTGTTGTAGACATGAGAGGGAGAATTAAGTTTAAAAGAAGCACATAATGCAGGGGTCAGCAACCTTTTTCAGCCGTGGGCTGGTTCAACGTCCCTCAGACCATGTGGTGGAATTCCTATGCCCCCCAAATAACCCAGAGATGCATTTTAAATAAAAGCACACATTCTACTCATGTAAAAACACGCTGATTCCAGGACCGTCTGTGGGCTGGAATTAGAAGGTGATTGGGCCTTAGGTTGCCTACCCCTGATATAATGCTTCCTTCTCTGGTGAAGATTTGGCACAGATTTGTTCTTGTGACCACCTTAACATGGATTACACCCAATGCTTTTCAGTTCCCTCTTTTTGGTTTTCTTGCATATTTGGTCCCTTTCAGCATCCACTAGTAACTGTATCTACAGTGAAGAAAGAAGACAGAAAAAACCCACGTTTCTAGGGAGGGAAGATTGCCTGGAGAGTAAGCAATGCCCAGGGAAGTCTCAGAAGGAGAATCTGCAGAGCCTCCCCTGATGACAATCTGCAGAATAATAAACGATGCAAAACAAATATATATTTACTTAATTTGCAAAACTGTGCAGGTCAGAGAATTCAGGTTACCTTCGTGTCCTGAGTTCAGATTTTTAAGCCAAGGGTGCACACAGCCCTGGCTAATATTCTCCCACTGCACAGACAAGAAAGTAAGTCTGATGCAACAAGTTCAATTCCCAGATGGGAAAGCATAGCACAGCAAGACACTTGCCTGTGTCTATTTATCCAGCCCATAAAACATACCTTTTCGTCATCCAAAGCTTGCCAAGAAAAATAATGAAATCTAAGGAACATACAGACTACTGTCACAAACACAGATACACACAAACACATGTGTAACAAGAAGAAAATCAGAAAGATTTGACAGGAAAAAGCCATATTGTTGTCAACAACATGGGTCTGAGATATCACACTGGAAATCTTTCCTGGGCTTTGAATCGTAAATTGCTGTGATTTCTATTGATACTATTTCTATTGAGGTAAACGATAGAAAGGTTTGATACTAATTGCTGGATCATGTTTCACAACTTTCCAAAATTTAAGAGGTGCATGGTTACATATTCACTGTTTAACTTTAAAAATAAGGGGGAGGGGAAGGAGGTTTGACTTCCTATCCCCTTTTGTTAATACTTAATTTGAAGAGAAACTACCATATAAATTACAATACTATTTTAGAAAGCAACCACTACCCAGAAGCCTTTGTGACATGCAGGGTTTCGTCAGCAGATGCATCAACTTGGAAATGTATTCCTAGCCTCTGACAGATGTTAATTAACTCGGCATTACCAAGCTGATTGTTTTATCACCTATCATTGCTGTTGCAAAGGGTCACTGTGCTAATCTTGCATACAGTGTAGCTCTAATTGAATTGCTACTGCCTGTACCTTTTCACATTCTGTATCCCTCTGATTACAGTCCCACCGCTGCCACCCCTCAGGTGCACATCTGCAACTGAGGATAACATTTCATGCATCTCACGACACGAACTCTGGTCCGCAAATGTTTATGGGCCTTGATAAATGTGTTGATCCTGGCGATGCCCCATGGCTTCCTGATGCGATCAGCATGGAAAGGCAGCGCCACTTATTTTATTTGCAACACTTTGTACAAAACATAAGGAGCAGCGCTGACTGTCGCTTTCCAATTGTTTGTGATTTGGTGTGTACTGGCTGGGGTTTTTTTTGCATTGCAGTAAGACCGGCTGACTGATATAAAAATAGTACCATTTTGTAAAATGAAAATAAATAAAAAAAATCACACAAGTAAGCAAATATAAGACATCATTGGTGGAAGAAATACAGTGGTACCTCGCAAGACGAATGCCTCGCAAGACAAAAAACTTGCTAGACGAAAGGGTTTTTTGTTTTTTGAGCTGCTTCGCAAGACGATTTTCCCTATGGGCTTGCTTCGCAAGACGGAAATGTCTTGCAAGTTTGTTTCCTTTTTCTTAACACCGTTAATACAGTTGCGACTTGACTTCGAGGAGCAACTCATAGAACGCGGTGTGGTAGCCTTTTTTGAGGTTTTTAAAGACTTTGGTGATTTTTGAAGCTTTTCCAAAACTTTCCCGACACCGTGCTTTGCAAGACGAAAAAATTGCAAGACGACAAAACTTGCGGAACGAATTAATTTCGTCTTGCGAGGCACCACTGTATGATTCTTTTTAGCTTCCAAACAGACAATAAGGTTGCAATCCTTTCTGTGCAATTTTCTGGGTGCAGGGACATTTGTGGGGACTCCCGGGTCTTTTGTGATGAGCCTTAGCTCTCCTCTTCTTCTTTTCTCTTCCTCTTTTCAAAATTATTAGGAGTACAGATTGCTTCCCTTAATAAGAAGGTACCTTGTCAGACCATTGGTCCACCTAGCTCAGTACTATACTGAGTGGCAGTGGCTCTCCAGAATTTCAGACAGGAGCATCTCTCGGCCTTCCTTGGAGACAGAGGCATAGCAAGGTCAGGTGGTACCCGGTGTGGAATTTTTTTGGTCACCCCCCCCATTGCAATTTTTGAGAATGTTGCCCAAAGTTGAGTTTTTTTTTAGGGAAGGTTACTGAGCTTTTTTGCACCCCCTGGCAGGTGGCACTCGCCCGGCGGATAGATTTTTGTGATTGCCGTGAAAATCCGCCCGCTAATCGTGTCGTTGTGAAAATCCACCTGCTGATCGCACTGCCCATCAGGAGTGCCAGCGCTGCCCGACGATCGCAAAAATCTGACTTACGATCTCATAAAACCATCCACTGGGGATGCAAGCGCTGCCCGCCGGGAGTATGTGTGTGTGCCAGGCTGATCGCCAGGTGTATTTGCACGATCAGCGGGCGGATTTTGACAACCACAATCGTGCCAAATCCACCTGCCGGGGGTGCGAGTGCCGCCATGCCAATCTGCCCGGGGGGGATTTTGTCACCCCCCTAGGCATGACACCTGGGGCGGACTGCACCCTCTGCACCCCCCCTTGCGACACCCCTGCTTGGAGATGCTAAAGATGGAACCTGGTACCTTCTGCATGAAAAGCAGGTGTTCTGTCACTGAGCTATTCACCTGACTTTGCTCTGTACTGGTAAGATCACAGCCACTCAGCATCTTACTTTGCCCTCTATACATATAAAATAGCATAGGAAAATACTATGCACATTTGGATCATGGGCCTGTTGCCGCCAAGCCCTTGCCCCACCCATCCCTGGGAGTAAGCACCAGGCTTGCTTCTGAGTAAACCTGCGTAGGATGCACAGTGAATATCTCAAACTGAATCAGCAAAACTTTGGTCAAGCATGCAGATGCTTAGCATCTCACATGCCACTGAATGACAAAAATATATAAATATTCAAGTTGCAAAAATAGTAGTCCTTTCACCAAGAAATTCAGTAGCATAATGTAGACATGGGAAAATCTGTTCATTCAGTTTCTTTCAATTCCTCATTTTTCCAGTGTTAAATTCAGGGATGTACTCCACACCTCCCTTTCACCCAGTGGCGTAGCGTGGGGGGTGCCAGGGGGGCCGGCCGCACCGGGCGCAACATCTGGGGGGGCGCGCTCGCTGCCTCCGGAGTCGCCGAAGAGCCTCAGGCGCAGGCTGTAGCAGAGCCCCATGTCTCGTGGAACCGACGAGCTGTGCGCGCGCCCGGGCTGAAGGCGTCCGGCAGGCAGCGGCTCTCAGCCCCGCGCGTCAGGGCCGCGGAGGACGTGCCAGGCAGCCCCTCCTCACAGCCCCGCCTCCGCTGCTGCTGCTGCAGCTGCTGGGCCATGTTGCATTTTCCTCGCCTCTCTGCCCCCCTCCTCCTCCGGGCAAGCGGCGTGGTTTGGGCGGCAGCGCCAGCAGCAACTCGACTCAGATCGGCAGGTTAGGGGTTTGGGGGGGGCGCAAATTACTTGCCTTGCCCCGGGTTAGGGGGCGCAAATTACTTGCCTTGCCCCGGGTGCTGACAACTCACGCTACGCCGCTGCTTTCACCCCCCCCAGCACTTTTTCAGATCTCGTGCAGCAGTAAAAATAAAAAAAAAATAATGCAGTTTTTTCCAGGGCACTTGGCAGGTATGCTGGAGTTGGCCTGGGGGAGCCTGGCATACTGAAGGCAGTGGGGGTAGAAAAAGGAGGCTGGAGAGGAGCTTTGGTGGGCAGCAAGTGCAGGAGACAATGGGCAGTGTGTTCCTGGGCCTCTTGAATCTGCTGCCCCTCCCAGTTTGCCACCTGAGGTGACTGCTTCACTCAGCCTCATGGGTCCATGGTCCATGGTCCAGCTCAGGTCCATGCCTAATAGCATCCTCCTGTATCTCTGTTGAAGGTGATATAATACTGATTGAGTCCAAAGAGACGAGGAAACTAATGGGGATGGGTAAGAAAGGTGGGCCCTCCCCACTGAGAGTACATTTTCCAAGGGTTCCCCAACCCCCAAGCCCGAATTGGCACTAGGAGTTACCAAAATGCTGAGCATTTGGGATTCAAATCCCCGGGTTTAACGAGCTGGAAATGTTCAGACAGGACTGAGACAGGAACATCATTTCCACAAAACCAGGTTTGAAGAGCTTTCCTCGGATTAAAACATTGAATATCTGCAAATACTAAAGTTTAATGGGCTGGAGAAGATCATTTTCTACACGCTGAACCATCTCCTCAAGTCATAACGAAGCTGATTGGATGCAGGCTCAGTTTGTGCAAGCAAGAGATCGTGTTGTGGAATGTGCTTTAGAAAACAAATAAGCATACATCTTTTCTCCTCCTCCTCCTCCTCCTCCTCCTCTTCTTCTTCTTCTTCTTCTTCTTCTTCTTCTTCTTCTTCTTCGACACCAAGATTTTTTTAGGGCTTCTTATACGCTGGAAAGATTATAAACCGTGCAGCCTAGTGAATCAATGCAACGGCATCCCGTTTGCTTCATAATCACAGCCCGATGAAATACCCTGAACATGAAAACCAAGGAATCAATTTTCTTTAGGCAGAAAAAGAAATTGTGAAATAAAGACCATTAAATGATCATTTGGCTAGATAACTGCAGCTTACTCTGTGGCATAACTGTCAACTTGCTGGGACATAACGGGATTAATAGACAGGGGAATCGTGGTTAAGGACTGCTTAGGCTGTATGAGACCATGGCTCTGCTTAGTTCAGTGGTGGTCAGCCAGATACCCCTGCAAAGTCATTTGGAATCACAAAAGGTTGTAAAGGTAAAGGTAAAGGTACCCCTGACAGTTAAGTCCAGTTGCGAATGACTCTGGGGTTGCGGCGCTCAGCTTGCTTTACAAGCCGAGGGAGTCGGCATTTGTCCGCTTCCGCAGACAGTTTTTCCAGGTCATTGGCCAGCATGACTAAGCCGCTTCTGGTGAAACCAGAGCAGCGCACAGAAACACCATTTACCTTCCCGCTGGAGTGGTACCTATTTATCTACTTGCACTGCATGCTTTTGAACTGCTAGGTTGGCAGGAGCTGGTACAGAGCAACAGGAACTCACCCCGTCATGGGAATTCGAACCGCCGACCTTCCAATCGGCAAGTCCAAGCGGCGCAGTGGTTTAAACCACAGCGCCACCTACGTAGGGTGACTCAAATACCATCTAGTCTAACGCCTTGCCAATGCAGGAAATCCACTGGTACAGCACCTCTGATAGGTGCCCACCCAGCCTCTACTTAAAATTTTCTACTGTAGGTGTTATAGATTTAGGGGGAGGCACCCCCCCACCCCTAGCAATGAATAAAGACTAGGATTTTTATTAATTGGGATATGGATTAAAGTACAAGTTCCAAAGCTGTTCCAGAAGGGGAATCCCTGGGCTGGCTTAAGCAAACCAGACTGACTGGCCTCGCAAAGAGCATATCTCTTAACATGACAAAATGGGTTGATGGGCCATCCAAGAAAAGTTCGGGAGTGAGATGTTACCAAGGAGATGGAATGTGTGTTTGAGGGGACAGGGAAAGGGAGTTTTTCAGCAAGGGTTGCTGGGAAGGAGAAGCAGGAAGAAGAGCTGAGATCCATCTTGGGCAGGCTGGCTGCAGGCAGCCTGTGCTGCTGCCTCTTGAAATGATCATGCAGTAAGATCTGGACTCCCTCCATGAAGACTGAAGGTGTAGGTCAATAAACCATATTTCTTAAAAGCCACAACAGTCTCTGCCGTGCCTTCCATTCTATCGGGGGATTCTATGACTGTTTAAAGTGGTACAATAGTGCTTTAAATGTAGGGTGTGAATGTGGCCCCCTAGTCTACACAGCTGTAACATGCTAACTGAGAACATTACATTATAAAACCTGGAGGAGATGTATTTGTGCTCTGGTAAAAGCAACCACCAGCAGTACTGTACACAGCAGCCTCCCTGTAAGCTGGTGCCTTCTGGAAGTTGTTGGACTCCAGCACCCATCAGCCCCAGCCAGCATGGCTAGTAGTAATGGATGATGGGAGTTGTAGTCCCAACATCTGACAAGCTTATATCATGCTACAGGTTTGCACCACTTTTGTGGTTTGCTCTGGAATTTATGTGGCTTGCTTTTTCAGAGAGATCAAAAGGGGAGGGGGCATAGCTGTCAACATTTTCCCTTTTTTAAGGAGGAAATTCCCTTATTCTGAATAGGATTCCTCGCAAGAAAAGGGAAAAGTTGACAGCTATGGGAGGGGGTCCTACTGCAAAGAGCTCCAGTGCATTAATTTCTTTTTAGTTAGGCTGCAGTCCTAATCACACTTACCTAAGAGTAAGCTCCAACTGAATTCAGTAGGACATTCTTCTGAGTAGACATAGTTCAGACCATGTTGTTAAGTGATTTTTTTTTATTGTAAAAAGCTCTCTCCATTGAATAAATAAGCTATTGAGGAATACTTGAAAGAGAATCAACTGTAGTTAGCATTGATTTTTAGCTGCTGAACATAGCAGTCCTCCCCCTCCTCATTCCACTTTTCCCTGGGCAATTTAACAAACCTGTTTTTTCCTTCCTTCCCTCCCTCTCTCTGCTCCCCAGCTAGCCAGAGTTCAGAATGATAGTGTGATGTCATCCTCCGCAGCTGCCAGTCAAAACAAAACTGTTGTACTGTATAGAGACCAGTACAGCTTTTGCCGCAAGGCACTGCTTTTTGTAGTTCACAAATCTGGGATAAAATCCAAGGCAGCTCTAAAACCATTGTGGATAAAGCTAAAACGTCGTAGGATCCGCAGGCTTAAACACTGGGCATGCCTCCATGGTGTGTGAATGTGTTGTCCAGGGATGGTGGGCTTCTCTAGGTGGCCTGTTTATTGAGCATTCATCCCAATTTGCTTGCAGGGTGCTTATTCACCTTCCTGTTATTCATTCATTCACCCCACTTTTTCAAGTTGCTTCCATACTGCCACTGTTTTGTTGGAGGGAATCAAGTGGGTACAATAAATAGAAGGTTACACAATTATTATTAAAAATATAATAATACAGCACCCTTTCATCCGAGGATCACAGGGATTTCAGTATAAAAACACAAAAATACACTGAATTGCAACTTATTACCAAACTTAAAACCATGGAGAGACCTGGTCTGAATAGAGACATTGGATTCTTATCTCATTATACATGATAAAGCTATTTTTAGCCATCTCGCCCCTTGCTTTTTCCTGTAAGACCAATTGCAGTCGTTAACAGTCGTCTACAGGTTTACCACACCTATCAGCCGATCACCCATTCCCACCACCCTTCTGAGTAATACCCCTCCCCACCCTCTCACTAAGGGTCTGGTGACTTTTGTTTCAGTGTATCTGAAGAAGTGTGCATGCACACAAAAGCTCATACCAATAACAAACTTAGTTGGTCTCTAAGGTGCTACTGGACGGAATTTTTAAATTTTGTTTCGACTATGGCAGACCAACATGGCTAGCTACCTGTAACAAAAATACACAACATAGTAACGAACAAAAACAATACCCCCCCCCCCCAGTTTTATAAGGCCACAAATTGCTTCATTAGCCGAAAGCCTGGGAGACGATGATTTTTTTGCCTGGCACCTAAAGATATGTAACAAAGGTGCCAGGTGAGCCTCCCTGGGGAGAGAATTCCATAAACAGGGAGCCACCACAGAAAAGGCTAGTTCTCACCTTGCTACCTTCTGGATTGGTGTTATATGCTCAAAGCTGATGAAAGGCACTCTGCACCACTGAAGCGACCTGAGGCTCAAGTGACCCCCAAGCTGTGTACCCACTTCTTCAGAGGGAGTGTTCTTCTTCTTTGGTGATCACTCGTAGCTGAGTAAGATTGTCTTCCATAAACACGGTTTTAACAATGAGTCCGTAAGTGACTGTGGAGGCCAATTCTGGATCCACACTTCCTTCCACAGTGGGGACATTGGTTTCCGGGCTGGGGTTGATCACGGTGAGGGTTTGCCAAGCATGCCTTCCTCTTAGCACATTTCTCCCTTGCGTCCTGAGTTCGAGTGTCTTCAAAGCCCATGACACCTTTGGTAAAGGCTGTTCTCCAACTGGAGCGCTCACAGGCCAGTGTCTGCGTTCAGGACATTCACTGTCTGTGTTATCTGACGAAGTCTGTACATTCCATGTTCCAAAGTTCAATTGTCTTTTACGACCGCTAGGTGGTGACCCCACTGGGCGTGGTAATCCAGTCAGAGAAAAAGGGAGGCAGACTATGGTTAGGGCACCTTTTCTAGCCTCTCCCCCTTTTTGAGGTGAGCAGAGTGGATCCTAAAAAGGGCTGCTCAGTCATGGATACAGCTGCTCAACTGCCTCATTCCTTGAGTCAGAATGACTGAATCTGTATCCACCACCCATGTGCTGGATCATGACTAGGGGCTTCCAGATTTCATGATCCTGCCCCCGTTACCATTTGCCGATCACCGTGGGACTTTTGGGGTTTGGGTTGGGTTTTTGAAAGACGCCTGTGCATGAATTTGTTTTATGTGCGTAGATCAGTGCATGCTGACCAACACACAGTCTTTGCAGTAGGGCTCTGTTCCAATGGCATGAAGTAGTGGCGACAAACCGGTAGATCCCTATCTGCTGCAGCCTTCATCCGCCTTCACAGCCGTTGTAACATACCGCTTGTTATCATCCGCCTGTTCTGCCGTTGAGGACTTCTCGGATCATTCTTTGTCTAGCTCCTTCCCTTTGACCTGTCTAGGGTGACATCAAGAGCAGGCAACCTCCCATCTATCCGGTCTAGAGAGCCTCCCACTAACAGTGCACAGTCTTATCTGGATTGCGCTTCAGTGTGTTGGCTCTCATCCAGCCCACTACAGAGACAAGAAAAAGAGAAGTAGAACTGTAGATGGTAAACAGCAAAGGGGATAAAATTGAACCCTGAGGAACCCCACATTGAAGGCTCCACAGGGCTGAAGAGCCCCTGTTTATTGGCTCTCATCCAGGCCATTACTGAGGCAAGACGATGGTCCAGCATACCTGCAGATGCAAAGAAGTGGAGCTGTGTGTCATCAGCAGATTGCTGACAACAACGTGCTCAAATTTAAACTGGATTGAAGTGCTCTGTTGCCCTAGTGCAACAAATCCGCTTAAGATAATAACAATAATAAATCGACTCTATTTTTCCAGGTCAGAAAAGTGATGGGGAAATGCATTCAAAAATGTGATATGACTGAAAGTGTATCAAGAAGATGTATAAAACACCCCAGAAGAGAATGAATTCAGGGCAAATGATTTCTGCTTGCAAGGATTCCCATGGGCTTCTGATTGGCCGCTGTGGAAAGAGAGTGTTGGACTCGATGGGACTTTGGAAGGTCCAAAGCAGAGGTACTGTAGGGTGAGGCTTCTGGGAAAAGATCTGGTCCAGGAAGGGTCTCCAGGGCCAGGCAGACAGGCATGGAGGGCCACATTCCTTCACTAGTTACTAGCCGCTAAAGTGTGTGATCTGTTATATGTGGTCTAAATCTCTCTTCTGTGCTAGCTGCACAGGTCTAATTCCGTTTCCCTCTCCCTCTCTCTGTTGCACTTAAACTGAAAATGATGTCTTTTGTCAGTTACAAGGTGTCTGGCATTACAGGGAAAGTGTGCTTTGTGTTAATGGTGGTAACTGTCAGATTGCTTTACACAGACAGACAACTCGGTTTCGCGAGGATATAATTGATGTTATCCCTCTGACCCGCAGAAGGCGTTGACTGTTTCCTCTGAAACTGAAAGAGCTGGGATGAAGTGTGCTGCACGTGACCCTCATGAAGTGTTAAAATCCCAGCAGAACCTGGGAGCCTATTCCGGGCAGCCAAAGTCATTTTACTACCTGAGGCAAAGGGCAAGATGGCGCCACTCCTTGCATCCCACATAGAGAAGAGGACCGGACAGGCAACGGATGTCGAATTTAACACTTCTAAGGATGTGCAAATCCGTCTGCATCAGTGCTTCTTGGTTTGTCATTTCCCCAATCTTAAATTCATAGAATCATAGAGTTGGAAGGAACCCTGAGGATTATCTAATCCACCCCCCTGCAAGGCAGGAATATGGCCAACATAGTTTGTTACGTAACCAAAGGAATGTGGTGCCTGCCACATGCTGTTGGACTACAACTCCCATCCATCCCTGTCTGCTGGTTGTGCTGTCTAGGGTTGGGGGGATTTGTAGTCTGACACCATCTGACAGGCACCACATTACTTTGGTTAAGCAACAAACTATGTTGGCCAACATTGTGAAACCATCTCTGTAGCATTTTGAGCCCCACCTCCCCGCTCATTCTGCTGAATGGGACCCTGCCCCAATAGTGCCCAGGAAGAAGTCGCACCTTACCCAGATTTCTCTCCTGAAATGCAGTTGTGCAGAGGCACCCAATGTCCAACAGGAAGGAGGACCCAACATCTCTGTTCAAGATCAGTCTTTGATCCATTTTGCCATAAGAGCTGAATAAAGCAGTGGGGGGGGGGGGACTCTCACCTATGGGCTGAATTAGTCTCAGCTCCTGGTCACTCCTAACGGCCCATGCAGCTGTTTCTCACAATCCATGCCTGCCTGTCAACAATTTGTGCTGATGTAAGTGATGCCAGTGACTTGTGGTTTGCCACAGCTTGCTGTCAGACTTCTGGGTTAATTATCTGTTGCTTCAGTTGCAGCATGACCACACGACTTTTCTAGAGGCTTCAGCCTAAAGTTGGGCATTTAGTGTCACTGGCTCCCCCATGCTGTGGAATATCCATCTACCAGCAGAGATTCAGCAGGCATCCTTTGCTACTTAAATTTACTTGATTAGTTAGTCATTCTGATGATAAAAGAATTGTAGACTTGTAGAGTTGAAAGGGATCCCAAGTCCAACCCCCACTGCAATGCAGGCACTGCAGTTAACAACCCCTGACAGATGGGCACCCACCCTCTGTTTAAAAACCTCCAGTGAAGAAGAGTCCACCACTTTCTGAGGAAATCTACTCCACTGTCAAACAGCTCTTGCTGTTTGGATAGCTCTGTTGTTACAGCATGGTGCTGATGATGCCAAGGTTACAGGTGTGATGGCCTGGGACTTGGGCTCGGACTCGCAACCAGAGGAGACTCAGTCTACACTGGATCCTTTGCCTCAGGCATCATCTGAACCAAGTCTGGGGCCTGATCCTGAAGACTTCCAGTCTGCACAGGTTCCCTTGCAACAAACACCAGCTGGGCCGAGTCAGGGGCCTGAGCCTGCCCTGGCTCCAGATGCGGGGATTACCTCATTGCCTTCAGCTGGGCCATCACTTACAGCTGCTCCACTACCGGTTTGGTCAGGGGAGGCTGAGGCGGTCCCTGGGTCTAGTAACTCACAAATGTCTCCCGAGCTGCAGAGACTAAGGTCTGAGAGAAGGAGAGACCCGAGTACTCGCAGGAGGAGTGCTCGCCTTTGGGCAAAACAGGGAAGTGAGTCGCTGATAACAGGCTGTCGGACCCTGCCCCAGGTTGTGGGAGTAACTTTGCTGTATGTTAGATCCTGCCTGAGATCCTGTACCTGTCCTTGCCTTGCCTGGTTGCCTGTTTCATGTCCTGCCTTGGCCCTGTTGGACTGACTCCCAGTGGAACCTTTGGATTCTGGACTGGTCCTGGACCACGTTTCATGGGTTATCCCTGGTCCCAGCACAATAGGTTTGATTCCTGTAAGGGACAACTGCATATTTCAGCGTTGCAGGGGCTTGGACTAGATGATCCTTCCAACACTGTGATTCTATGTTCTATGTTCTTACCAATGTTTAGCTGGAATCTCATTTCTTGTCGTCTGAAGCCACTGGATTAGGCCCTACCCTCTGGAGCAGCAGAAAAGAAGCTTGCTCCATCTTCCATGCGACAGCCCTTTGAAGACAGCTATCAGATCACCTCTCAGTGGTCTCTTTCCAGGTTGAACATACCCAGCCCCATCAACTGTTCCTCATAAGGCTTGGTTCCCAGACCCTTGGTCATCTCGGTCGCCCTCATCTGCACACATTCCAGCCAGTCAATGTTCCTCTCAAACGGTGGAGCCCAGAACTGGACACAATATTCCAGGTAGGGCACTGAGCTAGCGCTATAAGGTTGCCATATTTCAAGAAGTAAAAATCCGGACACAAAAGTTGTTGAGTTTTTTGGGGGGAAATCGCCCCCAAATTCTGATTTTTCGAAATTCCCCCAGACACTAATTTTGCCATTAAATTCCCGGTCATGTCTGGGAAATTCTGGATGTAGGGCAACTCATATATATATGGCAGTAAATTAAATAAATGAAGAGATATGTCCCTGCCCTCTTGCCCTGTGGTTTCTGTGTTGACCAAACAGTAGCATCAAGGAATTTCCTAGCTAGAGCGAAGCAAAGTGATGCATGTTTCTTTGTAATGAAGATTTATTTAGCCTAGGGTCAAAAGTTCAGTACAAAGGGCTCAGGGCAAGGCTTCTCGCTGCAGCGGGGAGCTATAGCCTTTGAGTGTTTTAAAATAAGCACACAAAGTGTTTGTGGGGGCAATACTTCTGTCGGCCTGTTGGGAATGTCATGCTGTCCCAGAATCCCTTGGTGCAGAGGCAACGACTGTCAGCATAAAACATATAGCAGTGTGTTAGCAATGTGCCCTGCAGAGAAAACAGCTTAATTTCAATGGCTATCAGTTTGTCCTTTACCAACAAAGGTCCGTATAGTTAAAGCCATGGTTTTCCCAGCAGTGATGTATGGAAGTGAGAGCTGGACCATAAAGAAGGCTGATCGCCGAAGAATTGATGCTTTTGAATTATGGTGCTGGAGGAGACTCTTGAGAGTCCCATGGACTGCAAGAAGAACAAACCTATCCATTCTGAAGGAAATCAGCCCTGAGTGCTCACTGGAAGGACAGATCTTGAAGCTGAGACTCCAATACTTTGGCCACCTCATGAGAAGAGAAGATTCCCTGGAAAAGACCCTGATGTTGGGAAAGATGGAGGGCACAAGGAGAAGGGGACGACAGAGGACGAGATGGTTGGACAGTGTTCTCGAAGCTACAAACATGAGAGTCTGACCAAACTGCGGGAGGCAGTGGAAGACAGGAGTGCCTGGCGTGCTCTGGTCCATGGGGTCACAAAGAGTCGGATACGACTAAATGACTAAACAACAACAACAATCAGTTTGTCTTGCTTTTACAGAGGTCACCTGAACAGGATTATTGGCTGTTGAGAGAACTGGGAGCAGCTTTTCAAGTGGAGAGGTGCTAGGTAAAATCTTTTTGCAAGAGCTGAGCAGCTATTGTGCACAAAGAAATGAACAGTTTTTGAAGTTCGCCAAGAGTGCAAGCAGGAGACCATCCCAGCACAGGGAGAAGGGAGGGGGTTATAAATAAAGCCTCTAGAATCTGGTAGGATCCTCACTGGGCTCTCTGTCCCATCTATGAATGCAAGGAACCCTTTTTTGCAGAGGCATCTGTTTACAGGGCCAGACTTACCATGGGGCAGAGTGAGATCGATGGGGGCGGGTAGAGAGGTAGGGGGGAGGTTTTGGGGGGACAGGACAGAGCTTTAGGTGCCAGACATTGCTGTCTTCTCCATGCAATTCACTAGCTCTCCCAGATTTGAACAGCAGACCCACTTTTTTTGTTCAAATGACCAAAAACAACAGCATAATTCAAAAATATGGGTTGTATCCAGTGTGGCACTGAGTTAAAGTCACTTTGCAGAGTGTGTTTGAATAATATAGTGGTATACTAGGCTTGCCATATTTCAAAAAGTAAAATTCCTGACACCTGCAAAGTTTTTAGGAAGACCCCAAAATTGTTGAGCTTCGTTTTAGGAAGCCTCCCCCCAAAATAGTGTTTTTAAGCTTTTGTAGCTATTTCTGCTGCTTTTCCCATCACGTTGCCATACATCCAGGTTTTCCCTTAATTTTGCTAATTCAGCAAAATTCCCTCCTGATGCCATTTTTACAGCTGAAAACCAGGACATGTTGGGAATTTTCCCGATGTATAGCAAGCCTATGGTATACTCATTCCACTAGCGAAATGTTTTGAGCCAGGGGGACATTGTTGCACAAGAGCCTAAGGCCTGGGGGCTCATTTACTGAGGAAGGAACATAGGTAGCCCTTTTTATACTAAATCAGGTCTTGGTCCATCTTACTGGGGGCTGTCTACACCAGGAGTAAGCAACCTAAGGCCCGGGGGCCTGATGCGGCCCAATCACCGTCTCAATCCGGCCTGCAGATGGCCCGGGAATCAGTGTGTTTTTACATGAGTAGAATGTGTGCTTTTATTTAAAATGCATCTCTGGGTTATTTGTAGGGCATAGGAATTTGTTCATTCCCCCCTCCCCCAAAAATATAGTCCGGCCCACCACATAGTCTGAGGGACGGTGGACCGGCCCACGGCTGAAATAGGTTGCTGACCCCTGCACAAGAGAATGCACAAGCAGGTTGCTCATAACTTTGTGGTGTGATGAGCTTTCCCCTAGTGCAACTGTTGCATTGAATTCCACTGTTGCCCAACATTAAAACCCACCTGTCGCCTCATGCAAAATCCCTTGTGTTAGTGAATAGAGAATACAGTTCTGTATTTCTTGTGTGGCATTCTTCTTCTTTTTTGGCAATCACCCATAGCTGAGTAATATTGTGTTCCAAGAACATGGTCTTAACAGTGAGTCCGTAAGTGACTGTGGAGGCCAATTCTGGATCAACACGTCCTTCCACAGTAGGGACATAGGTTTCCGGGCAGGAGTTGATCATGGTGACGATTTGCCAAGCATGCCTTCCTCTTAGGCCGTTTCTCCCTTTCCTCTTGAGTTTGAACGTCTTCAAAGTCCATGACACCATTGGTAAAGGCTATTCTCCAATTGATGCGCTTGCAGGCCAGTGTTTCCCAGTTATCAGTGCTTATACTACATTTTAAAAATATTTGCCTTGAGAGCATGGAAATGCAAATGCGGAAACCTCCTGTGGATATGTAGCAGAGGTTTCTGCACTTCTATGGATCCTGGGCATTCTCTTTTACTTTTTTGTAAGGAAGGAAAAAAATAAAGAATGTTGTAGCCAGGTTCTTGTGCTTTGTCTGCATCTCTCTCTCTTCATTATCTCCCAGGAAAGCTTAGCTAGTGATGTCTTCCTTTCTCTGCTTCAGATGGCAACTGGCGAGCCTTGATTGTTTCCCCTTAATTATAGCATCTCAGTCGAAAACTTCAAAAGCTCTCTCAAATACTATTGTGCATTACGATAATGGCTCCCTCTCCTCTCCTTGATTGCTACATTGGGCTTGAAACTGAGCTCTCTGGATCCTCTGAGGAGGAGGCAAAGAGGCTCCATAATTCTCCCGTCCCAGCGTATATGGCTTTCTTGCTTTTAGCATTCATTCTTTGGGGAGATTGGTTACTCTTCCCTCCCTCCCTCCTTCCCCCCAGCCTTCTCTCATTTCATTCCAGCATGCAGACTACTTAAAGTGACTGCAGCATCACTTGCAAGGAAGGATGAACTGTGCTTGAAGATTTCTGCGGAGCCTGGAAGCTTGATGCTGGGGCTGGCCCGATACATTTTGCTGCCTGAGGCCGACCAGGGGGAAAAATGCATCCCCTGGGAATTGTTCTTTGTTAAGGGTGCTGGGTTAGAGCACAGATAGAGAAGAGCACAGACAGGCTCAGGCACCAAATGCAGCTCTCCGGGTCCCTCTGTTGGGGCTCAGGCCACCCCCCCTCTTTGCACCCCTTTTGAGGTTTTTTTAACTGACTGAAATGTATCTTTGGATGGAGAGAAGGTGCTGTGGTGGCGGCAGCAGAGTGCTCATCTTGCCCTCTTTTCCTCTCTTTCCATTATGCCAGCTGATCGCTCTGTTGCCTTTACACCACGGCTTACTGCCTGGAGACTCACATTGCTCTCTTGCAAAGATGGGAGCCTGCCTGTCTCAAGGCAGCTGTACATGCAACATGGTATCATAAAAAGGTAAAGGGACCCCGACCATTAGGTTCAGTCATGACCGACTCTGGGGTTGCAGCGCTCATCTCACTTTATTTATTTTAAGAAAGAAGATTCCACCTAAACATTAGGAAGAACTTCCTGACAGTAAGAGCTGTTCGACAGTGGAATTTGCTGCCAAGGAGTGTGGTGGAGTCTCCTTCTTTGGAGGTCTTTAAGCAGAGGCTTGACAACCATATGTCAGGAGTGCTCTGATGGTGTTTCCTGCTTGGCAGGGGGTTGGACTCGATGGCCCTTGTGGTCTCTTCCAACTCTATGATTCTATGATTCTATTGGCCGAGGGAGCCAGCTTACAGCTTCCAGATCATGTGGCCAGCATGACAAAGCCGCTTCTGGCGAACCAGAGCAGCGCACGGAAACACCATTTACTTTCCCGCCAGAGCGGTACCTATTTATTTACTTGCACTTCGTGCTTTCTTTTTTTTTTTAATAAATTTTTATTAATTTTCCAAACACAAAATAAAAAACAAACAATACACAATACACCAACATACAAACATATAAACATGTATAATTTCATAACCATTTTTTCATAAACCTTACTTTCCGGACTTCCCCATACCTCCCCTTTTCTGCATCTTGTTTTATATTTCTTCAGCAACTCCTCACAACTAAATATCCAATTCAATTTCTTTTAAGTTCTTCTAATATTGTTAATTACAGCTGCAATTCTCTGTTTCCCAACCCCTTGACATTTTAACATTCCTGAATTTTACAACAAGTTCTAAGATAAACTTTGAATTTCTTCCAATCTTCTTCCACTGTCTCTTTCCCCTGGTCCCGGATTCTGCCAGTCAACTCCGCCAGTCCCATGTAGTCGATCACCTTCGTCTGCCATTCTTCCAGTGTGGGTAGTTGTTGTGTCTTCCAATACTTTGCTAGAAGAATCCTTGCTGCTGTGGTCGCATACATAAAAAACGTCCTGTCCTTCCTTCTCACCAACTGGCCGACGATGCCCAGGAGAAAAGCCTCAGGTTTTTTAGGGAAGGTCCATTTAAGAACCTTCTTAATTTCATTATAGATCATTTCCCAAAAAGCTTTTATCCTCGGGCAGGTCCACCAAAGGTGATAAAAAGTACCTTCAGACTCGTTACATTTCCAACATTTGTTATTGGGCAAATGATAAATTTTTGCAAGCTTGACTGGGGTCATGTACCACCTATACATCATTTTCATAATGTTTTCTCTTAAGGCATTACATGCCGTAAATTTAATACCGGTGGTCCACAACTGTTCCCAGTCAGCAAACATAATGTTATGACCAATATCTTGTGCCCATTTTATCATAGCTGATTTCACCATTTCGTCCTGTGTGTTCCATTTCAACAGCAGATTATACATTCTCGACAGATTCTTAGTATTGGGTTCTAACAGTTCTGTTTCTAGTTTTGACCTCTCCATCTGGAAACCTATTTTCCTGTCCTGTTTAAATGTCTCGTTTATCTGAAGATAGTGCAACCAATCTCGCACTTTGGACTTTAATTTCTCGTAACTCTGTAATTTAACTTTTTCTCCATCTTGTTCTAAAATTTCACAATATTTTGGCCATTTAGACTCCATATTAAGTTTTTTCACCTCTTTAGCTTCCATTGGTGACAACCACCTGGGAGTTTTACTTTCCAATAAATCTTTATACCGCATCCAAACATTATATAATGCTTTCCTAACAATATGGTTTTTGAAACCTTTATGCAGTTTTACCTTATCATACCATATGTATGCATGCCAGCCAAATCTATTGTCAAACCCTTCTAGATCCAAAATGTCTGTATTCTCAAGAAGTAGCCAATGTTTCAACCAGCAGAAAGCCGCCGATTCATAGTAGAGTCTTAAGTCCGGCAGGGCAAACCCCCCTCTATCTTTTGCATCAGTTAGAATCTTAAATTTTATTCTGGGCTTTTTGCCCTGCCAGACAAATTTAGATATATCTTTCTGCCACTTCTTGAAACAGTCCATCTTGTCCAAAATCTGCAATGTCTGAAATAAAAACAACATTCTAGGCAATACATTCATCTTGATAACAGCAATTCGACCTAACAAAGAGAGTTTCAATCTTGACCATATTTCTAGATCTTTCTTTACCTCTGTCCAACATTTGTCATAATTGTCCTTAAATAAATTCACATTCTTAGATGTTAAGTTTACCCCCAGGTACTTTACTTTTTTCGTTATCACTAAACCTGTTTCATTCTGAAACTTCTCTTTTTCAGCCAATGTTAAATTTTTGTCCAACACTTTCGTTTTCTGTTTGTTCAGTTTAAATCCTGCTACTTGACCAAATATCTCAATTAGTTCTAATACTCTTTTAGTACTAGTATCTGGCTGTTGCAAAGTCAGTACTAGGTCATCTGCAAATGCCCTTAACTTGTAATGTCTAGCTCCGACTTGTACTCCTTTAACCAACTGGTCTCCTCTAATCATGTTTAACAAAACCTCCAGGACTAATATAAAAAGTAAAGGGGATATTGGGCACCCTTGTCGTGTACCTTTTTCTATAGATATTTCTTCCGTAACCACATTGTTTACAATTAACTTCGCTTTTTGTTTAGAATATATTGCACCTATACCGTTTTCAAACCCTTGACCTACCCCCATCCCTTGGAGATTCTTCTTCATAAAGCTCCAACCAATATTATCAAAGGCTTTCTCCGCGTCCACAAAAATTAAAACAGCCTTCCTATTGATGTCCACCTCTAACAGTTCCAAAATGTCTATAATGTTCCTCACATTGTCCGACATATGTCTCCCTGGAAGAAAGCCAGTTTGGTCCTTATGAATCTCCCCTACCAACACTCTCTTCAGTCTTTTTGCCATAATGTCTGCAAAAATTTTGTAATCCACATTGAGTAATGATATAGGGCGGTAGTTTTTAACCTGGTTCTTTTCAGTCTCAGTCTTCGGTATAAGTGAAATAAAGGCTTCTTTCCACGACTCCGGTGCCTTTTTCCCCTCCAAAATTTCATTACATACTTCCTTCAGTGGTTGTACTAACCATTCCTTCAACGCTTTATAATATCTGGCAGTCAGACCATCTGGTCCTGGAGATTTTCCCAATTGCATCTTCTGAATGGCACCCTCTATTTCTTGTCCTGTTATTTTCTCATTCAAAATCCTTCTGCTTTGCTCTGAAATTTTTGGTAATCCATGTTTCTTAACAAATTCTTCTATTTCCTGTTCGTTAACTGGCCCTTGTGCATATAATTTCCTGAAGTAACTTTGAAAACAATTACTTATCTTGTTTGGTTTGTGGATAATCTTTCCGTCCACTTCTAAACTTGTCACAGTGTTCAGTTTTTGCCTCTTTTTCAATTGCCATGACAGAAGTTTCCCACATTTATCTGCTGATTCAAATGTCTTTTGTCTCATTTGCTTTATTCTCCATTCTATCTCTTGATTCATCAATTCCATATATTGCACCTGATAGTGTTTTATTTCTCTCAAAATCTCATGGGACTTTGGTTTAGACCTCAATTTCTTTTCCCCTTCTTTTATTTTTTCCAGAATTTTTTCTTTCCTTTCATTTTGCTTTTTCCTCTTTATGGAGTTCTGTTGTATTAGGAAACCTCGCATCACGGCCTTACTTGCGTCCCAGATTATTCTTTTTTCCACTTCTGTTCTCAAATTTATCTCAAAGTAATCTTTCAGTGTTTTTTGGGCCTTCTTATAAATCTCTTCATCTCTAAATAGGGTGTCATTCATTCTCCATCTAAAGGATCCAGTTGATGTTAGTTTCATCTCCATCTTTACAGCATTATGGTCGGAGCAAGTCTTTGAGCAGATTTCTACCTTTTTAATCCTTGGCGCCATACTGCTAGTTACCCAAATTTGGTCAATTCTTGTCCATGTCATTTTTGCTTCAGAGAAAAAAGTTCCCTCTCTCTCAAGAGGGTTCCTTGTTCTCCAAATGTCAATCAAGTCCATAGTTTCAGTCATTTCAAAAAAAGTCTTTGGTAGTCTCCCTTCCTTGGAAATTACTTGTCTCTGTGCTTTGTCCATATTTGTGGAAACTACACCATTCATGTCTCCCATCATTACTACTCTATAGTCTAGATAGTCCATTAAAGTCTCATGCAACTTCTTGAAGAATTCCGCCTTCCCGTCATTTGGTGCATAAATTCCGACTATCAAGATTTTTTCTCCTTGAACTTGTATTTCAATTGCCAGGTATCTTCCTTGTTCGTCTTTAAATATCATCTTTGGAGCCAATTTTTCTTTTGCATAAATCACCACGCCTCTTTTCTTAACTTTGTCTGATGAAATAAATTCTTGTCCAAGTCTCTTGTTTACCAATAATTTCCTATGTGTCCTGGTCACATGGGTCTCTTGTAGACATATTAGGTCTAATTGTTCTCTTTTCAAAATATGAAAAACTTGGCGTCTTCTTCGGGGAAGGTTCAAACCATTACAATTCCAGCTGAGAAGTTGCAGAGACATTTTGTTATTAAGTGCCTGTTCCTCCGACTGCTCCTAACTTTTGTTCGTCTTCAGATGGTGGTATGAGTCCAAATGACAAGTTTGCAATGTCTGTCACTCCTTTTTCTTGTATTGTTGTTTCTACTGTTCCTTTCTGCAAGTCCTCCTGATATCTCTCCAAAAACTGTTCTTTATCTTGAACTGTTCTTATTTTGACCTTCCTTCCTTTGAAGTTAAAAGACAATCCTTGTGGAAACTCCCACCTGAAGGGTATGATGTTTTTCTTCAGCAGGTAGACCAAATCTTTATAGAAGGATCTCACCTCCAAGATGTATTTAGGGATATCTTTAAAAATTTGTACTTGACTATTTTCAATCTCCAATGCCTTTTGGTAATGCAAGTTCAATATTTTATCTCTTTCTCCTTTGGATCTCAATGTGATCAAACAATCCCTTGGCTTCTTACCTTGCCTCCTGCCCAGCCGAAAAGCTGTTGTTATTTCAAGTTCTTCTTCCTGCAGCTCCTCTTGCCAAAATTCCGTAAAGTTCTGTGTGAGGAAGTCCACAAGGCTGTCTCCCTCACTCTCGGGAACCAGTCTCAATTTCAAATTTCTCTCTTTTCTCTGTAATTCCAGCAAAGATAGGGCTGCATCATGTTCATTCACTTTTTTTGAAATCGGCACAAGCTCCTCCCTTGTCTCCTCTGCAGTATTTTTTGCACTTTCAGCAATCTTTCGTGTTTCAGAGCTTTCTTGAATTAATTTATTAATAGATTCTGTATTAGATGTTACACTTGCAGTATTCAAGTCCAATCTTGCTGTCAGTTCTGTCAATTTTTTTGAATTTTCCGTAGATAGCTTTGTCAGTGCTTCTAAAGATTGGTTTATTTTGAGCAGTGCCTGTGTCATTGAATCCATAGATGCTGTTGCCACTTTTTCCTGTGCAGCTGGTGGTATGCCAGGTATTGAGCCCCTTTTCTTTTGTGTCTGTTTTGCTTTGGATCTAGTTGTTATCTCTTCTGCTGGACCACTCATATCCTCAAGGTCGTTCTCACAGGAAAGACTTGCAAGTGGAAGTCGTGCTTTCGAACTGCTAGGTTGGTGGGAGCATGGACCGAGCAACAGGAGCTCACCCTGTTGCGGGGATTCGAACTGCCGACCTTCTGATCAGCAAGTCCTAGGAAGGGGGAGACCCGAGGGTCATCTAGTCCAACTTCCCACAATGCAGGAACCTCAACTAAAGCATCCATGACAGATGGCGATCGAACCTCTGCTTAAAACCCTCCAAGGAAGGAGAGTCCACAACTTCCTGAGGGAGACTGTTTCGCTGTCGAACAGCTCTTACGGCCAGAAAGTTCTTCTTAGTGTTTCGCCGGAATCTCCTTCTCCCTGATGTACTTGAGTGTGACTCTGTGGGTTAGTGGTTCGACAGAAGTGCAGAAATGAAGAAACGGGGAGGAGAAATGCTGTGATCAATTGAGCTGACTTCTATAGAAAAAGAAGAAGAAGAAGAAGAAGAAGAAGAAGAAGAAGAAGAGGAGGCGGCGTTTGGATTTGATATCCCGCTTTATCATTACCCTAAGGAGACTCAAAGCGGCTAACCATCTCCTTTCCCTTCCTCCCCCACAACAAACACTCTGTGAGGTGAGTGGGGCTGAGAGACTTCAAGGAAGTGTGACTAGCCCAAGGTCACCCAGCAGCTGCATGTGGAGGAGCGGAGATGCGAACCTGGTTCCCCAGATTACGAGACTACCACTCTTAACCACTACACCACACTGGCTCCACAATGAGCTGTGTCCAGAGCATCATACAGAAACATCCAAAACACCTAAATACTGTACAAATATGCAAGTTGCAGAGCATGGCAGTAATTTCCAAAATGACAAAAACCAACAATTTAACAAACACAATATAAATCTGATATTACAAAAAAGGGAAGAAAATCTAGGTTTAAGTACAACAAGAGTTAACTGACAATAAAGTTTCCAGTATAGGTCTTCCTGTACTCCAAGGAGCCTGGCTTAAATACAGTTCAGAGAGAAGGAGTCCTCTTGCCAGGCTAGATGACATGCAGCTGGCTCCCATATTCTTGCTCCACAGGAGGCTGGCAGCAGCAGAAGGCAAATGTTGGGGAGTGAAATGGTGGTCAGTTATCTTCCCCAGACTTCTGCAAGTAGCAGCTGCTGGTGCAAGTCTGACTGCACTTATTAACTGCGGTGAAGCAAGGGGTGGGGGCAAAACAGAGAAGGAAAACGGGGGAGGTGGGATATTTCCTCTTGATCAGCTTTTCCATCTTGGTTTCCTTGATGCCAACTCAGCATTTAAAGAAGTACTGTATTTTTCGCTCTATAAGACACACTTTCCCCCTCCTAAAAAGTAAGGGGAAACGTGTGTGCGTCTTATGGAGCGAATGCAGGCTTCGTGGGCTATCCCAGAAGCCAGAACAGTGAGAGGAAGCACTGCGCAGCGCTCCCTCTCGCTGTTCTAGCTTCTGGATTAGCCGCGCGAAGCCTCCGCAGGGCAGCGGGGAGCCTTGATCCCGCTGTCCTGCAGAGGCTTCGCTCAGCTATCCCTGGCTTTTGTGGGAGGTGGGGGAAGGGATAGAGCACGTGGCTCTGTCCCTTCCCCCACCTCCCAGAAAAGCCCCCAAGAGCCGTGCTCCCTTTAAAGAGCACATGGCTCTTGCGGGAGGTCGGTGGAAAGCCAGGAGGCTTGCTCTCCTGGCTTCAGGGATAGCCCTGCAAAGCCTCCTGAGGGAAGAGGGAGGAGCACTCCCTCTTTGCTCAGGAGGCTTCTTATTTCTTGTTTTCCTCCCCTAAAAACTAGGTGTGTCTTATGGTCGGGTGCATCTTATACAGTGAAAAATACGGTAGGTTGTCGCCCACAATCGCTCACACCACTTTGTAATAAACAGCTTATTAAAGGTTCACCACAGGGTGCCGCGAGACACATTTCCCTTTAGCCTAGGAGACCAACATGGTCTTCCTGTTATTTCTTATAAATAAATGAATGAAATACCGCAAAGACTCCTGCTGCACAATTATCTACTGGGGCTGCAATATGAGGGGACCGGATACGATATGTACCGGATAGGTTTTTACATTTCGAACACAGCGTCCAAAAGTCTCATTAGCAGTTCTGAATGGTGCATTATCCTGTCAAATAAAAAGTGCAGGTTTCCCCCCACAGAATTATAAATTATACAGCTTCCAGCCCCCTAGTTTTTGCCATAAGTGACATTTAAACAACCACCTGGGTCAAACTCTCAATGGGGACACTGACAAACATTACCAATTTGAAAGGTCAGATCGCCTGCTTGCAAAGTGGATGGATGATACTGACCTTAAGATTTTTTTGATTTTTTTATTTTAAAAAGAAACAGCTTCCATCATCCTTAGTCCTTTTTCTCCAGCAGCCCAAGGTGACATCGCTAGCTGTGTAAGTGTGCCAGCTTGACAAGAAATGCAGAGGGTTAGGTGCGGGTCCAATTGTGGCTACGTCGAGATTTCTGGGCATCAGGTTGGCGCTTGACATCTCTGTCAGGTCAGCTGACTCGTGCACAGCAAAAAGACATGTGTCTTGTGCTGCTGCACGAATCATGGATCCCTTGCTGGGCAACTTAGTCCTCCATCATCACATCAAGGAAAGTAAGTGCAGGGCTGATGACAGAGATATTTGACTGTGCTGCAGCCAATCCACAGGCCACCCAAATGGAACTCACAGACCACAGATTAAAAGCCTCTGCCTTCCTCCATAGTTAATACCATTTCCATTTCCACTGTGTGTGTTTCTCCTCCTTGCATACTGGAACAAGTGAATTGCTGTAAGAGCAAGCTGTGATCAAGCCATGTAGCTGAGATCATAGGATCATAGAATTGTCGCATTGGAAGTGCCCCCTGGTGACATCTATTCCAGCCCCCTGGTGAATAGATTCCGTTTAGATTTAAGGTGCCATTTGGCACCTAGCTGATATACCTAAGTTTCTAACACTGGCACTGCCCCACCAATTTGGGTCTGCTGTCACCTTACTTACAAGCTTTCCAAGGAGTGACACCACCTGGCCACCTTCCCGGTTTCAGCATGGAGCTTGTAGAAGTCAACAGGAAAGGAGGATTGGGATAAAACTAGAATGAGTTAGCTCTGCCTGTCATTGGCTCAGGCTTCACCTACTGTTGAGCTCCTTGCCTTCCACCCCACTGGTCCCAAAGGTCACCAGCCTCCATTGTCCCTCCCCATGTGGTAGAAGCTGCCTGGTCCTCCTGGCCTGGGTGTTGTCACCGCCTCTGCCACTGGATCTGAAAAGTGCATCTGGAGAGAATAAAACAGTGAGACTCACCACTGACATTGGCAAGGGAAAAGGCAGCACTCCACCAGGCCCCCTCTTGGCAGGATGCTGTCTTCAAGGCTCAGACTGTGCAGTAGGAACTACTTTGCCTTCCTAGCCCTGGACACTATTGTCTCCTGTGCTCCAGGTTCTGGTCTGGGGTGGGACAGACAGGCTGCTTTGGGGTGGGGGGGCAGTGCTCTTCATTAAGAGGAAATCATCAGAACTGCCACTGACACCAGCAAGAAGCTTCTACTCTTACCTACGCTATGAAAACTATACCTTAAGAACTTGAGCTCACTTCGTCCCTCTTCCCTCCTATTCCTTTTTCCTTGCCTGCCCTGTCTTTTAAAAACACAAGCCTGAAGGACTTAATACTGGCTTGTTTGTTTGTTTTTGTTTGTTTGTTTTGCAAGCTGCTCTGACAGCCTTTTTTTGGCTCAAGACTGGGATATAAATGCTGTAAATAAATAATTGAAAATAATGTTGAAGATTCAGCTGCCAATCTGGTTGGATTCTGCAAATGTGTGTTTGTGTCCCTCTCCTTTACCCTGGTGTGCAGAGTATCTTAGGCCAGCCTGGGTCAGCTGACACACTAAAATATGGGGAAGAAGTGCTGCAATTAGACCGCAGCAAATGAATGGATTTTAAGTCTTGAGGCAGCAAAGATGGTTCAGAGCTTTTGATTCTTTTATCTTTTAAAAATCTACACTGCCCTCCCAGCGATTAAAAGACTCCTCTGTGGCTATTTATATCCCCATTGATGCTCCTCCCCGCCCCCATTCCACCCCCCCAGTTTTCCCCTCCAGAAAATGCCACACTGTCTTTGTAGATCTGAAAAAGGCCAGAGCTTGCTACTGTGAATCTTAACGTTGAACCCTCATCAGTATTTCAAAACATTATAGAAACATCCGTCTGTGGCAAATGTTTTCTTGGTAGCAGGGAAATTATTGCAGACAGGGTGGCCGGGATATTTACAGGCAGCACGATAAGAAGACATGCTGGAAGGCGGAACGAGAAACTAATCTGGACTGAGGGTGCCATGGGGGCTGATCAGGACGAAAAGCCACCCAGAAAGAAAGAACGTTTCCCCAGAGTAGTCATAAATAGATTTGGGGCTCGCATAGATTGTGAGCACGTGAATCATTGATAGAGTTACTTTTCATTTACACAGATTATTTCTCTCTCTCGAGCACATATTTCAAATATTGAACACAAGTCTTGGCAAAGCCATCTCCTCTTGTGAACAAATGAAAGTCTTGCATCCTTGTATCTAGTGGCATGCGCAGGAACAGACCTATCTAAATGGAAGGAGTTTAGGGTCAGTGCCACAGAGCTGGATGGTTCTCCAGCAGCGGTGGAAAATTAAAATGTAGCTTTCCAGGTCTGGGTCTTCTCTCCAAGATTGCACCACTCATGGTCAGCCACACCCCACCTTGGCACCTTCATAGTCAGGGTGGGTATCAAACAGGTCAGCAATTCCCAACAAGGCATCAGTGAAGTTAACTCTTTATTCAAAGAAGCAAAGCAGCTCAGGCCTAGTGAGCACCGCAACTCTTCTCAGAAGTTCTTGTCCCAATGATGCAGTTGCGAGGACTGGAGGTGCCCTCCTTCCCACAGCCCTCTAAGTCTCCTCCTCCCCTGCTGAGGAGCCAGTGTGGTGTAGTGGTTAAGAGCGGTAGACTCGTAATCTGGTGAACCGGGTTCGCTTCCCCGCTCCTCCACATGCAGCTGCTGGGTGACCTTGGGTGTGCTGGTCCAGGGGGGAGGTTACCGTGGGGCGAGGTCCAGGACCTGAGTAGAGGGTCGCCAGACAGTCCTCCTCGGGCAAAGCAGGGTCCACAGCGAGAAGCTGGGCAAGGACAGGAACTCTGGGGGAACAGGACTGGATGCTGGCCGAAACAGCTCATCAACGACGTTGCTCCCGCAACCTGGGACCGGGCTGACTGGCCTTTATCTTCTCTGAGGCCAGGGGCGGTCCCGGCCCCCAGGAGACCCGCCTCTCCTGGCCTTAAGGCGAGCACTCCTCCTGGGAGAAACCAGTTCCCTTCGCCTCTCTGCCCTGAGCCTCTGCAGTTCAGGAGAGGCTGAAGGGTTACTGGACCCAGGGGGAGACTCACCTGTAGGCACTGAGTCCTCAACCACCTCCGGAGCCAGAGTGGATTCACCTGGTGCCTGCTCCTGAGGATCCGGCACAGGTGCAGGCGCTTCAGAATCAAGGCCCTGCCCCAGTTCAGCCGGCCCTGGAGGCGGGGACTCCTGTGCAGGCTGGGATTCCTCCGGTTCAGTCTCTGAATCGGATTCCCAGGCCATCACATTGGGCTAGTCACACTTCTCTGAAGTCTCTCAGCCTCACTCACCTCACAGAGCGTTTGTTGTGGGGGAGGAAGGGAAAGGAGATTGTTAGCCGCTTTGAGACTCCTTTGGGTAGTGATAAAGCGGGATATCAAATCCAAACTCCTCCTCCTCCTCTTCTTCTTCCTTCCCAAGCTGTGCTGGTCCCGGGGGGTTACTGTGCAGCGTGGCCCACGTCCAGTCCGAGGTCAATTGTGTGGTAAGGAGGCTGTCCATCAAGGCTGAAGCGGGGTCCAAGGCAAGGAGTTGGGTGTGGTCAGGAACTCTGGCAGAAGAGCAGGACAAGGTGCCGACAGGAACAGGTTACCAACAATGTTGCTCCTGCAACCTGCAACTGGGCTGGCTGGCTTTTCCCTGCCCCGAGGCATAGGGCGGTCCCGGTCCACAGGTGACTCGCCTCTCCTGGCCTGGAGGCGAGCACTCCTCCTGCAAGAACTTAGTTCCCTCCGCCTCTCTGCCCTGAGCCTCTTCAGCTCAGGAGAGGCTGGAGGGTTACTGGACCCAGAGGCAACCTCACCTTCCCCTGATGGGGCTGAGAGTGGAGCACCTGCAGGCAATGGGTCCTCAATCACTTCCGGAGCCAGAGCAGATTCAGCTGGTGTCTGCTCCTGAGGATCCGGCACAGGTGAGGTCCCTTCAGGTTTAAGCCCCAGCCCCGGCTCAGCTGGTCCAGGAGGCAGGGACTCCTGTGCAGGCTGGGATTCCTCAGGTTCAGCCTCTGAATCTGATTCCCAGGCCATCACACCAGCAATCAGAGGCTCCTTCATCTTGTCTGTCTTTGCCCTACCCACTTCATACCTCTTCTGGTTCTGGGAGACCAACAGGGAGGAGAGCTGGTCACAGCAAGAGGGGGAGAAACCTGTGCTTCTTCACCAGCTGTACTTCTCATTGCCTCTTAGTTTCCATCCTCTCCAGCTTCAGCTTCTGCTTCTGCTTCTGGACTTCTCTCTGCCACAGACTTTCCCTGCTCACTAAGCCCTGTTATTTCTTCAGCTTCTGACACCTCCTCCTCCCAGTCTGCTCCTTCTTCTCCTTCTGACCACTCATCATTGTCCCACCACCAATGCCTTGGGTCTCAGACTTCTTCCTTTGGGGGTCCCCCAGCTGGTGAAACTAGCCTACAGTATGGAAGGTAAAATTTACATGATAATGGAAAGCATAATACAATGCACGTATTACTAGGGATACTATTTAAACATGCATTAGGTGATAAGAAATTGCTTGCAAAAATGCGCATATTAGGCAAAACTGCATACAGAAATGCATTTATTATGAGAAACATGTCCTATGATGCTGATGAGTTTTCATGCGTGTATTTTTCTAATTGGAAAAAAAACACACAAACTGGTGCAGAAATGTGGAAAAGCAAAATGAAGTCAGGGGAAAAGGAGAAACAGAGTGAAGCTGAAATTGACCGAGTCGTCCCTCCCAAGGCCAGCCACTGCCTCTCAGCCTAACCCCCCAGCGAGGGTTGCTTTGACAATAAAAAGGTGGGTGGTCAGAGAGTCTCCATTTACACAGCTCTGAGCTCCTTGGAGTGAGGACAGGAGAAAAATATAATTCATACTCCTGTGGGAATGGAAACCGAGCTTCCTTTCCTGAGCTTTCCCATTTTCTTCGCTTGGCTTCTGATTAAACATCAGGTTTAAGTGTCGTCAAAAGTGTGAAACGCTGAAGAATACACAAGAAGGCACTTGAGGTTACAAAAGCTTGTTTTTGAAAGTGATTTCAAGCTCCCCCTCCCGCACCTCTCAAGAACAAAAAACAAAACAGGCAATGGGTTTTCTGCTTGAAATAAATTGTCCAACGATTATTCAAAGGCCATGGGTTTTGCCGCAGACCTTGGCAGCTGGGGGGTGCATTTTGTCAAAAGCAAGTTCTCCTCTTAATTCTTTTGTTGTTGTCCATTTTATGGAAGTTCACAATGTGCATGCAGACGTTTTTAGGTTAAATTCTTCATATCATGAGGCATTGGGGAGAGACCCCTGTCTGAAATCCTAGGGGGCTAGTGCTAGTCTTCAAATGACTGAAGATTTTGACAGATTTTTTTCTGAGCACTTGGGGCAAAGGGAAAGTAATTTAAAACTACTGTTGTTGAAACATTTCATTCATTCACACACACACACACACACACACACACACAGACACACGAAAATGTGTTTTTAAATCTAGATTTTCAAGATAGCTTACAAAAGAGAAGCATAAAACAAATATAAAACAGATCAAAAACATTAGAAATAAAAGCAATTATAGTAGCAACAGTAAAAACACAAAAAGCAGTAGATATAAAATCAATTAAAATCCTGGGCCATCAATACAGGGCCATTGAGACGCATTGGCAATGCAAGAGAACTGCCCTCTGCCCTTGCCCTGTGAACAGTGACTGGGGGTTTGAAAGGTTGCCAGGATAACTGGGTGTGAGGTGACAGGAAAGGAAAGTTTTTAGCAGGGTGTTCTGGGAAGAAGAAGGAGGAAGAAAGACTGCGGTCCATCTTGGGCAGGTTGGCTGAAGGCTGGCTGGGAGAGATGTCTTCGTCTCCATGGCTGCACTGCTGTGGGGTACAAGCTCCTCTTGAAACGACACTGCTGTAAGATCTGAAGCCCCTCCACACAGACTGAAGGTGCAAATAGATGAATAAATTGTATTTCTTAAAGCTACAGCAGTCTCCGCTATGTGTGTCAATTCTCCAAAGGAACACAGACCCTATGTGAGTGCCTGGAATCCCCTGGGATCTTGCAGAGAGTGGGGGGCAGCACCCAACTTTTGTAACAATACTGTCTCTGACTGTGGAGGTAGAACTTAGCCATCAGGGTTAGCAGCCATTGACAGTCCTCTCCTCCACAAATTTGTCAAATCCTCTTTGAAAGCCACCCAGGTTGGCAGCCATCACCACCTCTTGTGGATGTGAGTTCCATAGTTAAACAGTGCACTGCATGAAGAAGTACGTTCTTTTGCCTGTCCTGAATTTTCACTGGGTGTCCCTGAGTTTTAGCATCATGAGAGCGGGAGCAACGTTTTTCTCTAGCCACTTTCTCTATGCCATGCATCGTTTTAGAGACTTCAACCATGCCACCTCCTACCTGCTTCCCCTCTGAACTGAAAGGCTCCAAATGTTGCAACCATTCTTCATAGGGAAGGTGCCTCTGACAGGTAAGGCAAGGCTGGCTGGCTGGCTGGCTGGCTGGCTGGCTAGAACTCTGAAGAACAACTCAACATTGCGAAATTCTTTTGCAGTTCCCACTTGCACTTTCACGAATTTATGCGTCTGCCTAACCCTCTCCGAAGAAGTTTGTTAGATACCCTCACAGCCAACCATTTCCTTTGTGCTTTGGCAGTGTTACGCAGTAGGCCTCAGAACAGTTTGCCATGGACAGGAAAAGCATGTGGGCTGTTCAGTCATGTGCTCCCCCTCCTCCTCCGTTCATGCTGGTTCTAGGGCAGGGGCGAGCCATGCCTTTCAATGTGAGAGCCTGTGCGTAGGAGAATGTTCTGTCTATTTCCTGCAGAGGGAGGTGGAAACACTTGGCAGCCTATAACGGTTCTTGGTGGGTACAGTCAGGGAATGGCAAATCTGTCCGTTTCAGTTTCTCGTTTTTCCACCCTAAAGTTCTATAGATGCCTCATTCCTGCATCGCTTTGCAAACGCTTTTCTTTTAAAAAGTCTGAATGCAAATGCATGTGCCTTTTCAGCAGAGGGCAAGCAATTTACCTTAATGTGGTTTTTGTCAACAAGATACACATTTTGCATGTGTATGCTTTCTGGTTGGAAAACTGTATCACAAAATTCAAGGCGTGAGTTTCGTTGGTTCAGGGAATGTGACTTAGGTAGGTTCACATTAAAATGTGAGCTGAGCACATTTCTTTCCCATCCCCAGGTACCAATACAAATACAGTGGAACCTCGGGTTAAGTACTTAATTCGTTCCGGAGGTCTGTTCTTAACCTGAAACTGTTCTTAACCTGAAGCACCACTTTAGCTAATGGGGCCTCCGGCTGCTGCTGCGCCGCCGGAGTGCGATTTCTGTTCTTATCCTGAAGCAAAGTTCTTAACCTGAAGCACTATTTCTGGCTTAGTGGAGTGTGTAACCTGAAGCGTATGTAAGCTGAAGCATCTGTAACCCAAGGTACCACTGTAGTGAGGATGGTATCAACAACCTCACACTTCTTCCTTTCACTACTCCAAGGCTGACTCAAATGGGGAACAAGTCAGTGGTAGAGCATTTGCTTTGCATGCAGAAGGTGCCATATTCGAACCCTAGCCTGAAATCCTGGAGGAGCTGCCAGCCAGTGTAGACAACACTGATGGACCAAAGTCCTGACTCTTAGCTTTCTGTGTCCCTCTTAAATCAGGGAAGAGCTTTAGCTCAGAGGTAGTACATTTGCTTTGCATGTAGAAGGCTTCTGGTTCAGCCCTAGACATCTCCAGATAGGGCTGGGGGAGACCCCTGTCTGAAACCCTGGTGAGCTGCTGCCAGTCAGTGTAGGCAATACTGAGTTAGATGACTCAGTATGAAGCAGTATGAATGGGTGTCCTTGTAGGCTCGCATTACCTAAGTGGATTCCCATGCATGCCAGCCACAGGGAGGAGTTGGGGTGCCCTCTTCTGCTTACCTGTCCTCTTCCATCCTGTGGCCCTATCCAGCCAGCCAGCTTCACTAATGGACCATTGCACTTGGATGCTGTTGTTGGGCAGAGTGGTTGAGCAGCATTTTCCGCAGGAGTGGACGGAGCCCTGACCTGCCTGACACCAGATCCCCCTTGCAGAATTCCCTGCTAATCTGTTGCCATCAACAGCTCTTCAGCTAGGCCAGCGGGACATGGGAAAGGAAACTGAAGCATGCAGGAGTGGCATGCTTCACTGGAAAGAGATGCTGTTGAAAGGTGAGCATGGCGAGAGCGGAGAAGGAACTCAAGGACTCTTGCCTTCCTCAAGGACTGTCCTCTCCTTAAGAGTCTCTCAAGAGGGCAGATTGCTATCACGTTGCAGCCTGAACAGCAGTTGTCATCTAGAGGCCCAACTAGATACGATGCTGTTGGCTAGGTTTTCCCTACCTGTCCAGGTCATATATTAAGCAGTGTGTGTGTGTGTGTGGGGGGTCTTTAACTATAAAGGGAGAGGGGTGCGGGACACCCCCCCACTTTCCTAACCCATAGCATTTGGTCAGGAAAAGTCAGGGACTTTTTCTTCTGTTCTTGGGGGTAGAGCGCTGCATCCTGAGCATTTTCTCTTTCTACTTGTTAAAAATGTGAGCAATTGGCTAGTCCTCAAAGTTACAGAGGTGGGCTGCTGCTCAATGCAGGCTCTAATGGGCTAGGTTTGGTGTGTGTGTTGGGGAACCTGAGGCCTCTGAGCCTCTCCATTCAGGCCTTGACACTCTCCTCAGGCCCCACCCCCCACATGCCTGGCTTCACACCTTCACTGAGTATTCCCCCCCATCCTCTGCAGGTTGGAACGAATTATTGGACTCTGGTAAGGCCTTTTGCTAGCTGGCATGAAGGCTGAAGAAGGGTGTGTGAGCTATATGGAAACTAGCACAGTGCACAAAGGTAAAGCAAAGGACAATCAAATAAGCATTTAAACATTTCAGTGTAGTATAGTATAGTATCAAATTATTATTATTATTATTATTATTTGCAGAATTTGGATAGTTTTTCAAAATGAGAGCATGTGAGCATGCAAGCTCTCACCTATCACTGAGTTTGTATATATACATAAGGTACATATGAAAGAGGCTCATTGATCATTACATTTCGGGAATGATTTATGTTCTTACGCAGCTGCATTGGCTTATACAGTACTTTCAGGGTGTCCCATGATCATATTATAAAGTAGTAGTCTTCTATGTTATAAATCAAGCACTGCTAGGAGTTGTTTCTTTTTGTTTCCTCTTATTTTTCCTATCTATACATTTTTTGGGTGAGGTGCAAGCAAATTTTTGTTCTGAAAGTGTGGCCAAGAGGAAAGGAATTTGAGAACCACCGGGCTAGATGGATGTCCAGTTTGACCACGTGTGAGGCAGCTTCCAATTCTTCCATGCCTTTTTCTTGCCACTTCTGCCATTAGCTGCCCAGCTGCAAGGAGGCAGAGGAACACAGACCACTTTCTTGTACCCAGTCAGACTATTTGTCTATTGCAGGGGTCAGCAAACTTTTTCACTGTCCCTCAGACCTTGTGGGGGGCCTGATTATATTTTGAAAAGAAAAAAAAATATGAATGAATTTCTATGCCCCACAAATAACCCAGAGGTGCATTTTAAATAAAAGCACACATTCTACTCATGTAAAAACACCAGGCAGACCCCACAAATAACCCAGAGATGCATTTTAAATAAAAAGACACATTCGCTGTGGGTTAAACCACAGAGCCTAGGACTTGCTGATCAGAAGGTCGGCGGTTCGAATCTCTGCAACGGGGTGAGCTCCCGTTGCTCGGTCCCTGCTCCTGCCAACCTAGCAGTTCGAAAGCACGTCAAAGTGCAAGTAGATAAATAGGTACCGCTCCGGCGGGAAGGTAAACGCCGTTTCCGTGTGCTGCTCTGGTTCACCAGAAGCGGCTTAGTCATGCTGGCCACATGACCTGGAAGCTGTACGCTGGCTCCCTCAGCCAATAAAGCGAGATGAGTGCCGCAACCCCAGAGTCGGCCACGACTGGACTTAACGGTCAGGATTCCCTTTACTTTTTTTACTCATGTAAAACATGCTGATTCCCAGACCGTCCGCAGGCTAGATTTAGAAGGCGATTGGGCCAGATACGGCCCCCCCAGGCCTTAGTTTGCCTACCCATGGTCTATTGAGTCCTGCAGCATTCACTCTCCCAGCACAGGTCTTCTGGTGTACCTCCTACCTATGTGCCCCCCTTTTTTCCTGGAGATGCTAGGAATTGAGCCTGAGCCCACACAATGTGTGGTTGCCCCCCCCCCGCTGCCCCCGAGGGCCTGTTGTGAAGGACGGAGCCCAGATGGAGAGAGGAGGCTTCAAAGCAATGCCATCCCATCCCTCATGTGCCCGGCTACAGCAGGGGTGCAGAACCTCAGACCTGGGAGCCAAATGTGGCCCTCTACCTGGCCCTCGAGACTTTCCCCAAGCCACACCCTTCCCCAGCCCTGCTTTATACTCTTAGGTGTTTTTGCCCGGCTGGAATGTGTGCTTGAGCTAGACAATGCCTTGTGCTTGTCTGGGTGGAGGATGGGCTGTGTGTGTGTTTGAATGTGTGTGAAAATTAGCCTACTGTGGAAAACTGAGATGTATTGCTCTGCCCACATGTGCCCTCGGCTCTGCCCACCGCCAGCTTGTGGCACCCAGCAGGTTGCCTCGAAGAGACTGCAGGCAGCCTGCAGGCACAAGATTTGCATTGCTGGAGTGCTGCCCTTCGCTGCCTCTGCCTGGCTAGACCTGCACCAACAGTTGGTCTGCGGGGCCTCAGTTCATGGGCCCCCTGTTGGTACATGGACCCCCGGCAGATGCTCAGCCATGCTGGCTGCTGATGACACAGGATCTAAGTGAGCTAGGAAAGAAGAGCAGGGGAAAGGGTGTCAGCACCCTGCCCCACTCTTTGCCCCTCTTCTTGACTTGAAGAATTGCCATTCATTATGCAGAATAAGCGAATGTATTCTAATGCGCTTAAATTGTATAATTATTCTTGCAGCTATATAATTACTGAGATCATGTATGCAATAGATGCTGAACATTCTCAAGCACTATGAATGATATTTCTCCTGGTTTCTCATGGTTCCCTACTCTTTTATTGGGAAAAGATGGAATGATAATAATAAAAATGCCTCACTGGTGTTTAACGTAATAATACGTGCATATTGTATAAGAGAATATGGATGTACATTGCCATAAGAAGTTTTTATCCCTCTCTCTGGTGGCGCTGTGGGTTAAACCACAGAGCCAAGGATTTGCCGATCAGAAGGTCGGCGGTTCGAATCCCCGCGATGGGGTGAGCTCCTGTTGCTCGGTCCCTGCTCCTGCCAACCTAGCAGTTCAAAAGCACGTCAAAGTGCAAGTAGATAAATAGGTTACACTCCGGCGGGACGGTAAACGGCGTTTCCGTGCGCTGCTCTGGTTTGCCAGAAGCGGCTTAGTCATGCTGGCCACATGACCCAGAAGCTGTACGCCGGCTCCCTCAGCCAATAAAGCGAGATGAGTGCCGCAACCCCAGAGTTGGCCACGACTGGACCTAACGGTCAGGGGTCCCTTTACCTTTACCTGGAACACACAGACATCGTGTGAAGCTGCATTTTGGACGGATTCGGGACAGACAAAAGGAAGGGTTCCTTCACACAGCACATAGTTAAACTATGGAACTCATTTCCACTTGAGGGAGTGGTGGCTACCAACATGGATGGCTTCAAAAGAGGATTAGGCAAATTCATGGAGCAGAATAAAGCTATCAAGTGGCTCTTGCCACAATCTCTATGTTCTCCCTCGGAGGCAGTATGAATATCAGTTGCTGACTATCACCACCATAGTGGTCCTGCTTGTGAGCTTCCTATAGGCATCAGGTTGGCCACTGTGAGAACAGGATGCTGGACTAGATGGGCCTTTGACCTGACCTAGCAGGGCCTATTTTACGATTTGCTTTATGAACAAATTCTCAGCCTCAAAAAATCTCCCTTGTAACATCCCCCTCCCTCAGCCGTCCCCCCCCCCCGTTCCTCTCCAGAGGTTTGGAAATCTACTGACCATAGTGGGTAGTTATTTACAAGGCTGCAGTGGGGGCGTGGAAATGGAAAATAATGATAATTGCAGTAATAATAAAAATAATAAAATATATTATGCAGGTTTAAGTATTCAGCTTTTTTGCCTGCAGGGGTTATGCAGCCTGGTTTATTCAACTATGTTTATTTTATTTTAGTTATCCATACGATTGAGTGCACACAGTAATACGAGTTAGGTCTACATTCATAAAGTGTTCATTCTTCAGAGGATAGCATTAGGAATACATAAACAAGGTAGCTGTGTAATCTACAGAAAAATAATGCAGTTGGAAAACATTTCCCCTGGTGCTTGGACAACATCTGTCATGACTCTTAATAATAATAAAAAAGAGGGTGGAGGGGGGGATAGAGAGTAGCATTTCATTATTGGAGGATATATATTTCATAATGGATTGCAATTTACCAAAATACACAGAGGAACCTTGGTTTGTCAGCATGCGTTTTCTCAGTGAGAGATGCATCTTCCTGAAAAGCCAGATGTCAGAATTAACAATAACTCTGGCCGTGTGTTTCTGAGCAGGGAGAGGTCCAGAGGAACGTATCCTATGTATTCATTTAGAGTGCAATCTTTAGCACAGACTGCTCAATACATAGCACCATGAAATGTGCTTGCTCCCAGGTAAGCTTATATAGGACTGCAGTCTTATTAGCTCAGGGTGGCAACTGCAGACCCCCTTTATCTTAATCCTCACAACAATCCCATGGGGTAGGTTACGCCAGGCATAGGCAAACTCGGCCCTCCAGATGTTTTGGGACTACAACTCCCACCATCCCTAGCTAACAGGACCAGTGGTTAGGGGTGATGGGAATTGTAGTCTCAAAATATCAGGAGGGCCGAGTTTGCCTATGCCTGGGTTATACCATGCTTACTACACAAGTGAGGTCTTTCCACTTTAACCATATTAACAACATCAGGTGGTGGGTGTCATGGACTGGCTGGGTGCTGAGGAGTGGTGGGAGGCACCAGCTGGGGAACCCCCCAAGGGAACTGTCAGGGAACTGCCATCGGAAGGAAGGGAAGTGAAAGGGCTCACACAGGTTGGGAGAGACTCAGCAGCTGAAGAGGGAACCAGTAGGGGGAGAGGAGCTGGGCTGAGGGAAAGGGAGCTGGAGGGATGGCTCAGAGACACTTCCAGCGAAAACAGTGGGGAGGTTTCAGGACCTCCTGTAGGGACACCCACTCCTCGCCGGAAACTGTCACGCAGAGAGTCCAGAAGACGTGTTTCCGTTAAGGAGCTTTTATGTTGGAAGCGATTCCGAAAGCAACCACTGTCGGAATCTGCCAGCGACTGACGGAGCCATGTTTAAGGGGCTCCGTTACAGACAGAGGTTTGCAAACTTGACCAAACTCTGAGGGACTAGGATTTTACACACAAGCAGCTCATCGTCCCATCACAGCATTCCGACAGTCTTCGTGAGCAGCTTGTGCAGGAGAAGGCATCATGAGCAACCCAGCCGGAACCGGAGAAGCAGGAGCTGGAGCGGGTCCAAGCCTGGAAGAAAGGTACCGGGTGTTGGAGGTCCAGCTAGCGCTGCAGACGGCGAGGCTTGAGGAGAGGAGGGCTCAGGATGCAGACAAAAAGGGGAAAGACACCCAGCTCGTCAGAAAGGTACCAGGATTGGTGCAGAAGTTTGGGGGGGAGCCCAAAGACTATCATGGCTTTCGGACAGAGATGCAATATGCCCTCAATCTGCAGTTTGATGAATTCCCTGACGAGGAATCAAGAGTGGCTTTCGTGATTGGGCATCTTGAAAAGGGGGCGAGAGACTGGGTTAGACCCCTGATGGCAGCGAATAGTGACGTCCTAAAGGACACGATGAAGTTCTTTCGCGCCATGGATCTGATGTTTTCCAGCGATATTGAACAGGGAGTGGTCCGCAGACAGTTAATGGCTTGCAAACAGGGGAGCCGATCTGTCCGTGAGTACTGGACTGAATTCACCATGTTGATCCATAAATTGGGGTGGGATCTATCGGCGGAACCCATTCAAATGCTTTTTGAAGAAGGGCTTTCTTCGGCTGTGAAAGACGAACTTTCCCGGGCGCCCAGGGCGGAGTCTATGGACCAGCTGACCAAATCAGCGCTGACCATAGGAGCGCGCCAGGAGGCGAGAGCATTGGAGAGGCGGGAAGGGAAGGGGGAACGTTGGAAGGAGTTCCGCATTCCAGACATTCCAGAGCCAACTTTCCCGCCGGCAGAGCCGATGGAAATCGGAACAGCGCGCGCGCGCGCAGTTTCAAAGCCCAGTGAGGGGGGAAAGAAGGAGGGAAAAGGCGCCCGGAAATGCTATCTCTGCCAACAGCCAGGTCACTTTGCCAGAGTCTGCCCCCAGAGGAAGGAATGGCAAGGGATGGTAGGAGCTGTGGAGGGAAGAGAGGAAGAAATACCGAAGCAAGTAAAAGCCAACGCCTGGCTGCCACCGTCGGGGCACAGCAGTCAGGCCAAAGAGCAGTGAAAGTGCCCACGCCAGAACCTCCTAAACCCGCCCTAGTGATAGAAGTGGCGCTAGAGCTGCCAAACGGACACCCTCTAAAGATAAAGGCGCTGTTGGACTCAGGCAGCTCCTGCAATTTCATGAGCAAAGAGTTTGCAGCTGAACACCAGATACAGACGATCCCTTTAAGCAACCCCCTGCAGGTGACCACGATCGATGGCAGGGAGCTGTTGGGAGGAGAAGTCAGCTTGCAGACCGTCCCAATGATAATGAAGGTGGCAAGGCACACCGAACTGATAGCGTTTAATGTGGCCACCTTGGGAGGAGCTCCCATTATATTGGGGATGAGCTGGCTAGCGTTACATGATCCGCTGGTGGGCTGGCATCAGAGAGTGGTTTCTTTTGGTTCAGCACATTGCTTAGAACACTGCAAAGAGGGAAAGGGTTTGGCAGGGGCGCAAGCCACCCTAGCAGGGACTGAAGTAACGGAGAACGTGAAGGTACCACGACAATACGCAGATCTCCGCGACGTCTTCAGCGAAAGGGAAGCTGACCAATTACCCCCGCATAGACCCTTTGACTGTCAAATCAATTTACTCCCTGGGGCACAGCTCCCTGTAGGCAAGCTGTACGCCATGTCAGACAGAGAGATGCAGGAGCTAAGAGAGTTCATTGACAAGAACCTGAAGAGAGGGTTCATCAGAGAGTCCAGGGCGGTGGGGGGCAGCCCAGTGTTTTTTGTGGATAAAAAAAACACGAACAAGCCGAGGCTTGTGTGTGACTTCAGGGCCTTAAATGCAGTGTCAGAACCAGTGGCTTTCCCTATGCCCAGGATTGACGACATTTTGACAAGGGTCAGGAAGGGAAAGATTTTTACTAAACTGGACCTAAGGGGGGCGTACAACCTGATACGAATAAGGAAGGGGGATGAATGGAAAACCACCATGTTCACCCCTTTGGGGGCATTTGAATATTTAGTTATGCCCTTCGGCCTACAAGGAGGCTCCGCGTGCTTTCAATCGTTTATGAACCACGTCCTGGGGCCTTTGCTTTACAAGAATTGTGTGGCCTTCTTAGACGACGTGTTGGTGTATTCTGAGAATGAGGAGCAGCATGTGAGAGACGTCAGAGAAGTGTTGAGCAGGCTGCAAGCCAACCAGCTGTGGGTGAAACTGGAGAAGTGTCAGTTTCATACCAAGGAGGTGGAATTCCTGGGGTATCGCCTGTCAGACAAGGGATTGGCCATGGATCCCGGCAAGGTCCAGGCGGTGCTGGAATGGAAAACACCCAAAACAAGGAAGGATGTGCAGAGGTTCCTAGGATTTGGGAACTTCTATCGTAAGTTCATCCGAAACTTTGCCCACCTGACGGCGCCCATTACGGACTGTCTCAGCAGTAAGAAGAAGTTCGTTTGGACTGAGGAGGCGGAGCGAGCATTTGAGGAACTAAAAAGGGCCTTCGCCTCGGAACAACAACTCCTGCATGTGGATTTACAAAAACCGATGAGAGTGGAAACTGACGCATCAGACAGAGCGATTGGGGCGGTGCTTCTGCAGCCAGGGAAGGAGGAGTCAGAGTGGAGACCGTGTGCCTTTTTTTCGCGAAAGCTGAACAAATCCGAGAGGAACTACACGGTGTATGACCGAGAACTACTAGCCATTCATGAGGCGTTCCGGAGATGGAGGCACCTGCTAATTGGCGCACAACATAAGGTGCAAGTGTGCACTGACCACAAGAACCTAGAGTATTGGAGGACGGCACGAGTGCTCAACCAACGGCAAGTGAGATGGGCCCAGGAGTTCTCCAAATTTAACTTTGAGATTTGTTACGTGCCAGGCCCAGAGAACATTAGGGCGGACGCTCTCTCACGCAAACCTGAATATTTGGAGGAGGAGGGAGCACCCGAAGAGAGACATGTCATTCCAGAGGACCGCTGGGTGTGTGGGGCGGCATTGGTGGGACAAAGAGAACTGGTAGAGGAAACAGAGAATGATGAATACGCCCAGAATAAGCTCAGAGGTCTTAGGGGTGAGGGAGAGGAACCAGGGGGTTTCGAGGAAAGAAATGGAGCTTTGTATTACAAAGGGGCACTGTATATCCCTGAAGGAGACTTAAGGGGGAGGGTACTCAAGCAGTTGCACGACAGCCCCACGGCGGGGCATTTTGGACAACACAAAACCATGTGGTTGGTCACCAGGGAATTTTGGTGGCCTAAGGTGAGGGAAGATGTACGGGAGTATGTAAGAGGGTGTGAGCAATGCCAGCGAGCCAAAGGGGAGAGGCGGGCACCGGCGGGGCTATTAGAACCCTTACCAACCCCAGAACGACCTTGGGAGGCAGTGTCGATAGATTTTATGACTGATCTGCCGAAGTCCAAGGGGAAAACAGCCATCATGGTGGTGGTAGACCTACTAACAAAGATGTGCCACTTTGTAGCCTGCTCGCATGCAGTCACGGCGGAAGAGACAGCGAAGTTATTTGTAGAACACATTTTTAGGTTGCACGGGGTGCCATTGAGGGTGGTCTCAGACCGAGGAAAACAATTTACTTCCAGGTTCTGGAGGAAGCTCATGAGCTTACTGCAGGTGGAGGTCAACTTTTCGACTGCCCGGCACCCTGAAACCAACGGGCAGGCGGAAAGAGCAAACGGGGTCCTCCAGCAATACCTGAGGTGTTATGTCAATGACAGAGAGAATGACTGGGTAGAAAAGTTGGCGCTGGCGGAATTTGCCTACAACAATGCCGAGAATGTGTCCACAGGGATGAGCCCCTTCTTGGCTAATTATGGGTGTCATCCCAGGGCTTTCCCAGGGGGAGAAGGGGAGAGATGGGGTGTCCCGGCAGCCGAGCATTTTGTAGAAGAAATGGAAGCAATCCATCGTCAGCTCCAACTCAACTTAGAAAGGGCGAAGGAAGAATACAAGAGGCAGGCAGACAAGAACCGAAGGGAAGGTGAAACCATAAGGGTGGGAGATAGGGTGTGGCTGTCAACCCAAGGGTTGCCGTTCAAAGGAGGTTGTAAGAAATTAAGACCCAGGAGATTGGGTCCCTTTGAGGTCATTCAACAGGTCAACCCAGTGGCTTTCAGGCTCCGGTTACCCAACCACATGAAACTGCACCCAGTATTTCACAGGTCGTTACTGTCACCGTATGAGGGGGGACGAGAAGGGATGGCCACTCGGGGACCGGTCATAGAAGAAAGGGAATGCAGCAGCCAGGTGGCAGAAATCCTCGACGCCAGATGGAAGGGGGATCAGGTGGAGTATTTGGTAGCGTGGGAAGGAGAACCGGAGTCAGAAAACACTTGGGTAATGGCAGAAGATATCAATGACGAGGTATTGATAGAAACGTTCCATCAAAGGTTCCCAAGGAAACCTCAGCCTGTGGAGAGGTTCCGGAGGGAATACTTGGGGACCACCGATGAGGAGGAGGAGTTGGAAGGATTCTCGGAATCGGAAGGGGAAGGGGAGATGGACTCTGAGGAGGAGGAGTACTTCGAGACCAGGAACCGCAACAGGTTGAGAGAAGTGTTCGGGACATCGGAAGATGAAGGAAGTTCATTCCGGGGTTTTGCCTCCTCACCGCCCGTAGAGGAGGGGGCGAGAGGGGATGAAGGGGGCCCTGGAGGGGAGGTGGATGTCAGGGAACTGCCATCGGAAGGAAGGGAAGTGAAAGGGCTCACACAGGTTGGGAGAGACTCAGCAGCTGAAGAGGGAACCAGTAGGGGGAGAGGAGCTGGGCTGAGGGAAAGGGAGCTGGAGGGATGGCTCAGAGACACTTCCAGCGAAAACAGTGGGGAGGTTTCAGGACCTCCTGTAGGGACACCCACTCCTCGCCGGAAACTGTCACGCAGAGAGTCCAGAAGACGTGTTTCCGTTAAGGAGCTTTTATGTTGGAAGCGATTCCGAAAGCAACCACTGTCGGAATCTGCCAGCGACTGACGGAGCCATGTTTAAGGGGCTCCGTTACAGACAGAGGTTTGCAAACTTGACCAAACTCTGAGGGACTAGGATTTTACACACAAGCAGCTCATCGTCCCATCACAGGAACCCCCTGGGATGAAGGCTCAGAGCCTGGGGATTGGTGGTGGGACAACAAGGAGTGGTCAGAGGGAGAAGAGGGATCAGACTGGAAGGAGGAGGTGTCAGAAGCAGAAGAAGCCACAGGGTTTAGTGAGCAGGGAGAGGCTGTGGCAGAGAGCAGTCCAGACTCAGAGGGGCTGCTGAAGAAGCCAGGGAATCTCCCCCTCCTGCTATGAGCCACTCCCCTCCTCCCTGGTCTCCCAGAAGAGAGAATAATGAATTGGTCCTTCTTGCTCAATACTGCCTACTGACCAGCTCTCTGGGATTTTAGAGAGGGGGTTGTCTCTGTTATATATTCAGTGATCCGTGTTTGCCTGAGCTTGAGTCTAGACTAAGGATTCTGAGCCCCTGTGTTCTGATTTGATATATGATATCCAATAACAGAACATTTCAGAGTTTGGGCCTCTGCCATTGGCCCTTAAACTCTGAGTTATGATTTGCAGCTTGGATGTTTAGACAGCAAATCACGTTGGGAGTGGCAGTGGCTCAGGCCTTCAGAAATGTATATAAGCAGTTGCCTTGCCCCTGTTGTCCTCTTGGCGTGGGGGAAGAAGTCTACTAAAAAATGATCTGAGATGTCTGAAGTCTGCCCGCCCATGATACAGATGATCACCAAAATCTTTCCAAAGCCATGTGAGAATGGAGCAGGTGATTCATGCACCGACCAAATCTCTTACAAAGGGCCAATTTGTAGAGCCTCTGATCACTAATACTGAGGCTTTTTATCATATTATCCTTCAATTATTTGCTCCAACAGCTCCCCTTGTATTTGCTTAATAAGCCAGTTTTGCAGAGTCTAGCTATAAGATTGATTGCTGACTTTGGCCTGGTCACACGGGAATGATTGCCATTGCCATGGATGGAAATCTGCGGCTTTTACGGGGCTGCCTTGTAGGATTCTCTAAAGCCTGGGTTGGCAACCTGCAGCTTTCAAACCTGAAAGGAGAGAAAATAGGGGTGGGGTGGGGGACGGATGGGGTAGGGAAGCTGCAATGGACTTGACAATGGAAGGAGGAGGAGGAGGAGGAGGATAGGGGGTGGATCCTCTGCAATCATTTAGTTCAGACCTCAGACAAGAGCAATTTGTCCCTCCTCCAACAGCCCACTGGGAAAAGGGATGCGGGTGGCACTGTGGGTTAAACCACAGAGCCTAGGACTTGCTGATCAGAAGGTCGGCGGTTTGAATCCCCGCGACAGGGTGAGCTCCCGTTGCTCAGTCCCTGCTCCTGCCAACCTAGCAGTTCGAAAGCACGTCAAAGTGCAAGTAGATAAGTGCAAGTTTACCTCCAGCGGGAAGGTAAACGGCGTTTCCGTGCGCTGCTCTGGTTTGCCAGAAGCGGATTAGTCATGCTGGCCACATGACCCGGAAATTGTACGCCGGCTCCCTCTTCCAATAAAGCGAGATGAGCGCCACAACCCCAGAGTCGGCCACGACTGGACCTAATGGTCAGGGGTCCCTTTACCTTTTACCAACAGCCCACTGGGAAGGAAGGGGAGAGATAGCATTTCCAAAAGGAACTTATGTGTGTGTGTGGGGGGGGGGGAAAGGGGTAGCGGAGAGAGAAAAGGGGAGGCCCTGCCTATCGTTGCCTTCAGCCCATTGCATTTATGCCTTCTGGCAGATTACCCCAAAGGGAATGCAGCCCTTGATTGTAAAAAAGAGGTTTTCCCACCCACAAACAAATTAGCGGTTTATGTATTTATTCCCCCTATACCTCACCTTTCTTCTACAGAGCTTAAGTAGGTATACATGGGATTCCTAGGCAAATGCCTGCATCCAGGTAGTGATTAAAACCCAGACGCACGTGAACTTCAGCAATGCGCCTACAGACTATCACTGGGGATTTTGTGTGTGAGAGAGAGTAACACAGAGGTGCAAACAGGAGCGAGAGGTGCTTTATGTTCTAACTAGGCCGACTGATATTGGTGCTTGGTGGTTGGCAAGGTGATTTGTGTCCCCTAAGGTGAGGATGTTACTAGGCAGCAGGTTGTATAAATGTTCCAGATCCCTTGGGAGACCCCTGAGTCTCCTGTGGCTTTCCTGCAGGATCGCTTCATAGCACAACAAGAGCATGTTGCTCATTTCTCCCCTCGAGGAAGCAGTCTTGGCTTGGCGTCGTTGATGTAGCACAAGCTGGCAAGAGGCTCTGTGGAACCTCCATGTGACGGGCAAATATATCACTGAATACCAGCCGCTGTCAGGGCCGGCTCACTCATAAGTTGGGGTGAAGCTGCCGCCTCAGGTGTCAGAAACTCCCAGGGCAGTGGTTGCGGGGGGTTAACAATGGGGGAAGGGCCACAGCCTGGAGTAAAGCACCCACACTGCATGCAGAAGGTCGCAAGCCCAGTCCCTGGCATCTCCAGGCAGAGACCCCACCTGAATCACTGGACAGCTGCTGCCACGTCAGTGTAGACCAGGGGTCAGCAACCTTTTTCACCGTGGGCTGGTCCACCATCCCTCAGACCATGTGGGGGGCCGGACTATACTTTGAAAAAAGAAGAACGAATTCCTATAACCCAGAGATGCATTTTAAATCAAAGGAAACATTCTGCTCATGTAAAAACACCAGGCAGGCCCCACAAATAACCCAGAGGTGCATTTTAAATAAAAAGACACATTCTACTCATGTAAAAACACCAGGCAGGCCCCACAAATAACCCAGAGATGCATTTTAAATAAAAGCACACATTCTTCTCATGTAAAAACACGCTGGTTCCCGGACCATCTGTGGGCCAGATTGAGAAGGTGATTGGGCCACATCCGGCCCCCGGGCCTTAGGTTGCCTACCTCTGGTGTAGACAGACCTCAGTATGATGGACCAAGACCTGACTCAGTACAAAAAGGGCTACCTATGTTCCTTCCTCAGTGAAAGAGCACATGATTCTCATGCAGGAGGTGCCAGGATCAACCCCCAACATCTCTAAATAGGTCTGGAAAAGGCTCCATGTCTGAAACCCTGGAGAGATGCTGCCAGCTGAGCTAGATGGACCTGCAGTCTGACTTGGTTGTACCCTTTCTATGTTCCCGTGGGGACTATTGCCCTTATGCCCTGCTTATGGGCATCTCCAAGGGGCCACCGGGGGGCAATGGGATGCTTGAATCTGATCCCGTACGGCTCTTCTTGTACACTTAAATTCTATTTGCATTATGATTTGCAGCGCTGTCAGGAATGTGGCCGGGCAAGTGTCCTGAGTGCCAGCTGGAGAGCAAGAAGCCAGCTCCGCCAGCTGACTGTGGAAGAAAACAGCACAGGTCCAAAACTGCTCTTCTGGCAAGTCAAAGAACACAATCCTGCATCTCACAGGTGCTGTGCAAAACCCCGTCTTCCAAATCTGTCACACCTCCTGCCTTAGAATGGATTTTATAGACTCTGAGAGGTAGCTATCTAGTCAAATTACCTGCATTGTCCCAAGTCTGGGAGGGGCCTTTAAAAAAATGACAGTTCCTAAGATTCTTTGAGGGTAGTGTTGACTGTTAAAGTGATATAAGGTAAAGGTAAAGGTATCCCTGCCCATACGGGCCAGTTGTGTCCGACTCTAGGGTTGTGCGCCCATCTCACTTAAGAGCAGTGGCGTAGCGTGGGGGGTGCAGGGGGGGCTGGCCGCACCGGGCGCAACATCTGGGGGGGGCGCTCGCACTCGCGGCTCTCTGCCCCTACCTGGCTCACTCACTCTCTCACTGCAGTGCTGGCTGTGCGAATCCGATCCGAGCCGCTGGGTCGCCGCCCACTGTGGAGGGGGTGGGTGCCAGGCGTGCGGTGCGGAGAGAGAGGGAGGGACTATCTGGGGGAGGGACAGTGCAGCGGCCGCCCAGCGCAGCGCTGAGCGCGGGAGAGAACCACACCAGACCAGCCCAGGCAGCAGCAAGAAGAAGCTGGCAGCGGCGGCAGGTTAGGGGTTAGGGGGCGCAAATTACTTGCCTTGCCCCGGGTTAGGGGGCGCAAATTACTTGCCTTGCCCCGGGTGCTGACAACCCACGCTACGCCGCTGCTTAAGAGGCCGAGGGCCAGCGCTGTCCGGAGACACTTCCGGGTCACGTGGCCAGCGTGATGAAGCTGCTCTGGCGAGCCGGCACCAGCGCAGCACACAGAAACGCCAAAGTGATATAAGAGTGCCTTAAATGTATAGTGAAAATCTCTCTCTCTCTCTCTCTCTCTCTCTCTCTCTCTCTCTCTCTCTGTGATACAGAAGTCAGGAGGAATGCCTTTGGTTCAAGGCTCTTCACCCCTGTTTCAGAGGAAGCAAGAAAATCTAATGTTGCAATCCTTATTTTTTCATATACATTTTTACAGAAGTTTTAAAATTAGAAGAAAATGGTTTTTTTCTTTACAGAAGGCAAACAAGAAAGAGAGGAGAGGTAGAGGAATACCAGAAGGGAAGCAACAGAGACATGGAACATGATTGCAGGAGAATATTGCTGAGGTTTAGCAAATACGTGTACATAACTGGAAGAGACAATTCCACCGTAATTACCAATATGATGTGCGCGTGGTGGATCAAACAAAAATATTAATCTTAATGCCCTTGCCTTTAAATAATGCTGCAATCCTATGCCCACCTGGGACTAGACTCACTAGGGCTTACAAAAATCCCCATAAGCATTGGAGCGTGTTTCAAAACCAGCTTAATTTGCACTAATCGAAACAGGCTGTGGAGTTCTGCTTTCTTTCCTCCCCCAATTGCAAAGTGCTGGTTTCTCCGTTCCCTGGCTGAAGGATAGAGGCTGAGAGAGGGGAGCGGATGAAAGCCGTTGGAGGAAACAAAGATAAGTTGTCTTGCCACCTCGCCAAGTGTGAACAGCGTGACAGCTGCTTCTCTTTATTGTCAGAAAACACAAACCTTTATTAAATACCAAAGAGAGCCCCATAAATCCAGGAAAGGCTGCGAGTTCCATGTCGGTGAGACCCTCTTCCTCCTCGTGCCCGAGAAGTCTTTTAAAGCAAAACAAAAAGAAGAAGGAGAAAAAGGGAAAGGGGGAGGGTTAAATCTAGGGTGTTCTGCCTTTCCTGCTGATTGTTAGCCAATGTTTCCATGACACTGTAGCAAAAGCCAAGATAAATATTTAATTATGGAAACAACCTGATAGTTAAAACTTGGAAATAGAGTTGGGGAGGTGGAGGGATGGCAGCGTGCGGGGGGGGGGGGGGGGAGCTGGGAAGTAGCTAGCAGCAGGCTTACTTTGTAAAAACAAAACAAAACAAAATAGCCGCCACATAGCCACATTTCCATTGACGGAACTAGTTCTGCAGATGAAAGTTGGATTTGCAAAGATGAGTTTCTCACCATGTAGCAGAGGGTGGGAAGTTGGGGAAAACATCAGCTTTAATAGCCTGAGAAAGCAGGAGCAGATCTGCAAAGGGCCAACTCGTTCAGGGACCTCCTCACCAGTGTGGTGTAGTGGTTAAGAGTGGTGGACTCGTAATCTGGTGAACTGGGTTCGTGTCCCCGCTCCTCCACATGCAGCTGCTGGGTGACCTTGGGCTAGTCACACTTCTCTGAAGTCTCTCAACCTCACTCACCTCACAGAGTGTTTGTTGTGAGGGAGGAAGGGAAAGGAGATGGTTAGCCACTTTGAGACTCCTTAGGGTAGTGATAAAGCGGGATATCAAATCCAAACTCCTCCTCCTCTTCTTTTTCTTCTCCTCAATCCAGCTCAGGCAAAATGTGCATGTAGAAAAAAATGGGACTGGGCATGCAAGGACATTGGAAAACTGCCTTTAAGCCAGTTCAACTGTTTGTCTGTGTAGGGGTGGGACTCTCCATAGGACATGCTCCTTCACTGGCTCTGCCTTTTTCGTGCTTTGGTGGGGGACAGAAAGAGTGTGTGTGGAAACAAGCCTACGGGTACAAATGTAAAATTTATATCTATTGATCCAACTGCTGTTGCCTTTGGCCCAACCCACTACTGGCATATGGTCTCCAAAAGGTTGCTCAGAAGGGCATGTTGCCCTCTGACCAAAAATATTCCCCATTTCTGTAAGAACTGTAGAGTTGGAAGGGACCCCAATGAAGGAATCACAGCTAAAGAATTTCTGACAGATGGCCATCCAGCCCTGTTTATAGCCTCCAGTGAAGGAGAGGCCACTGCTTTCTGTGGTCATTTATTTCACTGTCAAACAGCTCTTACTGTCAGAAAGTTCTGTCCAATGTTTAGTTGGAATCTCCTTTCTTGTCGTCTGATGCCATTGGTTTGGGTCCTGCCCTCTGGAACAGCAGAAAACAAGCTTGCGTCATCTTCCCTGTGCCAGAACTCCAGGTCTTGGAAGGTGACTGTCATAACACGTTCCAGTCTTCTCGTAGGCTAATCATGCTCTCCAATTGTTCCTCATAAGGCTTGGGACAAATTTTCATGAGGATTTAAATAATAAACATATTAGCAATTTGCTGCAGAAATGTGGAGAACTGAATTTAAGACTGGAGAAAGAAAGCAATAAACTTTCTTTTGTGGCAACACGAGAATGGGCCTTCTCTGCAGTGGCTCCTCAGGAATGTTCACCTGGCGCCTTCATTATATACCTTTAGATGCCAGGCAGAAACGTTCCTTTTTAACCAGGCCTTGGGTTGATCTGATTTACATCCTATGCGCTTTTAAAATGTGTTTTGTGTGTGTGTGTGTGGGGGGGGTTAGTGGGTTGTATTTTGTGGTTTTATATCTTGATTTTATTCTGTGAACCGCCCTGAGACCCCCGGGCATAGGGCGGTATATAAATTCCATAAATAATAATAATAAACGGAGAGGACCAACATTGACCTGTCCGCCCCTACTTCCAAGTAACCATGCAGAGTATCCATCTGCAAGTGATGTAAAGCACATGGGAGACTCAGCCCCATCTGCCACTTGCTATAGCTGCTGGCCCCAATCCAGACGTGCATCTGTGTCACCCTGTCACTCAACCAGCAGTTGTTCCAATCAGCTGTTTGGCAAGGACAGGGAAGGGCTAAATCTGGTCCTCTGGCATGGAGCCCCAGCAAGCCTTGGGATTCAGCTGTTTGCTTGGGAAGGAGTCATAGTTCAATTGCAGGGCATGTGCATACCCTGCAGAAGGTCCTTGGTTTACTCCAGTGAAAAGGATCCAGCAGTAGTGAAAGCCTGCAGGTTATATCCAGACATTGGCTATCAGTGGCTACTGGTCATGGTGGTTTTGTTCTTCCTCCACTCTTGGAGGCAGTATGCCTCCAAATACCAGTTGCTAGGAACCCCAAGTGTGTTGCAAGGTCGTTTTGGCAGGCTTCCCATAGTCATCTGGCAGGCCACTGTGAGGGCAGGATGCTGGACTAGATGGAAGATACAATCTCAGAGATGGGCGCTGACATGTAGGTGGGTTCCCAGGAGGCAAGACACAGAGATAACAGCAAGAACCTTCATTGAACTAACAGAACTGGACAGCAGGGGCAAAGCAACTGCTTATATACAGTGGTACCTTGGTTTACAAGGGACACGGGTGGCGCTGTGGGTTAAACTACAGAGCCTAGAACTTGCCGATCAGAAGGTTGGCGGTTTGAATCCCTGCGACAGGGTGAGCTCCCGTTGCTCGGTCCTTGCTCCTGCCAACCTAGCAGTTTGAAAGCACATCAAAGTGCAAGTAGATAAATACGTACCGCTCCTGCGGGAAGGTAAACGGTGTTTCCATGCACTGCTCTGGTTTGCCAGAAGTGGCTTAGTCATGCTGGCCACATGACCCAGAAGCTGTACGCCGGCTCCCTCGGCCAATAAAGTGAGATGAGCACCGCAACCCCAGAGTCGGCCACGACTGGACTTAACGGTCAGGGGTCCCTTTACAACCATAATCTGTTCCAGAGGTCCATTTGTAAACCAAAACAGGTTGTAACCCGAGGTGCACTTTCGCCAATGGGGCCTCCCAAAAAAATTTGTTCGTAATCCAAAAAAAAAAAAGGGTTGTAATCCCAAAAAAGTTTGCAAACCGGGACTCACACTTCCGGGTTTGATGTGTTTGTAATCCAAAAGTATGCAAACCAAGATGTATGCAAACCAAGGTACCACTGTATATTTCTGAAGGCCTGGGCCACTCCCACTCCCAACATGATTGACTGTTTAAACTTCCAAGCTGCGAATCATGAATCAGAGTTTAAGGGCCAATGGCAGTGGCCCAAATCCTGAAATGTTCTCTGGTTGGATATCATGTATTGAATCAGAACACAAGGGGTCAGAATCCTTGATCTAGACTCAAGCTCAGGCAAACACAGACCACTGAATACATAACAGGCGCTCCTTTTCCAATCATTTCCTCCAGCGCTCTGTCTGCTCAAGTCTGCTCTCCAATTGTTCGCGTTAACAGCTGCGATAAAGATGCAGTGTGTGATTGATTGATATTTTGATTGCTCCGAAATTTGTGTTGTGATTGAGAGGGATGCTTTTGGAGGCTGTTCTCCTGACAAAATAGTAAAGGAAGTTGAGAAAGAGAGAAAGGCAAGATCGGTGTAATTTCATCAGGTATTGTCATGGATGCCTGTTTTGTTTAGTTGATACTTATGGTCCGTGCAGCAAAAAAAAATAAAAGATGGTGGCGCTTGCTTGGGTGTTTATTGCATCCTTTGCAATTAGTGCTGGCCCTACCATTGGGCAGTGTGTCTCAGGGGCCAGACTCCACTTTAAGCAGGGCAGTCCCTGCTGTTCGCTGCCTGAGTGAAGTAATGTATGGCAAGAACTTCCTTGGTTTTTCCTAGCCTGGACGTTGCCCCCAACTCTGCTCTTGAATCTGATCTGGAGGAGGAAGAGGGCTTTAGGGAAGGGACTTCTCTTTATCAAAGGCAAGATGGCTAGAACCACCACTGACACAGGCTGTGACTTGTAGAACTATATATTTAAGAACATGTGCTTGAACTTGCTTTCCCTTCTTCCCAACTATTGTTTTTTCCTGGCTTCTTATGTGAGCCTGAGAACAGGGGTCGCATTAGAACTCATTTTTGTCAGCCACTATGAGAGCCTTTTTTTGGCTAAAGGATAAACCTCTTAGAAGCCATTTTGGCATGTAAGCATAATAATAATAATAATAATAATAATAATAATAATGCAGTTAGGTTGAGGTATTTTAAAACTTATGCATGCTTTTAAAACTGTGTCACCTTTTGTAGTAAGCAGCTAATGAAAGAATGAATGAATGAATGAATGAATGAATAACAGCAATAAAAACGAAAGCATTATAGGATGGGAATATGGCGATCCATTCATCCCTAGGAGGGACCAAGATGAAGTGATACATTAGCCAATTTTAATATACATATATAATTTGGTCTGCCATCAGTGTTGTCTTAATTAGCAAATGCTGCATACTAAAATTGTGGGCCTGCTTTTGAGGGAATGTAATTTTTAAAAATGGAAAAATAATTATTTATTTTAAACCCCTTCAACTGAGGAGTTCAAAAAAAAGTGTCAACGTGATCGCCTGTCTTTTTGTCAGGCTCTGCTTCTCCCATCCATCTCTCTCTCTCCCCCCCCCCCTTCTTTTGCCTTGAGGTGTTTTTAAGTCATTCCATTGAAAACACATAGCTCGTTTGGATAAAAGCCTGTGCGATGACATCCAGAGGCCCAAATCCACTCGCTTCAAAGGAGCAGTCGGGGAGAATTTATTGAACTGACAACTCCACCCCCCCTTCCACCGCCACCTCTCCCCTTCCCCATCTCCCTTATAAATTCATGAAACGGATTTTCTACAGCACTTGTTAAAAAGTAATAAATCCTATCTTTCCCCTCCATTCCCCAAAAGGTGGTAGTTTAAATTTCTTTCTTTTTCTTTTTTCTTTGTAAAAAACCAAACACCAGACTTGAACCTACGGCTGCCTGAGAGTAGATTTAGACCTCACAACCAGCAAAATCATGATCCCTATCCTGTCTACCCCCATAAAATGGGAACATGTGGGGCAGCAAAGGTTGGGATGTTTAACCCTTTCCAGGAGTGCCAACTTTGCCCCACCACTGTGGGTGCCTGGGGCCGTGGGTGCCGTGCAGTGTTCACAGCCCTGAAATTTGTGGGTGCCTGGCCCCTTCATGGGGAATTTTGTGGGTGCTTGGTCACCCAGGGCCCCAGGGAGTTGGCACCTATGATGCTTTCTGTACCCATCAGTTCTCCACTACGAATGGAAGATGTTTTCTCCCCAAATGGGGGCACATTTCCTGTTTCGGAGGTGGGATTTGGGATTAAAACCACCGGGGAGGGGGGGAATCCCCTTGTGTTCACTGGTTCTCTTCTTAAGTAGGACTGATCCTACCATTAGGCAGAGTGAGGTGGTTGGCTCTGGCAGCAGATGCTGGTGGTGGTGAGAAACAGCAGCAAGGCTGATGGGAGGCAGAAATATGTGCTACAGAGCCTGTTCCGCACCCCCTTATCCATGGGTAGGCAAACTAAGGCCCACGTTTCCCTTTTTTAAAGGGAAATTCCTTATTCCAAATAGGATTCCTCGCAAGAAAAGGGGAAAGTTGACAGCTATGGCCCAGGGGCCGGATGTGGCTCAATTGCCTTCTAAATCCGGCCCATGGGTGGTCCGGGATTCAGTGTGTTTTTACATGAGCAGAATGTCTCCTTTTATTTAAAATGCATCTTTGGGTTATTTGTGGGGCATAGGAATTCATTCCCCCCCAAAAAAATATAGTCTGCCCCTCCCAAGGTCTGAGGGACAGTGGACTGGCCCACTGCTGAAAAAGTTTGCTGACCCCTGTATTAATAATAATAATAATAATAATAATAATAATAATACAGTGGTACCTCGGGTTACAGACGCTTCAGGTTACATACGCTTCAGGTTACAGACTCCGCTAACCCAGAAATATTACCTCAGGTTAAGAATTTTGCTTCAGGATGAGAACAGAAATCGTGCTCCGGCGGCGCTGCAGCAGCAGGAGGTCCCATTAGCTAAAGTGGTGCTTCAGGTTAAGAACAGTTTCAGGTTAAGAACAGACCTCCGGAACGAATTAAGTACGTAACCAGAGGTACCACTGTAATAATATATATTTTTAGCCTGCCTTTCCTCCCAAGGGAGCCCTTGGCAGCACACTATAGAGCAGCAAAGCAATACAATTGAAGAAAACAATACCCTCACAGCAAATATTTCACCGGGGCTAGGAACAGTATCATTGAGCCCTCAAATGTCTGGGTGAACAGTAATGTTTTGAAATTCTCCTGGATGTTAAATAAGGAGGGAGACAGGCACACCTTTCTGGGAAGGGCATTCCACAAGCGGCGTCCCACCCCCGATAAGGCCCTGTCATGAATCAGCACCACTGGACAGCACCCAACTAGCTATAGCACCACAAACCTAGCCTCCCCTCCTGATTTTAGGACCCAAGATGGTTGATATTATGGAAGGTAGTATTTTAGGTATTTGACTGGCAACCCATGTTGCCCTCAGGTGCAGTGAGGTGTCAAAGTTTTCCCTGTCAGTCTAGTCAGGTTCTGTACATGGAATAGAAGGAGATGCCATCTTGTTTTTCACCTCTGGCAGAGAAATGCCTTGGGTTGGCTCTGTATGTAAGGGTTGTATCCAGGTGTGAGTCAGAGTAGGCCCACTGAAATAAAAAAACCCATGACTAACTTGGGCCTGTTAATGGGTCTTCTCTGAGACCCACTAACAACACTGCCTCATCCACTGGCTTGCCCTGTGCCTAGAAAACATGGGTCTGAAACAGTTTCCTCTTTGCCCTACTCCTTTCCCAGGGAAAACCCACTCTTTAGTGCTAAATCAGAGCAAACGTCAATCCGGAGAAAATCCTAATTGCCGTTTGCTCCGACTGAGTGCTAAAGAGCGGTTTCCCCCAGGTAGGGAGGAAGCAGTGGGACAAGGGGAAGTCTGGATGAGCCCTGAAACATTGGTTGGACCCCAGTTAAGGGTTATTTTGTGCCATGCTTGCTGTCAGAGCTGGGTTTAGCCGGGGTGGGGCCTGTTGCTTTGACCTCATTTTATATGAACTGAAATATCCAGCAAAAGTTAACTGCATTAATTTTTTTTCTGGCGGAAGATAGCTCAGATGAGTGAATGGAAACCCGCGTCTCTGACAGGGGTGAATTACATTTGCAATTTATGGATGCTTTCTACATTTTAATTCGGCACCGTGGGGAAGCAGGATGTCGGCAAAGGGTGAAATGCTTATTTGAGAGCAATTGGGCTTAGTGCGCTCTCTCTCTCTCTCTCTCTCTCTCTCTCTCTCTCTCCTTTCCTGTTCCTCTCTTCCTCTAGCTGCCGGCTGGTCTATGCTGCTCGAGTAATTGAACTTTGCGCTGGGAGCTTGACTGCAGGAAAGTGGAGAAGGCTTAAGTATGTTTAACTTGTATCAAGCGAGGATAAAAGGTAGGATTGGCAGGATGGCGTGTGTTTTCAGCTCCTGCCTTTTGAAATCACAAGCCTGGGCTTTTTTTCTCCCCACCTGCACTTATTTCTTTCAGTTTTCCAAGGAAAGCTTAGCTTGTGGCGCTTTGCTGAGGATCCAGTAGAATTAAGACCCGGCTGTATGTATCCCAGTAGCCTTAGTGGGGGATTTCAATGTCTGGTTCAAGGGGCTAGTTCCAGAGCTCAGTGGAATTCTTTTGGTAATGTAGAAGTTGTATTTGTGACCAGCTGATCTGAGGCAGCAGCGGCGGCGTGTGTGTGTGTGTGTGTGTGTGTGGACAAAAGCACAGCATGCTGCCTAAGAAGACAGAATCATACAGAACTGGAGAGTTGGATGGGACCAAAAGGGTCATCTAGTCCAACCCCCTGCAATGCAGGAATCAGAGCTAAAGAATGCCTGACAGATGGCCACCCGATATCTGCTTAAAAACCCCCAAGGAAGGAGAGTCCACAAGCCTTTGAGGCAGCCTCTTCCATGATTGAACAGCTCACCGCCAGTCTGATCTGCCGAATATTTCAACAGCTGCTGTTTTATTGCTGTTCATTTCGTGACTTCTTGCTTGCTTTATTTTTGTTCTGAGGTATTTTACTGCACACCACTTTTAATTGTTTCAGCAGAAATGCTGGACTGTAAATATCAAGCCAAGCTTCAACTCTTCCTTTAAACACAGTTTAGCAACGCTCCCTATTTCCTGGGACCAAGTTGCTTTTGTAAAGGCACAGATATCATGTGCTTGCTTTTGAAGGAACCCAGCTAGTGGGTGAAACTTTCTTTAGAAGTCCTTCTCTGGGTGTCCTTGCTGACTGAGTTAGATGGGTAGCAACCAGAGAGCGGAGATTCTGTGCGCTTGCACCCTGAGAATTTTCATCCAAAAGGAAACTCACCTGGCTCTTTTCAAAAATTCTTTAGGGCAGAATATCCTGTATCCCCCCCCCCCCCAAGACGTTGCTAGACTACACCTTTCATCATCCCTAACCATTAGCTATGTTGACCGGGGCTGATGGAAGATCTAGTCCAGCAAAACTGTGGTGGATTTTCTGTTATCGGCGAGGCCAGCGTCACATAGGAAAGAATATGAATTGACTACAAAACTGGTAGGAATCAGTTAAGGGGTGACCAAACAGCTGAATGTTATAGTGAAAAACCAGCTCCAGAAAAGGTCCAAGGAGGGCTTTGCACATACAGTAAGAAAAATTGAGTTGAGTTGCCCCAAAATGGAAAGAAGCAGAAGTCCCAGCAAAGGAAGAATGGATACAAAAACTTATGGAATATGCAGAAATGGCGAAACTTACTGGAATAATAAGAAATCAAGATTTTTTTAAAAAATAAAGGAATAGAAATGGTTTATTGAATATTTACAGATACATTATAAACAGATTAAAAACATTGCCAGGATTATTGTAATAAGCTGCAGTTTTATAAGAGTATATATTTAAAGAAGATGAATAAATGAGCAAATTAAGTTAATTTGGATATACAGAAGATATAAAAAATAAATTTAAGGAACTGCAGAAAGAGGGGGAAGGAAGTCAAGTTTTGAAATGCCCAAATGATTGTAAAATCAGTGAAATGTGTAAAATTAGTGAAATGTATAAATTTGAAAAGTATAAATAAATAAAATTTTAAAAAATTGAGTTGAGTGTTTCCAAGGAATGTGGTTGGGTGAGAGATGGTGGGGATGGCAGGAGGTGACTGGAGAGAGCAAGAAACAACCAAGATGATGTATATTTTACCAATATAGCTTGTTGTCCTAATGGAAAGCTTTTGCAGACTCTCTGGGCTTCTGTCCTGTAATGTATTATTGGATAAAGCCTGTCTGACTGGGAATTTGGTGTGAGCCTCCATACTTAAACCCGAAAGGGAATCCCCCCCCCAAAAAAACACACCTGGAGGGCCCCGTATTTGGGAAAGCTGATCTTGGGCATGCACTTTGCAGTCCACACACCTGTAAGTTTGTTGGAGTCTAGCAATGTCTGGAGCTGGAGGGCATCGCGTTTTCTATCTCTTCAGTCTCTCCACTTGCTATATTTCTGCCATGTCAAAAGGCAAGACAACTCCCAGGGGACGCTGGTGGTGGGTGGGTTGGAGCTGACATCCTCCTAATAGGCATTTATTATGGGGATAGCTGGAGAGCTGGTTTGCCTTCCAGGGGTGATTAGGAGGTAACGGAAGGGAAGGAAGAAAAGGAGGAAAAAGTGTGCTGAGAGACATGCCAGACAGATTTGCACAGACTGTAACACATTGTTAATAGATTAGCCCAGGAGAGAGTTCAGCAGCAGAGCAGGATTCACCTTGACTAAATTAAATTAGGTGCTGAAGGAAGGATGAATGTCTGTCTGTCAGATGATGGCACAAGGTGTGGTTCTGATAATTGAGCATCTCAAGACTTCCTAGTGAGTGATGCATTCCACACCAGACAAGGCAGGGATGCCTTGAAGGTATTTCACAACTCCGGGCAAGTTAGAGCAGTGGAGAGGGCACTCTTTGTTTTGAGTTGAGTCTGCATCCCTGAACCATCTACCATCTTACCAAGGATTCTCAGCAGGTGGGCGCAGACTCCAATTTTTCAACCTCCACTGTGAAGGGTGGTTAATAATAATAATTGTTAAGTTGTGGGTGAACATATCAGACGACACAGCGATTCTTCAAACAGCTCTTGTTTATTCACAGGCCAGAACAGAACTGAACTGAACTGAAGGGTTCAGTCAGCCTGCTTATATAGAGCTCCAGTACAATGTAACTGTAACAATTTTCTAAAACTATCCAATCACTGAACGTCACGATCCCTTATTTGCATAACTATCTACAGTATCCCCCTGCTGGCCCAGGGTGAGAACTTCAGTACATAACAATAACAATAACAATAAAAATAACAATAATGGTAACAATATTCAGAGAAGTGTGGATTTTGAAGGATGGCTGCCTATTGCTTCACACATTGTTTCAGAACATGAAGGGATTCAAATACCTCCCTCATCTCTACTTGTAGCTGTGCTCTTCTGTAGCTATAGGCAATGCCTTCTGAATAACTGGAAGTACCTGACACCGTCTTTATTCATATGAATTCAGCCTTTTGTAAGTGAACTTGAGAATGCCCCTTTAAGAGTTGGAGTGGCAAGATCCTCTTCTGTGCTGGTGAGCTGAAAAAGCAGATGAATTAATCTCAGATAAAAAGGCTATGATCTTGTGAATGACTCTTCAGTCTTTCTCAGTGAATAGCTTTGATACTCTGCTTTGTAATTACTGGGTCATCCAGAATACACCCCCCCACCCGCCCCGCTCCCCCTGGCCCATTCATGATGGAGTGCGGAGAACCTCTCCACCTCGTGATACGGAAATCAGCCCCGCTAATGGGCCCCCCTCCCCTTCTTTTTCTATGGTGTAGACGTAGCCTGATGTTTCCATGCACAAAGCATGCTGGCTTTCATGCCTAATCAACTCTGCAGGCTGATGATAATCGCTGTCACATGGTCAGTGTCCTTGATCCAGAATTTGTCACAGTGCATTTTCAGTTCAGGGGGGAAAAATATTGCCTCTCAGCTAGCTCATTAGAGCTGATGACAAGATGCTCGAGCCAGAGACTTCAGTGCATTCCGGCTCTAAGTGGCGCAGAAGTCTTCCTTGGGAATGCGTCCATTTTTGTCTGCTAATAAAACATTTCCCGAGGTTCAGCAAGACCACAGAACTGGCCTCTCCCCTCCCCCTTCTTTCTTGGCAATTGTTTGCTAGAATCCTATATATTATAGCAGGATTGGGAAACTTTTTGCAGACCAAGGGCCAGAAGGCATGGTGGGCACCTTCCCGTAGCCACATGAGAGCGGTGGGCAGGGCCAGATGCAATAGTGGGCGGGGCGATGGGTGTGACTCCTACCACTGTACAGTAGACTGCATTTCAGCTAGGCCAAAGTCAGGGGTTTCTACCCTCCCAACATCCACACATCCAAGCAAACAGGAGGTATCCATGCACTTTAAAGACACGTTCTAGCCAAACAAAGACATTCAGCAATCACGACTGGTGTGGGGTATGACTTGGGGAATAGGTGTGGCCTGGAGAGAGTCATGGAGAGCCATATTTGTTAAGTTGTGGGTGAACATATCAGACGACACAGCAATTCTTCAAACAGCTCTTGTTTATTCACAGGCCAGGACAGAACTGAACTGAAGGGTTCAGTCAGCCTGCTTATATAGAGCTCCAGTACAATGTAACTGTAACAATTTTCTAAAACTATCCAATCACTGAACGTCACTTTTGATCCCTTATTTGCATAACTATCTACAGTACCCCCCTGCTGGCCCAGGGTGAGAACTTCAGTACATAACACCCCTCCCCACCGAGATAAGGCGTTAGTTACAATCGTAATGATTTCCTTATATACAGCACTACACGTAATGGTTCAGTTAGGCACAAAAGCATATCAGTTACATTTCACATACTTCCATTAGACCAATGGTGTTACATGTCCAACAACATAGCCCTTTAAATAAATTGGGCGCTTGGAAACTCTGGCAGACCGCCAGGGACCGGTACCCAAGTCTGGGGGGCCGCCCAATTCTTGCTGAGGCTGTGGCGCGACCCTAGGTGGCATTGAAACCAGGTCCCCTGCTGTGGGTGGAAGCTCCGCAAGTGGAGTTGGCGGAATGTCAATATTAGATGTGCCTGGAGCGGGTCACCTTCAGCCTCCAAGCCTGAGGTGAAGATAAATGTCTTCACCTGGTGCTGGAAAACACACACACAAAAAGGGTGCTGGGGGAGACTCTTTGGAAAGGCTTTTCCATAAGTGGGGGGCCATCCCTGAAAAGGCCCTCTCCCTGGTAGTTGCCTGCTTCGCTTCATTTACTGAGGGTACCTGGAACAGGTCCTCCAAAGAAGTTCTTAAGGTAGCCATCGACTTGTAGAGAGAGGGCTATTACCCCTGGGTCCTGCTTGTGGGCTTCCCATAATTATATGGTTAGGTACTGTGGGAAACAGGATCCTGGACTAAATGGGTGTCTGGCCTGATCCTGTAGGACTGCTCTTTTGAAAAAGATGAGGGCAACTGCCATTCCCGTATTGAGCTGACATAGACAGACAATTCACTGGCTACAGGTCTTTTCTTTTATAGGGAAGGGTAGAGCATCTTCTTTGCGTGCAGAAAGTCCCCGGTTCAGTCCTTGGCATCTCCAGGAGCTTGAAATCCTGCCTGAAACTCTAGAGAGCTGCTGTCAGTCTTTTTTTTTAAAAAATAATTTTTTAAAAATATTTTCTTGGTTTACAAAAGTATGTGCATTGCTCCTTTTTCAGGTTGTAGAGTCTTTTTACATTTGATGTGAGACATTAGTGTTGTATACAGAATAAGGCTGGGAAAGAAGGAGGAAGGAGAGGAGGGAGAGGAGGGGTGGTAATACTTAGTGTATATGTGGGGGTTTTATGCCAGCATCACTTGGGTAGGTTCTCTTTCTATTCATTTATTCAGTGCTTTTTTCTGGGGGGGACACAGGGGTATGCATACCCCTAAACATTTTGTGAATCTTAAGTTTGGCCTCATTGATGGGCAGTATTTCAGTAGGAAATTGAGAGGGGACGCGGGTGGCGTTGTGGATTAAACCACAGAGCCTAGGACTTGCCGATCAGAAGGTATGCGGTTCAAATCCCCGCGACGGGGTGAGCTACCGTTGCTCGGTCCCTGCTCCTGCCAACCTAGCAGTTCGAAAGCACGTCAAAGTGCAAGTAGATAAATAGGTACCACTCTGGCAGGAAGGTAAATGGTGTTTCTGTGCGCTGCTCTGGTTTGCCAGAAGCGGCTTAGTCCTGCTGGCCACATGACCCGGAAGCTGTACGCCACTGGTGCCACTACTGAGAAGGCCCTCTGCCTGGTTCCCTGTAACTTGGACCGATGTAAGATGGACCAATGATCTGACTCGGTATACGGCAGTGCCGTATGCTTATTTTATTTCTGGGGGAGGGAGGGGGGAAGAAAAGGATGCTGAGCCAGTCCTCAAGTGCTTTTTATTTATAAAACATGAAAAAATAAGTTAAGTCCTGCAAATCCCCAGCGGGCTCAGAGGGCCATCCGTCTTTTCATCTTGATTCAAACAAGGAGCTTTTTGTGTGCTCCCTGATTGGCTTTGCTGTTGGCGAACGCAGCTGGAGAAAACCCACAAGGTTGTACTTTCATTGAACATGAAAGCCTTTATTTCATGTGCTGAAGAGACCCTCTCTCTTTTTCTTGTCCTCTCCCTTTTGTGATGGGATTTACAGCCTGTCTCAGAAGACAATCTATAAGGCTATGATGTAATTCTGCATGATGCAATCAGCGCTTCGTCCTCCTCCTGTTCCTCCCCAGACCATCTCTCTCACATACAAACTCACACCCCCATGCTATACTAGCAAAGTGTGTCAAAATGCAACAGAGCCACAATGACACAGTGTGCATGGAAATACTCCCCGATCCCTCAATTTCCAATCTTGGATTTCAATGCAACGTCAACTTGAACAAGAGAGGGAGATTTATAGAATAACTGACTGCCCAGAATAAGGAAGGCGTGCTGGTTCACACACCGGAAGTGAAACAGACAAAAAGCCTTTTTTTTCCCTAGGGCAGGAGGTTGTTAGGGAGTAGCCCAGGGGTGTCCCAGGGGTCTTTTGCAAGGCCCATGATCTTGTGTTCCCCATATATATATATATATATATGAATGAAATACTTTGCTTAGAGGACAAAGTGCTATGTCATCCACTCATCATCTTATCAAGGTAAAGGTAAAGGGACCCCTGACCATTAGGTCCAGTCGTGGCCGACTCTGGGGTTGCGGCGCTCATCTCGCTTTACTGGCCGAGGGAGCCAGCGTACAGCTTCCGGGTAATGTAGCCAGCATGACTAAGCCGCTTCTGGAGAACCAGAGCAGTGCACGGAAACGCCATTTACCTTCCCGCCAGAGTGGTACGTATTTATCTACTTGCACTTTGAGGTGCTTTCGAACTGCTAGGTGGGCAGGAGCAGGGACCGAGCAACGGGAGCTCACCCCATCGCGGGGATTTGAACTGCCGACCTTCTGATCAGCAAGTCCTAGGCTCTGTGGTTTAACCCACAGCGCTCTGGTTAAGAACTTAATTCATTCCAGAGGTCCATTCTTAACCTGAAACTGTTCTTAACCTGAGACACCACTTTAGCTAATGGGGCCTGCTGGTGCCGCTGTGCCGCTGTTGCACGATTTCTGTTCTCATCCTGAGGTAAAGTTCCTAACCCAAGGTACTACTTCCGGGTTAGCGGAGTCTGTAACCTGAAGCATTTGTAACCTGAAGTATTTGTAACCCGAGGTACCACTGTATTATTAATTTATTTTAGACCACCTCCTCACAAAAACCCTAGGAGGTAGGTTTAGGCTGAGAGACAGTTACTGGCCCAGGCTGGATCTAGACACATCAGAGAAGCGATTCAGTTAAACGCATTGTAAACTTCATACAGGGAAATCCCGTTGGTCGAAAAACGGGACTCCACAGCGCCACCTGGTGTCACAGTGTTATAACAAATATAAAGCGCTTTATCTTTACAAATGTAGCTGAGTCTCCAGTCAGCTTTATGGCTGAGTGCGGATTCAAACCATGGTCTCCCAGCTCATAGTCCAACACTCCAAGTATTGCACCCCACTGGGAGCGCATGGGCAGAAGAATTTTTATATTCCCCCTCTGCCAGGGCAAGAGCCTGCTCTGGTATTCCTTAGTGAGGAATGGGAGAGAAGCATTTGGGCAGGGCAGGAGCCCATTAGTGCTTCAGAGCTGGGGAAAGGACATTATGCAGGCGTGCTTGGCAGCCGTCCTGTGTGTGCAGGCTGCAATATTGTTCAGTGCGAGTACTTTGTGCAGGAGTGCTTGCTTGGTAGGGAAAGAGTGGAGGAAGCAGTGAATGACCATCTATGACATTTAGAAGATGCCTGTATCGGGAGGTTTTTAATGCTTGATGCTTTTATATATGTTTTTCTATGTGTTGGAAGCCGCCCAGAGTGGTTGGGGCAACCCAGCCAGATGGGCGGGGTACAAATAATAAAATTATTAATTATTATCATCATAGCGGTTGGGTGGGATGGATGGCGACAGTGAGACTGGGTGAGCGGGTGGGTAAAAAGGGCATTTATGTCGGTTGGGATTTTGCATCACACCGTTTAGTAATGCTTTCTGACTTTATATTGTTTTTATGGAGATGAATATTGTGTGTGCATTTGCTTTTTTGTTTTTTATGTAAATGATTTGACACGGTTGTGTGTGTGTGTGTGTGTATGTAAGATTATATTATTTTATTGTAAACTGCTTCAGTTACTGGCAGTGACCTCCACACTGAGAAGCCTTTGGCTGCTACTCGTATGTAACAGTATGTACTGATATGTACTGGGTTGTGCCCACACTGCCTGCTGTGTTGTGTAATTCCCTCCCTACAAATGTGCACCTGGTGAGTTCATTATGTAGTTTCCACTGTATGCTGAAGATATACAGTGGTACCTCAGGTTACAGACGCTTCAGGTTACAGACACTTCAGGTTACAGACTCCGCTAACCCAGAAATAGTACCTTGGGTTAAGAACTTTGCTTCAGGATGAGAACAGAAATCGTGTGGCAGCGGCACGGCGGCAGTGGGAGGCCCCATTAGCTAAAGTGGTGCTTCAGGTTAAGAACTGTTTCAGGTTAAGAACGGACCTCTGGAACAAATTAAGTTCTTAACCCGAGGTATCACTGTACCTCTTTACTGTGGCCTTTGATCAGTGCTGGATTCATGTATAAGCTAAACAGGTTATAGCTTAGGGCCCCACTCTCTTGGGGGCCCCCAAAAAAATCAAAGGAAAAAACAACTGGATGTACATTTCCAAAATATAACATAAAAAACAAATAAAATAAAACCTACATACAGCAACAGTGTTTCGTGTTGTGTAGGCTCCTATGATGTAAGTAACGGGCCCCTCCTGCTAGTCTGCTCCCTAAAATATCACTGGTTTGCTCATTTCTATATACAGTGATACCTGTATATAGGTAAAAACAGTGACAATTTGTTGTTGACAAAGGACAGCTGGACATATAAAGGGCCCCATTACCTTCAGTAGCTGAGGGCCTCATCAAACCTAAATCCAGCCCTGCCTTTGATACCTGATAAACACACACACAAATATGCACACACATACGAAACACACATGGGACGCGGGTGGCGCTGTGGGTTAAACCACAGAGCCTAGGACTTGCCAATCAGAAGGTTGGTGGTTCGAATCCCTACGACGGGGTGAGCTCCCGTTGTTCGGTCCCTGCTCCTGCCAACCTAGCAGTTCGAAAGCATGTCAAAGTGCAAGTAGATAAATAGGTACCACTCTGGTGGGAAGGTAAATGGCGTTTCCGTGCATTGCTCTGGTTCGCCAGAAGTGGCTTAGTCATGCTGGCCACATGACCTGGAAGCTGTACACCAGCTCCCTTGGCCAATAAAGTGAGATGAGCGCCGCAACCCTAAAGTCGGCCACAACTGGACCTAATGGTAATAAATAATAATAATAATAATAATAATAATAATAATAATAATAATTTATTATTTATACCCCGCCCATCTGGCTGGGCTTCCCCAGCCACTCTGGGCGGCTTCCAGAAAAATATTAAAATACCATAATACATCAAACATTAAAAGCTTCCCTAAACAGGGCTGCCTTCCGATGTCTTCTAAAAGTCTGGTAGTTGTTGTTCTCTTTGACAGGGTCAGGGGTCCCTTTACCTTTTATGCAACACACACAAGTATATATCACATCATATTCTTTTATCTGTATTTAAAATTATTTTACTGTTTTTAAATTGCTCCAACCCACCATGGGACCTTAAGGTTAAAAAACTACTACTACTACTAATAATAGTGTGTGGTTGATGAAATAGTCCATTCCGCCAATGAAATTCCTTTTGGTAAACAGCTGGGTGACTTCAGGGCGCTGTGTTGGATATTCCAGTGCCAGTGGGAGTTTCCCCCCTAACCCTTTTAATCAGATATTTCCAGCCCTTAATGACAAGAGAATGCATTTCTTTTTCTCTCCTACGGTACCGAGATCAAGTACTTCTTCCTTGCCCTCTCGACAGGATTTAGCTTAGCACGCTGTTATTCTAAAACCATCTGAAGCTTAGCCATTAAATTGTATTTATTATAGCAGCGAACATCAATTATGGATCTATGCTGCTCAGAGTTTTATATCTATTCCCTTGGGCACGCCCGGCCCCTCTCTCTCTCTGAGCAGGGGAGAAGTGCCAACCTATTTATTCCATTAGCCTAACAATGTGGCCCTGTTTCTCTATTGTCACTGGGCTTGTTGCGCTGAGCAGCTGATCAATTGTTCTTAATGGGCTTTTACAATGAGGCTGGGCTGGATGAAATTTAATACCCTTCCTGGGTGGCTTAGAAACACCCCCCCCCGCCCCAGCATCCTGAAGCAAAGCAGGGGAAATTCAAGTCCATATCCTCTGTAATCTACCCCGGGTATATCAAGTGTAAGCTCTGCCAACAGGCTAACTTCTACAGGACAGATCTGGTTTCCGCTGCACTTATGCATGGATAGCTTTTGTTCCTAAATTTATACCTTAGAACCCGCAGGGTGATTCTGCAGATTGCACGGCAGCAAATTCACGGTTGCTATGGAGTACAATCTCCGTAGGGATCTGCGGACGATCTCTGCAAGATGCCTCAGTTGCGCAACCCATCCGTCAATTGGGATGGAAGGATCTGTCCATTTCAGTGCTCTCAGCTTCTTGTTTTTACCATCTTGAATTTGGTTTTCTACCGAATTTTGCAGCAATTTGCGATTTCTTTTAAATAATCATAAAAAAAGATATCAGGAAAATTCTTAAGCATTTTAATGCAAATTACTCCTAACGAACACTTTTTTTGGTATGCCATTTTGACTAATGTACATTCCTCCTAATATAATGCACTTCGTGTGCTATTTCCATGAGTATATTCATTTTTCAAAAACACACACATAAACGTAATAGGCCGTAACAACTCCAAAGTTATTTACTTCTCAAAAATTAGATACAGCTTCTTACAATGTCGAAATCAACTTCGTGATTAAAGTAGCTTTTCAGTTGATCACCAAGTCCAGTATGTACAAAATACAAATCCTATTTTGTCAGTGCCGTGGTACATTCTTTTCTACATACTGGACCTGGTGATCAACTGAAAAGCTACTTTTTAATATATTATGTCACAAAGATGATTTTGACATTAGAAGAAGCTGTATCTAATTTTTGAGAAGTAGTTTCTAGTAAATAACTTTGCAATTGTTACTATACGGCCTATTACATTTATGTGTTTTTTCAATTGGATTTGCGTAATGCAGGCATTCTGGTGGTTTTGGTTTTATATTTGTTTTTATGCGTATTAGCTGGAAAACTGCGCTGCAAATTCAGATTAGTGCAAATTTTGAAGGATGTTTCCCTCCCATAACAATCTGAACTAGGTCCAGTTGCATTAGAAATAATAAAACAAAACATTCATTCAATAACTGCTGATTTTAAAAGTGTTGTTCCACAGGTTCCCATGTGTCTTTGGTTGTTATTAGGCACAGAATCATAGATTGTAGATTTGGAAAGGACCACAAGGTTTATCTAGTCCAACCCCCTGCAATGCAGGAGTCTTTTGTCCAAACCCACAACCTGGAGATTAAGAGTCTCACGATTTACCAACTAGCATATTCTTTCTTTGTTGCAAATGAAATAAAAGTGGACAATGTTTTGTAAAAGTTTTGTAGATTCTGATGCTGTCTTCTTTATCATAACTTTTCTGCCAACTTTTCTCACCAATATTAAGTCCCAAACTTAATTATGCATTTAATGTCCTCCAGTGCCTAGGAACGGCAAGATGTGTTGCAGTTAAAAGATGCATAATTTAGTCTCCGTCCCTAAAATCTTGTGCTTTATCTGCAAATGTTGAAAGTAGTGCCATTTTGGGATCTAAAGTCATCAACTGAGGGGTGATTTGTTCCATTTTCAGATGATTGTGTTTCGATTCACATATTGTTTCGGAATGTGAGAATTTGAGAAAACTGAATCTGATGAATGTGATGTTAGATATTCTGCTAACTCATGAGTGGGGAACCTCAGGCCTCATGCCAGCATCTGGCTCTCCAAATCTCTGTCTGGCCCTCAGAACTTTCTTCAGTTCTCACATACCATTGGCCTCAACTGGCCTGGCTGGAATGTGCCTTTGAATAATGCATCTCTCTTTTTTTAACCAGTTGCTGGGAATCACAGCTTCCCTATACAGAGCTGCCTCAGGTGGCTCAGGGGTGGGATAACTCTATACCCAGGGGTGGAAGAAGGGGGGTGCGGTGGGGGGGTCACCCCAGGTGACACCACTGAGAGGGGTGACAAAATGCCGGGCGGTACTCACCATGGCGCCTGCAGCGCACCTGGGCCATGCGTCTCTCCTGCGAGTGACGTGGTGGCTTGGGTGTACGCAGGCTCCGTGCTGCCCCAAACGGTCTGCCCACTCTCTCCTCCTCAGCTGTAGAGTGGGAGGAGGCAGGCAGACTCCTCAGAGGCCCCGTGGAGCGTCCTGCCCCGCCCCACAGGTGGCAGGCCCTGCCCCTGGGCACAGGGCATGCATGCCACCCCAGGCGCCCGATCGACTTGCTCCGCTGCTGTCTATACCCTCCAAGGTAAAAGGTAAAGGGACCCCTGACCATTAGGTCCAGTGGTGGCCGACTCTGGAGTTGCGGCACTCATCTCGCTTTATTGGCCAAGGGAGCTGGCGTACAGCTTCCGGGTCATGTGGCCAGCACGACTAAGCCGCTTCTGGCGAACCATAGCAGCGCACGGAAACGCCGTTTACCTTCCCGCCGGAGCGGTACCTATTTATCTCCTTGCACTTTGACGTGCTTTTGAGCTGCTAGGTTGGCAGGAACAGGGACCGAGCAACGGGGGCTCACCCCATAACGGGGATTCGAACCCCCAACCTTCTGATCGGCAAGTCCTAGGCTCTGTGGTTTAACCCACAGCGCCACCCGCGTCCCAGATACCCTCCAAGAGGCAGGCTGAAATTAGAGAGTGCAATACCCTGTCTGCCGTAATGGAGCACTGTGCATCTACCCCAGGGCTGTCTACTGGAATTGCCACCAGCCCTCTAGACTCTCAAGCTCAGCTTGTTCATTGCCTGCTAACTGGAGAGGCCAGCAGCCAAACCCGAAACCGTCTGCGTGCCAAGTGAGCTATGGACCTGGAAGTTACCTCAAATCACTCTCTCCCCCAGGACTGGATGCAAGTAGGAAGGCAGGCAGGTGCAGGCAGGCAGAGGGCAGACCAAGGTTGGTGGGGCAGTGCCCCATGTGTCCTAATGGACCAGTCTCCACTGACACTCAGCATCGAAGTTAATCTAGGTCTGGCTGTCAGCAGTTCATGACTGACTTTCCAGGGCTCTTGGCCAGGTTTCTGCCTGCCAGATTTTGCAAAGCGTCTTTGATTGTATGAAGCCCCTGCCTTTTATCTCTGTGCGTTTGGGGCTGACGTTTGCTCCCTGTTCAACACAAAAGGGGCTTGTCTCCAGCTGATAGCTCTAGATAAAAAAAACAAAAACCCAAACAGCAACATATTGCTGCAACACAAACAGCACAGAAGAGAGTAATCCCCCCCCCGCCCCGTCTGTCAAAACGAGGATTTGCCTGGAGGGAGTCAGTTTTTACAAGGCTATCAGAAACACAGCTACATACTGAAGTCTCTAAACATTTTATGTGTACGGAGACTTTTTTTAGCAGTCAAAAATGTTAGGTTCCCGATCCATGTTGTGAACAACTGGTGCTGAAGGCTGTGATCCCTTAGGCATGCATACTTGGGAGTAAGTTGTGTTGGACTCAGTGTGACTGCCTTCTAACCATAACTGCTGGTTATGTTCAGCTGTTTTCATGCTGTTTTAAGATTAAGCAGTCTTCATGAGTCCTCCATGAGGTCAATGCAGGGTGGCTGGGGACAGTGACAGTGGAATCCTTCCTTCTGTTCTGGTCATAACTTGGTCTTTGCTCCTTCCATGGAAAAGTGGGAAGAGGGTCCAATGAACACACAAGGGTACCAGAGTAATGTTGTATTTGGACATGGTACGTTAACTGCGGAAGGTCATTTTCAGTCTGTCAGTATTATGTGGGAATGATCCAACCACACACCAGAAATTGAGATTTGCCCAATTAAAGTGGCTGAAAATGCTCTGTTGCAACAAATCCTATTATTTATATTATGATTTCCACTTACAGGCCGCTTATCATTGAAGATCTTGAAACAGATTGCAATCTACTGTACTATATATTTTGGGAAATGGTTTGCCCATTTGTCTGTTTGTACGCTATGTGGACAGACACCTCTCAATATATCATCACCAATTTGGCCTGAGGAGTTGGTGGTAGAGGATTTTGTTGCTGTTTGGACATCAGATGCTGTTTTGAATCAAGATGGTGAACTGAAACATCACTTCCATGTGAATTTACCCATTTTGGGGGCATAGGCTTGTGGCTACCTATCAAAATACCTTCACCAAACTCAACCTGATGGTTCTAGGGGTGGAGGGAAACTCATTGTCTTAAGGAAGGTTGCTTGCAAAAATGCGTTAGTCAAAACTACAAAGAAAAGTGTGTTTATTAGAAGAAATTCACCCTAAAACGCTGATGAATTTTCCTGAGGATTTTTTTCTTTTTAATTCACAAACTGCTGTAAAATGTGGAGGGCATAATTCAAGATGGGAAATATGAAAAGCTGAGAGAACTAAAATAGACAGATCTTTCCATCCTTAGGGGCAGATGATCTAAACCTCCCCCTGAGGGAAGTCCTTGGGTTCAAGGTTTACCTGCCATGAATTATCTACTCAACTATTGAGTCAGTAGCTGAACCAACTAGTACAAACAGTCCATCTTCACTTGTAAAGCTGGCAATGCAATGCAACGCAACGCAACGCAACACAACACAACACAACACAGTGCAGCCCCTCTTGTATGAATGTCTGTTTGTTTGTTCAAGAAAACTGTAGGAATATCTCCATCATCAGTGCAAAAAGTGAACACATGAACGATTATGATCAGAGCTATACATGCAGATGCATTGTCTTGTATGCCAGGGATAAACCATACGGACAAAGAGTCAAAGAGACAAGTATATCTTCCAAGAAGTTGAACACATGGAAGAGGGGCACAGAAGATGCTCCTTGCTTGCTTGCAGGAGAACCTGTGAAATATTTGGAACATATGCTAGATTGCTCCTTCCTTTAATTGCAAGCCTGGTGGGGAGACAGGAAACTCCCCCCATCCAAAGATGTGGAGGTCACAGTTGTGCATCTTTATTGCCCAGACCTCTCATTTTCTTTTTCTCTTCTTGCCAGTTAGCAGCCATTCCAGTCAGGGCCTTCAGACTGCTGACTTCATGGTTTACGCTCCCTCGCGCACTCTGTTACCCTCTTCCTCCGGGGGACAGCCTCTTCAAACACTGGTTCCGCTTTCTGCTGCATTAAGGTTTGGATGCTTGCCATTCATCGCAGCTGTGTGTTTGAACTTGAGTGATTACATTGGGAAGTGAACCATGGCAATTTCCCTCCCTCCCTCCCTCCCTCCCTCCCTCCCTCCCTGTCGGTTTTATTGGAGAGAAGTCTATGCTGGTGTCTTTCCTTTCCCTTGCAGCACCCAATTGCCTTGTTATAAAATGGATAATGTTTACCTGCTCACTGATAGGGGGCGGGGAGAGGAGAAGGAAGGTGAGCATTCTCTCTCTCTCTCTCTCTCTCTCTCTCTCTCTCTCTCTCTCACACACACACACACACACACACACTCACAGACACACCAGCTCCAGGGATATCAAAACATAAGAAGAGCCCTGAGGGATTAAGCCAACAACAATCTAGTCCAGCATCCTGTTCTCACAGTGGCTGACCAGATCCTGAAAGCAGGACCCAAGTTCAAAGGCGCTCTGCCCTGCTTGCGATTTCCAGGAACTGGTATTCAGAAACACCCTCCACCCAACAGTGGAAGCAGAACAGAGCCAGTGTGGTGTAGCGGTTTGTGTGTCGGAATAGGGCTTGGGAGACCGGGGGTTCAAATCCCCACTGGGCCATGAAGTCTTTGGGCAAGTCACTGCCTCTCAGCCTAACCCACATCCCAGGGTTACCGTGAGGATAAAATGGGAAGGAGAACTATGTATTCCAACTTGAGCTCTTTGGAATAAAGGTGGGGAACAGATGCAATAAATAAATGATGCCTGGTAGCCATCATTAGCCTCCATATCTCACATATAGTTGAACTCTGAATGCAGTAAAGCTGAAAAACTCTAGCAGTGTCTCTTTGAGACACACAGACTTGTATTTGAAGAATTCTTGCCCTGCTGTTAAATTTGTGATCTTTAAAGTGATGTAGTCTCATGAAGCTGCATGGTTGGGAAGCAGGACAGGCTGTGAGAGATTCCTCCTTAGACTCTGAGGATGATGGGAGAGCCATGTCCCCAGACCAGAGCAGCATTTAAGGGTGTGTTGAGGGCAGCAGAGGGTTAGGGCTACTGGGGTGCTGCCCCACTAAACTCTGCCCGTCCTGGGCCAGCACCCACCTACCTGCCTTCCAACTCAGTCCAGATAGCACTGCCTGTCAGCTTTCTCCTCCTTGGTCTCAATGTGAACTTGGCAGGGAGGAGGAAGAGGAAGGCAAAACAACAATTCCTGGGCTCTGCCTATTATTGGCTCTGCCTCCGCTTTCTGTTGGGCTCCCGGCTTTCTGCCCCACCAGTCCCAGCGGATATCAGCTATCACTGGCTGAGGGTTTCTCCTTGGGTGGTGTGACTGATGCCCCGTCTGAATCCAAGTCCTCTCAAGGCCAACACCAGGACCCAGAAGCAAATGCCATGACACCGATCGCTCTTGCCAAATGTCAGGGAGCCAGCCAGCAATAAATCACACCGACTGAACAAAGCATGCAAAGTTAACTCTTTATGGGAAGAAATAAGGTCTGAACAGGAGCACCAGGCACAATGAGCACAGCAACTCTTCTAGGTAGGTCTTGCTCCTATGAGGCAAGGTTCCCACTTTCCCATAGCTGCCTAAGTCTTTTCCTCTTCTGGGTACTTCTCAAGAAATCTGAGACTATAGCAGTGCGTCTTTGCTCCTCCCACTTCATATCTCTCCTGGTCCTGGGAGACCAGTGGGAAGGGGAGCTTGTTGCAGCAGGAGGGAGAGATACCTTGGCTTCTTCACCAGCCTGATTCATTTCTGCCTCTTGGCTTCCCTCCTCTCCTGCTTCCGCTTCAGCACTTCCTTCTGCCGCAGACACTCCCTTCTTACCAAGCCCTGCTACCTCTTCAAATTCTGACACCTGCTCTTCCCCATCTTCTTCCTCTGACCATGCGTTGTTGTCCCACCACCACACCCCGAGCTCTGAGCCTTTATCCCTTTGGTGCCTCCCATCATTCCTTTGTGTCTAGCCAGTCTGTGACACCAGAGGTCTGAAACATTCACTTGAAGAGAACTTTCCTCTTTCCATTGCTCCTTTTGTTTAGGATTCCCCCAATTTCCCCTCCTTATGTCCCCATTAAATTAGACTGAGGACTGCATGTTCACCGCACCTATTTTAATTCATGCAACAAAATAATGCTACATATGTTTAGGGAGTTTCAGATGTTTAGAAGCTACCGCCTTGTTGTAATCCTATAACAACTCTGTAAGATAAGTCAGTACAGTACAATTGTACTGTAAGTCAGTACAATTATCTCTCCCCTCCTCCATATTGCAGGCTGAGAGAGAGAGAGAGAAAACTGCTCTTCTAAGAACACTGGCTGAGCTGGGATTTGAACCGGCAGCTTCCTGAGTCACTGTTCAGCCTCTTCACCACGATGCTGCATCAGCACTTTGCCTTTCAACAAAGCACTCGACGAGAACAGGATTTGCTCCTCTCACTCTTATGACCTTCAGTCTGACCAATTTTGAATGACAGGGAGCTGAAGGAATTACATTGCTGCCTGTCTCTGGAAGCAGGCACACATCTCTGTTATGTTTCTGTTCAACCAATAAACCAGGATTTCGAAATAGAGAGTGAGAGCGAGAGAGAACACTTTTAGGCTTCTGATGTCTTTGTGGCTGATGTCGAGTGGCAGCTTGGCCCATAATGAAAACTTTGAGTGGATTGCTTCTTCTTCCTTCCTTCCTTCCTTCCTTCCTTGTTTATATTCTTTCTCTTTTTCTGCCTCTGGATTAATGTTTTTAAAAAATAATGGTATTTGACAATAATATTTGCATTTTTATTTATAAACTCTAAAAATTTTTTAAAAAACCAACAACCTTGAGTGGCAACTAAGGAATTTCCCAATTGATTGATTCTTGTTTGCTGAAATTAACTGTGTAGTTGGAGACCCAAAAACAGGGTTTGAGGGTTGCTCTTCTGGGGATCAGAAGCGGGGAGAAAGCTCTTGTACTCTGTTCTTGATGATGGGCTCCCATGGACATCTGGTTGTCCATTTTGAAGCAGGATGCTGGACTATGATAGGCCTTTGGGCTGATGATCCAGCCAGCTCTTCTTATGTTCTTAAGGGGGTTGGGCAAATTGATGGGAGATAAGGATCACTGCAGATGGTGACAGCAGTCACGAAATTAAAAGACACCTGCTTCTTGGGAGAAAAGCAATGACAAACCTAGACAGCATCTTAAAAAGCAGAGACATCACCTTGCTGACAAAGGTCCGTATAGTTAAAGCTATGGTTTTCCCAGTAGTGATGTATGGAAGTGAGAGCTGAAGGCTGATTGCTGAAGAATTGATGCTTTTGAATTATGGTGCTGGAGGAGACTCTTGAGAGTCCCATGGACTGCAAGAAGATCAAACCTATCCCTTCTGAAGGAAATCAGCCCTGAGTGCTCACTGGAAGGACAGATCCTGAAGCTGAGGCTCCAACACTTTGGCCACCTCATGAGAAGAGAAGACTCTCTGGAAAAGACCCTGATGTTGGGAAAGATGGAGGGCACAAGGAGAAGGGGACGACAGAGGACGAGATGGTTGGACAGTGTTCTCGAAGCTACTAACATGAGTCTGACCAAACTGCGGGAGGCAGTGGAAGTCAGGAGTGCCTGGCGTGCTCTGGTCCATGGGGTCATGAAGAGTCGGACATGACTAAATGACTAAACAACAACAACAACAACAAGGTTATCAATGTCTACTACAAAAAGGACAGAATGGGAGGGGATGGCATATGATGACTATGTTCGACCATGACAGTTATAAACAGTGTGACTCCTCTGAATGCCCTGGAGATCCTGATGGGGAAATTGTTGTTGTGCTTGGATCCTGCTGGTGAGCTTCCTGTCAGTATCTGGCTGACCACTGTGAGAAGAGAATGTTGGACTAGATAGGCCTTTGCCCTGACCCAGCAGGAGTCTTCTCACGTTCTCATGCAATGGCCCCAGCTTTCCTGGGCTTGCCTTCATCTACCTGAGATCTGGTGTAATTCTGGTTTTGTCTTTAAGTCATGACTGTCCTGCCTCTTGGTTTGCTCTGTGATGTAGTGATAGCCACCAGCTTGGGTGGCCTTAAAAGAGGATTAGAAAAGTTCGTGAAGGATAAGGCTCTCAGTAGCTGTGATGGGTATGTTCTCCCTCCTCTGTTGGAGGCAAAATTTCTCTGAATACCACTTGCTGCAAATTGCAAGTGGGGAAAGTTGCTGTTGTGCTCAGGTCTTGTTTGTGGGCTTCCTATAGGTACTTGGTTGGCTGCCAAGAGACCAGGATGTTGGACTATGATGGGCCTTTGGCTTTATCCCTCAGGACTTATGCTTGAAACTGGAGCACACAGTTCACAGTTGATTAAAGGAACTGCAGAGGATCATCCTGATCTGTGGCGGGCGCCACCATTTAAAATTTAAAGTGGTCTGCCGTGTGAGCTCCGGCACGCATGAAGCCGGGCACCCCACGCATGAGAGCGAAATCACTTTGCATGTTTAAGCAGACTAACAAATTACAGATGGAAATGGGCTTCAGAATATTCCACTGTAATTGGATTTCAGCTGTTTGTTGTTTTGGCATCTGCGTCCCGAGGCCGTGAAAGCAAAAGAGATTTCACCGAAATGCTTTGGAACATTCTCTGGCACACTAATGCATTGCAATTACCTTTTTGAAAGGGAAGCCTGCAAGTTAGAACAGTACTAAATCTGGCTTCTTTTCTTTTCTTTCCTCTCTCTCTCTTTCTCTTTTTAAAAAAGAAAATGAAAGTCACCTCCCTCAAGGTTTCCCCCCCTTCTTTTTATTGTTCTACTCAAAGGATCTGGTTCCTGTGTTAAGACTGTCTGTTCCCTAAAGCACTCTCATGACATAATTATATAGGCCAGTTAATACTGGTGAGTCAGGCCTTGTCGATTCCAGAATTATAGTCTGTCTCTCTTTGTACATTCTTTGCTTTTTTTTTGGGGGGGGGGGAGGCGGGGAATTAATTTCTCCAATTTTTGTGTGATTGGAACAATGCTTGTGTATTGGGTAAAACTCCCTAAAACTAGTTAATGTGTATGCTGTTTCTAAAGCTGGTTGTCTTAGCTCCAGAGGCAGACGACTCTGCAATTGGGATCCAGGTCTCTCTCTCTCTGTGCTATTGCATCACAGTCCTAAACCAGGGATTCCCAGTGTGGGACTTGCCAGATGTTGTTGGGCCCCAACTCCCATAATTCCCAGCCAGCATCTCCAATGGCAAGGGATGCTGTCTATAGCATATGGTGGCATACCTGGGAGTATGCACCACTGGGGCTTACTTCTGAATCAATGTGTATGGGATTGTGCTGTCAATCTCCTGGCCACTATGGCAGGGATGTGGTCCTCTGTATCTTGTTGAACAACAACTCCCATCATCTCTAGCTATTGGCCATGGTGACTGCAGCAGGTAGGAGCTGTAGTCCTGCAATGCGCTCTACATGGGGATACCTATGAAGGTGACCCAGAAACTACAACTAATCCAGAATGTGGCAGCTAGACTGGTGACTGGGAGCGGCCGCCGAGACCACATAACACCGGTCTTGAAAGACCTACATTGGCTCCCAGTATGTTTCCGAGCACAATTCAAAGTGTTGGTGCTGACCTTTAAAACCCTAAATGGCTTCGGCCCAGTACAGTGGTACCTCAGGTTACATACGCTTCAGGTTACAGACTCCGCTAACCCAGAAATAGTATCTCGGGTTAAGAACTTTGCTTCAGGATGAGAACAGAAATCGGGCTCCCGCGGTGCGGCGGCAGTGGGAGGCCCCATTAGCTAAATTGGTGCTTCAGGTTAAGAACAGTTTCAGGTTAAGAACAGACCTCTGGAATGAATTAAGTACTTAACCTGAGGTACCACTGTATACCTGAAGGAGCGTCTCCACCTTCATCGTTCAACCCGGACACAGAGGTCCAGTGCCAAAGGCCTTCTGGCAGTTCCCCCACTGTAAGAAGCAAAGTTGCAGGGAACCAGGCAGAGGGCCTTCTTGGTAGTGGCACCCGCCCTGTGGAATGCCCTCCCACCAGATGTCAAAGAGAAAAACAACTACCAGACTTTTAGAAGACATCTGAAGGCAGCCCTGTTTAGAGAAGTCTTTAATGACTGATGTTTTAATGTATTTTTAATCTTTGTTGGATGCCACCCAGAGTGGCTGAGGAAACCCAGCCAGATGGGCGGGGTATAAATAATATATCACCACCACCACCACCACCACCATCATCATCATTGCAATGGGTTCCCTGTCACTGTTGTATCTCCACACATGCTTCAACTGTCTTACTTTACTAGGGAGTGTTCTTTATTTCTGGGCATTCCTAGCACCAGTTCTCCAGGGTTTTAAGCAGGGGACAGATACCAGCCCTAGCTGGAGATGCCAAGAATTGAACCAGGGGCATTGTGCATACAAAGCAGATGCTCTGCCACTAAGCTGTGCCCTTTCCCCAAGGAATGATGGGAGCTGTAACCCAGCAACACAGAACAGTCAGTGTCAGGGGCTGGACTGAGGAGGAATGGTGGGGACCGCCCCCCTTCTCCTGAACCTCCCCAAGGACAGGAGGACAGTATAGATTTAGAATAGTGGTTTGCAGAAGGTCATAGTTCACTAGCTGCAGAGGGGAGAAGCTGGGAAATATTGGGAGAGGAGTAGGAGGAAGAGGAAGCACCAGGGGAGAGACAGCTGACAGATTCAGTGTCAGTGGACAGCATTCCTGACCCCCCCTTTCCCAGAAGCAGGAGAGCATAATGGGTAGCAGAACAGAGATATCAGAGGCAGAAAGCACAGGAATGACGTAGAATAGGAGAGACGTAGGGGGTGGGACTTTACTTGGACCAACGCCATTATCTAGAGAGAGAGAGTGCATTCCTTTGTCTCTTGCTGTGATTAATGAATGAACTAATTGGTAAGAACTCTTCCTTTTTCTCTCTTCTTCTTCTTCTTCTTCTTGTTAGCAAGTTTATTATATTCTGAAAATGTTACACATGTACACAAAAGAGCAGAGAGCAGTGCAGGCCTGGGTTGCCCCTTCAGTGTTGGTTCTCTAGGCCTGTTCACCACAAGGGCCCATCTCAGAAGTTCTTTAGCCATTCAAGACTTGGTCCTTCCTTGTCACAAGGGTGGGAGGGAATAACTGGCATATTGCCATCATCCCGAACTGGATCTGGATATGTATATGGTACAGCCTGGTTCATCATGGTGCTGTATTTTGTTAAGGGACTGACCCACGGTGCCACTAAAGCCATAAAACCAGTGCTGAAAGAGAGAACGACAACTGGATCCTTTCCCCATGCATTTTGCAGAAATGGGATAATTTTGCTCAGCGCAGCCATCTTGAAAGGAAAGCCTTTTTCTCTGCTTCTTTGCTGCCACCATGGGAGGGATAGGGTCCCCCAAAGCCTGACAGTCAAGTTGGAAGGGATCCCAAGGGTCTTCCAGCCCAGCCTCCTGCAACGCAGGAACGATCTCCAAAAAATCAGTGATAGATGACCACCCAGCCCTCTGTTTAAAAACCTCCCATGAAGGAGAGGCCACCACCTTCTGAGGGAGTCTATTCCACCGTTGAACAGCTCTTGCTGTCAGAAAGTTCTTCCTAATATTTGTTCGGAATCTCCTTTCTTGTACAGTGGTACTTTGGGTTACAGATGCTTCAGGTTACAGACTCCGCTAACCCAGAAATAGTACCTCGGGTTAAGAACTTTGCTTCAGGATGAGAACAGAAATCGTGCAGCGGTGGCACGGAGGCATCAGGAGCATTAGCTAAAGTGGTGCTTCTGGTTAAGAACAGTTTCAGGTTAAGAATGGACCTCCAGAACGAATTAAGTTCTTAACCCGAGGTACCACTATAATTGGCAATTTGAATCCTGCCCTCTGGAGGGCCACAGGTATCCTGCCTCTTTCCTACCATGCCCAGGTTAGAGACCGAAAGCGGAGATGGCTTTTCTCCCTCTCCGTTCCATTTGCTGCAGAATCCTGATGGGAAGCTGGGTTTCCTCTGGCCTTTTGGCTGCAGCATCTTGCAAGCAAGGTCTTGCTGATCGCCATGGATTTGTTGTTGCTATCGGTGGGGAGGGAGCTGCATCGTGGGATATCAATCTACCCTTCTTGTCCATGACAACTAGTTTGCTGCTTTTTAATATTTTTATAAACACTCCAATTGAGCGTTTTGACATGGCAGTCAGATACAGTTAATCTTTCCCTTGACCTCCTGATACCGGAGAGCCGGCTGGAACTGCTAGTTAAGCACGTCCGTCTCCCGTTGTACCATTTGCGCTCCAGCGCATCGCCTAATCAAGTGTAATATATCTCTGGGTAAAACACACACCCCGTGCTTTTCACAGCTATTTAAACAACCTCCCTCCCTCCACCAGACACCCACCCACCCGCCGGTGCATATACGAGACACACTCCTCTTCCTCCCTCTCAGTTAACAGCTGAATTGTATGTCTCGTGACAGCCCTCAAGGAACGAACAGGAAGGGCAGCGTTTTCAATTTCAGAGAGGAATCAGGCACTTTGCCCTCTTCACCCCTTGACAGGCTCCGCACGGTGACCTTAGGTGCTGGCGAGATTGCAAGGCGGCCGCGTGTGTACTTAAAATGCCACTTTACGATGCAGGAGCCTTTTGCAAACAAACCCAGATGACCTTGAGGGATGCAAGAATAACGGTGCGCTATAGAGAGGCAAGAAGAGGTGATGGTGGTTGCTCTGGAGTAATGGGCTGGGGGGTGAGATGGCCTCCTGGAGAAACAAGACTGGGACTTAAAGGATGTGCCTGCTGCTACATCTTTATTTGTGACCTTTCTATCTTGCCCAGAGCAAAGATGCAGGAGAGTTCAGGGGCACCAGGGGGAGCTCTAGGGGCTCCATAAAACGTGGGGACATAGGAAGCTTCTCTAGACCATTGGCTGATCTAGCCCAACATAGTCAACACTGACTGGTAGCAGCTCTTCAAGGCTTCAAAGAGGGCTTGTTTCCCAGCCCACCTGAAGATGCCACTGGGGGTTCAACATGGGACCTTCCGCATGCAAAGCAGTTGCTCTATCATTGAGCTACAGCCCTGACCTTAAATAAGGTCCATAAGAACATTTTAAAAAAACACAAGAGCCTTGCTGGATCAGACCCTGATGTTGGGAAAGATGGAGGGCACAAGGAGAAGGGGATGAGATGGTTGGACAGTGTTCTCAAAGCTACTAACATGAGTTTGACCAAGCTGCGGGAGGCAGTGGAAGACAGGAGTGCCTGGCGTGCTCTGGTCCATGGGGTCATAAAGAGCTGGACACAACAAACCTTTCATCCAAAGAGCTGAAGGTGGCATACATGCTTCTCTTTCGTCCCCCCTTCAGTTTATCCTCACAATAATCCTGTGAGGTAGGTTAAACTGGCAGTATTGTCTGGCCCAAAGTCACCTAGTGAGCTTCATGGGTGAAAGAGGAACTGAATCTGGGTCTTTCTACCCTATCCCAGCATGCTAACCACTACACCACATTGGCTCTGCCGCTTCATTCAACTGCATGCAGTTAATATGTATAGGTGTAATTTAGAAATATGCAGTAGACTGATGGTGGGATGCACAGTCAGTATATAACACTCCCCAACATACTCAAGCTATGGCTGCATACACATTCAAAGCATATTCCTTTTCAAAGAATCATGAAAAGTGGGATTTGCAGCACTTTGAGTGGTAAACTACAGTTCCCAGGATCCTTGGAGTGTGTGCTTTAAATGTAAAGTGCTTATGCAGCCTCAGGCTAGTTAAACAAAAGAAAAAAGGCATTTTCCTGTTCCCACGTAGCCCCTGGATGTGTGCTTTTCCTTTTGTGTTATGTAAATCCTAAGAGATTTTGTGTTTTGTGGGGGATGCTTCTTTTGATTTCATAGTTTATAATATCATTTCCCAGGACACTCCCATCACCCCGCTGCCTTAGTTTATGAACAGTTCCCAAGTCCCCCCCCTCTCTTTCCCATTCATTTTAAGGCAAGGAAAGACAGCAACCCCTTTTCATCTTTACCAGTATATTTAGATCAGAGGAGAATCCTTTGTGTAACAAGGAGCAGAGTGGACATCCCTCCTCCATCCCAAGAAGAATGGTGCTTTGTCATCCATGGCCTTTTCTCCAGCTTTTGCCTTGAGTGCTGCTGAATAAATGCACTATGAGTTCTGAATACCAAAGACGTATCTTTGTTTTAATTAGCTCCCTAATAACTTCTCGAAGGCAATCCAAAGTAGTCTGGTAAATGGCTCAGCTTAATTTTTAGGGAGTAAGCTTGTGCTAATGAGTCACCACCACCTTTGGCTTGTGGGAAGGGCTGCCGCTCAGCAGCCAAGCATCTGCTTTGCGTGAAGATCCCAGGATCAATCCTGGACATCTCCCCGGCCTGAAACCCTCAGAGAGCTGCTGCCAGTCACTGCAGGCTATACTGAGCTAGTTGGAGCCCAAATTGTCTGACTCAGTGTAAGGCATCTTCCAATGTGCATGGGGAATCTGCTGCCTGCCTGATGTTGGAGGCTGCAATTCCCATCAGCTCTGGTTTTGGGAAACTCCTTAAGTGATCCAATTTTTCCCTAATTTAAAAGCCAAGAAAGTTATTTTCCTTATGGATATACATGCACCTTTAAGCTCTTGAGCTGACCTCTCTATCTCTTTGTTGTTTAGACTGATACCTGTTAGGTTGCATCCTGTTTACAACCTCTTCTTCCTCTCTTGGATCTCAAGATGACAGGTCAAGCTGGAGCTATCCTCTGAGAACAAAGGAGCAAGCAACGGCTACCTTGTTTATCTCTAGATTAGGTAGGTAGGTTAGAAATGGAAACTTTTCCGTCCAAGTTATGTGCTTCATACAATAAGAGTGGCTGGGGAAACCCAGCTAGATGGGCAGGGTACAAATAATAAATAATAATAATAATTATTATTATTATTATTATTATTATTATTATTATTATTATTTTTCACTCACTGTACAAGCATCTCTCTGAGTCTGATAACAGGTAAAGTCTGCTCTGTATCCAGATTCACAAACCTTACACTGCACACTTTGGATACATTAGGTCAGTGGGCACACACACTCTTCCAGTAATCACGACCTACCTAATTTGCACTCTCTGAAACTATTTGCAAATTAAAAAAAAAAAAGTTATATTTGGAAATGTGCACTTCTTCCAATTATAAGATGCAATCCTCAAAGCAAACAGTGTGTGCAAAAATGCTTACAGTACAGCGAAGCCACCATAAAAATACATATATTAGTGAAAAATAATATGCAACATGCAGTATACAGCGGTACCTCTGGTTAAGAACTTAATTCGTTCTGGAGGTCCATTCTTAACCTGAAACTCTTCTTAACCTGAAGCACCACTTTAGTTAATGGGGCCTCGCTGCTGCTGCTGCTGCTGCTGCTGCTGCGCCGCCGCACGATTTCTGTTCTCATCCTGAAGCAAAGTTCTTAACCCGAGGTACTACTTCTGGGTTAGCAGAGTCTGTAACCTGAAGCCTCTGTAACCCGAGGTACCACTGTATTATGGGCAAGTGCTTTGCAAAAATGTATATATTGGGAGAAAGTTTGCACTGGAATGCAGATGTGTTTTAATGAGGATGTTAAAAAGAAATGGCGAGTGATGCAGAAAAATGAAGAGTGCAGAAATGAGAAAGAGAGAAACCAAAATTGATGGGTTTATCCATCTCAAGTGGCTGTGGAGCACTCTGGCTTATTATGAGGGAGAGGAAATTGCTGGCCAAGCGCCAACTTGGTGCATCTCATAGGCAACATTTCTGCTAACTCATATCTGATATTTTCCAAATGTAGCAAGTGTTACCTCCACACACACACCCTCCCCTCCCTGGCATCCTGATAAGCTTTTTTTATTTGTTTCCATCTGTTCCATACAGATCACTTTTGCAGTTTATTTGAAACAAGAAACAGCCTTTACAAATCCCTACAGATGGCTTTTAAAGGCTTTGTGAAAGGTAAAGATAAGATCAAGAAAACCCTGTGTGTTTGCCCAGGGCGGGGGCTTGAGGTGGGAGCGAATGGTGGGAGAGATAGGAAATGGTATATTTGCTTCTCTCTACTTCTGCATTACAGCTGCAAACCATGTCCAATCAGAGCATATGATATGTTTCCATTTCTGCCTGAAGTGTCCCTCTAAAAAGGCAGTCTCGCTTGGCTTCCAGCATGCAATTGCTGCTGGTGAAGCGAAGGCTCCCTTCCTTTCAAGCATTCTAGGAAATACAGGCAAGAAGCACAACAATACATTGCAGTAAGTCCTCGCCTTTCTAACAAGAGTTCTTAAGGGCTGTTTCATGGAAGATGGAGCAAACTTGTTTTCTGCTGCTCCAGAGGGTAGGACTCTAACCAATGGATTCAAACCACAACAAAGGAGATTCTGACGAAATGTTAGGAGAAACCTTCTGGGGGAAAGAGCTGCTTGATAGTGGAACAGACTACCTTGGACGGTTGGTGTACTCTCCTTCTTTGGAAGTTTTTAAACAAAGGTTGGTTGGTCGGTCATCTGTTGGGGATTCTTTAGCTGAACATTGGGGCAGATGGGAGTCCAGGTCTGGCAACATCTGCGGAGCACCGCATTGTCTACTCCTGGGTTGCACTTGTCAATTAAACCACCATTTGACAGATTTAAAAAGTTGCCCAGTTCATTGTGCACCAGGCTGTTTTTTAAAGAATGATTTTAATACAAGGTGTTGTGTTTTTTTAAAAAATCTTATTGAGGTTCCATGGAGGAACCCACAGAGCAAAGGCAGGTAAGATGCTACAGCACCACGGAGAGCTCCAACTGAGCAACTTGCTCTTATGAGGCAGGGATGGGGAACTTTTTCCACCCTGAGGGCCACATTCCTTTCTGAGCAACCTTCCAAGGACCACAACCCCAGTGATGGGCAAGTCCAGAAGCAAAAGTGGGTGGAGCAACTTGCAGGGGGTCTTTATGACCCCCATCTGAAAACAAATAGATATTCTGCAGAAACGAAGCAGAGGATGGGTGGGATGAGGATTCCAAAGGGAGTTGTTATAGAAGAACATATTATAACAATAGTACAAACACTTCATTGGTTTACATCTTTGTGATATGAAGAATGTAGGTTGTTATAAATGGAGTGGGTTGCAAATGGTGCTTTTAAAGACCAACTCATTGATTCCCCCCCCCCCTCGCTGGTCTGCAAGATGCCAACAGAGTTCCACTTTTGTTCCTCTTTACCAAGTGTTTATGCATCCAAATACAACCACTGTGTAGAATGATTTTGCATCCAGGCTACGAATGTCTGTTGCAAAAATTTTTAAACTGCTACAGCCGAGTGCCTAATTTGCAATGAATAATTAATCGGACGATGAAGCTTCCCTTCTGTGGAAGGGAATACCCATGAATGGAGAATGCAGTTGTGATCGTTTTGTTCTTGTTGTTGTTTTAAATTATGTGGAAATGTCTAGGAAGGCCTTTCCTGAAAGTATACTCTCCCATGGAAATGGAATAAATGGAAAGCATTTATTTGGATCCAGATCCTTAGACCACCACATCCAGGACCAGGGTCAAGAGTTGACATGCCAGGCATCTGCTGAGGAGCCACCCCACCCCTAAACAGAGGTCCTCTTACAAGAACCCCCTGGAACTGTTGCAATGAGGACTCACTGAAGGAAGGAGGGACATGGAGAGTGTCTTGACTTGGGATCCTCCTCAGCCTGGAGTAGATATTGACCCCATCCCTGTTTGCCAAAGGAACATAGGAACATAGGAACTTGCTTTATCCATAGACAGACTATTGGTCCATCTAATACAGTACTGTTTACATCAACTGTAGGCATCACTCCAGGATTTCAGAGATGCCAGGGATTGAACCTGGGACTTTCTGCATGCAAAGCAGGTGGCCTACCAGTGAGCTATGTCCCACCCCCACTGTAAAATCAACGGAGAAGCCTCTGCAAGCTGCTAGGGAGGGCAGGCATGCCTTGATCTATCCCTGGCATCTGTACGTGGGGCTGGGAGAAACCCCTGCCTGAAATTCCAGAGAGCTGCATGGATTTAGGGGCACAGAACTTGCGGCCCTCGATATTAGCATAATAGTCGCTCCCCCCCTTTTTGGGTCCCTAATATCAGTCCCAAGACATTCACCACACAGTTGTCTCAGGGCATTCGCAGTGCGCATTCTCTGTACCAGCTGAAGGTGCAAGGGGAGTGGGTGGGTGGGCAAAGCTGCCATGAGCAACATAAACATAACTATGTTCATTAATAAAAATTGTTTCCTCGCATAATGGTTGTGCCTCAGCTTTCTGAAAAGAAAAATCAGCATTAAAAATGTGACCATTACGTGGTGAAATACAGTATATTGTTGGACTGCAACTCCTGGCATCCCCTGACCATTGACCATGCTGGCTGGGGCTGTTGGGAGTTGGAATCCAACAACATTTGGTGGGCAACAGGTTCCTAAGCCCTAGAGCAGCCTTTCTCAACCTGTGGGTCCCCAGATGTTGAACTACAACTCCCATCACCCCTAGCTAGCAAGGCCAGGGCTCAGAGATGATGGGAGTTGTAGTCCAACAACACCTGGGGACCCACAGGTTGAGAACCGCTGCCCTAGAGCATACTGTGGAACATGGAGAGAGTACAATTTTAAGAAATGAATAAGAACTACCGCATCTAGATCACTGTTGTTTTCACATAATGGATGTGAGTTTATCAGTGCTAGCTATTTATAGGGGTGGGGGAGAAAAAAGAATGCCTTTTGTATGACTGCCTGGTTTTTGTTTGTTTGCTAAAAAATAAAAATAAAAAGCAATATCATCCCATCTGAAAGAAATGTTAAAAAATCTTCCACCAGCTGTTTGCAATTTTGTTCCGCTACTAGAAATGAAACGTTGGCTGTGCAGTGTTCTGCCTTAAGGAATCCAGCTCCTTCAAATGCCCTTCTGAAGCTCTGCACTGGTTTATTCAACAGCCATCTTCTGCTGAGAAATCTTTAACTGAGCAATCATTTCTACATCTGGGCCTGCAGCTGTTTCCTGAACACCCTAATAACCTTTCTCAATAAGAGCATTTGCTTTTCAACTGTGTATGATTCTCTCTCTCTCTCTCTCTCTCTCTCTCTCTCTCTGTGTGTGTGTTTCTGTCTAGTTGCACTCAGGCTTGAGCCGGGCTACCTAGAGTCCTCTGAATTTAAGCTACATTGTGTTTTCTCAGTGCTGCCTAGGGCAAGCTCCACCACCAGGCAGAGAGGCAGCGGATGTGTGTGCTTGTGGAGGGGCAGGGGCAGGCAAGTAGCAGCAGCAAGGAGCTGGTGGCAGGACAGTGTGCACCGTCCAGTGGCGTAGCATGGGGGGGTATAGGAGCGGTTGCCCCGGACACAAAATTGTTAGGAGGTACAAAATTTCAGTACCCAGTGCTTCCTCAATACAGCTGTGCACTTCTGTCACTGGGCTTCATTGAAAACGGCTTCTCCATGTGAATCAGGAAACAACCTCTCCAGACAACGGAATGACTCTACTTTCCTTATCGCCACAGCTGCATTCTCCTGGGTGACACAAAGGAGAGACAAAGGAGGAGTGTGCCTTTGGGGGTGAAGTCAAACTGTTGGAAGGTTGCAGCACCTGCTGTGGCCATAGAGACTGATACAGGAGAGACATGTTTTGTTGCAGCTAGAGCAGATGAAGGTGTCTTCGCTAATATAGACATTTTTATGCACACTTTCCTCTAATACAAAACTTGTGGCTTTTTGGGTTGGGGAACTGTATCACAAAATTTGGAGAAGTGTGACTATCGAAAGGATAGCTGTGTACTGTTCCAAGAAGTGAGCTTTGGGCGGATTTTCTTTAAAAGGTGAACTAAACCATTTTTTCCCTCCATCCCTAATATGTAGCATCGTACGGTTACCCCATTCACTCTGTGATCCTTGATTGGGTGGGATCGGCTTACGTTACTAATCCAAGAAGGAAGCAGCAGCAACAGCTTGGGGGGCAGGGCAGGCGGCGAGGGAGTAGCACTCACTGCGACTGCAACAACCAGAGTAAAAATGATGCTTAGTGGGATTTTCAAAGGAGTGAATACTTGCAAAATCTTACTTTTTTGTGGGGGAGTTAGACATCTGTTTTTCCTGCCTAGATTTCTAGCATCTAAAGCCAGGGAATACTTGGCACACTCTGATTTTGTTGTGGTTTTTTAAAGCCACTTCACAAAAGGAGACTTCTACCTGCACCTTGTCAGGATTTCCCAGACCACATGGGGACTTTTTACAGCTGGGTTATGCACCACAATATGCCATTGATATTTACACTAGATAGGCAGGTGTCTGGCTGGCTGCTTCAGAGTGCTCTGGAGTTGTTTGCTGATGTGCCTTCTGTCTGCCACCCTCAGCAGAGGTTATCTCTTCTGCTTTTTAAAAATCTCCTCCGTATGTACTTTGAAGGGCATGTTCGAACTGGTGCCTTTCTTTTTCTGATTCACCTGCATTGGTGCCAGTCTTGTGCCACTGCTGTTTGAACTTACGAGTTAAAAGATAGTGCAGGACATTCCTGTTTGCTTAGCATGAATTTCTCTGAATTTACACATTTTTGTATGTATTTATGCTTAATACACACGTTTCTGCAAAGTGATTTCCCCTTTTTGTATGTTATTTTCAGTTTTATATACAGTGGTGCCCCGCAAGACGAATGCCTCGCAAGACGAAAAACCTGCTAGACGAAAGGGTTTTCCGTTTTTCAATGCGCTTCGCAGGACGAATTTCCCTATGGGCTTGCTTCGCAAGACGAAAATGTCTTGCGAGTCTTGAGATTTTTTTCGCTCCCCCCCTTTTTCTAAGCCGCTAAGCCGCTAATGCCTTTTAGCCGCTAAGCCGCTAAGCCTTTAATAGCCGCTAAACCGCTAATAGCGCTAATCCGCTAAGCTGCTAATAGGGTTGCTTCGCAAGACGAAAAAACCGCTAGACGAAGAGACTCGCGGAACGGATTAATTTCGTCTTGCGAGGCACCACTGTATCTGCATTTCAACACACACTAGCATATACGTTTTTGTATAGGTTCCTTGGCAGGAGAACTGCATCTAGCTGGAGAAGTGCAAATATTGAAGGATTGCTTTTGTTCACCTTTAAATGAACCAGATTTCTCTCTCCATCCCTAGTTGCTGTTGTAATTCTTGCATTGCTTGGTTCGCTGTGATCACTTGCAATTTTCACCAGCAACACTTGCACTTTTTGGGTGGTCTGTGGTCTAGATACCAGCCAATCCTGGTCCTGGTTAACATTCCAGATGAGCCAGAATGAAGCCTGCAGGTGTCTGCACTTGCAATGCACAGCCAGTTATCAAGATACAGCGCCAGGTCTGTGGAAGGGGAAAAGCGATGTTGCCATTTAGGTAATTTAGACCCTGGGCTTCTTATTTGTTTGTTTATTTTATTTAAATCTCACACTTCCTACCCAAGGAGCCCAGGGTGGCAAACAGGCACTCAATTTAGAAACAAAGCAAGAACGTTCTGAAGCTGATTAAAATATTTTAAAAGCAATAACAACTAAAACTGTTGCAGTTAAAAACATTCTACCAAATGTCTGGGTAAACAGGAATGCTTTCAAATGTTTTAATGATTTGCCAGGAAAGAGTGCTTAAAAAAAAAAAAAAAGGATGGCAATGTGTATTATTAGTTCACCATCTATATATTTATAGATGCTATCGCCAGGCATGCAGCAATGTGGTGCAAATAAAATAAAATAAAATAAGATGAGGCACCCCTCAAAATGAGATTAAAACAAATAGCGAGATCAATGGTCCATCTGGCTTAGTATTGTCTACACTGACTGGCAGCCGCTCTCCAAGGTTTCAGACAGGGAATCTCACCTGGCGCTACCTGGGATGAACCAGGGACCATCTGCATGCAAGGCACAATGTTGCACAATCCATTGGACTTGTGCCCAAAAGTCCTGCCCTGGTGGCCCCAGTGATGGGAATAAGTGCTGGAAACCGAAATTTGAGGACTTCCTGTTTGCTGCTCAGATGTGCGCTCTCTCTCTCTCTCTCTCTCTCCTCTCAAACGCCTTGGCTGCGTAGCTACTGCAAAGAATTGGCACAGCCTTTCCTGCAGAGGTTTAATTTGAAAGGCAGCTGGGAGTGTCTGCTCACAGGTACTTCGACACATTTGCATGCTGATGCATCGGATGTTGCCAAACGCCCATGTAACAACAAGTGGGAGGACAGTGGCGGGTTTCTACACCAAGGGAGCATTTAAATTTTTATCAGGTCTCACTAGCAGGGTAGCGATGTGCAAGCATAGGAAGGATCCCTTTTTGGAGACTCCTTGTCTATCTTCCCACTCACAGGCCCCAAGGGAAGGAAAGCTCCCGCCCAATGAGGAGCTGTGTCTGCCTGCCGCTGTAAACATGAGAACATCTGCCTGCCTCCTTCAGGTAGTGCCAGGGTCTCCCCCCACCCCGTGGTGTAACCGTGGGCTTTGGAGTTCTTATAAGATGTTCGGTGGTAGAGCATCTGCTTTGCATTTAAAGACTTGAGGTTGGCCTGAATGCTTCAGCTAGTGCAAAATATTCAACCGCAGAGTGTTTGCGTGGTGCAGTGCCTGGGCTGCTAGACTAGGACCCGAGAGACCAGGGTTCAGATCCCTGCTCAGCCATGGACCCCACTGCGTGATTCTGTGTTAGTCACTCACTCTCAGCCTAACCTACCTCATCGGGTTGTTGTAAGGATAACATAGGGAGGAGGATGTATGCTACCTTCAACTTGCAGGAAAGGTGGAATACAGATGTAAATAATAATAAAAACCTTGCTCACACTACAGTGGTACCTCGGGTTACAGACGCTTTAGGTTACAGACTCCGCTAACCCAGAAATAGTACCTCAGGTTAAGAACTTTGCTTCAGGATGAGAACAGAAATTGTGCTCCAGCGGTGCGGCGGCAGCAGGAGGCCCCATTAGCTAAAGTGGTCTTCAGGTTAAGAACAGTTTCAGGTTAAGAACGGACCTCCAGAACGAATTAAGTACTTAACCCGAGGTACCACTGTATTGCCACCATGTTATGCAGCTTCTGAAAGAATTGCACTGGCTCCCAGGTGGCTTCCGGGTTAAGCTTTAAGTTGCTAGTACAGATGTGCAAAGCCCTATACAGATTAGGACCAGGATATCAGAAAGATCACCCATTACCTATATAACCGATGGATCACTGCACATTGCATCCAGCAGATGCTATCTCATCAAGAGGTCTCAACAGGAGTGAGACAGCAGTAAACCACACTGTGCAAGTTGGCGTTGACCCTTTATTAGCAAAAACAGGATCTGCACAGGAGTGTCAGGCCAAATGAGCCCAGCAACACATCTCTAGTGGGTAGTTCTCGCCCCCAAGAAGTAGTTGCTGAGACTGAACGTCCCTACCTCCCTATAGGTGCCCAAGTTCCTTTTTCTCCAGGGTTTTCCCCAAGCAATTTGAGACTGCTCCTGTGTGAAACTAATGTCTCCTCTGTCCTTTTCATGCTTCCCTTAGTTTAGGGAGATCAGAGGGAGGGGAGCTTGTTGCAGCAGAAGAGGGAGACACCTGTGTCTCTTCACCAGCTAGACTCATCTCTGCCTATTGGCCTCCATCCTTTCCTGATTTAGCTTCTGCTTCTGCTTCTGGACTTCTTTCTGCCACAGACTCTCCCTGCTCACTACGCCCTGTTACCTCTTCTGCTTCCAACATCTCCCCCTCCCCATCTTCTCCCTCTTCTCCATCTTACCATTCACCAATGTCCCACTACCAATCCTAGGACTCCTAGCATCCTGTTCTCACAATGGCTATGGGTCCACAGAGATCCTGGGGTGTGACTTTGCACCCACTGAAGTTTACGACAAAAAATCCTATCGGTTTTGAGTGGATCCAGATTACACCACATGCCTTTATTTTATTATCGATTTCCTGTACCAAATGCAGAGACCTATTTCACCTTAAGTTCCTGCGGTAGCTTGGCAGGGCTTATGAAATTGCCTCCAAACTCCACCCATCTCTGGGAATGATTAGGTGGTTAATCTAGTGTGCTGTTGGGTTGGTTTGTTTTTTAAAAAATTTCTTTCTGCCATGGCTAAAGATACTTTATCATATTATATGAATGACACTTCCCATTGATAAATATTTATTCTCTGCAGCGCTTACTGACACATCTTTTTGGAATCTATAAGCCCATTGATACAGGCACAACAATGCCATTTGTCTTCACCCCGCTGATCCCTGCTTTTATTTATTTATTATCGACTAATTGCCTGCCAGATTGTAAATATGATCGGGGTTGGCATTGTGCTTTGATTAACTGGATGTTCAAAGTAGCCCCAGAGGAGTGTCATCCTAGCTCCTAAGCAAATCTGGGCATGGCAATAAATTGTGTATTTGGAAATCAGCTATGTGGTGAGGAGCTGCAATGCTAGTTAAACAAGCAGAGCAGAGGACTTCTCTCTCTCTCTCTCTCTCTCCTTTCCAAGAGCCGTTTATTTTGATGAATGTGTTCCCACAGCCTCTTGCTGCTGTTTACAATGGATTTGCTGTTATATTTACAATAAACGAGGGCTTGGCAAGAACGTTTTAATGCACTTCAGCAGGTTACTTAAGCTTCCTGGAGAAAATAAATAAATAAATAAAGTGAAACCACCAAAGGAGGGGGAGAAGGGGGCACGCACAAAATAATAACAACATAAAACAGCAAAAGGATGGCTCCATTCTCTGTAATGCCTTTACAGACTGCTTCCTTGACTGTGGACAAGTGTTATAGGACTTTGGACTTGTGTATTGTACTATAGGCTACTCTGCCATGAGCAGCAGAGAGGGATTTAGGAAACTGCCTTATACCAGATTGGACCATTAGTCCACTTAGCTCAAGGTCCACCTAGCTCATTGGGCCACCTAGCACAAGGTATTAATGCAGACATTGGGCAGCCATTCAAGCTCCCTTCCTGCTCTAAGATTCTGGTCCATAGCTCTGCTTCCCATAGTTCCCAGCAGTATGGCTCTGGGCACCTCCAAAGCAGATTGAGAGAGAGCCACCCTCTTTTGCTTTCCCTGCAGCATTTGGTGAAAGGAGGCCAGTTGCCGCCTCGGAAGATCTGGATGCTGTGAAAGATAGCAACTGATAGTAATATCTCTGAGAGTCACCTAGGCGAGACTCCACCACCACCACCTCTTACGGTACCAGTTCCTTTCGCTGTCTGCCGTGTGCCTTTCAGTGAGTGTGGATGCAATTAATTAATTGACTTCTCTCTCCTCCCCGGCTGCGGAGCCCTTAATTAACACACGGAATGAATAGGTGAGCCAGGGTTAAAAGCTGTTGTCAGCACTTAAAAGGTTGCAGAGAGCTGTTGCTATTGAATTTGAGTGTCCGTTCCGTGGGGCGGCTGGGGCAGATTCCTTGACAGGCCTTCGGTTCCTAATCGATGGAAGGTTAATTTATTTCTTCTAACTAGGAATCCCACACACTTTGCAACCTGGAAATGCTCATCCGCTGCCTATGCAGCGGGGTTTGCTCAGGAGCAGCTCACCCATGATGCAGGCAGCTGCATCAAGAGATGGCAATACGAGCCACTAAGTGGTAGAAGGTAGATGTGCATGTAGAAGGTCCGAGGTTCTAGCTCTGAAATCTCCAGGTAAGGATGGGGGAGTCCCGTGCCTGAAATCCAAGAGTGCTGCTGCCAGGCAGTGGAGACAATACTGAGCTAGATGGACCAACAGGTTGACTCTGTAGAAGCCAGCTTCTCCTTTGGGAAGGGCCATGGCTCAGTAGAGCATCTGCTTTGCATGCAGAAGGTCCCTAATTCAACCCCCTTTCAAGTAGATTTGAGAAGGACCCCTGCCAGAAATCATGGAAAACCACTGCCAGCCAGTGTAGACAGTACTGAGTTAAGAGGGACCATTGGTTTGACTCAGCACATAAGGCAACGTTCTGTGTTCCACCACCATTTCCCCTGATCCCCCTTAAACTAACCCACTCTGTGCCTCCTAAGCTAGCCTAGTGCCTTCGGGTACAGGGGAAGGTGTCCAATCCACTACTCACAAGGGAGGGGAGATCATTTTTTCCCTGTTGACATTTTAATGCCTAATACCTGACTTGCACTTCCCAAACCAATGCTTGAACCAAAACAAGCCCTTGAAATCCACACTTCTCCGAATTTTGCAATTTATGCACACCAGAGTGTACCCCAAAAGAAAGTATATATACGCAGGGGTAAAAATTTACCCAAATGCATGATATCAGGGAAGATTGCTTTCAATATATTAGGAGAAATGCTTAAAAGCTGAAGGTAAAGGGACCCCTGACCATTAGGTCCAGTCGTGGCCGACTCTGGGGTTGCGGCGCTCATCTCGCTTTATTGGCCGAGGGAGCCGGCGTACAGCTTCCGGGTCATGTGGCCAGCATGACTAAGCCGCTTCTGGCAAACCAGAGCAGCGCACAGAAATGCCGTTTATCTTCCCGCCGGAGCGGTACCAATTTATCTACTTGCACTTTGACATGCTTTCGAACTGCTAGGTTGGCAGGAGCAGGGACCGAGCAATGGGAGCTCACCCTGTCGTGGGGATTCGAACCACCGACCTTCTGATTGGCAAGTCCTAGGCTCTGTGGTTTAACCCACAGCGCCACCTGCGTCCCATGGAGAAATGCATAGAGTAATGCAAATGAATTTTCTCCTTAAAAAATGAAACAAACACTCTCACCCCACAAACCGATGCAGAATTGGGCAGACTTAAGGTAAGGCTGGAAAAGTAAGAAATGGATATAAATTAAAATCGACAGATTCACCCAACCCTAATCATTGCCTTTGATTTGCAAGCCAAAACTTATCACAGGAGAATGCTTAGCTCAGCCTCCGCTCTGCCTACAGGTAGGAATGGGCGGTGACTGGTTTCCATTGGAACTGGTGGGTTTAAAGCAGGAGGCCAACGACAGGCAGAGGCAATGAACTCCATTCCCTCCATTCATGAGTTCGAATGTACGCAGATTGGTGTCAGAGCTTGCAATCTTTGAACGACGCACTCTCCGTATTCACAAATGCTGTATAACTGAGCAATTGTTGCAGAACCCTTAGAGCCTGGTGTCTGCTGCATTCACCCACTCTACAAAAACCTTATCATTCAGTTATTCAAAATCCAAAAGCGTGCTGGGTCTTTTGGTTAAAGTGATTTACTAAATAATAGTTGCCGTATGATAGGCTATCAGTAGTTTAGAGCATCTCTCCGCAGTTGTACAGTGCAAAATCGGAGACTGGGGGCTGCGTGTTGCCTTCCTTTTGGAGGGCCACAGATTCAACGCACCATCCTTAATTTCCATGTGCATGGAAACAGATCGATGTGCACTAGAGGCACGACAAAAACTTGCAACATTTTAACAAATCTCTCCCACTTCCCCCAGCGGATGTTGGCATCCGTCCATCTCGAGAGACAATGGAGTTCACCTCCAGGGGTGAAATCAAACTGCTGGAGAACCTTGCTGATGTGGTCCAAAGGAAACAGAGCAATACATTTGGCACCAGCTTGGCTGCAGGAGTTGCTGGAAGGAGGCATACAAGGCATCACTGTATTTGGGACTCCACTCCAGATTTGTATAGGGCTTATTCCTTAGCCTTTTCTTCTCCTGAAGATGTCTCGCAAGGCAGTGGGTGTCCCCAAATTAAGGGCATTGCTTTCCCAGGGACTGTATTATAGGGCCTGTTGCAATGTGGCTGCCTGTGAATCACCAAAACAAACAAGACCAAAGAGGATTTGCAAGGGTGAGGAACCTGTGACCCTCCAGATGTTGGTAGACTCCAACTCCCATCAACCTTGATGATGATTGCTGGGTTTGATGGGAGTTGGAGTCCAGCAGCACCTGGAGGGCCATAGACCATAGACCGGGCACCCCCAAACCTGGCCCTCCAGATGTTTTGGGACTACAATTCCCATCATCCCTGACCACTGGTCCTGTTAGCTAGGGATGATGGGAGTTGTAGTCCCAAAACATCTGGAGGGCCGAGTTTGGGGATGTCTGATTTAGACCCATTTAGAAAAAAATTGCTGTAATACTATACATCTCACTGTATTGGTGAAGACTGTGGTCAAGTCACCTCCATGCCTGTTCAGTCTGGTGTTAACTGTTGATGGGCAATTGCAGGAGTAGGTTTCTTTATTTTAAGCTGGTTTTGGACTGGACAACCCTTTAAATATGATGCTTTCAAATAAAGGGTAGTCTTCTGGCATCCTTTCAAACAGAGGATGGTCCTCTGTAAAATAGTACATATGATCACTCTACATGCAAAGGATTGTTTCCAGTGTTAGATTCATTGAAACAACAGACATTACTTAGGTCCATTAATTTCAGTGGGTCTACTCAGAGCAAAAATTAGTTAGAAGCAACCCATTCTTTTCCAAAGCTTCCATGCTCAGTTTGGCTGATATTTCCAGCTATGTTCTATATGCCAGCCAGAGGTTGGAATGAAGGCACCCATCTCTCTTTGAGCTTTGGCTTCTAGGTTTCTTTAGTTCCCAAATTTTAAATCTGCGCCGTGGCTCGACATTTGCGGGAAATCCAGCTTTGCGTACTTTTGCTTTAACTTGCTTAACGAGGCCATAATTTGACTCCCATTTACTTCAATTAGTTCAATTTGATTTTGTTTACTTTCAGATGTTTGATTAAACTTTGCTTAAAATGGAACTAATCAAAGGAGCAGTTCAACTTAGTTAAACAAGCAAACTAAGTGAATTAACACTAAGCTGAAGCAGATGCTCTTGTTCCGACAGCTCTAATGCTGGCAAGGAAGCAGAGGGGGATTGATAGAGGGAAACAGGGTGTTGGGCCCAAGAGATCTACTTCAGGTCTTGCCTGGAGGGTAGACGCCCTGGGTGACCTTGGCCAACTGCTCTCCCTTGCCCTTCCTGCTGCATCCTGCGAACAAGGAATTCCTAAATGGAATCAAGTGAAGAGCAGAAATTGGTTCCAAGTACTATGTCACTGATGGTCCCATTACTCCAAATGCCAGTTCCCAAATATTCTGCTCCTCTACTCCAACATTCTGTCACAGGTTAGTGTGACCAAGAAAACATGACTCAGGGTGAGGTTCTGCAGGGGTGGTTGATTTCTAGTCAGGGCAGACAAATAACCAGGCAATGGAAATTTCTGCTCCCATTACTCTTTCTCTCAGAATTCTCCTACATCTCTGGGTGGGAAAGAGAGGGGGTGGGGGAGAAAATTCCTTCCTTCCTTCCTTCCTTCCTTCCTTCCTTCCTTCCTTCCTTCCTTCCTTTGCCGTTTTCATTTTTTGTCTCACAGCAAATAATAATATTAATAATAATAATAATAATAATAATAATAATAATAATAATAATTTAAAGGGACACTGGTGGCGCTGTGGGTTAAACCACAGAGCCTAGGACTTGCTGATCAGAAGGTCGGCGGTTCGAATCCCCGCAATGGGGTGAGCTCCCGTTGCTCGGTCTCTGCTCCTGCCAACCTAGCAGTTCGAAAGCACATCAAAGTGCAAGTAGATAAATAGGTACCACTCTGACGGGAAGGTAAACGGCGTTTCTGTGTGCTGCTCTGGTTTGCCAGAAGTGGCTTAGTCATGCTGGCCACATGACCCGGAAGCTGTACACCAGCTCCCTCGGCCAATAAAGCGAGATGAGCGCTGCAGCCCCAGAGTCGTCTGCGACAGGACCTAATGGTCAGGGGTCCCTTTACTTTTACCTAATAATAATTTATTATTTATACCCCACCCATCTGTCTGGGTTTTCCCAGCCAATCTGGGCGGCTTCCAACAGAATATTAAAATACAATAGTACCCTCTGCTTCCTGGAAGTTTTATTTCCCTGTTCTTGCTTTTTCTTTTTCTCTGCATCCTTTAGGCCTAAAAGAGATAAAAGACTGTGCAGCATTATTATTATTATTATTATTATTATTATTATTATTATTATTATTTAAAAAAGAAGAAGAGGAGGTGGATAAGATGCAGTGAAAATTCAAAAGCTGAGATGGATTAACGAAGCAAACAGATGGCTAGGTATTAAACCACAGTCATAAAGCAACATCTGGCAAAATATCACACACACACACACACCACACCCACACACCCAATACCCTTCAGGAGAGTGCCCTGATTTAAGTAATATGCTTCTCATTTTGGTGCAATTAACACCAACATTTGCATAGCAAAGAGCAGCAGTGCTCACTCACGCTTGCATGGTTTTCCACAAGGAGAATGGGGCAATGAGCTTCTCTGCTATGGACACAGGCAAAGCCTTTAATAGCTCACTTTCAGGCTGGCCTCAGATGGAGAAACCATTCCTTTGGCTATGTTCAATCTAGCAGATACAGTTGCCAAGCTGGAAATTAAAAGATGAATGGGGGGCGAGTGGGAGAGGACGAGTAGAACAGTATTCGCTTTCCCCCTCACCTTGATAAAGAGGATGACAATTCCAACCGCAGGCAGGATTATCAATTCACTTGTGGTTAGATCCTTTTGACATAAATCTTCTTGGCCGCCTGCCAATTCACACAATCGGCTTTCCTCCTGCCACTGTCTCCACGTCAGTGTAGGTTGCTGAAAACACCTTGTGCCTTAGAGAAGATGGCATCTTTGTGCTAAGTATACTGATATGCATCAGTGTTGTCAAGTAGATGGTCAAAATAACCACAGCCTATAGGATCTGTGTGGTGTTTAGGAGACAGAGGGGTGGGATATATTGGGTTCCAATCTAAGAGCACAAGAGGTGTCCTGCTGGATCAGGGCCATGGCCTGTTGGGATCTGAACAAAATTTTGCAGTGTGGAGCCTTCCAGCCACTCCCATCCCCTCCCACCTGGTTTTTCATGCCTCACCTCCATCCGTCAGTCATTAAGCATGCTGTGGCTACTGAGCACACCCCAAATTGGACTGGTTTGGATTACCCCCTCCTTAATCCTCCTTAAAGACTTTTTTTGGCGGCACTTTGCAGATCTTCGGGTCTCCCAAGCCACCTGACTCCTCCATGTTTGTGTGTCTGTTTGGTGCCATTTTGCGTAAATTAGCATTGGCACTCACTGTCTGAACATTGAAGCTAGAGGGGATAATGAAGGAAGGCAAGGAGAGGCTGTTAAAGGAAATATGTTGGTTGGGACTCAAGAGTAAATTCAGTGACCCCATTGCTATGCATGTACGGTGGTACCTCGGGTTACGTATGCTTCAGGTTACAGACTCCGCTAACCCAGAAATATTACCTCGGGTTAAGAACTTTGCTTCAGGATGAGAACAGAAATCGTGCTCCAGCAGTGCAGCAGCAGTGGGAGGCCCCATTAGCTAAAGTGGTGCTTCAGGCTAAGAACAGTTTCAGGTTAAGAACAGACATCCAGAACAAATTAAGTTCTTAACCTGAGGTACCACTGTACGTGCTGTTAGGATGAGCAAATCTGTTGATTTTGGTTTCTCATTTATCCAATCTTAAATTCACTTCTCCACATTTCCACATCACTTTGTCGGTTTTTTTCTTTTTAAAGCCCACATGAAAATTCATCAGCATTTGGGTGCAAATTTCTCCTAATATTCACATTGATGTATGCAGTTTTGCCTAGCACACACATATTTGCAAAGCAATTTCCCCTAATATAATATATATGAATTTCAATGCACACTAGGATAGGCTTTGTTGTAAATATCACTTGGCTGGAGAACTGCAATGCAAAATTCAGAGGTGTGCAAATTTCGAAGGAGGGCTGAGCTTCGGGAAGTGTGAATTTGGTAAATGTGAGCCGAAGTTTCTCCTCCATCCCTACATGCCTCCCAAAGCTGTTCTCAAGTTCATAAAACCGACCCATCCTCTGGCAATCCAGCCCCAACTCCCGCTTAGCACAGAAATTTCAGTGTACTTGGGTCCAGCTTGTGGATTGTGTTGCATGTGTGACTCTGGAAGAGATGATTGACAGAAGAAGGGATTTTCTCTTTTCCCCCTTTTTTTTGTGGGCTAGCAGGGGAAGGAGAGGGAGTGCTGAATTTTTGGTAATTGTGTTTGTTCTTTTACTGCAGCTTTCTTAACACATAACACAAATGGCAGGTGTTTTCATAAGACGTTTACTTAGTTTTAACAGAGTGTTTGGCGGGACACAGTGGTGTTCAGTGCCAAAAAGCATGGGGATTTGCCCCTCCCTTTCCACCTCCAGCATGATTGTATTAAAGGCTCAGTAATGCTTCTTCAGATCTCAACAACAGCATGGTACTCCCGCTATCTCTCTATTTCTTAACAAGCCACTACTAAGAAAAATAGGTGTCATAACCTCCCACATTCGCCGGTTTAACTTGCTTTTTCCAGGTGCATTAAACTGGAAGACTGACTTCTGACGGAGGATCCCCACACACTGTCACTATTTTGCAGGAGGAATTCAAGCATATAATGTGAATTTAGGTTTGTGCAACTGAAGTGGACTAAAGTGCTTTGTCTTCCTGGTACCGGAGATACACACACAGGCAGAAAACAGACTTTTTGCCGTTAGGAAAGTGATGGGGAAATGCATTGAAAAGTGTGTAGTGGACAAATGTTTAATAGGAAGGCCTATGCCCCCGTGCAAGCAAATCAAGTTGAATGCATGTTGTCATATAGCCACCCTGAAAATGATTCAGAACAAATGCTCAATAAAGACTGGTTATCGTCTAACCCAAGGCGGTCCAACATTTCATACCAAGTGGGCTGCAGCAGTACTTTGACGCGGAACCTGCAGGCTGCATACTGGATTGTGCATGCATGCACTTGAGTGTGTGCATGAGTGAGCCCCAAATTTGATACACATGCACCAGCTCTTGCACTGCCTTCCCAAAGCTGGCTAAGTGAGGTGCCAGGCTTTGGGAAGGAGATGCAAGGCTCTGGCAGGGGCCTAGAGCCCTCATGCCTCCTTCCCAAAATGCAATGTCTCCTTACCTGGCTTTGGGAAGGCAGTGTCAGGACTGCAGGGATTGCAAGGCTTTCTAGTTGTTCAGCAACAATTCATGAAGAGTTAATAAGTTCTTCTCTATCATTGTTATTTTTTTATTTAAAAATATCTAATTGTAGCAGGGGCGAATTTTTGGTGTGAGGTTCATAGATGGACAGGCTAGGGCATTTCCAGGCTTAAATTGAAGATGCTGATTTTAAAGCCCAATGCCATGGGACTACAGATGGATAAACCTGTCAGTTTTGGTTCTCTCTGTTTCTCAGTCTTAAATTCAGCTCTTCACATTTCTGCAGCAATCTTTTTTTCTTAAAGTCTTTTTGAAAACTCACCTGCGTCATTGATGCAGATTTTCTCTGAGAACTGTAGTTTGCTAAGAATGCTGATAATTGCTTGGGGACCCCTTTCCCCCAGGATTCAAGTTGTGCAATGGAAGTGGATTTGGTGCTCTTGCACAACAAATCCTCTCCCCACAGGGACTTGGTGTCATAAGGAAAGCAAAGGGAAAAGACACGGGATAATGTGAGAGAAGAATTGCTTGAGACAACGTTGCCGAAGGCCATCCTGAAAAATTCATCACCATTTCGGTGCAAATTTCGTCTAATATGCAACTTTCCCTAACAAAGATGGCAAAGCAATTTCCCTTAATGCAGCACACCTTTTGGTATGTTCTTTTCATAAATTTATGCATATTTTAATGCACACCTGACCCTGGAAGGTGCTTTTTTTCCTGTAGATATTACCTGGCTGGATAGCTGCACTGCAAAATTCAGAGGATTGCTGTGTTTCCTGAATCAAGTACACTCGCCTTTAAATGCGAACTGAATCAAATGTTTTCCCCACTGGCAGCCCTCAGAGGGAGGCAGGTTCAACCGGTTCTGCTTATCCCTTTGCCAAGACTGCATTAGAGCTAAAAGTGTCACCACCTGCTGAATTTGCACCCCCTGTAACTGTGGAGGGCCTTGTCTTTATTGCAAAGCCTTGCAACGCCACCCCTCCTTCTCCCCTGCTAGGTTGCTATTCTGGGCCTGCCACTCACCGCCAAGCCTTTCACCTTTGAACTGCCATTTCCCTCGGCCTTCCTTTGCTTCCCTTGCATAGACAATGAGAGCTAGCTGTCCGGGCTGCATAGCTAATCTGGCTTTGTCTGCCTCCGCCAGGCAACCTTCCCTCTGATGTCGTTAGACAGTGGGGCTCCCCGCTGTGTCCCGTTGCCAGCTGCCAGTTCCAGTCTGTTAGCAGTTTATGGAGCAAGCCTTTCACCCACCCAGCACACATTCTCCTTTTTGCTTTCCCTCCTCCCATTCAAGAAAGGCTGTCTGTGTATGCATAAGGGAGAGAGAATGTATTTCAGGACCCCTGCTGGGCACCAACATTGCTTTTTTAGAAAGTCAGAGGTCCCCTCCCCAAGGCAAAAAATAAAACAAAATCTAAACACTGCAACAGGTTCACTGGAAGGTTGTCAATTAATGTGGGAGAACAAGGGGGAGCTGCAACAAAATGCTGTGGAGCGGAGTGCTCCTCTTCAGGGCTCCCACTAGCCAGACAGTCCCCTTTCCAAAATACTCCATTCCATTTCTTCTCTTTCATTTGCCCCCAACCCCATCCTGAGCTTGTTCAGTCTTTATAGGGCTGTTTCGGGGTTCTTTCACTTTTCCGGATTTTTGCTGTACTTCTGCAAACCTTCGGAAGCCTGTTGATATCTTCCTTTTGTACATGGATGGTACCATCTTAGCCGCAAACAGTTGTGCGCTCAGGGAATGTGTTTGCTATTAGTATATAGCAAGGGAGGCCAAATGTGCTGTCTTTCGGATGGTGTTGGGCTACAACTCGTAAGAACAGAAGGAGAGCCTGCTGGATCAGGCCAGTGAACCAGCTAGCTCAGCATCCTGTTTTCACAGTGATCGGTTTTCCCATAACCAATTGCCATGTGGCTGGTACTGCAGGAGTCCAACAACACAGCATTTGATACAGTTCTCTGTCATTTCTGGGTCGTTCCTAAAATAACACAGATCTGCAATGTTGGAGAGATGTGTGCATTTTCCGGTGAATTTGCACTCAGGGGAGTGGCTGGCTGTTATTTTTAAAAATATAACAATACTGTAAAAGTATTAAGTGGTTTATAAATGCCTTTAAAAGTTCATGATGATGATGATGTTCCTTATGCGCCCTTCGCTGCAATGTCCCAGAGCAGGTTACAACAATGTAAAAATAAAACATTTAAATTGGTTTAAACAACTTAGAATCAAAAGAAACAGGTGGGCCCTATATATATTTCAGGTGTCAAAAGCCAGTATAAAACAGCGTGTCTTCTGGGTTTGATGAAAGCTCTACAGTGAAGGTGGCAAGCATACTGTACCTCTGTGCAGCGGGAATTCAAAGGGCCCAAAAGCAGCCCTCTATCCCTCTTTACCTGGCCCTTGAAACAATAATTTATTATAATTATTTATTGTTTATACCCCGCCCATCTGGCTGGTTTCCCCCAGCCACTCTGGGTGGCTCCCAACAGAGTATTAAAAACACAATAAAACATCAAACATTAAAAACTTCCCTGAACAGGGCTGCCTTCAGATGTATTCTAAGAGTCAGGTAGTTATTTATTTCCTTGACATCTGATGGGAGGGCGTCAAACTCTGTCTCGGACCCCCCCCCCGGCAACACATCTCACTAGTCTACATTGCATCCTCTTTGAATGTGGATGGAATTTGCCCTTGACCTCTGATATTGCTTCCTGCTTACCCAGGTGGAAGATTGAGGATGAGTGTCTAGGACCAGCCTGCTCTACAAAAGCAAACTGTATCCTTGCCCTTGCCCCAGACACTTTTGCCCCTGGCTCTACCAACCAACCACTGGTATGTGGCCCCCAGGAAATCACCCTCCAGCGAATGCAGCTCTCTGGCTGAAAAAGGCTCCCTGCCCTTGAGCCAGACGGACAGCAGGGGTATGCCTAGGAAAGGCTGGGAGAGAAAGGATTTCTCTGAAAGAAGGTGCCTGGTCACGGAAGCTGCCCTTTAGAAAGAATTCCACTACCTGCCAATTTGCAATCTGCTCCCTTCTACACTTGGAAGGTGACCCAGTTCTAATAAGCTTTCTATTGCACAAGAGAGGGAAGGTGGATGAGCATTTTATCTACAAGTGCTCTTGCTTACAGAAATTTATTGGCTTAATACTCCTCAAAGGGTGAGGTGCCACTTGCATTGACCCACTTTGGTGCATGGAACACCGGCGCGCTCAACGACTCCGCTTCATTTCGCCTCTGCTCCTGCTTTGTGCAAGGAAGCAGAAGGCTTGGCTAAGCTTGGCTTGGCAGCCCGACTCCTTAAAAAGAAAGATCTGTTCAATATCAAGCAGGAGCCGGGGTTTGAACTGGTCGCCAGCTTGGCCCCTGGTGAAGCTTGCTTCTCTGCCTCAAAGCGTTTGCAGTTGCTAAGGAAGGCAAAGCCTGAACAGTCCCCTTCAGGTGTCTGTTAGGGCATGCAAGGTGTACGTAGTGGTAGAGTATCTCTGTTACTCACCAAAGGTCTCAGGTTCAATCCCAAGCAGAGCTGGGAAAGCCCCAGAGAGCTGCTGCTAGCCTGTGCATTCATACAAATGCATCTCTGGAAGTACAAAACTTTCTAGACTTCCACAGCGACTTCTATGCTGTCTTGGTCATGTCCACAGAATGAAAGATGGCCGGATCCCCAAGGATGGGCTCTACAGGGAGCTGGCTTCAGGCACTAGGCCTGTTGGCAAACCAACTCTGCACACTCATTTTGGAAAAGGCAGGCTGGGACTGCCATATGGAGTGCATCAGCTCAGCCCTGCAGAGCAGTGGTGTTGATTGGGTTTCCATCGACACATGCATTCCCACTTCTACGGTTACCAGATTTTTTTGAATGAAATCGGGGACACTTTTTTTTTTGAAGCTGAGTAGCAACAGGGAGTCAGTAGAGGGGATGGTAAGGCAAAAGACCCTGGGCCCAAGCACACATGCATATTGTATAAAGGTGCAAAGCCCTTCTTTTGCACCCTGTGAAACATAAATGTACAGAGTTTTTTTAAAAACTGGGCAACGGCGTGCTACCCACCCGTGACTCCTGAGCCTTCCCTGATCTCCTTCCCCCTTCCCCCTTTGTTTTGACAGATCAGGGGAGGCTAGGGAGTCATGGGTGGGTGGCTGTTGCCCAGGAGGGGCCAGCCTGGTAGTGCAGTTGGCTCTCGCTTCTCGCTCCTCGCTGCCGTGGCGCAGGAAAAATGGTGGGTGCCACGGCAGCGAGCAGCTCCTGAAGCCAGCCAGAGCCGACTGCGCTACCAGGCTGGCTCTGGGCTGCTAAGGCTGCCGCTGCCATGTTTCCCGGGGACAGATTTGCAAATCCGGGGACTGTCCCCGGGAACTGGGGATGTCTGGTAACCCTAACTTACACGCATGACAAAAATGGCACCAGATACAGGTGGGGCAGAATGGGGCAGGGGCAAATCCATACTTACACAGATCTTGTAATCAGCGTCAAAGCTACCTGCTCCGGCACTGGGTGTGACCTACATCCAGGGGCATGGCACATGTCCCAGGTGGTGTGGTGTGTGTCAGGGGGCGTGTGGCAAATGGCGCAGGTCCTGGGGTGTGCATAGTGAGTGGTGAGCGTCCCACGCATGTGTGGTAAGTGCCAAGAGTCCCAGGGATGTGTGGCGAGTGCCGAGCGTCCCAGAGGCCCTGATGTCACCCCCGGATGGCACCCAGGATGGACCGCCCCCTGCCCCCACCTTTGTCCGCCAGTGCCTGTAATAGAAACCCCAGTGTAAGTGGTTTCCACAGGGGACCTGTGGAAAAAATGTGGTTGGTCAAGGGAGCCATGGACTTAAAAAGGTTGAAAACCACTGGGACAGTGGCACCTTGGGTTACAGATGCTTCAGGTTACAGACTCTGCTAACCCAGAAAGAGTACCTCGGGTTAAGAACTTTGCTTCAGGATGAGAACAGAAATCGCGCAGTGGCGGGAGGCCCCATTAGCTAAAGTGGTGCTTCAGGTTAAGAACAGTTTCAGGTTAAGAACGGACCTCCGGAACAAATTAAGTTCTTAACCTGAGGAACCACTGTATAAGAAATAAAATCATGCCGCACAGTCATTTGAGCTCTGCCCTTTAAGTACTTTTAGTTTATGAGACATCTTTTCAAGGAGGGCAGGTTGCCAGAGTTTTTGGACAGGACAAATACAATTCCAGTAAAGAGACTCTTTATGTCAAATTGCACTTCTCTCTCTCTCTCTCTCTCTCTCTCTCTCTCTCTCTCTCCCTCTCCCAGACTTCTTTCTTGCAGCCAGACAAACTTGATCTAGCATGGCTCAAAGGTGCCAAGACAAACACTGTTCCTACAAACAGCTTTAACTTTCGACAATATCCTGCGTTTACCTTACTTCTGAGCCGGACAGGCTGCAGTTCAGGAAAAATAAGAACAGTGCCCAAGTTCACAGTGATTCAATCAGTGGCTGAAAGAACACCGTTCAAACAACATTTTCTTTCTTGCAGTGTGTCCCCCCCTTCCTCTTTTTATTCATTCATTTTCATCCCAACTCTAACTGATATATTTATAAATTACAAAATACCCAGCCTATCCTTCATGGAACTTGGGGGCAGGGGATGTACATGGTTATTCTCCACTATTCCTTTTGGTCCCACAACAGCCACGTGAAGGAGCTTGGGGAGAAAGGGGGGGGGGGGAGAGGATGTCACCTGCTCAAGTACCCTCTATGAGCTTCATTGATGAATAGCAATTTAAATCCAGGAATCCCGTTAGTGATACCGCTAACTAAACCACTGAGCCTCTTGCGCTTGCTGATCAGAGGTTCGGTGGTTCGAAGACCCACAACGGGGTGAGCTCCAGTTGCTCTGTCCCTGCTCCTGCCAACCTAGCAGTTCAAAAGCACGTCAAAGTGCAAGAGGATAAATAGATACCGCTCTGGTGGGAAGGTAAATGGCATTTCCGTGTGCTGCTCTGGTTTTGCAAGAAGCGGCTTATGCTGGCCACATGACCCAGAAAAACTGTCTGCGGACAAACGCTGGCTCCCTTGGCCTGTAAAGCGAGATGAGCGCTGCAACCCCAGAGTCGTCTGCGACTGGACTTAACTGACAGGGTTCCTTTACCTTTTTTTTCTTTAATCCTGTTAGTGGTATATTTAAGACCCTGAAAGGTTGGAGATTCCTGTTCCAGCTAGGACCAGTTTAACAAGGCATTCCCAAAAGGCAAAAATGGTTTTAAAAAGCGACTTAATCAATCCAGAGACTGGTGAATTGACTGCATCCTGGAGAAATAGGGACATTTGTACCAAACCCAACTGCTTCTTGCTGGGTTACCTTTCCTTTGGTTAGCTGGATATTTTCTCCTCTTGTCATCTTGCCCCAGTCTGCGGAATAGTTTCTTCCCCCCTGCCTTCGAGCTTCCACATAGTTGGGGAAGGGAAAAATGGACAAGAATTGACCAAATTTGGATTACTAGAGGAATGGCACCAAAGACAAGAAAGGTGGAAATCTGCCCAAAAACTTGCTCCGACCATAATGCTATTAAGATGGAAATGAGACTAACACCAACTGGCTCCTTCAGATGGAAGATGAATGACACCTTATTTAGAATAAAAAAAATCCTTCCAGTAGCACCTTTAAGACCAACTAAGTTAGTTCTTGGTATGAGCTTTCGTGTGCAAGCACACTTCTTCAGATACACTGAAACAGAAGTTAACTTCTGTTTCAGTGTATCTGAAGAAGTGTGCTTGCACACGAAAGCTCATACCAAGAACTAACTTAGTTGGTCTTAAAGGTGCTACTGGAAGGATTTTTTTTATTTTGACTATGGCAGACCAACACGGCTACCTATCTGTAACTGGAACCTTATTTAGAGATGATGAACTACTCAAGAAGGCCCAAAAAACTTTGAGAGATTATTTTGAGATAAATCTCAGTACCAACGTGGAGAAAAGAGTAATCTGGGACGCTAGTAAAGCGGTTATGAGAGGGTTCTTAATACAACAGAATGCAATAAAGAAAAGAAATCAAAATGAGAAGAAGGATAAGATAATGGATAAAATAAAGGAATGTGAAAAAAGACTGAGAGTAAACCCCAAATCTCAAGAGATTTTGCGAGAGTTAAAGTTATACCAAGTACAATATATGAAAATGATGAATCAGGAAATAGAATGGAAAATTAAACAAATGAGACAAAAGACTTTTGAGTCGGCCAATAAATGTGGTAAACTGTTGGCATGGCAAATGAAAAAGAGACAAAAATTAAATACAATTACGAACTTAGAAGTGGAAGGAAGAAACATACAGAACCCTGCAGAGATCAGAAGTTGTTTCCAGAGGTACTTTAAACGATTATACACTCAAGGGCCATTGAAAGAAACAGACTTAGACCAATTTTTGAAAACAAATGGATTACAAAAAATATCTCAAGAAAACAAATTAATTTTGAATCATAGAATAACTGAACAGGAAATAGAAGGTGCCATTCAAAACATGCAACTGGGTAAATCTCCAGGACCAGACGGCTTGACCTCTAGATACTACAGATCTTTAAAAGAATGGTTAATTCAACCTTTGAAAGAGGTCTGCAACGAAATAATGGAGGGGAAAAGAGCACCAGAGTCGTGGAAAGAAGCATATATTACACTTGTACCAAAAACAGAGACCGAAAAGACACAGCTTAAGAACTACCGCCCTATATCGTTATTGAATGTGGATTACAAAATTTTTGCAGATATTTTGGCTAAGAGATTTAAAAAAGTGTTGATGGAAGAGATTCATAAAGACCAAGCGGGCTTTCTCCCAGGAAGACATTTGTCTGACAATTTGAGGAATATAATTGATATTTTGGAAAAACTAGAAGTGAATATAAACACTAAAGCAGTTTTGATATTTGTAGACGCGGAGAAAGCCTTTGACAATATTTCTTGGAATTTTATGAAGAAGAATCTCCAGGGTATGGGGGTAGGCCAAGGTTTTGAGAATGGTATAGGTGCAATTTATTCAGAACAAAAGGCTAAACTAATTGTAAATAATGTTGTGACGGAAGAACTTAAAATTGAAAAAGGGACACAACAAGGTTGCCCAATTTCCCCACTTCTTTTTATTTCGGTCCTGGAGGTTCTGCTGAATATGATTAGAAGGGACCAGTTGGTTAAAGGTATACAGGTCGGAACCAAACAGTACAAATTGAGAGCATTTGCAGATGACTTAGTATTGACGTTACAGGAGCCAGAATCTAGTACAAAAAGGGTTTTAGAACTGATTCAAGAATTTGGTCAAGTGGCAGGATTTAAATTGAACAAGTCAAAAACCAAGGTTTTAGAGAAAAATTTAACACCGTTTGAAAAAGAGAGGTTTCAGAATGAGACAGGTTTAACAGTGGTTAAGAAAGTTAAATACCTTGGGATTAACATGACAGCAAAAAATGGTAATTTATTTAAAGATAATTATGAAAAATGTTGGTCTGAAGTGAAAAAAGATTTAGAAATTTGGTCAAATTTGAAGCTTTCACTGCTAGGCCGTATTGCTGCGATAAAAATGAATGTATTGCCTAGAATGTTGTTTTTGTTTCAAACTTTGCAGATTGTTGACAAAATGGATTGTTTCAAGAGGTGGCAGAAAGATATTTCTAAATTTGTCTGGCAGGGCAAGAAGCCCAGAATAAAATTTAAAATACTAACGGATGCAAAGGAAAGAGGCGGATTTGCCCTGCCAGACTTCAAACTTTACTATGAATCAGCAGCTTTCTGCTGGTTGAAAGAATGGCTACTTCCTGAAAATACTGACATTCTGGACTTGGAAGGTTTTAACAATGTATTTGGATGGCATGCATATTTATGGTATGATAAGGTCAAAGCACATAAAGCATTTAGAAACCATATTGTCAGGAAAGCGCTATTTAATGTTTGGATAAGATATAAGGACTTGTTAGAAAACAAAACCCCAAGGTGGCTGTCACCAATGGAAGCGAAAGCCTTGAGAAAGGTCAATATGGAGGTCAAATGGCCGAAATATTGGGAAATTTTGGAACAAGATGGAGATAGACTGAAATTGCAGAGTTTTGAAAAGTTAAAAAACAAAGTGCGAGACTGGCTTCATTATTTTCAGATAATGGAGGCATTTAAATTGGACAAGAAAATTGGCTTCCAGGTGGAAAGATCCAAATTAGAAACAGAACTGTTAGAACCCAAAACTAAGAACTTGTCAAGAATGTATAACTTGCTGCTGAAATGGAATACTCAGGATGAAACGGTAAAATCGGCTATGATTAAATGGGCACAGGACATTGGACATAACATTATGTTTGCTGACTGGGAACAGTTGTGGACCACAGGTATGAAATTTACGGCATGCAATGCCTTAAGAGAGAATATTATGAAAATGATATACAGGTGGTACATAACCCCAGTCAAGCTTGCAAAAATTTATCATTTGCCCGATAACAAATGTTGGAAATGTAAAGAAATTGAAGGTACATTTTTTCACCTTTGGTGGACGTGCCCAAAGATTAAGGCTTTCTGGGAAATGATATATAATGAATTAAAAAAGGTATTTAAGTATACCTTCCCTAAGAAACCAGAGGCCTTTCTCCTGGGCATAGTCGGCCAAATGGTGTTAAAAAAGGATAGAACTTTCTTTATGTATGCAACAACAGCAGCAAGAATACTCATCGCAAAGTATTGGAAGACACAAGAACTTCCCACGCTGGAGGAATGGCAGATGAAACTTATGGACTATATGGAACTGGTGGAAATGACTGGTAGAATCCGTGACCAAGGAGAAGAGTCGGTGGAGGAAGATTGGAAGAAATTCAAAGACTATCTTCAGAAACATTGCAAAATTAAAGAATGTTAGAGTGATGTTGGACTGAAAATAAGCGGTTTCCAGCTGTACAGGTTAAAGTTAATGATAGATTAAGATTAAAGATTAGGATTAAAGATGTTTAAGGAAATGGAAATTTGACATAAGAGGTAAAATTTTAATGCTATATTACATTAAGATCAAGATTAGGTTTAAAGAAGTGGAAGTTATATATTATATTAAAATTAAAGATTGGGATTTAAAAAGTGGAAAAGAAATTGCTGGATAAACAATTTGGATTGGAATACAAAAGAGGGAGGTATGAGGAAGTCCAGAAAATAAGTAAATTTAAAAACGGAAATGGAAAAGAGATATTGTTTTTAAATTGTTATGTTTCCTTTTATTGTTGATTCTTGCTTTTCGTGTTTCTTTTTAATTTTTTATTTTTTTTAATTTTTTTGAGATTTGTATTGTGTATTTGTGTATCTTTTTTATGTTTTTCTTTTTTCTCTCTGTTGTTTTAATTTTTGATTGAAACCTTAATAAAAATTATTAAAAAAATAAAAAATAAAAATAAAAAGCGACTTAATCAATCCAGAGACTGGTGAATTGACTGCATCCTGGAGAAATAGGGACATTTGGACCAAACCCAACTGCTTCTTGCTGGGTTACCTTTCCTTTGGTTAGCTGGATATTTTCTCCTCTTGTCACCTTGCCCCAGTCTGCGGAATAGTTTCTTTCCCCCTGCCTTCGAGCTCCCACATAGTTGGGGAAGGGAAAAATGACCTCTCCACTATGCACTTGATTGCATTTTAAACTTTAATAGCTTCCTGCCATCTTCGAAAGAGGTGATGTGTTTGACCGAAGGACCGTGGCTTGGGCTCCGATGTAGCAACAGGGAGATCTATAATAAGGCTGTGCCCTATTGGAATCTCTATCTTTCTCTTCTTCTGTCTATCTCCATCTCATATAATTGGATTGTATCCAGTGGGTCACACAATCCAAACTATATATATATATATATATATATACCGTATAGAAATATGGTTTCCCCTCTCTCTCTGCCCTCCAAATCTACTCATGTGCCTTTAAAACTGTGTTTGACATGAAAGAATTAGGCACCTTTTCTTTGTGGCAGCACGAATGATTCAGCTCCTTAGTTTAATCTACCTGTGTATTCAGGATGTGGCAGAGGAGGCTGGTCCGTCAGGGCAAATGGGCAACTGCCCCTCCAACCCCTGTCTGCCCTCAGCCTCCCCTCCCTTGCCTCCCTTCTTATTTACAGCCAGTCCAGTTCACCTTGCAGTGGGGGAAACAAAACTCTACAGCGGTAAGTTCGGAATGCATCCAGGGATCTTTTGCCACTCTGTAGCAAAGTTTATGCTTCAGAGGAACTTCGATCCGATGTTCTGGGTGTGAGTGCTGTTGCTGATGTAGCCAAGACTGCACCAGTCATGCCCAAGAAAGACATACTGGCAGACCTGGGGAAACCTCAAGGTTTGCAGAGGTACAAAATAAATCTGTAGTAACCTCCCTCAAAACAGGCTGATGAAGATGGTTTCAGGCTCAGCATTCACGGAATGCTGATGTGTGTGTGTGTGTATAATGGAATGGAGTATCCTGAACAGGAGCACTCCATTCTGCAATAGTTTGCTGCAGTTTCCACTTCTTACCTCTAATTTTGTTTTTCTTTCTTGGTGACTCCAACCAACCCTGAGCGCTGATGTATTCAGCCTTGAACAGGGCAGTTAGGCGAGATGAACTTTTATGATTTCAGGAGCTAGGGCTTTAAGGAACGCCTTGACAAAGATGAGAATTGTGCTAAATTTAAAGAGCTGGCACGCCTGCACTTGGCAATAGGAGCTTGAGCAATCAAGACAGTTAAAAGAGAGAGAGAGAGAGAGAGAGAGAGAGAGAGGGGGACTGCTCCATTGAAATTCCTGGCAAAGCTCCGACTGACTTCTTCTGAGCCAGAGTTTCCCTGCTAAATTATTGCATCTTCTGTTAGGTGCTTAATGTTTCTAGAATTATGGGCTTGTAATTTGGTAAGTTGCATTGACAAATTCGTTCCTTGGCATAATAGATGGCAGCTATTTCATTAAGGAGAAAGCATAAGCGGTCCCTGCTGGGGTGATTTAAATCTACGGGAAGAGTTACATGATAGCAACAATTCCAGGATTTTTAAATAGTTTATTTCCCCCTTCACCCTCCACCCACCGTTGGTTTCTGACTTCCTGATTGTTTGACATTTGGCACTCTAGTCCTGACGAAGCATTTTTGATTTTTACAGGGAAACCTTGGAGGAGCTGAGTTCACAAACCCAACATTACTAAGCTCAGAAAGTTTGCTGGCATTGGACCTTGTTCTCTGGAAATGGTGTGGAGAATGCAGATAGGGAGGCATTTTTCTCCCGCACTTGTAATTCTAGAATTTGGGCCCTTTTCATGAACACACATAGAAACACAGGAAGCTGTTGTCTACAATGAGTGGCAACTGCTTTGCTGTGTTTCAGGCAAGGGTCCTTTTCAGACCTACCTGGACATCATAGAACCACAGAATCATAGAATTGTTGAGTTGGAAGGGATCATCAGTGTCATCTAGTCCAACCCCCAGCAATGCAGGAATCTTTTGTCCAACATAGGGCTCAAACCCTCAGCCCTGAGATTAACAGTCTCAGGCTGTAGGTAAAGGTAAAGGACCCCCAGACAGTTAAGTCCAGTCAAAGGTGACTATGGGGTTGTGGCTCTCATCTCGCTTTCAGGCTGAGGGAGCTGGCGTTTGTTCACAGACAGCTTTCCAGGTCATGTGGCCAGCATGACTAAACCACTTCTGACGCAGTGGAACACCATGATGGAAATCAGAGCACATGGGAACGCCATTTACCTTCCCGCTGCAGCAGCACCTATTTATCTACTTGCACTGGTGTGCTTTTGAATTGCAGCGGCGTAGCGTGGGTTGTCAGCACCCGGGGCAAGGCAAGTAATTTGCGCCCCCTAACCCGGGGCAAGGCAAGTAATTTGCGCCCCCTAACCCGGGGCAAGGCAAGTAATTTGCGCCCCCTAACCCCTAACCTGCCGCCGCTGCCAGCTTCTTCTTGCTGCTGCCTGGTCTGGTCTGGTGTGGTTCTCTCCCGCGCTCAGCGCTGCGCTGGGCGGCCACTGCACTGTCCCTCCCCCAGATAGTCCCTCGCTCTCTCTCCACACCGCACGCCTGGCACCCACCCCCTCCACAGTGGGCGGCGACCCAGCGGCTCGGATCGGATTCGCACAGCCAGCACTGCAGTGAGAGAGAGTGAGTGAGCCAGGTAGGGGCAGAGAGCTGCGAGTGCGAGCGCGCCCCCCCAGATGTTGCACCCGGTGCGGCCGGCCCCCCTGCACCCCCCACGCTACGCCACTGTTGAATTGCTAGGTTGGCAGGAACAGGGCCAGGGCAACGGGAGCTCACTGCGTCGTGGGGATTTGAACCACCGACCTTCTGATCTGCAAGCCCAAGAAGGAAAAGTGGGGGGGACAATGGCCGTGACTCTCATATTTGCACAGTAGACAATATTCCAGCCACACAGAAGCCAGAGGCTCTCCAGCACTATCTAGGCAACAGAGTTGTGGGAAGGGCCATAGCTCCATGGCTGAGCATCTGCTCTGCATGCAGAAGGTCCCAAATTCAACCCCTGGCATCTCCAGGAGGGACTGGGAGAGGAAACCCTGTCTGCAGTCCTGCAGAGCTGCTGCTGGTGAATATTGAGCTAGATGGATCAATGGTCTGACTCAGTATGAGGCAACTTCCTGTGTTCCTATGCAAGCAAGAGGCATTGTCACAGCTATAAGTCTGAGAGATGGATGCAGAGGTATGGTTGGCCACATTTGGCCCATGGGCCAGAGGTTCCTCACTGCTGACTTATGCACATAAATTAACATATGCAGATCTTCTTCTTCTTCTTCGCGCCTAAGTGGACACCCTGCTTCAAACCAGAAGCTCCTTCCTTCTTGAAATCCTCAGCTGCCATGAATTACATTTCAGCATTTCCCTTTCACCCTCTGCCATTCAATGCCCTCCCCCGCCCTCACTATTACAAGACTTGTCCCCATTCATACTGGCTCCCTAGCCTATTGTGCAGGCAATTTTAATGTTAAAAAAACACACGCACCAACCCAAGCAAGCAAGCAAGCTGTGCAGGAGCAAAGGGAATTAACGCTCAGAGGGGGGAAATACTGTGCTTTCAAATGTAATAAAGGGCCTGAGGGTTAGCGGCAGTGAAGCAAATGATTTCTTCGTGACCCGTGGGGTCTCCCTCTTGCTTCCTCTGTTGCTTTGAGTTTGTATTGAATAGTAATGAATACATTATTCATTGCTGCCCACTAGGGAGAGTGCGGTGGCAGCTCTCGGAGCATAGATCTGCAACAACAATATTGCAGCAAGGAAAGGGGGGGGGGAGTGAGAGAAGCTGTTCTACAAGATTTAGTAGTCCGATAGGCTGGTCCTTGAGGGAGGTGCATGTGAGATACATTTCAAGCGGGGACAGAGAAATCTGTGCTTGGGAGTTCGGGGAAATGATGTGTTGCGTCGCATTTGTCCGAGCTGGAAAAAGAGAGCGAGAAAACAAAATTAATGGACTGCCCAAAGAGCAAGTTCGCTGTGAAAAATTTGCTGTGACAGCTGATGCAGTGAGCAAAGCCAAGCAAGTCCTTGGAGCTGACCAGCGGGGGTGGCTGGCAGCCCTCTGCACTGGAGGACTTTGGGGGGGGGGGCAGAGAGCCTGTCACTTCAATATTCTGATGTAGAAAATTTCTCTGTCCTGCTTTTTTCTTTCTTTTTTTCCAAATCTGCATTTATATCGTGGAAGGCTGATAGGGAGGCCCAGCACCTGCAAGTTTATCTTACAGCCAGTGTGGTGTAGTGGTTAAGAGTGGTGGACTCGTAATCTGGTGAACCGGGTTCGATTCCCCGCTCCTCCACATGCAGCTGCTGGGTGACCTTGGGCTAGTCACACTTCTTTGAAGTCTCTCAGCCCCACTCACCTCACAGAGTGTTTGTTGTGAGGGAGGAAGGGAAAGGAGATTGTTAGCCACTTTGAGACTCCTTAGGGTAATGATAAAGCGGGATATCAAATCCAAACTCTTCTTCTCCTTCTCCTTCCTGAGATCTTTTTAAGTCAACAAAAAGCACAACCTTGTCACTTTTGCACTGGGCAGGGGCTGGCAGCTCCAGGGATCGGCAAGGTGACTTCAGTGGGCACCTCTCTCACCCCCCCAGTGGAGGCTGGTCCCTTGGGGCAAATGTGTCACTGCCCCACCAAGGTCAGTCTGCCTTCAGCTAGCCCTCACTTTCCCACGTTCTTTCTTACAAGCAGTTCAAGGGCACGCCTGGCTGTCAGCTTCATCCTCAGTGCTGCCCTTGTGGGACTCTGCAACAAGGAGGAGGGAAGAAACCTGGAGTTTGTTGGCTCCGCCTGTGATTGGCTCTGGCTCCCCCTCCTGTTGGCATCTCGCCCCACCAGTCCAATGGGCATCAGCCACCACTGATTGAATCAGAAAGGCCTTCCTAGCCACCTGAGAGCAACGAACATGCTTTCCTCCTCCCCACAAAATTAGATTATTTCCAATAAGTAAACTTGCGGGGAAATCCACTGGAAAATGTGGGAAAACCATCAATTGACACAAATCATCTAACCTCTCTACAAACAAATAAGAATTAATTATTAAGAAATGGCCAACATTGTCTAAACTCACTGCAAACTTTGGGCAAAGAAATTAGGGTGAATGCTCGATAAACAGGTTGTTTGGAAGGGTTGTCTTATCCTCCTTAAATTAATTTGTAGTTTTAAGGCAAAGGTAAAGGACCCCTGACAGTTAAGTCCAGTTGCAAATGACTCTGGGGTTGTGGCGCTCATCTTGCTTTACTGGCCCAGTGAGCCGACGTTTGTCCGCAGACAGTTTTTCCAGGTCATGTGGCCAGCATGACTAAGCCACTTCTGGCGAAACCAGAGCAGCGCACGGAAATGCCGTTTACTTTCCCGCCGGAGCGGTACCTATTTATCTACTTTGACGTGCTTTTGAACTGCTAGGTTGGCAGGAGCAGGGACCGAGCATTGGGAGCTCACCCCGTCACGGGGATTCGAACCGCTGACCTTCTGATTGGCAAGCCCTAGGCTCAGTGGTTTAGATCACAGCGCCACCCGCGTCCCTACATAAATTTGTAGTTTATGGTTCAGCTAAAACTCAATGGTGAAAAATGCCTTTCCTTCGTCCACAGGAGTCCACCAGTGGGAGTGGGCAGGTGAAGAACGTCCTCCCCAGCTTCTTCTCCTCTGGAACTGCTTATGTCTAGATGCTGGATTTAGACATTCAGCCCCACTCCCTCTGGCAGCACCCTAGGCAGCCTTAAGCAGTGCATTCTGAACAAAGATTTATCACTTGCTTCTGCAGGGATGTATTTAAACCATTCTTAAGAGTTTTAAAGAAATATCTGCCAACCTCTGCCTGAACATCACTTGAAGACAGCTGTAAGCACGAATGCATCTATGTATTCAGAGCTCAAAAAGCTACAGATGCTCACTCAGTCTCCTCCTCTTCGTTTTGGCATCTGGGCAGTTTTTTGTTTTTTTTAAACCCTTCATTGCAACCCCTTGGCATGGCAAAGGAAGGATGTTTGGGAGACAATATGCTGTGTTGGAGATTACACCGATTTTGGTTGCGTGTCCCTGCATGATAATGGGAATGGATCCAGAAAAATGCTGGCATTTAGGAAAGCATGACGAATCTAAAATGCTGATGATTTGATGGTACTGGTGGGACTGGGTGCTGTTGGTAGCTTGGCTTAGATGTACAAACATTTTTTCTGTCCCTTTTCTCTTAAGACTTCACAGCATGATGGATAGGCTTCGGTTTACAGCACATTGGTGGGAAGTATTCGTAAACTATTTCTTGGGGGAAACAGGATTGCTATTTACAAGTTGCAGTGCAGCCGACTTCTTTTCAGAATTCCACCCATTCCATTTCGTCGTCCCCCCAGATTTTCCACTCTCATCCCTCAACTGCCAGCCAGCATTCTGTAGCCAATGAGCATTCTCAGTTTCCCTTTCCCTTAACCCCCACTCCCCACAACACCTGGCTTTTTGTTATGTTCAGTTTAGCATGTGCAGGAGATGCTGAAGACAGGGATGAGAAGGATAGGGAAACCGCCAGAAGCAAAAGTGCTGTTGTGCTTGCAGGCATCCCACAGGGATCTGGTTGGTTGGCATCCCTCTGCCTTGGGAGACAACGGAGGAGTGCACCTTCAAAGGTGAAGTCAAACTGTTGGAAGGTTACAGGAGAGCCATGCTTTGTTGGGGCACATGAAGACGTCCGGTTGTGCTGCTGCAGATGCTCCATGGCATTTCTCCGCTCTGTGCTCCTCCCCATGGTCACCCCTCCTCGGGTTGGCCACTGTTTTAACATGATGTTTGACTAGATGGGACACTAACCTGATTCAGAAGGTTCTTGTTACTTTCCTATGTTCTTACAACATACCCAAATGCATGGCGTATGGGGAGATGCTTGCAAAAGCATGTCTGTTAGGCAAAATCCCATACAAAAAGATGTGTATTAGGAGAAATGCACATTGAAATACTGCTGGGCTTTCATGAGGACTCTATAATAATATTATTTTTTAAACTGACGTGGAGGACTTTACTTTGGAATAATTAGAAACTAGAACTGACGGACACAGCCACCCGTGTGAATGTCTTCTCCACCAAACCTGAGGGCAGCCACAGAGCTTGCAGAGAGGCATAGGGTAAAGTTGAGCTAGTCCAGGGGTCAGTAAACTTTTTCAGCAGAGGGCCGATCCACTGTCCCTTGGACTTTGTGGGGGGCTGGACTATATTTTGGAAAATAAATAAATGAATGAAATTCTATGCCCCTCAAATAACCCAGAGATGCATTTTAAAAGGACACATTCTACTCATGTAAAAACACGCTGATTCCCGGACCATCTGCGGGCCGGATTTAGAAGGTGATTAGGCCGGATCCGGCCCCCAGGCCTTAGTTTGCCTACCCATGAGCTAGGTGGAGAAATGTTCTGTTGGTACGAGGCATCAGCTCATGTTCTGATGTGCCATGAGATCTCAGTGGCTCTTAAGCCAACTCTATGAGCAGTGTTGAAGGAGTCTTGAATAAAACCAATGTGAAGTTTCTAAGCCACGTAGCATTTAAAGATCCACTTTCACAATACATTGCTAAAGAAATTTTTCACGCTGCAAAATGCACCTCATTTATCATAGTCCCCTCTATCACAAACACCTTGTCAGATCTGCCATATGCTTTTTTTCAAATAAATTTCCTTCTCCTTACAGGTCATATATTTAAATCTCAAGCAACGGCAACAACAGTGACTTTTGGAGGAATTTCACAAAGTATATAGAACGTCTTTTTCTCTCTGTTTGTGGTGGGGTAGAATATTAAAAAGGTGTTTCAATCATACAAAGCCCGCATGTTTTGTTCAAGGGGATTCAGCAAACAAGATGGGTCAGATCTTCTCTGTTGTTATCACATAACTTGATATACCTCCCTACTCTCCATAGCTTCACAGATGAAAACAAAGGTGCATTTGCTACATCCCTAGTCTCATGCCTAGGAGCTGTACCTGAGGCCTTCCTTGACTACTATTTATGTATTTATTACATTTCTACCTCCAATGAGCCCAGTGCAGCAGTAAGCATGCTTTTATGTCTGCACTGCATTTTCACAACAACACTGCAAAGTAGTTTAGTCTACCTCTAGCCTGGGAGCCACAGCCATCTAGGTCTCCATAGCTGACAGTCTGCACCCAGCACTGGCCCTGCTTTACACCCTCTGTGAGTGGCTTTGCCTGGCTGGAATGCACTCTTGAACTCCCATCATGCCTCTTTCTTCCTTGATGGAGGATACAGAGAGGTATGTGAGTGGGTAGACTACAGTAAAAAGGTAAAACTTACATCCATTGTTCTGTTAGCTTTTGCCGCTGGCCCTTCCCACCCCCGGCACGTGGCCCTTGGAAAGCTACCCAGAGGGAATGTTGGCCTCGGGCTGAATAAGTTCCCCACCTCTGGTTTAGGATAAGAGAGAAAATGTGGCCTGAGGCTACCAATTGAGGTTCATAGCTGTGTGGGGTTTGAACACAGGTCCCTCCAATCTTAGTCTGATGCTCTAACCACCACACATGTTTGGTCTCTAGCCACTGTTCTGCTGTATCCATTTACTCTGCAAGTATTGAGACTATCTGTTACAAACTGTAAGTGTCTTGTCCTGTTCTTGACATGGAGCCCTAGGGAAATAAGGCCGTGGTGAGGTAGGCCAGGAGTTTCAGCACCAAGGGGAGCTCCAAGTGAGACTTGGCCGAAGCCTTCACAGTCTGGCTCCTCCTCTCAGAACACATCCCTTCCTTGAGAAGTAGAAGACTTGAAAGGAACAGAACTCTGGCCTGGAGCCTAGCGCTCCTCTCTGTGGGTACCCTGCAGCAGCATTGCCAATGCTGATGGACCAATATAGGGGTGTGGAGGCCTGGCATGAAAAAATTGGTTCCTTGGGGTGCACAGGCTCTGAGGTTATGGACTCCAAAGGTTGCACTTCAGGCATGCCTGGACTGAGAAACACTAATTTAGGCATATAGGAAGCTGCCTTATCCCGAAAGGATTTCCTTCACTGACTAGCAGTGGCTCGCCAGGATTTCAGATAGGAAGCTATCTCAGGCATACCTGAAGATGCTAGGAACTGAACCTGGGACCTTCTGCATGCAAAGCAGATGGTCTACCATTGAGGGACTGCCCTTGTCCAACTAATGTACTCAGGCTCTGGTTCAGGCCTAGTCATGATGCCGGACCCTGATTGGTTTCCAGCACCTTTTCCTCTGGTGCTGCTGGTCCAAAAGATTTGGATGAACCCTACTAATTCAAACTGGAACCCAGGGCCATCTTACCCATAGGCACTAGGGGTGTGGGGCACCCGGGTGCTGAGCTCTCAGGGGCACGAGGCTGAGAGTCTGGGGCTGAGATTTGGAGTCTGGGGATTGGGAAGAGCTGACAGCCACTGCCGAGTGGAGCAGAGCCCACTGGAGCACCACAGCTCTTCTGCTGTGGGCAAGCGATGCGCTGAGGCAGCTGACTGGCTCCGCCCTCCTGCACACCTGGGATTGGTGGGCCATCGAGTGGCCTCCCGAATACACGCTGTTTACACAAGGCGCCCAGCTTTGCTCGGTTGCCATAGCCACCACCTTGGGCTCGAGTGTTGTTGCTCCTCTGTTTTAGCAGCTGGCCAGGCCACCTCTGCTGTGCGCGCCTTGCCAACCCACCCTAAAAAAAGGTCAACAGCTTTGGGGTTCCCCTCTAAAAAAAGGTTGACAACTCTGGGCAACCAGAGGGGGGCACTGGGTGGATCTTTGCACCCTGGCATCGCATATGCTTAAGATGGCACTGCTGGAACCTGAGCATTAGGGTGCATTCCAGCCAGGTAAAAAACTCAAGGAAGTTCTTCCGCTTCAAAGAACTTGCTTTCACATACGTGAATTGGTACCGTGTTCAAGTATCTTACTTTACAGAGGACTCCTGGAGAAGCGTCAGGATAAAGAAGGACATATATATGAAGAAGGATGAACAAAGAGGTAAGGCAAGACGGAAAGCAATGACCATCATTTTGAGAAATTCATAATTTTTAATGTAGCTAATTTAATTTGGGAGCACTATAGTGATACCTAGTAAATGTCAGTTCCCGCTATAGCTTTTGCATTCTTCCTTCATAGGTTTGGCTTAAAGACTTTCTAATCTGTATAGTTTCAAAAGGCAAGTCTGTTCAATCCCTCATTGAGATATATAATTGAATTCGCTACATTGCCCAGTCCCAATAAGACAGCAATTCTGGTCTTGGAATAAATGGTTTTATGGCATTTGTAAAAAGATTCAGCTACAATAATAATTTAATAACATACTGAAATGAGGCCTCATTCTTCACTGCTGACATAATAGGACTGTTCACACTCTGTTTCTTTTTTCTTTTTTGGCTAAAGTTTGCTACGGTTATTAAAAAGAAATTACGTCTCCATCTTTTGCCAAATTCTCTTGGAAGTGAGAGGCTCTCTTGTTTCCCGGCAGTCCTTTTAGCAAAAGGAGAAAGGAGGAAATGGCGAAGTTTTGGATAAGAAAGAGTCACCTCTATGTTTGAGGGGACCCCTGGCAAAGCCCTCCCTGCCCCAAGGCTTCTCCTATACTGGAAGACCAACATCACAACCAGCTAAAACATCACACGACAGAGAGGAATATTCTGAGTTCCCGAATGCTTTAATGTTATTATTATTATTAGCTAGATGTTAAGTGGAACCAGTAGTGTAGTTACAGTGCCATTTTAAATTCAGGCCTTAATGTTCTTAGAGGCTGCCCCTACTCTTGAGATGTTGAAATTCATCACTTCACACTGCAGTAAGCCAGCTATACAGCTTAGGGTTAGGGTAATAAATTTGATCAGTTTGCATTTAAAGGTGAAGCTATCTGATATGCTGTTTCTGGAAGAATATGCCAACCAAAACACAGGAAGTTCTTCCTAATGTTTAGCTAGAATTTCCTTTCTTGTAATTTGAATCCATTGATTAGTGTCCTCCCCTCTGGAGCAGCAGAAAACTAGCTTGCTCCAGCTTCCTTGTGGCTGCTGTTCAGGTAGTTGAAAATGGCATGCATATATACATACATACATACATGCATCATTTTATTTGTATGCTGCCTTTCCACAGTTAAAACCATGCTCAAGGCAGCTTCCAACATGGGGAAAGAAAAATCACACAATTCAAAACACAACAAATGTCGTCCTAAGTAATAAATAAAACATTAAAAAGTGAGCAACCAAACAGAACAATTTCCGCAGAAATAGTAAAGCTACAAAAATCAATATCAATAAGGCAATACCCCCTTCCCGAACTGGAAAGCAGGATGCCAACCCTAGAGTCTGTTCAGCAGATTCAGCTTTTGTAGCTGGAGTCAGTCTGGGCCCTGCCCTCCCAGGCCAGATAAGAAAAAACCTGCAAGGCAGAGAGCAGGTCTTCCAGGACTCACAGCCAAGATGGCCTTTGGCCTCCTCAACAGCCTCAGCTTTTGTCATGACTCAGTCAAGGCCCTGCCCTCCCAGGCAAGGTGGATAAAGGCCTGTAAGGCAGGGAGCAGTCTTCTCTTCTCCAGGCTAAACAGACGCAGCTCCCTCAACCATTTCTCAAAAGACTTGGTTTCCAGACCCTTCATCAACTAGGTTGCCCTCCTCTGCATACCTTCCAGCTTGTCAATATCCTTTCAGAATATTTCCGTATGGCTTCAGGATGTACCAAAGGCTGGAGCGACAAGAAATAATAACACCCATTCCCCACATTTTGAAAATGGAGTATCTAGCAGTTATTCAGATCTGACCCCAGCTCAGATCGGAATACCCGGGGGCCTTGTTCAGCAGGGAGCAGAAGTAAAGGGAATTATGCTAGTCTTTATATTAGCAAAGCTGGAGGTTAATTTTATTTTCACAGCATCAACCAGTCGGCTTAAATTAGAAACACACACAAAGAAACACAAAAACCCTCATTTGATGGCAAGTCAGGGATGTCTTTGAAATCATCTTGATGCAAAGCTCCGTATTCCCTTGAAGCATTTTCAAAGTCAACATTTCTTAACAAGCCATAACATAATTGACTCTGGGTGATGTTTTCTTATCCGCATTGAATTATTCCAGCAATCAGGTTAACATGCCAAAATTGAAATCCTATCCGTTCTCATTACACAGATCTAATCAATAATATTAACTGAGAAGAGGGGAGGATGTCTTTATTAATCTAGGCAGCTAGGTATGCTTTTTAAATAGAGGGCCATAGAGTTATTATGCCTGGCTCATTGTAGCATAATAGCTGCCTGGGGTTTGTTCTGTGGACTCTTGAGTGTTATGCTTGCTGGTACCATGCTGGCTGCTAGCATGGTGTCCTGCTGGCTTGCTTGCTAAGATAAATTTGGGTTTCAGGGAGAGGGCATAATAAACAACACCTGGGCTCAGAGATCTGCATGGGCTGCCAATTTGCTACTGGGCCAAGTTCAAGGTAGCATATTTGGGCCATAACAATTTGGGACAAGTTTTCCCACAAGATCGCCTTCTCCCAGATATACTCCCTCGACTGCTTCAATCTGTGGAACTGGGACTGTTGCATGTGCCACACAATACCCGTTCTGTATTGGTAAGTCTTTTAGTGTGACAGCAGCTACACTTTGGAACTCCCTGCCTATTGATATCAAGCAGGCGCCTTCGCTGTACTCTTTTCAGTGCCTGCAAAATGCATTCTCATTTAGACAAGCCTATCCAGGTATTCAGAAAGCTGAGATAATCTTAATCTGTTTTCATAGTTTAGCTTTTGCATATTTTAAGGTATTGCTGCAATTTCCCCTCTCTATTTTCTTGTTTTGCCTTTCTGTAAACTGCTTTGAGCGTCTCGTCCCCCCACAATCAAGCAGTGTATAAATGTTATGAAATGATTAATAAAAGGAGTAATACCAAAATGGTAGAGCATCCATTTTGCAGGTAGGGCTGCTGTCCTGCCTGAAATTTTCAAGAGCTGAGAGAAGTTGTGGGATATAAAAACATAAAAAAGTCAAAAATTATAAACTTCCCTATACAGGGCTGCCTTCAGATGTCTTCTAAAAGTTGTATCTCCTTGGCATCTGATGGGAGGGCGTTCCACAGGGAGGGTGCCACTGCGAAGAAGACCCTCTGCCTTGTTTCCTGTAACTTCATTTCTTGCAGTGAGGGAACTGCCAGAAGACCCTCAGAAGTGACATTCATTGTTCTGTGCACTTTTTCCTCTGGCTACATTCACCACTAGCACATGGCCTCTGGAAGGTTGCTAAGAAGGGCAGAGAATGTTCCCCCACCACTGCCATAAACCATAGGCTGAGGGTTGCTGTTTTATCACTCACCTTGCTACAGTCCTACCTTGCAGGTAAGCCTGGGAAGGTGTGGCAGGGCTGACGATGTGGGCTGGTGCTGGGGAGGCAATGCAACGGCAATGAGGCCAAATTCAAATTAGCCCCTCCATAAATGAGTTAACGAGGGCTCATTTGAATTGGGCCTTGACCCACCCTTAAGCCAGGCTGAGGAAGTCTCAGCCCACCTTACTGCTTACTGCTGGACACTGCCCAATTTTAGATGCCTTGACGGGACTATGAGGAGTGAAGCCGTCCATGTTCCTCCTTCTGCTTATCAGCTTAGGCAGGCGCATGATTAAAGGTGTGTAGCCCTGGAAAGGGGAGATGCAGTTTCCGTAACAAGAGACTAACTCCATGAGAACTTGAGGACAAAAAATTTCTATGAATGGAATCCATCTCCTTTCTACTGTGTTTCAGTCACACCACCATTCTTGTCACCCACGAAATGTGCTTCCAGGTTCCCTCAAATGGTTTTTCAAGATTCTGTGGAAATGATATGTGCCTTGATCCAATTTGGTTTTGTGGCATCACTGAGGGCAAACGAGGGCAAGAGAGAACAAGGACGCGTCAGATTGTTACCATTTAAACAACTAAGCAAACACATTAATCAGGAGTGCCAAAAATTACTGAAAGAGAGATGTAGGAGATTGTTCTCATTTCCCGAGTGTGTGTTGTGCATATGTGATCATTAGTGGGACTTGTCATGGAAGGAAGCCCATGAAAAGAAAAACAGTGTCATTGAAGCAATTTCCAACCAGATGACTCCTTGTATTATATGTATGTGTATTTTGAGGGAGGGGGGAACATTATGTAGCCCAGGGGTCGGCAATGTGGCACCCACCTGTAGCTCCTATAACACCTATGAAAGTTCTCAGTAGACATCCCCTCAAAAATCAATGATGAACGAGAGAGTGTTTGATCTTCCTGCTTAGTTCTTGTTTGCACTGACTCCATGGCAGCCATTTTGTGTTATGCGACCCCTACACGCAACATGGCTCCTTTTCAAAATCCCAGATGTGTCCACTGTCCACAGCAGGTTGATGGCCTCTGATCCACCCCAATGAAATGGTTGGATTTTGGCCAAAACTAGATGCAAGTGATCATTCCTGTAGGAGGCTACATGGTGAGTCACCATTGCCCTGGGTGATGCATCAGAACAGAAACACACTTTTTTGAAGTAGCCATTTGAAAAGAAAGAAAGATCTTTGGTCGATGACGATGATCGGCCTGAAGCTTCCTTCTCTGATTCTGCCTCCTTCAGATGATTCACAGGCTCCTGGCTTCCAAAGGGTAATGATGCTGTGCACTTCAGCTCCTTCGCACAGATTGTCACCGTAGTCTCAATTACTAATGCAGTGATGGGAGCTTAGTTCCCTGACTGCTTGCTGAGTCATGTAACGCATTGCTTTTCTCATGGGAGCAAAACCGTTTTGTACCCAGAACTAGGGATGGGAGAGTCTGTCAATTTTGGTTCCTCTCAGCTTTTGGTTTTTCTCCTCTTATCTTCAGTTCTCTACATTTCCGCATCAGCTTGCAAACTCTCCTCATGGAAATTCATAAGCACTTTGCCAGGCATTTCTCTTAAAATACACCTCTTTATATCTCTTTATATGCAATGTTGCCTAATAAATACATTGTCAAAAAGCAATTTCCTCTAATATAACACTTTTGTATATTGCTCTCAGAAATACATGCATTTTACCCATGTTATCCTAGTACATGAGTCTTTGTACACATTACCTGACTGGAAAACTACATTGCAAAATTCAGAATTGATTTTTGAAGGATGGCTGTTTTTCTCCAGTTTACATATTGTTTCAGTAAGTACAAAATAGGTAAGTTTGCTTTGAAGTGCAAATTGGACCAGATTTCTCTAAAGTCTAACCCTATGAAGCTGTTTCCCATCTTGTGATTCAAACAACCCATAGAAGTCAAGACAAAATCTACTTACTTTTTGTGAATCAAGTATATTTCCGGTCTGTGCCACTTAAAAAACCCAATAACTCTTAACATTGTTCTCTCCAATAGGCTCACATGCCAGCTGTGTTGTTTGGTCCCAGCTCCTGCCAACCTAAATTATTATTATTATTATTATTATTATTATTATTATTATTCCCAGGCCACCATCTAACTGGCCCTGCTTTGCACCAGCCCTTGAGTGTTTTTGCCTGGCTGGAACGTGTCCTTGAACTCTGAGAATGCCTCTTGCTTTCCATGAGTGGGTGATAACGGAGCGTGAGCATAAAGTAGCCTACTGTACAAAGATAAAAAGTGATTCGTGTTGCTCTGTCCACTTTTGTCTCTGGCCCCACCTTCTATGAGCTTGCCCCCCCCAATCCTCCAGCAGCTCTCCCAAAGGGATTGTGTTCCTCAGGTAAAAAAAGGGCTCCCGTCTTCCATCTTCAGATCTTGGGTAAAACAAAAGGCAAGAGTCCCTCGGGCGCACCTGTGAAGCTCTCTAACCCGGCTGAGAAATATTCCCTGCCTTTCCCCTTTTGATTGTGATGGTAATACTTCTAGAAGGCCTGGCCACTTGCCAATGGCAGCCTGGCTACAGCTTTTCTTCCCTGGCTAATCGCTGATAAAACAGGCAGGCCTTGATCATCCCTCTTGACATGAATAACGATGTTATCACCTCTGATGTATGCCCCAGAGCCAGATAATGTCCTTTGGCAGGCCTTTTTCTCTCTCTCCCCCCTCCCCTTTCTTTCGTGAGATGTAAAATACAATGATTATGTTACAAGAACGAGATAAAGAGGTGCAATCTCCATTTCTTCAAATCCCTAATTGGAGCAGGAACTGGGGGAAGTGGCTCCCTTTGTTCTTGTGCCATTGTTGATGTAACTCGGGATCATTGTGAAAGTCGAGGATGGCGCTGGGCTCGCTTCATATTCTATTTTTCACAAACACAATGATGCCTCTCCCTCCCACCTGTTTCATTTTTTAATTTTTAATTTTTTGCCGCCCACCAAAAATGGGTCTTTAAGGACAGCAGTGTGATTAGCTATCCAAATTTAATCAACCGTCCAGTAAATCAAATTATATGCGTGCGTGCGTGCACACACACACACACACACACACAAAAAACACACCACAAAACTGCAGCCTCAGTAGACCAAAGAGTTATATCAGTTGGAGCTGAGTTAGCCATGACCAGTGCTTTTTTTCTGGAGGAATGCAGGGGTACGCATACCCAAAAACATTTTGTGAGTCTTTGTACTTTTGTCCATTTACTGTATTTATTTTTCCTGATTTGAACTATAAAATGATGATTTTCTTGAGTCAAAATGAGAGTACCCCTAAACATTTTTATTTTTTTTAAGAAAAAAAGCACTGACCATGTCCATTAACTTCAGTGGGTCTACTCTGAGTAGGACTAGCATTTGATAAAAAACCATAAGTGAAAAGTTAGGAGCAAACAATCATGGCAGGTCTAAGAGATTTCAGATATACTGCCACCTGCTTGGTAACTGATTTATTAGACCCCTCTAGGAAGAAGGGGTCTTTATGTTATTTGGTTATTTTAACATAGGAATGCAACGTTATACAGTAACACTGAAGTTCCATTGATTTAGGGATGGACAAATCCTCTCAGTTTTGGCTTCTCTCCATCCCCCCCCCCCCATTCTTAAGTTCTGTTCTCTGAATTTCTGCATCAGTTTGTGAGACGAGTCCCCATGGAAATTTGTCAGCGTTTTAGTGCAAATTGCTTATTATATGCATCTCTCTTTGTGCGCAGTTGTGGCCCATGTGCACATTTTTTGCAATCTATTACCCCTCTTATGTTGCATTTAATGTCCCTCCCTCTAATATATCCATTTCTGTACCTGCTTTTCCCTAATAAACTCATTATTTGGTTGCAGAACTATATCACAAAATCCAGACAAGTGCACTTTCAAAGGCAGCTGTGCATCAGTTTGCATATATTTTTTAGGAAAGTGCATTTTAGGTCAACTCACTTTAAAATCTGGTTGTAGCTAAATTTTTCCTCCATCTCTACATTGGTGTCAACGGGAAGAAACTATGCATGTTGAAACATATCGAGATTGTCTACTTTTTTTGAGGTGGGGGATGCTGAACCATTTTTAAATCTGAGAAGTTTGCCCAATCAGGAGTGAACTGGCTTTGCAGGTTTTATAAAACAGCCAAATAAACCACATAGAATCATAGAATTTTAGAGTTGGAAGGAACCACAAGGATCATCTAGTCCGATCCCCTGCAATGCAGGAATCTTTTGCCCAATGTAGTGCTCGAATCCACAACTCTGATTTGTTGACTTTGTTGTACAGTTGGAGGAATGAGTAAATCTGTCCATTGTGGCTTCACTCCGTTTCTCATTTTCCTGATCTTAAGTTCAGTTATCTACATTTCCACATTGGTTTGTGATTATTATTATTTTTAAAAATTCCTCGCGAAAATTCATCAGCATTGGGGTGTGAATTTTTCCTACTAAATACATTCCCCCCATATGATTTTGCCTAATGTACACATTTTCATAAAGCGCTTTCCGCTAATCTAACACATTTTTGTATGTAATTTCCCCCTAACGTAATGCATTTTAATGCACACTATATCCTAATACATGCATTTTTGTACACATTGCTTTGCTGGAGGGAATTCCCTTGCAGATTTCAGAGAAGTGTGAATGTTGAAAGATGGCTATGTTTTGGATTGCATACTGTTTAGAAAAGCACAAATTAGGTAGGTTTGCTTTAAATGCAAACTCAGTTTGTATTTCTCCTCCATCTCCAGTGTGTGTTAACTTGGCTGGATGCCCAAACTCTTAACTTGTGATTGCAAACAGGTTTTTCAGCTTGCGGCATTTGAAGAAACCAGGCTATTATTATTTTTTGTCAGATCTGTTGCTCACCCATCCCATGAGCAAGGTAGGAACACTCGGCTTAAAAAGAAAAGTTTTGCGGTGTCAGCCTTTGTCTGGATCTGCCTTTAAAATCTTTCAGGTATAAGGAAAAAGCTTAAAAGCTTTGCTGCTGCTCCGCCTTCTCGAATAGGTTTAATCCCTTTTAACAACACTCTGATCTGACAGTTTATTTTGCTGTAGGCTTTTTGCGTTCGCGGTTGCAGCCAAAACTTGACAAGTACTTATTGTTAATTCTGAATGTATTACCCAGTGACAAATGTATCTCCCATTTACACGCGACACCCAGAATGAAATGCATATGATCAAATTTCCTATAGCTGAAATGGGTTAGCTGTTAAGAGCATCTCCATATCATTCCGGGGTGGCAATCAATCCAAAGCCATTGACTTATATATATGTATGTTTTTCTTAGTAGCGTAACTCACAGCCGGGTTTGGGGAAAACTAAGAAGGGTTGCAATCTGCCACTGTGCTTGGGCAAGATTAAAGTAAAGCTAAAAATACACCCACCAATTTTTCTTGGCCATTTTCCAGGTGAATAGTAGGGAGATATGTCACTACAATGGAAAACAAATTCAGATGGGATTTTTCTACAGGATATATTTTTTAAGGGACAGATGGAGAAATTTGCGTCTCTCTCATATTCTCACATTGTCCAAAACCAACGACACTGGAAAATTTAAAAACTAGTGGCACTCCTGCTAGCATCATTTTAAAAAAGAAAAAGAAACCAGCACTACTCATTGCTAACAAGAATCGTTCCCTGTCAAAACTTTGCTGTTAACTCACATGCCGTCTATGCTTTAAATGAGAGCTGAGGAACCTCGGGCCTGTGGGCCAAATATGGACCCCCAGGGCTCTCTCTGTGGTCCCTTAGACTCTTCCCAGGCCACCCCATCCTCTGTCACATCCTCTTTGCTCAGACCATACTCCAGTCCTACCTCTTGCCCTTCTTGAGTGATTCTGCCTGGCTGGAATATGTCGCTGGATTCTGATCATGCCTCTTGCTTTTGTGGATGGAGAGCAGAGAGGGCTGTGTGAGTATGCACAGGAAGTTGCCTACTGCCACAAATTTACATTCACTGCTCTACCCATATTTGTCTATGGCTCTGTCCCCACCTTCTTCTTCTTCTTCTTCTTCTTCTTCTTCTTCTTCTTCTTCTTCTTCTTCTTCTTTACCATCATTTTATTTGTTTCCTTCATTTTATTTTATCTTCACTTCTGTTGCAATATCGGAAGTACGTCTCTGCGACAGTGAGACCCCTATGTTCCACAAAACCCATTTAGTAACACCACTGAAATTCTCTGAATATTGGGCCTGGAATAAAAACCATTTTTCCTACTTATAATGCTTGGGCTGCATTACGAAGCAACAGCATTTCTCCAGAAAGCTGTACCTCCCTCCCTCTCTGGTAATGGCAGCATTCCTTGTATGGGGGACCATGGGAAGCAAGATTTTCCCAGGGTGCTCAAATCCTTAGAATGTATGCCAGGCACCCTCAGAACTATAGTCTGAAGGATCCCTTGTGCTTGGGACACAGCTGAGCAGAGCCACCAATCTCCAGCATGTTCTCCAACTTAATACTGTTGTTTGAGACTTGCTGACCATACTAGAAGCTTCTCCTGTGCTGTCAGGGCTTAGATATGGGCAGGAGTCACTTGTAGTTCAGTGGCTGACCACACTGGGCAGCTGATGACAGCTCCGGCAGCTATTGATGCTCAGTGTGACAATGAGCAATCCTTAGAAACCTAGTAAAGTCAGAAGGGACCACAAGTCCAACCCTTGCAATGCAGGAATCTTTTGCCTAATGCAGGGCTCAAACCCATGACCCTGAGATTGTCTCATGCTCTACCAACTGAGCTGTCCCTTGGATAAAATAACCATGTTTGTCTGTTTGCATCTGAGAATGCAAAAGTTCTTCTTCTCCATACTCCATACTCTGCCTTTGTTCAAGGATGTCAAAGCAACTGTCTGTTTCATGCGAAGCACATTTTTTGAGAAAGGTGGAATTGTAAAGAAACAGCGTATTAGGAAGTGGCGTATCATGGAGGGGAGCACAGGGGAAGTTGCCCCGAAGCAAAATTTGTTACAGACACAAAATTTCAACACCCGGTGCTGCCTGAATACAGGTACGTGCTCAATGGCTTCTCCATGCGAACGAGGAAGTGACCTCTCCAGACAACGGAACAACTCTTCTTTTCTTATCTCTGCAGTTGCGATCTCCTGGGTAACACAGGCACCTTAGGCTGTTGAATGCACATGTATACTCCGTATGTTTCCCTTTCTCTCACCCATCCCCTCTGTGCAGCCCCGGGCACTGGCAACCCATGCTACACCCCTGTTGTTAGGGCCCAAACTATACTATACATTCAAAGTAGTATTATACCACTTTAAACTAGCAGACCCCCGAATCCTGCAAACTGTAGCTTGTGAGGGGTGTTGAGAGTTGATAGGAGACCCCTATCAGTTCTGTGAGTTCCCTGCGAAGAGGGATTGACTGTTAAGCCACTAGTAACTGTCAATTTTTGAGGGGAATAGGGGTCTCCTAACAACTCTCAGGGACGTGGGTGGCACTGTGGTCTAAAACACTGAGCCTAGGGCTTGCTGAACGGAAGGTCGGCGGTTTGAATCCCCGCGATGGGGTGACCTCCCGTTGCTCGGTCCCAGCTCCTGCCAACCTTGCAGTTCGAAAGCATGTCAATGTGCAAGTAGATAAATAGGTACTGCTCCAGCGGGAAGGTAAACGATGTTTCCATGTGCTGCTCTGGTTTCACCAGAAGCGGCTTAGTCATGCTGGCCACATGATCTGGAAAAACTGTCTGTGGACAAACGTCTGCTCCCTCGTTCAGTAAAGAGAGATGAGCGCCGCAACCCCAGAGTCGTTCATGACTGGACTTAACTGTCAGGGGTCCTTTACCTTTTTAACAACTCTCAGCACCTCAACAAACTACAGTTCCCAGGATCCTTTGAGGTAAGCCATGACTGTTTAAAGTGGTATCATAGTGTTTTAAATGTATGTTGTGGATGCGGCAAATCCAGGAGACAAATCCAGGCTACGTGAAAGGGATTTGTCATGAAAGCAGAGGTTTATTGAGAAAGCTTTCATCAGAAAGCAACACACACACACAGGTCCACACAGGGCTAGGCCCAGAAACTGCCTTCCTTCCTCAGGGAGGCACAGGCATTTCCTCCTTTCATAAAGCGTGCATTAAAGGAGTTGGGGAAGGAGGCTTGAATGAGTTGGTTTCATGTTTATATATTGGTCACAAAAAGCCGTGGGAGGCCTAGTTCCTGTCAGACTTTACGAGCCATTTATGAGGAAAGCATTCTCCAAAGCTTTTCATGGGTCAAATAAAAATAAATTATGCCAAGGTTTATGGCAATATGCAGTAACGATTGGGTTGGGAGACAAACATTTGCAAGTCGCCCGTTCTTCCTTCCTCCCCATCTCTCCCTCTCCCCACTGCTGCCATTGTGGTATACCAGACTACAACCAGCAGTTAAGCAAAGCGTTATCATGGGGAGATACAGTGAAGGCTGGTCTGTTTGGGGAAATGGCCCACCAACCTCAGTCTGTCCTCAGCCAACCAGTCAGGGGCTGGCTATGTCTTCTATTGGCTCTGGCTCCACCTACTGTTGGTGGAGGATCTGAGCCATATGAATCCATTGGCCCTTGACCGAGTAGTGTAAGAAGGGATTAAGATGCATGGCGTATCTGTGCTAAGATGGAGTACAGGAACCTCCCTCAGGTCTCACTTCAGGTTTCTATCCAAAGGTTGGATGGCCATCTGTCATGGATACTTCAGTCGAGATTCCTGTATTGCAGGGGTTTGGACTAGATGACCCCTGGGGTCCCTTCCAACTCTGCAATTCAACGAAGCTGCTTCACACCAATTTGCTCAGTATTGTCTACACTGACTGGCAGCAGATTTCTGGGGTTTTGGACAGGGTTCTCTCCCAGCCCCACCTGGGCTGTGATTGAACCTGGGACCTTCTGCATGCAAGGCAGATGTCCCACCATTGAGCCATGGAGCGTCCCAAATGCACCCACCCAGGGGCTGCTTTTTATTATCACTAGAAACCAAAGTTATATCAGTGAAAAGAAGGTTTCCCCCCCTTTCTCTCTTTCATACACTCATCCCCATAACTACGGTTCACCAAGCGATGTTCTTATTATGGATTTATACTAATCCTTCTATTGAATTATTTATATAGGAAATCCTTGAAACACCTGTCTGGCTGCTATCTGATGAACCAGCTCTTTCATACCTGACATCCATGTCAGTTTAATCAGTGGGAATATGCTATTATCTTGGCTTCATAAGAAGAAGAGGGCAGCAGTGGGGGAAAAAAAAGTCAAATATATCATGCACTTCAGCAAAGAGAAGATAAGCAAATTTAGCTAGCTAAAGACCCGCAGACAACAGTTTGGCTGTTGGTCTCAAGTCAACAGATAAAACCCAGAAACTGAACCAAGTTTAAAGAGGATCCCTGGGACTCAGCTATACAGCTGCAAATAAAACGTTTTAAGAATGTTGTAAAGTGTATTATACAAATGTGGCACTAGATGGCGATGGTGAGCTATGGCATTTTCACAATTTTTTTAGTAGTTACTGATGCTTCTCTACTCCACATGACAAAAGTGCTCTGCTCTCCTTATTTAGAAGGCACAACAAGCATCTCCCTTGCAAGAATCTGATAAACCACCTCCTTGAGGCAGCACACATGGAGCTGGGGTTACATTGGAAAGATGCAGAAGGATGCACTATCCACAAGTGGTATGATAGGGTACTTGGCTTTGACTGATAAATTTACACAACACTGTAGAGTGGTGTTTGGAGAAACAAAAGGCGTGCAGTTCTCCAGCAGCCCCAGGGAAGGTAGGGGAGAAGTTGCCTCAACAGTTATCTCAGGCCATCAGTGGTTTTGTCAGGAGCTGCTGGTGGTTTGTCTGCTCCCTGGCCTGGGCTCCAGTGGCTTCCAGCTGCAACAGCTGATTATTGATACGCAATCCATTGCACTTCCATCTGTTGGCGGCAAGGAAAAAAGAGCTGTATAAAGGAGAATTCCTGGATGCCAAGTAAAACATGGAAATATAGGCTGTTAGACCTTTAAAATAACTTCCCTCCTACAGAGTATATGGGGGAAATGCCATGTTTGGTAAGCTAAAAATGGTTTACTTACAAACTATTCAATGGTTTATGTGCTTTCCCATACATCAGTCATAAAAGTTGCACAGGCGGTAAAACTTGGCTTAGTTGCAATGTGCTGAAAGCGTCTAAATAATTGGTATAGGAACTCAAGAGTGGCTTGTTAGAGCCATGCGGTCTGGGCTTGAAGCAGCCAGTTCAGACCTCCTCACACACTGAGCTTCTCAGGTAGATTGGGAGGGAATAATAGGCCTGATTACCTAATTCCTCCCAAGGCGAGGTGAACCTGGCAGGGCAGTTTACTCAATGGTCTTAACCCCTTCATGCATTAGTTGGACTGAAGCATGTTGGTTATATGAGGCTGGTTATCCCACACCATCTTTGGTAATGTACTTGTGGTTCCCACTGAGCAAACGTCTTCCACCAATGCAAAAAAGGCACTGCTAAATGAATAACTTAGATACAACCTGTAGCCTGCACTCTGCAGCCTTCTTGAGTACCTGCGCTTGCCTGAAAAACCCATAATGTCCCTGGCTGGACATTCCTGCTGGCATGCATCTTTCTTTATACGAATGCAGCTTGGAAACAGAACATGATTTTGTCTTTTTTCCCCTGGGAACTTCATCAGAAGACTGAAGTGGCTACTTAGAAGAAGTTAGGGGGTCAGGAAGGGTGTTGGTGGTGAAATACACAACAACATAATCAACAATCCAACAGCATAATGAACAACCTAACAGAGCAGCGGCCAAATAAGGCACCAGAGAATTAACAAAAAATTCTCTCTTTCTTTTTCTCTTCCTCAGCTCCTCTGAACATACTGAATCTCTGAGCATCCAAGGCTTAAGGGAGTGAACTGTGCTTCACATTACCAGCATCATTTATTTATAACACACAAATGATAAATATTAATCAAATCTATTTACCGCCCACCCTTTATGAGTTTAGAGCTGCTAGCTAATGCCCAATGACTCCATTTCTCCTGCTGGGATTTTGGGCTCCTGGTGAGCATGCTGGAGGGGGTGGTTGTGGGGGGCCCTGACAGGATGAGGAGAAACTGCTGAGAGGGAGGGCGGAGAAACCCAGGAGATTAATTTAATTCCCCCTCCTCTGCTTCGTTTTTCTCATCGCATGTGTAAGCTCAGTTTGAGGCAGAGCTGAATGCCTTCGAAGTAGGTTACCTGGATACGCCTGTATACGCCTCCTTGAACCTTAAGATATGCTTTGAAGGCCCTGAGCCAGTATTTCTGCCAAGTGAGAGGAGGTGGAGAGCAAAGAAGTTCTAGATATTGTTTATTCACAAGTAGGTAAAAGGTAAAGGGATCCCTTACCATTAGGTCCAGTCGTGACCGACTCTGGGGTTGCGGCGCTCATCTCACTTTATTGGCCGAGGGAGCCGGCGTACAGCTTCCGGGTCATGTGGCCAGCATGACTAAGTCACTTCTGGCGAACCAGAGCAACACATGGAAATGCTGTTTACCTTCCTGCTGGAGTGGTACCTATTTATCTACTTGCACTTTGACGTGCTTTCGAACTGCTAGGTTGGCAGGAGCAGGGACTGAGAAACGGGAGCTCACCCCGGCGTGGGGATTCGAACTGCCGACCTTCTGATCGGCAAGTCCTAGGCTTTGTGGTTTAACACCACAGCGCCACCCCTATTCACAAGTAGACCCCGTACATATTAGCTGTGCAATGACTCTAGGTCCATAGATGTGTGTTATGCTATCTCTCTCTGGCCAGGACCTTTTGGACTGAGGGGTGGCTCCACTCCTTCCTCAGATAGCTCCAAGGGTTCTTTAGCAAAACTCTCCCTCCACTCAGTGGGAAGGTCCCTCAAGGGGATCCTCACCATTGGTTCCAGGAAGCCAATGCCTGCTCCTCAAGTTTCATGACCTGTGTCGTGTCTGGTTCATCCTCCAAGGACTCAGTGTCTGGCACCAGGGCTAGGCATGACACCTAAGACTCAAACTCCTATAAACCCAACTGTTGGCCAAACTGACTAGAGCTGATGGGAGTTGGTATCAAACAGTATTTGATAGGCACTACACTGGCTCCTTCTGGTTTCTAGTGCCTTGCCCAAGGCCCTTCTCCCAAAATCCTGGACTTGACACTGGATCTTCTCTCCCCAGGCCAATAATGAGTACCATGGTTTCTGCTTCTATTACATGACTGGTCCTTGAAACAGGGTGAAAGGTAGAGTCTGGATTGAGGCAAACTATCCGGACCCAGACCCTGAAACAGGGGTTGCCAGTGTGCTGCCCACGGTCACACATGCATCCATAGAAACCTTCTCTGGTGCTCAGAGGGTCTCCTCCCTGGGCTCTCCTCTGCTGAAAGCAGGCTTGACAAAAGCTTTCCACTGCATCCAGTACATACTTGGTTGCAGTTTCTCTGAGTTGTGCCTGTGGCAGCTTCTCCACTCTGCAAATGCAATCCTAACCACACTTTGTGCAGTAAATAAAGGAGGTACTTTGCTCAAACTTCTGCCATTGAAAATCAGCCACTTTCCCCCTCTCAGTGTCCCTCCCTTCGTGATCCCATGCCATGCCCATTGCTCTTGTGGAACGTGTCTTCACTTGGTCCCCTATCCCGCCTAGACCTCATGCAAATCCAGGATCCTGATGTGGTACAACAACAACAACAACAACAACAACAACAACAACAACAACAACAAGGTACTGGTACTTACCATGAAGTTGTTACAGTAACAACTTAACATTGGTGTGTGTGGGTGGGGGGAGGTGCCAGTACTGTGTACCCTTGAGTACCCACAGAAAAAAGCACTGCAAATGCTCCAGTGTGGGCTTCGTGATGACAGTCTTACATTTTTATTATATGGAACTTTATGTTGAATTGGTATGGCGTTCTACTTGATTGGAAACGATTTCTGAGTAAACACACATAGATAGGGTTGTGTTGCCAAGCACTGAAAGAACAGGCAAATCTGGGAGAATTTCTACCAGGTAGCAAGAGTAAAGCTATCATGTTTGCATTGTCTTTCACAGCCACGTTATCCAAAGACTCCTCCAACCCCTCCCCAGTTCTGTTTATATCAGTTGTGATACTCTTATCTTTATCTCCCTCTCTCTCTCTGGTTCAAAGTTGCATCAACAGGCAAAATGACAGGATTTTGAAATGAACTTGAGATAAACTGTTGTGCAAACCTCTTTCTCATCTCCAGCTTTGCACAACAATATCACACAGGGTTGGGATAGGGAAGCCGGATGCCAGATTGTTCTTCCCTTCCTTGTTGCTACCTGTAACATTATTGTTTAGATTTGAGGATTTATTTGAAGCTATTTTTAACAGTATCTCCGCCCGATTGTGCCTTCAAGCACGCCGGGACATCTGTTTGCTTTCCAATTCAAATGACAGGCAACAGAAAGTGTGGAAACACAAAAGGCGTATTTCAAAAGCAGCTAAATGACTTTGTTTAATTTTTAATTTGTTCTGGATAACATGAAAGTGTATTTAATCTTCCCACTCTGAAAGGAACATGTTCTTACGGCGAGCAGAGCAGAGATGGGAGGAGAGAGACGAAGGAGGCAGGGGTGGGCAAGCCGACTAAAGGGTTTTAATTAAGTTTTAAAAGAGGAGTATCACCGTGGGAACAATTACTAACTTTTATTCTTTCTCAAGTGGCATATATTGTTAAAGAAATACAGCACACCCATTTCCTGTCCCTTGGGAAAACCAAAGCGTTCAAGTGTAATAGAAAAACAGCATTGCCAAAGACTGTTTGCCATCAGCTTTCATACGGGGGTCAAATAATAGTAGTAGTAGTAGTAGTAATAATAATAATAATAATAATAATAATAATAATAATAGAAATTCCACCCTATGTTCCAAAGGAGCCCAGGGCAGCAGACACACAAATGATAAAACAAGTAGTACATTTAAAAATAAATGTCAAGACTAGGAAAGAGCTCTACTTGAAAGGCTTATTGGAAAAGGAAAGTAGTCAGTCAGCGCAAAAGGACCACAAACGAGGTGCTGATCTAATATTTAACCAGAGAGAATTGCAAAGGGTAGATTCCCAATTCCTGTTTTGTGCAGAACATGCCTTCTGATAAAATGGTACCTGCAGAGCTTAGGTGATCAGTTTGGTACATACGGGAGAGATGATCTTTCAGGTCTCCTGGTTCCAAGCTGTATACATAGTATAGGAGAGTACTGATGGTGTGTACGTGTGAGTGTGTCCACAATGACAACTAATTCCTATATCTCCCTCCTTTCTTTGATGACATTGCTGGGTGATAGAACAGCAACCTGCCTGATCAGCCAGTCAGAAAAATCAGCTGATGGGACTGAATGGTTAGGAAATATGGGGGGACCTCTCTGTCTTTCGAGATGCCTGTCAAAGTTGGGAAAAGTGACTGACGACCCTTGTTATGGAGGGGCAGATAAGAATTGATTGGAGGCACCTTGAGGGTGCAGAGATTCTCTCTGGGGATCTTATGTGGGCATCCAATATGCTGCTTTGTAGTGAATGACTCTGCTTTTGCTCTGTCTCAGGAGTAGCCAACGTGTTGCCCTTGAGGTGTTAGCGTTGTATGCTTCAAGGATGGCACAACAAGTTTGCAGAAATGTTATTTGCTTATTTACCTTACAAAAGTATTTGTATACTGCTGTCTCATAAAATACCAGTCCTATGTACAAGAATATAAAAACTATGGATAGGATCTTCTTTTTGAAAGTCTGTACTTTCTCCTAGATTTAATGCTGAGGAAGGGGTGATGTGGTGTTGAGGATGGTGCCTGGTTCTAAATGCATTCGACTCATTTAACTTTGACTATCTCTGTTCAGGAAAGGTTGCAGCTGGGGTACTGGCCTCAACTGGTGGAAGACACTCTGCCTCAGAGGACATCTGTCCCTCAATGGACAAAGCTGGAGCAATGTGCACCCCCAAACTATGAACCCAATCCTTTAAAGACAGGGATAAGGAACCTTTTTTCATCCTGAAGACCACATTTCCTGCAAGGCAACCTTCCAAAGGCTGCATGTCAGTGGTGGGCAGGGCCAGAGGTGAGGCAATCCATGTAAATTTTGCCTTTGTATGGTTAGGTTTGTTTCTACACACACATTCTGACCTCCATCCAGGCAAGCAAGACACATGATCATGCCAGGTAAAAGCATTTGGGGTGCAAAGCAGGGTGACTGAAGGGTGTGGCCTGGAAGAAGTTCTGAGAACTAGGTAGAGAGATTTGAGGTGAATCTACACTGCTTGGTTATAACGTTAAAAATGTGTTATAAAAATGTGATGCCAGAGGGCGCTGCACAGCAGCGATCTGTTGGCAATGGGAAATTACATTGAGAGCTATATCTTTTTAATATAGCCTTTAATAGTGTTTTTACAGATCAGTGTAGATCCAGCCCTGGTTTCTCACCTCTGTTTTAAGGGGCATGTAGCCCCATTTAGAATTGGTTGGGTGCGACTTTCCCATACAGGTGAACCACTGTTTCTGTGGGTATTATATGCCAACAGAAATCCTTCTCTGACATGGCTAGTTACTTACACCTGCTCTGTGGTTAGGGAAAGAATCCATGTAATCTTTCCATGGGGCCTTTGGGGTTGTCAGGGATATGATGGCATAAATAAGCACATCCAAGACCTGCCTTTGGATGTGAGTTTTCTGCAAGTACATGCCCTTAGTCATAATTAGAGGTTAACTCTCAGGAGATACAAGAGCACTGAGCCTGTTCTACTTGCCAGAATATTACTCTCTCTTTGAACCAGAATGCAAGTGCTAATAACTTCAGTGTTGCTGAGCTATAACTCACTAACCTCCTTTCCTCCCCCTCTTTGGGTTTCCTTCAACTGGAAGCACCCCTGCCGCAGAGCCAACCATTAAAGCAGTGTGTAACGTATGATTATTGTTTTCTTAGTTTATTGGAGATCGTTTCAAGAGGCCAAGCATATTAACGGAGGAGCCTGGAGGTATACTTTTGGTCATGGCTCGCCCTTAAATGGCTCCCATTTATGCGCAAATATAAGCATATGACACCCGCAGATAATTAGGTTGCAAATGGCTTGGTGGAGTAATTGCAGCATTCCTCTTGCATAGCTGAAGCTTCAAAGTAATTTCAGGTTTTTATAATTACAGAGCAAGTGGACTGTAATAATTTCAAAACGTTCTGGGCTGGATTTAAAACACACACACACACACACACACACACACACACACACATACACATGGACGAAAGGTCTGCAACAGAGCCTGTTAGGAAGAGCCTTGGAGAATAATAGATTTGCAGAGGGTGAAAGAGGAAAGCGCAAAATATGGTCTGAAGCTCAACATCAAAAAACCTAAGATCATGGCCACTGGTCCCATCACCTCCTGGCAAATAGAAGGGGAAGAAATGGAGGCAGTGAAAGATTTTACTTTCTTGGGCTCCATGATCACTGCAGATGGTGACAGCAGTCACGAAATTAAAAGATGCCTGCTTCTTGGGAAAAAAGTGATGACAAACCTAGACAGCATCATAAAAAGCAGAGACATCACCTTGCCGACAAAGGTACATATAGTTAAAGTTATGGTTTTATCAGTAGTGATGTATGGAAGTGAGAATTGGACCATAAAGAAGGCTGATCGCCAAAGAATTGATGCTTTTGAATTATGGTGCTAGAGGAGACTCTTGAGAGTCCCATGGACTGCAAGAAGATCCAACCTATCCATTCTGAAGGAAATCAGCCCTGAGTGCTCACTGGAAGGACAGATCATGAAGCTGAGGCTCCAATACTTTGGCCACCTCATGAGAAGAGAAGACTCCCTGGAAAAGACCCTGATGTTGGGAAAGATTGAGGGCACAAGGAGAAGGGGACGACAGAGGACGAGATGGTTGGACAGTGTTCTCGAAGCTGCTAACATGAATTTGACTAAACTGTGGGAGGCAGTAGAAGACAGGCGTGCCTGGCATGCTCTGGTCCAGGGGGTCACAAAGAGTTGGACACGACTGAATGACAAAACAACAACAACAAAGAGTTGGATGGGATCCCAAGGGTCCAACCCCTTGCAATGCAGGAATCACAACTGAAGGATTCCTGACAGTTGGCACTCCAACCTCTGTTTAAAACCCTCAATGATGGAGAGTCCACCATCTTCCAATGCAGCCCATTCCACTGTGGAGCAGCTCTAACTGACAGAAAGTCAGAATCTCCTTTGTTGTAATCTGAAACTGGGGGTTCAGGTCCTACCCTCTGGAGCAGAAGAAAACAAGCTTGCTCCTGATACCTGTGGGATGTCCACAAGCAGAACCTGAGCACAGGAGCACTCTCCTCTCCTGTGGTTTCCAGGAACTGTCTTAGACCATGGAGACAGAGCATGGTCATCATGGCAAGTAGCAATGGATAGCTTTCTCCTCCATGAATTTGTCTAATTAAAGCCATCCAAGTTGGCGGCCATCACTGCTTCTTGTGGGGGCGAATCCCATAGCAAAACTATGCATTGTGTGAATAAATACTTTCACTGGTCTGAATCTTGAATCTCCCAACCTTTAGTTTCATTGAATATCCCTGAGTTCTTGTTCACACAGGTCCCGCTATCCAAATGCTCATTATACGAAAATTCACTTATCCAAACATTAGTACCCCAAACCTAGCAATGCAAACCACAGAGTCAGAGATCCGAACAGCCAGCCCTGTGTGTAGTACTGTAAACAAATAAGCAGCCACAAATAAGCTTTACTTTTTTGTGCTTTGATGGTCTGTGGCAGCCGTTTCGCCAGAAACCATGGTGGGAGAGAGGAATGGAAGACGGGGAGAGGTCAGAAATAATATGTCTCCCCCCCCCTCCTAGTTTGCCTTTTGCAAGGTTTCAGATGGTTTTCCTGGGTTTTCCACAATCTTTTCACCATTTTGTGGTCAAAATTCCACTGGGTTGGGAACATATTAGAAATTTCCCCATAGGAACAAATGGAAATCGCCAGCTTATTATGTGAACACTTTCCTAACAAACCATTTCCTGAGAATGTATTGTGTTCGGATGGTGGGACCTTTGTGTCTTATGTGTATTAGCCACATTCCTTCCCTCCCCACTCTCCTTTTCTGCATCTTTCTCCCTTTATTTTCCTTTTTATCTCCCCCCCCCTTCCCCATCCCTTCTCAGAATTCCCCCTCCTGGGGATTTGCAAAGATCTGCCCCACTTAAAAATACCAAGAGGGCAAACTCACAAGCAGAGGCAAAACCCATCTTTTAGCAGATGGAGGTTCCTGTGGGAGAGAGCCTTGCAGAAATCTGTGGGGAGGGGGATTCAGCCCAGCTTCTACCCTAATTTCTTCTGGGACTTGGAGCAGACTGCCAGATGTCTGAGCAGATTAAGGGTTAACCTCTTGAGCATATTAAGAGTCGCTGGAGTTTTCTCAGCCATCAACATAAAGGAAGAATTACTGATGCCACTATTCATGAAAGCACCAATCAGACATAAAACAACTGCCAAGGCTTTTCACATGTCTCATTGTGCTTCATTGCACGGTGATGACTGAAGTGCCCCAGGGAGTACTTCTCAAAGTATTCTCTATTGTACAGCAAAGAGTACATGATGCCTGAGTCTGGCACTTATCTTCACGTGCAGAGCAATGAAGAATTCGGTGTTGACACAGTTGCAAACGTGCTGCTGAGCATCTCCTGGGTGTGTTTTATGGCAGGGGAGACGGAGATGTTTGCCTCTCATTCTCCATGCATGCAATGCATTCACTCTTGATAAGCAATTCATAAAACCCACAAAGGTATTTACTTTTTGCATGGTTTCTTCTTCTCAAGAATGGGATGCGCCCTATGCCATTTGACCTACAATGAGGTGGGGAACCTCAAGCCCAAGGGGCCATATGTGGCCCTGCAAACCTCTCTGTCTGGTCCTTGATATTCTCCCTGGGCCACAACCTCTTGCTAGACATCCCACTCACTATCCTTTTTGCCTGGCTGGAATATGTCTTGTGATTTAATCATGACTCTTGGTTCTCTCTATTCCTTCACGTAGAGGAGTACCTATCTTGACATGTCTGCTGGAACTAGAAAGTATTAAGTCATGTACCTGGAAGGTCATGTATCTATTCTCATTTGGGAGGGAGTTATGGAGTCTTGGACCCACGACATTGAATGCACATCTTCTAGTACAGTGGTACCTCGGGTTAAGAACTTAATTCGTTCTGGAGGTCTGTTCTTTAACCTGAGGCACCACTTTAGCTAATGGGGCCTCCTGCCGCTGCTGCGCCGCCGCCACACAATTTTTGTTCTCATCCTGAAGCAAAGTTCTTAACCTGAGGTACTATTTCTGTGTTAGCGGAGTCTGTAACCTGAAGCGTCTGTAACCTGAAGCGTCTGTAACCTGAGGTATCACTGTACTTATAAGGCCTGTGTTGAGCCATGGGGGACCACTAACAGAGACATTTTCTTTCTTTCTTTCTTTCTTTCTTTCTTTCTTTCTTTCTTTCTCTTTCTTAAGAAAACCAACCCACACTTGAACCTAGGATTCACATCCTACCCTGATACCTCTGATATTTGAAAGCATGACTTCCATGCTTTTCCCAGAAGCAATTAATTTATGGAATTCTCTGCCACAAGATGCAGTGATAGTCATTAGCTTAGATGGCTGAAAAGCAGCTTAGACAAAGTCATAGAGAAGAAGAGATCTGTTAACAGCAGTTGTTGCCTTAATAGTTAAACAGGATCTCAAAACTCATATATTTGCACCTAATTGCATTGGGTGCCAATTAGCTACCAGGGTAAGTTTAAGGTGCTGGTTCTGGTGTCTAAAGCCCAAACAGCTTGGGACCAGGATACCTGGATGATCACTTCACCCCTTAAATAACCAATAAGTCTCTGCAAAATTTGAGCAGTTGAGCACACATTTCTTCTAACAGACATATTGTATATGCAATTTTGGTTTGCTCAATGTTTCAGGAAGGCCCTGAACTTCTCCCCGTCTCTCAACTGGAGTGAGTTTGTATTTGAATAATGGATTAAACACACTGGAAAATAAAATAAAAACATTTTCTCCACCCATCACATATTGAAACTAAAGTTAAAATCAAGGCCAACATTCAGGTTTGCTCTGCTGTATAGAGATTCAGTCTGCTTTACTGTTTAGTCTTAGTCTGCCTGCTTTATTATTTAAAAATGATGGGTGAAAAGCTCTGTTTATCTGTTCTGCATCAGAGGGTGGTTTTTTTTTTTTATGTTGCTGCCTGGAAGGAAGGAATAACATTGCATCATTGATTGTGCTTCCAAACTGGAGAAGAGCAGACAACCAGGCCTTAGATAATCTGGATTAGAAAGCTGCTGCTGGACTCTGACAGCTGGATTGATCCCTCCTGAACCACAGGACCTTGGCAAAGAAAACAGTGGATTTGGATATGCAATTAAGATCCACTCTCCGCCAGAGAGCATGGGCCAGGCACTTGAACTCCCTGGAGCACCATTTTATTATAATTCCCCCACCACATGTGATCAAGTTAGGAACAGATGGAGGGTTATGATTTACATGTCGATTGCCTTGTGTTAAAGCAGCAAAGTGCAGGTGGAAAGAGAACATGCTGGGACCATTAAGAGATGCTCAGAGATGAGGGGCAAGCTGGTCTCAGAGTACATGGGCTGCATATTACAAGGGGGCTTGGAGAGGAAGGAAAACTGCCATGCCATGGTTGCAGCTGGTCCATCTTCTAAGGTCCACATACATTTTGAATGTTAGAAGGAATATTTTGGGGGAAGAGCTGTAGCTCAGTGGTAGAACATCTGCTTTGTAAACAGATGGGCCTAGGTTCATTCTCCAGCATCTGTTGGGTATAAGCAACCTTGCATGCTTCTAGTTAGTAGAGGGCAGGGCTGAGACAGACAGTTAGTCATGGAAAATACACTTTGTGGTTGCCCACTAAGTTCTGCCTGTTCCTCCTGCTCTCCCTCTCCCCTCTTGCATGAATCAGCCATGAAACCTCTTTCCACGATGTAGAATCAGAACCCAAAGCCAACCTTGTGAATATGAAGTAACTGTAAGTAAGGAACATTTTTTTCTTTGGGACTCGGACGTGTTTTACCTTTAAAAAACAAAATAAAACGCTAGTGCTAGAATGAGACAGACGATGGGTGGGGGTGGGGTAGCTCCAGCTTCCAAGCTTTTTAAAACCCTGCTAAATATATATAAGAAAATATATCACAGTTTGTGTCAGCAATATTAAGCTGATGGACCAACGGTCTGACTCAGCATAATGCATCTTCCTATTTTGAACAGTACAATAGCACAGATGATCTCTGAACTTAATTAACAGCCAGGGCATCACTGCTATGTTTCATTTTTACACTGCTAAACTGCAAGTTGCTATTATTACTATCATCATCATCACCAATGTCAAGTGTCATTTTCTTTGGTGCATCAACTTTTCAGTCGTTGCCATTGTCCAGAGTTGTTATTGCTGTTGCTTTCATTTATAAATTTATATGCTGCTTAATGCAAAAATAAGCATCTAAGCAGTTTACAAAACATTTTGAAAAATCAATTGCATGCTGTTATTAAAATAGACCATAATTAATAACACACCATAATTAAAATGCACTCTAAAGCAATTTGGAGTACCAGAAGGCTAAAATAAGGTCAACTAACCCATCAATTCCTGGCTGATTCTGTCGTGTCACAAAGTGATCTGTGCTGCAAAGCTGTTGAGATTCCAGTGTTTGGAAGGGAGAGCTGAAACGTATCCCTGTTTACAAAAATAGGGCAGTGCCTATTTTTTTGTCCCCAATAGGTACTTTGTTAAAACTTGGGCTTCATTTAGATGTGGGTTTTATTGTGTTAGTTTTACTGGTTATAATTCCAGTGCTTCCTTCCTGCTTTCTAACACTGCTTTGACGCTGCAGTACCTGTTGCGTTATGGCATTTTGATCAATAGACCACCTAGTCACACTAAATTTGAAGCTGTGGAAAATAACTTTATACTGGAAAACTGCCTCCAATTTTGTGACATGATGTTACAGCATGAATTCCTGAGTTAATAATGTTGCAAATTGATTTTTTCCTGGGAACAGTTAACCCAGAAATGCGCACTAAACTTCCACGTTTTCAGAAATGTCTTTTATGTTGTGTGAAAGATCACACAAAATAACAGCTAAGGAAATGATGTGGGAAAGTGCCCTCGGAATGCAGCCTTTGGAAGCTGTTTGACATGTTACTAGGGTGGCGCTGTGGGTTAAACTACAGAGCCTAGGACTTGCTGATCAGAAGGTCGGAGGTTCGAATCCCCGTGACGGGGTGAGATCCTGTTGCTCAGTCCCTGCTCCTGCCAACCTAGCAGTTCGAAAGCACGCCAAAGTGCAAGTAGATAAATAGGTACTGCACCAGCGGGAAGGTAAACAGTGTTTCTGTGCGCTGCTCTGGTTTGCCAGAAGCGGCTTAGTCATGCTGGCCACATGACCCTGAAGCTGTACGCCGGCTCCCTTGGCCAGTAAAGCGAGATGAGCGCCGCAACCCCAGAGTCGGCCATGACTGGACTTAACGGTCAGGGGTCCCTTTACCTTTACCTATATTTCTTTAGCATGCACCCTTCTTGGCAGAGCACACTCCTCTCTTGGAAGAAGTCCTTCCCAGGGCTGCCCAGTCAAAATTTGGTTTAAAGATAAAGAGCAGGAGGGAGCTTGTCCAGCAGCAGTGAGCACCTGGACATCACATTGAGCAGGTGCACCTGGCCACAGTCTCCCCCACTGTAGTGAGATGCATTGCTTATGTGTTGAAATCATTGGGTTGTCTCCAGCTATGTCATATGCAGAGTATACCCATTACAATCAATGGACTTCAGTCACAATCATTGGGTTGTATCCAATATCACACATATTCAAAGCCACTCAGCGGTATAGTTGTTCTGCTGGTGAAATGTTTTGTGCTAAGCAGAAGGTTGTTGTGCAAGAGAATGCATAGGCAGGTTGTTGGTAACTTTGTTGCACAATCAACAGCACCAGTGAGATTCCGCTAGCACATGGGTCAGCAAACTATGGACCGTGGGCCAGATCAGGCCCAATTGCCTTCTAGATCCAGCCCGCAGACAGTCTGGGAATCGCTGCGTGGATCGCCAGTGTGCCCGTTCTTTCCCTCTCCCTCCCTTTCCCTCCCTCTCCCTCACACAGCGCCTCCTCCTCCTCCCTCCCTCCTCCTGGTTTCTCCCTGCCCTGCCTAGAGGAAGAAGGGGGCTGGGCCTTGTTGGTGCCAGCAGCAGCAGTGCTCAAGCTCTGCCACCGCCACTGCCACCGCCAGCCCCTGTCGCTTGCAAGACACAGCCACCGGAGCTCGTCCGGTGCTGTGGAGAAGGGATGGGGGAGTCGGTGGGGTGGATGGCATATAGTCTGGCCCCCCACAAGGTCTGAGGGACAGTGGACCAGGCCCCTGCTGAAAAAGTTTGCTGACCCCTGCGCTAGCACAACAGTTGTGTTGGATTCCTCTGCTGCGCATTCAACATTAAAGCTCACCTGTCTGCTGGCATAAAAGTCTTTGTGCCAGCAGACAGGTGAGCTTTAATGCGAGCAGACCAATAATAATAATAATAATAATAATAATAATAATAATAATAATTTTTATTATTTATACCCTGCCCATCTGGCTGGGTTTCCCCAGCCATACTGGGTGGCTCCCAACAGAATATTAAAAACACGATAAAACATCAAACATTAAAAACTTCCTCAAGCAGGGCTGTCTTCAGATGTCTTCTAAAAGTCAGATAGTTTTTATTTCTTTGATGGGAGGGTGTTCCATAGGGTGGGCGCCACAACCGAGAAAGCCCTCTGCCTGGATACAGCCTGTTATTTCTTAATTTACATGCAAACATACATTAGCACAAGCATTTTCTCCATAAATTTGTGTCCCTGTCTTACGATGATGCATTCCCTCCCTTTTTGGTGATGTGTAAGTAGCCACCCAAGAAAGTAAACAGGAAGTGACAGTAAAGAGGAGGAGCTGGTCCAAGGGCCCCTGCAGTGTCGCCTTTCAATGAGGCAGTGACAGGTACCTCAACGGTGCCAATATTATTACATTTATTACCCATCCTTTTTTTATTTATTTTATTTATTACCCATTCTTGGGCTCCATGATCACCGCAGATGGTGACAGCAGCCACAAAATTAAAAGACGCCTGCTTCCTGGAAGAAAAGCAATGACAAACCTAGACAGCATCTTAAAAAGTAGAGACATCACCTTGCCAACAAAGGTCCGTATAGTAAAAGCTATGTTTTTCCCCAGTAGTGATGTATGCAAGTGAGAGCTGGACCATAAAGAAGGCTGAGCGCCGAAGAATTGATGCTTTTGAATTATGGTGCTGGAGGAGACTCTTCAAACCTATCCATTCTGAAGGAAATCAGCCCTGAGTGCTCACTGGAAGGACAGATTGTGAAGCTGAGGCTCCAATACTTTGGCCACCTCATGAGAAGAGAAGACTCCCTGGAAAAGACCCTGATGTTGGGAAAGATGGAGGGCACAAGGAGAAGGGGACGACAGAGGACAAGATGGTTGGATAGTGTTCTCGAAGCTACCAGCATGAGTTTGACCAAACTGTGGGAAGCAGTGGAAGACAGAAGTGCCTGGCGTGCTCTGGTCCAGGGGGTCACGAAGAGTCGGACACAACTAAACGACTAAACAACAACAAATTACCCATCCTTCAACAGTAGGTCCCAGCAGGTACAGTGGTACCTTGGGTTACAAACACTTCGGGTTACAGACTCCGCTAACATGGAAGTAGTACCTCAGGTTAAGAACATTACCTCAGGATGAGAACAGAAATTGCGCGCTGGTGGCAGTGGGAGGCCCCATTAGCTAAAGTGGTACCTCAGGTTAAGAATGGTTTCAGGTTAATAATGGACTTCTGGAACAAATTAAGTTCGTAACCAGAGGTACCACTGTATTAGGTTCTGCCAAAAGGCCATGGCTCTTGTTTAAAAAGATTGAGATGCACTGGGCCAAAATAACTCCAGGGTGTATCTCTTTCCCTGTATCGAGTGTTCATGGTATGTAAGACTTGGGAAGGAAGGAAAATTGCCTCCTATTTCCAAGAAATCATTTCTGTCATTTTAGCTGCATGCTGAAGTTCTGGCAACTCCATCTCCAGGGTCATTTGCTGCAGGACATTATCTCTGCCAGCAGGACTGACATTCTGATCTTAACACTTCCCATTTGAACTCAACTGTTACCTTCAATTGATTGTTGAAAAAGTGTGCCGTGTGCCTATGTGGTAGGGGGAAAGGAGTGTGGTCGTAGTTCATTCCATTATAATCTCTGTAAACTGCTTTGTAATCGAAAGCTTTTGTTCCCTGTGTCAAGTGGTTAAAGCGCCCAGGCATTAAGAAGATCTGTTTTACAAGCTCAGACGAGATCTTGACAGACAGTGGGAAATGGTAACTTTCTTGACAAATATAACAATCAACACGAGGGAAGCAAAAGGTCCTCATTAAACACTGCTGCTTTTAATTAATTGGCCCTTCAGATTTACTTTCTTTAAAGCTGCTAACAGCCTTAAGCTTTCCCTCGATTAATTACGGAAGACGAGCAAATCACAATAATTAGTTTAGCCTCAGGCTCTTGCTAGGCCTCTGACCTAACGTGTGGCTCCTGTTCCATGCAAAGTAGACAGAGGAGGAGGAGGAAGCCGATGGTGTCCTTGAATAACAATTGTGAACAAATGGCTCTCCCATCCTGACCCCCTCCTTGGTCATTGTTGTGTGGATCAAATTCTTCCTGCCTTTTGGTTCAAAACCGAGTCCTGTAGACCCTCCAAGTATCCCTATTTTCCAGGGACAGCCCCAGATTTACAGAAGCCATCCTGGTTTCTGACTTGATCCTGGGATGTCCTGCTTTTCCCTAGGATGTCCCTATTTTCATCAGAGAAATATTGGAGGGTATGGAGTTATGTGACCCCCCAAGTCAAGGAGATAAGTGTCTATTCATCCTTTAGAAGACATATGAAGGCATCCCTGTATAGGGAAATTTATTTTTTAAAGTATAACGTTTTATTATGTTTTTATATATGTTGGAAGCCACACACAGTGGCTGGGGCAACCCAATCAGATGGGTGGGGTGTTGTTGTTGTTCTTGTTGTTAGTATTATTGAATAGGACGTCTCTATTTTCATTAGAGAAATGTTGGAGGGTATAGTCCTGTATAGAAACAACTCCCGTTCATCCTGACAGGATCCCAATGGCTCACCCTCAGTGGCAGCTCAAAGGTCCTGGAGAGTTCTGATACCTTCAATTCGTCACTCATAGAGAACCCCAAGGCTTTTCTGAGGATTTGCCACCATGTGATCACAAAATTAACCAGATCATGCTCCCTAGGGAGTGAGCTGTTGGTGAGAGTGTGTGTGGCACACAATTGTGAAAGCCAGGAGCATGGAATCTATAGTTTGAGAAGCAAGTAAGGCCCTCTAGACTTACTCTATCTGGCTCTTGGGACTTGGCCCAGGGCAACCCCTTCCTCAACTGCACCACATCTTTCCAGAACATGCTCATCACTAGTCTTGCTTGAGTGTTCTTTGCCTGGTTGAAATAAGTACATAAGAAAGGCCCTACTGGATCAGGCTAAAGGCCCATCTAGTCCATCATCATGTTCTGACAGTGGCCAAACAGATCCTGATGGAAAGTCCACAAGGAGGAGCTAAGTGTAACAGTACTCTCCAAACTTGTTATTCTTGGCAACTGGTATTCAGAACCATACTGCCTCCAGCAGTGAAGGTAGAGCAGATCCTCCATGAATTTGTCTAATTTACTGGTCTTCAACTGGTGGGTCGTAACCCCAGGTGGGTTGTGTCCTGATTAGGGCTGGGCGATATCAACATTTCCAAATTGCGTTGTATCGCCAGCCAAACACTGCGATACAGTGATACATTATGATGTTGAAAAATGGCGGGAGGAACAAACTGCATTGGGCCCAGCCCTTTGGTGGGAGTGGTGGCAGACTTGTGGGAAGGGGGCCAATAGAGCTTGTTCTCTGGGCGCTGGCGGCAGCGGGATTCCCTCTGCTGCCAGCACGTGGCAGGCTGAGGGAGGAATGAACTCCATTGACCACAGTTCCTCGCTGCTCGTTCCTCCCTTGGTTTGAGTACCAGAGCATGATGGTGCCTTCACTCGGCAGTATATTGCAAGCAAAACCACCACTGTGATATAATGTTGGGTGAATGTGTCACTATGCTCTGGCCCTCAAGCCAGAAGCCTGGGTGATGTATTGATACATCACCCAGGCCTAGTCCTGATCCATGGTGGGTTGCAACAGGAGTGCTACCACCACACAAAAATATGGTAAAAGAATAAGAAACAGGACCCCCAAAGCATGCTTGGGTTAGAAGTGAGAACTGAGTCTGACCACCACCTCTTCCTTTCTGGGAATTGGGGGCACCACTGCACTTGGTGAATGTGGGTTGTATCCAGTGCTCAGGGCTGGCCAAAGACATTTTGGCACCTGAAGCAAATTACAAAATGGCTCCTCCGGCCAGGGTGTGAAGATCTACCTCAGGAAAGGGGGGGGGGGAGGATGAAATAAAGATCAGCATTGCAAACAGGGGCTGGGAAGGCATCAGTAGTGTCTCCTATTCATTCAGAGACTGCTGTTGGGGGTGGGGTAAGGAGACTGCTGAGGAAACGGCAGAACCGGCCTTGAAAGAGTGTGTTGCAGCTGCTGTTGTCTCTGTGGTGGCAGTGGCAGGTGACGCATCTGCTGCCTTTGTGGATCCCGCTGACCCAGGCAGCAACTTCATCTTGCCTCATGGGTTGCCCTGCCCTGCCAATGCCAGTCCTACGTAGAGTTGCCCCACTGAAGTGAATGGGCATGTCTAACCAAAGTCCATTCATCTCAACAGTTCTATACTTAGTTGGATGCAACCCAGATTCTTCCCTGCCTTTCTTCATTTTATTTGCAGCAAACTATATACCACCAATGTTAAGGAAGAATAGCAATATCGTGGCTGCAAAGACAACATAAAATCCAATGAGAAAAACACACATATATATCCTCAGAGAGCGGGGAGGGTGGCATTATTGATTGGCATCTCATTTGATTTCACATCCCGGTTTTTGACATTGTGCCTGTTTTGTGGATCATCTCATGGTAGAGAACAGTGATTGGGGCGGCGGGAGAGAGGGGAAGAATAGCACATTAGAAAAGAGATACCCCCCCTCCCGTTCTGCTGCAGGTTTCCTAGATGGGCCCTTTATTTTCAGAGAAAGACAGGCATCTTTTCAAATTCAGGCGAGATGACATTTCAGCACTTCAAACATTTCAAAAGGTGTTTTGTTATTGTTTTCTTTTAAATAGAGATAAAATTAACAAAGTGGTAACCATAGCAGCGAAGCCAAGAAGTTGCAATTGACACAAAAGGAGATTGTTGCTCTCATTTTTAATACCCCCCCCCCGCTTTTCGCTAGCATTTCTACACTACTCTCTAGAATAAGTGAACCAGATTTTTGCATTCATTTGCATGTAGACTATATTGAAATAACCAGAAAATAGCAGCAGGCTTACACAGGATTGACAAGGTACCCATGAGACGAGGAAAAAGGTTAATGACTTTATAATTGAAATATGAACTATTGCCCAGATATGCTCAACGGTCTTCTGCTCTTTTTTGAAGGACTCCACCCACTCTCCCTTGCTACCCCCTCATGCTTGGATCACTTCCATTCTCTCTTGCTGCCCCCTTGTGACAGGAGTGGGGAACCTCCAGCCTACAAGCTAATAGTGACACCTGGCAGGTGACTGACCTATGGGGTGTCAAAGTTGGCCCATGGGGTGGGGGTGGGGGGACGAAAGATCTGACCCATTGGGCCAAAAAACTTCCCCATCCCTGCCTTATGTCTTGCTTGGGTTGGGAGCACAGCAAGCATGCAAAGTGTTTTTCAAGACATCTTCCGTGGCTTCCCAGATCAGTTTATTCAACACACTGCTAAACGGAAGGCATGAGATTGTTTTAAGTAAAAGGGATGCTGTGCCACTGATCCACGGCCCTTCCCCCATGTTTCTGGGGGCGGCCCCAGATGCAATTCCCCATCTGACTCATCTCCTGAAGATGGAAAATCCTGTCCCAAGGTAACAACAGCTACCTGCTTCCTGTCAGACAAGATGTACATGCACTTGGGTGAGTCAAGGCACAGAGCAGACGTGAACCCCAGGCACAGTTGCTCACCCACAAGTTATCACTCATCTTCCTCTCCTGTATCTGTTGAAATTGACTCAGGCCACGATTAGTCTGCTTGTCTTTAAGGCCCCATAAAACTCTATGGAAAGCTGAACTCCAGCCTAGGCAGCCCTCCATCTCTTTCCCATAACACTGCTGTTGCGTGGTGATTCCCGCCCCCTCCCACAGATGGAATAAATAAAGACACTGGACACCAGAATTTAGGTTAATGGGCGAAAAATGGCCACAACTTTATTGATTACAGGTAAGAGCGGTATTGGCTTTAGGCATTGGCCCTATCAGACTAACCGGCATAGAACCGGGAAGGGTTAAGCACCAACAGGGGGAGCCCCCAAGATGCACATCCCTAGGCGCTCCCCGAGGGGTTACCGCTTGGGAGCGCGCTTTAGGCCCTAGCCTCCATAGGTTTCGGACAAGGCGACACCCCCCGGAGTCCTTTATCGAACTACCCTTCAACATTTGGGGGAGGTGATGGCGTTCCTCCCCCCCAACTTATTTGCATAATAATACCCCTGCCAATGTCTAACCGCTAAAACCAAGGTGTTGTGAAGTTTTGCTATGAGGTAGGCGAAGAAACCAAGTGGCTTCCAAAATAATGCCAATTAGCCAAGTGGAAAAACTCCTACCAGGCCCCTTGCGGCGACCAACCGAAGTCCATAGCAAAGTCCAAATGACAACCTAGAGGGTGGGTGGGTGGGAAACCGCAGCTGGCTGTAAGAAAGGAAAGGGGCGAGCACGGGCTGCCCCGACCTTAAATGAACCTTGCTAAGCCCGCCCCCGCCGCCAGCCGATTGGCTGACACGGTGAATGATGAATAATAATGAATCCCGGGATTTCCCAAGTACCGCGGGGCTGCAGCCAGCCCCGCGAGGATGTAGGTGGGGCGTGAGCCCGCAACCCCCCCTCCTTATGTCGGGAGTGGCTTTGTCAGTCACAACAAATTCAGAATTCAGAACCAATTTAAAAGCATCTCAACCATCCCAAGGAGGACTCAGATTTATGTCTGCCTTCAGAGTTTTCAGTGCGGAGATAAGAACCAATGGGCTTGAGTGACTCAAAGCTCCTGGAAGGTACAGCAAACACAGCTGTCACTGGGCCAAGTCCTGTAGTCAGCAGCAGGCACAAGAACATGTATGCAAAAACACTTTGCATTTGACACTCAGAAAATATTTGGGATTTTCCTGTGTTCTTCAAGGCTTACGGCTTTGGGCATCCTTTCTAAAAGGGGAGCCCAAAGTCACCTTAACAATTTGAGTCTAGGATACCCCAAGAACTATCTGATTTCTCATTCCCCTGCCTGGTCACTGAGACCTTCAGGGGAGACACTGTCCTTGGCCCCCCAAGACTTGCCTTATATACACCAGGAGCTGTGCATTTAGCATTGCAGGCCCAATTTTATGGAATTCCTTCTAGCTGAGGTTTGACAGGCCCCCTCCTTCCCTACTGAACTTCCAGTACCTACAGTAGATTTAAATAATAATAATAATTCCAGCAGGCATTCAAACCAAAGTTTGATGTTTTAGTTCAGGCTTCCTCAAACTCATCGCTCCAGATGTTTTGAGATTACAATTCCCACCATCCCTGACCACCGGTCTTACTAGCTAGGGATCATGGGAGTTGTAGGCCAAAAACATCTGGAGGGACGAGTTTGAGAAAGCCTGTTATAGTTCTTTTTTTGTATTTTATCTTTGTAAACTTGCCTCAGTGGGAAGGCAATTGCTCAGCCCCTCTCCTTCTCTGGAAAATGGTTTTCACTATGACCCAAAAGATCCACAAAGCTTCTTTTTCCTTTGTCTCCTTTCTCCCCCCATTGCCTCTGTGGGGAAGAGGCTGTAGCTCAGTGGTAGAGCACCTGCGTTGCATGCAGAAGGCAACAGGGTCAATCCACAACACCTCCAGGTAGGGCTGGGGAAAACTCTTGCCTGGAGAGCCCCTGCCGGTCAATGTAGACAAAACTGGGCTAGATGGATCAGTGCTCTGAGATAGCTTCCTATATTCTAAAGGTAAAGGTAAAGGGACCCCTGACTGTTAGGTCCAGTCGTGGCCGACTCTGGGGTTGCGGCACTCATCTCGCTTTATTGGCCGAGGGAGCCAGCGTACAGCTTCCGGGTCATGTGGCCAGCATGACTAAGCCGCTTCTGGAGAACCAGAGCAGCGCACAGAAACGCCATTTACCTTCCCGCCGGAGTGGTACCTATTTATCTACTTGCACTTTGACATTCTTTCAAACTGCTAGGTGGGCAGGAGCAGCGACCGAGCAACGGGAGCTCACCAAGTCGCGGGGATTCGAACTGCCGACCTTCCAATTGGCAAGTCCTAGGCTCTGTGGTTTAACCCACAGCGCCACCCACGTCCTCCTATATTCTACTGCGTGCCAATTGAAATGCCACCCTGCCTTCGGTTTCCTGATGCATGGAAGAAGCTGGTGTTGGGAGGCCACGGGAAATGTCACAAATAAGGCTGTGCATGCTTGCTCTGGCCCCCGCCCCAAGCAACAAACATGCCTGATTGCGGTACATTCATATGTGCTATATAATGAGCATCCCATAGGAGCGACATAATTGTGCCTCCTGCATCATAATTAGAAATCAGACTGGGGCGGCTGAAATGAATTCCCCGAGCACCAAATGTCAGCTGCATTCAGCCCTGAGAAGGGGAATGGAAGAAAAGAGGAAAATTATATCTGAATATATATCTAGAGAGGGAGCTGCTTTGAATGCAATGATGAGAAATGTTGCGGATGCAAATATTTGCTGCTCAACTTCGCGACTGCGCTTGAAATATTGATGCCGTTGTCCGCCCTCACAGCCCTTCTCCTTATTTTTATTTTATTGCATTCCTTATTATTTTGCAGCCCAGTTTCTCTTTGGCATCTCTCTCTCTCTCCTCCTCCCTTTCCTATCTCAAGACGCTTCAATCAGATAGGTGCATGAACATGAACAGTCCAGCCAAAGAGCCACAAAGGTGGCTGTCTAGAGCGGCAGAATTCTGGGGCTTTCGGCTAGTTGGGAGTTCCTCTAGAGAAGGATATCATCCCAGCCACCAGGGCCAGGCAACCTTAGGACAATAGGGTCCAATATACTGGGACAAATGATAGAGGTGGTTGGAGGATGCATGGCGGCTAACAGATTGAGGTTGAATCCTGACAAGACAGAAGTACTGTTTTGGGGGGACAGGAGGCGGGTGGGTGTGGAGGACTCCCTGGTCCTGAATGGGGTAACTGTGCCCCCGAAGGACCAGGTGCACAGCCTGGGAGTCATTATGGACTCTCAGCTGTCCATGGGGGTGGTCAATTCTGTGTCAAGGGCAGCTGTTTACCAGCTCCATCTGGTACGCAGGCTGAGACCCTACCTGCCCGCGGACTGTCTCGAAAGAGTGCTGCATGCTCTAGTTATCTCTCACTTGGACTACTGCAATACATCTATGTGGGGCTACCTTTGAAGGTGACCCAGAAACTACAACTAATCCAGAATGTGGGAGCCAGACTGGTGACTGGGAGCAGCCGCCGAGACCATATAACACCAGTCTTGAAAGACCTACACTGGCTCCTAGTACATTTCTGAGCACAATTCAAAGTGTTGGTGCTGACCTTTAAAGCCCTAAATGACCTCGGTCCTGTATACCTGAAGGAGTTTCTCCACCCCTATCGTTCTGCCCAGACACTGAGGTCCAGCACCGAGGGCCTTCTGCCTGTTCCCTCGCTGCGAGAAGCAAAGCTACCGGGAACCAGGCAGAGGGCCTTCTCGGTAGTGGCACCCGCCCTGTGGAACGCCCTCCCACCAGATGTCAAAGAGAACAACAACTACCAAACTTTTAGAAGACATTTGAAGGCAGCCCTGTTTAGGGAAGCTTTTAATGTTTAATAGGTTATTGTATTTCAGTGTTCTGTTGGAAGCCGCCCAGAGTGGCTGTGGAAACCCAGCCAGATGGACGGGGTATAAATATTAAAAAGAAGGGGGGAAAAAAGAAAAAGAAGAAATAGAAGAAGGGCTTGCTGGATCAGGCCAAGGCAGAGCATGGTACATTCCATAGGCCTCTCCTCATGAATTTGTCTAATCCTCTTTTAAAGCCATCTTCGTTGCTGACTACAACTGCCTCCTGTGGGAGTGAGTTCCGTAGCTCAACTATGTGCTGCATGAAGAAGTACTTTATTTTATCTGTCCCGAATCTTGAGGACCAGGACTGAGGACCCTTCCTTACACGTCAAACTAAAATCTGAGTACGGCTGTCTCTTCAGAGTGGGTGGACCTGGGTGAGGAATGGGCATATCTGCCAAGATCAGTTTCTCACAGTTTCTCTTTTTTACAGTCTTAAATTCATATCTGTTAGTAGTTGGGTTTTTTTTTTAAGTTCTCATAAAAGTTCGTCAACATTTTAATGCAAATTTCTCATATGCATGTCTATATGCACTTTTGCCTGACGGTACACATTTTTGCAAAGCAATTTACTTTAAAATAATGAATTTTTGTATGTTGCTTTCATGGAGATATTGTTATGAGTTTGGGGGAGCAGGCTGTATGACTAGACCAGGGGTCAGCAAACTTTTTCAGCACAGGGCCGGTCCACTGTCCCTCAGATCTTGTGGGGGGCCAGACTATATTTTTGGGGAAAAAAGAATGAATTCCTATGCCCCACAAATAACCCAGAGATGCATTTTAAATAAAGGCACACATTCTACTCATGTAAAAATATTTTGATTCCTGGACTGTCTGTGGGCCTGATTTAGAAGGCGATTGGGCCACATCCGGCCCCTGAGCCTTAGTTTGCCTACCCATGGACTAGACCCTTCTAACTCCTGGATCCAGCAAGTGTTAAAATATAAGCCAAGCTAGTTTCCGGATAAGGTGATTCCCTGAGTGATGGGCCATTAGGAGAACAAAGGAAAGGGGTTTTGTGAACCACCCTGAGACCTGCGGTTTTAGGGCAGTAAAAAAATAAATAAATAAGTAAGTAAATAAATAAATAAATAAATAAATAAAGTGTGAGATGGCAAATGGGTGGAGTCCTTCTCCCAACTCATAGATAGCTGGAAGGACAAAGCCTGAGTTTAGAGTTGCAGTGATATGGGCTAGAAGCAGAGCAGAAAGCTGGGGAATGAGAGAGAATGATTTTGGTTTAAATCCAAGGCTGCGGCTACGGGAGAAACAAGACCCTCTTGGGGTGTTAATGCTGCGAACCCCTCCATCGTAGGCTCAGGTTGTATACATGTGTAAATAAACCATATATCCTAAAGAAACGACATTCTCTGCTTTCCCTCATTCCCCAATGAAACACGAACCCTGGATAGGTGCCTGGGACTCCTGGAATCTTGCACCACTCAGAGATTGGGGTGGCATGCAACAACATACATGATTATGGCCATATTAATTTGGCTAGAGAGCTGAATCGCAAAATTCAGAGAAGTGCAATTTTTTTCGAAACGTGGTTGCGTTTTGGTGCATGTACTTTTTGGGATAGCTTGAATTGGGTAGGTTTGTTTTTAAAGGCAAACTCAATCAAACACCTCTCCTATCCCTTGCAGAGGCCGGTGCAGCAGAAGAGAAAGCTGGTTGCAAAGCAGCAAATGCAAAAGAGGACTTGCCCTCAGGCGACGTAATTACCCTCCCCTTGCATTCAGCACGACAGGAGAGGGAGAGGCCAAATTAATCTTCATCCAAGCCAGCCCGAGCTGGCCCTGGCTTCACAGGCAACACTTGCTTGCTCTCAGGGGAGGGTCTCCACTGCGGTTTGGCCGAATTGTTCCTGATGTTTCACTTATGATATGCTTAATGACTTCCGACAAATGCAGTGGTGCCCTAATGAAAAATCCCAGAAACACACGAGGCCAGTACTCAACGAGGTAAATTCAATAAAGGGTTTTATTCACCTGACAAATTTAATCAATTTTTACCAAATAAGCCCACATTTGGCCTCTTAGCGTGGCATCCGTGGAGAATGTCTCCTCCGCAGGCTGTATTGAAATGAACTGGAATTGAGGAAGAAGCACAGGTTCCCTTCCCACACATTTGGGCCTGTTATTATAGATTACACAGTGGCAGGTTTTCTCCTGGCCCTTGCTGCCAGAGGAAGAACTCGAACACCCACGTCTGTTCGTGCCCAAGGATTTAGCGTGTGTATCAGATTGGCATGTAGGCAAGGCAGAGGTTTTAAAGAGCAGCAGGTACATAAGCAGGATAAAGGTAAAGGGACCCCTGACCATTAGGTCCAGTCATGACCGACTCTGGGGTTGCGGTGCTCATCTCGCTTTATTGGCCGAGGGAGCCAGCGTACAGCTTCTGGGTCATGTGGCCAGCATAAGCCGCTTCTTGCGAAACCAGAGCAGCGCACGGAAATGCCGTTTACCTTCCCGCCGGAGTGGTACCTATTTATCTACTTGCACTTTGACGTGCTTTCAAACTGCTAGGTTGGCAGGAGCAGGGACCGAGCAATGGGAGCTCACCCCAACGCGGGGATTCGAACCACCGACCTTCTGATCGGCAAGTCCTAGGCTCTGTGGTTTAACACACAGCGCCACCCGCATCCCATAAGCAGAATAGACGTGAGCTAAAATGTTGATCTCACAATGTGCCCCTGCCCCTTCCTTTCAAAGAGTGGGACAGGCACAGCTCTTAGCATGGCTAGCTGCCAGTCTTTGAGTGGGCAAGCAAACGGACACTGCCTTGAGTGGGTTGGGTCTGTGAAGCTTGCCCACTTTGGCTTTGGTGTCTCTGTGCCCTTGGAGGTAGAGGTAGTGTTGGTGCTGGCTCAGCAACCAGTTTATTTTCAGTTGCTTCCCCTGAAGGAGGGGGGTCCTCTCTAGGAGGTGTCTAAAACAGGATAGTGAAGGTGCCAGCCCAGTGTCAATAAGCAGGGAGTTCTGATGCCAGCACAGGTGCTGCCATGCTAAAGGTTTGACACCTTGAAGATGCAAAGAGTTTGAGGGAACGTTATTTCATATGTGGTGGACGTGTAAAAGGGTAAAAGAGTATTGGGAAATAATCCATAATGAATTGAAAATAATGTTTAAACGTACTTTTCCAAACCCTCCCCCCAATAGTCCTTTTTGTTGGGGATAATTCAGATGGAAAATCCCAGGTGTCAAAAAAGGTTATTTATGTATGCCACTACTGCGGCTCGTGTTTTGTTAGCCCCAAAATGGAAAACGAGTGAGGTCCCAACTAAAGAAGAATGGCAACTTAAGTCGATGGAATATGTGCAGCTTGTGGACATGACATATAGAATAAGATAGCAAGAAGAACATACGTTTAGAGAAGATTGGGGGGGGATTGTGTACACTTGAAAACGTTGGCAGCGTTGAGATAAATTCAACAGTGTGAATAAGTTTTGATGGATGTAGTAATGGAATACTGAATGGTTTAGTTTATGTAAAATATGCAAGGATGTATGATATGCAAAATGAACCATAGAAAGACAAAAAGGGAAGTCATTGATATTTTAAGGATGTTTAAATGAGTATTCTAAATTGTAAAACAAAAATAAAGGTTTGACACCTTGCAAGTGGGGGTTCAATTTATTTATTAAATTTATATTCCACATTTATATCCCACCTCCCATCCAAGGAGGTCAAGGGGCAAGCATGGTTCTCCCCACTCCTCATTTTATCCTCAAAATAAGCCCATAAGGTAGCTTAGTGTCATGGACTGGCTGGATACAGAGGAGTGGTGGGAGGCACCAGCTGAAAAAGCCCCAAAGGAACCCCAGAGGAGAAGAAGGCTCAGAGCCAGAGGAGAGTTGGAGGGTCAATGATACGTGGAAAGAAGGAGGAGAGGGAGCAGACTGGGAGGAGGAGGTGTGAGAATCAGAAGAGGTAACAGGGTTTGGTGAGCAGGAAGAGGCTGTGGCAGAGGGCAGTTCAGACTTTGAGGTGGAAGCGGAGGCTGGAGAGGAGAGGAACCAGAAGACAGAGAGGCAGGCTGCTGAAGAAAACAGGGTCTCCAACCCTCCTGATGTGACCAGCTCCCCATCCCTCTGGCCTCTTAGAACACACAGAGAAATGAAACCCCAGAGTGGGGTGGTGTGCAGATGCAGCCTGAGACTGTGTGGGAAAGACCCTGGAGGGGAGGAGGACTAGTGGGCACTGGAAAGGTGGGGAAGTCCAGTTTTTGCAACTGCTTCATCAGGGTAGGACTACCTAGAAATAGTTGCTGAGACCGCTAGGCAGGAACTGCAGATTGTTTCCTTGAATAAAGAGTTAATTTCCCTGGCCTCTAGCGACTTATTGTTTTGTGCTGGTCTATGCCTGACACCCAGGCTAAGAGAGTTTGAGTGGCCTAAGGTCACCTAGTGAGCTTTGTGGTTCAATTGGGATTTGAACTCTGGTCTTCCAGGTCCTAGGCTGTCACTCTAACCACTCCATAACACCAGAGCTGCGATGGGCGTTGGAGTTCGGCAACATCTGGTGGGCCACAGCTTCCCCACTGCAGTTGTAGGCCTACAAATAGATGCTTTACTTTACCCAATGCTTTTTAATTAATTTTTTTATCAGGGGCACTGTCAAATATATAGCAATATAATGAAATGAAGCAGAATGACTTTATTGATAAAACTTGTCAATACAGACAACCAAAGTGCACAGCAAATGTGATTAACAGAAATGATACGAATGATAGAAAGAAACAACAAATATCTATATGTTACTATTAGAAAGCAGTTTGATCTTAAAAGGAACACCACCAACACACACTAATAGCTTATCTAGATTTGAAGAGACTCTCTTTCCCTGATCTCCGAGAGAAAACACTCTAGCTCATAGGTCACCAACCTTTTTCAAGTTTAAGGGTACATTTGCAAACCAGAGGAAGTGTCATAAACATGCTGCAACTAAGTACACACCACAGTGTGGTTTGTTGGCGAAAATAAAATGCTTCTTTGATGTCTAACTAGGGGCGCCGCACACCTGCTCTAGTTCGATTCAGAAGTCTCCCTGCATACACTCACGAATGCATGAAGAGACATAGCTCAGTAGTAAAATTTGTCTTGTGCACAGAAGGTCCCAGATTCAATCCCTGGCATCTCTGGGTAGGACTGGGAATGTCCCCTTTCTGAAAACCTGCAGAGCTACAGCCAGTCAGTATACAGTAGACAATACTGAGCTGGACGGACAGTGGTCTGACTTGGGATGAGGCAGCTTTCTATGAATGCCTGCTCCACCCTGCATGCATTCAGCAGAAGGGAAGAGGTGATACATGATCAGACTTCCTCCTGCAGATGTTCCACACAATGCATGGATGGAGTTCATGAGTGTGGAGCCAGCAAAGACTATAACTTTGTGGGTAGTGTAGGAATGAGCTTGCAGAGGTGCTTTTCTCAGGAAAAAAAAATGCTACTGTCTTCTCCAGATTCTCTTACAAAATGATTCCTGAAGTTACTGGTAACTTCAGAGTAACCTAACTTTCTGCCTTTCTTGTTGATGTGAGCTTGCAAACACAAGCTGATCTCTTGCACAAGTTGTCTGCCCAAATGATCTTGGCAGGGCAAAGTTGGCTGAGAGTGCTGATGAGATGGTCTGTTGGTTTGACTGGGAATGGCAACCTTTGGCCATTCTTGTTGTGTCCTGGGCTGGCAGTTCATTGTCATGCTCTCAATGGAAGATCACGAGGTTTGGCACTGTATGACCCCTGTCAATGTTTCTGCACCAAGCCTAAAGGAAAGCCAGGAGGCAGGGCACACATTTTAGCATGAATGCATGCAGGCATGCATGAATGGATGAACAGAAGGGGAAGGCAGAACACATCCTTGCTTATCCAGAGGCAGCACTAGAGGAGGCTGCCAGACTATCTGTTTCCTGCCTTTGCCAAGGTCATGCCATAGGCTTTCCAGGCACACTTCCAAGACTCAGAACTGGGCTTCTCTCCCACTGCGAAGGAGAGGGGGAGAAGAACACTCCAAATTGCAAAATGCACATGACATTTCTAGCAATGGGCAAATAACGCCAGGCTTCAGAAAAGGGCCAGCAATTATGAGAGGCAAAAAATGCTCCCCACACCGTTGAGTGTTAGCTCAATTATTTCCCAAACTCCCATGAACCTACAGACCTGTTTGCAGCTGTAGCTGCTGCTCCCCCAGTGGAAGTGGGTTGGAATAAGAGGACATCAGTTTTGAAACTCAGAAAATGTCCAATCAGGCCCCTTTGAACCTTGAAACTGAAAGTGTTCTGAGTTGGACTAGGGTTCCCCATTGAACTTCCGTTCTTGATTTCCCAAAGAAGGTGCCCAATAATCTAGTCTGCAAGAGCTCCAAGCTTCATCTGTTGTCACAACCACAATGACAAATTAGGCAATTGCTTGTTTATATACGTAGCTTGCTAAGTCAGGGGTTCCAAACATTATTAAAAACTATTTTATAAAGACGAAATGAATGGACTACGCATAATTAGATAAGATGATAGGAAGGATTCGAAACCTGCGGGACCAGAGATTCACAGAAGACTGGAATAAATATACAAACTATTTGAAGAGCAACTGTAATCAACAAATTACGCTAGTCGGGCTACAAGAAGTTTTGTAAGGAGGAATATATGAAATATTGCAAAGAAGATAAAGAAGAGAGACATTAGTTATGATACTTAAAAGTAATAGTGAAAGTAAGAAATGTAAATTAAGTGGAAAAGATTGGAAAATTTTCCGATGTGATTGACAGAAATCTAAAAAAATTGTGTAAGATATAAAAGTATGTTTCATAATTATTGAAAATGATATGTTAAAAAACTAATAAAAATATATTTTAAAAAAACCAAAAACCATTTTATAAAGAAACACTTGTGGGTACCACAGAATGCCTATTTGTATTCCACCCGTCCTCCCCAAGGAGTCCAGTTTGGCAAACATCAAAATGTTAAAACATGGACATTGGCAGCTGCCAGGATCTCTATAGCATATCAGTGGACATCATTTTAAAAAATCTGAGTATGCCCTTATAAAGATATCTGCAATTGCAGGAAAAAAGAATTGCGTTACAAATGTCTAAGGGACAGGAAGATCCTGATCATTTCTATAAAGTAAGGTGGAATTTTATTTCATATAGTTTAGTTTCAGATTTACAGGTATCTTCCCCCATGAGAAATATGGCTGTCTCAATTTTACCCTGGGTGTATTATTTAATGTTTAGATATTCTATGCCCTGACTTTAACTGGATATATTGTTGAATTTTTGTTATTGTTTACTTGTCTTTGTGGCTCCATAATAATGTGAAAACTAATAAAAACAAAATTTAAAAATGTTTAAAAAGTACAATTTAAAGGAAGGCTATATAAAACATATTCATTTAGCCAGAATCTAGTACTAAAAGAGTATTAGAACTGATCCAAGAATTTGGTCATGTGGCAGGATTTAAGTTGAATAAGTTAAAAACTAAAGTCCTTGAGAAAAACTTAACAATGATTGAGAAAGAGAGGTTTCAGAATGAGACAGGTTTAACAGTGGTTAAGAAGGTGAAATACTTGGGGATTAATATGACAGCTAAAAATGGGAACTGATTCAAAGACAATTATGAAAAATGTTGGTCGGATGTGAAAAAGGATTTAGAAATATGGTCAAATCTGAAGCTTTCCTTGTTGGGTCGAATTGCTGCTATAAAGATGAATGTATTGCCGAGAATGCTGTTTTTGTTTCAATCACTACAAATTCTAGACAAAATGGATTGTTTCAAGAAGTGGCAGAGAGACATTTCTAGATTTGTCTGGCAGGGCAAGAAGCCCAGAATAAAATTTAAAATATTAACTGATGCAAAAGAAAGAGGGGGATTTGCCCTGCCAGATTTCAAACTTTATTATGAATCAGCAGCTTTCTGCTGGTTGAAAGATTGGCTGCTTCTTGAGAACACAGACATTTTGGATTTAGAAGGATTTAATAATGTTTTTGGATGGCATGCATACTTGTGGTACGACAAGGTCAAAGCACATAAAGCATTTAAAAACCATATTGTCAGGAAAGCATTGTTTAATGTCTGGACAAGATATAAAGACTTACTTGAAAATAAAACCCCAAGGTGGTTGTCACTGATGGAGGCAAAGGCCCTGAAAAAGCTCAATATGGAGGCCAAGTGGCCGAAATATTGGGAAATTCTGGAGCAGGAAGGAGACAAATTGAAACTGCAGAGTTTTGAGAAACTAAAAAATAAAGTGCGAGACTGGCTTCACTATTATCAAATAAGAGAGGCTTATAATTTAGACAAAAAAATTGGCTTCCAGGTGGAAAAATCAAAGTTGGAAACAGAACTGTTAGATCCTAAAACAAAGATACTTTCAAGAATGTATAACTTGCTGTTAAAATGGAACACTCAGGACGACACGGTTAAATCTGCTATGATTAAATGGGCAAAGGACGTTGGACATAACATCATGTTTGCTGACTGGGAACAGTTGTGGACCACAGGTATAAAATTTACGGCATGTAATGCCCTAAAAGAGAATATTATGAAAATGATTTATAGGTGGTACATGACACCAGTCAAGCTTGCAAAAATCTATCATTTGCCCGATAATAAATGTTGGAAATGTAAAGAAACTGAAGGTACATTCTTTCACCTTTGGTGGATGTGCCCAAAGATCAAGGCGTTCTGGGAGATGATCTATAATGAAATGAAAAAGGTATTTAAATTTACCTTCCTGAAGAAACCAGAGGCCTTCCTCTTGGGTATAGTCGGCCAATTGGTGCCAAAGAAGGATAGAACTTTTTTTATGTATGCTACAACAGCAGCAAGAATACTTATTGCAAAGTATTGGAAGACACAAGATTTACCCACTCTGGAAGAATGGCAGATGAAGGTGATGGACTATATGGAATTGGCGGAAATGACTGGCAGAATCCGAGACCAGGGAGAAGAGTCGGTGGAAGAAGTTTAAAGACTATTTGCAGAAATACTGTAAAATTAATGAATGTTAAAATGATGTTGGACTGAAAATAAGTGGTTTTGGTAATAAGGTTAATAAGAATATGTAAATATTGATAGTTATATGGATGAAAATATATAGTTATAATAGGTTAAGATACAGAGTAAAGATAAATGAAAGAGGGTAAGGATTTGCTGAAAGGATTTTGTAAACGGGAATACAAAAAGGGGAGGTGTGAGGAGGTCAAGGAAATAAGTAAATGAGCCTAAAGACATTGAAAAATGGACTTTTTTCTTCTTTAAAATATTTTTTCTTTTTCCCCCTCTATTTTTTTAGCTATCTGTTTTTTGTATTTTGTATCATCCTTTTTTTTCTTTTTATTCTCCTTTTTAGGTCTCTTTTTTGGTATTTTTCTTGTTAGCTTTTGTTTTTTCTCTCTCTCTATATGTAATTTCTGGTTTAATCTTTTTTTTTTAATTCTTTAAATCTATGTTTATCGTAAAATTTCAATAAATATTTTATATATATTTAAAAAATGAACCAGGGACCTTTTGAATGCCAAGCAGGTGTTCTGCCACTTTAAAGAAGAGCAGACCTGGAACCAGCTAGGCACTCCTGCATTCCAGGGGGTTGGACTAGATGACCGGTGGGGGTCCCTTTCAACTCCACAATTCTATGATTCTGTTCAACTATTTGTATACAGGTCTGCAGAAAAGCATTTTGGCAGGAGGAGGGTTACCAGCAATAAAGGCAGAAATAAGAAAAAAATAAAATAAAACATATTCATTTAAACATGTCAAAAAACCATTTTAAACCATCTAAAAGGGTGTAGAAATATTTAGAACATCTAAATGCATTTAAAGGCAATAGCATACCCTCATGCTTATTGATATCACAATTGTCACAGGCAATATCCATCAGACATTTATATGCCTGGGTAAACAGGAATGTTTTTAAATTTCTCCTGAAAGTCAACAATGAGGAAGTCATATATGGCTCACCAAAGAGGGCATTCTACAAATGGGGAACCACCACTGACGAGGCCCTGTCATGAGTCAATGCCATCTGGGTGTTTTGGGGGCCCAGGGGAGCACCTTTGGAAAAGTCTGGAAGCAGAGGTCCTTCTTTAAATATCCCTACCACTCTGTAGGCTTTCATAATAATAATAATAATAATAATAATAATAATAATAATAATAATAATAATAATTTATATGCCGCCACCTGAGTTGCCCAGAGAGCCACTTTTTAGACATTTTTTTTAAAAAAAAGATCTCCCAGGATTTTAATTGATTTTATATCTACTGCTTTTTGCATTTTTTTAATTGTTGCTACAATAATTGCTTTAATTTCTGATGTTTTTAATCTCTTTTATATTTGTTTTATGGTTCTCTTTTGTAAGCTATCTTACAAAATGTAGATTTAAACACACATTTTCAAATAAATATTTTTTTTAAAAAAAGGAAATCTGAGAAACTTTTGTGGGTGCCACAAAATATGCTTTTCACGGAAGAACAACTTGTGATGCTCAACATAGGCAAAACACTTACACCCCCCAGAAACAATGAGGAAAAAGCAGGAAACTGTCCTCAAAACAGGCACCCCATTAAACAACCCCTTTTAAAAAAGCTGTAAAAAATAATAATGACAAATTGGGAAGGCCAGAGGGCCTCAACAGGTCCCAAAGGGTGCCTCTGAGTGTGCTGTGGTTCCCACAAGCATCATGCTGAAGACCTTAGCCCTAAGTACTTCCCATACTAATGGAAGCACATCCAAATTAACCTGTCAAGGCTGAGCTTCCCAAACCCGCAATCTCTGCCTTGTGTTTGCTCTCGTGGCCCTTGAGACTTGCACTGCCAGTTTCTTGCCTCTAATAACATTCCTTTTGAAGCTATAATGGATACCCATGCAGATAACATGTTAATTTATTAGTTCAGCTCAACTGGGTCTGCAGAATGAAAAATGATTGCAGGAGACTTTTTAATAAGATTCAGAGGGATTTTATAGGTCTCCAGCCACTTTTAAAATGCAAAAGGAAACTGGGAGCATTACTTTGTTAACCCACGTAATTCCATCCTTGTCTAATGAAGGCTGGAGCTTATTTGCAGCGTTCTGTCCTGGGATGGAGAACTATTGGAGCAGGTAAACACTGCTAAGCACCATCTTCCCTTCCTTTTTCTTTTTTTGCCATTCAGGCTGTGAGCGTCACTGTGACATCCTGCTCTCTCGCTCTCCGTCATAACAACGTCACAAGGACCCTGCTGGATTAGCCTTGAATGTTTTTGGATTTCTCAACTAGAAAGTTGCTCCAACCTCTTAATCATTTTGGTTGCCCTTTTCTGAATGTTTTCCAGCTCTGTAATATCCTTTTCAGGGGACGCGAGTGGTGCTGTGGTCTAAACCACTGAGCCTCTTGGGCTTGCCAGTCAGAAGGTCTGCGGTTCGAATCCCCACGACGGGGTGAGCTCCCATTGCTCGGTCCCAGCTTCTGCCAACCTAGCAGTTCAAAAGCACACCAAAAAGTGCAAATAGATAAATAGGTACCGCTCTGGCGGGAAGGTAAACGGCGTCTCCATGTGCTGCTCTGGTTTCGGTGTTCCAAAAGTGGTTTAGTCATGCTGGCCACATGACCTGGAAAAACTGTCTGCAGACAAATGCCGGCTCCCTCGGCCAGTAAAGCGAGATGAGCACACAACCCCGGAGTCGTCTGTGACTAGACTTAACCATTGGGGTCCTTTACAGGAGGTTAAACAGGGTCAGAATGGCTGCTGAAAGCTCCTTAACATCTGGTGGCCACAGGTGCTGACATCTATTGGTTGGGAAGTTTCTGGTGGCTCAGGGTTAAGAGAGGGTTGGAAAATGTGACTCATGCTTCTTCTTCGCTTGTGGCAGAAGGCAGAGAATATTGTAGGTGTCTTGTTGTGTTATTTTGTTCCAATTACTTACTGAAACTCCTTTGGTATGCAGGGTATGACTGTATTAAGGGAGTGAATATTGGTTAGAGGGCAGACTTTTACCTTTTCCAATAACACCCACAGATACTTGTAGGTAAGAAAATGACACAAGCAGTTTATTGAAGGAAATCTATGCTTGGGCAGACAATTTCCTTGTTCTTGTCTAATTAACAGGTCTATAGTAGAACAGGGCAGCCATGCTTGCTCTTTTGTTCTCTCAGATGACAGCTGTCATCTTGAGGTCTGAGAGAGAAGTGTGAGGGGTAGCAGGAAGTTGTAAAGTGAAGTGCTACCTGATATATCAGTCTAACAAGAGAGAGAGAGAGAGAGGGAGAGAGAGGGGCACGCTGGTAGGCAGTAAGGATACAGGATAGTTTAGGAAACCTGGAAGTCCCTGACTCTGTTTTACTTCCAGGTGAAACCCCTCTTCTGCAAGCTGAGTTGCACCCAAACGTCCAACACAGTTGAGGAGATGGACCAGTGTCCCAGTTATCTCCAGGAAACAGATTCTGCTTCCCTGCTTGGAGAACCAAAAGGCCAACCTACCAGACTCTAGAGACCAGGGGTCGCTCATGGGGAGCACTCCAGATGTTGTTGGACTACAATCATCCCCAACCATTGGCTTACTGGCTGGGACGGATGGGAACTAGAACCCAACCCACTTCAGCTGATAGCCATGCTTCCTGCTGCAAAGTAATCACACATGTTGTTGGTGTGAATTTACCTCTGGACTAACATTAGCAAAATCCATGTAAGTATAACCTGTTTTGTTTCTTTTGGGAGGAGTGGTCACTGGAGAGGAAAACATCATTTACCATTACCATTGGCTGAATTATGGTGCATGCTCACAGCAGTGCAAATAAAGCTTCATAAAGTCAAGTGCTGCTTAGATCCATGCCATTGGTTCTGCCTTTCTCTCTCCTTAAAAAAAAAATAAAATGGAGGGGGAGGAATGAACCCACAACAACCAAAACCCCTGAACTATGAGTAGCATTGCTGGAGGGCAGAATGTAAACAGAACTGATGTTTGGATGCAGGGCAAGGTAATAAAAGGTGCTGTCAATTGCTTTCAACAGGCACGAGAGATTTATCCTCTTCATGGTGTTAGAAAACTGTGGCAGGGATATTACTGCAGAAATTTTCACTACATGCCGTCTTAGGCCTGTTGGGTTCTGCAGAAAAAAAGAGAGCTGAAATCAAACCAACCTGGGTGGGCACCCGACGTTATCGATTCCCCAAACAAAATAAAACACGAAAGTGCTTTTCTCATTGCGTCCTCAGATGGAATGTCTGTGCAAATGGCAACCGCCGTCTCCATTTCCCTGAGTGCATCTCTCTGTTCCTGTTGTGGAAAAGCAATATGTTCAGCATGGAGGGCCTCAATGCACGAGTAACAGAAGCTAGTAGCTCGCAGCTAAATTTGCACAGGCCTGCCACATGAACTGGATGAACATGATGGAAAGCAGATCATAACTGACAGAAGTGTGATTATCCAGGCCAGCCTGAGGTTGCTTGTTTGTTTGCTTTGCTGCCCTGGGTGAAATGAAATCCCACTGCCTCCCCACTGGGTGCTGGATTGCATAGCAAGCAGTTTAAGAATAGCCGAAAAAGTGATCAAGAGTAGATTGGGATATTGTTTTCTCATTCATTTTTTTAAAAAAACGTGTCACTTTCCTGCTTCTTCCCTTTTTACAACAAGAATGCTGTAGCAGCAGATTTTCCTGGGTCACAGTGGTGGGGAACATTTTTCACCCTGAGGGCCACATTGCTTTCTGGCAAGTCTTCCAAGGGCCACATGTCAGTGGTGAGCAGGGCCAGAGGGTGGAGCAATGCATGTGAACATTACCTTTGCACAGTAATTTGCCTCCCTCCAGACAAGCAAGAGGCATTATCAGAGTTCAAGGACATATTCCAGACAGGCAAAAACACTGGGATTCTATGCCCTGGGTGGCCGAGCCACAGGTTGAGCCAACTCATCCTGTGCTCATCCTCCTACGAGAGACAATGCTCAGACGAAGGAGGAGGAAGCTGGCAGGCAGTGCCAACCCCTAAATTCCTTGTAAGTAAGGTCTTTGGGGACGCGGGTGGCGCTGTGGGTAAAACCTCAGTGTCTAGGACTTGCCGATCGCATGGTCGGCGGTTCGAATCCCCACGGCGGGGTGAGCTCCCGTCTTTCGGTCCCAGCTCCTGCCCACCTAGCAGTTCGAAAGCACCCCCAAGTGCAAGTAGATAAATAGGTACCGCCTTATAGCGGGAAGGTAAACGGCGTTTCCGTGTGCTGTGCTGGTGCTGGCTCGCCAGAGCAGCTTCATCACGCTGGCCACGTGACCCGGAAGTGTCTCCGGACAGCGCTGGCACCCAGCCTCTTAAGTGAGATGGGCGCACAACCCTAGAGTCGGACATGACTGGCCCGTACGGGCAGGGGTACCTTTACCTTTACCTTTAAGGTCTTTGTAAGTAAGGGGGCAGGCATGTGGGGGCTGGTGGGGCAGTGCCCCATTTGCTCTAATGGCCCAGCCTCCTCTGCAGGCAGTGACTTTTTTTTAACAAGGCATAGGGTGTGCATGTGTATGTGTGCATTTGCCAGGGACTTCCTCTCCCCGCAAAGAAAGGAAAACTGCATCCTCGTTAGTCTTTAACTGGAATGGCAACAATTAGTGTTAATTGGTTAATGGGCTGTGAGGGGATCTTTTCTAGCACCTGTTTACTCCAGGTACTGGAGGCATTTAAAGAAGATTAGATGATTAACAGTGGGATGCAAGCAAGTGATCATGACAGGTTAGGATGGTGATGAAATGTAGACCGTACCAAATCTGTGGGATGTGCAAGCATCCCAAAGCCTGATCCTTAGGTGGGAATGTATCTAAGTGTGTCTAAGTCTACAAACGCGTCTGGCAGGAGTGGGGAAGCTCTGGCCCAGTGCAGCCCCCACACTTCTTTGGAGCTCTCAGAAAGCCACACCCCACATTGACCCTACTCAGGTGTTATTTCCTGGCTGAAATGTGTCCTTGAGATCTGATAATGTCTGCACATAGGAGTTGTAGTGCAACCACATCTGGAAGATACCATCTTGACTTACCTTGGACCAGATGAATTAGTTTTGTGCACAGTGAGTAATTAATGAATGGAATTTGCGGCCAGGGGATGTGCTGATGGTAACTACCTTTGATAGCTTTATTAGCAAACCCCAGGTATATCAAGAAATATCTAAAACAATTAAATCACCTGTACAGGCTTCCCCACAACTGTCGTCACTGAATATGAGGACTAATAACTTCAAAGCTTGCTTGCTGCAGCTTGGATTTCAATAGTCCAGCAATGGAAAACTTTGAAACATCTACATTTGCATTTGTGGTATAAAAACTCATGGGCATGCATTTCAGTACCTCTTGAGATATCATTGGCAAACTTGGCACAACAGTGCCTGAGATGGAGGAGCCAGTTTTTGTCTATGTTCAGATGTTGTTGGTTGCCATCTTGGACCAAGATGGTGGATTAAACCAGGCATGGGCAAACTCAGCCCTCCAGATGTTTTGGGACTACAACTCCCACCCTGACCACTGGTCCTGTTAACTAGGGATGATGGGAGTTGTAGTCCCAAAACATATGGAGGGCCGAATTTGCCTATGCCTGGATTAAACCATTGCAAACTGTGTCAATTCATATGCCTAATTGTTGCCTAGTTTAGAATAATAGAATTGTAGAGTTGGAAGGGATCTTGAGGGTCATCTACTGTAGTCCAACTCCCTGCAATGCAGGAATCTCAGCTAAAGTATCCATGATATATGGACATCCAACCTCTGCTTAAAAATCTCCAAGGAAGGAGAGTGGTGGCTGCCAAGATGGAGGATTTGGTTTTGCCCTATGCTTGGAAAACGTCTAATGCATTTTTAAATTAAGATGGTGGACCAAACTGTTCCAAACTGTGCTAATTTGGACACCTCTGAAGATATTGTCACCAAATTTGGCATAGTGGCTCCTGAGATTGAGCAGGAGGTTTTTGTCTCTGTCTGGAAGTCTGGAGGGGCATGAAGAGCCCTAGAAAGTAACAAATTGCAATATCCACGTATAAATACTAATATCTTTCCATTTCTAAGAATTCCAGAGCAATGCTTTCAGCTCATAAGGACATAATCTGCCCATTTGGTTGGTTGCGTGGGCAATTATCTCATCTCTAGATGCCCTGATCCTGGGCTGTAGCATTTGCATAAGCAGTGGGACTTTGGCTTATATTACACAGAGAAGTGTTATCCTTTCTCAGTTAATAATCAGCCGTGCACTCTGTTTGGCGTGGAAGCACTTCAGCATAATTAGCTGGTTAAAGAAGCCTGCCTATTGATTAACAGAACTAAATGACCCGTAATTAACAGCATGACTATAGTGCTAATCTGGTTTTGGATTTTTTTATTTTTTTAGATACAGTATTATTTTCTCCTTCTCTCCAAAGGATCTAGAAACTGCCAGGTCTTTTCATCTGGAGGGAGCAGGTAGATGAAGGAGCCACTTCATGCTGTAATAGCTTTCAGCTATGGAGCTTTTTCAGAAGTGCATTGATGTAGCATAAAAAGGCCCTGCTGGGGTGTTGTTTTAATCTCTAGGCCTGCCAAGTTGCATCTGCAAAGTCTGCACAGGCTTCCTCCCACCCCCACCCCCTTTAAAAGTACCGGTGTTGCAGTGAGCCAGAACATTTGCTCTGAACCGTTCTAAGATATCTTGGGAATCCAGCTTCAGATCTTGACGTTGGGTTCAGAATGAGTTTTGTTGTTGTTGTTGCTTGCAGCATGTTTGATGGCCAGTAGGTGTCTCTGTGGGCACTGAACAAAGAGCCAGCAGGGGTGTGATGAAAGGCTTCTGGAAGAAGTCACAAAGAATTAGAACGTTGACTGCTTAGACCCACAGAGACAGGAAAAGGACGAGCCACATGTCAGACCAGTAGGGCAGGTTGCTCACAAATTGCACACTGCCATATATAGGCCAAAGGGGCAGAAGACCCTATAGTAGCAGGGATGGGGAACTCGTGGTCCTCCAAATGTGGTGGAGCTCCAACCCTCATAAATCCCAACCAGCATGCCCTGTGGCCAGGGAACCTGCAGGCACCAGGGTAGACCTCTGTGAGTACATGGGTGCCCATGGGCGCCACAGTGGAGAATGCTGACCTATAACTTCCTTTCATAATCTTCTCCCCACAAGCATCAACATAAAAAAGGTAAAGGACCCCTAACAGTTAAGTAAGCCCAGTCGTGAACGATTCTGGGGTTGCGGCACTCTTCTCGCTTTATTGGCCGAGGGAGCCGACGTTTGTCCACAGACAGTTTTTCCGGGTCATGTGGCCAGCATGACTAAGCCGCTTCTGGCGAAACCAGAGCAGTGCATGGAAACACTGTTTACCTTCCCGCCCGAGTGGTACCTATTTATCTACTTGCACTTTGATGTCCTTTCATCTGCTAGGTTGGCAGGAGCTGGGACAGTGCAACGGGAGCTCAGCCCATCGCGGGGATTCGAACCGCTGACCTTCTGATCGGCAAGCCTAGGTGTAATTTCTCACCTTCATCTCAACACCCCGGCACAACCCTTCCTTAGCTTCCTCTCCTCCTTGGGGAAGGCTCATAGCTCATTGGTAGAGCATCTACCTTTCATGCCGAACAGGGGTGCCATCTCGCCCTCAGAACTGTGGGTGCCCGCCACCACAATGTGGGTGTGTGACGTCAGATGCACACACCAGCACATAGTGTGTGTGACATCACACATACTACATACAGGCATGTGTGTGTGACATCACATGTCTGTGTTGCACCGGCGGCAGCTCCTCTTCCTCCTTCTCTTGCTTTTCTGCAGAGAGCAGCTCGGACTCGGAGGCAGAGAGTGTCTGGGTCCCATCCCCTCGAAAAGGGGGTGCCTTGCTGGCTGGCTGGGGAGGGTGGAGCTGAACTGCTTCTCTCTTGGAGGCAGCGCTGCTGCCACCTGCTGGCTTTTCTCGTTGACTTTGTGGGTGCCCAGCCCCCACATTTATATTACTGTGGGTGCCCAAGAACCCATGGTTCTCTGGATTTGGTTCCTGTGAGGCAGAAGGTCCCATGTTCAATCCCCAATGGCATCTTCAGGCAGGGCTCAGAGAGAGACTCCCTGTCTGAAACGCTGAAGGGTTGCTGCCAGTCTGTGTAGATGATACTGATCTAGATAGACCAATCGTCTGACTTGGCAAAAGGCCCCTGTCCCACTTCTCCCATTGTCCAAACTTAAATGGCAAGTTCCTTGAGAGCCAAGCCCTTTTGCTTAGGCAAATGGTGCAGACAGGCTATCCAGCTATTCCAATCTAAAAAATGCTAATTGCACTCCTGGGGAAAGAGGAGGCTGTTTCCCCTGTTCTTCGCTTTTTCGTAGCAAAGCACACTTCGACTGCTCCTTTTACCTGCGCTGTGTGAAGTCACAGCGGAGGTCTGTAGCTCCCCCCAGTCTGCCCTTTAAAGCATAAAGAGGCAGCTTGCAGGCCAGAGTGGCTCCTTACTGCAGCGGGAGCAAGAGTTGAAAGCCGCATGAAATCTCACAGTGGCTTGCCAAAGGGCTCCTCTCCCTTGCCGGTTCACACTGATGTGTGATGGCACTCTGCAGGCTGCAAGCGGAGGACACAGAGAGTCGAAAACAGGTTATTGCATGGAAGCTTGTATACGAGGGAGAAAGAGAAATGCCCTTGGCAAGAGATGGGACCTGTTCTTCCTTTGCTTTGAAGAGTGGCCATTTGCCCCCATATACAGTGGACGCTTGGGTTGCGAACGTGATCTGTGCGAGATGCACGTTTGCAACCCACGCGTGCGCAGACGCGGGTTGCGAATGCTGTGGGTTGTGAACGTGTATCCCGCATGGATCACATTCGCAACCCGCATCTGCGCATGCGCGGGTTGCGATTTGGCACTTCTGCACATGCACAAAGCGCAATCTAGCCCTTCTGCGCATGCACGACCGCCGAAACCTGGAAGTAACCCGTTTCAGTACTTCCGGGTTTCGGTGGTCCGTAACCTGAAAAAACGCAACCTGAAGTGTCTGTAACCCGATGTATGACTGTATTGGTGGGCTCTGGAATTCAATGGTGGGTTTAGATGTCAGATGTCAGAATCAGGTTTGGAGAAGGGGAGTAGTTCAGCGGTAAATCATCTCCTTTGCTTGCAGATGGGCCACTGGCTCTTCTTATGTTCTTAGAATATTCTGTACGAGGAGAGGAGATAGCAAAGAAAGTTAAGAATTTGTTAATGCAACAGCAGCCACAAGAATAGTTTATGTGCAAAGAACTGGAAAGAAAGGCTACCCCAACCAAGGAGCAGTGGTTGCATAAATTAATAGAATTTGTGGAGCTTTGTGAGCATGATGGCCAAAATAAGAAACTGGGATGAAATTAAAACAAGATGCGAGTGGGATTGTCTTGGAGAATGCTTAGAAAGAGATGGCATTATGGTAAATTTGCAAGTGGGGATAAACCTGTGGTCAGCAGTAGACAAGATAAGTGAATTGAAGGGATGAAAAAGGATGGAAGAACCAAGGAGATGTAGAGAACCAAAGAAAGGGAAATAGGATGTCGCTGAAGGATAGGTTGGGAAGTCGATATAGGAGTATGAGACGAAGAAGAAGAAGAAGAAGAAGAAGAAGAAGAAGAAGAAGAAGAGTTTGGATTTGATAACCCACTTTATCACTACCCTAAGGAGTCTCAAAGCGGCTAACATTCTCCTTTCCCTTCCTCCCCCACAACCAACACTCTGTGAGGTAAGTGAGGCTGAGAGACTTTAGAGAAGTGTGACTAGCCCAAGGTCACCCAACAGCTGCATATGGAGGAGTAGGGAAGCGAACCCGGTTCACCAGATTATGAGTCCACTACTCTTAACCACTCTTAATCACACTGGCTCTTGTGTGTTAAATGCATGTAAACTGTAGACTGTAAATGTTAAGATGTTAAATGCATGTAAACTGTAAACTGGAACATGCATGCATGCATGCATGCATGCATGCATGCATAAATAAATAAATAAATAGGAATATGCTGTATGGAACACATATCTCCAATTTTGTGAGAACCTGATTGGCTCTTGTTTGGTTTCCAGGCTATTTTTGATTTTTATAACTCTTCAGCTGGAGTTGCAGAAGCTGCAGTCCTCAAGATGTTGCTGGACTACAGCTCCTCATCATCCCTGACTACTGACTATGCTAGCTGGGGCTAATGGGAGATCAACTCCATGGGGGGTGGGGGCACAGGTTCCCTGTCTCTGACCTCAGTGGTCTAGGGCCACAGTAGCTGAAAGGCCACCAACTCCCATATGAACGGGCCACTACCTTTCATATGGCCATATTTACTCTACTGATCTTGAGAGGCTACATTCTGTATGCCTCCACCCTTTATTACAAGAGGCAGGTCCTTCTTCAGGGTAGCACCTACTGTAGATTATGGAACTCCTTTGTGGATGGCCCATAGTTCAGTGGTTAAACATCTGCCTTGCATGCAGAAGGTCTCTGGTTCAATCCCTGGCATCTCCAGATATGGCTAGGAAAGAACTCTGCCTTGCACTCTGGAGAGGTGCTGCCAGTAAGTGTGGACAACATTGAACTAGATGGAGCTTCCTATATTTCTGTGTTCTTGCAGGAGGCTCAGCTGGATCCTTCACAACTGGGGTTTAACAGCAAGGTAAAACCTTGATTTTCTGGATACTATATGATAATGTACTTGCTGCTGTCATGTAATTGGCTGCATTATTGTTTTTATTATGCTTTTACATGTGCAGTGGTTCCTTGGGTTAAGAACTTAATTCGTTCTGGAGGTCCATTCTTAACCTGAAACTGTTCTTAACCTGAGGTACCACTTTAGCTAATGGGGCCTCCCGCTGCCACAGCACCGCCACCATGCAATTTCTGTTCTCATCCTGAAGCAAAGTTCTTAACCCAAGGTACTATTTCTGGGTTAGCAGAGTCTGTAACCTGAAGTATCTGTAATCTGAAGCGTCTGTAACGCAAGGTACCACTGTATTTGGTTGGGCCCTGTTGTTACTGAATCTCTGTTTCTACTTACTACTACAGTGGTGCCTTGGTTTACGAACTTAATTCTTTCTGGAGGTCCGTTCTTAACCTGAAACTGTTCTTAACCTTAGGTACCACTTTAGCTAATGGGGCCTCCCACTGCTGCTGCGCCACCAGCATGCGATTTCTGTTCTCATCCTGAAGCAAAGTTCTTAACCCGAGAGACTATTTCTGCATTAGCGGGGTCTGTAACCTAAAGCGTCTGTAACCTGAAGCATCTGTAACCCGAGGTACCACTGTATTTTTTATTTTGATCTGCAGCAATGAGCCAGTGATCCTGCTTAGCTCTGTGCCTATGAAAAACTTCACTCACTGATTTTGGTAGATCTGCATGTTTAAAGGCATTAGACTAGTGCCTGTTTTATTTTCTTTTCTTTCTAGCCAGATGATAATCCTAGATCCAAACCCCTAGATTTGCTAACCGTGATTATGGACAGCTCTCTCTTTCTAGAGATGTTCTGCAAGCGGAAACACTGCTAATGAATTCTTAAGAGATATTTCTTATGAAGCACATTATAACATGCAGATAATCTGAAGAGAGCCTGTGCTTGCATAATATAGATTTAATAGATATAACAAGACAATTAAAACCTCATTAGGCTTGACCTCGCTTGGTGAGATGCACCAGGAAGTACCACTTTGTCTCTCTTTAATAGGCAGCCTGGTTCAGGAACAAACACATGAGTCAGGAAAGAGGATTCCAGCAGGTTTTAAATGCAGTCAAAAGTTGAAGGTCACACCCACACAGTGCATTTGAAGCATCTTTGAAGCCCGTGGCTCCCCACAAATAATTTTCAGAACTGTAGCTTATTAAGGGTGCTGTAAATTATAGCTCTGAGTTCCTGCGGCCCTAATTTAAGACGGGTACCAGTTGATCTGCGTCTCTGCTCAGTCTGCTGCCCAGGTGCTAAATGCTGATGGGCAGTTTCAAGGCTCTTCCTGCTTTTCTCCTCTTAGTTTCCTTTATCTAATTGGACTTGGGACAAGACAACCCTTCAAGCAGAGGGATGCCCTGCTGTTATCTGTTAAAGTAGGACACATGGACCGCCTGACACCACACACACACACACACTCATCACATTTATGCATTATGTCTTTCTTGCAGGTGACACTGCTGGAATGTGTGGCACTTCAGTTGGGAAATGTGTACGGGAGAGCTTTGGGGAGGCCGCCTTTGGCTTGGAAGCCAGGTCCAGTCATGCTTCTCCAAGCCAAATGCATCCGGCAGCCAGAATCCTTCTTCTCGCTGGCTCCTGTTCATAAAAGGAAAATTACTCCTCAGATTTATGAGTTACCTCCAGGTGTAATTTATCAACTGCTGCCTTGCCCTGGCCTAGACAACTGGGGAGAGGCCCAGTCTTTTGATTAATGGGCTCTCCTGCCTGGCGGTGGCAGACATTTTACAAAGATTTAATTCTAACACATCCTTAAAAATAACAGGAAGTCTGTTTGGAGGATTCGGCACTCACTGATTCCGTAAGGTGGTGGTGCAGGCCTACCAATCCTTTCGGGGGAAGGTTAACACCTGCCAGACTTCCCTCACTTCTGCTTTTTAATTCACCACATTTCGAAGGCGAACAGATGAAATCTTTGCTATGTCTATCAAAGGGCTTTTCCTCCTCAGATGTACAGTGGGCAAGTTAGAAAGCTCAGAACAGAAAAAAAAGGGCTTTTTCTAACAGCACACAGCTAAAGACTGTGGTGTCTAGTGTTCATTCGGGGCCAGTGGGGCAGAAAGCCAAGAGACCAAGAGGAGATGGGGTCAGACATCAGAACCAAAGGCAAAGCAGAGCCAACACATTCTCGTTTGGTTCCCACCTTCCTCCCTGTTGAGTTCTACAAGGGCAACACTGAGACTCAGGAGAAGGAAGCTGATTGGTTGAGAGTGGGCAGGGGCAGGGGTGGTGAGTGAAGGAGAATTGGTGGGGCAGTACCAGCTTTGCCATAATGGACCAGCCTCCACTGGTTAAACTATGGCATTAGCTGCTGTACGATGCCCATCTAGATTGCTTTAAAGGCAGTTCAGACCCAGGGTGGCCACATCTGCCTAAAATAAAAAAAGAGGACACTGATTTGCATAACATCTGCCTGTGTTGATTTATGTAGATGCAGGTTTAGAAATGATTACTCTCAGTTAAATCGAAACACCACAAATCTCACTGTAGTGGCAAAGGCTGTGAACAGTTAACTTGGGTGTAAGGAGGTTAGAGAATCCTGACAAATCTGGAGAGGATATTGGCAACGTTTGCATATTTGTGCCACGTGCAGAACACAAATCAATTCAGTGAAAGCAATCAGTATTCGCTGTGGTTGTTTTCAGTCAGCAAATGGCAAGTAATCGACCACACCCATTTGCAGTGCGTTTCCTTTGCACTGATATGAATGGTGCAGAGCAATGTAATTAATTACATTATTAATTATGTAAAATTCCACCACAGTGGAATGAACAATGTGGTTTTCGTTGGAAGTTGAACTGCAATGGAACAGAAGCAACACTGCCTGCGATTAACACGGTTTGCAATGGAAATGGATGCCTTCCTACACTCTCTAATAATGTGCCTGCTCAGTCTGCTGTCCAGGTATGTGCAATTTCATATTGTTCTTGATCTTTATGCTGGACTTTGCATGGACAGCCCCTGCACGCAGAGGATGCCTACGGATAGAGGACTGTCTGTTGACAGGCCCTTCCAATAGAAGGCTGCCCTACAGTATAGTAGGTTACATGGACACCCTCATTCTCCCCCTTAGGAAACTTTGGGCTTAGATTTTGCTTCAGGGGGTAAGCGTCAATGACAGCAGTGCCTGAAGAGCTTCCCTACCAAAGCCGCAGTTGAAAATTAACCCGAGAGGTAGCCGTTTGTAAACTGAGCTGACAGGAAATTGCTAGCTTTGTACCGAACAAGTCATTACCTTAAGCTTTATTGCTATGTGTGGGAGTTTACTTGTGACAAAGTAAACGTGCAGAGATGGCTTGTAACTAGGGACCAGGCAATTGCAGTGTTAACGGTTCCACGGAAAGCCGTCAATCGGCAGGATGCTGTGGAAAAAAACCATTAAAAATACTTTTTATTTTATTATTTTTGGAAAACCCTCTCAGCTGAAATGATGGGAACTCCTCAACCAAGTAAATAACAGACTTGAGAACAGTGTGTCAGAAAAGAGCCAAGTGGATGTGATCAATAGATTGACTCCTTTTTGGGGGGGCGGGGCTTTATAGATCTGAATTATTTTTCTGCCTACTGAACCCACTTCTAACAGAGAGGGCAAGGCCCACGCGAAGAGTGGATTATGGGACCAGGATGAAATTGACAGACATGATCACAACAGCTCTTCTGTGAATGTTGATGGTGAATATATTTTCTGGGCTTACGGATGCCTGCTATACATTTGAATTAGTACTCCAATTCCAGTTTAGGGGTGGAGGGAAAAAAATTCAATCCAGTTTGCATTTAAAGGCAAATACACTTGACTCACATAGGTTCCTCACTACTGAAATACATAAACATCAAGAACAATAATAAGCTTTGGTATTCCACCATTACTCTGAGGACCTTTAGAGGTTTTCCTTACATAAATAACTAAAGGAAACCCTGAGAGGCAGGTTGGGCTGAGCCATCTTCTGATGCTCTGCATGCAGGAAACCATTAAGGCATGCAGAGGTGATCAAGAAAGGTTGGTGGGAGAATCCATCTTCCCACTACTATCCTCCTCCTCCTCTGTGCATTGATAAGAACATAAGGAAAGCCCTGCTGGATGAGGCCAATGGCTCATCTAGTCCAACATCCTGTTTTCTCACAGTGACCAACTACAGGTAGATGCCTGAGGGAAGTCTGCAAGGAGGACCTGAGTGCAACATTGCTCTCCCCACTTATATTAAAACCACTCTGAAAATCATCACTCAAACTACAGCTCCCAGAATTCTATGGGGAAATCCAGGATTATTTCAAGTTGCATCACAGTGCTTTAAATGCATGGTGGCCTGGATGTGGCTTAATGTATCATCATCATCATCATCATCATCATCATCATCATCCTATAGCAGCTCCTGATCTGCTTCCAGTTACCCGAAAGGAGAGTCCTCCTCATCTTACTAGGTGCTTGGTTTGAAAGAAATGATTGATGCAAAATATCACTGCTGCTGCTTGCTCAAGTGTGTGGAACTGGGGAGCATGTCCTAATTAGGAATGCGCTCGTGTCTATTAACTTGTATATCCATTCTAACAGCCTCGAAAGCTGCACAGGAAGAGCGTGGAGATGAAAGGAGGATTCCCTGCCTTCCCCTCTAAACCAGAATGGTATTGCAGTTTTGCAGTTGAGGCCTAACGCGGGAATGGAAAACAGGCTCAGGGGCCAAAAGCAGCCCCCCAGACCTCTCCCTCTGGCCCTTGGGACACGTCAGGTCACATGCTTTCTCTACAGGTGGCACCCCTTCCTGGTCCTGATTCTTGTTTTCCTTGAGTGTTTCTCCCTGGCTGAAATGTGTCCTTGAACTCTGATAATGCCTCTTGCTTGCCTGGATTGAGGATATCTCATAGAATCACATCATCTAGTCTAAGCCCCTGCAGTGCAGGAATATGCAGTTGTCCCATTCAGGGATTGAACCTGCAACCTTGGCACTGTCAGCACTACGCTCTAACCAACTGAGCTATCCAGCCAATGGGTCTATAATAAAGAGGGGGATGGGGATATGTGTAGAAACCAGCCTACTATACACAATAAAAATTTACATTCTGCCTGCTTTTGCATCTGACCCCTCCTACCACTCCTAATACGGCCCCCAGGCTAGAAAAGGTTCCTAAACTCTGGTCTTACCAGATCCTCTGGCACATTTATTTTGCTTCACTTCTCAGACAAAGGGCACACAAGTTCTTTATGTTCTTCATGCTCCGCTTTACAACTTCAGAATCTCTCACCGCTTTCTTCCCTTCTCTACGCAGAACAACCGCTCCATTTCTTTGATGGGATCTGCATCGTTCTCTGTGCTCTGTTGTGGTTTTTTTTGCCAAAATACGAGCTGCTGTTGTTCAACATGTTTTGTGAGCCTTCTTCTGGCTCCTGCAGGCTAAAGGTCAGGCAGGGAATGAAAGGGACCCCCTGTGTGAGGTTACAGGAAGGGCAGACAGAAAGAATTTCACAGCCATCAGTTGGGAATGTCTGCCTCTTAGCACTTCGTGCAAGTGAGCCACTGACTGCTTAGGAAGTAAAAATAAACCTGACATCATTTCAAGGTTTTTCTTCTTAGAAGGGTCAGGTTCTTGGTCAGTGGAGCTTGAGGAGGATAGCTTCCCAGTTGTTTTGATTTCCTTCTAGACAACCTGGCAGGGCTCAAGTGCCAGTGTCGGCAGGGACAGAGGCAAGAGTGGGAGGAGGAATGAATGTAAATTTCACCTCTAGTTTCTACACACACTCACACGTTAGAAGAAATTTGCACTAAAATGCTGGTGAATTTTCATGGGACCTTTTTTTTTTAAAAAAAAAAAATCACAGACATGAAGCAATGTGGAAAAGTGAACTTAAAAGTGTAAAAATGAGAAACTGAAACCAGCAGATTCATGAGACCTATTTAACAGTGAAACGGGCTACCTTGGAAGGTGATGGATTAGCCTTCCTTGGAGGTTTTTAAACAGAGGTTGGATGGTCACCTGCCAGATATTCTTTAGCTGTGATGGTTGCAGGGGGTTGGATGAGATGACCCATGGGTCCAGTCCAACTCTGCAATTCTATAATTCTATGCTTTATTCATCCCTACTGGTAAATAAAGAAATTTGTACAGGGAAGTCTCTGACAGTCTCTTCTCCGAAGAACATTGTGTTTGCAAAGATGACCATACATTCCCTAGCACTCCAGGAAGGGGGGATGAACTTGAAATCTTTTATGTATGCAGAGATTCTTCTTCTAGCATTTCCCCAATACAATTAGACCCATGATGTCACTTTGCCACCTCCCTTTAGCTTCTGCTATGCTTACTCCAGGTATTATTCTGCCCGAGTGTCATAAGCATTAGCTGTTTCCCCAGATCTGAATGTCAACAAGTCAGATTAAACACCTTCCCAGGGTTATGTAAACCCCCCTCTGGTCTTCCGGCACATACACTCTTTTTCTCTCTCATGCCAAGGTGCATATCTCCTTGCTCACTTACAAGAAACAACAACAGCCACCCAAACCGCAGAATACCTACTTATTCTTGCGGCCAAGTGTTCATGGAAAACTTTTGCAAATGTGGTAAGAAAGACATTTCTTTCCCGCAGGCCTCCTGTTAGATGATGCTTCTCTTTTCTTTGTTCCATTTTGCAAGCTGGATAGCCCAGACTAAAAGAAAGAAAGAGAGGAATCAGATTGTGCCTGGGTTGCCATAGGCTCGCTAGGATGGATCCAGTCTTAATCATGCATAGAGGAGACCCATGGGGCTTTTAGATAGTAATTGATTTCAGAGGGCTGCACCCCACATTCTCTGCTAGTGCAAGGCATGATGGAATGTTGGGCAACAGAGGGATCCCATGCAACAATTGCACCAGGGGAAAACCATGGGGCAACGGATTGAGCAATCTGTTGTGTGGAAAGGTTACCAGCAGCCTGCTTCTGTGATCCCTTGTACCACAACGCTCCACTGCCACAAAGCATTTTGCTATCGAAACAATTATACCACTAAGTGACTCTTAACTTAGCACCACATTGGGTATAGAACCCATAGGGTTTGCTCTAAGCACCATTGATCCACTTTGCTAACAGAACTGGGTAGGTGTGTTTATCTAAAGGATTTTCATATAGATTTTCATTTGCAATAGAGAAATGCCAAAGTGGTTGCAGCTTCAATGAGAGGAGGAGGAGGAGGAGGAGGAGGAGGAGGAGGAGGAGGAGAAACAGGAGGAGGAGGAGGCAGAGGGAGATTTAGGACAATGTGACCAGTTCCCTTGTACTGGGCACCAACTCTAGGGGGGCGCCATAAGGCACCGCAACTATGTTGTAGTGCACATGGAGAATGGAAGTTTGGAGGTGCCAAATTTTGGCTTTGCACAGGGTGCTGCTGAAATTCGAAAGATGAAAGTCCACCATCAGCATATGATGGAAACTACATTATGAAGGTATGGGGAGGGAATTCTGCAGCTTAGGGGCTGCAGAAAATGCTGTCTCCCAAGCCACTGCCTCAGAGGTTCTGAGGTTGGTGGAATTACCAAGAGGGACCAACCTCCATTGATTGTGACATCTGAGAGGGTCTGTTGGAAAGGAGATGGTCCTTCAGATGTTCAGGACCTTAAACACTAGTGTGGGCACCTTGACTCAGCCCAGAAACAAACTGTCAACTATTGCTGCTGTCAGCTGTCAACCAAGCAGGGGTTATGTGACTTCTGAAATGGAGCCCCAGCCTATAATCCAAAAACAAAGCCCTGTGTTGCAATAAGAACCAATCGCGACAATACAAACACAACACGTAGTCTAATAGTTAGTAGGAAATATATAATAGAATAATGATATTGTTCAAATTATAGGACTAAGCCAATCAAAGTTCATATGTACAATATAACAGAGCGGTAGTGAGGACCGTCAAGCCGTGTGTTCAAAACAGATGTCTGAGGACAGTCTCACAATAGTTTTTCAAAAGTTTCAATGGAAGATATCTCAAAAGCCTGTCTCTGGAATGATACTACTGTTTCGTAATAGTCTTCATTAGCCAATATTTTTCAACAGAACACTAGTGAGCACTGATCCTTAGCATGAATCTTACTTACATATTTTGTTGAAAAATATATAGTGCTCCTGCTATGAAAAATGTATTGGAGCTGGGCTTCCCTACTTTTCTTCCTCCACCATGCCATTCCTGTGCTCTGGGGTTTGGGGTAAAATTCTGCAGTGGATTCTGCAGACTGCTCTTTCTCAGACTAAATGCCAGGATGGCTTGAAGTCTGTGGGATCCCTAAGGCAGAGTCCAACTGAGGTGCACATTTCCCGTGCTTCAGAATTCCTGTCTGAAGTATCAGGGACATGAAACCCAAATATTTTTTGAAGCACCTGGATGGTGGACTGTCATAGTGCTGTAAGGCAAGAATGTCCAGAGTGAGAAATTAACTACTTATTGTCAAAAATACACTTTCAAGTTAGGGAAAGGCATGTCCATCAGTCCTACAGTATATTTCTCTGCTACTTCTAGGTGTGCACCCAATGAGGCAGTTAAGGCATCAGATAGGCCTTGCCCCTGACCTTGGCTTATTCATCTCCCCCATTTTAGCTGTCTACAAGCAGGCGCAGACCCCGCTTGCATGTAACCTGCTTCTGCTCCTCCCACTTCACTCCTGGTTCTGGGAGACAGTGGGGCAGGAGAGGTGGGGCCAGGAGGAGGAGGAGTGGAAGCCCTCGGCTCTGTGCCAGCATGAGCTATCTCTGCCTCTTTCTGTACCTGTTCTTCACTCTCCCATCCTGCAGCATCTCCTGCCTCTGACTCTCGTCTCCCAGCTATTACAGGCTCCTCCAGATCACTGATCCAGTGCCAGATTTACATATAAGCTAAACAAGCTATAGCTTAGGGCCCCACTCTCTTGGGGGCCCCCCAAAAAAATTAAAGAAAAAAACCTGGATGTACATTTCCAAAATACAAGATAAAAAACAAAAACAATAAAACCTACATACAGCAACAGTGTTTTGTGTTGTGTAGGCTCCTATTTGTTATGTGCCAATGGCTTTAGATACCTATTAAAGGTAAAGGGAGCATTAGGTCCAGTCACGGACGACTCTGGGGTTGCAGCGTTCATCTCGCTTTATTGGGCGTATAGCTTCCGGGTCATGTGGCCAGCATGACTGGCGAACCAGACCAGTGCATGGAAACACTGTTTAGCTTCCCGCTGATGTGGTACCTATTTATCTACTTGCACTTTGTGCTTTCGAACTGCTAGGTGGGCAGGAGCTGGGACCGAGCAACAGGAGCCCACCCTGTGGCGGGGATTTGAACCGCTGACCTTCTGATCGGCAAGTCCTAGGCTTTGTGGTTTAACCCACAGCGCCACCCGCGTCCCTAGATACCTATTGTTGTTGTTGTTTAGTCGTGTCCGACTCTTCGTGACCCCATGGACCAGAACACGCCAGGCACTTCTGTCTGCCACTGCCTCCAGCAGTTTCCTCAAACTCATGCTGGTAGCTTCAAGAACACTATCCAACCATCTTGTCCTCTGTCGTCCCCTTCTCCTTGTGCCCTCCATCTTTCCCAACATCAGGGTCTTTTCCAGGGAGTCTTCTCTTCTCATGAGGTGGCCAAAGTATTGAAGCCTCAGCTTCACGATCTGTCCTTCCAGTGAGCACTCAGGGCTGATTTCCTTAAGAATGCACTCAGGGCTGATTTCCTTAAGATACCTATTAGGTCCATAAATTACCATATAACATGTATTCAACACAAAAAACAGCGACAATTTGTTGTTGACAAAGGACAGCTGGACATATAAAGGCCCCATTATCTTCAGTAGCTTAGGGCCTCATCAAACCTAAATCCGGCCCTGTACTGATCCCTTCTTCCACGTCAGCCTCCAACCCCCCTTTTCCCAGTGCCCACTCCTCAGCACCCAGCCACCAGTCCACAGTGTCCCGCCAGCCCCTGACATGGACCGAACCATGCAGTCAGTCAGGCCTTGAAAGCCGGGGAAGACTATAGCTCAGTGGTGGAACATCTGCTTTGCATGCAGAAGGCGCCAGGTTCAATCTTCCCTAGCACTTCAGGTAGGGTTGGGAGTATCTTCTGCTACTGAAATCCTGGAGAGCCACTACCGGTCAGTGCAGACTGCAGATTCCGTATAAGGCAGCTTCCAGTGAAGGATGGGAGATCAGAGAGAGCCCATCAATCCCGTATTTCAGCAGCAGCGATTGTGAAGTGGCCACAATCTCTCTTATCTATTTGGATAAAGCACAGCTGGGACTCAAAGCTGTTGAATTAAGAACTACCTTTTGAGCAGCTGGGCTTCTATATCTGCCTGCCAGGCAGGATGAGATTCTGAGTGTTTGGATAAGTATCACAGCTGAATTTCTTTATCGGAGAAACTAAATTACTGAGAGGGGGCATGTGGGGTGGCTTGGCAATATGGATTTCTATATATCTGGAAATCAGGAAGAGAGGGGAGAAATGAAGGGATGTGTTTGAGGTGAAGAGGTGGGTGGGAATGAGATGTATAAATGGAAACCACAGTGGAGCTGGCAGATGAGGCTTGCTTCAGAATTATTTTGTCTATTTGCCTGAAGGTGGAGCCTGGCTTGTGGTTTGCTTCAGAGAGCGCCTTTTCCTCTTGGCAATTCAACCTGTTTTGCCCCTCTCGTCTCGCTATGTATCCCAGAGAGCTAAAATCACTTGGAAAATATATTTATTTCCCTAATTTACACTCCACACTTTCAGTTTTTTCACGTTCCCAGTTGGGCAGCAAACGAAGCACTCAGATGAGCTGGAATATTTAAAACAAAGGGAAAATCTATCACCTTTTCATTTTCTGCCCAGAACTAGAAGGAAATTTGCAGTCATGGCCACTCCTTCTGAGTGGATGGGTTCTGCCAGAATTCAGAATTCAGCGGTTCTCTCACAAGGATGGACTTTACTTATATTGAGGTTTCTATAACAGGAATCATAGGGGGCAGAGATGGCAGTAGAAAAATAGGTAATTGGTAGAGGATGGGCTGTTGTCATTTTTTTCAGTCCTCAATTTTTTCAGTATGTTATTTATGACATCCCCCGTGCCCCCATTGAAATGAATGGTGTGGAATAACATAAATTCAGCCACAGCGAGTGGGGAATGATTCTTTTTTACTCCCCTTTGTTGGTATTGCTGCAACATAGTTACCCCTCTGGAAAATGTTATGACAGATGTGATTTTCGCTGTCAAAATTTTGATTGTATGATCCTAGGGGCAGAACTATCCCATTTTGTTTGGGAAGATTTATAGTGATGGCGGTGTTGGTGGTATTATTACTGCTGTTAGAAAAATCACATGTGTTCTGCAAGCAACAGAACCTGAAAGCTGTGTAGGGCATCACTTTATTCTAGAAAGATTGTAGTGTAATTCAGTGCCAACTTCCATTCTACAAGTTGAGCCAAATGCTTTTATTGACCTGTTTCCCTTCATCCTGCTTGTATTAAAATCTGAGCAGCTGGCAAGGAAAACTCACCTGCTCCGACCTGAAAGCGCTGCCAAGGAGGAAGAAAAACATTTAGGAGGAAGTGAGTGAAGATGCCAGACAGCTTTAAAAGCTGGCACATCTGCCACGAGGAACAGACGCGAACATTTACAAGCGGTTCAGCTCCAATAAAGTCTTTATTGCTGTCAGTCTCATCCCAGAGTGTTACAGTTTTCCACGTTAAAAATGAACTCTCCTTCTCTTCCTTTCTCCAAACGTTGTAGACATACTGGAATCTTTGCCCCTGTGATCATGATGAAAACAGAATATATCTATACTGCTTTTGATACTGGCTGAGCTGATGCGATGAGTCAAAGTATTTGGTTGTTTAAGGAAATAAACAGTTAGTGGCTTAACTTTCTGTGAGGGAAGGGGAAGTTGTCAGTTTGGTTAGGATTCAAAACTACACATGGGATTGAGGGTTTTGACTGAGGGTTGAGATCAACCAGGACTTGCCAAGAGTAACGGGGAGCCAGTAACATGCCCAGCCTTTCATGCAATAACAGGATAAATATTATTCTGTTTTCTCATATTCTGTTTTTACAACATTTGTACTTGTTCACAATCAAACCAATTCCTGTCAACATGCATGAGTGGGAATAACTGCCAGGGCATGTGTGTTCCTGAAACTACAAAACCCATGATGCAGCATAAAGATGATCTATCTATCTATCCATCTAATCTATCATCTCTATTTATCATCTACCTTCACATATATTTGGTGCCTCTAATTGAAGGATGCAATTGACAATATTCCAAGTACAGCGGGGGAATCAGAAATGGCTGAATGTGAAAAGGGCACATGGATCTTTGAACAGTGATCCTCTTGCTCAGGTGGTAGAAAAACAGGTTGCAAAATATAATTAGTTTTGTGAGTTTCATGCATGCTACTCGAGAGGCATATGCTCAAATGCAGTGCTCAATAACCACAGGATACAGTTATTATTAGGCAAAATACTTGCCTCTTGCATGCTTCCAAAGTTTGCTTAGTTCAGCCTGAAAGATCTTGATAAATATTAGGGACCTGCAGGCTTATGAAATGTACCACCTTACATCTTGGAGTTGCTGTTTCATGTGCGGAAGATGTGTTTTCACATCAATAAGCCCCTGTTTTGAACTAGAAGCGGACAAAGCTATTCTCCAGAGGTCCTGTAGGCATCGTTTGGAGGCAAAGAACTATATGAGCATGTAGGGCTTTGATCAGAAAGAAAAATCTTGCAACAGATTTTACCAGTCGTGTGTGCCATAGTTCAAAGGCTTCATAACGGAACGTGCCCTGAACAGAGATCTTTCTAGTCAAGCTTAACACGAATAGCAGAAAACTCCCAGGGTTAAAATATCTTCCCTCCTGCCTTCCTATTTGCAGGAACACTTGTATTGGTCCTACTGTCACTTTAAATATTCATCACAGGCCAGTGTTTAACAAGACTTCCATGCAGAAAAGGTGCAAACATGAGTCACACACTAAAGAGGTGCTGCCAGTGGGGATGGTAGGGGAAGAAATTTGATTCTGTTTGCATTTAAAGGTGAACCTACTAATTCACACTTTCTGAAGCAATAGGAGAACTGGAATACAGCTATCCTTTGAAATTCAATTCCCACATTTCTGACATTTTGCAATGGAGATTTTCCAGCCAAGTAATCTGTACATAAATGCATATATTGGGGGTAAAGTGTGCCTGCATTAGTGAAAGTATCATACTCAAAATGCATTATATTTAGGAACTGCTTTGCACTCCAGTAGCAAACTCTGGAACATCCTCTGGAGCCTCCAGCAGTTAATTTAAATCCATTCTCTACAACCAACAACAAACCTGAAACATTATGCCTCTGAATGCCAGTTTCTGGGAATTGCATGGAGACACAGTGCTACTGTGCCTCCCAGTGAAATCTGGGTGGTCACTGTGAGAACAGGATGCTGAATTAGATGGGTCATTGGCCTGATCCAGCAATGATCTTCTGATCATTCTCATCTGATCTTCTCTTTTTTTTATATATATTTTATTAATTCTCCAGTATAAAATTATGCAAATAATACATCCAATTTATCACCAACATCAACCTTTTGGACTTCCATCAGCACGTCTGATAATTCTCCATCTTATTCACCTCTTTCACATTCCCTTATTAATATTACACAATAATAGTAACTTATTCTATCTTATTTTTTATGTAATATTCCTACCACTAATTTTCACAAAACTTCCTGAAAACTTACAAACGTTATCTGATCATTACATACATTTTTCATATAATCTGTAAATTTAGTCCAGTCTTCAGTGAATTTCTGGTCTCGCCAGTTCCGGATCCTTCCTGTCAATTTATCCAGTTCTGCGTATTCCGTTAGTTTCATTCTCCATTCTTCAATCGTAGGTAGTTCTTCTTGTTTCCATTTCTGGGGCAATAATATTCTTGCTGCTCATTCTCATCTGATCTTCTCAAGGTCTTGTCTAGCCCTACAATTTCATCTCTCTTTACAGGTCGACTATTCATGTTTTTGTACACAAGAATGCCAGAATAGGAGTACGTCAGTCATGAGAAAATCTTTTCCCATGGTCCCATTTCTAAGAATCACACCCACAAGCCAGACAGCTAGGAATATCTATTTTGGTTCCTCTCAACTCAGTTTAAGGCAGCTTCCTGTATTCCATTTGGGATGATATAAAAGTGAGAGTTGAGGTCTTCACCAGCAAAAAAACTCAACAACTAACAAACACTCCTCATAATTTGGGAGATGGGTGCTAAGCCCTCATCTTCCTGGGCCTTTAATGCCCCCAAATCAGATATTCCAGACACTTTTCTGTGTTCCTGGCTAACTTCTGCTATCAAAACAGAGAACTAACTGAGGAAAAAATAGCTAAAGCAACCAATTAGAGGACATCAGGTGCAATAGGGGAGAGACACTCCTCTTCTATGTGCTTATTTAATGGTAAGACCACCTGTTTTATATGTGAATGGGGTGAACACATGAATGACAACCCCATTATGCCTAGCTTAACCCTTCAGTTGTGTGGTTGTTTTCCAGTATTTTGGATTCTGCTCAGCATTATTGATTTCTCTGGTTGCTGCTCCTTATTCCTGAATTAGTCGCATGGGTGATCCCTTCTAAACAGATGTGCGGGGAAGAAGACAATGCCAAAACGGCACATAGCCAATATGATTTCTCTACATGATGATGTCACTGAAAGCAGTTCCAGGCAAGGCTTATGAATCTCTTAATGGGGGGGGGGGGGAACCATCAGAAAATGGAGCCATCATTTGGACCTGAAAAACATTTTAAAAATGCAAGGCTTTAAAGGGTTCCATTGTTTCCTTATGCTATTCCTTATGCTCATAGAGCATTTAAAAATGCAGAGCATGCTCTACCTCAAAAGAAAACTTAAAGAAAATGATGTACCGGTGGTATATTACCCTGGTCAAATTAGCAAAAATGTATAGAGTGAGCAATAAAGCCTGCTGGAAGTGTAAATTAAAGGATGGTGAATTTTCCACATGTGGTGGACATGCAAAAAAATGGAAAAAAAATTGGGATATGATATATAACAAAATGAAAAAACTGTTTAAATACACATTCCCAAAGAAACCAGAGGTTTTCTTGCTAGGGATAATAGGAGATGAAGTAAGAAAAGAGGATTGTAAGTTATTTATGTATGCCACAACCGCCGCTAGGATTCTCGTGGCCCAGAAATGGAAAACCCAGGAGATTCCAACTTTAATGGAGTGGCAGACAAAAATGTTTGAATATGTTGAGTTGGCGAAAATGACATAAGATTAGACACCAAAAAGTCACAAAGTTTGAATAGGAGTGGAGTAAATTTGTTGTGTATATACGGAATAATCATAGAAACTTAAAAACTGTAGCAGGGTTAACATAAATCTTGTGATGTGGATGGAGTGTAAATAAGAATCTGTAAGAGTGGATATTAATTTGTGAAAGCCGAAGCAGGGAAGGAAGTCCGAGCGCGACAAAGCGCAGGGTAAATAAGAAAATACGAAAATGTTGAATGTAAGAGTTTATGTTTTGTTTGATTTTGTTTTTGAAAATTTAATAAAAAGCATTAAAAAAAATAAAAAATAAAAATGCAGAGCACACAAAGTGTCTTGATATGGCCCCCAGGTATAAAGTGTGTATGTGTGTGTGGGCATTATTAGGAAGTTCCAAGCGGCTAGTCCTTCCCCTTCTCGCGCCAAGTTGCAAGGTTCTTGGTGATATCTGCACTACATATTGTATCTCTCAATGCTGCTTGTAGTGACAGAGCGTCAGAAATCCCCGACATGCAAATGCAGCGAGAAGGTCACTGCGCAGTCACAGCATCACATTAAACATTAAATGCTCCATTTATACGCACAAGTGGCGTCATGCCAAGATGAATCCAAAGCGATTAAATCTCCAGCCGTGTCAGTTCCTTTCAGAATGACATAAAACATTTTGCTCCGCTAGTCAATGCAATAATGTTTTGCCAGAGATGGGCTTGGAGTGACATGCTGATCCGGGAAATTTGTCATGGAAAATGCATCCCTTGCCGCCATGCACTACTAGATTTCCCATAGGTTTGAACTGTCACTTGGCTACAGCACACTGGGCTGTCTTCCCTGGCTGGATGACTCACTTCAGCCCCTGCAGTTATCCAGGAGAGACAAAGACAATCAGAATAGAGGAGAGGAAGACAATAATGAATTGTTGATGGCATCGCAAGCCCCTAATACATGCCAACAGTGACGGCACTTTCTTCAGGCAGAAACCTTTACAAGTGCAATGGCTCAGCACATGCCTTCTGTCTCAGGGCCTGCTCACATGGCAACTCTCCATGCCCCTGATTCAGCTGTCCCTTACTGAATATGGAAGAAGCATTGAGTTTGACTTTAATGTGATTGTCACTGGCCTGCATTGTAATCTGCAGCAGGGTCGCTTCAGCATTTCATCTGCTCTGAGTTTCTTTCTTGGAGTTCAGACTTCTAAACTACCTGAGCTTGTTTCCAAGGTGACACCAATGCTCTATTACTCCACAGTTCTCCCACCCTTGGATTTTTATCCTGATCTGCTGGGCCTTGGAGCTCATGGGGGGAGTGGTGACAATCACCAGAACCTCTTCCACTCGAGACAAGGTCATCCAGGACCCTGGACAGCTCCCTGTTGGCTGAGTTACGGCAGGTATTGTCTCAGCAGTTGTGTGAAGACACAAAGGCTGCCAGGGTCTCCCTTTCCATCAGGCCCATCCTCCTTCAGGTATTGGCCACAGTCCCCTGATTGGGTAGTGGGCCACAGCGGGTGCCCAATGATACAGTCCTCTGACATCAACTCTGGGGAATAAGATTTGGGGTTAGATTGGCCTTCCATCCAGCAGGATGGCCTGCCAAAGTGAGACTCAGTCACTTCCATTTCCCCAGGTTCCATCCTTTAGCAGTGGCATGCATAAAAATAAAAGAAAATCCCACCTCATTTCTTCTTAATCCCCACTGATTACAAATCATTTGAACCACAACTGCAAGTAAGTTTTAGATGACTCGCTTGTGGCAATTAAACAGCTTAAAAAGCATTAAGACCCTCCTTCTCTTAAATAAATACACTTTGCAGCTGAAAAGGGGAGGGAATAAGATAGCCCTTCATTAATTTCCATCTCAGATATTTAGACAAATTCCTTGTGGCAGAAGAATAGTCTAGCAGAAGAGACAAACAGTAAGAGTTAACAAGTGCGTATGTGACCCTGGCTCCAAAGCAAAGGAAGACAGAGTTACTCAAATTGAATCTGGATTCTGTATAATCTTGGATGGCATTGCTTAGAGGACATCTTCCTGCCTACCTGCCTGTCTGCCAACTTTCTAGTCCTCACAAAGTGAACATAGAAAGGAAATAGTTGTTCTATGTGGCAACTTCTTGTATGGCTTGTGCTTCCTTTGGACATCGTATCTGGGTCAGATTCCACATTGAGCCTCAGACAAAGACTGTAAGTGAGTTCGGATAAGATATAGGATGGTGCAGAGGGTAGGGAGTGGTCTACTAACATTGTGTCAGGTTCCCATGATTCCCAACCCAACTCAGAGGCAGACTTAGAGGAAGAGGAAGCAGTATCTGGGCAGCCATAATCCTTAACTCTTGGTTCATCCAGGCCAGAGGATACAGCCTTGCCCAACTCTTCCAGCTCAAAAGACACCCCTTCCTCTACATCCCTCACTACCTCCACTCTGTAGGAGCCTGTGACAGGACAATGGCCCTTTAAATAACAGCTACCTTTTAGTAGCTCCACCTCCTCTGAGGAGCAAAAAGCCAGCCAGTCTTCAGAAGACTGCTGGTTGCTGCAGAGGTAATGGGTCACTTTGAGAGAGTTCATGCCAGGCTTCTCCATAGGGAGCTCTCCAAGGTCCTGTGCTACCTGGACTGGTGACCACTATTTAGGCTGAATTTCTGGACTTGCCTTACCCTACCTGCTTGCCCCAGAAAAAGATGTGTCATATGTGATATCACTGAGGCACCCCTCCTCTGAACACTGAGATGGACACTTGGAAGTGCATACATTTCAATGCCATTGAGCGCAATGAAGTGCCCCCAAACTGAATTTCCATTCAAATTTGCCCATTTGGGCATTCAACCACCTTTACCCTGGATGCTTCCAGTGGTGGGCAGGGCTAAAGCAGGCACAGCAATTAATGTACATCTTACTTACTTTATTTTTAAATTTTATTTATTGAATTTCTATACCACCCTACATTTGAGGATCATGGGGTGGTTCACAGTCTTAGCTTTGTGCAGTTGGCTAGGCTCACCTCTCACTCTGTTCTGGCAAGCAAGAGGCATTATCAGAGTTCCCTGACACATTCCAGCCAGGCAAAAAGACCCAAGGAACATGCAAAGCAGTGCCAGTGAGAGGTATGTCCTAGCGAGACAGGCTATGGCCTGGGGAAAGTACAAGGGCCAGATAAAGAGGACTGGAGGACTGTTTATGCCCCTCTGGGCTTGAGGTTCTCACCCTGCTCTCTATGGAGTGCTTGTAATAATCCTCATTATGGAAATGGAATGGAATCTAACTTGACATCTGAAGGGACGGGCAGAATAGGGAAACCGAGACCTGCCCAGTCCCAGCCTACTACTACTACTACTACTACTAATTTTATACCCCGTCCATCTGGCTGGGTTTCTGCAGCAGCTCAGGGCAGCTTCCAAAAGAATATTAAAAACACAATTAAACCATCAAACATTAAAAACTTCCCTAAACAGGGTTGCCTACAGATGTCTTCTAAAAGTCAGATACAATGGTACCTCAGGTTACAAACATCTTGGGTTACAAACACTTCAGGCTACAGACTCCATTAACCCAGAAGTGGCACATTGGGTTAAGAACTTTACCTCAGGATGAGAACAGAAATCACGTGGTGGCGGCAGCGGGAGGCCCCATTAGCTAAAGTGGTACCTCAGGTTAAGAATGGTTTCAGGTTAAGAACGGTCCTCCAGAACGAATTAAGTTCATAATCAGAGGTACCACTGTAGTTTTTTTATTTCCTTGACATTTGATGGGAGGGCGTTTCACAGGGCGGGCAGCACTACCTCTGCCTTGTTCCCTGTAACCTTACTACTCACAGTGAGGGAACTGCCAGAAGGTCCTTGGAGCTGGACCTCAGTGTTCGGGCTGAACAAGGGGGTAGAGATGCTCCTTCAGGTCTACTGGGCTGAGGCTGTTCAGGGCTTTAAAGGTCAGCACCAACACTTTGAATTGTGCTCGAAAACATACTGGGAGCCAATGCAGGTCTTTCAGGATCGCTGTTATATGGTCTCAGCGGTCACTCAACTTGCATATATTAATTTCATACACTGTTCTTCCCATCAAATCTTGAGGTGCTGGCTTACACCTGAGCTTCCCAGAGAGAAAGCCAAGAGGTTGCCATGATGCAGGCTCTGGGAATGATACAGATGGGGAGGCACACAAATGAAGGCCTGGATCCCAAGAGCCAAGGGTGATGCCTTTGAGTGTTGCACCCTTCCCAACCTCCTCATCTAGTCAGAGACTGCAAAGAGAAGCTGGAAATGATTACAGAGATCTTAAGGATAAGCTTGAAAGCCTGGTGCGCTGAAAAACAGAAGCATCCCCCAAGGAACTCCAAACATGTAATTTACAAGGCTTTATGTCTGAGCTGCTGTTGAGAACATTGCACCTGAAGAGAGTTCCCCGCCTCTCTTCCCTTCCTTCTTGGAAATGGAGAGGACACATTAATCTCTCTGGGCGAGATGGTTTATGTTCCTGGAATGCACGTGTTTTCTGGAGCCACATGGCTGGCTTGTGGGCAGCAGCTGGGAGAAGAAATGTAGATGCCAGCTGTCAGAGCTGGCTCCAGGTCCCAGCTCACAGAGGACCAACGCTAGCCGGCAGTAATGTACAAAAGTCTTTATTGAAGTACAGTTTCCATTTTCAAGCCGCAGCGCCCCAGCTCTACGTCTAGGGGTTAGATCGGCGAAGCTCCATCTGAGTCTCCGCCCCCTGTACACCAGTTTAAGATTCTAGCCTTACTCCACCTCTTCCGTCTCTCCTTTCTCCTCTGGGTCCTGCTACCCCCCGGGGTCCCTTCCTTCCTGGATTCTTCTGACGCTGACGTTGACCCCCCTGACTCCTCCCCCTCTTTTCGGCGGGCTTTGGGACCTGGCTCCCTATCCGGGCTGCCAACTGCGCCGCCCTCCTGTACCTTTGAACTTGGCGCGCGCGCCCAGCCTTCAACCTTCCTCTCGACCGTTTCCTCGCTCCCCGATGGAGGCGTGGCCAATCCTGACTCATGTCCTCCCACTGGCAGTGCGCCGCCTGATCCCGATGCCTGGGACTCCTCCCCCCTACTGCACTCTGGTGTGGACGCTGGTCCTGATTTCCAACTGCTGCTCTCTGAGTCCCCTCTGGCCCCTTCTTCCTGGGGTGTCCCCCTAGGCACCCCCCTTGCTCTGACCATGGGAGCCCCTTTCTGTGAATCTTCCGATTCGCTGGAAAGACTCAGAGACCTCGGACCGCTGTCATCGCTAACATTTCCTTCGGACTCCTCCCCCTCGCTCTCTATTTCCTCCCTTTCCTGTGCCTCTGCTCCTGAACCCCTGACATCCATCCCCCCCTCGAAGCCCCCCCTTCCCCCCTCCCCTCCTTCAGGTGTGGGTACTGGGTGCTCCGTCGTTGTGGGGGTGAGTGCCGGATACAGTTCGTTCCCCGCGGCGTGCATCCAGCCGGATAAGTCCGGCTCGTCCTCCGTGCTCTCGCCGACCTCAATTTCCTCTGCTTCCATCTCTTTGCCGCCGTGCTCGAACCCAAGGTCCTCCCCCAACACGTCCATGTCCGTCTCTCCCCCGGTCTCCTCCGGGGACGTTGCCTGCCAAGGACCCCCCAGCCACTTCCTGCGCCACTGCTCCTCTGGTCGATCGTCCCACCAATAGGAACGGTCTGAGGCAGACCCCGAGGGTGATCCCTCCGGGGAACGTGTTTCTAGTGCCGGTTCCTCGTCCGAGGTGAACCCCTGGAATGTGCTGGCTGAAAATGTGGGTGTGAAAAGCCAGTCGTCGAAATACTCGGCTGGCATGGGCCTGTGTGGGAAAAGGGCATGAAACTCGTCCTTGAGAAGAGGTTCGTCCAAGGCATAGTCTGGCACCCAACTGTTGGCGCTGGCCGGGGTACCTTCTCTGGCGAGAAGATATTCTACTCCCTCTTCCCCCCATCTCGAGTCTAAAATCTCTGTGACCTCGTTGACGGGTTCCCGCCTTGGCGACCCCCCCCTTGTGGGCGTCTCCCTGAACGGGTCTGGTGCCGTGCCTGGCTCCTGAAATCTATGAGGTGCTTTGTAGGGCGTGAGCACTGATCTATGGAAAACTGGGTGCATTCTGGATCCCTCCGGCAGTGTCAACCGGAAGGCCACTGGATTGACCTGTGCCTCGACTTGGTAAGGTCCTAGCTGCTTATGCCCTAGCTTCTTCTTCGCTAACGATCTGGCCGGCACTGCCTGGGCTGCTAACCAAACCCAGTCTCCCACCTGTATGTCTTCCCCAACCCTTCTGTGCTTGTCAGCCTGCAGTTTGTATGCGTGCTTTGCTAGTTCTAACTGCCTCCGAAGCTGTTCGTGAACCTCCTGCAACTCTGATGCTAAGGCTTCCGCTGCCTGTGGCTCCCCCTCCCCCGCTCTCGCTAATCCCGGGAAGGTTCTGGGATGCCTCCCGTTGTTGGCGAAGAACGGTGTCACCCCCGTGGACACGTGCTTCGTGTTGTTGTAGGCGAACTCAGCGAGCGGCAGGTAATCCACCCATGTTGCCGGCTGCTGATTTGCGTAGCATCGCAGGTACTGCTGCATGATGGCGTTGACTCGCTCCGCTTGTCCGTTCGTCTGCGGGTGTCTCGCCGACGCTAGGTTGATCTTGACATTCAGGAAACCCATCAGCTTCTGCCAGAAGTTCGAGATGAACTGTCGCCCCCGGTCGGACAGGATAGACCGTGGCAGACCGTGAACCCTGAACACGTGGTCTATGAACAGTTTGGCGGTCTGTTCCGCCGTGGCCACCTTCGCGCACGGAATGAAGTGGGCCATTTTGGTGAACATGTCCACCACCACTAGCACTGCCGTCTTGCCCCTCGAGCTGGGTAGATCCGTGACAAAGTCCAGGGCCACCCTCTCCCACGGTTCGAGCGGTGTCTGCAGCGGTTCGAGCAGTCCCGCCGGCGGTTTGTGCACTGACTTGGCCCTTTGGCAGGTGTCGCACCTCGAGACGTAATCCGCGACTTCCCCCCGCATCTTGGGCCACCAAAAATCTCTGGCTACTAATTCTACCGTCTTCTCTTTGCCAAAGTGCCCGGCGGTGGGTGCGTCGTGCAACTGCTGCAGTACTTTCGTGCGGAGGTCGTCTCCCGGTACGTAGAGGGCCCCTCTGCGGATGAGCAATCCGTCGCGTATCTGGAACTCGTCGTCCTCCGCCGTGCCCCTGTGCACCTCCTCCATCTTGGCTTGTGCGAAGGGGTCCTCCTGCAGCGCTCGACGTACAGCATCCAGGTCCACGGTTGCTGAAGCGCACGCCCACGCTTTCGGTGCGAAAATGTGCTTGGCCGCTGCTGGTGCCGCCTCCTCGAGGTATTGCGGCTTTCTGGACAGTGCATCCGCCATGATGTTGTTGTCGCCTGGGATGTACTCTATCCTGAAGTCGAAATCCGCAAAGAACTCCGCCCATCGTATGTGCCTCTGGTTCAGGAACCTTGCCGTGCGCCAGTACTCCAGGTTTTTATGGTCCGTGCGGACCTGCACTGTGTGTTTGGCTCCAATGAGGAAGTGCCGCCACGCCTTGAATGCTGCATGAATGGCCAGCAACTCCCTGTCCCAGATGGTGTAGTTCTGCTCTGACTTGCTGAGCTTCCTGGAGTAGAAGGCACACGGTCTCCAGTCCCCATGCGGGTCTTGCTGCAACAGTACTGCTCCCACGGCTCTGTCTGAGGCGTCCGTTTCAACCCTCATCGGTCTGCTGGGATTCACATGCAGTAGCTGCTCTTCGGACGAGAAGAGACGCTTGAGTTTCTGAAAGGACTGCTCCGCTTGCTCCGTCCAGATGAACTTCTTCTTCTTGGAGCTGAGCGTGTCGGTAATGGCCACCGTCTGCATCGCGAACCCCTTGATGAACTTGCGGTAAAAGTTGGCGAAACCGACAAACCGCTGGACCTCCTTCCGATTGCGCGGGCTCTTCCAGTCCAACACTGAGCGAACCTTGGCGCTGTCCATGGCGAGCCCCTTGTCCGACAACTTGTAGCCCAGGAAATCTACCTCCTTCATGTCGAACTGGCACTTCTCCAGCTTGGCGTACAGCCTGTGCTCCTGCAGTCTCTGCAGAACTTCCTTGACGTCTCCCTCGTGGGTCTCCTCTGATTCTGAAAATATCAGGATGTCGTCCAGGAAGCAGACGCATTTCTTGTAGAGGAGACCCGCCAATACGTGATGCATGAAGGCTTGAAAACAGTGGGAGCCATTTTGTAATCCAAAGGGCATAACTCTGTATTCATAGGTGCCCAGGGGCGTGAACATGGCAGTCTTCCATTCGTCGCCCTCCCGTATGCGAATCAGGTTGTACGCCCCTCGCAGATCCAACTTTGTGAAAACGCGTCCTTTCCTCACCGTTGCGAGCAGGTCATCTATCTTGGGCATGGGAAAGGCTGTGGGCTTGGTTTTCGAGTTCAAAATTCTATAGTCCACCACAAGCCTTTTTTGGGGCGTGTCCTTCTTCTTCACAAAGAATACAGGACTGCCCCCCACTGCCTTCGACTCCTGGATGAAACCGCGCTTCAAGTTGAGGTCTATGAACTCCCTGAGTTCCTGCAGCTCGTCTTCAGACATGGAATACAGTTTCCCGGTTGGCAGCGTCGCCCCTGGCAGGAGGTCAATCTTGCAGTCATAGGACCTGTGGGGAGGCAGCTTGTCCGCTTCCTTCTCGCAGAAAACCTCCAAAAACGCTGCGTACTTGAGTGGCACTGCTTGCAGCGTGCCTAATTGTAGCTGCGGGTCATCCTCTTCCCCTTCCGGGCTAGGCAGAATGCAATGTTCCGCACAGTATGAGGAGCCGAAGGTCAGTTGTCGCTGGTACCACGCCAATGCTGGGCTGTGCCTGTGCAGCCAACTCATGCCTAATACTATAGGCGTGTCCGACAGTTGGGTGACATTGAAGCTGATGACTTCTCGGTGATTCCCAATTTGCATCACCATCGGAGGCGTTTGCTGCACCACCTGCCCCCCTAGCAATTCCCTGCCATCCACCGTGACAACCTTCAGAGGCAGCGTGGCTGGCAGGAGTGCTATGTTGTGCTCTTGAATGAAATCCAGTCCTATGAAGTCTGCGTTACTACCAGAGTCAATGGTAATCGGCACTTCCATAGTGAGTCCATTGGGTAGTTGGAGCGATGCTGTGAGCTGCACCACTGGTTTGGGCGGGAGGGGGTCTGTGGGCTGCAAAATCTCTGGGGACGGCTTCATTGACTTGTCTGGCTGGGCCCCAGTGCCTCTTCCTCCAGCCAGACTCTGTCGTTTCCCTGCTGTGGTTCTCTCTGCTGAGTTGCGTCTGTTACTGTTGCTGAGGCTGCAGTGTGCTTGTGGAGCCTCTGGGGACACTCTTTCGCCAGGTGCTGAGCACTGTCGCAGATGTAGCACTTCCTGTTCCCTCTAGGAGGCTTCGCTTTGACTGCTCCCGGTGTTAGGGCTCTGGTTGCTGACTGAGCCCTGGCGCCTCCAATCTCCATCGGTTCCACTCCCCCTCCCTGCGGAGGTGTGGATTGCGCACGCGCTGCATCCTTGGGAAAGAGGGGAGGTGCTCTCACTGGCGTACGTCCCGAACGTCCTTCTTCTCTGTTCCATGGACGTTCTTCCAGACGCACCCCAATTTGCAGCGCCCGCTGGACAACCTCCTGAGTGCTCTTTGGTCTCTCCCCCCTTGCAATCTCATCTTTCACATTTGCATTCAAGCCTTCCCAAAAAAGGTCTCTGGCTGGGGCAGAATCCTTCTCCCATCCCAGCGCATGGACTAATGCAAAAAAGCGGGAATGGTACTGCCTTACACTGGCTCTGCCTTGTTTGAGCCCATGTATGTCTTTTCTGGCGATATCAATGTCTATATTTGATAAAAAACACGAATCCATCGCTTTAATGAATGCATCCGCATTTTGGAGCGCCGGATCCTTATCTCTCCACAGATTGCGCAGCCACGCTTTAGCTTCCCCATGCAAATGGGACAAGATAAACCCCACCTTCTCTTGCTCATCTCTAAAGTCTTTATCCAGCAGTTCCAGCGCAAACAGCACGTCTGCTCGGAAGTTAGGGTACTGCTGCAAATTCCCATCGAAATGAGATACCAGGCTGCCTCCTCTTTTCCCCAGCCCAATCCCCTCTGATTTGGGTCCCGGTTGCCCCTGCTTAGCAAGCACTTCCAACCTGGCTTGGAGATCCCTGCAGGCGGCAGCCGCTTCCTCTTCCCTTTTCCTGGATGCGAGTACCTCCGCGTTGAGTTGTGTCACTGCATCTTGCAGGGCTGCTAGTTGCTGTTCTGTAGTCATCTTGCCTGACTTTTGTGAGCTCGCGAAGCACCAATCTTCTTCCCTCGCTGCGTCCACTCACGTTACGAGGTTTTTGGTGCAAAACTTTTTGAGATGGAGCTTACTGTCAGAGCTGGCTCCAGGTCCCAGCTCACAGAGGACCAACGCTAGCCGGCAGTAATGTACAAAAGTCTTTATTGAAGTACAGTTTCCATTTTCAAGCCGCAGCGCCCCAGCTCTACGTCTAGGGGTTAGATCGGCGAAGCTCCATCTGAGTCTCCGCCCCCTGTACACCAGTTTAAGATTCTAGCCTTACTCCACCTCTTCCGTCTCTCCTTTCTCCTCTGGGTCCTGCTACCCCCCGGGGTCCCTTCCTTCCTGGATTCTTCTGACGCTGACGTTGACCCCCCTGACTCCTCCCCCTCTTTTCGGCGGGCTTTGGGACCTGGCTCCCTATCCGGGCTGCCAACTGCGCCGCCCTCCTGTACCTTTGAACTTGGCGCGCGCGCCCAGCCTTCAACCTTCCTCTCGACCGTTTCCTCGCTCCCCGATGGAGGCGTGGCCAATCCTGACTCATGTCCTCCCACTGGCAGTGCGCCGCCTGATCCCGATGCCTGGGACTCCTCCCCCCTACTGCACTCTGGTGTGGACGCTGGTCCTGATTTCCAACTGCTGCTCTCTGAGTCCCCTCTGGCCCCTTCTTCCTGGGGTGTCCCCCTAGGCACCCCCCTTGCTCTGACCATGGGAGCCCCTTTCTGTGAATCTTCCGATTCGCTGGAAAGACTCAGAGACCTCGGACCGCTGTCATCGCTAACATTTCCTTCGGACTCCTCCCCCTCGCTCTCTATTTCCTCCCTTTCCTGTGCCTCTGCTCCTGAACCCCTGACACCAGCTAATAATAATAATAATAATAATAATAAATTTATTTATACCCCACCCATCTGGCTGGGCAGCTTCCAATAGAGTGTTAAAAACAATACAGCATTAAATATTAAAAACTTCCCTAAACAGGGCTGTCTTCAGATGTCTTTTAAAGATAAGATAGCTGCTTATTTCCTTCACATCTGAAGGGAGGGCATTCCACAGGGCGGGCGCCACTACCAAGAAGGCCCTCTGCCTGGTTCCCTGTAACCACACTTCTCACAATGAGGGAACCGCCAGAAGGCCCTTGGTGCTGGATCTCAGTGTCTGGGCTGAACGATTGGGGGGGGGGACACTCCTTCATGTGTACAGGACCGAGGTCGTTTAGGGCTTTAAAGGTCAGCACCAACACTTTGAATTGTGCTCGGAAACGTACTGGGAGCCAATGCAGATCTCTCAGGACCGGTGTTATGTGGTCCCAGCAGCCACTCCCAGTCACCAGTCTAGCTGCCACATTCTGGATTAATTGCAGTTTCCGGGTCACCTTCAAAGGTAGCCCCACGTAGAGCGCATTGCAGTAGTCCAAGCAGGAGATAACTAGAGCATGCACCACTCTGGCAAGACAGTCCGCAGGTAGGTAGGGTCTCAGGGTCTCTTAGCCACAGGTGGGCACAGGCAGAGCTGTAGCTAGGTGATCTTGCGCCCCTGGCAGAACCGTCCAGATTGTGGCCCCTAGCCATGGACAAATTATTATTTTTTTTTAAATCATATTTATTAAAGTTTCCAGAAATATAAAGATAGAAAGAAAAAAGAAAAAAAGAAAGAAGATATTTAAAACCTTACTTTCATTGCCTACTTTCTGGGACTCCCCCCCTCCCCCCCCCAACTGTATTCCCCTTTCCTTAATTTGGTTCTACAAGCTCTCACTCCCAATTTGAAGCTTAATTTGTTTAACCCACTATCCAGATTGAATTGTACAGATCTTGCACCATCCCACATCATTGACAAGAAAAAAAAAAAGATTTTCCCCATGATCCACCCCAATTCCTTCCACGAATTCCCTTTTTTTAAACACGTCCAATCAAAATAAAATGACATACGTAAGTTATATAAAGAAATAGAAAATAAGAGATATAAAAAAAAAAAGTTCAAAAGATTGTTACACAGCCTTTGGATTCCAAATCTCCCCCCCCCCCTTCCCCGGTTTGAATTCCCCATGTCCATCAGTCTATACATTATCATCCTGGAAGTCTCAATTCATGGCCAAATTTCTCCCCAATTTCATCTTGCCGGTTTTCTTTTAATTTATTAATTTTAATGATATTTAACTTCAAGTGTCCAATCTAACAAAGGCCTTTAATTTCCTTGATCTTTACCACTCCTCCCATTGTTCTTTCCGTGTCGTAGTCAGTCCTTTGTTCTTCTTATTCCTCACTTTCTCAGGTTTCTTGTCCTGTTCAGCTGCTAAAACTTTCTAATTCAGAAATCTGGTATCCCTACAGAGGTTTGTTATTCAGGAACAAAAACTTACGTCCAGTCCCTTCCTTTCTTCAATAGAAAATTCTATTGTCTCCTTTAATGTAAATACCTCTGTAGACAAAATACTATTTCAGTTTTGCAGCTTTCCCAGAAGATAACAAGTCCTGTGCGAATCCCGGAGTATTTTTCCACTACGACCGTTCTTGTAATGTCCCGATACCCCTCTAGGGGGATTGTAATAACTTTGTATCCTCTGATCCAAAAGTCAAATTGTTGTTCCTTATTTTCCGACAGTTTATATCCATATTACAGCAAATTGTAACAAAATTAACCAGCAAAGTCCTCGTAACAAAGTCCTCTTTATATTCTCCAGCTTTGACAGCTACTTTGACAGCTGTCAAAGTCTCCATCTCTCTTCACCAGGCTCCGCGAATCGCCCCGGTTCCCAGGGGGGGGGGTTGCATTTTCCTTCTCACCCTCCACTCTTCTCCTCCAGCACAGTTCTTATAATTTCACATCGTGGAATTAATGATTTTATCAGAAATATACTTCCCTTTGGACCTTGGTTACTCAGTCCTTGTTTTGGAATGCTTACAGTAAGGGGGGGGATTGACTTCCTTTTTAAATCGCCCCCGCTCGTGCCAAATCCAAAATTTTAAACCCGGTTTCCCAATTACTCACGGGTTGTTGTTAATAATCCAAATTTTCAATAGAAGAAGTCAGCGCTCTCCGTCGAATGGCATGCGGCTGCGCTCGGCAGGGAAAGCAGAAGACTCAAAGCACCGCGCCGCTCCCCAGCACCCGATCCGAAGCCTTTAAAAAGGCTCCTTCACGAGTCGGGAGGGCGCTAATGGTGCAAGCCGAGTCACCCATGTCCACGGACTCCGTGCCCGTGGTTTTTCTAGCCATGGACAAATTAGCTCTTCTTTCCTCTTCTCCTCCACCCATTCAGTTCGATAAAACCTTTTCTTATGAGGCAATAATCAATATTTTTATTTATAGACATTTTAATGGACAAATTTTTTACTCAATTTTGTGCCCCCCTTGCCTGCGCCCCTGGTGGAGGCGTTCCTCACCACCCCCTAGGTATGGCCCTGGGCTCAGGGGTGGCCTGCAGGCCCCCACCTCCTTCAGTGCCCCCCCTCAAGTCCACAGAGAACAGGAGGGAGGGAGGAAGTGAATGAAAGAGAATGGATATCTTGAAAATGAAAGAAGGGGAGAGAAGTTGGGTGCTTGTGTTAGTAAGAGGGAGAGAAATAAAAAACATTTTATTTTATTTATTAAATTAGTATACTGCCCTTCATCCATAGATCTCAGTGGTTCACAAAATAAGGATACAAGATTTAAAAAACAAAAACATGCTTAATTACAACAGCCTCTAAGTGGTTTACAAAGATAAAATACAAATAATAATAATAATATTTTTAAAATGACTTAAAGACATAAAAGCAAGCAACAATTATTAAAAGCCTGCTGGAGTTAAAATTTAAAAGACTGTGTTGATTCCTGCATTACAGGGGGTTGGACTAGATGACCATTGGGACCCTTCCAACTCTACTACTCTGTGACCAAAATTGCCCCACCTTGGTTTGGGTTCTGGGATTCAGACAGATGCAGGGCACAGCCCTACTAAGCACTAGAGCACCTTGGGTCTGAAATAAATGCTTTCTGTATATTTAAAAAGTGCTTTCGATATATAAGTTTAATCTTTTAAGCTGCATTTTAGGGTCTCCTGGCCAGGCAAATTAAAAAAATACAAACCTTCTTCTTTGTCCCTGCATTTAAAAGGCAATTTCCCTTTTATGTTTTCATAAAAGGCGGTCATAACTAGCACATACCCATGGACACAACATGGGCTATTGGGGGTGGAATTTAGAAAGTAATACCTGGGAGCGGCTGTGTAAATAATTTGAAAGCAAACTGGGGGAGGGGATGGTTGTGGTGGAAGAGAAACGGCCCCCTCTTGCCTTTGACCTGTTGGACCGTGCAGCAAATTATGCTGCCAAAACCTGCGCATAAAGTGCACTTCAAAGGGAGAGTGTGTGCCCCAGATTTGCACTTTTGCATGCAATTGTAAAATATTTAAGCTCCTAGGAGCTGCCTCTGTGGGAAGAACTACTTACATGATTACATAAAAGGTGTAGAGTCAAGTTGAATTTCAAGGGTAAGTGGCTGTGATTATAGGGGATTTCCTTCTTTTTCTGGAGCGGTCCAGGGCTGTATGCAGCGCAGGTGGCTGGCTGAGCAGAGAGGATTCCAGGGCTCCCACTTCACAGAATGGTAGAATTGCAGAGTTGGAAGGGACCCCAAGGGACATCTAGTCCAACCCCCAGCAATGCTGGAATCCTAGCTAAAGAACCCCTGACAGATGGCCACCCAACCACTGTTTAAAAACCTCCAGTGATGGAAAGTCTATGACCTTCCGTGTTGACAGCTTCTAGGAGCCACAGGTGAGACTGAGTGCAGGGTGGGGACTAAAGGGGGACAACCTACCTCAGAAGGATCATGATGTGTCCCCCAGCAGAGATACTACCCCCCACCCCACAGACATAGAACATAGGCATTAATCCAAGAATCATTATTGAGATGGGGCTGTGGCTCATCATCATCATCATCTTCATCATTTTTAATTTGTATACCGTCTTTCTATCTTACAATACTCAAGGCGGTTTACAAGCTGAAGAAACAAAAAATGTACATCTTATAACAATCTAATGCAAGGCAAAAATGTGATAATAAAACATAACTTTAAAATAGGCAACCTACATCAAAAAAGTAACATTCAACAATCATTAGGTGAAGGGACCCCTGACCATTAGGTCCAGTCGTGGCCGACTCTGGTTGCTGTGCTCATCTCACTTTATTGGCCGAGGGAGCCTGCGTACAGCTTCCGGGTCATGTGGCCAGCATGACTAAGCCACTTCTGGCGAACCAGAGCAGTGCACGGAAACGCCGTTTACCTTCCTGCCAGAGTGGTACCTATTAATCTACTTGCACTTTGATGTGCTTTCGAACTGCTAGGTTGGCAGGAGCAGGGACCGAGCAACGGGAGCTCACCCCATTCGAACCGCCAACATTCTGATCGGCAAGGCCTAGGCGCTGTGGTTTAACCCACAGCGCCACCTGCGTCCCCCTCAACAATCATTAGAATAGTATAAAATAATAATATCAACATATAAAAGTTAAACAGAAACCCCCTCAACAGTTACAATAAATAATATCTGAACTATAATCAATAAAACAACGGCAAGCCACAGTGCATAAAATAATACAATACGAATTGAGAAGAAGAGACTAGAGGGTGGGACAAGGCAGGTGGAAAGAGGCCTTGCCTGATGGAGTCTCGCCCCTCATAGTTCTTCCTCCAGGCCCAGCTCCCTTATGAGCACTCCTAGGGTCAGAGGGTGGGGCAAGGCAGGTGGAAAGAGGCCTTGCCTCTCCCCTCACCTCAGTGGTAGAGCACCTGCTGTACATGCAAGAGGCCCCAGCTGCAATTCACAACATCCAGGTAGGGATGCTTCCTGGCAATGGCTCTCCAGGATTTCAAACAGGAGTCTCTCCTCCCTCTACCTGGAGATGCCAGGAGCTGGACATTACTACATGCAAAAAGTGCTCTATCACTTGTTAGGGACTGGACTGAGGAGGAATGGTGGGGGCCGCTCCCCTTCTCCTGAACCTTCCCAATAACAGGAGGACGGTATAGATTTAGAACAGTGGTTTGCAGAGGGTCATAGTTCAGAGGCTGCAGAGGGAAGGAGCTGGGAAATATTGGGAGAGGAACAGCAGGAAGAAGCAACACCAGGGGAGAGGCAGCTAACAGACTCAGTGTCTCTTGAAAGCATTCCTGACCCCGGTGGCGGAGGGTGCAGCCGCGAGTGGAGGATCCTTCGCAAATGGCTGGGGCAGCGTGATGGTGGCGGGGTGAACTCCCCACAGGGTGCCTTCTTGTCACCCCCTCAAAGATGGCACCCAGGGCGATCTGCCCCCCTGCCCACTTGCTCCGCCCCTGCCTGATTCCCCCCCCCCAGAACAAGGCTGCCTTGACAGTAAAAGAATAGAAAAAGGCGGAAAGCACAGATCAGCCGGCGTAGGAGAGACGTAGAATAGGAGGGACTGAGGGGGTGGGACTTTACCTGGAGCAACACCACTAACTAAGAGAGATGGCATTCCTTCGTCTCTCTCTGTGGATATTGAACAAACTACAGTGGTACCTCGGGTTAAGAACTTAATTTGTTCTGGAGGTCTGTTCTTCAGGCCCAGATGGGGGGGGGGGATATGGGCCACTTGGCCCCGGCCTCCGATTCCAAAAGGGGCCTCGGTCAGCATATTTACAATCGCAGGGGATGCACTGGGGTGAACACGTTCAAGCCTTGAAATAAAATTATTTGTCAGCATAACTTTTGAGAAAATTATTTATATACTTACTTATTTATAAAAGTCTTCAGTTATCCCCAGGGTAAAAAAAAGGGGGGGCACATTATCTACCTGGCCTGGGCCTCTGCCTGGCTCTGCAAGGCCCTGCTGTTCTGAACCTGAAACTGTTCTTAACCTGAAGCACCACTTTAGCTAATGGGGCCTCCTTCTGCTGCTGCGCCACCGCTGCACGATTTCTGTTCTCATCCTGAAGCAAAGTTCTTAGCCCGAGGTACTATTTCTGGGTCAGCGGAGTCTGTAACCTGAAGCGTATGTAACCCGAGGTACCACTGTACCAAGAAAGAACTCTTCTTGTTTTTCTGCTTCTTGGCATCTCACCATGAGAGGGGTAGGATTCCCTGAAGCCTTGACACCAGGTAGGGATGAGAGAGACCTGTGTCTATGCTTCCTGGTAATGGTTCGCCAGGATTTCAAACAGGAGTCTCTCCTCCCTCCACCTGGAGTTTCCAGGGGCTGGAAATTACTACATGCAAAAAATGCTCTACCACTGAGCCACAATATTTTCCTATAGTAGAAAGCAGAGGGGACATTCCACAGCTCTGCATAGGAACGAAAAATGCATGCTTTCTCTCTCTCTCTCTCTCTCTCTCTCTCTCTCTCTCTCTCTCTCTCACACACACACACACACACACACACAGTTGCCTGAGAGCCTAACCAAATTACACTCGCTCGTGAAATGGAGAAGACCATGCTGAGGCAAATAAGTACTGACGGATCCCCCCCAGCCTGATAAGGCAGCACACAGTTCCAAATAAGATCAAATAAGCAGCCCTCAGCAGGAAAGATGGAAGATGCAATAAGAGGGACAAAGCCTGCTGTCATGAGTGATGGCTGAAGGAGAGGTGGGGCGAAAGAGCCCCTTCCTCCAAGTGCACAGTTTCCCTTTGGTGCAAAGATACATAGCCATGTTTGTACTTGAGAAGGGGCCATATAGGAGCCACCCATAATAATAATAATAATAATATTATTTATTACGGCCATAGGCCCATACAGATAAAAACAAGACATAAGTAACAGCTTGTGCACATGGGTAAAAACAGCCGCTAAAACACCACTGTAACAATAAAATACTATGAGATGGAATGACATACTGCGCCTTAATTAGCTTGTAGTGCTCCTTGGCAACGCTTTTGGGTAAGAACAGCGACCAGAAACCTAGCCACTTTCAGGGTCGTATGGGTATCCTTATCCTGCAAGATTTGGGCAAGGTGGAATTTTGGTGGGGTACCCTCTAGTTTCTGCATGATTGATCCCAACAAATTTGCCCGTGGCCCGTTGAACAAGGGGCAAGTGAACATAATGTGCTGAAGCGACTCCGGCGTCTCCTTATCACATTCGCACATGGCGGAGGCTTGGCCCTTTGAGAATCTATGTCTCAGGACATTGGAGGGAAAAACGTTAAACCTCGCTTTGGTGAAGGCCAGCCTATGGGCAACAGTCGAAAGGGAGGAGAGGTATGATGGAACGCAGTAAGTTAAAGTAATACCAATGTTCTGGGGCGAACAAACACCTCCCCCCAGCGTATAATTTCGCTGTAAATCGATGTCATCCAGTCTTTGGCGGATCAGTCTTTGAGCAGTGATTTGATCTAGTTTTAGGGAATCTAAGGGAGAGATTCCGTAACTCAGGAGTTTGGCATGAATTCTACTAGTCCAAAGGCTGGAGAATTCATCTCGCCATAAGCATTGGACAAGGTAATGGTCTGGTAATCTATGCCACAATGATAACCAATAACTGAAGACTTGTTTCTACAGGCAAGTTTCTAGGGATGCGATCTTCAATTCTAGTCGCATGGCTGCGTTACTTACGCACAGGGGGAGCATTAGGATCCGACGTAGGAATTGGTTTTGCAGAGTCTCAAGAGGAGCAAGATCTGTCATCACGGCCCAGAGCGGGGCAGCATAGGCAAGCGCGGTAACCACTTTTGCCTTGAACACCTTTAGGGCCGAGGGAACATGCAAAGCTCCATCCGAAAAGAAAAATCGGAGGAGCGCATATGACAGAGTTTTGGCCTTATTAAGTAGGTGTTGAATTTGTGCTTTCCACCCCAAATTGTATTGAAAAATAACTCCTAGGTATTGAAATTTTAGGACTTGCTCTATTTTTGCTCCGCCAAGCTTCCATTCGTATAATCTCCGACTTCTGGCGAAAATCAGAATCTTAGATTTAACATGGTTGATGGTTAATTGGTTGAGTTGACAATACGTGGCAAAGATCTTCAGAGCTCTGGTTAGTCCAACACGTGTATAAGATAGAATTACCGCATCGTCCGCATATAAAAGGAGTGGACAGCGGTAATCCGCTAGTCTAGGCGCGTGTGTACTTGGAGATGAGTTGACTAGGGGTGCTCGCATGTCGCTGATGAATAGGTTGAATAGGCAGGGAGCCAATATACATCCTTGGCGCACTCCCTTGTTTATTGGTATCGAATTTGTGAGGTCGCCCGCAGGAGTAAGTCTCACTCTGGCATGGGTACCTTCGTGGAGCTGACTTATAAGCCATAGGAGTCTTCTATCGATGCCCTGTTTCGCAAGTTTCTCCCAAAGAATATTTCTAGGAACGCTGTCAAAGGCTGCCTTTAGATCTAAGAAGGCAGCACAAAGGTAGCCCCGGTGAGGGGAGGAGTACTTCCGTGCCAGATGGTAAAGAACTATCGCATGATCAGTTGTAGAACGTTTAGTTCTGAACCCTGCTTGTTCATGGCCAATCTGGTTAGTCTCATCTACCCATCGCGATAGTTTAGTCAGCAAAAAGCTGGCATAAATTTTCCCTATGATCGAGAGGAGGCTGATGTTGCGGTAGTTTTCCGGCTCCATTGGAGAACCTTTTTTATGAATTGGTACTATAATGGCCTCCTTCCATATTTTGGGGATGAGACCGGAAGCGTTGATTGCGTCGAAGGTTTTGGCCAAGATGCCAGCCCACCATTTTGGGTGTAGTTTGATGGCTTCAGCAGGGATCAGGTCGGGCCCTGGGGCTTTGCCCGGTTTCAGCTGGGCTATTAGCTTAGCTATTTCGTCAGGATCGGTGGGAGGCCAAATAGGTAGGTGGGAAAACAGATGCATCAGATGGTCGGAGGGGGCATCTGCCTGTGAGAAACATTTCTTCAGGAACAATTCCCATGTCGGTGCTGGGATGACAGCCCTTGGGTATTTCCTCGCCCTTCTATTAATCAAAGACCAGAATTCCCTGGATCTATGTGGCTTTGAAGCAGTAATCAAGGCCTGCCAGCGATTTTGTTGCCACTCACGTTTGGCAGTTTTCTGCGTGCGTTTGTAAACTTGCTTGGCTTGTGCATAACTAGCTGGCAGAGTAGATGCATCAGAGGTCTTATATACATTATATATAGCACGAAGGCGCTGTCTTGCTTGTTTGCACTGAGAATTATACCAGGGGGCACCGTAAGTATACTCGTTTCGATTTAATATTTTGGGTGGTAACCTGAAGAAGGACGTAAGATCAGTCGTATGATGGTGGAAGCGTTTCAACACTATGCTATGCTCATCTGAGGCAGAGCCTATGTTGGAATGGGGCCTGAGGATTTCTTTTTGAAAGAATTCCTGATACCTTTGAGCCTGGGTCTCCGACCATTTGATTCCTCTTACTTGGAGAGATTCGTTGGTTACCATCTGGGTCGCATGTCTATGGGCCTCCGACTGCCAGTTCAGGGAAAGCTTGGCTACCAGAGGAAGATGATCACTAGATTGTACATTCTCGATCTTAAAGGTGGAAATACACTTAAGTAGATCACTGGAGACCAACAGGTAATCGAGGACGCTGTTTGATTTGACGCTCAGGTGAGTGAAATCCCCTGGAATATCAGGGAGGCATGTGCCATTTAGGGGGACCAGATTTAAACGGATGGCCATTTGATAGAGGAGTACTCCAGCCTCATTTGCTCGTTGGTCTTTAGAAGTTCTCCTCATGATATGTTCCAGATCATAATTATCAAGGTTTGGGGTAACCCACCATTTAGCTTTGGTCAGCGAGTCCCAATTTGCTGCTGTGCGGGCGTTAAAATCGCCACCTATTATGGCCGGGGTGTTTGGAAACTTAACATAGCATGAGAGCAAATGCTCTTCTAGCGAGCCCCATTTAGATCCCAGTTCGGAGGAAGAACCCCCAGGTGGCAAGTAAACATTTGTAACTAGAAGTGAGATCTTTTCCCCCTCAATCAGCCCGGTAAGGGCGTAAGGAGGCAAGGCCTGTACTAGAGTAAATTTAGAATGTAGGTTGAGGGAGATGCCTATTATTAGGCCCCCTTTGGGGCGGCCTCCTTTCTGAGAGGGGCAGGCAGGGAGTTCTAGAAGCTCAAAGCCATTTAGGGCAATTTTCTCTACTTCCCACGATTCTTGGAACAAGATAATATGAAACAGGTTAATATACTCCAAGAATTCTGGGTCAAGTTTTTTTCCCCTCCAGCCCGCAATGTTCCAGCTGAGGACTGATAGGGGGGAGTTCCTGTTGCCCGTTGTTCCTTTTATCTCTTGATTCCCTACTTTAGCATTCCAATCCCCTATAATGAGAAGAACATCCTTCTTTGGTGTCACTTCTATAAGGTCTTGTAAGTCTTCATAGAATTGGTCAATTTCAGTTTCTTCAGCACCAGTAGTTGGTGCATAAACTTGGATTACTGTGATGTTAAAAGGTCTGGCTTGGATTCGTATTGAGATCATTCTATCATTTTTGAGATTGCATCCCAGTACAGCTTTCGCCACTCTTTTGTTGACTATGAGGGCCACTCCATTTCTTTTACGGTTTTCTTGCCCACAGTAGTAGATATGATAGTCATCCGAACTGAATCCGCCCATCCCCGTCCATTTTAGTTCACTGATGCCCAGGATGTCAATATTTATTCTTGCCATCTCATTTTTGATCACATCCAACTTACCCAGGTTCATGGTTCTTACATTCCAGGTTCCTATGCAATATTGTTCTTTACAGCATTGGACTTTCCTTTCGCTTCCAGGCATATCCGCAACTGAGCGTCCTTTCGGCTTCGGCCCAGCCGCTTCATCAGCTCTGGATCTACTTGTACTTGTCCTCCGCTCTTCCCCAGTAGCATGTTGGACACCTTGCGACCTGAGGGGCTCATCTTCCAGCGTCATATCTTTTATATGCCTGTTGTCTTTGTCCATGGAGTTTTCTTGGCAGGGATACTGGAGTGGCTTGCCGGTTCCTCCTCCAGGTGGATCACGTTTGGTCCAAACTCTCCGCTATGACCTGTCCATCTTGGGTGCCCTGCTTGGCATAGTTCATAGCTTCTCTGAGTTATTCAAGCCCCTTCGCCACGGCAAGGCAGTGATCCATGAAGGGGTCCATTAAATGTACACTGAACCAAATTCCATCCTTCATTTGGTTTTTGGATATAGTTTGGAGGGGTGGGGGAAAGAGGCATTTTGTAGCCAACTACCTGAGGGAATGCTAATTAGCTGGCAGGCTGTTAATTATTAACCAAGCTTTTGTTGTTGTTCTTTTGGAAAACAATGCTCTGTTTGCCAGGCAATTTTTACATGCACAGCTCTTTAAAAAGAACCACAAGTTGCTTTTGTAGAGCTACTGCCTTGGAACCGCCTACTGCCTTGGAGGCATTGGTCATATAGTTCCATGCAGTTTTACTCTGGCAGTTATTACCTAGCCAGATTGTTGCTGTTGGGGGGGCTGACAGGATGTGAGGAGAACATTCCCGTGCTGTCAAAGGAAGATGCTTTCGCCCGAGGCTATTGCTGTGTTGACGCTGTAGAATCCATCACAGAGACTGCTTTGCCATAGCAGACACAGAAACATGCGAAACGCCTGCATTCTGCAAGAGTCAGGCTAATCCAATCACTGGAACGCCAGTGGTGGGTTAGTGGTTAGAGTATTGGACTAGGGACCTGGGAGACCACGGTTCAAATCGCCACTGGGCCATCAAGCTCACCTTGGGCCAGTCACTGCCTCTCAGCCTAACTTGCCGCACCAGGTTGTTTGTGGGGATTGAATAGGGAGGGGGGGGGCAAAGAACCATGTGCATCACATTGAGCTCCTTGGAGAAAAAAGATGGGATATAAATGCAATAAATAAACAATAAAGGCATCACCAAATAGACTAAACAGGACACAGATCTGCATACAGATCTGGTGAGGTGGTGGTGGTAAAATATGCATTCCTCTTAGTCACGTGTTGATAAAAGTACCACGGGTGCCAACCAAAATAGGCTGCCATGGGCAACAAAATAAAAAATAAAATAAAAAGGTGATGGTACTCCATACCAGTGAGTACTGTCTCTCACACACTGACAAAGCATTGGGCTTATTTATATATACTGGAAAAAGCAATGGAGTAGGCAAAAGATACTTAATAATCCAATGTGTTCCAGACCCTCCTGGGTCATTCTTCAGAGAAAGAAAGATTCAGGATTGTAGCCAATGTTAGATCTACTCAAAGTAAAATTAATGGATTTTGAAATTAATGAATAGGAAATGTTTCAGTCTCTTAATTTCAGTGCATCTATTGTGAGAAAACATTTGTTGGCTACAGCTTTATGTATGACTATGTGGTTTTTTAAACCTTTTTTGTGAGGAGGCATTTTATAATTTAAAATCACGAATAGTTGCAGGTCCTGCTAGAAACAGAAATGGTGAGACAAAAAGATTTTAATATATACCTGAATAAATGATTTTAGGCACTACTTGTAGAAATGGTATGTGTGTTCTCTTTCAAACATTTGTGGTACTTGAGCATATCTTTTTAAGTGTTTTGTAGGACTTTTAAGGTTTTATATATAAAATAAATGTTCATAACCTTACAAGGCAAACACATACATACATAAATATATATGTCTGGAATGTATATACGGTACACACACACACACACACACACACACACACACACACTGTCTGGAAACAGTCCAGGAAAACAGTCCTAAAGCCATTTTGACTCTTTCAGTCACCTCAAATATTTCTCTGCAAGGAGGAAGGAAATGGAACAGCATCCCCATTGTCTCTTTGTTCACAAATCCTGTCTTAAGGGGTATCTGTTTATGAATAGGGTGAGCCTGTGACCTTGACTCAGGAACTGAGTATTTACCATCACAAAGGAATGGCCAGATTGCCCAAGTAATGCAATCAGTGATCATTATCAGGTACCCTGGCAGACAGGTTTTCTGCTGTAGACTCTCTCTTCTGTGATGTATTTCTGCTGTAGACCGCCTCTTCTGTGATGTACGTATGATGTTTTTGGGAGTGGTCTTGGGCTGCAGGGTGGCAATTTAAAAAGTCTATATAAGGCATTGCACACCATTGTTCTGGGTCTCTCCTGCCTCCTGTGTGTGGCTGTGAGCACCCTGTTGCAACAGTTAATAAAGATCAGGCTTACTAGCTGCTTCAACATTCTCTGGTTGGCCTCTGTTATTTTCTCCTACTAATAGAGAACCTACAAAAGGACTCTATATGGGCTCTTGGGTACCCCATAAGGGAAAAGAAACAGCTTTTTCTTATAACAAGTGCAAATGAAAATGTCTGCTGCCTGTAGTGCCCCTCTTTTTTCATTGAGTGATATGTAGCATCTCTGCTGAAGCATAAGAACTCAAAAACATAAGAACAGCCCTGCTAGTTCAGGCCAAAGTCCCATTGAATTCAGCATCTTTTTCTCCCAGTGGCCAAGCAGATGCCTATGGGAAGCCAGCAAGCATAATCTGTTTGTAACTGCAGTTCCCCTCTTGTGGTTTCCAGCAACTGGTACCCAGAAGCAAACTGCCTCCAACAGTAAAGGCAGACCATAGCCATCATGGCTAGGAGCCACTGATAGCTTTATTGTCCTTCATGAATTTGTCAAATCCTTTTTTTGTTTTGTTTTAAAGCCTTCCATGTTGGTGGCCATCACTGCCCCCTGTGGGAGTAAGTTACGTAGTTTATGTTGGTGCTGTGTGAATAAATATTTCCTTAATGGGGTCACAATCACCCATTGAATCCCATTTGTTATGCAGAGCAATCAGCAGTTAAGCTAGTGAATCTTGGTTAGAAGAACCGACTTTACGTGCTGTGATCGCATGCACACAGAGATGCTTGTAGGATAGATAACAAAGCTGTTTATTGTAGGAGATGCATAACTTGGATAGAAGAGTTTCTGGTTCTAGTTTAACCAACTAGGGGCAAAACTAGGCTTTATTTCACACGGGTCAAAGACCCGCCACTAATCTACACTGGCCAGTTAAAACATTAAAAATGTGTTATAAAAATGTGACACCAGAGGGCGCTGTAGAACAGTGATCTGTTGTCAATGGGCAATTGCACTGAGAGCTATATTACCGTTTTAAAAGTGTTTTTGCTGACCAGTGTAGATCCAGCCCCAGTTTGGCACCCCCTTGCATTTGCGTACACACACATACAGGCTGGGAGCATCAATGGTGCTCCTCTGGAAGCTTCACCCAGGGCAAAAAAAACCAGGCTAGCACCCCGCCCCCGCAAAGCTATGGCACTGAACTAACTAATACAAAGATGAACAAAGCAGCCATGCTTGCTCCTTTGTCTCTCAAGGATAGTTAAAAGATGACCTCTCATTTTGAGGTCGGAGAGAGAAGAGTGAGGAGGAGGTGAAAGCTGTAAAGCAGAATTCAACCAGAGAAAGGATTCAGCCTAAGCAACAAGGAGCTGAGAGGTCAGATCAAGAGGTTAAAGATACAGGGATGGTCTGGGAATCTGGAGGTCTCTAACTCTATCTGCCTTAACCCCATGCAAAACCCACTTCTGTAACTTTCTTTGGTCTCTCCTGCATTCGGACTTATTGGATAGGCACAAGCTCTAGTCTTACAAAGCTTCCCTGTTGGATGGAAAATGCTGACTAACGTTTGCTGCCCATCCTTTCCTGCTGGTATATTTCACTGCAAGTGGGAAGCACAGATTTTGTTAGCTGGGATTGGCATTATTTTATTCCTTAATAGCCCCCCAATGAAAGCTTGGGTAATGAGGAGCACTAATGGAAGAGCCACACATGCCAGAGATGCTGCTTGATTGCTGAAGGACACTGGATCAATTCAGCTCCAATCCCAGCTTTAATACACTGGCGATGATTGCAGGGTTAGGGAGGAGTAAAATGCAACAGAAAATTGCCTGCTGGATCAGAAAATGTGAAATTGCTACATTTATCCATTCAGCTGAAATGGTTCAATCCAGATAATCTACAGAGTAAACAGCTATTGATTCTTTAAAACACACATACACAAAAAAACACGGAACGAAAACCTTGTTGGGTAAACAAAGAATAGTGTCCAGATAATTTTGGAAAGCAGGGTCCCAGAAAGAGACCCAGGTGAAGACCCTTCTTTTGTAATACATGTTTGAAATACATATTTTTTCATCTACTCAGAGGACTATTCTATTGACTGCAGTGGTGTGGATAGTATCGTGTCATTTTGTCACTCGGTGGCACTGGACTTAGTTGCATCTATGTCATAGGCGAGGAGACCCTTGTTGTCCGAGGGCCACATGGCTGACTTTCCAGGAGCCATATACCAGCTGCTTTTGACCTGCTTAGGCCTCTCTATCCTCCATCCAGGCAAGCAAAAGGAATGATCAGCGTGCCAGAATTCTAGCCTGGTGAAAACACTTGGAGGTCTGAAAGAGGGTCAGCCAGGGGTGTGGCTTAAGAGGGGTGTGGCTTAAGGAGCAGGGTGTGGCTTTGAGAGAGTTACAAGGACCAGGCAGGGCCAATTTGACCCCCAGGCCTACGGTTCTCCACCCCTGTCCTGGGTGGAGCAATGAATGCAAATTTTAGCCCCTAAGTCATCCTCAATACCTTTTCTATCCTCTGTGCAGATAAGCAAAAGGCATTATCAGATATTAAGGACACATTCCAGGCAGACAAAAACACTCAGGGTACAAAACAGGGTCAGTGAGGACTGTGGCCTGGGGACAGGGCATGTGGCCAGGAGAGAATTCTGAGGGCCAGACAGAGCGGTTTCCAGGGCCACCTCTGTTCCAGTTCCCCACCTGTTTTATTTCTTTATCAGTTGTGAACAGCAGCTGTTTTGGGAACAGAGAACCTGTTAACAAGGATCTGCCCTCCATCATGATTGATAAGCGGGGTTGCTATAGGGACCAGGGGCAAACTGACTCATGTGGGGTAGTGGTGGGGAAGAATGAGGAATAATTTAAGAGAGGTGCTAGATTTGGATACTAAGTGCTAAGAGCCTGCCTGATAAACTCGAAAGGACTAGGTGAGAACTTTGTTAAAGAGAGAGGGACTTAGTGGACTACTCTTTGATTCATTTGCATTCACCCTGATCAATAATTTCCTTAATTATATTTTTATATGCAATAAAGATCTTAAATGAATCACATGTATAAATGAAGTTTGAACTGTTACCTGGGATGAAGGTGGTCCTGAATAACTGGTCTTTTGAAGTATCTCCTGCTTCAACTCCTACTGGGAGTCAGCTGTCTAACTAAATGGCCTTTAGAAGGAGGAGAGCATCTATGGCACAGGAATACTGGCTCTTTGAATCTGGTTGTCATCCTCTGTAACACAGATAGGGAAACTTTTTCAGACTAAGGGTGACATTCCCTTCCAGCAACCTCCCAAGGGCCACCTGCCATTGGTGGGGTCCAGAGGCAAAAGTAGGCGGAGCAATTCATGTAAATATTGCCTTTGTATAGGAGGCTAGTTTCTCCTAGGGATGGGGAAGAAACTTGATTCAGCCGACATTTAAAGGGGGTCCTGATTCACACTTTCCAAAACAACATGCTCACAGTATGTGAGCAGGATGCTTTGCATGTTCCATCCTGGCAAGCAAAGAGGTATTATCAGAGTTCAAGGACACATTCTACCCAAAGAGTATATGATGCAAGGTAAGTGAGGGGTCTGGCTAGCCTTTGCTTTTACAGATGTCATTGGACAACAACCATAGCTGTCAAGTGTCCCTTATTTGAAGGGACAGTCCCTTATTCCAGCGCCATGTCCCGCTGCTGTCCCTTATTGATGGATGTCCCTTAAATGTCCCTTAAATGATGTCCCTTAAATTTCAAAGGAAGCAGCTCCTCTCCCTCCCTCCCTGCTGGCCAGGGAGGAGGGAGGCTCCAACTGTGTTGTTTGACTGTGTTGCTCACCCAATAAGAAGTCTAAGAACGACTGGGGGGTGGAGCTTGCATGCCTTGTGTGTGGCTAGTTAATGCAAGCTGAGGGGGTTTTTGAATGCTGGACGCCATTTTGTTGCACGTGCTGCTGCAAACTTTGCGGTGCAAAGCCAGGCCGGGGAGCCATCTTAAGCTGAGGCTGCATAGGCCTTGTAGTGCATGTGATTCAGATTCTATTCAGTTGAACCTCTGGTTACAAAGTTGGTTGGACAGTGTTCTCGAAGCTACCCGCATGAGTTTGACCAGACTGCAGGAGGATAGGAAGACTGGAGTGCCTGGGACAGATGAGGCTGCAGGTCCCTTATTTTGGCTGCTGGTCCCTTCTTTTCAAGGCTGCTGGTCCCTTCTTTTCAAATCTGTAAGTTGACAGCTATGACACCAACTCCCACCATTCTTGACTAGGGCTGATGAGAACTGGAGTTGAACAACATCTGGGAGGCTCCAGGTTGGGAAAGGCTGAATACTGTACTTCCATTTTAGTTTATCTTTATGCATCGCACTACGGCATGATGGAATGTTGTGAGAATTTAATGGAATTGGCTTAGAATGAGCAAAGGAAGGGAGGGGGTTGTATTTCTTCCATGGTTTAGATTTGTACTCTATCTACAGCTCAACTTTACAGTGTTGACTACAGCATCTTGCAATATCAACAGAAGGCTTAACAGAGCTTGAGGAACATAGTTTCCTACGCATATCCCAAAGGCTCACAGTTTTAATTAGACAAAGCAGGTTGGGGTAGCTGCAGAATACATTAAAGCCTTTGTGTCATCTTGGCTGGTGGGCCCCGCTTCAAACAAACAGAACCTTTTCTCCTCTTGTCTGCTGACAACCTGTGTCACTATCATCATGTACCAGGACTGGTGTCTGCTCTGTCTTTCCTCTTTTTATCTTGACATAAATATGCTGCTATGCCTGGCTGATTACACGCTCCAACGCCAAGGTCTCCCTGTAAAAACGTCCTCCTTGTCTCCAGTTTTCCACTGCTGACCCGAGTAATTAGAACATGCTAGTTTCACCGCTGTCTTATTAGTGTCGATAATAGGTTCTGCTTTCTTTCATCTTTTCTTTCTTTCTTTAAAAAAAATTTAACAGAAGCAAGGATGTTTCTGTTGCACTTTGTTTGATGTTGGAATGTATGAATGAACACACACACACGAACGAACACACACACACACACACACAGACATTTAATCTGCAGAACTTCCATTTTTGCAAAGTGCTATACAATCTCCATTCTGCATTTGTGAGGAGTCGATGCTTTAGAGCAGCTGCTCCTATTTTCTGGAACTCCCTATTGACATTAGGCTGGTGCATAGAATATATCACGGATGGAACGTAGGTAAGTTGCATGTTGCATAGCTAGTGGTTAGTGTCAGAATAGGACCTGGGATGACCTTGGGCCAGTCACCGTTTCTCAGCCTGACGACCTCACAGGGCTGTTGTGAAGATAAAATGAGGAGAGGAATGTTCCAAGGCAACCTCCAGCTCCTTCGAGGAAGGGCAGAATATAGCTAAGATAAATAATAATATTTTAAAATATAAAATACAATATTTATATGCTGTTATGTAATACCTTAGATATGTTTATAGGTCCTTAGTTGAAGTACAGGATCAAGCAGCTACAACACTAAAAGTATTTTGTGTGATCATCTTTTGGGTGTTGTGGGTGGGGTATTTAGGCTTTGTGGGAGGAAAGACAAACAGAAGGAACAAGAGGCAGATGGGAAAATATCAAGGAAGTTCTGAGATTTGGGAATGGCTACCAGATATTAGTGGGAGCTCCCACTTAGATTTGGTAACCTGTGTAAACATTAATAAACCAGCAAGAGGGAGATTTTTTGCTTATAAGCTTCTTATCATGCCTATGTCTGTTGCCCTATTTCCCCTATGCTAAAAAAGCACCAACTTTCTGCATTAACTCCTGCCGATAGCGGCATTTACAAATCCTTTCGTAATTCTCCAAACGCTTTCATCAATGGGTAACATTCATGTTGTGTAACATGTTGAGGCCAGTTCCTCCGCCGTCTCCCCTCCTCCTCCTCACACTACTGTTTTATAGCTGTTGCTTAACAGAATTAGTAACTGAAATGAACTTGCCTCTTCACCCATTTGTGATTTTGAGGGAGAGTTTCCTACCCAGCCCTGCTAATCCTTGCTGACATTTAAAGTCATCAAAGTGGGCGATTCCTCTTCGATCGTTCTCACCAGACCTCATAAAAGATCCTTTTAACACATTGCAAAAATTAATAGGTCACATTTGATAAATCTGCAGTCTTAATTTTCAAGACGGGTTGCTTCAACTTAAATATAGCTTTCAGGTCGATAATATAGTGTGTATTGTTAAAATAATGGCATATATGCTGTTCTCATTTGTGGTAGGACTGTAGCTCAGCAGTAGACCGTGCAGAAGGTCTCAGGATCAGTCCCCAGCATCTCTGGGAATGTCCCTGTCTAAAATCCCGGAGAGCCACTGCCAGTCAAAGTAGACAACGCTGAGGCAGATGTACTAATGGTATGTCTTGGCATAAGGCAAATTTGTATGTTTATGCACTAGGCCCCAGGGGAAGGTTTAGATCAGGCATAGGCAAACTCTGCCCTCCAGATGTTTTGGGACTACAACTCCCATCATCCCTAGGTAACAGGACCAGTGGTCAGGGATGATGGGAGTTGTAGTCCCAAAACATCTGGAGAGGGCCGAGTTTGCCTATGCCTGGTTTAGGTGCAACTCAGTTTGCAGAAGAGGGTTTTCGCATGGGTTAAGACAAGTTAGGGACATCCAGAGATACATATAAAAACTGTTCTGAAAATGCTTTTTTTAAAAAAAGCATTTTAAAAAATACATTGAATTTTCCATAAGGCTCATCATCGCCATCTAGTGTCACATTGTATACTGCACTTAAAACACACCTAAAATGTTTTATTTGCAGCTGTATAGCCGAGTCCCATCAGTTTAAACAATGAGGAGTTGGAGAGGTCAGCTCAAGAAGTTAAAGATATAGAGACAGTCTGAGAATCTGGAGGTCCCCGTCTTTCTCAACTCCATGCACAGCCCTTTTCTATTTAAACTTCCAACATCTATTCATTTCTCCATCAGTTATCTTGTATCATTATTCATATTATTTTGCCATTTGCAGCTACCAGATTTGCTCCCTCACATATAACAGCCTTAGACGCAGAGTTCCTGTGCCTCCAGTTTTGTTGCATACTGATGGAGGGGAGGATGTCCAATTTGAGAAACCACTGGGCAAGCTGGCTGCAAAATTCCCCCCAGAATGAAGGCGATGATTGAAGTCTGCAAAAGCTCCTTTGACTCACCATATTGTCTGTGATTAAGTTTCCTTCTGTAGCCTGTCTCCGTCATTCGCAAGGCATCTCATGCTGAGAACTTGGCAGGTCCTGCTGGCCAAGGGTTAACGGAGACAAGAGCTGGTTTCAAGCTGAAATATGCTGTCTTTTTCGAGCTGGGGTTGAGTTTTCAACAGATGTCTCATTCTCCTCTCCCTCTACGCCAAGGAGGTTAATTGAAGGAAAGCGACTGTACACCAGACCCAAGAGTCCCCTATTGAGATCCTTGGCACATATAAATCAGACTTAAATTTCTCCCTTTCCCTCCAAATGAATAACAAGGCCTCAAGCTCTGCTGTTCCTTAAAGCTGGCACAATTTGCAGGTAGAAATTTCACAGCTGATGACAAGGATGCCATAATTTAATTAACTCCCTGTTTGCTGAAGGGAATGGTGTCCTGGTTTTTCAATCACAAGCGTCATTGATTTCACCCTGCTGCTGGCTGTGGGAGGTTTGGATCAGCACGAGGACCAGAGAGTGGACTGAAGAAAGCCTGTGATAGATGTCCGTTGCTCAGTCTAAGCAGAACTCCTTCTCTCATAATGCTACAAACTCTGGGCTACCCAGCAAAGCTGACGGTTGGAAGACTCAGGACAGAGAAAAGTAAGTGCTCACACTAGTGTTTTTGGATGCGGGTGGCGCTGTGGGTTAAACCACAGAGCCTAGGACTTGCTGATCAGAAGGTCGGCGGTTCGAATCCCTGTGACGGGGTGAGCTCCCGTTGCTCGGTCCCTGCTCCTGCCAACCTAGTAGTTCGAAAGCATGTCAAAGTGCAAGTAGATAAATAGGTACCGCTCCAGCGGGAAGATAAACGGCGTTTCTGTGCGCTGCTCTGGTTCGCCAGAAGCGGCTTAGTCATGCTGGCCACATGACCCGGAAGCTGTACGCCGGCTCCCTCGGCCAATAAAGCGAGATGAGCGCCGAAACCCCAGAGTCGGCCACGACTGGACCTAATGGTCAGGGATCCCTTTATCTTTACCTACACACTAGTGTTTAAAGCCCTGACCGACTTCGTCCCCAAATATCTGAAAGGCAGTTTCCATCCCTACAGACCATCCCAGGTATGATGATCAGGAGAGGGGCCCCTCTGTAGGGATGTGCATAGATGCTAAGAGAGGAGATATTTATTAGATATTATCCATCCTTCCTCACGTTTGTGAGTTCACCAGAGTACATCCCTTTGCAGCCTAAAAGGAAGTTAGATAGGCTTGTTATAGCCTTTTAGTTTAAGTATTCCAGGATGCTTTAAGGCAGACTGGGTTTTACCCCCCTTAAAACAATAATCACACAAACAGTCTTGTAAAAGGTAAAAATAACATTTACTCATGCAGAGTGTTCTGTTTTAGAGTAACAGAAACAGCAGCTTTGTTCAGGCAGGCTTAAAATGGTAATTCGGTTACAAAGAAAGGCTTAAGTCTACTTTAGGATGGAGTCTGAGCTTAGCAGATCGTTCTCACGTTTCTAGCTTGTTGAGGAGATGAAGAGGTAAGAGGCAAAAGAGGATGTGCCCAGGCAGGTAAGGAGAATATATATATGGCCAGTGCTTTTCTTTCTGGGGTTATGTAGGGGTATGCATACCCCTAAACATTTTGTGAATATAACGGAAGAAGAAACTAAAAATGTTAACATTTTTAGTTCCTTCTCTAGCGCGGTGAATCGTCAGTTCCATTGCCACCCCTAATGGTGGCCTCATTTTCTGTCATGATGTTTCCTGAGTTTCAAATGGAAGCGAGCTTTTGCTGTGTGAAGTAGGAGTTGGAATCTAGCACGGTTATTGGTCAGTTTTGTTGCTACCACCTCTGATGGCGGCTTCCTTTCCTTTCCCGGTTGTTCCTGAGTCTCAGACGAAAGCGAGTGTTCAATGTGTGAAGCAGTGTGGAATGTGGATGTGTGGAATTGGGAAGATGTTAGTGCACACAACCTCATGCCAGTGTGGAAGTTACTGTGAGCTGTCAGCTTTGTAATAGGAGGTAATGCATGTTCTTTGTACTTTTGTCCATTTACTGTATTTATTTTCCCTGATTTGAACTATAAAATGCTGTTTTTCTTAAGTCAAAATGAGAGTGCCCCTAAACATTTTTTTTTTTTGAAAAAAGCACTGTACAGTCATACCTCGGGTTGAAGTAGCTTCATGTTAAGTATTTTCAGGAGTGCGTTACTTCCGGGTTTCGCCACTCACGCATGCGCAGATGCTCAAAATGACATCACGCGCATGCGCGGAAACAGCGAAACGTGACCTACACATGCGCAGACACGCAGTCGCATGTTATGTTCTACTCAGGATGCAAACAGGGCTCCGGAATGGATCCTGTTCGCATCCAGAGGTACCACTGTATGTAGTAATGCCCTCCCCTTGTCAGGGCACAGTGGGAGTGTCTCTCAGAGTTCTCTCTAGCAAACTTACAGCAGCAGCTGCTCCTATCATATGCCTATCTAACAAACCTCCACATCCCTCAGAAGTTCAGGATGGTGGTGGCGGCAGCCCTGTGGCAGCCCCTAAGTCTTGAAATGCCTTCTGCACCTGGGTATGTCTGGCTTTCCCTCTATACTGCTTTTGGCAAATGCTGAGGATGCACCCCTTTACCCCAGCCTTTGACACCTGAGATGCATGTGTTCCCGTGACTGTAATTTCTTCTAACTACTTTTAATTCTGAATTTAATTTTTTTTTTGGTAACCCACCCCAGGGCCTGCTGGTGATGGGCAGGAAACGAAAGTTTTTGTGGTTTTCGTTGTTAATAATAGTATCGATACATGACATAGCTAAATAATGGAATTGGCTCCCACTAGAAGCAATGATGACCACTGATTTGAATGGCTTCAAGAGAGGATAAATTCCTGATGGCTAGGTTCTCCCTCTACTGTGGAAGGTGGAATCCCTCTGAATTAAAAGGTAAAGGACCCCTGTGCGGTTAAGTCCAGTCAAAGGCGACTATGGGGTGGGGCGCTGATCTTGCTTTCAGGCCAAGGGAGCCGGCGTATGTCCACAGACAGCTTTCCAGATCATGTGGCCAGCATGACTAAACCACTTCTGGTGCAACGGGACACCGTGATGGAAGCCGGAATGCAAGGTAATGCCGATTACCTTCCTGCCACAGCGGTACCTATTTATCTACTTGCACTAGTGTGCTTTCGAACTGCTAGGTTGTCAGGAGCTGGGGCAGAGCAATGGGAGCTCACCCCACGGTGGGGATTCGAACCGCCAACATTCTGATCAGCAAGCCCAAGAGGCTCAGTTGTTTAGACCACAGCGCCACCCATGTCCCAATCCTCTGAATACCAGCTGCTAGGAGTCACAAATGGTGCTCTATTCCTGCTTATGGGCTTTTCCATGGGGCATCTGGCTGGCCATTCTGAAAGCAGGATGCTGGACTAGGTTGGCCTGATCCAGCAGCGCTCCTCTTCTGTTCTTATAGTCTTATAGTTTTAGTGGTAATTCACTTAAGGCTTCAGTCCTATGTGCTCTTCTTTTTGAGTAAACATCCATAGAATTGCCCTTTAAAGTGTGGTGCCAGAAATATAGTTATCTCTATCTGTAAATTCTAATTCACTGAAGAGCAAATAATGATCACCAAGGGGGGCTGGTTAATATCAATATCCATAATGCTTAACAAACAAACAATATTCAGACCTGTGCACCCAACTCTAACTAGGGCCAGCCTGTCCTTGGATTTGACTTCTTTGTCCCCTTCACTATTTTAGTATCAAGGAGAGAAACTGAATTAAGCAAGAATGAATTGGATTTAGCATAACCTGCCAACCTGACCTAAATGCAGAGCCGTACATGTTCTCGCACTAAATTAAGGCAAATCAAATTAAGGCAAATTAAATGATAGCTAATTGGATGCAATGTTCTCAAAGGGTTGCTAATGGAAATTTGAATAAAGAATCCAATATTCAGGTTGTTAAAACTTCTGAATTGTGCCTGTTTCAGCCTTTTTACTCTAAGCTCTCCTAAGTGATGGGAATGCAAAACTCCTGCCTGTTTTATGGTTGAATGCATAGATGCTTTGTGTAGGAATTCAGTAGGACTGGGCATGGCGAAATCAAGACTGGCCCCACTACACCACGGGGGGGGGGGGGGGAGTTTATCGTGCCCACACCAGACATGTGGCACCTTCACTAAAGTGGCACCCAGTACTATTTCCGCAATCTTTAAAAAAATGGATTCCAGTTTCTGTCTTCAGCTTTAGTAGCGCCAAAGGAGAAATTCAGCTTGTTGTTCCAGAGAGTAGAGAGGCTGGCTCCCCCTCCTCCACAAATGAAAGCAGACAGATTGTAAAAACTTGCAGTGCGTATACTGCTTACCCTCTTGAGAGTTCTTCATCCAGAAGCTGGTGATGTCATCCCAGAAGAAGGAAAAGAGGGAGAGAAAACGAGCTCATGAAACCAGATCTCAAGTTACACTCGCATGTGCAAAGTGTTCTGGGAGTTTTATTTGGCATGGGTTGCATTGGTTGTTTTGGCCTTAATATTTCGGTCAGGAAAGGCATTCTGAATGGCTCTCTTTGCAGTGTGGTCCTGTCGTTACAATTCAACTTCTGTTCATCTGGACTGTTGCTCCGAAGCTGTTTCCAAGGCTGACGTGCCACTTCATCCAATACTTTATCTGGGATAGGATTTCACAACATCGCATCCTCAGCATCACAGATTATTTGAGCAAGGAAATTTAAACCAGGAGGGTGTTGTTGTTGTTTTGGTGGTGGGACATTGCAACTCCAAATGTTGTTGGAGTCCAACTTCTATCAGCCCCAGCCAGCAAAGGCAACGATTGGGGATGGCTGTTGGTTGTAGGCTAATAGCATCTGGTACGGCACAGATTTCCTCTCCCCTTTTTCGTTGTTGTTAAGATGAACATCACTTGCGCATCTTTCTTTCATGATAAGCTAATAGTCCCCTCTTCAATTAGCAGTGGCATCTCCAAAAGACATGCAAAGGTATGTAATGGCCCTTGGACCTCTGCCCCCCCCTCCATGTCAATGGACAGAAGGTCCCTCCTTATCACCACCACCACCACCACCATTTGTTGCATTTAATTCATTGCTTTTTACAAAAAAACTTTCAAAGCAACTTAAAGGTAAAGGGACCCCTGACCATTAGGTCCAGTTGTGGCCGACTCTGGGATTGCGGCACTCATCTCGCTTTACTGGCCGAGGGAGCTGGCTTACAGCTTCCGGGTCATGTGGCCAGCATGACTAAGCCGCTTCTGGCGAACCAGAGCAGCGCACAGAAACGCCGTTTACTTTCCTGCCAGAGCGGTACCTATTTATCTACTTGCACTTTGACGTGCTTTCGAACTGTTAGGTTGGCAGGAGCAGGGACGGAGCAACGGGAGCTCACCCTGTCGCGGGGATTCGAACCGCCGACCTTCTGATCGGCAAGTCCTAGGCTCTGTGGTTTAACCCACAGCGCCACCCGCGTCCCACTCAAAGCAACTTACAAAGGTTCAAAGTACAAAACAACTTCTCAATCATTTAAATCAAAATATATAATATGGATTCAACTCCACCCCACTAGAAGATGGATGTAATGAATTTGTGGTTGGGAATGAGCAGATGGAAGCAGATTTATAACCACTCCCACCATCCCCAGGCAAAAGCCTGTTTAGGGCCCCTCTCAGGTGTGAGATGGAAGAGAAGTATTGGGTGGTGCAGCACCCGGTTTGGGGTCTAGGTTCAGCTGCCTCTCGAAATATCACCTCAGCATGAGGTTCCCAATGTGGGGGTCTTAGTTGATATTTGAATGCTAGGGGTCATTTTGGCTCAAGATGGCTGACCAAAATAACTTCGGCATGACTTCACCCGACTTGCTGGTATAATGGGACCAAACTCACAAATTACACTGTCCATGTTAAAAAGCACAATATTTTTTGGTTTCTAAAAAATCCCAGGCACTCCTCACAAGTATACTATAAAACACAAAACACTATGACAATTGAATGATTGAAATGACTGGTTATTCCCATGGGTCCAAATGTGGGGTGCACCCCCCATAGGGGGGCAATTTGATTTTTAATGGGGGCAATTTGAGAATGAGTTATTAACAGTGAATGGCCTTTTAGGCTTCCTTCACATGAATAGGAATTCACTTTTTGAATAATAAAATTATATGTCACGGGGGCAGGGGGGTGGGATCAGGGTTTTAGAGATGCTTAGCATGGCTTAGCATGGCCAAAAAAGGTTGGGAACCACTGGGTTATTCAAAAATAGTTACATGAATAGCTGCATATGTCTGACTGCATAAAAATGATATTCAAGAGATGCCTGAAAGTCAAATGTGAGGATGCCTGCTGGAAGAGTGTTTCACAGCAAGGGAGCACTAAATCCCCATGGGAGCTGGGCTTGTTTAGCCTGGAAAAGAGACGACTGAGAGGAGATATGATAGCCAAATATCTTAAGGTCTGTCACATGGAAGAGGGAACAAACTTTTTAGAACAAATGTTTCAAAATGGGAGGTTTCCAAAGAATATTTGAAATATAAATATAGTAGTTTAAATTTGGTTGCAGCATTTGAGGAACATCAGTAATAGTTGCAAGGCAGATATAAGAATTAAGATATATGAAGAAAAAAATTAATAATAAAAGTGTGTGCTGGCAATAAATTATATGAAATCGAAATATGGAATAGACGGGAAGTTGGGTCTTTAGTGTTAAGACCAATTTGTGTCTTATTGTTTGTTAAGAAAATTCAGTATGTATTGTTATTCCTGTGTGTAATTTGGTATTTGTGTTTTCTGTTTTCTTGCTGTATCAATAAAAAAAAAAAATGAAGAGGGAACAAACTTGTTTTCTTCTGCTGTGGAGGGTAGGACTCAAACCAATGGCTTCAAGTTGCAAGAAAGTAGATTCTGACTGAACATACGAAAAAACTTTCTGACAGTAAGGGCTGTTTGACAGTGGAATGGTCTCCCTCTGGAGGTTGTGGACTCTCCTTCCTTGGAGGTTTTTAAGGAGAAGTTGGGTGACCATCTGTCATGGATGCTTTAGCTGAGATCCTTGCACTGCAGGGGGTTGGACTAGACGATCCTTGGTGTCCCTTCCAACTCTATGATCTGGTTGAGGCCAGTCACACTGCTGCAGCATTGGGGGCTGTTATGTACTGAGTTGAATAGGATCCAAAAGGCAGCAGTCTGATTGGTCCTAGAACAATAGGATTCAGAATGCAGCAGTCTGATTGGTCCTAGAACAATGCAGCAGTATGATTGGTTGGCAGGAACCACCCAATCCTGCTCCAGATAGAAGTGAATCCACAACCTGATTGGCTTACAGTAGAATTCCAGAATTAGCCAATCATGTGCAGCCCATTGTGTAAATAATGTATATAAAGCAGATACTGTGAGGGGACATTATTCATTCCTCCTCACCACTATGAGCTGAATAAAGAGCATGAAATCACTTTGCGACTCTGAGTATATTTCACTGGCGACGAAGGTGGGATCCCGCTGAGCTGACTGCCACACACAGCACCGCAGCACCGCCAACTGCCGCACCGCTGCCTCGCACCGTGTATCCAGGCTTCAGCTCCGGGGCACAAGGAACTCAGAATGGCAGCCAACAGCAGCTTCTCGCCATTCAACCCAGCATCTGGAGACTGGGAAGCGTACGCCTCCCGTTTCACCTTCCTCCTAGAAGCCAAAGGGGTCACCGACGAAGAAGACGCCAAGAAGAGGGCGATATTCTTCAGCGTCTGCGGAGAGGAGACGTTTGAAATCGCCCGGGCTCTCCTTGCGCCTGAAGACGTCGCTACTGTTCCATACAAAACAATAATGGAACAGCTGAAGGGGCACTTTTCGCCGCAGCCCTCAGTGGTGGCTCGTCGAAATGCCTTCTACGCAAAGCGGCAAGCCCCTGGGGAAACCATAACTGGGTTTGTGACCTCTCTCCGCCAAGCCGCCCGGTTCTGCAACTTCTCAGAGCTGGAGAACATGCTTCGTGACCGCCTCGTCGGTGGCCTGAAGGATGAGAAGCTGCAACGACGCCTCTACGCTAAGAAGGACCTAACGTTCCAGGTCGCTCTGGAGGAGGCCCTGGCAACAGAAGCTGCCGAGAGGTCGACCCAAGAGGCACGGCCGAGCCTGCCATCCCAACCGAGGGTCCACCATGAAGACCTCACCGACGACTCAGGATCCGACAGGGAGGAGGTGCACCGAGTACAGCAGCGCACTCAAGCAGCGCACAGACCACAGCTGCCTCGACGAGAAGGAGGGAACTGCGCAAGCTGCGGGGAGAGTCACGAGAGGAGGACCTGCCGTTTCCGCAACGCAGAGTGCAGGCAGTGCAGAAAATCGGGACACATCGCCCGGGTGTGTCGGGCTCGGCCCACCCGACACCAGGCATCAGATGACCAATCCAAGAGCCCCAGGTCCCGGGGCCCAACGCACCAAGGCAACTCGACGGAGCTCACGGACTTCCAGGTATACCAGTTGCCCCACCCCAACGTAGAGAAAATTTATGTAGAGGTACAGATAGAGGGGGCCCCATGCCGCATGGAGCTTGACACGGGTTCAACTCTATCCATAATCTCGGCAAGGACCTTAAGGAAACTGTGTCCCACTGGGGGTCCCAAACTCAGGCCGGCCCCATTCACCCTCCGGGACTTCCAGAAACGTAAGGTCCCCACAATGGGGGTGGGGACCTTCAGGGTGCAATACCGAGGGCGGACGCGGCAACTGGACTTGCTTGTGGTCAAGGGCCCCTACATTAGCTTACTGGGATTGGCATGGTTTGGACCACTGGGGCTAGCTGTCACCGGGGTGAACCACACTAGCTTACAAGTGGACGTGGACGCCATATGCAAGGAATTTCCAGGGGTTTTCGATGGGAAATTGGGACAGTATACGGGCCCCCCCATTGCGCTACAGCTTGACCCCGCAGTACGACCGGTCAGGCTCAAGGCCCGCCGGGTCCCGTTCGCCTTGAAACCCCGTATAGACGAGGAATTGGACCGACTCGTAGAGCAAGGAGTGCTGGAGCCGGTGCCTAATGCTCCCTGGGAAACCCCAATCGTCACACCCGTCAAGCCTAATGGTTCGGTCCGCATCTGCGCAGACTACAAATGTACCATAAACAAGGCCCTCACGGCCCACGCATACCCAGTGCCAGTGGTCAGCCATGTCCTTGCCACCCTGGCTGGGTCGAAAATTTTTGGCAAGCTGGACTTGGCCCAAGCATATCAACAGCTGCCAGTAGATGAGGCCACAGCAGAGGCACAGACGATTGTGACGCACAGAGGAGCGTTCAGGGTAAAGCGGCTGCAATTCGGTGTCAGCGTGGCACCAGGCATATTCCAGAATATAATGGACTCTCTCCTTAAAGGGATTCCTGGCGTCACCCCCTTCTTCGATGATGTGTTGATTGCCGGCCCCACACCAGAGGAGTTTGAGGACCGCCTCCGCACCGTTCTGCACCGTTTCCAGACGGCGGGTCTCAAGGTGAAGCGGGAAAAATGTCTACTAGGAGTGCCTCAGGTGGACTTTCTGGGATTTATGGTGGACGCAGAAGGGGTCCACCCGACTGGGGACAAGGTACGGGCCATTTGTGATGCCCCAGCGCCCAAGAGCAAGACTGAACTTCAGGCCTTCTTGGGGCTATTGAACTTTTACCATTCCTTCCTTCCCCACAAGGCGGCGGTAGCGGAGCCCCTACACAGACTCCTGGACAAGCGGGCCCCTTGGGTGTGGGGCCAGCGCCAGGAGGCCGCATTCCAGGCAGTCAAGGACTTGCTTGTCTCAAACTCGGTCTTGGCACACTTCGACGAGAGGCTGCCGGTGGTGCTAGCATGCGACGCCTCACCCTATGGCATTGGAGCTGTCCTGGGGCACCAACTCCCGGATGGAAGAGAGGTACCGGTGGCGTACTTTTCCCAGACACTCAACACAACCGAGCGGAACTACTCGCAAATCGACAAGGAGGGTCTGGCAATCGTAAAGGGAGTAAAAAAATTCCATGATTTCTTGTACGGGCGGCCCTTCACCGTGGTGACTGACCACAAGCCGTTGCTTGGCTTGTTTGCCCCCGAAAAGCAGACCCCCCAAGTGCTGTCTCCTCGCGTCCTCAGGTGGTCAATTTTCCTTGCCAGCTACCAGTATGCACTGATTCACCGACCTGGGAAGGCGATGGGCCATGCGGACGCCCTCAGCAGGCTACCACTACCGGAAACAGGCCCTGACCCAGCACCTGCACAAGAGGTTATGAGCCTGGAGCTGCTTCCCGACCGCCCCATTCAGGCACAAGAAGTTGCACACCATTCCAAGAAAGATAGGGTCATCTCCCGGGTCCTGGACTGGGTGTGGAGGGGATGGCCCAGCAGCAGCCCCGGGCCAGAATTCGCCGGCTACACAACCCGCAAACATGAACTGTCGGCCCACAAGGGGTGCCTGTTATGGGGAAGCAGAGTCGTTGTTCCCCAGCCCCTCCGCAAAAGGGTCCTCACAGCCCTACACGAGACACATCCAGGGGTAGTAAGAATGAAGGCCCTTGCCAGGAGTTATGTGTGGTGGCCGGGGATCGATGGAGAGATAGAGGCCTGGGTCAAACACTGCCAGGCCTGCCAAGAATCCCGCCCAGATCCCCCAAGGGCCCCAGTCCAGTCCTGGGAGTCCGCCCGAGCACCATGGTCACGCCTGCATGTGGATTTCGCTGGCCCCTTTCAGGGGAAAACATTCTTCATAGTGGTGGACTCCTACACCAAATGGCTGGAAGTCGCACTGGTACCGTCCACTTCCACGTCCGCAGCCATCCGGGTACTACGCAGGCTGTTTGCAACCCACGGGCTCCCTGACACTCTCGTCTCAGACAACGGGACTGCATTTACGTCAGGAGAATTCCAAACCTTCACAGCGCAGAACGCCATCCGCCACATCCGTTCGGCGCCGTTCCACCCTGCCACCAATGGCCAAGCAGAACGCATGGTGCGGACCACCAAGGACACCCTTCGCCGCATGACGCAAGGGGACTGGGAGTACCGCCTTGCCACATTCCTTCTAGCACAGCACAGCACCCCCAGCTCAACGACTGGCTGGAGCCCCGCTGAACTACTAATGGGTCGGCGCCTTGCAATCAGATTGGACCGCCTTCACCCCGATAGAGCTCAGGATGAGATAGTGGTGGGGGAAGGCAGGAACCCCCGGACCTTCGTGGCCCAGGACCCAGTGTACGCAAAGAATTTTGGGGCAGGCCCAGCATGGGTACCCGCCACAATCACCAGGGTCACTGGCCCCGTGTCGTACGAGGTGCTAACGGATGGGGGGCAATGCTGGCGCCGCCACTGCGACCAGATACGGCGACGATTCCCGGGAGAAAACCAGGAGGAGGACAGGTCAGAGGAGTCCCAAGGGAACAGCGGGGCAGTGAGGCCCATAGAGCAGGAGGGGCCAGCAGGAGAGGCAGAATCAGTAAATACAGAGAGGACCCGTGAGGCCGAAAGGACACCGGAACCAGAACCACGACTGAGCGAGCCGGTTGCACCAGACCAAACAGCCGCATCACAGCCAGCATCCTTGGAACACGAGCCAGAACCCGGAGCCCGGACCAGGGAACACCCCAGGCCACAACGCACACGTAGGCCGCCGGCATACCTTGAGGACTATGAATGCGACCTCCCGGGCAGGACTGGAACTTAGAGGGGAGGGGTGTTATGTACTGAGTTGAATAGGATCCAAAAGGCAGCAGTCTGATTGGTCCTAGAACAATAGGATTCAGAATGCAGCAGTCTGATTGGTCCTAGAACAATGCAGCAGTATGATTGGTTGGCAGGAACCACCCAATCCTGCTCCAGATAGAAGTGAATCCACAACCTGATTGGCTTACAGTAGAATTCCAGAATTAGCCAATCATGTGCAGCCCATTGTGTAAATAATGTATATAAAGCAGATACTGTGAGGGGACATTATTCATTCCTCCTCACCACTATGAGCTGAATAAAGAGCATGAAATCACTTTGCGACTCTGAGTATATTTCAGGGGCACAAGCGAAATTAGAATCAAGTAACTTATCATCATCCACTCCCACAAGCCCCTCATCAAACACAGATTCCAGATTCTCTTGGAGAATATTACTTCCATAGCTACCCTTGTGTTTGCAGTAGGCTGTGTGATTATAGTGAGGGGGGAATCCTTCTCAGGGTGCTTCCATAGGTCATAAAGTTGCTGAGAGATTAGCCTCCCTCTGTATATTGCCACACACCCACCCCACCCAGTTCCTCTCTGCCCCCTCTATTATAAAATTAATGGGCGTTCAGTTAAACTAAAACAAAGAATGTGTCCCTCAGGCAAATGTTTTTTAAAAAGAGAGAGGAGAGAGAGAGAGGAAGGGAAGGAGGTGGGGGAAAGAAAAGGATTTCCTTTAGTCTGCTGAATGCAAAGCCATGTTCATATCCAAAGGCAACAATGTGTATTTAGCAATGCTATAAGTGTCCTAGAAAATGAATTATATATGTTTCTCAGAATATCCTTCCAGGGCTTCCAACTACTTAGGATTTCTACTTTCTGTTTGCAGAACATACTCGCCACAGCACATGCGCAGAACACGAATGGGCATGCAAGCCTGTGTACATTTAACTAGCAGCAAGCTCCGTTGTGTTAAGTGGGGTATACTCCTAGGAAGGTCAGCGGTTCAAATCCCCTCGACGGAGTGAGCTCCCGTTGCTCTGTCCCAGCTCCTGGCAACCTAGCAGTTCGAAAGCACGCCAGTGCAAGTAGATAAATAGGTACTGCTGCAGTGGGAAGATAAATGGCGTTTCTGTGCGCTCTGCCTTCTGTCACAGTGTCCCGTTGCGCCAGAAGCGGTTTAGTCCTGCTGGCCACGTCACCCGGAAAGCTGTCTGTGGACAAATGGCCTGAAAGTGAGATGAGCGCCACACCCCATAGTCGCCTTTGACTGGACTTAACCGTCCAGGGGTCCTTTACCTTTTACCTTTTTACCTATGGAGAATGATAACTGCTACCAACCAAGACTGCCATTTCTGTTGCAGGTGCCATTGGAATTAGCCAAGATGCTTGATGTGAAGATCAGAGTTCATAGATGAAACCTCCATGTTCACAGCTGTCAGGGAGGACTGCTCCTTTTGTATTGTTTCTCAGGTCAGTAGAGATTGTGGTGTCTAGGATTTTTTGGTTTTATTTAGACATAGATACAACCTGAGCATAGGATGGGGGGCAAATAAAATGGATGGGAAGGTAAATATAGTTTTTAAAAGATGAAAGTCTGTGGGAAAGGCATGGAATATTCCCATGGGACCAGCCCCATCACATGCAAGACCCTCTCTATGGCTACTCCCCTGCAGTCCACAGAAACCATAGGCTCCCCTAGCTCCTGAATTAACCATTTGATGCAGCATGTCACAAAAAGTCTGGAGCACAGTATGTGAATAAGCCATTCCCTAAACTCCAATTGGACATCCAGACACTCCTGGGGTGATTATAATGAAGTGTAATAATTAGCTCCAAAACACAATGTTATATTGGACGAGGTCTGGGTTGAGCAGGCTAACTGGTTTAAAAGTAAGTATGTGTATGTGTGTTTTGGGAAGGAATGATAAATATCTTAAGCCAAAGCAAATGATACATCATAATCCATTCACTCTTACTGACTTGACTCCCCACCTTCATTCAAATGCTCTTTTTTATTTCTAAACTAATTTTTGACCTCATCACAAACAACTCTGTGTGTGATTTTATTTCCAGAGCTGAAGGACCAAATGGTGGTTTTTTTGAAGGATAAATAGCTCCCCATTAATTGACAGAGATGTGAAAAGCTGGAAATTTCATAATAGCTACAAAGGCAGCTCTAGGGGGAAGTAGTGGGGGGTGGGGAGGCTCAGAGGCGGTAATTATACCGTAGAGGATCAGAGGCACAGCTGCATATTATGCACTGAAAGCTCTTTCCCCCACCCACTACTGGGATACAAGTATTGGAGTCCCTGTATGTGTCTTTCCTCCTAAATAATGTGGGTGTTTTATAGCAGGGATGGGGAACCTTAGGCTCAGGAGCCAAATTCTCTTTCTGGCCATTGGGGCCACTTCCCCAGGCTGCACCCTACACCAACCTTACCCTTCTCCCTCCTTGAGTGTTTTTGCCCGATTCCACATATCCCTGAGCTCTTGGCTGCCAGGATGGATGACAGAGAAGGGTTTGCGATTGTGCTGTACAAAGGTAACATCTGCAGCTGTTTCTCTACCAACCTTTGCCTCTGGCCCCACCCACCACTGGCTTGTGGCCCCTGGAAGACTGCCCAGAAGAGAACACTGTCCTCAAGACTGGAAAAGGTTCTCCATCCTTGCTTTCGAAGAGATGAGAAACAGCCCGTTGGGAAATGTGCTGGTGCTGCCTCTCCTCCCTGGGAAGGAAGACAACTTGCGTGGGTGATGTTGGCAAAACCCTCAGCATCTCCAGCTATTTGCTTTGTGTGATAATGACTCACTTGTCACAGAGTTCCAATCTGTTCGCCCTTCCCTCCATTTCCAGTGTGCAAAATAGGAGTTTCCTCCATCCGTTATATTGCACTCACTCGCTTCTCCTCCCCACCTCTTCTTGAAAGGAGCGCTCTTGGCAGGAAGAGTTCTGGCAAGGAATGACACTGTGAAACATTCCAGGAGGGAGCAGCTCCATTGGAGCTCTGCCAGCACAGTGCAGTGTTTAGACTGAGTACTGGACAAGGACCCAGGAGACCAGGGTTCAAATCTCCATTTGGCCAAGATGCTCACTGGCTTTGGGCCAGTCACCAGCACTCAGACTAACCTATCTCAGAGGGCTGTTGTGAGATAATATAGAGAGGAGGAGAGCCATGGATGCCACCTTGAGCTCTTTGGAGGAAAGGTAGGATAGAAATCTCGCAATACAAATGGGAGGAATTTCCTAAATCTGCCCTTCCTTTAACAGCAGTTATTTTTTGCTCTCTGTATTCTCTGTGGGTAGGACAAGCAATTCTCCTTTTAACCATGATCTTCCTTTAGATATTTAAAGATCACCAGCCTATCCTTCACATTAACCTTTATCATACCATCAATGCACTTGCTGCTCTACGAAATGCAAGAGCACTTTTACAATCAGAAATTGGACACAACAAATACAGAGATGGAACATGGCTAGAGGGGTAAATCGCGGGTGTGAGTTCAGCCTCTTAAATTCAGGATTGTAGCGGGTCCTTCAAGCCCTTATGGCCGCAATGAAACTTAAACTTCAAGGCTGGAAGGAAAAACACATCCATTTCTCAATGGTCTGAAGATCTTACTGCCCTTTCTACATTGGAATGTGTATCTTACAATCATCAATCTTGTTTGGACATCAGTTTGGGCATTCAGACCTCTTTATATGTGGATCGATGGACCTCTTTATATTAGGATTGATGGAACATTCTTATTGTCTTATGGTTAACACATGAGGACATTCTTTTCTCTCTCTCCACCTTCTGTTGTATTTTTGCTGTACTGTGTGTGTGTGTGTGTGTGTGTGTGTGTGTAGCTATAGCTATAGCTATAGCTATAGCTATAGCTATAGTTCTGATTTCCTAAGATTAAATATACTGAACATATGGTTGGGGTGCAATTTGCTAGTTCATAATGGCCAGATTGATTCCAAGGAGAGCTTGCTTCCTTGACTTGGAATTTTGAAACAGAGACCGTGATGAGACTGTGTACTGATTTTGCACCTGCGTGGACTGCTTTCAGTGCATGAGACACTTAAAGCTAGCAGGTGTTGATGGTGTATGCTCAGAAGCTGATCACTCCAACTCTGGATGAAACTGTGGTTGACTGGCTTTTTAGTAGGGGAAGAATGATACATGTTACCTTATGTTTCTTGGGAGAAGAATGAAATAATTCATAATAAATATACTAGTTGATTGGTAGATTGCCAGTATTAGGGATGCTGCCCCTTGTGGTTGATTAGGAGAAAGGGGTGTGGCTCAGTGTTAGAGCAATTGGCTTTGTATGCAGCAGGTCACAGGTTCAATCCATTGGATGCCTTGAGCACCTGGTACGCGAATTCCTCAGTGTTGGCCTGGTAAGAGGAAGGGCTGTAACTCTGTGGTGGAGCACCTGTTTTGTATGTATAACACCCCAGATTCAGCTCCCAGAATCTCCAGGTATGGCTAGGAATGAAGTCTAGGGACGCATCTACACTCATGGTTTTTAACATTAAGGAAGGGTTAACAAATGGTTTTAATAACCATATGGACACATGTTGTTCTAGTTTTAACATTCATAATGTGTTATTGAAATATGACACCAGAGGGCACCAGCGACCAGGGATATAGCCGTTTTGATAAAAAAACAAAGGTAAGGAATGTTTTATTTTACAAGTATGCCCTGTGACATTTTGGAACGATGTATTTTATATTGTTCTAATAACGTTAAACAGGTCAGTGTAGATCCAGCCTAGGAATGCTAGAGGGCTGCTACTAGTCAATGCAGACAATTCCGAACTAAATGAACCAATGTTCTGCCCTATTATAAGACATCTTTCTGTGTTAAGAATACTTCGCTTTCCAAGTTGGATTTAACAAGCATAAATCTGCCGTGTTAAATCAACAGAATTTAAGCAAGGCTTTAACGCTTGTGATTTCTGCAGAAGGAATCCTGCTGTTCCATCATCCCATTCATTGACCCATTTTTCTTTCTTTTCTTTTCTTTCTCCTCCTCCCTCCATTTCTCTCTTTTTTTATGGTAAAAGAAAAATGTCTCCAACATGTTGTATTTTCTAAAAACACTTCTGCGGAGAGACAGATTATTTTGCATTTCTGAGAAAAAGCCAGACACAAAGCGACATTGACATGCAGGAAATGCAACGGCAAAGAAAGTGGTTTCCTTGGCAACTGCATCCAGACTAGAGGTCCTGTGCTAGGCACCACTATCCTGTCTACACCCAGCTTCTAAGGAGGTTTGACAGTGAATGCTGAAGCTGTATCTAACACGGGAACATCTAAGTGGGAAATGATACATTTCCATAAGAGGTATTTCTTAGGTCATTGGGGAGATGAGATCTTCTTTTTGTCCCACCACTCTCAGAAGTCTGGTTGGTAGCTAGGTGGGAAGTGGTCTTCCTGCAATGACACCCAAACTTTAGCAGTACCTTTCCTGGGAAATCCACCTGGCCCTCTCCTTTGATGCCATTTCAATACCAAGTAAAAACTATTTTATTTAAATGGGCTCAGTTGGTTGATTTCGGAGGTAGAATAATAGAATCATATGGATGGAAGAGACCTGAAGGGTCATCTAGTCCAATCCCTTGCAATGCAGAAATCACATCTAAAGAATTCCTGAGAGATGGCCATCCAACATCTCTTTAAAAGCCTCCAGTGAAGGAGAGACCACCACCTTCTGGAAATTGCTTTTTGTGTGTCAGGAGCGAGCCAGCAATAAATCATACAGAGTAAGTGAAGTTAACTCTCTCTTAGAAGAAACAAGGTCTGCTCAGGAGTGCCAGGCCTAATGAGCACAGCAACTCTTCTCAGTAGGTCTTGCTCTTATGAGAGAGTTGTGGAGACTGAGGGTCTTCCCACAGCCTCCCTTTCCTCCGTCCTTGGGCCCTCCCCATGCAATTTGAGACTATGCTAGTGCACCTGTCTTTGCTCCTCCCTCCTCATGCCTCTCCTGGTTCTGGGAGACAAGAAGAGAGGAGAACTTGTCACACCCTGGCTTCTTCACCAGCCTGACTCATCTCTTCCTCTTGGCCTCCCTCGTCTCCTGATTCTGCCTCCGCTTCTGCTTCTAGACTTCTCTCTGCCATAGACTCCCCCTGCTCACTAAACCCTGTTACTTCTTCAGCTTCTGGTACCTCCTCCCAGACTACTCCCTGTGATCCCTCATCATTGTCCCATCATCAGTCCCCAGGCCCGAGCCTTCTTCCCTTGGGGTGTTCCCCAGCTGGTGCCTCCCACCATTCCTTTGCTTTCAATCAGTCCATGACATTGTGTGTGCAGTCCATGTGGATGAAGATCACGGTCATCATGCTTCTTTAGGCCCTATGGAACTTGATGGAATCATCTGCTAAGCAAGCATAAACAATGTGGTGCCCAGGGGACCTTCTAGTATATCCTTTTGTGCCCACAGGAGGTCTCAGTGAATATCCCTTCAAAAATCTACAATACTCAAGAGGCTGCTCTTTACAGTAAAATCATGTTTGCATTGGTTCAACCTCTTCTACAGTGGTACCTCGGGTTACATACACTTCAGGTTACAGACTCCGCTAACCCAGAAATAGTACCTCGGGTTAAGAACTTTGCTTCAGGATGAGAATAGAAATCATGCGGCAGCAGCAGGAGGCCCTATTAGCTAAAGTGGTGCTTCAGGTTAAGAACAGTTTCAGGTTAAGAACGGACCTCCGGAACGAATTAAGTATGTAACCAGAGGTACCACTGTACACTGAAACTGTTATGCCATCTGTCAGGGAACTGACATCGGAGCTAGAGGCGGAGGGAAGGCTCTCAAATGATGCTGGAGAAGGGCCCAGCAGGGAGAGAGGCAGCTCAGCAGATGGGGAAGCAAATCAGCGCAACACCAGGGATAAAGGGGGGCAGATGGGGGAATTGGCGAGAGGGCTCCAGGACTCTTCACTGGACACCAGCGGGGAGAGCACGGGTCCTCCGCTACCCACGCCCTCCCTGCGCAGAAGGCTTCCGCGCAGGGAGAGTAAGAGGAGACTTGGCATCAAACAACTTTTATGTTGGAAAAGGTTTAAGAAACGCCCACTGAAGGATTCTGCTAGCGACTGAGGCAGCCACGGAGTGAAGGGCTGTCCAGACAGAAAGGTTTAACAAGGCAACATAGCCAGGAGAGGCGGCAACTTACGCACGAGCAACCCATACTCATTACACCATCCAACCAACAACACCTATATTGTTACTTCCAACCACAGCACTTTTCTCAACATTCCACAAGTGCACACTGCCCCCCTCCAATGTTGGTGGCCCCTTAACGTGATTCAGAAAATCCATTAAGCCCAAGGCCTGTAGTTGTGCAAAACTCCTTTCATGATACTCTCAAAGTACTGGAAGTTAGGGACACTCAGTTAAGGTGAATGTTGGAAAATTCAGGACACACTGATGAAGTGGATTGATGGTCACCAACCTAGAGGATAGGACAAATTCATGGGGGATAAAGTTATCAATGGCTGCTAGCCACAATGGCTATAGCTTTCCTCCATTGTTGGCGGTAGTGTGTCTCTGAATACCAGTTTCTGGGAATCGCAAGTGAGAAGACCGCTGTTGCATTCAGGTCCTGCTTGCAGGCTTTCTGTAAATATCTGTTTGGCCACTGTGAGAACAGGAATCTGGACTAGATGGGCCTTTGGCCTGATTCAGCAAAGTTCTTTTTATGTATTATGGGTTTTATGATTGAGACCTTAGGATCAGAACCTAGGAAGTCACACTTCACAAAATATTAGCAAGGGATCTAAAAAGGAGGAGCAAAAAAGTGAGGCAAAAAGGGCAGTCACTTACCAGGGACAGAAAATAGTTTTAAAAAATGACTACCCCTGTTAAATAGGACTATTGGAGTGTGTTGTGACTCTTGTCCCAAATAGAATAGCGTATTTTAACATTACTCCCTCAGCTCCTCTTGCCTTGCCCCAATGTAAATGAGACTGTGATCTCCCACTGTTTACTTGCTTTGGGATGGTAAGTAACAAGGACACCGCAGAGAACAATGAGCAGGGTTTTTTTTTGTTTTTTGTTTTTGTTTTAGCATTAACAGTTAATGAAAATAAATGCCAGCCTGTGCCGGGCTAATTTCTAAATACAAAGCAAGGGCCTGTACGATACTAATGAGCAATTATGCCTTTTCCCTTTTCTTCTTCAGTTTCCACTGCAAAGATTTATGGTCAATATCCTGATAAATGCCATCTGGTGCTGCCTGATTTGTGCAATGGCGGGGCGGCGGCAATGGCTTCTGCAGCATGGTTACTTGCACTAATAAGTCAGTACTGCAGATTTCAGCGGAAACTCAATTTTCCTATAACAAGGCATAATGAGAAGCATATTAGAGTATCAACAATGAGGAGCACAAGATCCACAGGAGAGCTGGGAGGAATCCAACGAAGGCTGATCACAGGCGCATTTCGGGATGACCACCATGCTGTTTACTAGAAATTGGGAGCATAGACTGATGGGAAAAGAGATGGGGATCTGATCACAACATCATACATGCATATATGTATATGTATATGTATATGTATATGTATATGTATATATATATATGTATATATGGCACACTTCCCTTTCCTAGTCCCTTTCAGATCTTTTGGACTACAACTGCCATCCTCCCTGTCCATTGATCATGTTGACTGGGGCTGCTGGGAACTGGATTCCAGTAAGACCTGGAGGATACCATGTTAGGGAAGACTGATGTATAACATAGGTTGGCAAACTAAGGCTCGGGGGGGTAGGATCCGGCCCAATCACCTTCTCAATCCGGCCTGCAGATGGTCTGGGAATCAGTGTTTTTTTGCGTGAGTAGAATGTGTCCTTTTATTTAAAATGCATCTCTGGGTTATTTGTGGGGCATAGGAATTCGTTCTTTCTTCTTCTTCTTCAAAATACAGTGGTACCTCTGGTTACGTACTTAATTTGTTCCGGAGGTCCATTCTTAACCTGAAACTGTTCTTAACCTGAAGCACCACTTTAGCTAATGGGGCCTCCCGCTGCTGCTGTGCCGCCGGCGCCGGATTTCTGTTCTCATCCTGAAGCAAAGTTCTTAACCTGAGGTTATTTCTGGGTTAGCAGAGTCTGTAACCTGAAGCGTATGTAACCTGAAGTGTATGTAACCCGAGGTACCACTGTACAGTGGTACCTCAGGTTAAGAACTTAATTCGTTATGGAGATACGTTCGTAACCTGAAACTGTTCTTAACCTGAGGTACCACTTTAGCTAATGGGGTCTCTCGCCGCTAATTATTTCAGATGCTTGAATTACCAAATTGAAATGTGCATTTGCACAACCAATATTGATTTGGGGGTGTGATACTTATGGAACGGGAAGCCTCTTTGCACAGATTTCAAAGAGTCTCTTTCTAAACGGGAACATTTGGCTGGAACAGATAACTAGTTGACATACATCTCAGCTCTCATTAGTAAGAGATTGGCTGTAACCTTCCACCTGCATTCTCACCTTTGGATGTATCACACTTCAGTTCCTCCTGCTTCAAACTCTGCTAATCCTTCTTGCGGATCAGATACACGGTAATCTTCTTTTGCAAGCCAAAATCACAATAGGCCTCAAGGACACTGTAATCTTGCTCTATCAGGCATGATCTTTGAGAACATCCTGTGCTCTTTGACTTGTTTGCTTCTCCCTCCTCTTTCCCCATCAACAGAGTCACAGTTTGCTGTGAAATTTGCTTGCACCTTTGTTCTTTTTTCAATACTTTGTGGTGTGCTCTGGTTCACCAACAAGCATGTTGCCTTACGCCTGTAAGAAGACCACCGCGGTTTAAGGAGGAAAATGACAAGCTGGGATGTGTGTGGAGAAGGGCTGGAAACCAAGTCTCATGAGAAATGGTGGAAGGAGTTGGGTATGTTTAGCCTGGGGAAGAGATGACCGAGAGATGTTATGATAGCCATCTTCAAAGACCTGAAGGGCTGTCACATGGAAGGTGGTGCAAGCCTGTTTTCTGCTGCTCCAGAGAGTAGAAACCAAACCAATAGATTCAGATTGACTGCTCCCTTATTGTAGAATTGCCTCCCAGGAGAGGTTAGACTGGCGCTCTCTTTGCTGTCCCTCTGCTGGCAGGCGGAGACCTTCCTATTCAGACAGGTCTTTGACAACTGAGTTGCAGACAATGCTGATCACTGGGCTACGATCAGGGCAAACTGTCTTTTAATTGCTGCTTTTAAACATGTTTGATGTAATTTAATTATTGTGTTTAACTGGTTTGTTTTCATTTGTTTGTATTTTATAATTTAGGTTTTTGAAATGTTGTAAGCCACCTTGAATACTAACTTGGAAGAAAGGTGGGTAAAAAATAAGTAAGTAAGTAGTAAGTAAGTAAATGCTACTCAAGTGCACAGCTTCTGCTGCTGTTTCAACAACCTAACTCTGAATCATACTTCTTGTCTGCTGGACAGCTCCTTTGCCTCACTACCAGGCAGTACCAGAGTTGGTAGCAACTAGACAACACCATTTGGCAATGGGGAAGCTGGGAAAACATAAAACCCAAGTCAGCATCCTACCCTAACATTCTGGCGTGTGTTAGAAAAAGCAGCTACGCATCCCTTCCTGATCAAATATTTCCTTTCTAATTCAATCTCTGGCTTCCACTGTCCACCTGTAAAGACTAATTTGCTCTACTGTGGTGTACTTGGGTGAAGGGGGGAGGGAATCTTTAACTCAGCTGCAGAGTTGCCTGCTTTCCATCACATGCTACTTAACTATTCACTTGGTGTGACCTTTGTTGTTGGCAAATGCAATACCAGTGGTGCAAGGAATTAATTGAGAGCATTCCAGAGGAGCTGTAGGCCATGCAGCAAATGAAAGTGGTAATTAACAAATGCTTTCCTGAGAGGCGCGATCAGGGGGTTGATAAAGGAACCTAGATTTGTTCCTACCTTGCATCTCTCTGATGAGTGAAAAAGGGAATCACTGCTGATGCTCTGCTTCTTCAGCAGTTGAAAAACAAACAAAGCCAAGGATTGTATTCATAAGAACCTTAGATGAGCTCTGCTGGAACAGGCCAATGGTCCATCTAGCCCAGCATCCTATTAACACAGTAGCCCAACAGATGCCTATGGTAAGCCCCCAAGCAGAAAAGGGGTGCAACTAAACTCTCCCCACCTGTGATTCTGAGAAACTGATACCCAGAAATATACTGTGGATGTAGAACAGAGCCTTCATGGGCAACAACTTAGTCTCAAACTAAGTTCTACTTGGAACACACCCACTGCTTTTAATGGACAGAATGTATTTGTGGAAGAGGGGGTTATGGGTTTGTTTTGCTCTTGTTTTTACTATGTACTATGTATTTTGTTTTTTATTTTGTGTTTTTATGCTGTGAACTGCCCTGGGATACTCAGATGAAGGGTGGCATACAAAATAATTAAAATTTAGTCATTTCCATTCATTAGTTTTCACATGCTGGGGCGGATCTACACTTGTCACTTATAGCGTTAAAAATGCGTTATTAAAATGCATTTTTTAATGCATTTTAATGCTCTGCAGAGCAGTGAACCGCTGGCAATGGAAAACTGCCATTAAGCATTATAGAATATATTTTTTTAAAAAAACAAAAACAAAAAACGTTTAGGAGGTCAATGTCGATCCAGCCTTGCTGAACACATAGGAAAGGACATTGTGAGGATGTTGGAGTTTGAGCAGGTTTTTTGGGTTTGAATTTTCACTAGGCTATAGAGACTCGCTTTAGTTACCTTGGATAACACATACCCTAGTGACATGGGAAGCTGTCTTATACTGAGTCAAGCTATTGGCCCATTTGGCTGGGTATTGTCTACACTGACTTGCAGTCAGTGAAGGGTTTCAGTCAGAGTCTCTCCCAGCCCTATCTGAAGATGCCATGGGTAGAGCCTTGGGCATTTTGCATGCAAATCAGATGTTTTGACGTGGAGCTACAATCCTTGCCCCATCTTATTTTATGCTCTCAGCTTATCTTTCCTCCCCAGGGAAGGAGAATTTCATTTGGTTCTCACCTAATTTGCACCTCCCAGACTAACACATAGATTGGAACACAGAACCTTTGGTTGCCACTGTCAATTTTGGCAATGCCATACCAAAAACAGTTAGGGAAATGCACATTTTAGGGGCTATGTGTAAAATGATGCATATAATGTGTACTTTAGGGGAAGTGTACATACTTTAAATTAGATTATTTATGTGTTTGTGTAGTTCTGATTCCCCCCTCCCCCCAAGCCCTGCACAAAATGCAACAGAACAGATATGGAAATTGACTAATCCAACCATCCCTATTCCTTACTGGGTTGTTGAGAGAATAGAATGGTGCTGTATCACTGAGCTATATGGTGCCTGATGTACTACATAATAAGCAATATTCAGAAGGAAGAACTTTGTGTCAGGAGCTGCCCTGATCTTTCTTGCCTGGATGTTGTCACCTGCTCCTCTTCTAGATCTGATCTGGAGAAGGAAGAGAGCTTCCAGGGAGGGGCTGCTCTTTATCCAAGGCAAAAAAGCCAAAGCCATCATTGGCACTGACTGTAACTTGAAGAGGTTGTGTGCTTGAGCTTGCTTTTCCCTCCTCCCTCCTCCGTCCTCCTCCTTTTTTCTTTTTGTGCCATGACCCCTTTAGACTGTGTGCCTGATGGAAATGACTGATTTTTGAAGGCTGCTCTGACATAATTTTTGTGCAAAAGGACAGGGTAGGTATACTGCTAATAAAAAAAAAAATATTGTAATAGAGATGGAAGAGGGCAAGATGTCTGTCTCAACTTGACAGTGCCTCTTGAATATCTTCAAATTACAAAAACTCATCTACCCAGTGCTTTTCTTCTTTAAAAATGTTTAATTTTTCTACTCATATTGAAATACTGCCCCTCAATGAGGCCAAACCTAAATTCACAAAATATTTAGGAGTATGTGTACCCCTGTGTCCCCCCCCCCAGAAAAAAGCACTGCCTCTACCTCTTTGAAAAGCCACTGTCTTGATCACTGAAACACCTTTAAAACCTGTCAATTGTGTAGTGCTTTTTTTTTTTTAACTGCTCTGAGGACCATAAACAGCTTCCTAAAGCAAGGGGGAGAGTGTTATTAATTACATTGCCTAATGAACTCATTTGGCTCTCTTCCCGGCTTCCAGAAGAACACTCATACCAGCGCTTGGGATACTGTTGTTTCCTTGTAATTATGTTTATATGGAAAGTTAATTTTTGTTTTCATAAATTGATTTGAGGCTTCTGGAAGCTATTTTGGAGATAATTAACTTTGCCCACACAGACCTGCAGGAGAAGGGTTGTTTGTTCAGCTTATGAGGTACGAAGGAAAGATTAGAGGAGGGTTTGTGTCAGCAGGGAAGGGGGTGTTGTGTTTGAGGGTGGGGGCAGGAGAAGAATAAAGTATGGATGCAATTGGGGCCCCCAAAACACAAGTGGGAAACATCAGGACTGTGGACCAAGGGCATCCCACCAAACATCTCTATCCCGCCCTTAGGTAGGGTTGGTAAAATCTGTCAATTTTGGGTTTCCTTTTCCCCTATGGCATTTCAGTTCTCCACATTCCCACTTTGATTTGTGATTTATTTTTTTAAGGACTCGTGGAAATTCACCAGCATTTTAGTGCAAATTTCTCCTGCTATACACATTTTTGCATGCAATTTTGCTTAACATACACTTTTTATTTTGCAAAGCTGTTGCTGGAAACCACAGGAAGGAAGAATGTTCTTGTGTTTGGGTCCTGCTTAAAAGTTTCCTTCAGCCATTTGCTTTGTCACTGAGAGAACAGGATGCCAGATTAGATAGTCCACTGTCTGTATCCAGCAGGGCTCCTCTTGTATTCTGATGGTCCCAATCACCCCTATTTTCACCATTTGTATGCAGTTTGCCACACTGTGTGCTCTTTTTTTGGGGGGGGGGGGAGTACACAATACTTGACTGGAGAACTGCAATGCAAAATTCGGAGAACTGCAAATTTCAAAGGACGGATGCATTTCAGTTAGTGCATCGTTACAAAAAGTGTGAATTAGGTTGGATCACTTTTGAATGCAAACTGAATTGAATTTCTCTTCCAACCACAAGACTCTGCTTGGGCCATATTCCCTTCCTCCCCATCACTGACCCAAGGGTTTTTGCCTGGCTGGAATGTGTCCTTGAACTTTGATCATGCCTTTCAATTGCCCGGTTGGAAAGGTAGATGGGTGTGTGTGTGTGTGTGTGTGTGTGTGTGTAGAAATTAGCATACTTCGCAAAAGTAAATTTTGCCTTCATTGGAAAGAAGAGAATGTGGCCTATGTACTGGAAAAGGTTCCCCATCTCTGCCTTCGCCGAATCCTGTCAGCTATATAGCATTGCAACAACATCCCATTCATTGAAAGCTGCCTGGCTAGGTATGATAGGGTCACCCACACAATAGTGACAAAGCAGCAGCTACTGGGGAGGGGGGACAGCATAGAAGCACCACACCCATAGGGTGAAATAATGGTGAAGCAAAGTGAATCTTGATGCAAATGAGGTGTCCAGAGTAAAAAGAAAAGTCTGCCTCATGTAAGTGGCTCATTTCTTCTCCAAAATCAGACCCAGCAAATATTCGGTGTAGCTCTAATTTCAGCACAAATACATGAATTTATAGGTGGGGGGAGGTGGAGAGATTTGCACAAAAAACGTCCAGTGCACCAGAATGGGGTCTGACCCAAGTAACCCTCCTGAAGTCCATATCTGCAGGACTGGGTCCCATTAAGTCATCAATCACAAGTCTCTTAAGGAACCTTGAAGACCTACCCTTGGCTTTAGCGGCCAACTCTTTCCTCCCAATCAATCTGTTAATGAGCAAATTCATTATGCATGGAGATCCATTAGGGAAATGCAGAATAACCTTGGGATGCTGACCACCACTGCTGCCTGGATCTAGCCGGTGAGCAGGACAGCGCTCGAGCAGCTCCTGACTCTACAGATATTTGGCCAGCAGCCCATAATCTGTTCAGGAGCTCAAGCATGACCTCTTTGAAATGCAGGGGGAAGACCTGTGGGAATTCAGGTCATGTTTAATAAAGCTAATGATGGCCCAGCTGAATAAAGCAGCTCTTACCAGTGAGCACCCAGTGTTGGCTCTTAAAGGAGCCACAGCACCAATGGTACCAGTGTTGTGTAATGCCTTCTCTGCTGAAATAAGCAAGGCCCTATCAATACTGGCATTCTGCGGGCTCTGTTTAGGCCAGCACTCCCCTGAACTTGACCTTCCTGATCTCATTTTTTTCCACTCAATCTTTCAACTCCTTTAACTCTTTAAATCAAGTTTGTGTTATTGCAAATGTTAGTTAAAGATATTTGTAGTGCTTTTGATGGAATTGCTCTAGTGCATATTTTAATTATGTATCAATTTTATAATTGGTTTTATACTTGGAAACCACTTAGAAGCCATTTATACATGTATATGGCATATAGGCCAGACAGAGAATGCATTTGGCCTCTGCGCCTGAGGTTCCACATCCCATATGGATGAAATAAACTACTCCCCCCAGGGGAGTTACTTGGTACTGCAAAACCATGCCAGTAAAACCACCTCAGGTCCGAAGTTGAATACAGTATTACCCAGTTTTGAGTGCAATGCTTTTTAATAGATTCAGTTCATACCTTCAGCTACCAGTTATAAGTGGTGTTTAATCACAGACAAAAACCTGCTAAGGGACCCAGAATCATAAAGGTAAAAGGTAAAGGACCTCTGGACAGTTAAGTTCAGTCAAAGGTGACTATGCGGTGTGGCACTCATCTCACTTTCAGGCCGATGGAGCTGACGTTTGTCTGCAGACAGCTTTACGGACCACGTGGCCAGCATGACTAAACCGCTTCTGGTGCAATAGAACATCGTGACGGAAACCAGAGCGAATGGAAATGCCGTTTACCTTCCCACCACAGCAGTACCTATTTATCTAATTACACTGGCATGCTTTCGAACTGATAGGTTGGCAGGAGGTGGGACAGTGCAATGGGAGCTCACCCCACCATGCGGATTTGAACCGCCGACCTTCCGATCGGCAAGCCCAAGAGGCTTAGTAGTTTAGACCACAGTGCCACCCGCTCCCTCCACTTATACCATACCTATACCATGACTCTCAGGGTCAGGAGACCATCTCTGTTAGATTCTCTTGTCCAGTCATTTCCAACTGAATGCAAATTATACTTCGGCAGGCCTGCCTATAAATGCTGAAAGAGGATCAGAAATTACAAGAATGGACATTCCAGGATTTGTCCCTTTTCTAGCCCTCATTTATACTTATTTGCCACAAGAGCATTAACAAAATGGAGTGGGTATCCTTTCGTTAGAATTGTGCATGGAGACCAAAACTACACATCTTGTAAGCAGTCCGCGTACATGCTCATCAATTTTAGAGTTGTCGATTTGCATTTTTACACTCCGTGTCTCCTGGGCGAATTCCCAGGTTTACCATTTCATGAGTTACATCGAGTGCTTCAGTCGAGAAGTGGGGGCAGGGGGAAAGGAATTTTGCATATCAAAGGCGAGCATGCTGGAACAACAGCCCCGGATGAGATCAGAAACAGAACTTCCAGGAGACACTTGTAGTGTTTCATCTGCAATTCATGTCGCTAGAAAGAGGCAGCGTGTGTTATTCAGAGTGAGACTGCTTATTTCAAAGGCTGATCTTTCTTTACCCCCTCTTTAAAAGAGAAAAAAGTCTGGCCTTCATTCAAACATGAATGCAGAGTGACTTGCTCCATACAAATGTGTTCACTTTGGGGTGGGGGGTGGCTAGATTAATTCAGTGACTGAAGGATCCAGCTGCCACTGTTGGGCTCAGGTGCAAACCCTCTTGGCCCATGAGATAGGGAGAGGGAGTGGGAGTAGGTGAGCAGGCAAAGTTCTTATGCTTAGATGACTTTGTGGCATGAAGGGCCCTTGATAAGGGTCATAATCATTGGGAGGGATGGGGGAGAAATTTGCTTTGGTTTGTATTTTAATGCAAATATACCCAATCTTCAATTCCTGAACCAATATAAGAACCAAATTTTCAATTTTTCAAAATTTTCACTTCTTCAGATTTGGCTATGCAGAATTCTCCAACTAAATAAAGTCTATAAAAATGTGCCCATTTGCTGAAAATGTGAATACAGGACCAGCAGAAGTATGAAGCTGGAGGAGCAAAAACAGGTGTGTTGGCGTAGTCTCAGATTGCTTGAGAAGGCCCTAGGGGAGGAGGGGACTTAGGAAGCTGTGGGGAGGCAGGGATTTTTAGTCTCATCAACTGATCCATGGGGTAAGACCTACTGGGGATGAGTTCCTGCGCTCATTAAGCCTGATATTCTGCCAAGTCTGTGCAGATCCTGTTCTTAATAATAAAGGGTTAACTCCAGCATGCACAGTGTGATTTACTGCTGGTTCACTCTTGTCACATGCTCATGGTTGACGGGAACTCTAGTTCAGCAACATGTGGAGGATCACAGGTTCCCCAGCACTGCCTTAGTTAGAACTCATTGAGAATGCTTCTCCACAGTGCTCTTCGACAGGTGCATCAGCAGAGAAAGCAACTTCCCTGAAGATAGGAAGTATAACAATTCAATACAGTGATATGGAATCTGTGGCCCTCTAGAATTTGTTGGTCTATGACTTCCATCATCCCTGAGCATTGGCCAAGCTAGATGGAATGATTGGGAATAGGATCCCAACAGCATCCTGAGGGCCACAGATTCCCCATCTCTATTCTTGGCCATGCTAGACACTGAACAACTACAATTTGGGATTAAACTACAACAGGAAAGAATGTCTGAAAAAGTTGACAGTAGAGATGGAGAGCCTGTGGTCCCTCCAAAGGTTCTTGGGACTCCAACTCCCATCAGTCCCAGACAGCATGGGCAATGGTTGTGGGTGGTGGGAGCTGAAATGCAGCAACATCTGGAGATCTACAGGTTTCCCATCCCTGGTCTAAGAGATGGGGATCAGATAATGGTGAACATTGCCATAGGATATTTTTTTAAGGGCCACGTTCTTCCTACAGTGTTTCCCCTGCACAAGTGCTTCTATTTCCCCCACCAAAACAAAAGGCATTGCTCTCCCTGAAAAACACTGACACGCTGCACCAACCTTATTGACAGATCTGATACAACTCAAGCCATCTCTTCCAGTGGGTAGGTATGAGAATGATCCATCCCTTTTGAGCATTGATTTTTCTGTCCTTGTATTTCTGGAATTTATGGAACCCGATGCATGAAAGGGCAAATTCGATTTCAGGCCCTTGAAAGACTAAAGTGGGTAGTATTTTACATCCCTTCCACCCACCTTCCACCATAAAGAATAAGAATAATAATAATAAAGAAGATGCTGGGACTTGAAAAAACAATAGGAATAGCAAAGGAACAGCCCGCATTCGCTTTGCAAGACATTTGATAGCTAGACAGACTTTGGGGTTTCTCTCCCATATTGCTATAAAATAGTTGCATTGGTGCCTTAGGGAACATCCCCAAATATCTGAGCACAGATCAAGAGATGGTACGAGTCCTCCTAATCCAGAGAACATAGGAAGAGCCCTGCTGAATCAGGGCAATGGTCTATCTAGTTCATGATCCTGCTCTCACAGTGGCTGATCTGATGCTTATGGGAAGCCAGAAGGCAAGACCTGACTGCAGTTGCAGTCTCCTCCAACACTGGAGGCAGAAAATCACCATTATGACCAGTAGCAATTGATAGCTTTGGGGATTTGTGCCATCCTCTTTTAAAGCCATCAAAATGTGTGATAGGTAAAGGACCCCTGACTCTGGGGTTGCGGCACTCATCTTGCTTTATTGGCCGAGGGAGCCAGCGTACAGCTTCCGGGTCATGTGGCCAGCATGACTAAGCCGCTTCTGGCGAACCAGAGCAGCGCACGGAAACGCCGTTTACCTTCCCGCCTGAGAGGTACCTATTTATCTACTTGCACTTTGACGTGCTTTCGAACTGCTAGGTTGGCAGGAGCAGGGACTGAGCAACGGGAGCTCACCCCATCATGGGGATTCGAACCACCAACCAGCAAGTCCTAGGCTCTGTGGTTTAACCCACAGCGCCACCCGCCTCCCTTTAAAATGTGTGATACTATAATTTGACTATGCTTCATTGGATGCCCCTAAATTCTAGTGTTATAAGAGGGGGGTTCAGGCACAGTGCTATGGGTGCACAAGGGGCTTGTTCTCCAAGCCTTAACCTATTGTCAGTGGCCTGACATTCCATTCCAGGTCTTGGCCCTGCCCCGCATGCATAACTAAAATGAATTTATTATTTCAGGATTGTAGGAAATGGCCTAGCTCTGCAATATTTATTCTGACTGCTATGAACTCTCCAGGGTTTCAGACATAGGTCTTTCACATCACCGGCTACCTGATTCTTTTAACTGGCGATACAGGTAAAACTCTACCCCTGACACTTTCCCTGTTGAGAACGTTTATAACTCCCCTCCACTTTGCCGTACGTCTGGAATTTCCTAGACACAGCCGGTATTCAGATCAAGTAAACAGCGTCACGGCGGAAAATGCGGAAATGTCTGGGAAAATCCGGACTCCATCCAGATTTCATTAAAAGTAGTTCAAAAACTCATTTCTCTCCCCCCCCCCAAAAGCTCAGAAATCTTTGTGTCCGGGTTTTCCCTTTTTTTTAAAGAATATGGCAACCCTACCCAAGTCTCCACAGATGACAAAACCACCCCAGAAACACTTATGGATAAAGACACCCTACAAAAGCCCAGCCCCAAACAAAAACCCACTCAACCATACAATAAAATATAAATATAATCAGATAATAAGGGTAAGCTTCATGGCTTGGTGGGGGTTTGAAGATAGGTCTCCCTGGTCAAAGTTCATAGTCTAGGCCAGCTTTCTCCAGCAAGATATTTTGGACTGCAACTCCCCTCCAAGTCTCTTTATCTGGCCCTTGGAAGTGACCTCAGGCCACGCTTCTTCCCCAGGCCACACCCTTCACTGGCCATATCCCCCCCCCCGGAATGTGCCTGGAATGTGTCCTTGGACTAAATTATTTCCTCTTACTTGCTTGCATGGAAAGATGTAAATGTGGAAACCTCTGGCTTTTGTGTGGCTGGACTGTAGCCTACTGTACAAAGATAAAAGTCACATCTGTTGCCGCACCCACTGTGGCCCCTGGAAGGTTATGCATGACATTCCCCACCTCTGAAACAGAGCCTTGGATTTGGCTAAAGTGGGGTGTGAGTGTGGGCCTGCCCTACTAGGCATACTTGTGAAATGATAGAGTGAATTTCCTCCTTACATTTCTCCTACCCTGTGGTTCCTGTTATCCTGTAGGTGACAAATGGTGGCATTTCATTTCAGCAACATGCTATGTCTTGGGTTCCTGAACCTCACCTTGTTTTATTGTCTTCAGGATGGCTTCCGGTGCATGCACAACAAATTTATCCTGTGCGCCATTTCGAATCACGCCCAGGAGGAGAAACATGTCACAAATACTGATTGCACACAAATGACTCCAGACTGCAGTTTGAAACCCTGGTGTTTCAAGCAGCTCTGCAACTTGTTCTGATCAATTAGTCACCATGCCAGGCAACAACAAGCAATCCCCAGGCACCTTCCCTGTCTATCTTTGGGCCAAGAGGGACTGCACAGCCAACCCGCTATTCTTTTTTTTTTTATATAATAATTTTTATTAAGTTTTCCATTTTAACAATCCAATCATATCACATTAATTATTCCAAATTATACCAATACATATCATTGTTGGTTTCTGCTTTCCTTCACTGTGCAGCGAAAGGGCTTGTCACGAGACAGGTGTTTACATTCCACAGTCTGTACTGTTGGAGTTTCTCACGGGAAAGGGAGGCTGGATGTGACGTACACTGGTTTCCTGTTTTTCACTGAGTGATTCTCTCCGAGCTGTCGAGGAGAGAGGATGCATTTTCTGCTCCGGCAGAGGCAAGATGTCTTTCTGTAATATACCAGCTTTGAACTGTAAATAAAGCAATATAGAGTATGCAGCACGTACTCCTCATCCTTCCGCTGGGCACGAGACTCTGCTTTAAATCAACACGTGGTTATGGGCTCCAGAAGTCGAATCGGAGTGCCGGCAAAGGATCGGAATGCAGAGGGACAGATCGGAACGGAATCTGCTCTGCGCGTAAAAGTGATTGATGAGGTATGTGCTACTGCTCCGGGCAGCCTGCCAGCTTCTAGTTAATGGCTTTATGGCTGGACTTTGAACTTTCAAAGCCGTTTTGCCGGGAATAGGCAAAAGGCTCCCAGGCACAAGTTACTATGCTGGGGAAATCGAAAGTAACTTTTAAGTGCGCTTTTGGAATAAAGCAGCTGCAGCAGTGACGCAGCAAGATTTAAAGCAGCATATATGACGCTGAAGGCTAATGCCAGAGTCATGATGGCCCTTCAGGATGCTTGTGGGATTCCTAAGCTCAACAAGAAAAATTACGCGGACTGGGTTCTGTATGCAGAGGCAATTCTGCGGAAAGAGGGTTTGTTTGAGGTGATTACAGAAACCCCCCCAGTTCCAGTTACAGATGTATGGGAAGCTAAGGATTCCAAAGCAAGGGGAACTCTTACATTGATAGTATCCCCAGAAGAGCTCTGTCTATTGCGTGATAAGACCTCAGCCAGAGAAATTTGGGACGCTTTGAGAGAAGCTCACTTAAGGACAGAAGCTGGATCCACTATGTTTTACTTTAACAAGCTGCATAATATGGCTCTTGCTGAAGGTGGAGATGTGCGTTTACATCTGATGGAGATGCAAAATCTGAGACATGAGCTGCAACAGAGAGGACTCAACTTTCCAGAGGCTGTGTATTCTTTCATGATACTACAATCTTTGGGTTCAGGTTGGGAGTCTGTTGCAACCCAGATTGCTGTGCAGCCAACCGCTCAGCTAACAGTGGACTATGTAACTGCCGTGATTTTAAATGAAGCAGATCGCCGGGGTGCTAGCTGCATGGGCAAGGGGGAGTCTTCACAGACGTCATCCCATAGTGCAGTGGAACCACCAGATGGCGCCAAAGCTTTGAAGGCAGTGAAATGCTACTCGTGTGGACGTCTAGGCCATATGAAGAGGGAATGCAGATATCCCAGGGCCAAGACAGAACAGCGCAGCGATAGCTCATCGCGCGGAAAAGGCCGAGGCAAAGGCAAAGGTCCGGTGTCTAGGACAACGCAGCACAAGGCTATGGTTTCACGCTTCACTCCAAAGGTTGCAGAGGTCCAGAAGACGTCTAGATCTTTCTTCGTTGTTGATTCAGCGGCGACCCACCACATGTGCAATGATAAGAGACTGTTTGTGTCTTTTACACCGCAGGAAGGTGCGATTCACCAGGCGGATGACCACACTATTCCCAGTAAAGGCTACGGAACTGTTGTTCTTCACAGTTTGGACTTATCGATACAGAATGTGCTTTACGTGCCAGACGCCAAACATAATCTGCTCAGCGTTGGACAGCTGAATGAGCGGAACATTGACGTTTCCTTCAAGAACAAGAAGTGCATCATCACAAAGAAAAATGATTATGTATTGCATGCTGAATATGTTGATCGTTTGTTTGTTTTGTATTATGATGATGTTGTGCAGGATGACACTTGTTGCATTGCAGGTTCTAACAAAAGTTTGCATGCAGAATGTATTCACGATTTTCATAGAAAATTTGGTCATTTGCATTTTGAGGCAGTATCTAAAATGCCTGCCTTGGTTGAAGGTATGACTATTAAACCCTGCAGGTACCACATGAAGTGCAAAGCATGCGCAGCAAACAAGGTGAAAATGGCTGCGAAAGGTAAGGTGTCTAGTAGGCAAGCTACGGAACCATACCAGGTTGTTCATGCTGATTTAGTTGGACCACTAGCGCCCTCTTTGGGTGGCAATAGGTACTTCATGGTTCTCATTGATGCATTTTCCAGGTATATTTATGTGTATAATCTCAAGCAGAAATCAGAGGCTTTTCCTAGGTTCAAGGAATTCTGTGCTTGGTTGGAAAATGTGCATGGTAAGAAGATAAAGACTCTTTTCAGTGATCGCGGGGGAGAATTCACTTCTCAGCAGTTTGAAGCTTTTCTGACTGAGAAAGGAATTCAACACGATTTGTCTAGTCCTCGCTCGCCATGGCAGAATGGACTTGCGGAAAGGGCAAATCAGACATTGCTTCAAGGGTTAAAAACCTTGCTGCATGATGCCAATCTTCCAGAGAGTTATTGGGCCGAATCTCTCTCGTGTTTTGTTTACAGTTACAATCGCAGATTATCTTCAGCGATTGGTTGTACCCCCTATGAGAAGATGTTTGGCAAGAAGCCATACATCAAACACATGAAGATTTTTGGTTCTGACATGTGGGTTCGCTCACCACAAAACTCCAAGTTAGACAAGCGTGGATTGCATGGTATCTTTCTAGGTTATCAGAAAGGGTCTTACAGAATAATGATGACTGACTCTAAGACAATTAAGCTCACGAGAAGTGTTGAGTACAATGCAAAGTGGGGGGAGAATGTGGGAATTTTCCAATGTTATCCTGATGACGGTGATGAGACTGAGGATAGTCAAAAGCAACCACAACAACCCACACCCACTGATGAAGGTTCTGAGTCTGAATCTGAAACTGAATCGGGTGATTCAGAGGATTTCAAGAGTGCGAAAGCCTCTATGCGACCCTCTGAAAGCTCTGATCAAGAATTGGAGGAACCATTGTTCACAATAGGTCGTTTTTCTCCTAAGAAGGAAGAGGAGAGTGTTGAAGACTTAAGGCTAATTCGCAGGTCACAAAGAGCCACAAAAGGCAGACCTCCAAAGAGATTTGCTGATGAGTTTGCTACGATAGCAGTAACAGCTGTTAAAAGCTCCAAGAAGGTATTTGAACCTTCAAGTTTCCAAGAAATCCAGGATTTGGATTCAAAGGAAGCTGAGCCATGGTTAAATGCCATGAAGGCTGAGCTTGATTCCTTAGAAAGGAACAAAACATGGGAGCTAGTTCCAGTAGTTCCAGGAATGAAACTGCTTGGAAGCAAATGGGTCTTCAAAGCGAAGACAGATCAAAATGGCAAGATAGTCAGACACAAAGCCAGATTGGTAGCCAGAGGTTTTGCACAGGTACCAGGTGAAGACTATCACGAGACCTACTCACCGACAGTGAGATATGAAAGCATTAGGCTTATGCTCAAGCTAGCTGCAGAGGGAAATCTGCACATTAGTCACCATGATATTAACACAGCTTTTCTGTACGGATCTCTGGATGAATCACTTTATATGCTTCCACCTGATGGCGTACAGGTAAAACAGGGATTTGTTTGTGCTCTGAAGAAATCCCTTTATGGTCTCAAACAAAGTGCACGGTGTTGGCACACAAAACTCACTGAAGTATTGTTTTCTCTAGGTTTTCAGCAAGGGAAAGCTGATCCATGTGTATTTGTCAAAGAGGAGGGGCAAAAGAAACTGTACTGTTTGTTTTATGTTGATGATTTATTATTCTTTTGGAAAGATGTCGCAATGTACAATAACGCCCTAGCTCAACTGAAAGAGCACTTTGACATGAAAGATCTTGGTGAGGTAAACAACTACCTATCTCTGGAAATAGAGAGAGATCAAGATGGTAACATTCTAGTACACCAGTCACGGAAAATTGCTGATGTGTTAAGCAAACTAAATCTGATGGATGCTAACCCTGTAGACACACCGATGACAACAGGTTATCAGGTAGATGACACTGAAGAAGCATTTTCTGACACTACACTGTACAGAAGTGTGCTAGGCAAGCTAAACTTCATTGCCAGATGTTCAAGACCAGACATTGCTGTTAGCTGTAATTTGCTAAGCAGACAAGTCAACAATCCTAGTGTCAAGGATTGGAAAGCTCTGAAACGCATAGCGCGGTATTTGAAAGGCACTATGCATTACAGACTGAGATTTAACAATCAGAAGTCTGGTGGTCTTGAGATATTTGCAGATGCAAGTTTTGGAAGTGACACTACAGACAGGAAAAGTACGTCTGGAGTTTGCTACATGTACAATCAGAGTCTGTTTGATTGGTCATGCAAGAAGCAAACAACAGTTAGTTTAAGTACTTGTGAAGCCGAACTGAATGCACTATCGTATTCACTTAAGGATTGTGAATGGTTAGTACAATTGTGCAAAGATATGAAAATTCCTGTCAAATGTCCAATCCAGGTTTACCAGGACAACAAAGCATGTTTGGCTTTGCTGAAGTCTGAAGGTTGTAAGCAAAGCACGAAGCACTTGCAATTAAAGTTGCAGCATGCTAGGGAATGTATTCAGAAGGGACTCGTAACGGTGTCCTATATGCCAGGTAATGAAATTCCTGCTGATGTATTGTCCAAGATTGTATCAAGGGATCAACACTGTACCTATGTGCAGAAGTTGGGTTTGTACTGATATTGTACGAACACGCTGCCCAGTGATGTTCACAGAAAGGGGGAGGATGTTGGTTTCTGCTTTCCTTCACTGTGCAGCGAAAGGGCTTGTCACGAGACAGGTGTTTACATTCCACAGTCTGTACTGTTGGAGTTTCTCACGGGAAAGGGAGGCTGGATGTGACGTACACTGGTTTCCTGTTTTTCACTGAGTGATTCTCTCCGAGCTGTCGAGGAGAGAGGATGCATTTTCTGCTCCGGCAGAGGCAAGATGTCTTTCTGTAATATACCAGCTTTGAACTGTAAATAAAGCAATATAGAGTATGCAGCACGTACTCCTCATCCTTCCGCTGGGC